>NC_091978.1:337169508-338369508 GCF_044704955.1 Pristiophorus japonicus | reverse complement strand
TACAAGCGACCAATGTAGAATCTATAAGAATCAACTACAAATGCTGGAAATATGTCATAAAACAAATGCTGGAAACACACAGCAGATCTTAAACATCTGTAAGGAGAAAAGACAGGTCAGTTTTCCCTGTATACTCTTTCAAAAAAAAATCACGCATTTAAGCGCCCAAATAAATAGTTCACGAGTCATGAAAATATTATTCCTTCAGTGCAACATTAAGCATTTTTACTTTGCAATTCAATTCTGGGAATGCACTGTTTTCCCAAAGTATGTATCCACCCACTGGCAATTTACCAGATCCATGAAAAAGTAGGTTCCCAGTGCCATCAAGAAAAGGATCAGTTGTGCTTTATATAGTGCAGCCAAAGCCAACGAAAATGGCAGATGTGCCAATGGCTGCACTTTTATCATGTAAAAGTGCCTATTACATAGTTGGTGTACTTGTCTTATGTTACCACTGCTTGTGAGTTCATCTTTTTTTTTGAGGCAGACTGTGCCATTTACCCATTCTTTCCCTGAATCTCACTTTGTTATCATTCAGCTTCCACTACAGAAGTCGACTTCTGTATCAGGGATCAGGGCAGTGTGGAGGGAGATTAGGGGATTGGGGTCTGGAGCATTGGCAATCAGGGGTCAGGAGAGGAGGTAGGGGTTCTGTGAATGGGGTGTGGGAGAGGAGGCCAGGGGTGGGGGGGGGGAAGGGCAGAGGACTGGGAGGGAGGGTGATTAAATGTAGGGTCTGGAGGAGCAGGATTACTTAGTTACTTACCTTCTTTGTTGCAGGTGATCTCTCGAACTGGCTTCCCTAAGTACAGCCCGTGATGGCGCTGTCTGCCTCAGGGCAAACCAATCTTGGAGAGGGGTCCTCCAGCAGGCAGTAGGCACCTTATTTGCATATGCAAAGAACCTAATGCCTGTTTCAGGTATGGGAAAAAGGACACCTCTTGTTTGTCCTTATTCAATATGGCAGGTGGCACACTTCCGTCCTGAAATGTGGGTGTTTCCTGCCCAACATTTTGGGCCCGAAAGGTGTTTGCTAAGTGCCCGTAAAATGGGCACTGCGCAATAATTACTGGAGTGTAATATTTAAAAAAATTATATTCTTTGAGTATCGGCAACCAATCACTTATTGCCCTGAGGGCATTAGGAGTGAACTACGTAAAGTTGAGTCACATGTGGGCCAGACTGGGCCAGGGTGGCTCATTCCCTTCCCTGAAGTACACCAGTGAATCAGTTTGGTTTTTACAACAATCCAGCAGCTTTCATGGTAATTTTATTAGCCCATGAATTACCAGATTCATTGGATTAAATTTCAAAAATTATCATAGTGCGATTTGAATTCATCTGGGCTGCTGGTCCAGTAGCAGAAACATAGAAAATAGGTACAGGAGTAGGCCATTCGGCCCTTCGAGCCTGCACCACCATTCGATAAGATCATGGTTGATCATTCCCTCAGTACCCCTTTCCTGCTTTCTCTCCATACCCCTTGATCCCCTAAGCCATAAGGGCCATATCTAACTCCCTCTTGAATATATCCAATGAACTGGCAGAAACAACTCTCTGCGGCAGGGAGTTCCACAGATTAACAACTCTCTGAGTGAAAAAGTTTCTCCTCATCTCAGTCCTAAATGGCCTACCCCTTATCCTAAGACTATGTCCCCTGGTTCTGGACTTCCCTAACATCGGAAACATTCTTACCGCATCTAACCTGTCCAATCCCGTCAGAATCTTATACGTTTCTATGAGATCCCCTCTCATCCTTCTAAACTCCAGTAAATAAAGGTCCAGTTGATCCGTCTCTCCTCATATGACAGTCCAGCCATCCCTGGAATCAGTCTGGTGAACCTTCGCTGCACTCGCTCAATAGCAAGAACGTCCTTCCTCAGATTAGGAGGCCAAAACTGAACACAATATTCCAGGTGAGGCCTCACGAAGGCCCTGTACAACTGCAGTAAGACCTCCCTGCTCCTATACTCAAATCCCCTAGCTATGAAGGCCAACATACCATTTGCCTTCTTTACCGCCTGCTGTATCTGCATGCCCACTTTCAGTGACTGATGAACCATGATACCCAGGTCTCGTTGCACCTCCCCTTTTCCTAATCTGCCGCCATTCAAATAATATTCTGCCTTATCACTAGGCTATCATCCCAGCAGAACGAACTAGTGATTGGAAGGAGGAACTCTGGCTGATTTCTCCTACTCTAGATCATGTGCACTGACGTGAATTGTTGTGCTTCTATTAATTACCCACCCAACTCAACAGAACCTGGGGATCAAACCTAGGTCTTTCTCAGTGCTATTCTGCATAGTTAAAATCGGAGCTATAGTTGCAACTGTTTTTCAAAGTTATATTATGGTGATCATGGTGTTCAAATCAGGTGCTGTTTTAAATGGAATGAAAATAGGCCAGTTGCCACTTAGTTGCCACTGCCGCTGGAACACAAATGCACTATTAAACAAATTAAAATATTTTTGTGGGGAGAGATTTGTCATTCGTCTTGTAGGATCGCTCTTCGTTCAAAGATCCTGCAGGAATTCTATAAAGCTGGATCGGTATGTTGACTGGAAGATCTTGTAAAATATTTGGTTGAAGGATGATTTTGAAAAACGTGGACATCTTGAAGCAGAAAGGGGTATTTAGCACTCCGAGAATTGCAAGTGTTCACTTCAGGCTGTACAGAGAAGTCAGCCTGTGAAAAGGAAATAGTTTCATCTATAATTGTGTGTTATCCCATTATACAAGCACTGAGGCTCAAGATGAAACAATTTAAAACAAAAGCGATTTCTTGCAATTTAAGACAAAAGCAATTTGTTGTCATTACAATTGCTTGATAATCTCGTTGTGATTTACTTCGGAAACCTTTGAAGGTTTTAGATTTTATTGTAAGCCACCAGCTTAACCAAGGCAGGTACATTTGTCATTTCCACCCTTTGCAAAAAGAATAATTAAGCTTGCAGTTATACTGCACCATCAGTCTGGGACTGGTCATTGTAAAGTGAAAAGTGGAGACATCACAAGACCCGAACCTCAAATCTGGCACCAAGCTTACGGTCTATAGGGCTGTAGTGATACCCGCCCTCCTGTATGGCTCAGAGATGTGGACCATATACAGTAGACACCTCAAATCGCTGAAGAAATACCACCAACGATGTCTCCGCAAAATCCTGCAAATCCCCTGGGAGGATAGACGCACCAACGACAGCGTTCTCAATCAGGCCAACATCACCAGCATCGAAGCACTGACCACACTCGACCAGCTCCATTGGGCGGGTCACATTGTCCGCAAGCCCGACACAAGACTTCCAAAGCAAGCCTTCTACTCGGAACTCCTACACGGCAACCAATCCCTAGGTGGGCAGAGGAAATGTTTCAAGGTCACCCTCCTTGATAAAGTTTAACATCCCCACCAGCAACTGGGAATCACTGGCCAAAGACCACCCTAAGTGGAGAAAGAGCATCCGGGAGGGTGCTGAGCACCTCGAGTCTCGTCGCCGAGAGCATGCGGAAAACAAGTGCAGGCAGCAGAAGGAGCATGCGACAAACCAGGCTCCCCACCCACCCTTTCCTTCAATGATTGTCTGTCCCACCTGTGACAGAGACTGTAATTCCTGTATTGGACTGTACAGTCACCTGAGAACTTGCTTTGCGAGTGGAAGCAAGTCTTCCTTAATTTCGAGGGACTGCCTATGATTTGTTATGTTGCAAGTAACAAATTGTAATCTATTCACTCGAAGAGAGTTTTGCCATATATGCTCGCACAGTGATTATTTTTTAAATTAAGAGAGAGTGGACAGGGTGTCTATTCTTAGAACAACTTCTGTACATTAAGTATATAATGTGCCCAGGTGGTCGAAGTGCATGAGCACTTTTGCCTTCACACCATTCTGGAGTTAAACTGCTCATGGTGCCAAGCTCGAGTGGTATAAGACAGTTTCCCCAAGAGGGTCTCCCACTGCTCCTTTTTGCTCTGTTCTATAATCGGATCTGACTTGTCTCTGGAATCATGCTTCTACCTACATGTGGCTGAATGTCTGAAAGCGTCTTCCGCTGATAGTATAACTGCAGTTTAGGGTTACCAACTCTGGTTGGACACATTCCTAAAGGTTTCACCACAGACTTCCTGCCTCTAATCGCCCCGCCCCTACAATCTCGTCATTGGTCACCCGACATGCCCATCCTCATGGTGCACAGCCTTTCTCTGCCAATCAACAGATGCTTCATTACCCGATTGGATGGTTTTTGACTGTCAGTCAAGCAGCAAAAGATCCAATATTTTTATAATTTGTGAACAAAAGTGTTCAAATAAATTATTTTAAAACATAATTTTTTAATGCCCCGGCATTTTTTCTTCTGGGTTACTCGCAGCAGTGTCCTGGAAATTCCTGGAGAATCCAGGGCAATCCTGGAGGGTTGGCGACCCTCCTGCAGTCTCAAATCACAAGCCCAGTATCAAGCTTTTGTCCCATTTAGGCAGATGATGCATTTGTAGGCCTCAGCAGGTAAATAAATTATAAGAAAAAAAATGACAAAGGAAAGTGCTAAGTTCAGAATAACTCCAGGAGACTTGCAAGCTCAAACCATTGTGACCTTGGTCTCTTTAATATAACTCCAAAGTGAGGCAGCAGCATGGTGGACTGCCTTTTATACCTGCTTGCTTCAGGGTACACAGGTGACCCATAGGTCTCCTACAGGTGTGCCCCCTAGTGGCAAGTCTTACACAAAGGTTAGGTTCACATACATAACATCACTTCCCCCCAAAGTCTTAAGTATAATTTATTTACAGGTTGAGGCGATCTGGCACTCTGCGTTCCCGGGTGGATCACCTGAGTTGAAGTCCTGGCATGGGTGAGTCGATCAGATCATTGCTGCATGGCAGTGGGGCTGGTCTGATCAGACTATTGGGCGTGGTGGGTTCATCCTCGTGGTTGACAATGAGGTTAATTGCTGGTTGGGTGTGTGTTAGTGGATCATAGATGGTAGGGTCTTCTTTAAACTGTTCTTGGTTGTCCGTGAATCGCAGTTTGGTCTGATCCAGGTGCTTTCTGCATGTTTGCCCATTCAACAATTTCACAACAAATTCCCCTCCTTGTCTAAGACAGTGCCAGCAATCCACTTGGAACTGTGACCATAATTTAGAACAAACACCAGATCATTAATCTCAATGTTGCGCGATGCCACCGCGCGATCATGGTACACGTTATCCCGATGCCGTCGGGTTTCTACATGATCATTGAGATCCAGGAGGACTAAGGAGAGCCTGGTTTTGAGTGCTTTCTTCATTAATAATTCTGCAGGGGGAACCCCGGTGAGCCAGTGGGGGCACGTCTGGTATCTGAGCAGGACCCTAGATAACCGGGTCTGCAAGGAGCCGTCCGTTACACGTTTCAAGCTTTGCTTGATGGTTTGGACTGCTCATTCCGCTTGGCCATTGGGATGCGGGCTTAAATGGGGCAGACCTGACATGCTTAATGCCATTGCTGGTCATGAACTCGTTGAATTCTGAGCTGGTGAAAAATGGTCCATTGTCACTGACAAGGACGCCGGGCAAATCATGGGTGGTTTACATGGCCCTAAAGCTTTCAATGGTGGCAGTGGACGTACATGATGACATTATTATACATTCAATCCATTTAGAGTAAGCGTCCACTGCTACTAAAAACATCTTCCCTAGAAAGGGGCCAGCAAAATCTACGTGGACCTTGGACTACAGCTTGGGGGGCCATGACCACAGGCTCAGGGTCCCTGGGTGCATTGCTCAACTGTGAGCAAGTGTTGCATTGGTGTACGCATGACTCCAATTCGGAGTCAATGTCGGGCCACCAGACGTGCAACCTGGCGATAGCCTTCAAAATAACTATGCCTAGGTGGGTACTGTGTAGGTCGCGCATAAACATTCCCCTGCCTTTTTTGGGCAAAATCACATGATTCCCCCATTGGAGGCAATCCGATTGGATGGACAATTCATCCTTGCATCGGTGAAACGGCTTAATTTCATCTTGCATTTCCCCGGGAACCGCCGTCCAGCTCCCATTGAGGATGCAGTTTTTTTACTAGTGATAGCACAGAGTCTTGGCTAGTCCAGGTCCTGATCTGGTGAGCTGTGATGGGTGACCCCTCACTCTCAAAAGCATCCATTACCAGAAGCAAGTCTGCGGGTTGCACCATTTCCACCCTGGTGGTGGGCAATGGCAGCCTACTGAGGGCATCAGTGCAGTTCTCAGTACCTGGTTTGTGACGGATTACATAGTCATAAGCAGACAATGTTAGTGCCCATCTATGGATGTGGGACGAAGCATTGGGGTTGGTACCTTTGCTTGTGAGGTAAGCAGTTTGTGGTCGGTTTCGAGCTCGAACCGGAGGCCTAATTGATATTGGTGCATTTTCTTAACCCCGTATACACATGCCAATGCTTCTTTCACAACCATACTGTAGGCTCTTTCAGCCTTGGATAAACTCCTGGACGCATATGCAACCGGTTGTAGTTTGCCTGACACATTTGCTTGCTGTAACACACAACCGACCTCGTACGACAATGCATCACATGCTAGTACTAAACGTTTATATGGGTCAGACAATACAAGTAACTTGTTAGAGCATAGTAGGTTTCTGGCTTTATTAAACCCAGTCGTCACCCTTGCGTAGCAATAAATGCAAGGGTTCCAGCAGTGTGCTCAAACCCCGGTAGAAAATTACTGAAATAGTTGAGGAGTCCCAGGAATGAACGCAGCTCCGTCACATTCTATGGTCTGGGTGCATTCTTGATAGCCCCCATCTTGGAGTCCGTGGGTCTGATGCCATCTGATGTAATCTTCCTCCCCAGAAATTCGACCTCTGGCGCCAGGAAAGCACACTTGGAGCATTTCAACCTGAGTCCCACTCTGTCCAGTCGTTTTAGAACCTCTTCCAGGTTGTGCAAGTGTTCGGTGGTGTTGCGACCAGTGATCAAGATGTCGTCTTGGAACACCAAGATGCATGGAACTGATTTCAGCAGACTCTCCATGTTCCTCTGGAAGACGGCCGCAGCCGAGCGAATCCCAAAGGGGCATCTGTGGTCCACGAACAGTCCTTTGTGCGTGTTGATGCATGTCAACTTCTTTGACGGTTCAGCCAGCTCGTGTGTCATGTAAGCAGAGGTTAAGTCTAGCTTGGTGAACGACTTTCCCCCTGCTAATGTAAGTCTTCCACTTTGGGTAGTGGGTACTGGTCCTGTAACGAGAATCGGTGATCGTTACCTTGTAGTCCCCGCAGATTCTGATCGTCCCATCGTTCTTTAGCACTGACACAATTGGACTGGCCCACTCGTTGAACTCGACTGGCGATATGATTCCCTCTCGTTGAAGTCTGTCCAGCTCGATTTCGAATTTCTCTTGCATCATATATGAGACTGCTCGAGCCTTGTGATGAATGGGCCATGCCCCAGGAACAAGATGGATCTGCACCTTGGCGCCTGTGAAGTTGCTGAAGCCTGGCTCAAATAATGCCAGGAATTTGTTTAGCACCTGGGCGCACGGGGCGTCATCCACCGAAGACAGTGCTTTGATGTCGTTCCAGTTTCACAGGATCTTGCCTAGCCAGCTCCTGCCAAACAACGTTGGGCCATCGCCTGGTATAATCCATAGTGGTAAATCATGCACCATTTGGTCGTACGATACTTTCACTGCCGCACTGCCGATAACAGGTATGAGTTCTTTGGTGTAAGTGCGCAGCGTTGTGTGAATCGGGCTCAGTTTTGGCCTCTGTGTCTTGTTGCCCACAGTGTCTCAAAAGCCTTCTGACTCATAAATCGATTGACTCGCCCCAGTGTCCAATTCCATGGAATGCTGTTAAGTGTAACTTTTAACATTATCGGAGGACTTTTGGTGGTGAAGGTATGTACCTCATACACTTCCTCCTCATCCTCCGGTTGAGTTGCCTCTCCTGCTCGTTCAGTGTGATCTGCGCTGGATCAGCCATCCTCTACTGACTTTGCCACATGGTGAGTCCGAGGTCGCTTGCACATTCGCTGGAGGTGCCCCATTGTTCCACAGCCCTTGCACACATAGTGCTTGAATTGACATTGATGGGCTCTATGACTGCCCCCGCAGCGCCAGCATGGTGTTAATGGATTCGCATTAGCACACCACAGTGGTCTCTGAGTCACGCTAGGCCTGGCCTCTGCAGTCGTATGGGCCCTACCATGTACAGTTGTGCCTGCTGAAGGCATTATTTTATGCACAGTACTTGCTGGTGAGCTTCGATGCTGTGAAGATATCTGTTTCGTGTTGTCGCTCGTGGATATGAAGGCCTGGGCAATCGTGATGGCCTTGCTCAGATCTAAGGATTCGGCAGACAGCAGTTTGTGAAGAATGGCCTCATGGCCAATTCCGAGCACGAAAAAGTCCCGCAACATTTCCCCCAAAGATCCTGCAAATTCGCACTGTCCCACAAGGTGTCTTAGGTCGGCGACAAAACTCGCCACGTTCTGGCCCTCGGAGCGATGGTGTGTGTAAAAGCAATACCTGGCCATTAAGATGCTCTCCTTCGGCTGGAGGTGTTCTCGAGCCAGTGCACAGAGCTCTGTGTAAGTCTTGTCCACTGGTTTGTCTGGAACCAGTAGATTTTTGAGGAGGCCATATACCGATGACCCACATACGGTGAGAATAGCCATCTCAGCTGTCCAGCTCGTTTGCCACGAAGTACTGGTCGAGATGCTCAACGAAGGCTTCCCAATCATCACCCTCAACAAATCTCTCAAGAATACCAATGGCAGCCATTTCTGCATGAAAGTTCGTGATCTGTAATTCATCGCCAGTTGTTAAGTTCAGAATAACTCCACGAGACTGTGTTGTAAGCTCAAACCATTGTGACCTTGGTCTCTTTAATATAACTCCAAAGTGAGGCAGCAGCATGGTGGACTGCCTTTTATACCTGCTTGCTCCAGGGTACACAGGTGACCCATAGGTTTCCCACAGGTGTGCCTCCTAATGACAAGTCTTACACAAAGGTTAGGTTCACATACATAACAGAAAGATGGTCATCTTTGGAAGGTATGAGACTTTCATGAAGCTGTGTAGGTGTTATTTAGAAGGAAGTGAATCAGCGATGAATTATTCATTCAGAGTGTTCCCAACTCCTTTGAAATGTGGCATGCATGCAGGCTGTCAGAACATAGATACCAGTGTTCCAGTACAATAACATTGCAGTTTGTACTGACTTGTTCACAGTAAAATAAAATGCAAATCGGTCTGTCATCCAGCATTTTAGAAATGGTTCAATCAGCTTGTTGATTTTATATCTTGTTTAATTGAATGAGCCTGAATTAGGGGAAAAAAACTTGTTATAAGCATTATTGTACAATGATCTGTCCAGTCGAGTTAATGCTACTCTTTAATGCACATTTCTTCAGGTAATTCTAAGCAATGTGAAAAGATACGTGTACTCATCTGTGAAAGAACATATCTGTACTTCAAAGATGATTTAGCTTTTCTCTGTACTTGATTTTCTTATAGGTTTATTTATTTCACACAGCTATGTGATCAGAATGAACATAAAGGAATGTAATAATTCTTATTTCTTCATTACAAGCAATTTTAAGGTCAGTACCCATGTAAAACATCATTATTCATCATAATTCATCATGATTGCTGTGCCTGTTCTTGGCGGTGTAGTGTTGCTATGTTGCTCTCAATGGCAGCCACAGTGATACTGTGAGCACATTTAAAAATTAAACAGTTACATAGGGCTAGAATTTTGCCGAGTTTGCGACCGAGTTTTCGCCGCGATTTGACCCTCCGCGCCGAAAACCTGATCGACGGGATCATCGGGCATCTTTTTGTGGCAGCGCTTCCACATAGCGCTGGGGAGAGGTGCATCGACGTGAAACGACATGCAACACCGCGGATTGTGTTACCGTCGTCATTTCAACACTCTCCACCACACCCAGAATGCTGACAGATCAAACCTGCGGTGCAGCCCTGCCAGCAGTGGTAAGTATGAAGACCTGCAAAAAAGATAAGTTCAAGTTTTTCTTTTTTAATTATGTTTCAGCAATTTAGTAGGTAAGGGTTTTGTGAATGTTTTTTGCAATTCTTTTGTTGCTTTCTCCCCCTCCCAAGGCCTCTCTCGCAGCACTACCGGCCTCGGACTAAAGCTGCCGAACTCGCGGTTTGCACTGTGAATCCTCATTCAAATCTGACTTTACTGATGCAGTAAAAGCCGAAATTTAGACCTAAAAATGACACAACACAGCGAAAACTACCATTTTCGCCAACAACCGAAATTCTAGCCCTATTTAAAGATATTTCTAAATCTTGGCTTTAGTTTGAGATGCTTGCTGACTGAGATTTTGCTCGATCATTGGGAACAGGAAGGTTCCTCTGGGCTGGCTATTGGGGACAATAGTCTATGGGTAAATGTTGTGAAATATGGCTTCTGATGATGAGTTTCACCCAATGGAAATGCAAATCTGAGAACTGGAAATGAAGCTCAGCTTGCCGGATTTGCATCGCTCCTGGATTTCTAGTTATTAAAATTAATGATGAGAAAATCAGGAGCAATGGAAATCTGCAGAGTCCTGACCTCTGTATCTGATTCTCCAATCAGGCTACCGTTAAGCAAACCCTTGCTACAATTACACTATATTCTGATGTGTGACTTTCCTGCTAAACTTTTTTGCCTGTGCCCCATTCTTTCTTTGCCTGTTGGAATTTTCCTACTTTTTAAAAAGTTGTTTATGGTGTGCCAATGTAACCGGGCAAAGGTACTGTTGTCCTGCAGAAGATGATATAGTACTCAGGTATACCGACAAGGAAGGTGCTAGTATTGATCCCTGATCTATGCTAAGCTAGTTGACTTCAGGTGGACAGCGGTGGGGGACTAGATTTGGTCCAAATGTTCTAGAGTAAGGAGGAAAAAATGTGGTCAAGGTTTCAGTCTTTGATTGGTATCCAGTAAACTTTGTTGGAAAGTGCATGCAAGCAGAGATCCATCAAGAAGAGGATCAGCCTCAGTAATGTTTACCCACAATAGCCAGGCTCACACCTGAAGAATGCTAACTTGGCCAAGGTGTCAGTGAGACATCAGTGGAACCATAACTGAATATGGCCGCCTTCAGTAGAGGAGGGGTCATGGGGAAAAATAGAGTAATCCTATTATTTTAACTTATTGGTGATTTCAATGGGCTTTATTCAAAATAGAAACATGGAAAAACCAATATCATATAGAGTAAAATTCCAAAGAAATTATCTAGTTTATTCAGGCATATGATAAAATTTTGGTTAAAAAAAATCTGCAATATTAACTGAGAAAAGTAGTCTCCTTCCCATAATTCACTCCAAATTTGCCTCCGTCCACCTCCTCCAATTCCACAAAATAAACAATAAAAAGGAAATGAAATGAATAAAGCTTGTTTATTTGAACCATTAAAAGTCTGTATTAAATCTCATGTTACACCAAAAGCAGTATTCTTCAAAATGGTTCTAATAGCAATCAGGTAAGAGTTAAAATTAAAGTACTGTAAGTTTCTACATTAAATGCAACCTAACGTATGCTTTCAGGCAAGGCAATGCAAATGGAGCAAAAGCCTGTTTCCAAGAAGCCATTAAAAAGTTAACATTTCTCACAAGGTAAACTAAGCTTAAGCCAATGACTTAAAAAAAGATTAATAAATATGGCTTTTGATGAAAGAGGAATTATTTGCTCAAATCTTATTCATTGTATTAAAGAGTCTTGTCAGCAAAAACAGGTGCTTAGACAGTCTTCATAGTTCATTTTTATGCACTTGCATGGTGGGATACAGCAATCATTTGGGTTAAAAAAAAATCAGCAGTTTTGACAGCAACAATCCCACCAGGCTGGCAGGGTCAAAGACCCAAACAGTCTCCAGACATTTTGAAATATACTTCAAATGCTCCCATAATCCCCAGACACACAATGAGATGCCTGTGTGAGCTTTAACATTCTGATGCAACCCTAGATTTTCTGTTTTGCCGTGACAAACTGCAGCAGCCAGGGTGGCTCTAGCAGGTTAACAACATGTGGTATACTCGGAGAGGAAGGAGCAGCAGTTTTCCATACTCTCAAACATTCCAGACCACAGTCGCAGGATTAGAATCTACACACAGGCAAGATTATCTTCAGGCTGACTGTTTATACAGTTTATCACACATGGTATTAATGACCGACTCCGTTTAACATAAATACTGTCTGCAATTAAGAATGCATTCAGATCGCTCCAGTACAGAGACATGTTTATTATGACTGTCCACCCTTTAGATTGCTCATTTGCTGCCTGTCAGTCATAATCTGTAGAGTTTTTTTAAACCTACCCATCAATTGGCAAACATTGCTTTTCTGGCAAATATCATTTTGATCTTGTTTGTCCCTCTCTGTTTTTTTTCTTTGCTTTCATTTTAGTTATTCCCTTATCTCTCTCATTTAACTTCCTACTTACTTTCTCACATTTCCATCATCTTCACCCCCTAAGAACTCCCACTGGCACGAGCTGGGTAAGAGAGTGTGCAATTCTGCAGCAAATTAACAAAAGAATTCATGGCATGGTGAAGTCAAACAATGTGCAGACCAATTAAAAAATTAGACTTTTAGGAACCAGAAATGACAAGTAACTGTTTTGCTTCATTTATTTTTTGTTTCTGCATTTCATTTGTTTCTGTTTCTCAGTTTCAGTCTTTATCTGAGCTAGGAATTCGTTTGCCCCTGAAAATGGGCGCAGGGATCGTAGTGCGCGGTCACCCCGTGCCCGTTCAAAGGAATTAAGGCAACTTTGTGCTGATTGCCTGCTGATTGGCATGATCGTGGCATTCAGCCCCGCGCTGAATGGCTGCGGAGAGGCTGAATGCTCAGCAGAGGACCCAAGTTCGTGCGAGGCCAATTCAAGATAGCCTGCACTTCTTAAAGGCAGCCTGCACCTCTTAAAGGAAAGGAAAGGTGCATTCTGCCTGCAGCAGCTCATTGGCTGGAGAAGAGAGCTAGAGGAGGAAAAAACAACAATTATGTCACAACAGGGGAGACAGCTTGTGCCAATGTTCTCTGTTGCAGCACTGAAGGCCTTGGTGCAGGAGGTCAACGCAAGGAGAGAGGTTCTGTTTCCACAAGGGGCTAAGAGGCCCTCCAGGCAAATGTGTAAAGTCCAATGGGAGAAAATAGCCGCTGTGCTGAATGCCAACAGTGTAGTCTGGAGGATAGGAAGAAGTTTAATGACCTCACACGAGTAGTCAAGGTCAGTGAATTCAACTTCAATTGTCATATCCCACCATCTCCACCACTAGCCTCACACACACTGCTCAATGTACTACACCCCCATTATTCACCGACCAAACTCAACTCATACTTCACATTCATAGCTTCATTTCACCCTCACACACTTACCACTGCTGCAAGCCTCACACCCACACCTCAAAGCTTGTACACACCATCAGCTATTCAACCATGACATGCATATCACCCAAACACAATGCACCACACTCACTGACGCACTTCCCTTTTTCTTGTAGGAACAAGTATCTCACAACCGGCACCAGCAGGACCTAACCCGAGGGGTACAGGCACGTCTGAATAACTGACCCCATGAAGGAGACACTGCTGGCCATTATTTGAAGAGGCATCACTGAGCCTGTGGCCAGCAGTAGATCTGACACTCGCAGCCACCAGCTCAGACACTGGCACTGAGCGGACTTTAGAGGGTAGCTTAGAGGCGAGATCTCCACGTGGTGAGTGATTGGGCATGAGTGGAATGTAACTGGGGTAGGGGGAAAGGGTAGTGCAGGTACCAGCTGCCTGGAGGGTGTGGTCACATGTAAGTTTGGCAGCAGAGCACTCAGATGAGGACTTCAATGGGGCGGCCTATAAAAGAACACTGACAAGTATGCACAATTAAATGCTTGGTGCATTGGCAGGCCTGCCAAAAAGCCTGTTGTTCAATCTCAAGGAGCATGGAGGAGTCCAGAACCAACCTTATGTAGGCCTTGAAGAGCTTGAAGCCCATGATTTTCAGCATGGAAGTGATAGCCAACTCCATTAGAGCACTTGGGGACCTATAATGCAGAGTCTGACGGCTGATGTCTCAGCTTCCATTGCAGCACAAGCAGAAGCCACCCAACGTCTGAGTGTTGCAATGGAAGCTCAGACTTCTGTCATGAAAGCTCAGGCTGCTCTCATGTATACTCAGCTTGTAGCCTCTCCAGCTCAGCCTGCTGCCATCGTGGCTGCATTTACCAGTGTGGAGAAGGGCTTTCAGGGTGTCGCAGCAGTCCAGCAATCTGTCCTCCAACAAATCGCTGGGAATGGTGAGGCACCGCCCCGGGGAGTAGCAGTGGCTCCGTGGAGCAAGAGCCTGCTGTCCTCTCTCAGGATGACAGCATTTGTCCTCCCAGCACTGCCGCTCCATCAGTGCCTTTGCTGTTGCCTGTCAGCCAGTCAGCTCAGACTGCTGCTGCCCAAGCCGCGATTGTGCAGTCTACAGCTGGACACTAGGACAGGCAAAGGCACACTGAACACAGGGAGTAAAAGTATGCACAAGGTTGATTAGTTGACTTTATTATGTAATATTGGATCAATTGATGTATAAATTTGGATTGGAATGTTTCTATTTTGTATTTCAGCACTGTGGCCAAAAGGACGCTGTGCTGGTCAGTAACAGAGTGAAGGTAAGGTGTTGGACTATTGTTGAATGGGGAGTTGGGGTGGCGTTCACTGGTCCCATTGTTGGATGAGTCAATCATGGACATCCCGGACAGAAAGGGGCTGTCTGGCTTGCCTCCTCCCTTCTGCTTCCTTCTCTTCCACCTCCTCCACTTCCGCTTCTCCTCCTCCTTCTCCACCTCAGCTAGTCGTCGTATGCCTGCTGGCAAGGGCTGTGCCCTCATGGTGACGAGGTGGTGGAACATTCAGCAGAGCACGACGAATCTTGAGACGCGCTCTGGTAAGTACTGTAGGGCTCCAGGCAGCGAAAGCTTTGTTTAAGGGTGCCAATGGTCTGCTCTATCAGATTCCATGTGGCAGCATGGCTCTCACCGTACGCATGCTGCCCATGTGTGGTTCAGTTGCGGCACAGAGTCATGAGCCAGGTGCTCAGCAGTGGATAGCTCTTGTCCGCGAATAGCTTTATGCTCCACCACCTCTGCTTTGTCGTGGTGGCTCAAAGACTAAGGGAACAGCAGACTGGCACAGAATAAAAGCATCATGACTGCTGCCAGGATACCAGACATTCGCCATCATGACACACCAACTGCATATTCAGCGAGTGGTAACCTTTGCAGTTGTGGTACACAGGATTTTGGATCGATGCCCAC
This sequence comes from Pristiophorus japonicus, assembly GCF_044704955.1. NCBI lineage: Eukaryota > Metazoa > Chordata > Chondrichthyes > Pristiophoridae > Pristiophorus > Pristiophorus japonicus. The sequence goes on along the minus strand of NC_091978.1, from coordinate 338,354,218 downwards.
AAAGCCTCGTGTGTGCAGTCGATGGCGTCCTGCAGCATGGGGAGGCCCGCTATCCTGGCAAAGCCACGTGCACACTCTGCCTGCTTCACTCTGGTCAGAGAGAAGACAATGAACTCCCCTGACCTGGCATAAAGAGCATCTGTCACCTCTGTAATGTACAGATGTTGCCTGCTCCAACCTGGAAGGATCCTGACAGGAGTAATTTCAGGGCCTTGGTCACCCTCACAGCCACTTCTTGATTGTGCTCCAGGCAGCGGAAGCTTTGTTTAAGGATGCCAATGGTCTACTCTATCAGATTCCGCGTGGCAGATTAGTGAAAAGGAAGATAGGGAAAATCAAGAAGTAGTGATCAGGTGATACTAGAGGGTTGTGAATCTTTGGAATTCTCTGCCCCAGAGGGCTGTGGATGCTGAGTCTCTGAATATATTCAAGGCTGAGATAGATAGATTTTTGGAGTCTAGGAGAATCAAGAGATATGGAGATCGGGCGGGATAGTGGAGGTGAGGTCGATGATCAGCCATGATCTTATTGAATGGCGATGCAGGCTCGATGGGCCGTAGAGCCTACTCCTGCTCCTATTTCTAATGTTCTTATATTCTCATGTTTTAAGAACGTAAAGACCGAGGGAGATAAGAACTACCATATTTTTTTAGGTGATGGAATAGAATTAAAAAGTGTGATATAAACATAGAAAATAGGTGCAGGAGTAGGCCATTCGGCCCTTCGAGCCTGCACCACCATTCAATATGATCATGGCTGATCATGCAACTTCAGTACCCCATTCCTGCTTTCTCTCAGTACCCCTTGATCCCTTTAGCCGTAAGGGCCACATCTAACTCCCCTTTGAATATATCTAATGAACTGGCCTCAACAACTTTCTGTGGTAGAGAATTCCACAGGTTCACAATTCTCTGAGTGAAGAAGTTTCTCCTCATCTCGGTCCTAAATGGCTTACCCCTTATCCTTAGACTGTGTAGTGGATGTAGGAAGGAGCAAGACTATGCAGGATGTTGTATTTGTAGTTGAGGAGGAAAAAGAGCAAGTGTTTAGAAGAACACTGATCTACAATAGAGGGAGAAACAAAACAAATTGCGATGAAGAGAGAAATGTTGCAAATTGGAGGTGAGAGATGGATAGTCTATCAAACAACTAGTTTTTTCTTGTATTCTGTATAAAATATGACCCAATCTTAGAGGCTTGGGTGAAGACACATGGCTTAAAGGGTTCTATAACAGTTTTTTGCCTGCCAACTTTCATCAGTAAGAAACTTCTTGATGGCTCAGTTGATAATGCACTAAAACTGAGCCATATAGACCAGGAAGGCCCCAGGTTCACCATCCTGCCTGTTTTGAATTAGCTGATCTCCTCTAGGCCAGCAGTTGGGATGCTGCAATTGGCCGAATCATCCCTGGGTTAGGAAGGAGAACATTCAGCCCAGATTCCTGCTTTCAATTACTATCTAATGGCTCCTGTTGCAGTGTATGGACATTGGATAAGGATTTAAGACACTCGGGTGCTCACCATGGTTGATGGTTCTGCCTAGACCATTTGAGCAAAGTAATCGAGGGTGTTCAGTCTCCATGGAACCACAACCAAGCGGATTTCAACTCCTTCAAGAGAGATGAGGAGAAGAAAAAATCTGGAGGAGAATAAAACAATTCTGCAGAAGGAAACTACATCTGGACCAGATCCACGATTCCCCTACATTTTCCAGGCCATAAGAATGCCCATATCATTCTTAACAGCATGGCGCTTTACTTTGTTTTCAAAATCTTAGTACTCTCATCCATGAAGGTGAGCCATAATGGCTGTTATGTGTCTCAATTACCAATGTGCATGCATTGATATTCTAGTAGTGACCCCTAAAAAAAGTGAGGCAGAAAATGACCATATGCGGCCTGAGATATTTCAGCCGTTGAAAATCTATGCGATCTCTACCTGCTTGACCTATTGTTAGTCAAGTAAAATCTGTGCAATGTTTGCCCAGACATTTTGATGAATTTTATATTTAAATTAAAAAGAAACTGTAAATTAACAAGTACATCAGATCCTCTGGTGTTAATGATTGAAGTATGATGGTATTTTGCCGACAGCTGTTACTTTTAAATTGATAGGACCCTTAAGTTGAGTCCGTTCAGTCAGCCTTACAGATAACTAGTAATATTTTTAGAGAAGCTCATTATTCATGGTTGGAGAACAGTTGGAAATGATAGAGAACATATATTGGCTAGTACAAAAACAATTTGCATTTATATAGCGCCTTTAATGCAGCAAAACATACCAAGGTCCCTCAAAGGAACGATATCAAACAAAATTTGACACTGAGCCACATAAGATGATATTTGGGCAGATGACAGGTAGGTTTTAAGGAGCGTCTTAAAGGAGGAAATAGAGGTAGCGAGGCAGAGAGGTTTAGGGAGGGAATTCCAGAGCTTAGGGCCGCGGCAGCTGAAGGCACGGCCACCGATGGTGGAGCGCTTAAATTTAGGGATGCGTAAGAGGTCAGAATTGGAGGAGCATAACTATCTCAAAGCTTTGTAGGGCTGGAGGAGGTTACAGAGATAGGGAAGGGCGAAATCATGGAGGAATTTGTAAACAAGGTCAAGAATTTGAAAATCGAGGCATTGTCGGACCGGGTGCCAATGTAGGTCAGCGTATACAGGGATGATGGGTGAATGGAACTTTGAATGAGTTAGGGGACCCCAATTTAAAAACAACAGAACAATTTACAATGGTGGCATAACAATAATTTAGTGCATCAATACTGCATTTAGCACCTAGCAATTCTGGAAGTCTCACTTTAGACACTAATGTCAGGAGGTTTACTTTACATTCCTACAGACTTTCAACTTCTGTAATTAAATCATGCAAGTGATTTACTAGAATGGTACCAGGGACTTCAGTTATGTGGAAAGATTAAAGAAGTTGGGATTGTTCTCTTTAGAGCAGCGAAGGTTAAGGGAAAATATAATAAAGGTGTTCAAAATCATGAGGGGGTTTGATAAAGTAAATAGGGAGAAACTATTTCCACTGTAGGACAGTCAGTAACCAGAGGCCATAGATTTAAAGTAATTGGCAAAAGAGCCAAAGGGGAGATGAGGAGAATTTTTTTTTCTGTGAATTAAGATCTGGAATACACTGTCTGAGTGATGGAAGCAGATTCAATGGTAACTTTCAAAAGGGAATTGGATAAGTACTTGAAGGGGAAAATAATTGTAGGACTGCGGAGAAAGGGCAAGAGAGTGGAATTAATTGGATAGCTCTTTCGAAGAGCCAGCACAGACATGATGGGTAAATGGTCTTCTGAGCTGTATGATTCTATAACTCTAAGTGCTGAGTGGGGATGGAAGTGATTTTAGGCTACCATGCTGGCATCGTTTGCTATCTGGAGCCATGGAAGGGTCACTTGGCATGATGGCAGGCACCTGTACTCACCATTGAAACTTATGGCTGGAGGAATTTGTTTTTTATGCCAATATAGAAGCAAGAATGGAAAGCACTGCCAGGACTTTCCTCATTGGACTCCATACTGGATTAATTCCAGCATGCATTTGGCAGCTTAAAGAGGACATTTGACACTGAATTTGCTCATCCCAACTGAACTGATAGTAATACAATTTAAACCCTACCTAGCTACCAGCTTAAACATAGCAAATCTATTAAAGGGCATACAGCTGTCTGCTCTAATGAAATCTATCTCATAAAGGTATCAATAAGATTATAAATAAACATCTCATTGATCTCCTTCAAGTACTATATATGTATATTGTTCAGATAGTGAAGTTAATTTTGAATTTCAATGTATTCTCCAATTTGGCTTACTTTCTCTCAAATAATAAAAAAATATGTAATTTAATTAAATCCTATTTTTGGAATTTTTGCCTAAATTTAACCACTCAGTCTCTTCATTTTCTTCTCCGGTTTTTTTTTGGTGAAGTCTTGTTTTCACAACACATTCCTGAATACATATTTGAGGCTGCACTTATGAAATGCTGCTGTTAGTTATTTGTTTTCTCATGAGACATTCAGCTCTTCCATTCCAAAGTCTGGACAATTCCAGTAAACACTGCCTGACAGTTGTAGCTTTTCCACGTACTCTCACTAATTTGTTTCCATTGGACTCCTGTTTGTAGTTTATTTTGTCTTGTGCTCGTCTGACAAGTGAACAAGCTAAAGAGCTGCAGAAAGGCTGTGTCCATTCAGGCTTCAAAACTCCTAAAGGCACTGTCATTGTCCCAGAACTTCACAGGAAAGCAGACCAGATGAACTAGCAGAGCCAACTCTGCTTTCCTGCCAGCTCCAGGGAGCTTGCCCACAGCTAGTAGCCATATGTTCAGCCCTAAAATACAGAAACAAGCACATTTGTGAGGAATGCTGTTAGAATTACTCATTGGATTGGAACATACAGCACCAAAGTGGTAGAATTCCAAAACACAGTCAGCTGTTTCACTGTAAAATTATTCTTTGCTTTCAGAGATTTTTTTTTCCTTTTCAGTTCTTTTTAGTTCATTTACTTACTTCAGCAAACCAGTTACGTGTCAGTTGGAGATTTACCATATTTAACATGTGTGTTATATGTCTCAATATCATTCCAGTAAGTTTAATAAACTCTTGTGCTTACTGCAAAATTCTGAAGGTTTTATTCATCAAGATGTTTGAGAACTTTCGTTTGCTGTCTTCATGCCATTATTAAATGAATTCCATTTCATCTGCACTTCACAGACTGCAATGTTTGTGTTGTTTTATATATTGCACACATCAATAATGAACAAGCCTGTATGGACTGCTATAGTTGCTTCAAACATTTATGTTCTATAAGCTCTATTTACATAGCAACAGTTGCTATGTATATAGAACGTATAGAACATAAATGTTTGGAGCACCACTGAGTTACGTAAAACACAATTTTTTCTGCTCCAATAAATAGCCTTTATGGAAACGTTTGAAATGATAATACAAATTAACAACCATACAAAGAATTGAACCAAACACATTGAGTTATTAACCTGTCCATCCATTTCTTTAATGACGTATGTCCTCATTTTGCTCCCAATTCTTTCCTCAGCAGAGAAATCCACCACAATATTCCGTCTTCTTTGGACCACGCACACAAGCCTTCATTTTTACTGAGGGAGAGAAATGATGCGCGCCAGCCCGGTAGCGAGGGGGCCCACGCCGAGTGTTGGGGAAAATAAAGGCCCGCCCGCAGATCTTAACGGCAGGGCGCCATTTAAATACAAGCTCCCTCGGTCCCGCCTGATAGCCAGCCAGATTCACTACCTGTCCGGCGGGTGGGTGCGGGAATTTGGCGGCAGGAGGCCAAAGACAGGAACCGGTGGGAACGGTCCTTGGCAGTCCGGTCTGTCTCAGAGGAGGAGGGTTTGCAGAGTGATACATTGGGGGATGGCGTTGGCAGGGACTGGGACTGGAACGCCGAAGGATTCCATGTTGATAGTCCTCCTGGCCCATTGGGCCTTCAAACAGAAGTAAATTGCTTAAGCTTGCCTACTCCCACCGTGGCTCTGCTGCTGGGCTGCAGACAGCGCGGGACTCTTCCCTGACTTAAGCAGGAGCCTCGCCGATGGCCTGATTCGCTGTCGGATAAATGTTGGCGGCCAGGAAAATGGCGGGTTGGAGCCTGGGAACAGAATTTTCAAATGTTAACCACTACCACGCACCATTCTTGCTGGGCGAGGGTGAGTAAAATCTCGGCCACATTCTCTCCCTCTTACTCTCTTACATTCCTTCCTGAGGGAAGAATACCATTCTTTACAATCATCTTTGCACTTCTTTTCATCCCTTCAGTATTACAATCATACAATCTCCTGCCTATTAAATAATTTCTTTTTACACAGTTTTCATATTTGATTCTATGCTGTAGTATTGATCAATAGCTGCCCCCTCCCTTCATTGACTCAGAATCGCTCCCCTTCCCTGCATTCTCAAAAAACATTAATGCATGTTAACACCATTCTCTCTACATTGTGAAGATTTGTAATTATAGCTCTTTTTGCACTGCTGATGATGTAATTGAAGCTGTTTGAAGTGCCTTGACTCGGATTAATTTCAGTCCTTTACATGTAACATGCTGTGTGAGGTCTATGCCAGCAACATTACCAGTCTCTGAGCCCGCTTCCTGATTAAAGCCCTTTATCTTGACTTCTCTACCTTACCTAATTATTTCTTTCTGCACTGCTACACACACCAACATATTTCCACCAGCCCCCCTCCCTTTAATTTTCTCCTGAAATCACTAATTGCCAGTAATGCCCAGTTCCACAGGTCTTATTCAAGTGGCCATGTCAGAGCCTAGATTGTGAATGATGGCAGCATGTACAACAATGGAGATCTTCACAGCCAAGCCCAATTCTTTTCTCACTTAACATCCATGCCTACAATCAGACAATGAGCGGTAGCAGAATTCTGGTTAATTTTTCCCCACCCTAGCCATATTACCCCAACTGCTGCCTTAGCTGAGATTAAAGACATAGGGGGAGAAATTAATTATTGCCTTGTATGGGGGTGGTAGCTTTAGCACTTAAAAAAAGCACTCGGTTTAATATTTCATCTGAAAGACGGCACCTCCGATAGTGCAGCGCTCCCTCAGCATAGCACTGGAGTGTCAGCCTAGATTTATATGCTCAAATCTCTGCTGTGAGACTTGAACCCACAACCTTCTGACTCAGAGGCAAGTGTGCTACCAGCTGAGCCACGGCTGATAATGAGCCACTAGCTAACTCAGTACAGACCAGGAACTGAACCAGGACATAACAGCAGTGACTGTACTTCAGAGACATTTTTTGTATGTGAAGTACCATGAGACTTTCCGAAGAGATGATAAGACACTACATAAATGCAAGTCTTTCAATGCATTTATTCACTAAACCATCTGGGATCTGCAGTTACTGATCTTAATTCAAAGTAAACACCCCAACTAACAGAAACTCAATCTCAGTTATCTGTAAAGCTGATTGTTTGTATTATGATGGTGGTCCATTGATCCTTGTTTCCCTGCAATCCTATTTTAATGCCAATCTTTCATGATCCTTCAAGGATTATATTGCAGTTTTGCAAGTTTTTTTCAAATTTCAAGAACATTGAACATCAGTGGTATGTTACCCATTAATATCATTATACATAAATAGATTTTTAGCTGAATGCCCTCTCCTCTCTGTTCCCAAAGTTCAATTACTCTTCAGGGGGAGTTGAACATCATTCTTTGGAGACTGCTGCAATCGACATTTGAAAACACAAGTTTATGTATATTTTACTTTCTGGCCCAGATGAGATACAATCACCTTATGTAGCAAAGAAAAACATGCTAGCTTGCAATTCAGTACAGTATCCAATCAGGATTTGAGGACATTGTGAACACAGAAATTTGCATTGAGTTTAAATTTCACAATGATCACCAAGCAAGTGAAGATCTCTCAGTTCATTTTATGAACAAGATATAAATAAATAATGCCACATAATTGTGCTACATTGTCTGGTCCTTCTTCCTACATAGCATCAAACATTTGATATTAAAAATAATAATTTTGGGTTGAATTTTAACCTGGAGGAGCAAATGGGTTTGTGTGTGGGTGTGGGGGTAAAATTCAGCAAAAATGTGAGCGTATTGGGAAGCTGGCTCGAATCCGCCACTTTCACGTTTAACTCGGGCACGTTAGGCTGGTTGTGCCAACCCCCTCAGGAGAGGCGGGTCACTCAACTGGAACAATATTTCAATACAGTTTTAAATTTAACTTCACATCTACAGGTTTCCCGGGCTTCCTGAAACCCATTCTTGAAAGCAAGGAAATTGAAGAGGCTGATTAGAATTCATATAAATAATGCAACAAATACTCTGCACACAACTGCTTCCTTGTCTACTTGTGGGAAAGGGTTCATTCACAGTACTTTCGATGAGAGTTTGCTTTCTACATTTTGGAGGATTTCTGAATTACAACAGAGTGGGTGGCTCCTCGGCTGCCATTGGGCCTCGGACATGGAGCAAAGTGGCCAGCACCATCAACAGCAGCAGCCTGCTGTTGACAGACCTGCAGCTGGACTACAGAGAAGGGAGCACATAGGAGACACTACCCGTGACACATGGTGTACAGGCAGAGGCTGAGCTCCCTTGACAGTGTCAACTGTGGCTCAGTTGATAGCACCCTTGCCTTTAAGCCAGAAGGTTGTGGGTTTAAATCCCACTCCAGATACTTGAGCACAAAAATCTAGGTAGACACTGCAGTGCAGTACTGAGGGAAATCGTGCCCCAAGATGTAAAATAGCAGTTTTTATAATGTATTGCTAGGGCAAAATGGGTGTAAAATATTTCCCTCATTTACATGACAATAGTATGCCTGCTTTATATGGAGGAGCATGTTTTATGTTCACCTGCACTTCAAGAGGAATGTTAATTGGCATGAAAAGGGGCAGACATCTAGTTTAATGGGATCCCCTCCTATTTTTTTATCACCAGTCAGATTATGGCTCAAAGAAATTTCCGCACCCTACATCTTGTTTTTTAAATACATGGCTATTTTAAATCCAATGGAAGGCTGTGATTTAGATTTTTAATAAATAGCAAGCGACCATTTTCTGAGTCTGGCAAAAATGTTTGTGCTGGCCCAACTTACAGGTTTGCCTTATGACTGCAGTACTTGTTCAAGCTGCGTCGCCTCCAGGCTAGATCCAAGGTCGTCCCATCCTCTGTCATGGTACTACAGTACGTGGCCGACCCTTGCGTCTGCACACGTTCAGAGGCCAAACTCCAAACCATCGTCAACATCTTCACTAAGGCGTACAAAAGCATAGGCCTTACACTAAACAACCGTAAGATAAAGGTCTTCCACCAACCTGACTCCACCTCACAGCACTGCCCTCCAGTCATCAAAATCCACGACATAGCCTTGGACAACATGGACCATTTTCCATACCTCGGAGCCTACTATACACAAGGGCAGACATCGATGATGAGGCCCAACACTGCCTCCAGTGTGTCAGCGCAGCCTTAGGTCACCTGAGGAAGAAAGTGTTTGAAGACCAGAACCTCAAATCTGGCACCAAGCTTATGGTCTACAGGGCAGTAGTGATATCCACCCTCCTATATGGCTCAGAGACGTGGACCATATACAGTACACACCTCAAAGTGCTGAAGAAATACCAGCAGCACTGCCTCCGCAAGATCCTGCAAATCCACTGGGAGGATAGACGCACCAACGTCCGTGTTCTCGATCAGGCTAACATCCCCAGCATTGAAGCACTAACCACACTCGACCACCTCCATTGGGCAGGCCACATCGTCTACATGCCTGACACGAGACTTCCAAAGCAAGCACTCTACTCGGAACTCCTACATGGCAAGCGAGCCCCAGGTGGGCAGAGGAAACGTTTCAAAGACATCCTCAAAGCCTCCTTGAACAAGTGCAACATCTCCACCAGCACTTGGCCTACTCCACCCAAAGTGAAGGAAGAGTATCTGGGAGGGCGCTGAGCAACTCGAGTCTCATCGCTGAGAGTACGCGGAAACCAAATGCAGACAGCGGAAGGACCATGCAGAAAACCAGACTCTCCACCCATCCTTTCCTTCAACGACAGTCTGTCCCACCTGTGACAGAGATTGTAATTCCCGTATTGGACTGTACAGTCACCTGAGAACTCGCTTTTAGAGTGGAAGTAAGTCTTCCTTGATTTCGAGGAACTGCCTATGATGATGAGTACAGAGGGTTGCTTGGCCCAATTTTCTAATGGGAGCCCCCACCCCTTCCCACCTCCTAATTTGAATAGACCACATGCACAAGAAAATCTTGCCCATGGAGCTGGACCTGCAGCTGTGGATGGAAAATATGTCCAGAGAATAATAGCTTGTCCAAGGCTTCCTCTAAAAGGGCAAATTGTGATGGAGACATCAAAGTCGGATCATTGACCACAATGGCACAGAGAAGACAAGTGGAGAGTGCTACTTGTTTGATGCTGAAAAGTTGGAGGTCTTGCTGCAGGAGGTGTACCAAGGGAAGATGGGGCTGAAAACTACTCTCCAATAAATGCACAGGTGCCAGCTGCGTCAAAGGTGGTTGGCGACTGAGTGCATGCAATCACTAAGGTCACTTGCACCGAGCTGTTAGTGAGGAAGAAATATTGTCTGCTGATAACAAGGTTATTGTTTTCCAGGTGATCCTCAAGTTTACTTCTGATAATTTATTCCATTATATTTTTTTAATTCATTCTCGGAATGTGGGCGTTGCTGTCAAGGTCAGCATTTATTGCCCATCCCCAATTGCCCTTGAGACTCCTTCTTGAACCGCTGCAGTCCATGTGGTGAAGGTTCTCCCACAGTGCTGTTAGGGAGGGAGTTCCAGGATTTTGACCCAGCGACAATGAAGGAACGGCCGATATGTTTCCAAGTCAGGATGGTGTGTGACTTGGAGGCAGAACTTGGAGGTGATGGTGTTTCCATGCGCCTGCTGCCCTTGTCCTTCTCGGTGGTAGAGGTCGTGGGTTTGAGAGGTGCTGTCGAAGATGCCTTGGCAAGTTGCTGCAGTGCATCTTGTAGATGCTACACACTGCAGCCAATGTTACATGGAATTGAAAGTAAGACTAATGGGTCTGATTTATTTGTTTTGAGCTCATTCAGCCTGTCTTGGACTTCCATCCCATTTGTAATGAAGTCATTGATCTTGCTTAGGATATCACTGTTGGGAGAGGATACATTGCTCATGTCTTTTGAGAATACTTGGAGGCATTAGTCATTCAGAGTATTTGCTATTTTGTGCTCATCCTAAGTTTCAAGCCTGTTTGCATCTTTGATGGTTTTCATCTCTTCTCTGGCTGCCCTCTTGCTGTTGCGATACTGCAACACTTTTTTTAACTGTTATTCTTAGCTTCAGCTGCTATGTGTTTTCCTAGGTCTCTCTTTGCCTCTCCTATCAAAATTTTAACACGTTTCTGCAATTACTTATATTCATCTCAGTTAGCCTCTTCTCCTTTATCCCTTGTAAGATTTCTATAGGCCATTTCCCTCCACAGCAAACTTTTCATTTGTTTTAATCCACTTAGGATCACGCTTGCTTATTCTGAGTTGTTGATTTAGGGAATGTATTTATTTTGCATGCTCAAACATTCGCTCTTAAAGTGTTCCCTTTCTCCTAATAGAGTGTTGTTGAACAATTTCCTCCAATTTATTTGCTTTAGCGGTTTCCTCCTTTCATTGAATTTAGCCCTTTTAAAATGATGCACTTGATCTTAGGAATGCCTGACTCCCGGAACATACTAAACTTTTGTGGTTGCTGCTTTCCAGGGGGTGCTACCATTTCTGTATCTTGAAGGCTTTCTGGGTCATTAATATATACCAGACCACATTGAGTATTTTTTAATCCATTCAATGCAATCGACCTGGAGTAAGAGAAAGGTCCTCTGTTGATGACCAGAACATGTCTCTTCTAATCTCTGCCAGCAGTATGTAACCAAAATTCTCTCTCAATCCATTTATATGCGCATTTTGGCTGCCACTCCAAACCCAAACGCATTACTTCTGCCTCCTTTTATTTTCTCTCTGGGGCCCTATTCTCCTGTCTCCTGCCTTTCCTGTCACATGCTACTTTCCATTTTTCCCCTCTTAAGTACATTGCCTCTGCTAATCACTACCTCAACCCATCACTGAACCAGGCATTTTGGAAGTCCTTTGGATTTGCCCACAGCTACCCTCTTTGACTCTCTGAAGGGCCCTTTGAGGCACTTGATATGCCTCCAACATGAGCAGCAAACCCAACTGTCTTTTCTCTTTCTCTTCTCTTTCCAACATTCCTGCCTAGCTTGCCTGCTAGTTGCTAACCTCAGCAACCTCCGTACCATTCTGCTCGCCCATCCACCACTGCTGCCTTAGACTCTTCCAGCAGACCGACAATCACTGCTCCCTCCGCATTTCCAACCAGAATGTCAGTTCACTTTGTGAACAAGTTCCTTGCCATGTACAACCATACTTTGGATGTTTGCATTGATATCCTGGTTTTGACTGAAACTTGGCTCACATTTGGCAACACCTTTCTCCTTACTGGAACCTCCCCATTGGCTATGCTTCCCACCACATGCACTATTCAAACTGCCAATGTGGCAGTGTGACCCTTATCACCAAATCACACCTTGGTGTCTCCCCCTACTCCCCTGGTATTTCTCCTCCTTTGTGCACCTCATCTTGTTTCACCCTGCTCAACTCTCCTTTAAAATCATTGTAGTGTACTGCACCACCCCCAATCCTCACCCGAGTTGGAATATTGTGTTCAGTTTTGGTCTCCTAATCTGAGGAAGGACATTCTTGCTATTGAGGGAGTGCAGCGAAGGTTCACCAGACTGATTCCCGGGATGGCAGGACTGACATATGAGGAGAGACTGGATTGACTGGGCCTTTATTCACTGGAGGTTAGCTGCAGGAAGAATGTTCCCGATGTTGGGGAAGTCCAGAACCAGGGGACACAGTCTAAGGATAAGGGGTAAGCCATTTCGGACTGAGATGAAGAGAAACTTCTTCACTCAGAGAGTTGTTAACCTGTGGAATTCCCTACTGCAGAGAGTTGTTGATGCCAGTTCATTGGATATATTCAAGAGGGAGTTAGATATGGCCCTTATGGTGAAAGGAATCAAGGGGTATGGAGAGAAAGCAGGAAAGGGGTACTTAGGTGAATGATCAGCCATGATCTTATTGAATGGTGTTGCAAGGCCGAATGGTCTGCACCTATTTTCTATGTTTCTCACTGAAATATCCTCCCTCCTTTCTTCCATTAGTCTTTGGCCTGAGTGATTCCTCATCATCAGTGATTTAAAATATCATCTCAGCTTCCCTAGCCCTCCCTCCTCTAAATTACTGACCTGTCCTGCTTAAACCTTTCCCTCCATGTTAAATTCTCGTACCCTATTCACGGCCACCCCTTGATCTTACCAACTTCTGTAATACTCTATCACAGATAAGGCCACTCAAACCACTTCCTTGTATCCCTTAGCACCCAGAGCTCCCTTCCAACCCCACTTCCCTTATTTTCCATCCCTGGAAAAAACTTTCCCTCAAGTTGTTTACAACTGCACTTTCTACATCCCAAATGCCTAGCCTTTAGTCCACCATTTACCATGATACTTCTATGGCTGTCTGTTTGTTTAACCTCACCTCCACCTTTGAAGCCCTGGTCCCCAGCAAAACCTTTACTCTCTTTCATCCTGGTCAATGGCCCCTATCTTCATTCCCTCATTCCCAAGGGGCACATATCTGGCACTCAACTGGTTCAGCCATCCATCACCAGATCTGCTTGGACACGTCAAATGCTGTCGGGCCTTATTCTCCTCTTCCTCATCTGCATTTTGCCCTTTGGCTATGTCATTAGCAAACATAAGATCAGCTTCCACTTCAGACTGTTTGCAATCTTGGCATCCTATTTGACCCTGAACTAAGCTTCCAACCCCATAGCTTCTCCATCACAAAGACCTGCTACTTCCACCTCTGTAACATTGCTCAACTATTCCAATGTCCTCCAGGTCAGCCTCCCATTCTGCACCCTCCATAAAGATCAGCTTATCAAAAACTCTGCTGCCTAGTTCTTATCCTGCAATGGGCCCTGCTCACCTATCACTTCAGTCCTTTCTGACCTACATTGGCTCCTGGTCCTTCAATGCCTCCAATTTAAAATTCTCATCCTCATGTTTAAATCCTTTCATGGCCTCACCCCTCCCTATCTCTGTAACCTCCTCCAGCCCTACAACCCCCTCCCCTGAATGCTCTGTTGTTGTGACTTTGGCCTTTTGTGCATCTCCCTCCTCCCTTCACCCCACCACTGGCGGCCATGGCCTCAGCTGTCTAAACTCTGTGCTCCGGAATGAACTCCCTAAACTCCTCTGCCTTTCCACCTCACCTACCAGCTCTGATTTTAAGATCCTCCTTGAAACCCACCTCTATGAGCATGTTTTAAGTCTCCTTCTTTGTATTGGCATCCAGTTTTATCTGATGATGCCTCGGTGAAGCACTGTGGGACCTTTTTCTACAGTTAAAGGAGCTATAAAAATGCAAGTTATTATTCATGTTGCCTCTTGTGGCTTCCTTGATGCACAGGTTCAAAAAGCAGTGAAACACTTCACCTACCAGCTCTGATTTTAAACCACTGGGATTTTCAGAATTTATACTAGGTTCATTGAATGCTCCCTTTAAAGTAACTTTCCTATTTTCACATACCCTTCTTATTTCATCATTGAGCAAAGTGTCCTTTTTCTTAGGTTCATCGGTTTCTGTTCTGAAAATAAAGAAGTAACATTGTAAGGATAATACTGTCATGATTCAAAGCAAAATACTGCTAAAATGATTGATATATCTTTATTTTCAAAACTAGAACATGCTTGAAATGCAATTTTAGATAAACAGCTGAGTTCAATAATGAACTTTAATACAACAAATAATCAATTTCAGGGTGAGATGAGCTCCAAATGAATTTCCAAACAACCCACATCATTTCCAAATTGGGCATATTCCAATTTTATTTGGGATCAGTTCAGAGAATTCAGAAATTGTTCCTTTGTGAAAATCGCTGGTCTGTGCTGAATTAACTGACCTAAATTGATGCATCAGTAGTCCTGCATTTGGTCTCAGCAGCCCTAAGCAAGGAAGGGGCATATTAGCCACGTTTCCCACCCTTGATCATTATCCAGCGACCCCTGCTTGAAAGTATACTTGCTCAGATGTTGGGGGAGGCCAGGATCGGACTTGGTTCTGATGCTCTCCATTGTCAAATAGCTTGCTCGCTGTTGAAGCTTAAGCTTGAAGAGCAGTGAAGCACTGGAGGGCTGCCCATGGAACTGAATGGTGTGAGGCAGCAACTTCAGGAGAGAGGGGAGAAAATTGCGGGGAAAATTGCAAGCCTGTTGATTCATGAGACTGGCAGACAAGTACTACAACATTTCCAGCAGTCAGATGTTCGGGTTGTCCAATACCTTTCCGAACATTATATCAATACAAAATTTAATTGTAACTTTGTTACAACTACCACACTGTTAGTTCACAAAATAAATAGGAAAATCTGACCTTCGTGTCCCTGCTGTGTGGTAGAGGCAAGTGTAATCTTTGCTGTGCAATAATTAGTCTGCGGGCAATTGGGACCGCTGAACATGATGGAGAGCTTTCTGAGACAATGAGACACAATGTTGCAGAGCACTTAAACTCTAGTACAGCTGTGAAGGGCTGAATTACACTCATACCCTTAAACCCAGGAGCATTGGTGCTGTGTTGACAGCAATCTAGATGTGCATAGTTTCCTTGAAACAACATCATTCTACCTTAACCTTGTTTTTTTCCCTCCCTCTCCTGATAGTATTGCCATGACAACGATTTGAGAGCAGCTAAGGGTCGCCAAGCTGGGCATTGTGCAGGTGCGCACCTGAGTGTTAAAAAGGTGAGGAGTGCAACTTCCATCTACTGGAGCCTCCTTGAGGATTTCCAGTTCCCAAAAGGCAAGATTGGACGAACTTGATCTGAGCATTAATTAAACCTTTCAGCAGTGGTGCCTTTAACTTAATCACTGAGATTACCAGTGTCGTGAGAGATACACACAAGTGCACAATCTATTTCATGGTGCCTCTCATTCTTTGTCTTTCTACAGCAGTGAAATGTCAGCACAATGATATGTGACATGGGTTCAATTTTACATACCCCAAGCAGCAAAAGTGAATTCAACCCTTCCCCGTGACCTTGGAAATATTGAATTTCAATTGAAAGTTCTTCATTGCTCAACCTGTACCCTGCAGAATAAATGGATTCCACATGGCGAGAGCATAAAATGCATATATAAATGTTTTTTTTTAAACAGGGATATATGAGGGGGCTGCAGAGTTATACTTCACACTTGATCTGCTATCATCTGGAAAGACAGTGGGTTTAAAATTCACCTTGTGTAGTAGTGTAGAATGGACAAAAGAGAATCGGCAGCAGGTTTTACACTTCACCCGATTTCCTTTTCAATTGAAGTTCTAATGGTGTCAGCTGTGGCTCAGTGGGTAGCACTCTCTCCCCTGTGTCAGAAGGTTGTGGGTTCAAGTCCCACTCCAGGGATTTGAGCACAAAAATCTAGGCTGACACTCCAGTGCAGTACTGAGGGAGTGCTGCATTGTCAGAGGTGCCATCTTTCAGATAAGACGTTAAACCGAGGCCCTGTCTGCTCTCTCAAGTGGACATAATAGATCCCATGGCACTATTTCGAAGAAGAACAGGGAACTCATCCCCGGTGTCCTGTGCAATATTTATCCCTCAATCAACATAACAAAAACAGATGGTTTGGTCATTATCACATTGATGTTTGTGGGAGCTTGCTGTGCGCAAATTGCTGGATTTCCTACATTACAACAGTGACTATACTCCAAAAGTACTTCATTGGTTGTAAAACGCTTTGAGATGTCCGGTGATCATGAAAGGCGCTATAGAAATGCAAGTATTTCAATAGAATCGAAAATTGGGCGGAGTGTAAAACAGGCGGCCGATTGACTATCTCCTGTTCCGCATCACCTCCATAGACATATTACACCTCCCAGAGTTCCATGCTTGTGTGCTCAAACACAAGTAGGCAGATCTGTTCATTGGCCTTTGAAATGTCTTTTTAATATTAGAAATGTAACGGTCACATGTCTGGTCACCTGAGATTTTTAAACTTTCAAAAATTGAGTTTAAAATGTGTCCTGCACATCATTTATTGCTATGCTACATCTGATGTGAAATCCTATGAGGCCATCTCCAACATGTTGTGGCCACTTGATAAAAGTCTGTATTTCAAAGTAATTAAGCCTATGTAAAGCATTTGAGACATTCTGCGAGCTCTAATAGGGTATTATGTAAATGAATGTATTGCTTTCTTTTTCTCGCTCTCTTTCTCAGTTGTCATGTTAACCACTGCCAAGCATCCTAGTTCTGCAAAATCAGCAGCATTCATTTGACATTGGTCCCAAATAAACATTTGTAACATGCCAACACCCTCTGTGCAGTAGGACTGGGGTATTGTAGTATGTGTCACTTAATAAGCAAACTGTCAACAAAAATGTTCGTTTAAATGAAACATTAATCCAGGCCCCAGTTCGAGTGTCATAGAGTCATTGTTTGCTGAAAGTGTTGATTCTATACCGGTAGTGCAGCCTTCAAGAATTAACAATTACGTAAAAAGGAATGTTTGCTTACCTGGGGGTTGTTCTGATGAAGAGGCTTCTAGTGTGTCTTTCAAAGATCAACTGGGATAATTAAAATATCAAATAGATCAATCCAGAAACATAATAAACGGTTGGGCAGAAGGAAGCAACTGTCATCTGGATAATGTAAAGCCACTTTCTAGGATTTGGTGAAAGTTGCTTATTGTCTGCACAACAGTTTGCTCATTTCAAGATTGATCTTGTTATTAACCCTTTCAGGGTAGAACACGATTTGGTGCTCAGGTTGCCATCCATCTGATTTGGGACTGGAAAATCAATTTTTTGAGTTAGGTATTCAGAAATGTGAGAACAATCTAATCTCTGAAATAAAGACAATTGTTTTGCATGCTTCCACATCTCTTTAAGTAGAGGCATTAATGATTAAAGTTATTAAAATTGTTATCAGCAAAGCTACAGTAACAACATAAGAACATAAAAAATACGAGCAGGAGTAGGCCATTTGGCCCTTTGAGCCTGCTCCGCCATTCAATAAGATTATGGCTGATCTGATCATGGACTCAGCTGCACTTCCCTGCCTGCTCCCTATAACCCTTTACTCCCTTATCGTTCAAAAATCTATCGCTGCCTTAAATATATTCAATGACCCAGCCTCCACAGCTCTCTGGGGCAGAGAATACTATAGATTTATAATCCTCTGAGAGAAGAAATTTCTCCTCATCTCAGTTTTAACTGGCCAGCCCCTTATTCTGAGACTATGTTCCCTAGTTTTAGTTTCCCCTATGAGTGGAAATATCCTCTTTGCATCCACCTTGTCGAGCCCCCTCATTATCTTATAAGTTTCAAAAGATCACCTCTCATTCTTCTGTACTCCAATGTGTATAGGCCCAACCTACTCAACTTATCCTCATAAGTCAACCCTCTCATCTCCGGATTCAACCTGGTGAACCTTCTCTGAATAGCCTCCAATGCAAGTATATCCTTCCTTAAATACAGAGAGCAACACTGTACGCAGTACTCCAGGTGTGGCCTTACCAATACCCTGTACAGTTGTAGCAGGACTTCCCTGCTTTTATACTCTATACCCCTTGTAATAAAGACCAACATTCCATTTGCCTTCCTGATTACTTGCTGTACCTGCATACTAATGACAGTAATGAGGTTTGCCTCACCTTCATCAAGTTCCGGTCCAGTTGTGTGCTTGGCAAGAGTTGGCAATCCTATCCCATTCCCAAATTAAATATAAGTCATGCAGTCATCCTTCCTAGCTAATTCAATGGTAAATCACATTTCTTGTAATTGTTTTGCATCAGATAAGCCCTAATGTGTCGAACATCTTTAGAATCTATATTCAAAAACAGTTCTCCTTTAAGCAGTCATGGAAATCAGTCTGCACCAACTCGAGTACTGAGGATAAGTATGTCAACTGAAGGACGAGGCTGTTGACATACTTTGATTTGTTACTGCTGCTGTTGAAATCCTTAGTCTAGGTATCTGCCTCTCGCAATCATTGTTTGTTTGGGAATTTTTTCCCCAGAAGTATTTTTTGCTCTTGTTCCCATGGTTTCTTGCAGTGTAATTTTTGTTGATAAAATTACTTGTCTACTTTAAGCATGTTCTAGTGGCGGGAGGGACGAGGAGATTCACATACAGGAATGGTACTTCATCACACGGTAATTGTAACAATGTTTAAATTGCTGGTTTCATTTACTTAATAGATCAGCGTGGTTTATATCCTTGATTTAATCAATGATATTGTCCCTTTGATGTTAAGCAAATAAAAGTTGTTGTTGATTATGTGAAGAAGATGCTTATCCAATTGTATGAATTGGTACATTTGAAGCTGTTGCTAACATCTTACAGATACTCATCATTATCTTTGTGGCTTTGAGTTTTCTTTTGTTATTGTAAATACACAGGAAGTATTAATATGTTATTGTAAATACATAGGAAGTATTAATATGCCAGATGTTGCTGGAGTGCAGCATCTTGCACACTTCAGCTCGATAAACTGTTGTGCAGTTGCTGAAAGTGCGAGCTGATCATGGTGTGTTGCGGGCAATAGGGTATCTTAGTTAATGGCAGGACCAACAGTGTATCTCCTGAGATATAAGCATTGAGAAAGAAAAGGAGAAATGATGGATAGGAGGGTGAATTAGAGTCAAAACAGGTACATAAAGAGAAATAAAGAGAGGAAAAGAAAGATTGGATTAAGAGAGAGAAACAAAAAGATAGAAAGGGGCATTAAAAGGGTTCTTATGCTCTTAATTACTAGACTTAAACTTTTTGCAGCGAGTTTAGTGGGCAATTAATGTGCAAATCTAGCAAGTCCCAATAACAGGGAGGCTAAGACCACCTGGCATTTCTGCAATGCAAAAGTTGGAGTGGCATCATTCGACCAGCAAAAACCAGTGAGAACCTGTTCAACCTTCGCCGTCTCCACGCCAGGTCCAAGACCACCCTAACCTCTGCCGTTGAGCTACACAACGCGGACAATGCCTGCGTCTGCGAACATACAGAGGCTGAACTCCAGGACCTAGTCGAAGTATTTACTGAGGTGTACGAATGTATGGGCCTTATGCTAAACATCCATAGGACAAAGGTACTCCACCAGCCTGTCCTCGCCGCACAGCACTGCCCCATAGTCAGCAAGATCCACGGCGCGGCCCTGGACAATGTGGACCATTTCCCATACCTTGGGAGCTTCTTATCAACAAGAGTAGACATTGATGACGAGATTCAACACCGCCTCCAGTGCGCCTGTGCCGCCTGAGGAAAAGAGTGTTCGAAGACTAGGCCCTCAAATCTGCCACCAAGCTCATGGTCTACAGGGCTGCAGTAATACCCATCCCCCTGTATGGCTCAGAGACATGGACCATGTACAGTAGCCACCTCAAGTCACAGCAGAAATACCATCAACGATGTCGCTGCAAGATCCTAAAAATCCCCTGGGAGGACCGACGCACCAACATTGGCGACCTTGACCAGGCCAACATCCTCAGCATTGAAGCACTGACCACACTTGATCAGCTCCGCTGGGCAGGCCGCATTGTCCAAATGCCAGACACAAGACTCCCAAAGCAAGTGCTCTACTCAGAACTCCTTCATGGCAAATAAGCCAATGGTGGACAGAGGAAACGTTACACAGACACCCTCAAAGCCTCCCTGATAAAGTGCAACATCCCAACCAACACCTGGGAGTCCCTGGTCAAAGACCGCCTTAAGTGGAGGAAGTGCATCCGGGAGGGCGCTGAGCACCTCGAGTCTCATCGCCGAGAGCATGCAAAAATCAAGCGGCGGCAGCGGAAAGAGCGTGCGGCAAACCTGTCCCACCCACCCTTACCCTCAATGACTATCTGTCCCACCTGTGACAGGGATTGTGGCTCTCGTATTGGACTGTGCAGCCACCTAAGGACTCATTTTAAGCGTGGAAACAAGTTCCGAGGGACTGCCGATGATGACAAGGATTATAGGGAACGGTAGCATAGTGGTTATGTTGCTGGACTAGTAATCCAGAGATGTGAGTTCAAATCCCACCATGGCAGCTGGGGAATTTAAATTCAATTAATTAAATAAATCTGAAATGACCATGGACTAGAACCTCCACTTTTTTTGCCCATTTTATTACCGCTGAAATGACGTATAATGCCCATATATCACCCATTTTGGCACAAAATGGAAACTGGCGGGCATTTTTCAAAAACTTATCACCGAGCATTACTTTCCTCATGTGGTTAACGGCGAAAAAAAATATTACCGCCCGTCTATTTTTTGGGGGCAGAATCAGCAGGATGGGCGAATTCAACGCGCATAATATCGCACAGCGTTACTTCCACACGGAATTAACGTCGAGATTCAATATTAACGCCCAGCGACTGTTTTTTGTCGTAAAGAACATATTTACCCAAACTAGTGGCCATGAAGTTCGCCCATCATCAATTTCACCACCTCACACACATTTCGCCCACAATATCGCTCACTCACAAAAACGCCCTCAAAAAGTGGAACTAACCGGGATGAATCACAGCGTTATGGCCGTCATGTTGTAGATCACATGTTGCGTCCTTTAAAAGGCTGCTGAGCTTCAACCTCGGCGGAGTTTGGATGTACTCTGCAGGTCATTGGAGTTGATGTGAACATCTCTAAAAACATCTTGACCACACTGACCAATTAGAATTGAAGAGGTGTGTTCATCGGGACATTCCTTGTTTGTGTGCAGTCGGTGGAAAACAGAGAACTACTGCACTGGGGCCTGTCCTTTCTCACCTTCTCGTGGTCACCAATTACATGCAGCAAACTCGACATCATGGAAGGAACGCTGCACTGCATTATGTGCCCAATGTACAAAATGACAGACAGATGAGGAGGACCAGACATTACATGCCCCGCAAGTACAAGGAGAAGCATTCTTACCTCGACTTGCCCAACACCACCTGCCTTCGAAGACTGCACTTCCACAAAGAGGTTATCACTGAGGTATGCCAGCTGAGAAGGGCAGATCTGCAGCCTGCCAGCACCATCAGAACTGCACTGTCCGTCGAGGTCAAAGTCACCGCGACACTGTCGTTCTATGCCTTGGGTTCTTTCCAGGCCACAGCTGATGACAATTGCGGACTTTCTCAGCATGCCACACGTCGCTGCATTAGAAAGGTCACTAAAGCCCAGTACGCATGCAGGAGGGACTTGATCAGCTTCCCTATGACCAGGGAGGCACAGAGTGAGAGAGCTCTAGGTTTCTCCAGAATTGCAAACTTCCCCAAGGTGCAGGGAGCAATAGACTGTATGCACATTGCGATGCGGGCACCTTTTCAGGACGCTGAGGTTTTCAGGAACTGCAAGGGATTCCACTCCCTGAATGTCCAGCTGATTGTTGACCACCAGCAACTTATACTGGCAGTGAATGCTCAATTTCCGGGCAGCATCCATGATGCGCACATCCTGCGTGAGTGCACTATATCTGACTTCTTTAATAATGAGCCACAAGGTCAATGCTGGATGCTTGGGGAGAAAGGATATGGCCTCGCCACTTGGCTGATGACTCCCCTGCGTGACACCCACACTGAGGCCAAGAGGCGATACAATGAGAGCCACAGAGCAACTCGCAATATCGTGGAGAAAACCATTGGAATGCTGAAGGAGCACTTCAGATGCCTCGACCACTCAGAAGGTGAGCTTCAATACCACCCTGAACAGGTAGCTCAATTCGTGGTGATTTGCTCTATGCTACACAACTTGGCTATCAGGAGGGGACAAGAATTGCCTGATGAGCCTAACAGTCCACCTCACTAGAGAAAGGATGAGGAGGTGGACGCTTACATCGGACCAGACAATCAGGCTGACGCTGAAGCTATGCCCCCCCTCCCCCCTGTAGACCACATGAAAGGTCGCATGGTGGCATGATAGCTGCAAGAGCTTATGTCAGGAGCTCATCAATGATTGCTTTGCCTGAAAGAAGATTGGTGTTATTTATAAGGCTGACACACTGTTGGATGTGCAAGTCATACATCATTGGTGGGTATTACCTTGGTGACAGTTAAAGTTTAAGTTGTTTGAAGTTAAGTGTGCTTATACCCTTTGATGTTAAGGAAACACCAGTGTGTAATGGTGCAGCTATCTGGGCCAATGTGCTGCAAGGTTTTGTTCAATAAAAAACATTTAAACCAAACATTAGTCTGAAATCATCAATATTTCTATACAAACCAACCCTCCTCTCCGCCCCCCCCCAGCTTCTCCTCTCCACCTCTACCCCTTCCCCTTCCACTCCTGACTCCAAGCTGCCTGGCCGAGAAAGTCCTCAGGTGATGCTTCATTGTCGGGGGGGGGGGGGCGTGCTCCAAGCCATAAGCAAAATGTTGCTGCTGGCTCTCGTATGGTTGGCAATGGGGGTGCGTCACCTTGGGGTGCAGTGTGGCGCTCCGGGACCACTGGGAACCCTCTGTTACCAGCTCCAGGGCCTCCTCCATCCCTTCCATTTTATGTTATTTAGACAAAACTTGGTGCCAACTATGTTCTTGGTGCGTAGTGGACTTTTTGCTGCTGGTGAATTTCCATCGTTTTTCCCACAACAGCCAAACAAGCACACACCACAGCCACACACGCTTTCAGTGGCTCTGAGCTCCCTCTCTCTCTGTCTTCTCATCTACGCATGTCATGGTGACCCTTGACCTCCAGAATCACGGGAATCTAGCGTTGCCATGCCTTTAATAAGGACAGCCACACTTTACGGCAGAAGGTAAGAAAAATTTAATGCTACCGCCCATTTGATACCGCTTGCGGTAACGCCCATTTCAAAAATGTAAACTAGGTGTTTTGAGAATGGGCGAGAAGTCGGCAATCTGAAAACCCTTTTTTAATGCCCACACTGGAAATAACGCCCATTTTTGGGCGATAAGCACAAAAGTGGAGGTTCAAGTCCCATGAAACTATCAGATTGTCGTAAAATCCCATCTGGTTCATTAGTGTCTTTTAGGGAAGGAAATCTGTCAACCTTACCTGGTCTGGCCTATATGTGACTCCAGTCCCACACAAACATGATTGACTCTTAACTGCCCTCTGAAATGTCCGAGCACACCACTCAGTTGTAAAAAAAACCCAGAAAAACAAAAATTAAAAAACTGGATGGACCACCCGGCATCGAACTTGGCACCGACTATGGACACGACAACAGCACATCCAGCCCAGTCAACCCTGCAAAGTCCTCCTCATCAACATCTGGAGACTTCTGCTGAAATTGGGAGAGCTGTCCCACAGACTAGTCAAGCAACAGCCTGACATAGTCATACTCACAGAATTATACCTTTCAGCCAATGTCTCAAACTCCTCCATCACTATTCCTGTCCCACTGCCAGGACAGACCCACCAGGGGTGGGGGTACAGTGGTTATATAGTCAAGATAAAGTGGCCCTGGGAGTCCTCGATATTGACTCCAGATCCCATGAAGTCTCATGGCTTCAGGTCAAGCATGGGCAAGGAAACTTCCCGCTGATTACCACCAACCGCCCTCTATCAGCTGCTGAATCAGTACTCCTCCATGTTGAACACCACTTGGAAGAAGCACTGAAAGCAGCAAGGGCACAGAATGTATTCCGGATGGGGAACTTCAATGTCCATCACCAAGAATGGCTCGGTAGCATGACTACTGACTGAGCTGGCCGAATCCTGAAAGACATAGCTGCCAGATCCGGCCTATGGCAAATAGTGAGAGAACCAACACTGGGAAAAAACTTACTTGACCTCATCCTCGCCAATCTACCTGTCATAGATGCATCTGTTCATGACAGCATTGGTAGCATTGACCACTGCACAGTCATTGTGGAGATAAAGTCTTATTGCTAAATGGGGTAGATTCAGAACAGATTTAGCAGCTCAAAACTGGGCATCCATGAGGCACTGTGGGCCATGAGCAGCAGCAGAATTGTATTCCACCACAATATATAACCTCATGGCCTGGCATATTCCTCACTCTACCATTACCATCAAGCCAGAGGACCAACCCTGGTTCAAAAGGGAGTGTAGAAAGAGCATGCCAGGAGCAGCATCAGACGTACCTGAAATGAGGTGCCAACCTGGGGAAGCTGCAACACAAAACTACATGTATGCTAAAAAACAAGCAGAATGCAATAGAGAGGGCTAAGCAATCTCTCAATCAATGGATCAGATCAAAGCTCTGCAGTCCTGCAACATCCAGTCGTGAATGGTGATGGACCATTAAACAATTAACAGGAGGAGGAGGCTTCATGAATATCCCCATTCTCATTGATGGCAGAGCCCAGCACGTGAGTGCAAAAGACATGGCTGAAGCGTTTGCAACCAGCTTCAGCCAGAAGTGCCCAGTGAATGATCCATATCGGCCTCCTTCTGAGGTCCCCACCATCACAGAAGCCAGTCTTCAGCCAATTTGATTCACTCCACGTGATATCAAGAAATGGCTGAGTGCACTGGATACAGCAAAGGCTATGGGCCCCGACAACATCACGACAGTCGTGATGAAGACTTGTGCTCCAGAACTAACCGTGTCTCTAGCCAAGCTGTTCCAGTACAGCTACAACACTGGGATCTACCCGACAATGTGGAAAACTGCCCAGGTGTGTCCTATCCCCAAAGCCTTTCCACCATGGTCCAAACATGGACAAAAGAGCTGAATTCCAGTGGTGAGGTGAGAGTGACTGCCCTTGACATCCAGGCAGCATTTTACCGAGTGTGGGATCAAGGAGCCCTAGTAACATTGAAATCAATGGGAATCAGGGGGAAAACTCTCCACTGGCTGCAGTCGTACCTAGCACAAAGGAAGATGTTTGTAGTTTTGGAGGTCAATCATCACAGCCCCAGGACATCACTGAAGGAGTTCCTCAGGGCAGTATGCAATATCCTAAGCCCAACTATCTTTAGCTGCTTCATCAATGACCTTTAATCCATCATAAGGTCAGAAGTGGGGCTATTCGCTGAAGATTGCACAGTATTCAGTTCCACTTGCAAATCCTGAAGCTGTCCATGCCTGCATGCAGCAAGACCTGAATGACATTCAGGCTTGGGCTGATAAGTGGCAAGTAACATTTGCACCACACAAGTGCCAGGCAATGACTATCTCCAACAAGCAAGATTCTAACCACCTCCCCATGATATTCAACAGCATTACCATCGCTGAATCCCCCATCATCAACATCCTGGGGGTCATCATTGACCAGAAACTTAACTGGACCAGCTACAAAAATACTGTGGCAACAAGAGCAGGTCAGAGGCTGGGTATTCTGCAGCAAGTGTCTCATCTCCTGATTCACCAAAGCCTTTCCACCATCTGCAAGGTGTAAAAAACTCGAAGTTTTCTCAAAATTCAAAGATTCCCCCTCTGTGTGAAGAAACCCTAAGGAAGGATCATTTTGGACTCACTTAAAATGAACTTTGGAATTTTAAAAGAAACATGAGTCTGCAAGGGAAAAGGGCTGCAAACCAGGGGAATATTAACCTCTAAGAAGCCAGTTTTGGGTATTGGAGCTAAACAAATTGTCTGGTGAATTGTGTAAACTCCAAAAACTCTGCTCCCCGGGTGACATTAACATAGCAACAATTGACCCACAGATAGCTAGCACAAAGCCCATCCAGCACATGCATAATGTTAATCACCGATCCGGCCTGCATGGAAAACCCAGGCCTCGGCAGACAACGTAAACACCAAAAATAATTTTCACAATCACAACTCGAATTCAACAGATCGACACATCCCAAACAAGTTATCCTTAATGAACCCGCCAAAATTTAACAAAGAATTATCGAGCCTGCCAAAACTAAGACAGAATCAGGTTTGATTTGGTGCGCAGATTAGAAAGGCTCTCAAAGTATAACTGAGGCCCTGTTTTACAGGTTGAGAAAGAGCTTGCTACACAACCTTCTACACAGCCTTCTGAGCATCAGCATCTTCAGCCTCGACGGCACTCCTGGGTTACACTGCTCTGCTACCCAAGAAGAAGAAGGAAGAACATCATCAAAAAGGCAGAGAAAAGCAGTTCCCAGTGACTTCGGACCTCACCAACTCATCGAGGCAACCAACTGACCACAGCCAACGTGGTAACATCGAACCACTGCAATCAATGAATCCTAAGAAAGAAACTCCTCGAGAAGAAACCGAAGATTCAAAAGTTTTCCACTCTATAATCTGTTCCTAGCTACCAATGGGTAAAACATTACCTAAAAGAACTTAAAAACCTACTGCTGAAGGAAGAATGTGGGTACTCACCCCATAAATCCAATTCGCGCCCTACCGCATCAGCAGACACCACCCAACTGAAGACTGCACAGCAAGAAGTCTTCCACGATGTTTGGGGTATGGCAAGCAGAACCTACTGAGTCCAGTGAACCCTGAAATCACGAAACACCACTAACTGTCAATAAGAGGATTGGTGAGCATTATCCTGTTGTCCTAGAGTTTAACCTAGTCAGATTTAGGCATTGGGAGGTTGGAGGTGTATTATTTTCTGTAACCCCTTTTGAATGTGTAATAAAGTGTTCCTTATTCTAGAGATTGTAAGTTTTGACATTGATTTTATTCAGGAAAGAAAGTACAAAGTTTCTTACACCAAAACCAGTTGTCTGCTGCACTTTGTCACATCCCCAAATAAATCCAAAGTCTAGAACCCAGGGAGTGGGAGCGATTTGAACCGCTCAGAAGGTCAGAAGTGAACCTGTCCCCCAAGACCACCCTCTACAGAATGGCGACCGTGGCAGGACTTTGGTACAAAGGATGTGATGCAGAGAATACTGTTTGGGAGGAAAAAACTAAGATGGAAGAGAGGATTTCTCTTATGTGTATAAGAAAGTAAATGTCACGAAGGAATGGGTGCTTGGTCTGTTGTGTACTGAGCGTCTGGGAGACGCTGCAGCCCAGTGGACTGCAAGCAAAGACCATAAGGAATCAGTAGAGAAAGCAATCTGGTTGATCTGCTTGCAGCGACAGGTTCAGCTTCTAGATAGGAACATTGAGTCAGTGCAGGCAGAACTGTGGGAATGTGAGGAAAAATCACATGAAAGGGCTATGGCAGGAGAAAGGTTATGGGGAGAACTACGTCAGCTGAAACACGGAAAGGCGCAGCTAATGGAGAGGTTCAGGAACAGCCAGGATTACTTTCAGTGTCAGGTCACAGAGGCTAAGAATAATGAAAAGGTACTGCGGGAAGAGAATGCTCGCCTTACCCTTCAAGTAAAAGAGCAGGAGGAGAGGTTAAGAGATGTACAGGCAGCTTACAAAGTAGCCAATACTAATGGGTTTGAGTCGGGAGACCACTGTCCCTGCCAGCAACAAATCAAAAGTTTAACCCTTGATCTGTCCAAGACCAAAGGCATGGTATGCCTAATAAGCCGGGTGCGGCCCGGGTAGACCTGCAAGAGAAGGGGGAAACTGTTCAACCACCAGCTGTGGCGCCGGGGTTGGTACCGGTTCGGCAGCAGGAGGGGCGAACGAGTTGTGAGGCTGACAGGGATTGCGGACCACCACCACCTGTGGCGCTGAGTTTTAGCTCAGTTTGACAGCAGGGAGAGGTGGGCGAGCCAGAGCATGAAGGGCCATAGCCGGGGCCGATGTGCCTGGTCCGGCAACAAAAGTTTGGCCTGCCCATCGGTGGTGGGGGTCAGGGGCCCCTAGAAAGTCAGTTCGTGGTTCCCCACACTACCCAACAGCTTAGGGTTGTGATAAGCCACTTGGTAAGCTCTCTCAGAAGGGAGCCCCCTCGGTCCACTTTATGGAAATGGAACAGTCAGGGGATATTAATGGGTGCGATGATGCCGAGATGGCAAAGATGCTCCTCTCACTGGATGGCAAGCTGTATCAGTCCCTCTCTGCCGAGAGCAAAAAGGGGCAGAGTACATATGCTGCCATCCGGGAGGACATTTTGGAAGCCATGGGTTGTAATGATGGGAGTCCCTTCTCCCGAGTGGAGAAGACAGTGCAGCTCACAGTGCAGCTTTCGCAGACAGACTGTGGCCTGTATACCAGAGCGCCTGTGGTGGGGCTCTCAACCGGGATCACCTAACCCGGGACGAGAGAGCCCGCTGGCTCCGAAGCCTGGTGACAAACAGTTCACTACGGATCAAAGCAAAGGCTCAGGCCTGGTTTGACCCGAGAGATCCCCGTGCCACTGAGGAGGGAGTGGTCAAGCAACTGACCCTAGCCTACCGGAACGGCAGAGGAATGGAAGAGCATCCACCCAAAGGAAGGGTCCACGAAATCAGACCTAGTCAGGATAAGAAGGAATGGCACCAGGAAGGGGGATACGAAGCGTACCTGCTTCGGGTGTGGGAAGAGCGCTGGAGAAAGGATTATAGGAATCCATGGAAGAGTAGTGCAGGGAAGAATTCTCCAGTCCCTGCCCAAAAGACCGAGACCGGGAAACCAGTCTCTTCCCACACGTTCGACACATTCATGACTGCACTCCGGACAGTACTAGGTGGCCCTGGGAGGGTAGCCGCCGTCAGCGGTACCGTAACCCCATCTGCCCCATCCCAACCAGGACAGTGACTAGAACAGACGCAGCCTGTTCACCTGTGTTCCCTCGAGTACGATGCATGGAGGAGACCGTACGTTCAGATGGAGGCGGAGAAGGTGAAGGGGACTTATCTGCTGGATACCGGTGCATCAAGCACCCTCGTCTATGCAGACAACCCTGCCGCCTCACCTCTGTCTAACGGGGTCCCATACAGCTTAGTGGGTTTCACAGGCACCGAGCAGGCTGGCTCATTCTCCATTCCGCTCTCCATCCATTTGGGAACACTCCACACCAAGTGGACTTGTGTCCGAATGAAATGGGAGCAGGAAGGGAAGAGGATCCTGGGGGCCGACTTTATTCTAGGCCACGGGATCCTAGTGGACTTAAGGAACGACTGTCTTTGGGGGGAAGTATGTACGGGACAGGAAAGTGAGGTGGTGGTTATCCCAGAAAAACGGGGTAAAGGGACGGTGTGTACCATGAAGCCAAAGAAGGATTACGACCTTGAATCGCTGGTCAGTAACACTCCGATGGAATACCAAGAGTATGTGAGGGCAAACCTTGCAGCTTTCGCCACTCACAAACACGACTGTGGAAGGGTAAATGGGGTCAAGGTTAGTGTAGATGGGGACCCCATGAACCGACCGCAAAAGCAGTACAATTTCCCCAGGGAGGCAGAGACAGACATGGAAACAGCCTTGGGTTCTTTGATTAAGCAGGGGGTATTGGGACCAATAGCCACCCATGTGAACTCTCCATTGTGGCCGGTTAAGAAACCGGACAACTTCTGGAAGGCCACGGTGGACTATCGAGTACTCAACTGTAACATCCCAACCTGTGCACCCACGGTTGCTGCCGTTGCCGACCTCATTGGGAGTATCCCAGCTTCTGCTACTACCTTCACGGTGCTGGATATTTCCAACGAGTTTTGGTCCATCCCTTTACAAAGAGAAGACCAGTACAAGTTTGCTTTTACCTTAAGGGCCAGCAATATATTTAGAACTGTCTCCCTCAGGGCTTCCACAACAGCCCTAACATTTTTCATCAGTGTATGGCCAACTGTCTAAAGAGCTTCAGTAGACCCCAGCAATTGGTACAGTATGTGGACAACCTGCTCCTATTTACCAATGAGGGGGAGGAGCATGGCCCACTGCTGGCTGAGCTGCTGTAGCTGCTGAAGGAGGAAGGGTTTAAAGTTAACCTCATGAAGGCACAGATCGGCCAGAAGGAAGTAAAATTCCTGGGACTGACTGTGCGCGCTGGAGAAAGAGCCATTGACAAAGCTAGAAGGGAAGCAGTGCAGGAGTTACCAGCCCCCAACACAGTAACAGGAGTAAGATCTTTTCGAGGGCTAACCGGGTACTGCAGAGATTTAATTTAGGATTATGCAACCAAAGCAGCTCCTCCGACTCCTACACAAGGGAGTGGAGTGGGATTGGGATGAAGATAGTGAGGCAGCATTCATCCAACTCAAGAAAGATCTGCAGACCGCGTCGGCTTAATGGGCTATTGATGGGGGGAAGGAGTTTTTCCTGGAGGTAGCAGCTAGCGGGGACAGTCTGAGCGCAGTATTGCTCCAGGAGTGGCATGGCCGGCTGAGACCAGTGGTCTACTCCTCCAGGATACTCACCGACGTGGAGAAGGGGTACTCCAACTGTGCCACTCCTAGCCACTCATTGGGCTGTGAAAAGGTAATTGATCTTCACCGGTGGGTCCCCTATCATACTCCTTACCCATCACATGCCCACCCAGATGCTCCTGGGTGGGAGAATCAAGGACGGAACAGTGAGCAGTGCCCGCATTGCACGCTGGACCCTACTCCTCTCCCAGATGGACCTAAGGGTAAAAGGTCTCTGCGAGCCAAGGCTCGCAGCCAACATGATCTATCCAGGGACAGCCCACCGGTGTTCCGTAGAAGGGGTATGGGAAGTTAACATAGGCTTCTGGGCCGGGTTACACCCCAGAGGCCAAGACATCTATGTAGATGGTTCAAGCACTGTATCTGCAGGTGAACGACTCACAGGCGGCGGAGATTATGACCCAGAGGCAGGCATTGTCCTGGCAATTAAACTCCCCAGTACCATGAGTGCCCAGCATGCTGAACTGTCGGCGGTGGTGTATGTGGTCACACACCCCGAGGAATTCCCTACCCCGTACATGATTTGCTCGGACATTATGTTCACATGCAATTCGTGTACGGAATACCTGGCTATCTGGCCCCATCGTGGATACACATCTGCAGACGGGAGACCCCTGGCAATTAAACCTTTACTGGAAAAGATCATGGCAGCCATAGGGGAGGAAGGGAAGATCTATTTACACAAAGTGAAGGCACATTCAACCATTGAACCCCGTAGCAAGGGAAACCAGCAGGCTGGCATGTTGGCTAAGCAAGGTACTCGCACGGGCAATCTCTGGGACCTGTACAACTCAAGCCCCATTGCAGCGGTTAGGGGCAGGATTGGGATGACAGGGAGTGCAGAGGTAGCATTGCCCCCGGACCTGAAAACAGTTCAGACCCAAGACCCCCTCCTCAAAACTGTCCTGAACACGCTAGCTAAAGGGGAAAAGGTAGACGGCCCGTACGGCACTGCAGCTATTGCCATTAAAGAAGGCATGCTGTTCAAGGGGGAGCAATGGGAGTACCGCAACAGCACCGGAGAGAATTCCTCCAGCTGGCCCATGAGGGACCCAGGAGCAGGACACCCCGGACCTGAAGCCACCTGGCAACGGGTGGAACAGACAGGATGACGGCCGGGACTCAGGGAAGATGTCCGCGAGTTCTGCGTCGGCTGTCTGGTGTGCGCTGCCAACAACCCTGACCCCTAGAAAAGGAAGGTGTCTATGGGACATATCAGGAGGGTAGAGGGACTCTGGCAGTCAATCCAGGTCGACTACATTGGGCCCCTACCCACTGCCCAGGGAGGCTACAAGTACTGCCTAGTGTTGGTGGGTGTGTTCACTAAGTGGGAGGAAGCCTTCCCATGCCGTACAGCTACTGCATTGGGAACATCTAGGATCCTGGTTAGGGAAGTATTCTCCCAATGGGGACTACCACAGTATGTGGAGTCCGACCAAGGGAGTCACTTCACCGGGCAGGTGATGCAGGAGAACCTTAAGGTGCTCGGCATCGAGGGGAAATGGCATGTCGCCCACAACCCACAGTCATTCGGGCCTGTGATGCGTTTAAACCGCTCTATTAAAGAAAGGTTACGAAGAGACGGGGGACTCACCCAAGAAGTTGGTGGCAGTCTTGCCACTGGTTCTCATGGGGATCCGGGCAATCCAGTCAAAGAGCACGGGGTACTCTCCGTACGAGCTCATGACCGGCAGAGCCATGCATACCCCCACCCATGTACTAGCCCCGGTGCTCACGGAAGGTCAGCTCAGGGAAGCGAGCCAGGACAGCTTTGTCAGGAATCTGTTTGAACACCTTAAACAGATTCATTGGCAGACTGCTAACAACATGGGAAAACAGCATCAGAGTAACCAACTGCTGCTAGAGCCCTCAAACCCCACAAACGGGAGATAAGGGACCAGGTCATGGTACAGAACTACGCTCGAGTTGGGGCTTTTGAGGCACTGTACATGGGGCCATACCACATTGTCGACAAGGCAAGCCCCATGGTCTATGCCGTAAAGATGCCCCGCTGCACATAGTGGTTCCACATAAACCAGTGTAAACTGTTTAACTCCAGGATAGCTGCTAAGCGCAAGGGACAGCCAGGAATAGTGAACCGTTCCAGAGACAGGGATCCTCAGCCAGCAGCCTCCGACTGCGAAGCCCACAGGGGACGTTGCAGACTCACAGACTGTACCGATAGGGGCGGTGAACTGTATTACTGGAGAAGCTATCCCCCCAATCATTTGGGACTCGGACGCAGCCCCCAGTAGCCAGAGCCTTAAGAAGGACTCCTCGCACACCACGGTCGAAGACACCGTGGTCACCAGCACCCCAGTTTCAGTGGTTCAGCCCCGGGAGGTTTGCCATCCATAAAAGAATACCCAAGATCAGGGACCAGTCCACGGGCAGGGACCCCAAGCCAGCAGCCTTCGACGGCGAGGGACTTACGGGAGAGATAGTGGTGGACCAGCCACCAACTGAGAGTCCCCAGCCTGCACCCCCCAGCTGCGCAGAACCCTCAGTGAACAAAATGAACTCTGCAGCTACACCTAAAGGGATAGTGTACTGAAGCACCGGAGGGGCCATTCCCCCGATAATGTGGGACTCAGACCCACCTCCGCTTAGAAGACTCCGGGTCCTGCGGCCACACAGACAGCCCAGAGGAAGAATAAGAAAGGAGAATAACAGGGATTAACCTGGCCACCCGGAGATGGAGACGGGGATGGCAGATGTACATAAAGTTTGATATGAGTTTAAGAACGTTTAAGAGTTTTAGTTTAAGTTCGGAACGTAATAATTCCACGTCACCACGACCTCAAGAAGAAACATGCATATAGAAGTAGTGAGACGAATATAATAAAAAATCTGTTATAAAGGAGTTTGGCCAGCAGCTGAAAGACTAGTGACACTGACCTGGTAGTATTTGGGCAGGGGGGGGGGGGGATAGGTAAGAACCCATTTGGGAGTAAGAAGAATCCACCTTTATAGCTATTAGAGGAAGCACTGGTGACACAGACCTGGTAATATTTGGGGGGAGGATAAGAAAGAACCCATTCGGGAGTAAGAAAGAACCCATCTGCAGAAGCTGGGATGAAGACAGCCCAGTTGTTTAAAGACTTTATTAAGTTTCCACAAAGAAACCATAGACCTTTTATGAAGAAATAAGCTTAAGTGGGAACTCGATCACCTTTTTGTCAAGCCGGAGAGCTTTTCTCAGGGCTGGGCTATCTGTTTTATGTGTCCCTACAGTAAAGTGATCGACATGAAAAGAGTCTTGCTCCTGCTCGCCCTGATGGTGGTGAGCATCGGTGACCGAGGTGACATGGAAGAATCTCTCATTTATGGTTGTTCGGGAACGAGAGCACCGATCGTAACTGCAAGGGATGGCACACCGGGTGTGGAAGAGCTCGCTGTTTATTTCCACAAGGGAAGGTGGCCAGGGTGGCTGGGGTCTAACTCCACTCGATACTCCAGCCAGGCGGGGTTTACCTATGGGGAAGCCTCCTTCCCTTGCCCCAGGATGCAGATCATTGCTGCGCGGGTCAGTGTTACGGAAGGAAAACGTATGTGTTTGACACTGTCCTTGACAATTGCTTCTTTCATTTCTCCAAGTTTTTTTTGTGCTTTCAGATCCACCATTTCATGAGACAGTTGCCTCCAACTGCCCCGTGTTATTATGCCATCTAAAATATCTCCCCCAAAAAAGTAATCGAGGTTTCATGTGAGAAAATGTGAAGTGTTCTCAATTGCTTTGAAAGTGCCGTGTTCAGCCAGTCATATCACTGTATGCTCCTCAGGTACGATTGAATCAATCAAAAGTCTTGTTGCCACATTCAGGTCTATCAGTCTGCTATAAATATGCAAGTTATTATCTGGAAACCCACTATAATTATGGCAGGCATGTACAGAGGAATGGCACCGGACATTAATAAAACAAAGAAAATTCATGATTGATCTGAGAACTCCTGTGCAGCACAATCAATAACAACATTTTCGGACAATCAAAAACCCCTCTCACATCATCTGCCAAATAGTTTCCAGTTAAAAAACATGATACAAATACAGTAGCATATCAACGTATCTAAGCCCAGGATTTAGAACTGTGCTAATGGCACTTGTCAGTCCAAATAGATTCACGTTGTCAAAGTCTGCCAGTAGAGATAAAGCATTACGCGTGTGAGTTTAATACAGTACCATTACACCACATCAAAGAGAATTTTACTGTATCGTAATTTATCCCGAATCTTCTGCAACAACGGTTTTGTGACAGTATGTAGCTGTGATCTGGTCTAATGTGTTGCACGGGACATTTTTTCACTCTGAATTGTGACACAATGCTATATGTGATTAAAGAGGGTTCCTGTATAACCTACTCATCATCAAAGGCAGTCTCTCGGAGTCGAGGCTGACTTGCTTCCATACTAGAAATGAGTTCTCAGGTGACCGATGAGTCCTATACGGGACCTACATTCTCTGTCACAGGTGGGGCAGATGGTGGTTGAAGGAACAGGTGGATGGGCTGCCCAGGTTGCCACGCGCTCCTTCTGCTGGCGAAGCTTGGATTCAGCTTGCTCCTGGCAAAAAGACTCGAGGTATTCAGCGCCTTCCCAGATGTTTTTCCTCCACTTTGGATGGTCTTGCGCAAGGGATTTCCACGTGTCGGTGGGGATGTTACATTTTTTTCAAGGAGGCTTTGAGGGTGTTCTTGATTAATTGTGTGATTACAGAGGATTCCTGTATAATCGACGAGCTGCCTGTCAGCCATTCTTTGTTGCTGTGTTTGGGGCCACTCATTCACACCTCCATCATAGTTGCTGGAGTGGCATTAGTAATGGCAGGCCACCTTGCCTTGTAGATATACAAGGTTGCTACATTGCCCAGGAGGAGACCATCCAAGGAAAATCGGGGAAGTGGCGTCATACCCTGGAAAATAAGCTGGAAACTCCTGATCACATCACATGATAACATCCCAGGTTTGTACTCTCCTCTATATTTGCAGTTTTGTTCACTATTTTACATTATGAACCAGACATGCTGCTGCACCCATTCACAGGATTAACAGATCACTATTAGAAATGATTAGCTGAGAATCCAATGCATCTGCTTTGACTCAGTGCAGCATGTGAAGGGTTATGTTTGTCCATTTTTGAAACAAAAAGATTGATGGCTTGAAGTTGCAAAGCATTTATCACTAAGCAGCTTTTTATTGAAACTGAGGTCAATAATTTAGGTTAACATCGAGTTGGGAACAAAATAAAAGAACGGTATCAAAGGAGGTCAAAGGCCATGAAAATACTGTTTAAAAGAAGAGAATATTACATTTCAGAGGCAGTCAGTGAAAAGAGATGGAAGGTCCCTGGCTGTATTTGTTCAGATATGTTGCCAGTCTCTTACACACTTCACTGACTGAGTCACAGAAAACAGCAGAGTCCTTTACAATCATGTGATGATACGAGACATTATTATTTCTGCTGCAGATGGCAGAAGAGCTCTCCACTCAACGCCATAGGAGAATTACAGCTTGTTGAAAGCCTGTGAAGCGAGAATAAGCCAACCCAGTTTGTCAACACTTCTCCAGGCTTTTCCTCCATGCCTGCTATCAGTGTCTCCTTTCCTTTCAGATAAAGCAAGCTATGTCTTGGATTTTTTTTGAACTATGAATGATCTCTATTCAAACCTCTGGCCCCTAAGCCCTGCACCAATTCAAGCAATTCATGTTTCTTTTAAAATGGATTGAGTTTCCAGCAGGCTTCACTGAACATTTGGGCAATGCAGGGCTCCAGATCCAAGCCAGTGAGATTGTCACATCTTCCCTCTGTCCCATTAATTAATGAATCATTAGCTCAGATCTTTGACTGTGATAGAAGGCATTAAGTGACAGTTTGGCCACACAAGCCGACTGCATCTGGACAACTTGTTATTGTGTGGCCTGAACAGTTCATACTGGAGAGGTAAGTAAATGTTATTTAGCATTTACAAATCGGAAGGCACTGAGTTGATATTAGTTGATTATTTTCTGCCGGGAAAGAGAAACAAGTGCTGAAAATGTGCAGCAGATCAGTTAGCATGTGCGGAGTCAACCGGCGAGTTAACATTTCGGTTTAGATTCTTCATCAGAATGGAATTAGTCAATACCCAGTTCAATTTTTTTGACCTGCCTAATGTATTACCAAAGTTTTTCTGCTGAGACAAACTTTGGGTGAGATTTACAACTCACGGTTGTCTGGTTCTCATCTGAAAAATGGGAGAACAGCAGTTACAAGTTAGGAGGGCACATCAGCCATCCCATTGATGCTCAAGGCCCACTTGATGCAATTTTCAAGTGGGCCTGCAAATAGACGAGCAACCGGCCCACCTGAAACAGGCATAAGGCTGCTTAAATACACAAGTCGTAGTCCTACGCTGGTTGTCGGAACCCAATTTCAAGTTTCAGGTACAAATGGGTGGAGCATGCGCTGTACACACTCTGCCTAGTTGTACCAGGCTTTGAGAGGCCTCACCACATGCTGGAGGAGGAGAAAGAGAGTTCCAGTCATCGCTGAAGGAGGAGGAGGTCACCTGTGGGGAAGGAGAGGTCCAGCCGTCGTGGAAGAGGCCCAGACGCCATCGTGGAGGAGAGGCCCGATCGCCGCTGGAGGGGTGAAGGCCCGCCGCTGGAGGAGTGAAGGCACGCTGCTGGAGGAGTGAAGGCACGCCGCTGGAGGCCCGCCACTGGAGGAGTGAAGGCACGCCGCTGGAGGAGTGAAGGCACGCCGCTGGAGGCCCGCCACTGGAGGAGTGAAGGCACGCCGCTGGAGGCCCGCCACTGGAGGAGTGAAGGCACGCCGCTGGAGGCCCGCCACTGGAGGAGTGAAGGCACGCCGCTGGAGGCCCGCCACTGGAGGAGTGAAAGCCCGCCGCTGGAGGGGTGAAGGCCCGCCGCTGGAGGCCCGCCACTGGAGGAGTGAAGGCCCGCCACTGGAGGAGTGAAGGCCCGCCGCTGGAGGAGTGAAGGCCCGCCGCTGGAGGAGTGAAGGCCCGCCACTGGAGGAGTGAAGGCCCGCCACTGGAGGGTGAAGGCCCGCCACTGGAGGCCCGCCACTGGAGGAGTGAAGGCCCGCCGCTGAAGGAGTGAAGGCCCGCCACTGGAGGGGTGAAGGCCCGCCACTGGAGGAGTGAAGGCCCGCCGCTGGAGGAGTGAAGGCCCGCCACTGGAGGGGTGAAGGCCCGCTGCTGGAGGAGTGAAGGCCCGCCACTGGAGGAGTGAAGGCCCGCCACTGGAGGAGTGAAGGCCCGCCACTGGAGGGGTGAAGGCCCGCCACTGGAGGCCCGCCACTGGAGGAGTGAAGGCCCGCCGCTGGAGGAGTGAAGGCCCGCCGCTG
The DNA here is from genome assembly GCF_044704955.1 of Pristiophorus japonicus. Classification (NCBI taxonomy): domain Eukaryota; kingdom Metazoa; phylum Chordata; class Chondrichthyes; family Pristiophoridae; genus Pristiophorus; species Pristiophorus japonicus. The sequence continues at coordinate 338,316,119 of NC_091978.1, read as the reverse complement.
GAGGGGTGAAGGCCCGCCGCTGGAGGGGTGAAGGCCCGCCGCTGAAGGCCCGCCACTGGAGGAGTGAAAGCCCGCCTAAACAGCAGTCTTTAAAGGGACTGCTGGAAGCTGCACACAATCATAGCTTAACCTCTGGTCCACTGCGAGCCTGTTTGTGGCCCCACCCCAGGATCACCACCGCACTAACCCAACCTGCCAACCAGCTCAAAGTGGATGATATCTCGCCCTCCATATACTAGCGAACTGCAGCAGGGTGCCCATTTGATGCCCGTAGCTCACCAGTGGCATTTAAATGAGGCCTCAACTCAAATAGTACACAGAATCAAAGTATGTAATATGGTGACCAGAACTGTGCACAGTACGCAGTGCGGTTCGGATGATCCAATGTTTGCTTTGGGCAGGCGGCGAAGGTGATCCATCGACGTGGCGCCCGTTACCAGCGTAAGTAAAATTTCTCCCCATATATATTAATAGTCTTTCAAAGCGATGCTACCTGACAATTGGCACAGAGGTTGCATCAAATTTGAAAACAAATTTTAAAAATTGAATCAAGTTGTTTTTAAAACATTTCACACAGTAGATATTTCTAAAAAAATAACAAGTTGATCAGTTAAAAGACACAGAAAATGCTGGTAACATCTGAAATAAAAAGACAGGGATTATCTTCACATTTCACATCCAAAAATTGTTAGCTTCCTTTTCTAGTTCAGATACCGATTGATCTGCTGTGCATTTCCCTGGTTTTCAGTTTTTAAGTCCACTTTAATCATGTGGGAAAGTCATGCTTACACCATGGATCATGGGCAAAGGCAGTTGTTTTTATTTTGCCAGTCCCATGGTTGTTATTGTTTGTTCATGGTTTTCAGCGTGGAGCCACAATGCTGCAATATCAAATGACTTAGACCAAATAATAGTTACTGAAATCAAGGAATCCTTGTGCCTGATATCTACAGATTGTGTGGGCTAGAAATTGCGTAGCGTCCCATTTGGGACGTTAACTTTTCAGGGAGTGCAAAAGTATCGCTGGGCGAAAAAGATTTGCTCGTACCTGGAACTTCCACTTTAGTGCTCCAAGAGGGAGGTGGAGCACTAAATCAAGCCCTACCACTTCCCTTAGAAAGCTAAAGTGAGTGAGAGAGGCGGTATTGGCAGAGCGCTGCGCAATGTTAAGTGCATCGCTGCCGTCTTTACAGGCTCCTTCCCTCACCTAAAGGGCAGGGCCAATGATAGCTTGAATAAATCTTCAGGCTGTCTCTGTTGGGCCAAGGCACCTGCGCTACGTGCATAGCAGCCCCAAGCACTCTTAAGAGAATGCAGGGCTGAGCAATCGCGGGGGCAAAAGAAATCAGGAGGCATCAGAATGGGGACATAAATATATTTTGCCCTACCTGACCACCACTGCCTTTAAATATCGCTCCCCAAGCGGCCAGCTGAGGTAACGATGCCTCCTGCAGCTGCTGTTGCAGACGCCCGGGGGCGGGAGCGAATATTACATATTACTAGGAATGATCAGACTTTCATGTTCAGTTGGCAGCTGTCCCTCCTTTGGGCTCCTGTTGAAAGTCATGTTTCTATCTCTTGCTAAGTCCAAAATCAAACAGCAGGTGGAATCACAGCTTGAGTTCTGATATTTGTTTTGCTGATAATTAAAATTCATTAAATAAACACTACCCCCAATAACTATTAAGCCATATTTTGCTGCAGCAGGGCATCTATTAGTTAAACTTGCCCTTGTCCCCTTAAGCACAAAAAGCTTTTGCCCACAAATTTGCTGAAAGTGCAAGGTGATAACATTGCAGTTAGAGAAAAAGGGGATCTGGGACCTGAGTTAACAGGGCAATGAACAGGGTTGGTCCTTAACCAATGAGATTTAAGGATTGGGAAATAAACACTGGAAGGACTGAGAAGGTGGGTGAATTACAGGGGGTGAATTCAATGTCAAATCAAAAACAGAGAGGGAATGAAAGATTGGAATAAGAGAGAGAGAAGAAAAAGAGACAGAAAAGGAAAGTCAGTAAAAAAACATATAACATTAAAATTTTGATATTTTTTTAAATCCACGCCAAAAGTTCAAATCCTGATGGAATGAGACTAGTTAATTTTTGATGGCCAGAGAGATTGATTGGCAGTCATTGACACTTATCACATTGTGAGAAGGGTGCTTAGGCTTGTAATTATTAGTCCTAAGTATTTGTGGTGTGTTTACTTCATATCTACCAGGCAAATACAATAACTTCACACCATTCAATGCATTTGAATGGCGAGGCAGGCAGTGAGCTCCCGTTTTCAGGAAACTCATTGCAGAGCGGCACAACTGGGACAGCATTTAACCGCTCATCTGGCCCTCGTCTGGCGTTGCTGTACCATTTATACATAATGGCGCCATTTGCCTCACCTGATCTTTATATTATGACATGTAGAAGAAAGTGGGGGGAAAAAAAAACACTTTTAGTTTTAAGTGCAAACAGCTGCCATCCAGTTTATATCTGCTAAATTTCTGGGTGTGCTTCTCAAAAAATCAGTGTCCAGTTCAAAAATGAACAGATGTCAACCTTGGGTGAACATTGCTTTGATATTATGCTGCACTGAAATGGAGAAAGATTCCCTCTCTGTTTAATGTGTACTGAAATCAGAAACATGACAGGCAATGTATTTCCAAATCATAAACAGGTTATGTTTTTTTCTACACATAGAGCACAGAAGGAATATTCCTATTGTTACATAAGTTAAATATCAAAATGCTTTTATGCTCCAGATTTTAAACAACAACAAATACTTGCCTTTATATAGCATCTTTAACATAATAAAACGTCCCAGGGCACTTCACAGGAGCGTTATCAGCCAAAATTTGACAGTGAGCCATTTAAGGAGATATTAGGACAGGTGACCAAAAGATGCAGGTTTTACGGAGTGACTTAAGGAGGAGAGAAAGGTAGAGAGCAATGTTCCCTTTATTTTTTGGGGGGTGCGCGCCCCCTTTAAGGGGATGTGCGGCCCATTCCAAATAACGTGCACGCACAGTTTTTCCTATTTAAAAGCCGGTGAGCAGGCTGTGCAGAAGCTGCAGAGCGTTGCATGGCAGTGCAGCTTAAAGGGAACATTGATAGAGAGATGGAGAGGTTTAGGGCAGGAACTCCAGGGCTTAGGGCTTAGACAGCTGAAGGCACGGCCGTCAATGGTGGAGTGAAGGAAATGGGGGGATGCGCATAAGGCCAGAATTAGAGGAGTGCAGGGGGGCCCAAAATTTAGTAGCTTAAGAAAGCTGGCGCACCTATGATTTTTTTAATGTACTTACCGTAGGCATCCACGATACAGTCGGATGAGCGATTTTCAGGACTTTGAAATCTTTTCAAAGTTCTAACGGAAATCGGTCATAGTGGGGGCTGGATCTAGACAGGAAGGGGCTGAATTTCAGTCGGGACCAGGACTCCGCTGTTGTCAATCAGTGGGGGAGTCACAGCGCGTGTGTGCGTCGCCACGCTCTCTCCCCTCCATTAAAGGGGAGAGCATCTGTCACTATTTTATCTTCGGCCACTGGGCCATCCAAGAAGGGATGCCAGGCTGCCTGTTGGTGGCCTGGCTGAACCCAGTGGCACTATCATGCCGGCCGGCAAAAATGAATACATTGCGGCCGTAGCAGTAGGCCCTCTTCTTGAAGGGCCGCCGTGCTGCTGGGCTGCACTCAGTGCGGAGAATGTGCACCAACAGAGAAAGCTGTCGGGGGCTCTGCACGGTGGGGCAACGAGTTTCCGACCTGAATTTAGGTCGGTTCATTTTTAAGGTGACGGAAAGCGACGGTGCGCATTCTGATGACGTGCTTGCGACGGTCATCAGGATCGGGCGAAATTCGGACCAGGCCGAAAAATCCGCGACCCGAATTTGGGTCGGGTCGGCCACTTGACGACAAAGCGGCGGCCACAGGATTCTGACGCATGACTGCCACAAACGGACAGTAACGGGTCTCTCTGAGACCCTGAATTTCGTCCCCCAGATATCTCAAAGTGTTCATAGAATCATAGAAATTTACAGCACGGAAGGAGGCCATTCGGCCCATTTTGTTCGTGCCGGCCGACAAAGAGCTATCGAGCTTAATCCCACTTTCCAGCTATTGGTCCATAGCCTTGTGGGTTACGGCACTTCAAGTGCATATCCAAGTACTTTTTAAATGTGTTGAAGGGCCACCTGTTATAGAGTCCAACTTCTGACTGAGAGAGACACAAGAACACTTGTTACAGAGTCTGACTCCTGACTGGGAAGGACACATATTTTACAGAGGAACACTTGTTACAGAATCTGACTCTTAACTGGGAGAGACACACACTTTACACAAGAACACTTGTTACAGAGTCCGACTCCCAGCTAGGAGAGGCACACACTGTAAAAGAAAATCTTTTTGTGCACAGGAGCAACAATATATCTTTGGCATTATAAGATCAGTGGGGCAAACATAATTTATACCACACAGTTTCATTTGCATGGCAAAGGTGAATAAATTAGAAGATATGGAGAACCAACATCTGCTCTGAAATAAAGGGGAAAGCAATTCAATTCTTTAACAATTAACACACTAGCTTACAAATTGCTGGTGGTACACTGTGCGAGTGATTAGAAATTTCTAGGGGAGTCTGCTCCTCTGGATTATGTCAGATATTACTGTTTTCATTCTGTGGACCAAAAGGCTCATGTTTTATAGAGCTCACCTGGTTTTCATTCCAATGAAAATTGGACAGGTTCTATAATGGATGATCGATCCACTATGCCAGATTACCGTTCCTGTGGTGAAGACAAAAACTTACCTCAGGATTTCTGAATGCCACCTCTCCATTAGCATCCTGAACATCCTCTGGAATTACCCAGTGTGCCACATTAATTGCTAGGCCACCCGACTTGAGCAGCTTAACATTCACATTTCACGTTCTCGCCACACCAATTCCCTCGGTGTGGGAAGCGGGTGGTAAGTGACTGCCATATCTGATGCCTGACATTGGTGCCACCTAAAACACAATTGGTGCTGGTGTGAAGCTTTATACTAACAGCAATTTTCAGGCTTCCGAACACTGCGAAGATTTTGTCAAAACACTTTTGCTCCCTTACTTTTCTGCCCGCACTCCTAAGAGCCCATGTGTGGGCTACACCATGAAAATGTTTACTTCAGAGATATTTTCTTTTTTTTTTAATAAAGCTTTGCCATTCTCCGAAAACATCTCCCACACATTTTTTTATTATCAGGATGGATCTGAGCTGGAGGCGGTCTCTCAGGGATCACACATAAGGCTGCTGTAGCTCAGCTGAAGCGATACATGCTATTAATTTACCAAACTGACAAATTATATCTTTCTACCTTGCAGAAAACTGCAGGAAATTTACAACAGGAATTTGCATCAGGTGTAAATTTGCTGCAGTGCTGTTGGATCATTTCAACAGCTGGAAGTTTGAATTCCAAACGACAAAAGTGTAAATAACTTTGCACTATTAAAAGGGCACTCCCTTTGCTGCCTATTTTGAGGACTTTTTCTTTAATCTAATGCCATCAACTCCCAATTTGTGGGTTTAATACAGAGGACAGCATTGCCAAACGAAAACTTACTGGTCTCAGCACAACCCATAACACTGGGGACCCATTTTTTCATGTGTCTCTTGGTCTGTGGCCAGGACTATAACTTCTTCTGTTGGCCTTGTAACTATACTGGGGACTAAAGTCATTTGTGCCCGAAAGTGCATGGCGCATGCAGCAAGGGGCACCAGAAGGGAGAGGCCCGAGGCCTGTCCTAAATTGATTCTTGGGCCTCAATGCAGCTCACTGGTCTGGACCTTTCAAATATCATCTGGGTTGGATGTCAGCCTAGGCACACAGGTAAGTCTATGAGGCAAAGCGATTGGGAGGGGTTGGGCTGGTTATGACCGCAGACTTGACGTGGAGGCTGGAAATACTAATCATCATCATCATAGGCAGTCCCTCGGAATCGAGGAAGACTTGCTTCCACTCCAGAAGTGAGTTCTCTGGTGGCTGAACAATCCAATACGAGAGCCACAGATTCAGGTGGGACAGATATTCGCTGAGGGAAGGGATATGTGGGACTGGTTTGCCGCACACTCCTTCCGCTGCCTGCACTTGACCTCTTCACGCTCTCAGCATTGAGATTCAAAGAGCTCGATGCCCTCCCGGATGCACTTTCTCCCATTAGGGCGGTCTTGGGCCAGGGACTCCCAGGTGTCAATGGTGATGTCGCACTTTATCAGGGAGGCTTTGAGGGTGTCCTTGTAACCTTTCCGCTGCCCACCTTTGGCTTGTTTGCCGTGAAGGAGCTCCGCATGGAGCATTTGCTTAGGGAGTCTCGTGTCTGGCATGCGAACTATGTGAACTGCCCAGTAAAGCTGATCGAGTGTGGTCAGTGCTTCAATGCCGAGGATGTTAGCCTGGATGAGGACACTGATGTTAGTGCTCTGTCCTCCCAGGGGATTTGCAGGACCTTGCGGAGACACCGTTGGTGATATATCTCCAGCGACTTGAGGTGTCTTCTGTACATCTCCTCAATCGAGACTCTGCCTTTGACTTGAGTGTTCTCGACACCATCCCGCAGCTTGTGACCCACCACCACCTCAGCGAAACCCCAACGTTGCACGAGGTAGGCAAAGCCATAAGACAGCTTAAAAACAACAAGGTTACGGGTGCAGATGGAATCCCTGCTGAGGCATTGAAGTAGAAATACTAATACTTACAGGCTTCTTCCACAGCCTCAAGTGGTCCCTTTAAGTGCTGTTTGTTAGATCACTATGCAGCCTGAAAAAGCAGTCAAAGCTCATGGCAACATAAGCTCTGACTACTTTCCATGAATATTGAACTGAGACCTGCATTCATTTCGGATAGCCCCCATGGCTCCCTAAAAAAAGATTCTGCTGAATTAAGCAGTGAACCGGGCGCATGTGCAAATCGAGCATGGCTCTTCTCATGGCTAAATTTGTCATAATTACACCTGGTTTACACTTGGAAAACAGGAACAACAGCATTCAATGTAGACCCAATTGAGTCAGTTCAGCATGTCTCAGCAGATCAGAATCCATCACATCGTACATGTAGAGTACTATATTCTGTAAGATGCTCGAGTTCTTGGTGCTGTGGAACACCAGCCCAGTTACACTTTAAGGATGGATTCCATCCGCCAGTAACAACAGAGAAACAATTCTGTGTGCAATCTCACACATATAAGAGCAGTCCAGAGGCTGGGTATTCTGCAGTGAGAGTCTCACCTCCTGATTCTGCAAAGTCGTTCCACCATTTATAAGACACAAGTCAGGAATGTGATGGAATACTCTCCACTTGCCTTGATAAGTTCAGTTCCAGCAACATTTAAGAAGCTTGACACCATCCAGGACAAAGCAGCCCACTTGCTTGGCACCCCATCCACTACATTAAACATTTACTCCCACCACCACCGGCGCACCGTGGCTGCAGTGTGTACCATTTACAAGATGCACTGCAGCAACTCGCCAAGGCTTCTTCGATAGCATCATCCAAACCCATGACCTCTACCACCTTGAAGGAGAAGGGCAGCAGGTGCAAGTTCCCCTCCAAGTCACACATCAACCTGACTTGGAAATATATCATCATTCCTTCATTGTCACTGGATCAAAATCCTGGAACTCCCTCCCTACCAGCACTGTGGGAGTACCGTCACCACACAGACTGCAGCGGTTCAAGAAGGCATCTCACTACCACCTTAGGGATGGACAATAAATGCTGGCCTTGTCAGCGAGGCCAACATCCCATGAAGGAATGAAAAAAAATACTCAGCACTTTTGAAAGTCAAAAATTGCAACTTTTATTTCTGGGTAGACATTTGACGATGGCTGACGTGGGTCTCCATGGCCATCGAGCAGGATGCCACACCACTGACCAGTACATCAGAGCTGAGCATTCAGCCTACCAGTCGTCTGGAGAAAAGGTCATCAGCATGTCGGTAGCAGTATTTATATTTCCAGCAGCATGTCTGCTGCCTGTAAAAGAGCCCAGAAAAAGACTAACTCATGGGGTAATTCCCCATTCCCCCAAAAGCAATATCACCACTTTTTTTTAGCTTACACGGCCACCCTCAAAATCAAGGGTGCTATAATGACAATGCTTAGTGTAAAAACAAATAGAGAAAAAAACAAAACCGTTTTTTGTTTGGGGCAGATGAGCCATATGTTAACTTCTTATGATGAATCACAGTCAAGTTAGAGTATGAGAATCAAGGGATATGGGAATCGGGCAGGAAAGCGGAGTTGAGGTCGAAAATTAGCCATGATCTTATTGAATGGCGGAATAGGCTCAAAGGGCCATATGGCCTACGCCTGCTGTTAATTCTTATGTTCTGATGATGCATTTCGACACATCTTGGTTGCCTCATGTGTATGTAAATATATGACAGCATATGAAGTCAGTGTCTTTTTAATCAGTTACAGCTTCACCTTATAGATACATCGATATATCTGCAGTATGAATGGGCGTTAGACATTATATGCAGGTGTGGCCACTTTACTGGGAGTTGTCTCCAGGCAGCTTGTGCCCATACTTGTCACCTGTAAGTACTGTGGTAGTGCAGAATCTAGCAAAGCTCGGATGCCATTGTTTTGTGGGACTCCTAATGTGATTCTATCAAGTTATCGAGATCTTGAGGACTTCAGTTTTCATTTTCACCTTATTTCAGGCTACATAAAGTGATTAAAGTATTAGGCAAATTCCCTGCAGTTGAGTCAGAAAAAGTTATGCTTCATGAATATGAAACAACATAAATTCACTATTTTTTATGGAACAATCAATTAATATTTAATGAAATTGGCTAGTGATTTATTACTTCCTTTATTTTGCTTTTTACAAAATACTTCATGCAAAATATGCCTAAATTAGCAAAATGCACATGGCTCCTCACAGGCTGGACCGACTTGTTGAACCACCTGAAGCATAATGTCTCTCCTTTTCTGTGGTTAAAACTGCCAAATATTCCAAGATTCCCTTGAATGTTAATAACAATCCCAGACTTCTCCATCATAAACTAACTCTTCTGACTCCCCTACACAACCCTATCTATTCTCACCTTTGATAATCACTGCAAGGAGAGCATGTAATTCATCTACAAAATTGAGGCTATCTACATACAGGTGACCTCTGGTCCCACTGTCTACCATGCATCAGCATTTTTGCTCTATCTCAACCCTGCTGTCATTGAAATGCTCAACCATAATGTTGTGTATCTGTAAAGCATGCACTCCTATGTTCCGCTACCAGGGAGCGCATCCCCTGAAGTCCCAAGGGATCCCAGCATTCCTTGGGAGCATTGTATATAAGTCGGCCCCTAAGGCCTGTTCCTCACTCTGGAGTGTCTTAATAAAGACTGAGGTCACTGTTACTTTAACCTCCCTGTGTGCAGTCTCATCTGTGTTAGGAACACAATAGCTGGCGACGAGTATATGAATCCACGCAAAGATGCAGCAAACTGTGGGCATCCTGGAGAAGTTCTCGGAGAGTGAGGACTGGGAAGCCTATGTCGAATGGCTAGACCAGTACTTTGTAGCTAATGAGCTGGACGGAGAAGGAAGCGCTGCAAAAAGAAGAGCGGTCTTCCTCATGGTCTGCGAGGCACCGATCTACAGCCTCATGAAGAATCTTCTGACTCCAGTGAAACCCACAGATAAGTCATATGAGGAGCTGTGTACAATGGTTCGGGAGCATCTTAACCCGAGGGAGAGCGTGCTGAAGGCGAGCTATCGGTTCTACACGTGCCAGCGATCTGAAGGTCAGGAAGTGGCGAGCTACGTCGCCGAGCTAAGGCAACTTGCAGGACAATGTGAGTTTGATGGCTACCTGGAGCAGATGCTCAGAGACTTTTTGTACTGGGCATTGGCCAAGAGACCATCCCACAAAAACTTTTGACTGTAGAGACACCGACCCTCAGTAAGGCCATTGCGATAGCACAGGCGTTTATGTCCACCAGTGATAACACCAAACAAATCTCTCAGCACACAAGTGCTAGCAATGTTCATAAATTAACTGGAACTGTGTTTGCTAGCAGAAATGGACAGGGCAGAAACCATGAGTCTGCAACTGCCAGCAGGCCTCAGGTGACCCAGATGACTCAGAGTCTGCAACAAAGGAATTCACACACCTTGTTGGCGTTGTGGAGGCTTCCATTCAGTCTATTCATGATGGTTCAAAGGGTATGTTTGCAAGAGCTGTGGAACAATGGAGCACCTCCAACGAGCTTGCAGATGTGCTGCAAGCTCTGCAAAACCTGCTAACCACCACATGGCAGAGGAAGATCGGTCCATGGTAGATCAAAGCAATTTCGAGCTTCAGAAAGAGGAGGCAGATGCTGAAGTACACGGAGTGCACACATTTTCGACGAAAAGTACATCTATAATGCTAAATGTAGAATTGAATGGTTTACCCGTAGCCATGGAACTGGACACTGGTGCTAGCCAATCCATCATGAGTAAAAAGATGTTTGAGAGACTGTGGTGCAACAAGGCACTCAGACCAGCCCTGAGCCCCATCCATATGAAACTGAGAACGTACACCAAAGAGCTTATCACTGTCCTGGCAGCACCATGGTCAAGGTCACCTATGAGGGCACGGTGCTCGAACTACCAATCTGGATTGTCCCGGCCGATGGCCCCACACTGCTTGGAAGGAGCTGGCTGGGCAAAATCCGCTGGAACTGGGATGACATCCGAGCGCTATCACATGTCGATGAGGCCTCATGTGCCCAGGTTCTTAACAAATTTCCTTCCCATTTTGAGCCAGGCATTGCAAACTTTTCCGGGGCAAAGGTGCAGATCCACTTGGTCCCAGAGGTACGACCCATTCACCACAAGGCGCGAGCGGTACCTCACATGATGAGGGAGAGAGTGGAAATCGAGCTGGACAGGCTGCAACACAAGGGCATCATCTCCCTAGTGGAATTCAGCGAGTGGGCCAGCCCGATTGTTCCAGTACTCAAAAGTGATGGCACGATCAGGATTTGTGGCGATTATAAAGTAACTATTAATCATTTCTCGCTACAAGACCAATACCCACTACCTAAGGCAGACAACCTATTTGCGACGCTGACAGGAGGCAAGACGTTCACCAAGCTCGACCTGACTTCGGCCTACATGATGCAGGAGCTGGAAAAGTCTTCGAAGGGCCTCACCTGCATCAACACACACAAGGGACTGTTCATCTACAACAGAGGCCCGTTTGGAATTCGGTCGGCTGCAGCGATCTTCCAGAGAAACATGGAGAGCCCAACCAAGTCGATACCATGCACGGTGCTTTTTCAGAATGGCATATTGGTCACGGGTCAGGACACCATCGACCACCTACAAAACCTGGAGGATGTCCTCCAGTGACTGGACCACGTAGGGCTGCGGCTGAAGAGGTCAAAATGCATCTTCAAGTCAACAGATGAGGAGTTTTTGGGGAGAAAGATTGCGGCGGACAGCATTTGGCCCACAGACGCCAAGATAGAGGCTATCAGGAACGCGCCCACACCACAGAATGTCACGGGGCTGCAGTCGTTCCTGGGACTCCTCAACTATTTTAGTAACTTCCTACCGGGGTTAAGCACCCTCTTCGAGCCCCTACATGTGTTATTGCGTAAAGGTGAGAACTGGCTATGGAGAAAAAAACCAAGTAATTGCTTTTGAGAAAGCCAGAAACGTTTTATGCTCCAACAAGCTGCTTGTATTGTATAACCCGTGTAAAAGACTTGTGCTAGCATGTGATGCGTCATCGTACGGAGTCGGGTGTGTATTACAACAAGCTAACGTTGCGGGGAAGTTGCAACCTGTTGCCTATGCCTCCAGGAGCTTGTCTAAGGCTGAGAGAGCCGACAGCATGATTGAGAAAGAGGCATTAGTGTGTGTGTGTTCGGGGTAAAGAAAATGCATCAGTACCTGTTTGGCCTGAAATTTGAGGTGGAAACCGATCGCAAGCCCCTCATATCCCTGTTCACTGAAAACAAAGGGATAATTACTAATGCCTCAGCCCGCATACAAAAGTGGGCACTCGCGCTATCAGCGTATAACTATACCATCCGCCACAGGCCAGGCACCGAGAACTGTGCGGATGCTCTCAGTCGGCTACCATTGCCCACCACGGGGATGGAAATGGCTAAGCCTGCAAACTTGTTGATGGTGGCGCAGCCCGCAGACTTGTTGATGGTCAGGGAAGCATTTGAAAATGATAAATCACCTGTCACGGCCTGCCAGATTAGGACTTGGACCAGCCATGATCCTCTGCTGTTCCTCGTAAAAAACTGTGCACTGCATGGGAGCTGGGCCAGCATCCCCGTTGAAATGCAAGAGCTAATCAAGCCATTCCAGCGGCGAAAGGATGAGCTGTCCATTCAGGCAGACTGGCTGTTGTGGGGTAACCGCATAGTGCTACCCAAAAAGGGCAGGGAGACGTTCAACTCGGATCTCCACAGCGCACACCTGGGTATAGTAATGATGAAAGCGATAGCCGAATCCCACGTGTGGTGGCCCGGTATCGACTCTGACATAGAGTCCTGTGTACGGCAATGCAGCGTATGTGCTCAGTTGAGCAACGCGCCCAGAGAGGCACCACTAAGTTTGTGGTCCTGGCCCTCCAGACCATGGTCGAGGATCCGACTATGCGGGCCCGTTTCTCATTAAAATGTTCCTGATGGTGATGGATGCTTTTTCAAAATGGATTCAATGTGAAATAATGTCGGGAAGCACCGCCACTGGCACCATTGAAAGCCTGAGGGCCATGTTTGCCACCCATGGCCTGCCTGAAATACTGGTCAGTGACAACAGGCCATGTTTCACTAGTGCCAAATTTAAAGAATTCATGCCCTACAATGGGATCAAACATGTCAACTCGGCCCGTTTAAACCAGCCTCCAATGGGCAGGCAGAGCGGGCAGCAGAAACAATCAAACAGAGCCTTAAACGAGTCACAAAAGGCTCACTCCAAACCCGCCTGTTCCAAGTACTGCTCAGCTACTGCACGAGACCCCACTCACTCACAGGGGTGCCCCCGGCTGAGCTACTCATGAAAAGGACACTTAAAACCAGACTCTGGCTGGTTCACCCCAACCTGCATGATCAGGTAGAGAGCAGGCGGCAGCAATAAAATATAAATGATGGTCGCGCCACTGTGTCACGGGAAATTGATCTGAATGACCCTGTGTATGTGATAAACTATGAACATGGTCCCAAGTGGATTGCGGGCACGGTGATAGCTAAAGAAGGGAGTAGGGTGTTTGTCGTCAAACTAGACAATGGACAAATTTACAGAAAGCACCTGGACCAAATGAGGCTGCAGTTCACAGACTGGCTTGAACAACCCACAGCAGACACCACCTTTTTTGAGCCCACAACACACACCCAAAGGATCAACGACACCACCCCGGACCAGGAAATCGAATCCATCACGCCCAACAGCCCAGCAAGGCCATGCTCACCCAGCAGCCCTGCAGGGCCAACAACACGCCAACCCAGCGAGGGCACAGTCAACACACAAGAACAGACATTTGTACCGAGGCGGCCCACCAGGGAAAGAAAGGCTCCCGACCGCCTCACCTTGTAAATAGTTTTCACTTTGACTTTGGGGGGGAGTGATGTTGTGTATCTGTAAAGCACGTACTCCCATGTTGCGCCACCAGGGAGCTCACCCCCTGAAGTCCCAAGGCATCCCAGCATTCCTTGGGAGCACTGTATATAAGCTGGCCCCTAAGGCCTGTTCCTCACTCTGGAGTGTCTTAATAAAGACTGAGATCGCTGTTACTTTAACCTCCCTGTGTGCAGTCTCATCTGTGTTAGGAACACAATACATACCTTTGTCATCTCCAAGCTCCACTTATTTAATATTCTCCAGCCATCACAAGCTAAATCACTGTGGCCCCTATACTGTCCCCCACAAAAACCTGCACACCCAACATGCTTATCCTCACCAACCTCCACCGACTCTCTATTTCCCAAAGTATTGATTTCACGTCTTGAAAAATCTATGGACAGACTTACATTGTCGGTTGGGCAGGAGTATGGTATAAGGCCCACAGATTAAGCTGGGACCTGGATATGAGTATTCGTGGGGTCTTGTTTGGAATGGAAACTCCATCTGCCCCAGACATTAGAGGCAGCACAGCTAGAGCAGGGAACTCCCAGGACAGGAGGCTCCTTGGTTTTGGTGTGGAATCCACCAAGCAACGAGAGCACCGGTGGGAGAGAAATAGTACGGAGCCCCTGGCTAGCGGATGTCAGCACCCCCTGGGAGTCCTGGCCTGGCTCTTTAAAGCAAATGTGGAATCTTAATGAGCAACCCGGCCCTCTTATAGAAGAGGGTAAAAGCGCCCCCCAATAATGTTCTTTGTACCAATAGCACCAGCACAGGCATGAGCAGTGCCCAGTTCCACATTGCATACATCCCCAATGACGATGCAAACCTACCAATGATATTCGAACAAGGGAACCTCCCTTGACCATGGATACTCCAGCAGGGTCTAGACAGATGTTCTCGGTGGCTGATCCTAGCAGGTACTATGAGATCAAAGACCTTTGGGTGTTCGGAACCGAGTCTTCAAATCCATCTACAGCTCCCTCTGCAGCCTTCTTCCTGCGTGCGGTACCCTTCACTCCTCTGACTGTTCCAATGCTTTCCTGGCTAGCCTCCCATCTTCCATGCTCTATAAACGTGAGCATGGACTGTTTTGGGGTGTCTTTTAAAGCAAGATTTTGTTGGCATTTATATACAGGGTATACACACTCACAGAGGGTGAGGCTCAACTTCAGAAGCACAGACTCTGAAGTCTAGGTTTCTGTCATAAGCATTTATCTACCTGTGTATTGAATACCCTGCATATTTTTTTTCTCTTTACTTTGTTATATTTTTGTGAAAACCTTCAGTTTGCTAAGTCACACTTTCCTGAATTTTTGGTAATTAATGTTATAGCACAAATTGCAAATAACAAAATTGGGTGGATCGTAATCTCTTTGGCAGTTTTCATAGTGCTGCTTGAATTTGATGCAGAGGATCAATTCATGAGAGCGCACCATCTTTAGGCCCAACACGACTTCTGAAGGTATGTCTTCTCCCATCAATAACCGAGGACTTGTCTTTAAAAACCACACCATTCCTACTTGGATATGTCACAGGGGACCTGTTTTCAGCATTTGCTTTTCATTATCGAGGTAGAATTGTGAACCTGTGGAATTCTCTACCACAGAAAGTTGTTGAGGCCAGTTCGTTAGATACATTCAAAAGGGAGTTAGATGTGGCCCTTACGACTAAAGGGATCAAGGGGTATGGAAAGAAAGCAGGAATGGGGTACTGAAGTTGCATGATCAGCCATGATCATATTGAATGGTGGTGCAGTCTCAAAGGGCCGAATGGCCTACTCCTGCACCGATTTTCTATGTTTCTATGTTTCTATCAAGCTAAGGCATCTGCTACAAGCTGATTTATAATGAACTTCAAGGATTGGACATAGCTGTGAAGGTCACAAGGGCATTAAGCTTCCATGCAACATGGTCTATCCAGATCACCATAGGTGATATCTGTAGTTCATTCCTGCATAAAACAAACGACTGATGCCATGTTTCCTAATGAGAAAGAAATATTAACTGGAGAGGACACATAAATGTTGTCATCGAACAGTCTTCCCCAGAGCCCAGGAACATAGGTGACCATCAGAGCTTAAAGAGCTGCAGCCTGGCCAGATTTTGCAATTCCCAGCCATCAGTGAAATAAAGTACTAAAACAAAATACTGTGGATGCTGGAATCTGAAATAAAAACAGAAAATTTTGACGAAGGGTCATCGACCTGAAATGTTAACTCTGTTTCTCTCTCCGCAGATGCTGCCTGACTTGCTGAGTATTTTCAGCAATTTCTGTTTTTATTTCAGATTTCAGCATCTGCAGTGTTTTGCTTGTTGTATTGGTGTTTAATACACTGCCAC
The DNA here is from genome assembly GCF_044704955.1 of Pristiophorus japonicus. Lineage (NCBI taxonomy): Eukaryota > Metazoa > Chordata > Chondrichthyes > Pristiophoridae > Pristiophorus > Pristiophorus japonicus. Next base: position 338,300,178 of record NC_091978.1, on the reverse strand, counting down.
TTCTCTTCTAGACATGCCCACCTTGAAAAAGTTCTGCTCTTCCTTCAGACGGGATTTCCGTTTGTCTCTTTTAACTTGTTCATCTTCATTGCTTTCTGTTTCCCTTCTCATGTTTGATCAACTATCTTTTGAGTGCTAATGCAGGGTCATTGAACTGAAACATTAACTCTGTCCACTGATACTACCTGATCTGCTGAGTATTACCAGAATTTTCTGTTTTGATATTATATAAGTGAAATAAGGTGTTTATCTTCCTCTTTGAAATTCTATAATTATTTGACCCTGGTAGGTTTAATTTATTTTTGGAAAGATAGATTTCATCTTGCACGAAGTACACTGCATACCCAATTAAAAGAAGCAGTTATCACATGACAAACCCACACAACTCAGGCTATTATTTTTTTAAAGAGGTGCAGACTTCACTTAACAGTAGTTGGTAGACTTTTCCTGATTGATTATAAGTACTTGACACAACAACATAAAACTTGTTCAAAAAGCTCACTGCATCAGTGGCATACGATGTAATTGTGACAACTATGATGTGATTCCCGTGCTTGTCTCCTTCTAAACAAAAAAATCTGTTCTACAAATGCTTTCTTACAAAGTCTGTGCCACTCTACAGATCATCTAAAGCCAATGGGGTTGAATTTGATATGCATTGAATCCATTTCTCCCACGTAAATGGACACAAAGCACTGAGACAACTTGTGCCCATTCTGCACAGGCACTGGTCCCACTGCTAAATGCATGGGATCCATTTTTTAGGCCTAACACATGCTTTAGGCCCTATGAATATGCAAATAAGGGGCCTAACTTCTTTTGAGCTCCCCTTTTAGAAACTTACCTCCAATGAACAGGTCAGGCATAAGGGCAGTTGCCAACCAAAGGTAGGTTTTGAAAATGTATTTTTTTTTAATCCTCCTGAGAGGTAGGAGGAGTTGGAGTGTTCCTCCGATGCCACAGGAGTTACGATTGACCGGCACTTCCCATTCCCCACTCGCCCCCATAGCCTGCTCCAATCTCCCATCCCAGAACTTATCTGAGGACTGCTGCTGGCTTGGCAGGCAGCCAGAAATTGAATTGTACATTTGGGCGAGCTGCCTGTGCGGGCACGACCAGCGCTTGAAGCACGCATCGAGTATGCTGATGAAGCCCAAAGATCAAGTTCTATCACTCCGCTGTTTACGCAGTGCCAATTTTGTACCCCAAAATGGTTCCAGGCTAATTCCTACCCCACTGCATTTGTATACATCCTAACAGTTCCTTATCAGATAAAAAATCTATTGGTGGAGAAGTTCATCTAAGTGGATAATGAAAGTAATTAGGAGAGGACACATTTCAGCTTTGATTGTTGAAATAGAAGGAAAAATACATTAAAGTTTAGTGCAAAAGTCACCTGAAAGTAGATTGAGACTGGCTATAATCATTTCCGACATTTTGAAATGCAGAATGGGTACTGTCCCACAGAAAGGGCGTAGTGAAGCTCTCAGGAACCTGCATTGAAGTTTTTTTCAAATGTAATGGCTATATTGAAAAAGTTGATCAGTAGCTTTTTTCTTCAGCCATCATCCTTTTGTGTGAAATAATTAAAAACCTTCAATGTCTATATTGAATTCTGTTAGCCTAATTTTTATTTGAATGTTTCCTGTTATAAAATAATATTTTGAAATTATTGACAAACTTTAAAGTATCCCTCAGTGTTTAATAACATATTCCTTATGATAACAAATCCATGATGATTTGAACTTTGATGTGCAATTAAAATGATAAAGATCAAAAGTTGATCGACTCTTCAGAATCATTAAAATCTGAAAGACTGCAGAATGAAATGATTCTCCACATTGGTAATTGCTTTACATCATATAGGGACCAAACAGTCATAATAGCATAATCAACAAGATTTAACCATTGAAGAATTTTCAGTTACACTTTTGTGAAGATTGAGAATGGCTCATATTACAGTCAAGGTCTAAGTCAAATGACACTTGGAGAAGAATGTTAAAAAGGAGCTATCACCTTATCTGAGAGGCTGTAGAATTGGAAGGTCAGGGGCATATCTTTAATGGCAGAAGCCATTTTAACTACATGTTTAAATTACAAAATCATTATGCTATCGCCACAGCGTTAGCACCTCTCAATATTGAGAACTCAGTCTCAACATCCATGATTGATACTTATGATGGGTTGAAGCTTTGTCTTGGGCAACTTTCAGGAAGAACTTTCATACCCTTTCCAAAATAACCCAAGCAAAGTGCTTGTCAATCAACACAATAGATCTGCCAGTCTAAGGTACATAACAATGCCACAATGGTATGATTGTCAATCATGGTTAGCACAACAAAACCCTTCACATAAAGATACATTGACATCACAAATTTATGTTTAGAAAAAAAGAAAGGTCCAATTATAGAAGGGGGATTATTCCCGAGTGTATGATATGGCAAGGAATTCTATTGTCCACTGTATAAATACTACAGATCTTGATTTTGTAAAGGCTGGGCAAGCGGGGGCAGGATGGTACACCAAGTTGCCACACTGTCCCTCTCTTCTACTACCTGGATGAATACCTTGTCCAGAGACATTAAATTCAATCCCTCAGTCTCTGATGGCTGTTCAGTGAAACTAGTTTCGGTAATCTCCACACACAATTGTGAGTCTATATTGGAAAACGGCTCTTAATTTCACACTAAGGAAACTAATTAGGCAATGTCCCTTTGAGGGGCCAGAAGGATGATTGATGTGGGAAATGAAGTTGCCAAACTTTGCCATTACTTAGTCTGTAGAGGAATCTTTTAAGATTAGAGAAACAATCAGCAAGAGTTCTACATCTAAGTCATGTAGCAATTCACTTGATAGTTTTCATGGTTGCAGTGAAGGAAAAAGGCAGAACATGTTCCATTCACCAGCATCCGCATCCTTTATCTCAATTATAAAATCACTAATGGAAATTAACAGGAATGGGTTAGAATATTGTCAAGGATGGGCATTCGAGATGACACTTTGAAATTTGCTTTTACATTTGTTCCGGCTATTCTTGTGCTTTATAGTGTAAGAGCTCAGAAATTTTAAAAATACTTTGTAGATTGAAAAAGATCATGTAAACCATCCCCATGTTTTAAATGGGTTGAATACTTCTGGGCATTAATCGTCGGCTATTCTCTAATAAATCACCATTAAGAATTTATAATCCTGATATTCAACTTAAACCTGGGACTGTTTTAAAACTCTAATCAAATGTGATTAATTTATATGTAAATATTAAAATGTTCCTCCAATGGCCCAGCTTGTTAAGGCAATGTGTCACTGAGCTATACTGAACAGGAACATGGTAGTTCTATCTATGCTCAGTTAGCTGATCTCAGCGTGGACAACAGAAGGAACACTGTAATTGGTCTCAGTGCCCTTGGCTAGGGAAAGGAATATTAGCCAGTGTTTCCATTCCTGACTGGTATTTGTTGGCCTGCTGGCAATGCATGTTTGTGGACACTTGGGTGTGGATGCGATTGGGTGATGAAACTCAAGGTCAAAGAGCCTGCAGTTACATGCTGTCGACATCACACATGAAGAATAGTCACTTCGTCAGGGTATAAGTAGTTGTCCAGCACCCATGGAATCATACTCGAGCAAGGAGTCAGGGCCTTCAGGAGAGCAGCATTGTGAGCAAATTAATAGTAAAATGGGGAAAAATAGATCAAAATATGCATTCTTAGCATACTCCTGGCACAGTGCTGAAGATTATTTTTTAAGTGACTACTTCAAAGAAGAGGTGGAAATTGTAAAACTGAACCTTGCTGAAGATATATTGTGAATGCCAAAAATTGTTGGCTTATTAATGCTAAATAATCCTCGTCTAAAATGTTCAATCCTCACCTTCGATGCTGAAAATAACATCAATAGGAACAATCTGATGTGTGCTCAGCAAACAGCTATCAGCAAGAATAAACAAGACTACATTTCAGGATCTTTGTTGAACACTATGAAGCCAACATTTACTGTGTGAGGATTAAAATAAAAAGTACTCGGATTCTAAAATAAGGATAGAAAATTCTGGAAATACACAACATATAAATTGGCATCTGAGAGAAAGGTTAACATTTGCGGTGGGACTTTGCATCAGAAATAATGGGTTCCATTTAAATGATAACCTGACTACTCTTTCAAGTGCTGACTGACCTGTTGCGCATTCCCGGCATATTCTTTATACTTTGAAATACATGCCAGCATGTCATCATTTGTTAATACTGCATTTTGCTGGATGCAATTCAATCTGTCCTGGCTTCCCTATTCAATTCAAGCCCTACTGTGCTGGTGATGTTTGAGCTGCTTAGGGGAGTAAAAAAGGCATCTATATTAAATTTCTCAAATAATTTAAAGCATGCAACTGTGAGGAATCATCTACTCAAAGAAGTTAAAAACATCAACAACAAAATACAAAACACCAGTGTTATATTAATTGAAGGCACACAAACCTCAAGCATGTACATTGTCAAAAAAACCTCCCTACTATCTCCATGTGGGATTGAAAAATTAGATGCACATTATGCATTAGAAATTGTTCACTGCTTCTGCTAGGGACTGGCTGCATTCCAAATGAGGGACTACAATGGAAGATAACAAAGACATCAGCTTCAATAATGTGACATTCTCAGTGGATAGGACAATATCAGCATAACCAGACAGATTGGTTTTGTGTTTTAATCCAATCTTCCCGATTTCTTACTACGGTAGACAATATGTAAATGCATCAATTATACACATTATTTGTTTTCAGGTGCAAGTGGAGAAAGCGGGGTGGTGGGTTGAAGGTGTTTACCATCTGGATCTCTGTCCCTATTTTAAACATTAAATGACTTCAGTGCGCACCGAGCAACAAAATAATACTTGGATCACAAATTTCTGACTATTCCTATTTCCTCTTCCTGTTATAGCCTAGCATGTCCTCCTGTTATTATAATCAGCAATCTGTGGGAGACCTGGGCAAGTTATTTGCGATGCCGCTATGTAAATTTGCAGGAAAAAAAAATCTGTTGTCACACGTGACGATATTGGTATAATTAAATTGCATAGACTACCAATCATTATGTTCTGCGATCCTTATGTTCTGTCTAGTTGTTATGTAGATCAGCCAAGTGCTTTGTTATGCCCCCGACTGGTTTGTACTAGCTGTACAGTCAAAGCATTTGAGGATGTAAGTAGTCAGGAGTAAAGAGCAGTAAAGAACCGACTGAGTGCATTGTCAACCAGAGGCATCAGTACATAACGTCAGAAATACTAAAAACTGCAGACTGAAGCCGAATAGAAAACACGGACATAAGGCAAATGGGTGGTGGAAGGATTACTACAGCTGCAACTTCTAACTGCAAACCCAGCACAGAACTGGAAGAAGTTTAAGCAAAGAAGAGTAAATTAGGAGCCAGTTACATGTCTTTTGGTGAAAGAAGAACTAAGGCTCACAAGAATCCTCACTGTGACTGGTGATGAAGCTGTTAATGGGTATTGTGGCCATTCATGGCCATTCCAGCAGACTCTCACCATATCTTCAGCTGGAGTCCTTCGGAATGGTCATAAACTTTGCCGGGACCCGCATACACTGCCTCCATCCACCCCTACAAAGCCATTGACATAAGAGGGGGCAGAGCCAGGCACACAGACTCCCAAGTCGGGATTCCTTGTGTCCCAGCCCTCAGTTAGCACCCAGCGTAGGATTGACACAGGTATGTCTGGTCTCACCAGACAGACCTTACCAACAGGGACAGTGGTACACCTGAGGACACTGCCTTGATTTGAGGCCCGGATACTGATGTGGTTGCTGGAAATGTATTTCTTAATATTATAACACAGAAACAGGCCTTTATCTTTCCTGAAAGGATGATGCAACTCCTCAGCTCCAAGTCGGCATATCTCTCCCACACTTGCTGGTCACTTTAGCTTGGTGGCACCCCAGATATGCCCCAATCCACCAAAGGCCCAATATTTCTGGCTGCTCCCTTGACCTTGGGAATTTCAGCAGGATCAGCGGCAGGTGCTGTTGGCAGGCACTTACGTCAGGATATGTCCAGTCACGGATGTCCATGGCTAGTATGTCTGTACAAGGTACAGTGAGTAATGAAAAGAAAGTACAGAAAATTAGTGAGAAGGTTAAGATTTTTTGCCAACAGTAAAGATGTAGACATAGCATCACAATTACCATTACAAAAGTGGCTCTTTGGGCTGTATAGTTCATGAGATTAATGTTAATGACTGGAAAATTGGGAGCAGTGAAAATCAGATGCACTGATTGGTACCCATTTCTTCACTCTCATCAAGCAAGGCTCCACCACAGGAGTAGAATCTTGCAAAATTGACCCTCTAATGTGGTTGCAGAGAAGACCAAGATTCAACAGTAGATGGAATAACAGACACTTCATTGGCTTCTGACGCAATAACTTGCTGTCAATATACTCTACAGTACCCACAGCCCTCCAATTCAGTTCATCCATTCGCCCAGTGTATAAGCGCACCCAGCATACAAAACCTTATCTACAAATAGTTCCCTACACTCAGCCTTTAACTTTAAATGTTGAATAGTGCCCTGCAACTTAACAACATTTTATATGAGAAAACTAATAGTGGAGTAATGTAACTGTTACACAATGCAATTTGTTATCAACTTTGCATTACTGCAGGTTTATTCTTTCCAGCTTGAAGCACTACACCCTGCTTTGCTGGGGACTATCTGCCTGATAGAGTCCTACTATGGGAACAGAGTGGATCCATGTAATTAGGACTCACTGATTGTGTGGAGGATAAACACTAAACACCTGTTTCTGAGTTGTAATTTCCATGTAATTCTGAAAGATCAGATCAGAAAGGCGAGAGCCTGTATTACTGTGTGCATTAATGAGAACATATCAGGAGTTTATTTGTGGGAATGCAAAAAAGAGGAAGCAATGGCTTACAAAAAATGGTATTTATAAAAATAATTAAGTCAGAATGGTAGTTTTAAAAAATCGTACTTTCCATTTTTTGCCATCAGTTGAACTTAAAAGTTATATTGAAATTTGTTATCAGGCCACATGGTAGTGTATTGGTGATAAAAGCATATCTTACTTCTGGTGTGATCTTCTGGAACATAGCGGAGAACAGAATGACTAAACCTGTGGAAGAGCTGGTTGGACCAGGGAAGGACATAGGCAAATAAAAAGGGAAATCCCTAGAATTGAATGAATCTAAAGAAAAGTATCAGTCAGGAAAATACAGTTAGAAAATTGCAGGTTTAAATTGTTGACTACACCTCAAGCACTTCTTGCTAGTCATGGGGTTGATCCTGGCCTAAGCTCAAGAAGAATGCTGGGTGCAACTAGATAAAAGTAAAAACATTTTATTGAGATAAACAAAGCCAGATAATTATTCAGTTCAGCCCAGGTCATGTGCCTCGCTCCATATCAGTCTACATACTATGCTGCAGGCAATTTCACAATAGAAATAATTAGGATTTTTTCAGTAGAATTTTTTCTGCCTGTAATTAAGCTAGGCAACTTGAATCAACCAAAAAAATGTGGTTTTATGTAAAGTTCTAGCAGGCATACTACTTTACCAGAGGAGCTATACATCACTGAGCTTGGTAATAATCCATACACTCTTGACTGAAATGATGTCTCAGGCCTCAGTCCATCATCTTTTCTTAATACCAAGGCAGAGGTTGGAAAGAAGAGGCCAGCTTTGCTCAGTATGTGGGGAAAGGGAAGGAAGGGGGTGCCTTACAGATTCCTACCCAGTTAGCACAATCTTTGCTTGCCCCAGAAGAGGAAATTTGCCTGCACCTTCTTCCTCGTTATTTTCTGGTCACTTTCTGAGTGGTCAGAGAGGCAAATCTTCCCTGAGATTGCATAAGTTCCTAAGACACATCACTTTCCTGAACAGAAGAGCTTAGAAATGATTGTTGCCAATCTTGGTGGACCAGTACTTAATAAATAGCATGCAAAAACAGGCTGTGTTGAGGGTGGGGGGGGGGGGAAGAACAATGCGCTAGTTAGGACCAATGCATGCAGCGGGTAAACTCCATGCTGCCTTCTCATTGTAATGATGTGTGCATGCAGCCAGCGCTATTCATTGGCTACACATCTCTCGGAGGGGAGGAGCGATATTGGGAGGGCAGGATGCTACTTAAAGGCAGCCAGCATCTCTTAAAGGAAAGGTACATTCTGGCTGCAGTATTCTGATAGAAATAGCTGAAGGAGGGCGAGAGCAGGCACCAAGGTTCTGTGATGCTGCACTGGAGGCTTTGGTGCGGGAACAGGATGGGAGAAAGCACATCCTCTTCCACCAGAAGGCAGTGGAGGAAATTGCTCAAGATGTCAACGTCATGAGCATTGCCTGTTGTAGCCTGAAAGAAGCTATGCAATAAAGGTTGAGGGCCATGGTAACTTCGACAGCCACAGGGTGCTGTCCATGCCCGGGTTTCATGTTCGAGTAGTGGCTGCAGCAGGCGACATAGCTCGGTGACAGCTTTCTTGGTGAAGCAAAGGTGACTCATACACTGCTCCTCAATAAAATTGATATACAAGTGCTCCCTGAAGACCCTCTATGGATATGGCCTCCTCTTCAGTGCCCTCCTCCTCCTCCTCCTCCTGCCTCTTCTGGCAGCTTCTCCTGCTCTGTGGTGTCTTCTTTGCTGCTCCTCTTCGTACCCAGCCCCAAAGGCCACCCTACGAGACCACCCATGTCTGCAGTCAGACTATTTCTAAGGCGCAGTAAACAACAGTGCAAGAGCGGCAAAACCTCTCTCAGTGTAGACAAAGTAAATGTTCCGGAGTGATACAACTTGCCAAAAAATACCCAGAGGTTAAGCAGCAGCCTGAAATGATCAACCAGCAACTAACCTGTAAGTACAGGTTGAACTTCCCTTATCCGGCACCCTCGGGATCTGGCCTGTGCCGGATAAGGGATTTTTCCGGACGAGGAGAGGTCACATGTTCTACCGTCTTTTACAACTGCCAGCCCCTGTCCCAAACCAGCCAGCCCCGATACAGATATTCCTGACCCCACGATCCACCACCCCACCCCCCCACGATCTCCAAGACTCATTGAAAGTAATGAAGAGGTATTTTCTTTTTGTTTGGCAGAGCGGCGAGGGCAGTGGGGAGGGAAGGGAGGAGTGGCCAGCCCAGGATGTGGCTCATCGGCCCAACCCCGGAGGGAGTGCTGAGGCCAGCGGGAAGGGGAGGGTGGAATGGCCAGCCCAGGACGCGGCCCGTCAGCCCTACCAGGGCGCGGGAGGCAGGTCAATGGGACTCAGTGCAATCTGTGTGCTGAGCTGGGATCACGTTAAGAGCAAGCCCACCCAGCAGAAGCAAAGCTATGGTGGCTCTGTGGTTGCAGGAGTTCCCGGCATCGCCGAGAAAGATAGCGACCAAGCTCGGCAAAGCGAAAAACTAGCCAAGGGGTTTAAACATATTTATTTAAAAAAAACTTAAATCAAGCTTTTGTTTATAATTTAATTCAAAATATAATTATTAGTAGTACAGGTTGAACCTCTCTCACCACCCCCTCCCCCCCCACCAACTTGAATACCCACCCTCAAGGTCACTTAGGCAATCAGTGCCTTCAGAATCGGACCCGAGGAAGGAGTCTCCGTCTTCAGGAGAGCAGAGAATATTGGTGACTACGAAAAAAATGTATCTGTGCATGCGCCACCTGGCGGCCAGGAATGGTGCTGGACGAGGGGTGGTGCCGGATAAGAGAGTCCCGGATAGGAGAGGTTCAACATGTACCGCATTATCCCTTTAAATAGCGCTGGTGAGGGGGCGTATTTGCCACTTATCGTCATGTCGTGCTATGCGAGATCAGCAAGTGGCGAGTGAAGTGCTGCAGGGGTGATTGAAAATTGAATCTGGGTCCTGCAAGAAACACAGGACCCTAATGTACATGCTTGCTTTGAATGCTGCCAAGATGCGATTCTGCCACCAGCATTACCTCTTCTACTAATATGGCGGGGCACACTTCTGACCGGCAATGTTTGTACGCTTTCTGCCTGCCATATTGGAGATTTAGTAGGATGATTAGCGCCTGGAAAAAGGGCGCTCTGCAGCATTTATAAGCCATTGTGATAAATTGAGTCTGCTGTAGCTACTTCCTTGGGTTCAGTGGTCTTAGTTGCTCCCTTATATAGTCTGAGCATCTACTTTTATAGGAATTGACTTACATTGCTTTCTATCTACTTGTGTGAAAGCATAACGCGGAAATCTAATAATAGCATCCCTTTGCAATCTGGACCAGATATGTGTGTCTTTCACATGTATCTCTTCAATCTCTCTGAAGATAGATCGAGTTAACATTTGTTTGCTTCGAACCAGAAATTGCTTTATTCCACAATCAGGTGAAAAGTACAGAGCAACAGGTATGATCAGAGGCATATAGTTGAATGGGCACAAAATATATTTGCCAAATGAACCAGCAGCAATCTCCCCACTTTGGTGAATTGTCTTATTCAAGTTAAATAGAATAATCCCACAGCATGCTGCTTTTAGCCCGGAGCAGAACTATGCTCCTCACAGTCTCCTGGTCTTTTGCAGCCTTTTGCTGCAAGCCTCTGCAATATTCTGTTTCCAAAGCCGAACAGCCTTTCTCAGGGTCTTTGCTTGTTCTTAAAAGCTTCTCACTGTTCCTCGCCCAGGCCAACAGTGGTCAAAGGGTTTTCCAATACAATGGTGAGTATTATGTCTGTAATGTACTTATGAATGACTCCACGAGGCAATGTGTTGTACTCAAACTGTAGTGACCTTGGTCCTTTATTCGTAACTCCAGAGTGAGGCAGCTGCATGGTGGCTACCCTTTTATACAGCCCCTGCCACCAGGGCAGGAAACTCTGGTCTCCACCAGTTGCACCCTCTAGTGGTGCCAGCATAGTATATACACAGTGTGAACCTTATTGATAGTACATCAGGTAAACAAGTCTCCATCTTATGCAACTATACAGTGACTACACAGCGAGTATATCTATAGTCTGCATATATAACATCACTCTCCCCCAAGTCCTTTGTGCCAATTACCTTTGCACTATGTGCTCTGGCTTAGCTCTCCCCAGACTTAAGTGCCAATAGCCCTTGCACCTTGGATGTGCTTTGGTTTGGCTCTCTCCCTGTTAACCCCCAAGTCCTTTTGCCACAACGTTGGGTAATGGTTACCAGTTTGGATGATTCGATGATGCAGTGGAGGTCAGTGGGTTCTGGGCGTGATCCATGTGTGTGTCCATGGCTACATCCATCCATTTCCCCCCCCCCCTCCATAGGGAGATCATGCAGCTGGCCGGTTACATTAACATACAGGATCAGACACAGTGCAAGTACAAAGAAAGGAAGAAAAACACTTTTTTTACAGTTTGTATCGTGACACCTTGGTTCATTGACTTACATTCGTTACATTTTACGGTCGTGTGCCAGGATTAGGTAGATTGCATAATTAGTTCAGTCATGGTCAGTACTGAGGTAGCAGTACAGGTATGCGAGGACGCTAGTTCCAGAGCAACCGGATGGGATCCTAGTCATCTGATGGCGGCACTGCGCCCCCTGCTAGCGGGGTGGGCTTGGTTCGCTCACCTTGCCAGGACTCAGAGCCTTTGTCGTTGCCTAGTGGTGGGCAGAGTCACAGATGTGTGTGGCCTCCCTGTCCTCCTTTGAGGGCTGCAGAATCTTCTGCCTGCTTTCTAACAGTGTTGGGAACCTGGCTGATCCAGGTCCCGTTTGGGGAACTCGTTAATTCTCACCTTTCGCTCCCAGACATGGCCGAGGTAGTGACTGGGTCTGGGGGCTGTGCCGTCTCCACCCGGGTGGTGGGCAACGGCGGCCGACTGCGCGTATTGCCGCCATTTTTGTTTCCGGTACAATGGCGAATAGTGCCATCGGGTGCCTGCAGTGTGGGATAGACCTGGGGCAGGCAGGATCAGTGCCTTCACCCTCCTGAGGTCGCTGGCCTATAATTTGTGGCGACACCTGGGGCAGGGCATCAGGACTGGTGCCTTTACCCTCCCGAATTCGCTCACTTGCTACTTTTGGGGACACTCTACTCCCGACATCTCGCAACAACATTTTGTTCTTTACATTAGGAATAGTACCGACATCTCCAAATAACATTTTGTTCACAATCTTAATCGGTTCGTTACATTGATTGCCATGCATACAATGTCTCTTTAAGTTCAGTTGGTTGCAGGTCTCCTTTAAGAGAACCCTGCTGGCTTTACCCCAATCAAATCCTTTGTTAGACACCACGTGTTGGTCCTTCAGCGTTGCACCTCGTGGTCTTGCCATGGCCTTCTTTTTTTTTCAGCCACACTGCACCTCGCTGCAGCAGGGACACCACCTTGCCTCTGTCCTTGAGGTCGACTGCCTTGATCCTTCTCTCCCGTGATTCTGCCACAAAAGCTGGAAGAGTGCCTGTGAATTCGATCTTCCTCCCCAGGACTCCTGCCACTGGAGCCGGGAAAGTCGTTCTGGTCGGATCATTGCTACGCTGTCATGATGGACGGTCTGTGCCTCAAGTGCTGCGCTGATCTGTTCTCTGGTGCCTGGCCCAAGTGAAGGATGCTCTGAGCATGGGGGACATCGATTGCTGGAGTGAAGGTCTTCCCATTTCCACTGGATCTTCCCCATCCATCTTTTTCTGAGTAGCGTTGGACCATCACCTGCAACAATCCACAGAGGTAACGTGCACCACGCCTTTATGGATTACACTTACATCCGCACTACCAAGGACTGGGATCAGCTCCTTGGAGTAGGTGCGCAACTTTTCCTGTACTGGAACTAGCTCGGGTCATTTTTCGTTCCATAGCTTCTCAAAGGCATCCTGGCTCATCACTGACTGGCTCGCTCCCGTGTCCACTTCCATGAAGACTGGAACGACTTCCATCTTCACTGGAGGACAATCGGTGGTGCAGGTATACACTCCATACACTTCTTCTTGGGGCTGAGCTGCCTCTCTGGCCAAATCATCATACACCCGCTGGATTCAAAGTAATCTACCGACTCCTCTGCGAGACGGTGACTCGTATTTCTTTTACACATATGCTGGAGGTGGCCCTTCGTGTTACAGGCTTTGCATACGTACTCAGCAAACCGGCACTGGTGAGCCCTATGGTTTCCTCTGCAACGCCAGCATGGTGCTACTCGATTAGCACCCCTCGGCGGACTCTGAGTTCTGGAACCCTGAGGTGTGTGCTCTCTGCCCTGGGCAGAGCCACGTTCCACAGACTTGCCTGTGAAAGGCACCATTCTGTGTACAGTACTTGCTGGGTTTGAGTCCACAAGATGAATAATTTGCTTGGTGCTGCAGGTCGAGGTCATGAACGCCTGACGGATTTTAATGGCCTTCTGCAGATTGATTGTGGTGTTGGCAGATAATAGCTTGTGAAGGAGGTCCTCGTGGCCAATTCCCATAACGAAGATGTCTCGCAATGCTTCGTTCAGGTGCGTGCCAAAATCACACGGTGCCGCAAATCCCCTGAGGTCGGCAGCATATTTTGCAATCTCCTGGCCCTCAGGTCTGCGGTGAGTGTAGAATCTGTGCCTGGTCGTAAGGATGCTCTCTTTTTGTTTTAGTTGGTCGCGAATTAGTTCGGTCAGCTCATTGTATGTCTTATCCTTGGCCTTCGTGGTGCCAGCAAGTCCCTGACGAGGCGGTAGACCTCGGGCCCACAACTGGTCAGCAGTATAGCCTAGTGCTTCTCCGCCAATGTGTCCGTATCCCCGCCAGGGCTTTTGCCACAAAATATTGTTCGAGTCTTTCCGTGAAGGCATCCCAATCATTACCCTCTGTGAAGTCTTTTAGTGTGCCAAAGGTAGCCATAATCGCGTGAAAGTCCGTATATTCATCGCCAGTTATTATGTCTGTAATGTACTTATGACTGACTCCACAAGGCAATGTGTTGTACTCAAACTGTAGTAACCTTGGTCCTTTATTCGTAACTCCAGAGTGAGGCAGCCACATGGTTGCTATCCTTTTATACAGCCCCTGCCACCAGGGCAGGAAACCCCGGTCTCCACCAGTTGCACCCTCTAGTGGTGCCAACATAGTACATACACAATGTAAACCTTATTCGTAGTACATCAGGTAAACAAGTCTCCATCTTCTGCAACTATACAGTGATGACACAGAGAGTATATCAGTGAGAAATGTCTTTCCAAATATCCAAACAAACTGACAAATCGCTTAATATTTAGGCTTTGGGAGAAGCAACCTCTGATCAGCATACTGACAACCTTTCATTTAGGAGCCACTTTAAAAAAAAACATTTGTGAGAATGCATATTGCTTTTACCACCCCCAGCATTAAAAGTAATTCTTTCTCCAATTCCTTCCCGTGGGAAAATCAGTCAGAATATCCAGAAATGCAGCAAACATGTAGGGGCTGAATTTTTGTGGCGTTTCTCCCGCTTGTCGGCCATAACTTCAGCGAAACCGCTATTGAGGTAGAAATTGATTATGTCGTGTTCGAAGTGGGAAACCTGAGGATTGCCTAAATTAGGCCTTAGGTAGGCCTGATTTCAAAACTTTGATTTCAATACTCTGTCGCACCGCCAGAGGCAACTCACCTATTTCCAAGGGATCAATATTGAGTGACTTGCCTCACTGGCAGTAGCCCTCAGGTAGATCTCGAGGGGAGGGGGGGAATGGGCCCAGGAGGAGGACTCCTGCTGCATATCAAGCTGTAGAAATGTCGTCATTTACCCATTTTTCCTCAGCCATCACTTAAGCACCATTGCGCTCCGCTTTCAGCTGTCGGTTTTATCATAGAATCCTACAAGGGAATAGAAAAGTGGTCAAGCCAAAACTGTAGCACTTTGTAACAAAACAAGAGAGCTCAGCTTTTTTCAATCTATTTTTAGCCCTGTCAGTGATGAGAATAGAGATATTTTTATTCACCAAATCGAGATAGGCAACAACTCATTAATAACAACTGCTGACATGCAATGTGTGTACAGAGTCTGTACCTCACAGTTATAGAACCATGGCTGAAAATGGTAACACAATCAAATATAATTAATATTCAACATATACCATCAATAATAGAGAAGATTTCGTCCATGCCCAATTTTCTACCTTTTTTCTCACCTCCTTATCTAAAGCTGGATACAATTCCACGGTAACTGGTAGCCTCTCAAGCCCTCACTCAGAGAGTGCTTTTAACGTGTTAACTTGACAGTGAGACTCTGAAAGCTATTCGACTGTGGTGGTATCATAACCTATCCTTGCCCAATGTTCATACATGTGCACTTTACAGCAGAGGGTCACTAAATAGTAGTCAGGAGCAGGGCTGTGGCTGAATTTCGGTCCTCTCTCTAGCCCAATGAAACTGAGATCAATTGTGGGGCCATTTCATCTGAGATTAGTAAACTCAGAACAAACCGGGGATTGAATCTGAACCCGTCCTGCTCTATGTGACTCAGTAACACATCTGTCCATATTTGTCCATTAATTAGAGAGAAATTTCAAGGCGATAATTTAACTTGGTGGTTTGAATCGTTTTTTTTTAACTTGTGGATTGGTTCTCACCTCAGGATTTCTGCCTTGTATTCATATCTATTTATCCTGTTCATTATGTTCTATTCTGATTGTTGTCATGGTCTTCATAACCCTACATATCTTCATTCCATCCTATCTGAGTGGACTACTCCAGCCATAAGTCTCTGCGCAAAGCCTTCGCTCCACTGATTCTGCATTCACTGCTCCAACATTACAGGCTGATCATTCTGACATTATATTCTTGCCCTATGGAATTCTCTCTTATAACCATGTTGTCTTGCTACCTCCTTCCCTGCCTTTAAAGTATTTTTATTTGACAGAGCTTTGCATCTCCCCATTTCCCAGATTTCCTCTCTTTTGCCTTCTTCATTCCTATCTTCTGTCTTGTTAAGCATCTGAGCTATACCTTTTACTCACAAGCACCAAATAATTGCAAGTTATTGTATACAATATATAGTGACTGTGTTGCTTCCTGATATAATATATTCCTTACGACATCACTAAAACACACACACACACACAAAATGGCTCTTACAGGAACTTGTCAGGTGATCTTGTCACATGATGTTTTATTGGATTTACACTGGCTGTTGCAATACCACAGTAGTCCACTAGGTGGACCTCTATGTTACACCTGATAATCCACTGTTGATATTAATTCAATAAACTTGCAGTGATATATCCCTGAGTGTGAAAATCATCGTGCAGCATAATATTCAATGAAGCAACTAAATCTCCAATTGTTTGTTTGTATCCATATTTATTTAATAATCTGCATTTCAAGAGGACTGTCTGATCACCTCTGGCATCTGGGTTCAACTCCAGCCCAGACTGATAGGATAAATGTTTCCTGTGTATGGGCCCTAAGTTAAATGCATTTGAAAAGACCTAACCTATTTATTAATTGACATGGATCCTTAGCACAAAACTGGACAAAACTTGCCCTGAATTGACAGTCTACTTAAAGATGCCTTAATGTGGCTGATGTGGGAAATAGAAAAAATAGAGCAGTAAGGAGTGTTCCTCTGAAGTTGGGACTGAGGCACATTGTCGAGGCAGAGTGGAGGGAGCTTTTATCTGAATCTAGCCATTGATTTACCTAACCTCAAAGTTCTTGGTGATGGCACTGAGTGCCAAAAAGAAGGGAAAATGTTCAATTTTTCAGGAAAGGCATTCTTCATTTTGATGTACAAACAATACAAGTCTCCAAAATGTTTCATTGTGGCCCAATTGATAATACTTCTGAGTCAGATAGTTATGAATTCAAGCTCTACTCCAGGATGTAAGCACAAACTAGGCCAATACTCCAGGTCAGTCGTGAAGGAGTGTTGCATTGTTTTAGGATGAGTGGGTAAACTGAAGGTTTCTTGGCCTGTTGCCTATTGTGATGACTCATGTGGGCATTATTTCTCAGTGTCTTGCCATCCTCCTTAGCCACCATCATCAAGAACAAATTAATAACTCATTGATGTTTGTGAGATAGAAAGAAACCAAAAGAACTTGAATTTATATAGCATCTTTCACAACTTCAAGATGTCGCAAAGTGCTTCATGGCCAATTGTGTACTTTTGAAGTGTAGTCATTGTTGTAATGTAAGGAAATGCGACAGCCAATTTGTATCAAGCAAGGTGCCACAAACAGCAGTGACATAAACAACCGATAATCTGATTTTGGTGGTGAGGGCTAAATGTTGGTAAGGATACTAGGAGAATTCTCCTGCTCTTCTATGAATAGTGCCATGGGATATTTTATGACCATCCTGAGAGGGTAGACGAGACCTTGGTTAAACATCTCATCTGAAAGGCAGCACCTCTGACAGTACAGCACTCCCTCAGTACTGCATTGAAGTATCAGCTTAGATTATGTGTTCAAATCTCTGGGGTGGGGCTTGAACCCAGAACCTTCTGACTCAGAGGCAAGAGTGCTACTCACTGAGCCAAAGCTGACATCCTTGCTAGATACAAAATGGTTGTTGCTTCCCTGCATATCAACTGTCACTGCATTTCAAAACAATTAATTTTATGTGGAGCATTTTCAGATGTTTCTGGGAGATGGCTAAAGCACTATGTAAATGAAAATCTATCTTCTTCTTTCAAATTTTGAGACATTGATAATGAGCTGGCCGTGAATATGTCATGTGTGCTGGACAATTTCGTTTTACACTGAACCCAGTGCTCTGGATTGCATTTCTTGAATCTCAGATTGTTTGCACACCTGGATTCCGATCTAAAACAAATTAAACCCTTATAATATCTGAGTTAGCATGCCACTGTTCTTGTTTAGTAATGTACTGATTTAAATGTTATTGCTCACCTGCAAAAAAAAATCACGTAACCCATTCCGTTTGATGTGATTTATTACTAGGAAGCAGAACATTTTCCCCTCTCTGTGTCAAGGCTTTAACAAAACAAATTCATCACTTTATGCTGATATCATGATTTATAGTCCAAAAATGCTGGGGACTGACAGATTCAACGTTGCCGTGTTAGAAATTAGTATGGGATGTTTGATGCCATAAATATCCATTCTCACCTTGTGAGATGGAAGTACTGCAGCTTGGAATAAATCTGCTTCTACAAGGATGGTAATGAACACTAAAGGGGGAAAAATTGGATGCCTTTGCACTTCGTGTTAGTGGCCCCGGGGAGGGGGGGGGGCGGAGGAGGTGCTAAGGGGGAAAAAATGGTTTTGCGACCAGGCGCGGCAACGACATCGACACCCGTTATATTCGGCACTTTTGCGGCGCCGCTACGGCATTGCACCCTGATCTCCTCCACCCAGAGATCGTGAAGTCATCGCTGTACGCACTGCCCTGCACCCGAAATTGCCTTCCGCCCCCTGCAGCAGCGCCGGGCGAAAACACCGACAGCTGCAGGAGGTGTACATCGGCCGGCTGGTTGTTTCGGAGGCGATGCTTAAAGGCAAGGTGGCCGAGCTAAGTAAAAAAAACATGCCTTTTTTCTTCCAGCTTTTTTCGCGAGTTCCAGCTTGAGTGCTGGGCTGATCACCGCAGGATCGCGGCTGCCGTCGTGGTCCAGCTAAGTTGTTTTAATTTTTCAGAGCCTGCAACGATGGCCCTTCCCTTTAAGGGAGGGAAGGAGCCTTTGAACGTGGCAGCGCTGCACAGCCCATTTTGCAGCGCTGCTGAATTCACCGCCCCGCCTGCTGCTGATTGTGCTCCAAGAAGGAAGTGGAGCACTTTATTTAGCACTCCACCTCCTTCTTGGACCGCAAACGGCAATTTTTTTTAAAGTTTGAAATCGTTAGCGCTTGGCCCTTAATGGGGCAATAGTGCATTTCTCTCCCAAATATAGAGCAATCCAAACTGATTGACTTCATTCCCTATTTTTTTTAACTGCTAACCGATTGCACTTATAATTTACCTTCTGAAATGTGAGTGATGCAGAAACCTTTTAAATAAGACATGCTATAAGCTTATCCCATCAAAGGTCCTGCCTCTGACTACAAACAGCCTGGCCAATATTGGTTGAATTACCCCTTTGACAACTGTAATAAGAGTTTTATTCTTTCAGGAGCAATCCCGTTGCAAATAAAAGTTTGTTTACAAACAGACAATGCAATGACATAAACTGCTTTGGGACGTGTCATTTGTATGTGATGTTATAATGAAAGTGATTCATAGCTTTCCAGCTTATCACTCTTTCTGACCTTGGGCTTGCTCTGCTGAATGGAAGCTGCGAATTGCCCCAGCAAAGGGAAGGGAAAGGACCGAGGCACTTATCACAGGTCACTCATGTGCACCTCCTAGTGGCTGGTTTAAAAGTTACAATTGTAGAGCAATGTCTTCTGTACCTTCTCAGCTGACGAATGTTTTTTTAGCAATGAGATACTTACAAGGAGGAGAAAACAAGATGCCAAAATGAGGAGAAAATAACATTTCCTGGCCTGGAAATTCTGTGGGGATTCTCCCACTCCCCTGCTGTAATTTTGGTGGGAGACTGCTGGAACCCTAAAGAAATGGTGCAAAAGAGTGTTTTCACATTGAGAGAATCCTAATGCAAGTTCAGGGCCCCTATTTTGTTCTACATTTAACAACACTAACAAATGGACAATAAATATTATATTTCCACCAGCATTGGCGCATTACTGGGTTAATTGCATTTGCAAGAAATATATCAAATTATGATAGTTTCACATTCGTGAAAGTAAACCTGCCAGTTCATTGGTTCTAATGCAACATCCTATTTGCACAGTTAGAATACACCGCTTAAAATTGTTTGTCAAACCTTACGTTGCAATCGAAGCCTCCCACAGATATATTTGTTCTGATTTACCCTGCTATTATTACAAATCTAATCACAATACATTCAGCTGATCAGACAGCATTCTTTATCAGTGCAGTGCAGTTATATTTGTGGCTTAACCAGTAAAAGGAAAAACATTGCCTTTTTAAGCTTATTTATAGCTTGTTGTGATAGGCATGTGTACAAATTGACTTTTGATGCATAAATAACATTAGTTCTGACATTAGCCAAGGATGCCTGTCACTGTGAACACAACATGTCATCTCTGTCCAAATATACAGACAGCAGCATAGAGTCATGGGATTTCTAAGGAAAGGGTCACAAATGCAATTGCTGTGTACCCAGGAGATCGGAGTTAATTCAAACCATTCTGAAGTACTTTAACTCTCATTTGTAGAAATTAGCAGTTTAACTGGAAGTGCATTATAGTATATGATAGGCTGTCTAAGCTTTGTATGCTACGGGTGACATGTTGCCACTGATGTGACAGATGCCAGTGTAAGGAGGCATTTAGTCACTTGGGTACTCAGATCAAAAGAATGAATCCAGCTAAACTGCCTTAAGTGTAAAGGCCACATTTACAATGCAAAGATAAGGATGCCTCAATGTAGTTCCAAATCATTTCAATGCTGAAAGGGTTAAAATAACCTTGTTGCTCAATAAAACTGTATCGCATGATTTATGTGTCAATGCCATCAGTGTGCAATGACATCAACTTGTTAACTCCTGTAAGGGAGGCTCATTTTTTATATGCGTATTATACATGTGTCTTAATTTATCTATCTGCGCATGGGGAAATTAATTCTCATCAACAGCATTAATAAAATATAATGGTAAGAAGGATGTAAGGGCGCTTTTATATTTTACAATTCTGTAGTTTAGATTTAGAGAAATCAATGTCCATGCACTGCCAATTACATTCCTAAGATTGGCTCACTTATGCAGAAGACAGAATCACAGATCCACAGAAACTAATGTAAGCACAGGAAGCTGATGCACAGGCATTGCTCTGTTTCAATGCAAACTACAGAAGCACCAAATGTAAAAGTGCTTGACAGGAGATAGTATTGGTATACAGGTTATCTGATATGAGTTGAGTAAATATTTTTGATGTCTGAAGTGCTTTAGTAGTATACATAAAGCAGTTTTACATTTACGGAGAGCCATCAATGGCAAACACATGATCCTCACATTAAACCAAAGATCTGATGGCAACAGAAACCAACAATTAAAATGACCTTGCCTTGTAACAATGGAACCCCTGGTTCTTTTGCCTTAATTTAGAGTGGTACCGGGAAGATTGGCTCACAAAGGTTGCAGATCTCCATTTGAGCTCCCTGGGACCACTTTTGAAAAGTGCCATTAACAAAAAAGATATTGCACAGTGAGTCAAGAGCAAATGTAGTCTTTAGATGAAGCAGGGTTAGAGGGCAGATGATAATTGGACCACTGCGCAAAGTCATAATTCACTCAGAATTTTAAAGTCATACATTCTTTTCTTATTTTTATATTACCATTACAAACCCCATGTCCACATTTATGGAAAAAAACTGCCTATGTAAACTTGGCCAATTGTAATTACACCCTCTCACTAGTGGTGGCATTGTTTCCCGCAAAGAGGTTTTGTTTACCTTTAATATTCAACTTATATTTTTTCAAAGATGTCAAATTAGAATGAGTAAAGAAACCTGTCTACCTGTCTGTCTTTCTATCTATCTTTCTTTATCCCTCTATCCTTCTGTCTCAAAAGTGTTTGAAATTACAATCTGTATATAGCTGTGAGTGATTAGCATTGAGTTTTTCTGACTGTCAACAAATCACAGGGGCAATAATTGGTTGATTCCACAATTCAACTTTTTTTTTGTTGAAAATTGAAGTAACATTAAATCAAAAAAGACAAACTTTCTCTCCCCTGTCTCACGCACACCTCTCTCTCTCTTTGCATCTCTTTCTGATTCCATTCTCCTCCCCCAGCTTAATATACTTTCTAAGTTTATAGAACATCTTGTTCAGCCATGAACTCATTAAATGGCAGTGCAGGCTCGAAGGGCCGAATGGCCTACTTCTGCATCTATTTTCTATTTTTCTATGTTTTGATGTACTGCATTCAGTTCCGACCACTGTTCCTCAGGAAAGATATGGTGGCCTTAGAGGAGGTGCACTGCAGATTTGCCAAAATTATACCAGGGCTTAAGGCTTAAGTTATGAGGACAGGTTTCATAAACTTAGTTTGTACTCCCTTGCATAAGAACATAAGAATATAAGAAGTAAGAGCAGGAGAATGCCATACGGCCCCTCAAGCCTGCTCCGCCATTTAATACGAACATGACAGATCTGATCATGGACTCAGGTCCACTTCCCTGCCCACTCTCCATAACCCCTTATTCCCTTATCGTTCAAAAACTGTCTATTTCTGTCTTAAACTTATTCAATGTCCCAGCTTCCACAGCTCTCCGAGGCAGTGAATTCCACAGATCCACAACCACTGAGAGAAGAAGTTTCTCCTCATCTCAGTTTTAAATGGGCGACCCCTTATTCTAAGATTATGCCCTCTACTTTAGTCTCCCCTATCAGCGGAAACATCCTCTCTGCATCCGCCTTGTCAAGCCCCCTCATAATCTTATACGTTTTGATAAGATCACCTCTCATTCTTCTGAATTCCAATGAGTAGAGGCCCAACCTACTCAACCTTTCCTCATAAGTCAACCCCCTCATCTCTGGAATCAACCTTGTGAACCTACTCTGAACTGCCTCCAAAGCAAGTATATCTTTTCGTAAATATGGAAACCAAAACTGTAAGCAGTATTCCAGGTGTGGCCTCACCAGTACCCTGTAAAACTGTAGCAAGACTTCCCTGCTTTTATACTCCATCCCTGTCATGTATCTTACATTATTATATATAACTGTATCCTAACATGCTATACATGACTGTAATAAGATATGACCTGTAACCACCAGCATACCTTACCACCAGGGGTGCACTTGCAAGAGACAGGTATATAAGGACAGGTCTCAGGCAAGTGCAGCATTCCAGAGCTGTGAAATAAAGATGCAGGTCCAGAGTGACCTTGACTTCACTACATGCCTCGTGTGAATCTGTACTGAGGGGACGGGACTTTACAATCCCCTTTTCAATAAAGGTCAAGATTCCATTTGACTTCCTGATCACTTGCTGTACCTGCATACTATCCTTTTGTGTTTCATGCACAAGTACCCCCAGGTCCTGCTGTACTGCAGCACTTTGCAATCTTTCTCCATTTAAATAATAACCTGCTCTTTGATCTTTTTCTGCCAAAGTGCATGACCTCACACTTTTCAACATTATACTCCATCTGCCAAATTTTTGCCCACTCACTTAGCCTGTCTATGTCCTTTTGCAGATTTGTTGTGTCCTCCTCACACATTGCATTTCCTCCCATCTTTGTATCATCGGCAAACTTGGCTACGTTACACTCAGTCCCTTCCTCCAAGTCGTTAATATAGATTGTAAGTATTTGGGGTCCCAGCACTGATCCCTGCGGCACCCCATTGGTACTGATTGCCAACCTGAGAATGAACCATTTATCCCTACTCTCTGTTTTCTGTTCATTAGCCAATCCTCTATCCACGCTAATATATTACCTCCGATCCCGTGATCTTTTATCTTGTGCAGTAAATAGTGGCACCTTGTCAAATGCCTTCTGGAAGACCAAATACACTACATCCACTGGTTCCCCTTTATCCACCCTATTCGTTAAATCCTTAAAGAATTCTAGCAAATTTGTCAAACATGACTTCCCCTTCATAAATCCATGCTGACTCTGCCTGACTGAATTTAGCTTTTCCAAATGTCCTGCTACTGCATCTTTAATAATGGACTCCAACATCTTCCCAACCACAGATGTTAGGCTAACTAGTCTATAGATTCCTGCTTTTTGTCTGCCTCCTTTTTTAAATAGGGGCGTTCCATCTGCAGTTTTTCAATCTGCTGGAACCTCCCCAGAATCCAGGGAATTTTGGTAAATTACAACCAATGCATCCACTATCCCTGCCGTTACTTCTCTTAAGACCCTAGAATGCAAGCCATCAGGTCCAGGGGATTTATCTGCCTTTAGTCCTATTGGGCCCAAGTTTGAACTGTTGGTTAAAACGGCGCACCTCCGAGCCTTGCGCCGAGTTTGTAGAATGAAAAGTGTGCCAGATAATAACCTCGGTATTCTGATCTTTCTGCAGGCCTCCATCCCAATCGGTGTAGCGCAGCAGTAACAGCGGGGGCGGAGCTACAGCCCTGACCTGAAAAGACAGCCGGCAGCTGCACGCATGTGCAGTGGAGTCTGTGCGTGTGCGCAGTAGCTCCTGGCCCTCCCAGCGCATCGTGTCTCTGGGCTACTCTATCCCTGGCCGAAGGGACAACGCGATGTTTGCCACCCCTAGCCCAGGCCAAGTGGCTTGCCTGCCCCACCGTCCCTCACCTCGCCGCCACTGCTCTTACCTCGAGGTCTCCTCGCCGGCCCACCCGAACACTTCCTCGGCGGCGGGGCCGGCCCGAACTCATCCTTGGCGGCGAGACCCCGCCCGAACACTTCTCCAGTGGTGGGGTCCCGCTGGAACTCCTCTCCAATGGCGGGGCCCCACCCGAACTCTTCTCTGGTGGCAGGGCACTGCCCGAGCACCTCTCCGGCGGCGGGCCCCCAATCAGGCAGGCAGGCAGGGCTGTGTGTGCTGCTGTGTGCTCCCAGTGCTCCTGAATGTATAGATGCTGCAGTAGGTGAGGTAGGAACATTTAATTTTTTATTTATTGACTTATTTTTTTAAAATTTGTTGATTTATTGATTTATTGATTGATTGATTGATTAATTTATCATCTATTATTGATGATGGTTCTTTATTTTTAAAAGTGAAGGTGTTTAGTGCTCTCTCTTCCTTCCCCCCACCCCATCTTTGGCTAGCTGCGCTGATTTCTTAACTCTACACAAGGTTTGTCGTGGCATACCAAAGTGGACACTGACTCCGTTCTAAGTTAGTTTGGAGTAACTTTTCGCAGTTCAAACTTGCAAAACAGGCGTAAGTGGCTGGACACGTCCCTTTTTGAAAAAAAAACTGAACTAAAACGAAACTAAAGTAACTCACTGAAACTGGAGCAAACTAAAGGTAGAGCATTTCAATTTCTAGGATACTCCAAATAAAAACTAGTTGCTCCAAAAAAAAGGAGCAAATCCAGTTGAAATTTGGGCCCATTATCTTACTGAGTACCACCTCCTTAGTGATTGTGATTGTGTTAAGTTCCTCCTCCGCTATTTCCCCTTGACTATCCACTGTTGGAATATTGTTAGTGTCCTCTACCGCAAAGACTGATATAGAATACTTGTTCAGAGTTTCTGCCATCTCCATGTTCCGCATTACTAATTCCCCGGTCTCGTCCTCCAAGGGACCAACATTTACTTTAGCCACCCTTTTCCTTTTTATATACCTATAGAAACTCTTGCTATCTGTTTTTATATTTTGTGCTAGTTTACTTTCATAGTCTATCTTCCCTTAATCATTCTTTTAGTCATTCTTTGTTGGCTTTTAAACGTTTCTTTTCTCTGACGCCCTTTCCTCCTCACTGGAATATATTTTTCTTGAGAGTTGTGAAATATCTCCTTAAATGTACGCCACTGTTCATCAACCGTCCTACACTTTAATCTATTTTCCCAGTCCACTTTAGCCAACCCAGCCCTCATACCTTCATAGTCTCCTTTATTTAAGCTTAGTACATTGGTTAGAGATCCAACTTCCTCGCCCTCCATCTGAATTTGAAATTCAACCATGCTATGATCACTCATTCCAAGGGGATCCTTTACTAGGAGATTGTTTATTAATCCTGTCTCATTACACAGGACTAAGATAGCCTGCCCCCTGGTTGGTTCTGTTACATACTGCTCAAGGAACCCGTCCCTTATGCACTCTATGAACTCTTCCTCAAGGCTATCCTGACCAATTTGATTTGTCCAATCAATATGGAGGTTAAAATCACCCATGATTATTGCTGTTCCCTTTTTACAAGCCCCCACTATTTCCTGGTTTATGCTCCGACCAACAGAGTTGCTATTGTTAGGGGGCCTATAGACTACATCCACCAGTGACTTTTTCCCTTTATTATTTCTTATCTCCACCCAAACAGTTTCAACATCCTGATCATTTGAGTGAATATCGTTTCTCACTATTGCAGTGATTCCATCCCTTAACAATAGAGCTACCCCACCCCCCTTTTCCTTTCTGTCTGTCCTTCTGGATTGTCAAATACCTCTAAACATTTAATTCCCAGTCCTGATCACCTTGCACCACGTCTCTGTAATGGCTATCGGGTCATACCCATTTGTCTCAATTTGTGCTGTCAACTCATCTATTTTGTTACAAATGCTATAAAAGATTGATGGGTGATCTAATCAAGGTGCCAAAATGAGGAAATGATTCAATAGGGTAGATAAACTGAGTCTATTTCCTCTGGTGGAAGAATCCAGAAGAAAGCATAGAATCATAAAAATTTATGGCACAGAAGGAGGCCATTTAGCCTATCCTGTCTGTGCCATCCAAAAAAGAGCCATCTAGTCTAATCTTACTTTCCAGCTCTTGGTCCGTAACCTTGTAGGTTACGACATTTCAAGCGCATAGCCATGCACCTTTTAAAAATATGATGAGGGTTTCAGCCTCTACCACTCTAACAATAATCTTAAAATTAGAGCCAAGCCATTCAGGAATGAAAAATATTGAAAACATAGGGGAAAATCATATTAAATGTGCACATAGGATTTATATATATATATATACTCATACATACATAGTGGCCAGATGACAGTTCTAGAAAGTGTAAAACTAATGTCATCCTGGTCACTATGTGTAGCGGCATTGTAAACATAACTAGAAGATTGTCTTTTATTGTTATTTCCAGCAAAATTGTAAATGCATTCTTTTGGAACGCTTTTACGACTTTGACAGAAATAACAAGCATAGGAAACCTGTCTCCTATATTTGTAATTGGTTAATGCATGATGGCCAAAGGAAATCTTCCATTAGAAAGAGTCAGACAGAAACAAAGGCAAATGCATAAGTGACTGTGTGAATAAAAGACAAAGATGTGCACCTGCAAACACAGAAGCCGAATGAGATATAGAGAAATACACAGATAAATTTGGTGAGCTTTCGAGGGTAGGCAGACATGCACACTCAGAACCTAATTAAGGGGCAGGCAAAAAGAGAGATAGTGACATCCACACATCGAGGTCTCACTAATTGCACTGCCCAGCTTGTTAAGAACAAATTTTAAACTAGCTGTATTTTTGCTAAAAGCACAGAGATACTGCACTAAAAAAGATAGAACGGCTTCATACAAATACACTGGTGCAATTTTGCTGCAATCTGATTCCTGGCAGATCTGCCTCAGTGACTGTTCCATTAACTGTTTTCATTCAGTGAACCCCTTCCCTCCTGATCATAATCTCCCTCTAAAGCTGGATTGAAAGTCTCATCTGAATTGATAGTCAGTTTCGATTGAGGAGGATCAATATGTATGAAGCTGATACGATACACCCTTGTTACTGTAACTGATTCTTTCAATCTTAAACACTCCTCAAAAGCAATGAGCATTTTGCTGAACATCAAAGTGACATGAATGGGAGCAGTATGGATAAATTGATGGCTACTTTAACTTGACACATATGAATATCAGATGTAAAGGGACAAAATTAAACCTCGGCTGGATTTTCGGGTCGTTTGCGACTGGATTTTTGCTGCGTTTTGACCCTCGAGTGTAACACCCCCGGGTGTAATGGCTTGAATCGTGACACTGTCCGAGTTTCGAGACTCACGCAACCCGTACGCTGCACCGCAATGACCACCAGAGAAAACATAGCGGTCCAGTCCTGCCTGAGGCGGTAAGTTGAATAAACTGAAAAAAAGATAAGTTAAAAGTTTTTATTTTTTTGTATCGATTTGTGAGGTAAGGATGCTGGCAATGTTTTTTGATGTTTTTAAAAAAAAAATGTTACCCTTCCCAAGGCCTCTCTCGGAGCGCTCCCGGCTCTGCGCTAAAGTTAGCGAGGATCCCGTTTTTGCGCCGCAAAAATAGTGCGACGCCTCCCTTTGCGTTGCACTCCGGCACAGACCCCAAATGCCGAAAGTTAGGCAATTAATCGGTAACGTTAAATGTGCAGTAATTTTCCTGCCTCGCCTCTGTTTTCATCCTGAAAACGGAAAAGCCGAAAACCCAGTCGAAGTGCTTTAAAAAAAAATTACGTGAAATTATTTTTTGTTACTTCCCTAAAGGTAGCTGTTTAGTTCTTGGTGATCTAATTGGAAGGAATGCAGAAGGGCAAATTCATTGTTGGTCATAAGAAGTTATTATAGTGGGGACAGCAAGCAACTTTTTGGACATATGTCACTGTCAGTGGGAAGAGAATGGGGAAGGGCAAGGCAAAGGAAGTCTCATGGCTTCATCTGACGCATAGAATTACATTCAAAGTACCAGTGATGCTTAATCATGCCCCTGAGCAATGGTGAAGCTAATTTACATACATTTTGAATACACACACCCATGCTAAGTGGCATATGTCATTCCTATTCGCATTTTGATTTGCATATAGCTAAAATATGGATTCTGCATTCCTTGTGACTTACTGAATAGTCACAAGGACAAAGTGTGGTTTCAAGTCATGGGAGACCAGGAAGATCTCAGGTGCAATCCTTGATCAATGATGAATTATCTGATTTCTGCCACTGGGTTAGAGGAGAAAAAATCAGCCAGTGTTTCTGTTCCCAGCCAATGTGCAATGACCCAGTGTTAAGTATGCAATAACTCAATAGGCTTAGTACCGTGAACTCAATCAGGTGCAACCTGACTCTACTTTATTAGCTCTCAAAAGTGAGGATTAAACATGGAGGCTTTCTTTATATACAAGGGCTGCACGTGTATGTCTGTGGCCCAATGACCTCCGACAGTTGTTCCCCCTGGTGGCAGGTAAACCCAGGCATACATACATTACATCATTGACCCCCCAAGATCTTGGTATCAGTCCTATTTACAAATTGAGACGATCAGGGGCTTTCCTTTCCCTAATTGATCGTCTCAGTTCAATTCCAGATCTGGGTGAGCTCTCCGAGTCATTCATGACTTGAGGCTGGGTAGCCGATCTATTGGGAGTGGCAGTGTCCATGTCAGGGATTGAAGGTCCAGATTCATTGACAACAGCAGGGTCTTCTGATGGTTGAATATGAATTGGTTGGTTATTGATGGTGTCTTCTTCAAACTGTTCCGGTTTGTCTGTGTGCCGCAACTTCATCTGATCAATGTGCCTCCTGCATTTTGCCCATTAGTGAGCCTGACAATAAGCACCCTGTTACCCTCCTTGGTGCCAGTGACCCACTTAGGGTCTTGACCATAATTTAGCACATATACAGGATCAATAAGAGAGACGTGGCATGACACGGCAGTGTGATCATGATACCACTGCTGATGTTGATGTCTGTTTTCGACGTGATCGTTAAGATCAGGGTGGACAAGCGAGGGCCTGGTCTTGAGACTTCTCTTCATCAACAGTTCAGCAGGGGGGACCCCAGCAAGCGTGTGGGGTCTCGTCCTGTAACTAAACAGTATACATGACAAGCGAGTCTGCAAAGAACCAGCTTGATGGTTTGGACGGCCCGCACCACTTGACCATTGGACGCTGGTTTGAATGGTGCTGACCTTACGTGCTTGATACCATTGAGTCTCATAAACTCTTGAATCTCCAAACTCGTGAAGCATGATCCATTGTCATTCACAACGATCTTGGGCAGACCATGAGTGCCGAACATGGCACGAAGGCTCTCAATGGTGGCTGTGAATGTGCTAGATGACATGATTCATTCTATCCATTTGGAATCCGCATCCACCACCACCAAAAACATTTTGCCCAGTAAAGGACCCACATGGTCGCTGTGGATCCTTGACCATGGTTTGGCTGGCCACGACCACAGACTTAGCGGAGATTCCACTGGTGCATTGCTTAACTGCATGCAAGTGTTGCACTGATGCACACATGACTCCAAATCAGGGTCAATGCCAGGTCACCTAATGTGAGACCTGGCAATGGCCTTCATCATCACAATACCCGGATGGGTACTGTGTAAATCCCGTACAAATCTCTCCCTGCCTTTCTTGGGCATAACAACATGATTACCACATAGAAAACAATCAGATGAAATGGATAGTTCATCTTTGCGACGGTTGTAAGGTTTGGTCTTTTCACACACTTCCCTGGGAATGGCCGATCAATCACCATAAGGACACAAAGTTTTACAACCGATAAGATCAGATCCTGGCTGGTCCAGGTCCTAACTTGTTGAGCAGTGACAGCTGACCCTTCACTCTCAAAGGTGTCCATGACCAAGTAGGTCTGTGGGCTGTGGCGTTACCACCTCCGGCGTGGGCAACGGTAAACAGCTCAATATACGCAGGCTAAAGCTTCTTTCTCTACCATGCCGCAGGCTCTTTCTGCTTTAGACATGCTTCTCAACGCGTACGCAATGGGTTGTAGTTTGCCCGACTCATTGGATGTTGGAGCATGCAACCAACCCCATGTGATGAAGCATCACAGGCCAGTACTAAACGCTTGCATAGGTCATAATCTTCCAGCAATTTTTTGGAACAAAGCAGATTTCTAGCCTTCTCGAAGGCCCTGTCTTGAGATACACCCCAAACCCAGTTGTTGCCTTTTCTGAGCAGCATGTGCAGTGCCTCTAATAATGTGCTCAATTTAGGTCGGAAATTACCGAAGTAGTTGAGAAGACCAAGGAACGAACGCAGCTCGTCACATTCTGGGGTCTGGGTGCATTTTTGATGGCCTCTGTTTTTGAGTCCATAGGCCTGATGCCGGCTGCAGCAATTTTCCTTCTCAGGAATTTGACTTCCAGTGCCATAAAGACGCACTTTGAACATTTCAGCCTGAGCCTCACTTTTTCCAGGTGACATAGAACCTCTTCCAGGTTGTGCAGGTGTTCAGCAGTGTCACAACCTGTGACCAGAATGTCGTCTATGAACACCACAGTTCTAGGGACAGACTTCAGTAAACTCTCCATGTTTCTCTGAAATATGGCTGCAGCCGAGCGAATTCTGAAAGGACACCTGTTGTAAATGAACAGCCCTTTATGCGTATTGATGCAGGTAAGTTCTTCGATGATTCAACAAGCTCCTGTGTCATATAGGCTGACGTCAGATCCAATTTGGTGAATGACTTTCCCCTGGCTAGCGTTGCAAACAGGTCATCAGCCTTTGGACCGGATATTGATCCTGTTTCAAAACTCAGTTGATCGTAACCTGTAGTCTCCACAAATCCTGACAGTGCCATCACTCTTCAGCACAGGAACAATGGGACTAGCCCATTCGTTAAATTTGAACGGTGAAATGACCTCTTCACGTTGGAGTCTGTCCAGTTCAATTTCGACCTTCTCCCTCATCATGTACGGGACCACCCAGCCTTTGTGATGGACGGGTCTTGCATCCGAGTCCAGGTGGATCTGCACCTTGGCTCCCATGAAGTTGCCGATGCCGGGTTCAAACAGCGAGGGAAATTTGCTCATAACTTGAGCACACGAAGCATCATCCACCGATGACAAAGCTTTAATATCATTCCAGTTCCACTTTATTTTTTCGAGCCAACTCCTGCCAAACAGCGTTGGACCATTGCCTGGAACGATCCACAGTGATAGATCATGAACCGCCCCATCATACGACACCTTGACTGCTGCACTGCCAATCACTGATATGAGCTCTTTGGTGTAGGTGTACAATTTTGCATTTACTGGACTCAGCTTAGGTTTCACGGCCTTGGTGTCCTACAGCTTTTCGAAAGTCTTCTGGCTCATAATTGACTGACTCACACCCGTGTCTAATTCCATAGATACCTGCACGCCATTCAATTTTACTTCAATCATTATTGGTTAGCTCTTTGTCAGGAATGAATGTACACTATACACTTCCTCCTCGGGTATCTCGGGTTGCAGTGCCGGATCCACTCCGGATCAGTCATCATCATCCACGTGGTGTGTCGCAGCATGCTTGCTGAGCTGTGGACACATCCGCTGAAGGTGCCCCATTTTCACACAGCCTCTACAAATATACTGCCTGAAACGGCACTGATGGGGCTGATGATTGCCCCCACAACGCCAACAGGGTGAAATCAGATACGTGGCCAATGGCGGACTTCGAGCAGCTACAGGTTTCGCAAACACAGTCAGGTAGGCCCTGCCAGGTGCAGCTCTGCCAACTGATGACACAATCTGGTGCACAGTACTTGCCGTGGTGTTCTGACTTTGCGAAGATATCTGCTTTGTACTATCGACCTTGGTCAGGCAAGCCTGGGTGATCGTGATGGCCCTGCTCAGATCCAGTGTCTCCGTAGCCAGCAGCTTCCGCAGGATCACCTCGTGGTTTATGCCTATTACAAAGACGTCGCGCAGCATGTCTTCCAACGCAATTCCAAACTTACACGGCCCAGCGAGACGTCTCAGGTCGGCGACAAATTCCGCCACCTCCTGGCCCTCAGAACGAACATGCTCCTAAAAGCGATATCTTGAGATAATGATGCCTTTTTTAGGTTTGAGATGGTCCTGAATCACACAATTCCTCATAGGTCTTTCCCATTGGACATGCAGATGAGAGCAGATTCTTTATGACGCCATAGATTTTTTGAACCACAAACCGTGAGGAAAACCGCCCTGCTCCTAACTGCGTCAGCGTCTTCATCCAACTTGTTGGCCACGAAGTACTGGTTGAGGCGATCTGTAAAATTCTCCCAGTCTTCTCCCTCCACGACTAGGTCCAGGATTCCAACGGTGCTCATTTTTTTTTGTGCTTGAAAGTTCATATTGTGCCTTGTCGCCGAACATTGCGTATGTAATAACTCAATAGGCTTAGTATCGTGAACTCAATCAGGTGCGACCTGACTCTACTTTATTAGCTCTCAAAAGTGAGGATTAAACATGGAGGCTTTCTTTATATACAAGGGCTGCACGTATGTGTCTGTGGCCCAATGACCTCCGACGGTCACTCCACCTGGTGGCAGGCAAACCCAGGCATACATGCATACATTACACCCAGAGTGCAACATCAACGTGAATGTTAGGTGCAGAAATCAGGCTGTGATCTGATGTTCTCTGCTCTCCTCCACCACGGTTGAATAGTAATGCTCCTCCTGTTGGTTCAGGCACGAAGAAGCTAAGATAAAAAGGAAGTTGCAGATAATTGTGCAAACATCTGTCAGCTTGAGTCACCATCTGCAAGACAGGAATTTTAAAAAGCAGAGAATAAAACAAGACTTTGTTTTTCAGGACTCAAATAACAACAACAACTTGTATTTATATAGCGCCTTTAACATCATGAAACATCCCAAGGTGCTTCACAAGAGTATTATGAGACAACAAAAATTGACACCGAGCCACATAAGGAGAAATTAGGGCAGGGAGAGGTAGATTTTAAGGTGCGTCTTGAAGGAAGAAAGAGAGGTAGAGAGGTGGAGAGGTTTAGGGATGGAGTTTCAGAGCTTGGGGCCTAGGTGACAGAAGACACGGCCACCAATGGTTGAGCAATTATAATCAGGGATGCTCAAGAGGGCAGAAATAGAGGAATGCAGACAACTCGGGGGGTTGTGGGGCTGGAGGAGATTCATCATCATATCATAGGCAGTCCCTTGGGATCGAGGAAGACTTGCTTCCACTCTTAGAATGAGTCCTTAGGTGGCTGAACAATCCAATATGAGAGCCATAGTCCCTGCCACAGGTGGGGCAGACAGTCGTTGAGGGTAAGGGAGGGTCGGACAGGTTTACCGCGCATTCCTTCTGCTGCCTGCGCTTGTTTTCTGCATGCACTCAGCAATGAGACTTGAGGCGCTCAGCGGCCTCTCGGATGCACTTCCTCCACTCAGGGTGGTCTTTGGCCAAGGACTCCCAGGTGTCGGTGGGGATGCCGCACTTTATCAGGGAGGCTTTGAGGGTGCCCTCGTAACGTTTCCTCTGTTCACCCGTGGCTCATTTGCCATGAAGGAGTTCCGAGTAGAGCGCTTGCTTTGGAAGTCTCGTGTCTACCATGCGGACAATGTGGCCTGCCTAGCGGAGCTGATCAAGTATGGTCAGTGCTTCAATGCTGGAGATGTTGGCCTGGTCGAGGGCGCTAATGTTGGTGCGTCTGTCCTCCCAGAGGATTTGTAGGATCTTGCGGAGGCATCGTTGATGGTATTTCTCCAGCGACTTGAGGTGTCTACTGTACATGGTCCATGCCTCTAAGCCATACAGAAGGGCGGGTATTACTACAGCCCTGTAGACCCTCAGCGTGGTGGTAGATTTGAGGGCCTGGTCTTCGAACACTCTTTTAGGGAGGGAGTTTCAGAGCTTGGGGCCTAGGCGACAGAAGACACGACCACCAATGGTTGAGCAATTATAATTAGGGATGCTCAAGAGGGCAGAATTAGAGGAATGCAGACATCTCAGGGAGTTGTGGGGCTGGTTGAGATTCATCATCATATCATAGGCAGTTCCTCGGGGTCGAGGAAGACTTGCTTCCACTCTTAGAATGAGTCCTTAGGAGATTACAGACATAGGGAGGGGCGAGGCCATGGAGGGATTTGAAAACATGGATAAGAATTTTGAAATCGAGGGGTTGCTTAACCAGGAGCCAATGTAGGTCAGCCAGCACTAATGCACTAAACTTGGCAACAACACTACTCGAGAAGAGTAGAAGTAAATACTCTGTAGCAGAAAACTGAATTCATTTGGAAACAAAGGCCTTGAGTTTCCTTAGGGATTCTACCATAACTTTGGCGAGAGACAGGTTGAGCTCCCATGGAACTTCTGGGCTGTGCTGTTTAATTATAGGAAGACAGCCTTATCTCAATACCAAGGACAGTCAGACAAACACAGTCAAAATGCTCCACTTTAACATATTGTATATTAAAAAAAATTGATGTGGCATAGTTCAGAATTAATTAATAATGGTTTGCTGCCAACATCAATAAAAGTGTGAAATTTTAGAAAAAAAATAATAGGTGGTTACAATAGTGTGAAATTCTCGCAGCTTGTTTCCTCCTGGGGAGGATGGGGTATTAATAATTCATCAGCTTTCAAAAGCGTTCGTCGCAAAACCAGCAAGATACACGTAACAACAATTTCATAAGTACTTAGCTCGTCTACAAGTGTTTCCTTGGTGGTTATTAAGATGATTAGATTTATAAATACCTTCAAAGCATTCTTGATATAAGTGAATTTCTGGATAAGTCGTCATGGAAATTGCTCTCAAGCCCTTGCTACTGGTCGTGATGATGCTGCTATGCTCTGTTTCTAGGCAACTTTTTCATTCCCTTCACTTATTATACAGAACAGAGATCCACTGTACCAACGTACGTGACAGTCAGCTGAAAAGGAGAAATCTAACGCAGGGATAAATGCAGGAAACAATTTGCACTTAACCCTACAACAGTCACTTAGTACAGGATAAGCACAAGGAGTGGCAGGTATGTACCCTTGTACCCTTGTTTTAATAATTTAACACAAGATAACATATATATGTCTAACCAAAATTTCCTATTTTCCTGTCGTTTTCGGAGTTATAAAGGGAATTGGTAAAGTTATTCCCCATTAATTGTTCACACTGATGAAGGGATTAGAAAGTATGGAGATAGAAACATAGAAACATAGAAAATAGGTGCAGGAGCAGGCCATTCAGCCCTTCTAGCCTGCACCGCCATTCAACGAGTTCATGGCTGAACATGAAACTTCAGTACCCACTTCCTGCTTTCACGCCATACCCCTTGATCCCCCGAGTAGTAAGGACTTCATCTAACTCCCTTTTGAATATATTTAGTGAATTGGCCTCAACTACTTCCTGTGGTAGAGAATTCCACAGGTTCACCACTCTCTGGGTGAAGAAGTTTCTCCTTATCTCGGTCCTAAATGGCTTACCCCTTATCCTTAGACTGTGACCCCTGGTTCTGGACTTCCCCAACATTGGGAACATTCTTCCTGCATCCAACCTGTCCAAACCCGTCAGAATTTTAAACGTTTCTATGAGGTCCCCTCTCACTCTTCTGAACTCCAGTGAATACAAGCCCAGTTGATCCAATCTTTCTTGATAGGTCAGTCCCACCATCCCGGGAATCAGTCTGGTGAATCTTCGCTGCACTCCCTCAATAGCAAGTATGTCCTTCCTCAAGTTAGGAGACCAAAACTGTACACAATACTCCAGGTGTGGCCTCACCAAGGCCCTGTACAACTGTAGCAACACCTCCCTGCCCCTGTACTCAAATCCCCTCGCTATGAAGGCCAACATGCCATTTGCTTTCTTAACTGCCTGCTGTACCTGCATGCCAACCTTCAATGACTGATGTACCATGATACCCAGGTCTCGTTGCACCTTCCCTTTTCCTAATCTGTCACCATTCAGATAATAGTCTGTCTCTCTGTTTTTACCACCAAAGTGGATAACCTCACATTTATCCACATTATACCTCATCTGCCACGCATTTGCCCACTCACCTAACCTATCCAAGTCACTCTGTAGCCTCATAGCATCCTCCTCGCAGCTCACACTGCCACCCAACTTAGTGTCATCCGCAAATTTGGAGATACTACATTTAATCCCCTCGTCCAAATCATTAATGTACAATGTAAACAGCTGGGGCCCCAGCACAGAACCCTGCGGTACCCCACTAGTCACTGGCTGCCATTCCGAAAAGTACCCATTCACTCCCACTCTCTGCTTCCTGTCTGACAACCAGTTCCCAATCCACGTCAGCACACTACCCCCAATCCCATGTGCTTTAACCTTGCACATTAATCTCCTGTGTGGGACCCTGTCGAAAGCCTTCTGAAAGTCCAAATATACCACATCAACTGGTACTCCTTTGTCCACTTTATTGGAAACATCCTCAAAAAATTCCAGAAGATTTGTCAAGCATGATCTCCCTTTCACAAATCCATGCTGACTTGGACCTATCATGTCACCATTTTCCAAATGCGCTGCTATGACATCCTTAATAATTGATTCCATCATTTTACCCACTACTGAGGTCAGGCTGACCGGTCTATAATTCCCTGCTTTCTCTCTCCCTCCTTTTTTAAAAAGTGGGGTTACATTGGCTACCCTCCACTCGATAGGAACTGATCCAGAGTCAATGGAATGCTGGAAAATGACTGTCAATGCATCCGCTATTTCCAAGGCCACCTCCTTAAGTACTCTGGGATGCAGTCCATCAGGCCCTGGGGATTTATCGGCCTTCAATCCCATCAATTTCCCCAACACAATTTCCCGACTAATAAAGATTTCCCTCAGTTCCTCCTCCTTAATAGACCCTCTGACCACTTTTATATCCGGAAGGTTGTTTGTGTCCTCCTTAGTGAATACTGAACCAAAGTACTTGTTCAATTGGTCTGCCATTTCTTTGTTCCCCGTTATGACTTCCCCTGATTCTGACTGCAGGGGACCTACGTTTGTCTTTACTAACCTTTTTCTCTTTACATACCTATAGAAACTTTTGCAATCCGCCTTAATGTTCCCTGCAAGCTTCTTCTCGTACTCCATTTTCCCTGCCCTAATCAAACCCTTTGTCCTCCTCTGCTGAGTTCTAAATTTCTCCCAGTCCCCAGGTTCGCTGCTATTTCTGGCCAATTTGTATGCCACTTCCTTGGCTTTAATACTATCCCTGATTTCCCTAGATAGCCACGGTTGAGCCACCTTCCCTTTTTTATTTTTACGCCAGACAGGAATGTACAATTGTTGTAATTCATCCATGCGTTCTCTAAATGTCTGCCATTGCCCATCCACAGTCAACCCCTTAAGTATCATTAGCCAATCTATCTTAGCCAATTCATGCCTCATACCTTCAAAGTTACCCTTCTTTAAGTTCTGGACCATGGTCTCTGAATTAACTGTTTCATTCTCCATCCTAATGCAGAATTCCAACATATTATGGTCACTCTTCCCCAAGGGGCCTCGCACAATGAGATTGCTAATTAATCCTCTCTCATTACACAACACCCAGTCTAAGATGGCCTCCCCCCGAGTTGGTTCCTCGACATATTGGTCTAGAAAACCATCCCTTATGCATTCCAGGAAATCCTCCTCCACCGTATTGCTTCCAGTTTGGCTAGCCCAATCTATGTGCATATTAAAGTCACCCATTATAACTGCTGCACCTTTATTGCATGCACTCCTAATTTCCTGTTTGATGCCCTCCCCAACATCACTACTACTGTTTGGAGGTCTGTACACAACTCCCACTAACGATTTTTGCCCTTTAGTGTTCTGCAGCTCTACCCATATAGATTCCACATCATCCAAGCTAATGTCTTTCCTAACTATTGCATTAATCTCCTCTTTAACCAGCAATGCTACCCCACCTCCTTTTCCTTTTATTCTATCCTTCCTGAATGTTGAATACCCCTGGATGTTGAGTTCCCAGCCCTGATCATCCTGGAGCCACGTCTCCGTAATCCCAATCACATCATATTTGTTAACATCTATTTGCACAATTAATTCATCCACCTTATTGCGGATACTCCTTGCATTAAGACACAAAGCCTTCAGGCTTGCTTTTTTAACACCCTTTGTCCTTTTAGAATTTTGCTGTTTAGAAATTGGGAAATTAGGAGTAAATATGAAATTCCGGGAGAATCATAACACACAGTGGGAAGAGAGATGGAACAAGTAGCCAGGGGAGGTTGCTGAAACAGAAAGTATAATGAAGTTCAAGAATCAAACAAACATGTTTCTGGGGATGGAGGGGGGGACGGCGGGGGGAAGTGAATTGAGGAACATGGTGAACATTTACGTCACTGAGGTATAGCTCTATTCAAAAAAGTTAAGGGACCGGATATTGACAGTTTTAACTCAACAGTGTGCAACTTTTCTCCTTGACGGGTTCCCCGCCCAGAAGTCAGCCTGATTTACAGGGTTGGCTTCCAGTTGGGCGGGGCTGCAGAAACAGTTAGGGAGCCTGCAGCTGCTGCTGAGAGCATGGGAGTCCGATCCCCAATCCTGGGGGTTTCCGATCCCAGGGGTCTTTGTATGGGGGGTGATCTGATGGGGGGAGTGCAGCTTGGGGGCTGGGGAGGAAGCACATCTGCTCCTCCTGGTCCACAAGCAGTGCTGAAAGGGCACTTTCCTTCTCCCTTCAGCTGCCGGATTTTCCAAGGCCTGGGAAACCTGCAAAGCAGCTTAAATTAGAGGCTGCCAGCCTCATTAAAATATTTAAATTGCAAACACACCCTCTGGGAGTGGGTTGGCTACTCGTCCCTGTCCTGCCTTCGGTAAACCCGGAAGTGGGCGGCTTGGGGTCGGTTTGAGATTTAAAATTTTTTAACACGTGATCCGACCCCAACCCACCCATTTTTGGGGTTAATATTCCCCAAGATTTGTGAGGCTGATCGACCTTTTCATGTTCCTAAATATTCCTATTTTCTATGTTACTAATTGCAAAGAGTAATGTGTACTTATCCCACACCAATCCTTTAGCATTGGTAAGTAAAGGGAATAATGCAAAATGCTAAATGATCCCAACTTTATTTTTTACTAACAGTTTCCAACCCATATTACTGGCAGAAATAAGAGTTGTATACTTACACTTTGTTTGGAGACCAAAGTCGGCGACCCCTCATCTTTCCTCAAGTACCTGCTGGGAAGTTCCTGAGAACAGTAAATTGGCATCATCATCAACGGTAAAGAGGTCATTTTGTAGCACACAAACCAGGCTACATATCTTTTGATAAAAAGTTTAAATGCCTTCTCATGTCAAAACCCAAATTAATTACGAGAATTGAATGAAACGCCTCTATTCACGACCCAGAGATGGTCGTGGTGCTCTCAAAATGGCTTGTGTTTTATTTGGATATTTTTGCAGCAAACGCAAGGTGAGAGTCCATGAGTGGCGATTAAATATGGGTGTTATAGGTAACATAACACTGATATCATCTGTAGGAAGCATATTGTGTGAGATGGCAGTGTCTCACCTCTCATGATATGATTATTATCAGAGCACACTCCCCCTTCCGTACAGAGTGTCTCTCTTTAAATGGATGCAGACAGGAGTGAGGTGGTCTCCTCGCCACAGCTTATCTTATTTAAAGCACTCGCATTTAATATCAAATCATGGGCTCTCACTTTGAGTGCGGTTGGCTCTCCCTTAGGACATGGCCACTGTTATGATTGCGGCTTGCTAAAGCCCCTCAAGAAGCCTTGTGGCACGCTCTCAGATGTCTATTTATTCCACAGAAATAATTAAAGAATATTGGGGTAATTTTACGAGCCTGCGCTGCCGGAGGAGCCTTTCCTGCTGGTAGGGCATATCGGAAACTCAGGCACATGCTGCCCACAAATTTCTGACCATTAAAATATGGTAATAAAATTATGGGCAACACGTGCCCAGATTTCTGATATGAGCTGTCAGCAGGCACGGTTCCCCACTGGCAACGTAGACTCATAAAATTATCCCATATAAATTCACTAATGCTCCAAAATGTTTGGCACTGTTTAAATTGTGATACTTATTACTAAGGCATAATTTTGAAGTGGCTGGAACTGCTATCCCGTTAGGTGCAATCCCATCGGTTGCTAAAATCGTATCATTGCATCTTGTCATTAACATGATACATTGATGCAAATGATTCATTTGTACGTTTCCTTCAAACTACAATTGGACTTTTACAATGTATTGGGCAAATAGAAATGCTTAATAAAGAAGGAAGGAACCTCCGTTCATATAGTGCCTGTTATGAACTCAGGTCGCTTTTCAGCAAATTAAATACTTTTAAAGTGTAGTCACTGTTGTAATGTAAGGAAACGCATGCATAATAAGATGTTATCCTTAAATTATTTTGTTTCTATAATGACATTTTTATAATTGTTTGTATGTTGGTCCTCCTGCAGCCATTAAGACACAGTAGCCGGAAATAAATTTATGAATCATGGCTTGAAAACAATAGTGCAAGTCCACATTTGCACATGTGCAAACAACAGCAGCAATGACTTTTTATAGAGCCTTTAACGTAGAAAAGTGGCCCAAAGCGTAACACAAAAGTGCAATCAGGCTAAAATTGGCCATGCCCTGGTGCAAGGCTCAGGTTGCAGCTGCAGCAGGTGATACAGCTTGGTGACAGGCTCCATGGTGAAGGTGGCTGACACATTGCTCCTCAATGAAGTTAGTGCAGGAGATGTGGTCCCTGGATACCCTCTGTGAATACTGCCTCCTGAGCTGGGCCCTGCCTCCTCCGCCGTTTTCTGGCAGCTTCTCCTGCTCTGCGGCGTCATCGTTGCTGCTCCCCCTTATCCTCCAGCTCCAAAGTCAGCCTCTGAGACTGCAGCCGAATTATTTCTGAGACTAACAACAGCAACAATGCAAGACCAGCAGAATCTTTCTTTGTGCGGACAAAGGGAACTTTCCCGAGTGATACAGCTTGCCAATTTTGGCCAGAAATCAAGTAGTAGCCTGAAAAACAAGTAACTAACCTGCATCATCATCATCATCATAGGGAGTCCCTCGGAATCGAGGAAGACTTGCTTCCACTCCTGAAGTGAGTTCTTTGGTGGCTAAGGAGTACAACACGAGAGCCACAGACTCTGTCACAGGTGGGACAGACAGTCATTGAGGGAAGGGGTGGGTGGGACTGGTTTGCCGCACGCTCTTTCCGCTGCCTGCGCTTGATCTCTGCACGCTCTCGGCGTTGAGACTCAAAGAAATCAACGCCCTCCCGGATGCACTTTCTCCACTTAGTTCAGTCTTTGGCCAGGGACTTCCAGGTGTCAGTGGTGATATCGCACTTTATCAGGGAGGCTTTGAGGATGTCCTTGTAACATTTCCGCTGCCCACCTTTGGCTCCGCATACAGCACTTGTTTTGGGATGCGAACTATATGGCCTGCCCAGGAAAGCTGATCGAGTATGGTCAGTGCTTCAATGCTGGGGTTGTTGGCCTGGACAAGAACACTGATGTTGGTGCGCCTGTCTTCCCAGGGGATTTGCAGGATCTTGCGGAGACATCGTTGGTGATATATCTCCAGCGACTTGAGGTATCTTCTGTACATCGTACATGCCTCTGAGCCATACAGGAGGACGGGTATTACTACAGCCCTGTAGACCATGAGCTTGGTGGTAGATTTGAGAGCCTGGGTTTCGAACACTCTTTTCCGCAGGCGGCCGAAGGCTGCACTGGCGCACTGGAGACGGTGCTGTATCTCCGCATCAATGTCTGCTTTTGTTGACAAGAGGCTTCCGAGGTATGAGAAATGGTCCACGCTGTCAAGGGCCGCGCTGTGGATCTTGATGACTGGGGGAGCAGTGCTGTGTGGCGAGGACAGGTTGGTGGAGGACCTTTGACTTACGGATGTTTAGCATA
This sequence comes from Pristiophorus japonicus, assembly GCF_044704955.1. Taxonomy (NCBI): domain Eukaryota; kingdom Metazoa; phylum Chordata; class Chondrichthyes; family Pristiophoridae; genus Pristiophorus; species Pristiophorus japonicus. Next base: position 338,258,050 of record NC_091978.1, on the reverse strand, counting down.
AGGCCCATGCTTTCATATGCCTCGATGAATACCCACTATATCCTGGAGTTCCGCCTCAGAATGTGCACAGATGCAGGTGTCGTCTGTGTATTGTAGCTCAACGACAGAGGTTGGGGTGATCTTTGACCTGGCCTGGAGGAGGCATAGGTTAAACAGCTTCCCATTGGAAATTTAGTTCCACTCCAGCGGGGAGCTTGTTGACTGTGAGGTGGAGCATGGCAGCGAGGAAGATTGAGAAGAGGGTTGATGATGCAGCCCTCTTTGAACCCGGTCCGGACATGGATTGAGTCTGTAATGGAGCCATTGGTAAGGATCACGGCCTGCATGTCATCGGAGAGCAGGTGAAGGAAGTTGACAAACTTTTGTGGGCATCCAAAATGGAGGAGGACGCTCCATAGACCCTCGCAGTTGACTGTGTCAAAGGTCTTTGTAAGGTCGAAGAAGGCCATGAATAAGGTCTGGTGCTGCTTCCTACATTTTTCCTGCAGCTGTCGCGCTGCAAAGATCATGTCTGTTGTGCCCCATAGGGGACGAAATCTGCACTGTGACTCCGGTAGGAGCTCCTCAGCCACAGGGTGAAGACGGTTGAGGAGAACTCTAGGGACAACTTTCCCAGTGGCTGATAGCAGGGAGATTCCCCTGTAGTTACTGCAGTCGGACTTGTCCACTTCTTTAAAGATGGTCACGATCACTGCATCTCTGAGATCTCCCGGCATGCTCTCCTCCCTCCAGATGAGGTCATGTAGCCATGCCAACAGCGCCTCGCTGCCATACTTTAGCACCTCAGAAGGAATTCCATCTGCTCCCGTAGCCTTGTTGTTCTTGAGCTGTTTTATGGCTTTTCCTATCTCGTGCAATGTTGGGGTTTCACTGAGATGGTGGCGGGTCGCACGCTGTGGGATGGAGTTGAGAACACTCGCGTCAAAGGCAGAGTCTCGATTGAGGAGATCTTCGAAGTGCTCCTTCCAGCGGGCTCTGACAGCCTCGGTGTTCGTGATGAGTGTTTCCCCGAACTTGGCCAGCAGCGGGGTGGGGCCTTGGGAGTTTGGACCGTAGGTGGCCTTGACTGTGTTATGTATGTTAACTGGGTTTTACTTGCCACCGGAGAGTGCAACTGGCGGCGTCCTAATGGTCACTGGCAGACACATGCAAGCTGTGTACATAATGTTGGCAGCCATGTTGAATCCTCACTTTGAGAATAAATAAACTGGAGTAAGGTCATGCCTGAACGAGCTCACCATACTTAGCCTCGTGGAGTTATTCGATACTTAACAATTGGCGACGAATTAAAAGTGCGAATTTCGCGCAACCATGTCTGTTGGAATTTTGGAGAGATTTGTGGAAAGAGAAGACTGGGAGGATTTCACTAATCTCCTTGACCAGTACTTCGTAACCAACAAATTGGAAGGAACCAATTACGCAATTAAGCGCAGGGCGGTTCTCCTCACCGTTTATGGGTCAAAAATTTATGGCCTTATCAAGAATCTACTCTCACCAACTCGACCAATGGATAAGACTTACGATGAATTGTGTACGCTGGTTCGGAACCACGTTAAACCAAAGGAAAGCATCATCATGGCGAGGTATCATTTCTATACACACAATTGCTCCGAGGGCCAGGACGTGGCGGAATTTGTTGCCGACCTGAGACGTCTCGCTGGTCCGTGCAACTTTGAATCTGCATTGGAGGAAATGCTGTGGGACTTTTTCGTGCTTGGTATTGGCAACGAGGTCATTCTTTGAAAGTTGCTGGCTGCTGAATCTCGAGACCTGATCGCCCAGGCATGCATGTCCATGGACGAAAACTCGAAACAGAAATCTTCCCATCATCAAAACTCACCGGCAAGTACTGTGCATAAAATAATATCATCGGCAGGCAGAGTTGCACATGGCAGGGCCTACTCATCCGTGTTCGTATGACCTGTAACTGCTCAAAGTCCGCCATCGGGGGTGAATCAAATCTCGCCTTGTTGACGTTGCGGGGGCTATCATCGTGCTCATCAATGTGGATTCAAGCAATACGTGTGCAACGGCTGTGCAACAATGGGGCACCTTCAGTGAATGTGTCCGCAACTGAGCAAGCGTGCTGCGACACACCACGTGACAGAGGATGATTGATTCATCGTGGATCAAGCGGCACACGCAACTCAACCCGAGGTACAGGATGAAGAAATGTATTGGGTACATTCTTTTATCAAATGTCCTCTAATAATGTTGGAAGTTAAATTAATTAACGTTCCAGTACATGGACTTGGACATGGGTGCAAGTCAGCCAATAATGAGCCAGAGGGCTTTCGAAAAGCTGTGGGATACTAAGGCAAAAAGACGCAAACTGAGCCCAATCAATGCGAAGCTGCGTACCTACACCAAAGAGGTCATACCAGTCATCAGCAGTGCAGCAGTAAAGGTATCGTATGATGGAGCTGTGCATGACTTATTGTTGTAGATCATTCCAGGCAATGGCCCAATGCTGTTCGGCAGGAGTTGGTTTGAGAAAATTAAATGGAACTGGAACGAGATTAAAGCCTTATCATCAGTGGATGACGCTTCGTGTGCTCAAGTGTTGGACAAGTTTCCTCATTGTTCGAACTAGGCATCGGCAACTTCACGGGCGCCAAGGTGCAGATCCACCTTGGCCCGGATGCAAGGCATAGAAACATAGAAACATAGAAAATAGGTGCAGGTGTAGGCCATTTGGCCCTTCGAGCCTGCACCGCCATTCAATGAGTTCATAGCTGAACATGCAACTTCAGTACCCCATTCCTGCTTTCTCGCCATACCCCTTGATCCCCCTAGTAGTAAGGACTACATCTAACTCCTTTTTGAAATTATTATGTGAATTGGCCTCAACAATTTTCTGTGGTAGAGAATTCCACAGGTTCACTACTCTCTGGGTGAAGAAGTTTCTCCTCATCTCGGTCCTAAACGGCTTACCCCTTATCCTTAGACTGTGACCCCTGGTTCTGGACTTCCCCAACATTAATAAGAACATAAGAACATAAGAATTAGGAACAGGAGTAGGCCATCTAGCCCCTCGAGCCTGCTCCGCCATTCAACAAGATCATGGCTGATCTGGCCGTGGACTCAGCTCCACTTACCCGCCCGCTCTCCATAACCCTTAATTCCCTTATTGGTTAAAAATCTATCTGTCTGTGATTTGAATATATTCAATGAGCTCGCCTCAACTGCTTCCTTGGGCAGAGAATTCTGCAGATTCACAACCCTCTGGGAGAAGAAATTCTTTCTCAACTCGGTTTTAAATTGGCTCCCCCGTATTTTGAGGCTGTGCCCCCTAGTTCTAGTCTCCCCGACCAGTGGAAACAACCTCTCTGTCTCTATCCTGTCTATCCCTTTCATTATTTTAAATGTTTCTATAAGATCACCCCTCATCCTTCTGAACTCCAACGAGTAAAGACCCAGCCTACTCAATCTATCATCATAAGGTAACCCCCTCATCTCCGGAATCAGCCTAGTGAATCGTCTCTGTACCCCCTCCAAAGCTAGTATATCCTTCCTTAAGTAAGGTGACCAAAACTGCATGCAGTACTCCAGGTGCGGCCTCACCAATACCCTGTAGAGCTGCTTTTGTACTCCATCCCTCTCGCAATGAAGGCCAACATTCCATTCGCCTTCCTGATTACCTGCTGCACCTGCAAACTAACTTTTTGGGATTCATGCACAAGGACCCCCAGGTCCCTCTGCACTGCAGCATGTTGTAATTTCTCCCCATTCAAATAATATTCCCTTTTACAGTTTTTTTTTCAAGGTTGGTGACCTCACATTTTCCGACATTGAATTCCATCTGCCAAACCTTAGCCCATTCGCTTAACCTATCTAAATCTCATTGCAGCCTCTCTGTGTCCTCAACACAACCCGCTTTCCCACTAATCTTTGTGTCATCTGCAAATTTTGTAACACTACACTCTGTCCCCTCTTCCAGGTCATCTATGTATATTGTAAACAGTTGTAGTCCCAGCATCGATCCCTGTGGCACACCACTAACCACTGATTTCCAACCCAAAAAGGACCCATTTATCCCGACTCTCTGCTTTCTGTTAGCCAGCCAATTCTCTATCCATGCTAATAATTTCCTCTGACTTCACGTACCTTTATCTTCTGCAGTAACCTTTTGTGTGGCACCTTATCGAATGCCTTTTGGAAATCTAAATACACCACATCCATCGGTACACCTCTATCCACCATGCTCGTTATATCCTCAAAGAATTTCAGTAAAGTAGTTACACATGATTTCTCTTTCATGAATCCATGTTGCGTCTGCTTGATTGCACTATTCCTGTCTAGATGTCCCGCTATTTCTTCCTTAATGATAGTTTCAAGCATTTTCCCCACTACAGATGTTAAACTAACCGGCCTATAGTTACCTGCCTTTTGTCTGCCCCCTTTTTTAAACAGAGACATTACATTAGCTGCTTTCCAATCCGATGGTACCTCCCCAGAGTCCAGAGAATTTTGGTAGATTCTAACGAATGCATCTGCTATAACTTCCGCCATCTCTTTTAATACCCTGGGATGCATTTCATCAGGACCAGGGGACTTGTCTACCTTGAGTCCCATTAGCCTGTCCAGCACTACCCCCCTAGTGATAGTGATTGTCTCAAGGTCCTCACTTCCCACATTCCCGTGACCAGCAATTTTTGGCATGGTTTTTGTGTTTTCCACTGTGAAGACTGAAGCAAAATAATTGTTTAAGGTCTCAGCCATTTCCACATTTCCCATTATTAAATCCCCCTTCTAATCTTCGAAGGGACCAATATTTACTTTAGTCACTCTTTTCCGTTTTATATATCGGTAAAAGCTTTTACTATCTGTTTTTATGTTTTGCGCATGTTTACTTTCGTAATCTATCTTTCCTTTCTTTGTTGCTTTCTTCATCATTCTTTGCTGTCGTTTAAAATGTTCCCAATCTTCTAGTTTCCCACTAACCTTGGCCACCTTATACGCATTGGTTTTTAATTTGATACTCTCCTTTATTTCCTTGGTTATCCACGGCTGGTTATCCCTTCTCTTACCGCCCTTCTTTTTCACTGGAATATATTTTTGTTGAGCACTATGAAAGAGCTCCTTAAAAGTCCTCCACTGTTCCTCAATTGTGCCACCGTTTAGTCTGTGTTCCCAGTCTACTTTAGCCAACTCTGTCCTCATCCCACTGTAGTCCCCTTTGTTTAAGCATAGTACGCTCATTTGAGACACTACTTCCTCACCCTCAATCTGTATTCCAAATTCAACCATACTGTGATCACTCATTCCTAGAGGATCTTTTACTAGGAGATCGTTTATTATTCCTGACTCATTACACAGGACCAGATCTAAGATAGCTTGCTCCCTTGTAGGTTCTGTCACATACTGTTCTAAGAAACAATCCCGTATGCATTCTATCACAAGGCTCGGGCGGTTCTGTACATGATGAGGGCGAAGGTCAAGATCGAACTGGACAGACTTCAACGGGAAGGAATCATATCACCAGTCAAGTTCAGCAAATGGGCCAGTCCAATTGTCCTGGGGTTGAAAAACGATGGCACGGTCAGGATCTGCGGCAACTACAAGGTAACGATCAACCGAGTCTCGATACAGGATCAGTACCCGTTACCCAAGGCTGACAACCTGTTTGAAATGCTAGCAGGGGGGAAGTCGTTCACCAAATTGGACCTGACCTCCTCTTACAGGACACAGGAGCTGGTCGAATCTTCGAAAAAACTGACGTGCATCAACACGCACAAAGGAATGTTTATATACCACAGATGCCCTTTCGGAATTCGCTCTGCGGCAGCCATATTTCAGAGAAACATGGAGAGTTTGCTGAAGTCCATCCCGAGCACCGTCGTGTTCCAAGATGACATCCTGATCGCCGGTTGCAACGCCACCGAACACCTGCATAACCTGCAAGAGGTTCCACGTTGTCTGGACAGAGTGGGATCAGGCTAAAATGCTCCAGGTGCGTTTTCATGGCACGAGAAGTCGAATTCCTGGGGAGAAAGATTGCAGCAGATGGCATCAGGCCTATGGACTCGAAGACAGAGGCCATTAAGAATGCACCCAGACCCCAGAGTGTGACAGAGCTGCATTCGTTCCTGGATCTTCTCAACTATTTTGCTAACTTTCTACCTAGTTTGAACTCATTGCTAGAGCCCTTGCACATTTTGCTGAGAAAGGGTAATGACTGGGTTTGGGGCAAATCTCAAGACAGAGCCTTTTTGAAAGCCAGGAACCTGCTATGTTCCAATAAATTACTGGTACACTATGACCCATGTAAGCGGTTAATGCTGGCCTGCGACGCCTCATCATATGGGGTCGGTTGTGTGCTCCAGCAAGCCAATGTATCAGGCAAACTCCAACCAGTTGCATATGCATCCAGAAGTCTGTCTAAGGCTGAAAGAGCCTATAGTATGATAAAGAAAGAGGCTTTAGCATATATATATGGGGTTAGGAAAATGCACCAATACCTTTTTGGGTTTGAGCTTGAAACAGACCACAATCCGCTCATTTCATTGCTTTCTTAGAGCAAAGGTACAAACATTAATGCCTCATCCCACATCAAAAGATGGGCACTGACATTATCCGCTTATGATTGTGTCATCCGCCACAGACCAGGCATTGAAAAGTGTGCTGATGCGCTTAGCCGGCTACCATTACCCACAACTGGGGTGGAAACGCCGCAGCCCGCAGACTTGGTGCTGGTAATGTATGCCTTCGGGAGCGAGGGGTCACCTGTCACGGCTCACCAAATTAGGACCTGGACCAGCCAATATCCTGTACTGTCAAGCGTAAAAAGGTGTGTCCTAAATGGAAATTGGTCTGCCATTCCCAGGGAAATACAGGATGAAATTAAGACTTATAGCCGCCGCAAAGATGAATTGTCTGTTCAGTCTGGTTGTCTGTTATGGGGTAATCATATTGTTATGCCAAAAAAAGGCAGGGAAACTTTTGTATGAGATTTACATAGTACCCACCCAGGCATTGTCATGATGAAGGCCGTTGCCAGGTCTCACGTTTGGTGGCCCGGCATTGACTCGGACTTGGAGTCATGTGTGCATCAGTGCAACACTTGCATGCAACTGAGTAACGTACCTGTGGAAGCTCCGCTGAGTCTGTCGTCATGGCCATCGAAACCGTGCTCTAGGATCCACATTGCCGGCACCTTTCTCGGCAAAATGTTTTTAGTGGTAGTGGACGCTTAGTCCAAATGGATTTAATGCGTAATCATGTCATCCAGCACGTCCACAGCCACTATTGAAAGCCTCCAGGCTATGTTCGCCACCCATGGCCTGCCCGATGTCCTTGTCAGCGACAATGGACCGTGTTTCACCAATTCGGAATTCCACGAGTTTATGACCCGTAATGGCATCAAGCATCTCAGGTCTGCCCCTTTCAAACTCGCATCTAACGGTCAAGCGGAGCAGGCTGTCCAAACCATTAAGCAGAGCCTAAAACGTGTGACTCACAGCTCCCTACAGACCGCTTGTCCCGCATTCTGCTCAGTTACCGGACGAGACCCCATTCGCTCACCGGGGTCCCTCCTGCCGAGCTGTTAATGAAGAGAGGCCTCAAAACCAGGCTCTCCCTTGTACACCTGGATCTCAATGATCATGTCGAAACCAGAAAGCAACGGCAGCAATGGTACCACGATCGCGCGGCCGTATCACGTAACATTGCTGTTCATGACCCTATGTTTGTCCTGAATTATGGTCATAATCCAAAGTGGGTTGCTGGCACGGTTTTAGCTAAGGAGAGGAACAGGGTGTTTGTAGTCAAACTGTTAAATGGCCAAACGTGCAAGAGGCACATCAACCAAACCAAACTGCGATTCACGGACAATCCAGAACAAATTGAAGATGACATCATCATCGACCAACCAACACACATCCAACCATCAGTTGACCCTTGTGTCATTCACGAAGATGAATCTATCATCCCCGACTGTCCTGTCAGACCGACTGCTCTGCAATGTAGCAATGGTCCTACTAACTCACGCAAACTTGGGTTCGAACTGATTATGGAGGCCTGGAGGGCAGACCAAGCGCTGTGGGCATTCAGCAATTCAGGGTCATCAAGGCACGCCAGGTTAGCTGTGAGGTGCTGGCTGTATAGGGTTCTCTTAGCTGGTTCTTTAAGAGCCCCGCATTGACTTTTTTTGCGGTACTGCTTCTGCTGTCTCCTCTACTTTGGGTCCATGTTGATATCGATGATGGATCGGATTGGGCGGTGGTTCGTCCAGCAGTCATCAGCTCCTGTCGTGATGTGGGTGATGCGCACATCCTTGCGATCCTTGGCTCCAACGATGACATAGTCGAGCAGGTGCCAATGTTTAAAGCAAAGATGTGGCCATGATGCCTTGTATTTGTTCCTCTGGCGGAATAGGTTGTTGGTGATGAGGAGTTCATGTTCTAGGCATTTTGTCAGGAGTAGGGTACCGCTGGAGTTGGCTTTCCCTACCTCCTCTCTGCCAATCACGCCTCCCCAGAGGGCTGTGTCTTTGCCGACCCTGGCATTGAAGTCACCTAGTAGGATCAATTTGTCGCCTGCAGGGACGTAGGACAGGGATGTTTCGAGGTTGGAATAAAAACCCTCTTTGGTTTCATCCGTTGCATCAAGTGTTGGGGCGTCGCTCTGATGACTGTGTCGCATTGGTTCCGGGATAGGGTGAGTCGGAGAGTCATGAGGCGTTTGTTAACCCCACAGGGGGAATCTTTGAGGCGGTCGACCAGTTCAATTTTAATGGTGTAAAGACGGTGTTCTTCCTCTGGTTTTCCTTTCCTGAAAAAGGTGTAACCTCCAACTTGTTCCTTTAACTGGCCTTCCCCTGCCCGCCGGGTCTCGCTTAGGGTGATGATGTCGATGTCAAAGCATCTAAGTTCCCGGGCGACTATTGCGGTGCGGCTTTCCGGCCTGTTGCTGTTGGAGTTAGCCATGAGGGTCCTGACATTTCAGGTCCCGAACTTCATGTTAATGAAGTGGAAGATGCCTGTGCATGAGTTCTTTTTATGTGGGGTGGCTGCTGCACACCGGCAACCACATGGGCTTGACAGAGCTAGGTCTTGGTCCAGTGGCAAGGGGGTCCAAGCCGAATGGAGACCTGGCATTGCTGTATGAACCTAATTGCCTACGGCGAGATGTTGGCCGCAAGCTCGGCGCCGAGTAGCGCCCTAGGTGATAGGTGGCCCAAGGCTTGGTAGGGGGCAGGCATTAGGAAGGTCAGTTGTCCGCTGGAGTTCCGAGAGATGTTTTAAAAGTTTCTTCCAAAGTTTTCCAAAGTTATTTAAAGTTACTTGATGATCCCTTTAAATAGTGCTGGCGAGGAGACCTTCCTGCCGGTTTGTGCCACATTAGGCTGGGCAAATGAAGCATTGGGGAGTGCGAAAATAGAGAATCGGTCCTGGGTCCTGCAATTCATGGAGGGCTCTAATTCAAAAAGAATATTCTGGGATTTAAATGTTTCCGACGAGTGCTCCTGCCACCAGCGCATCTACCTTTACCAACATGGCAGGCAGCGCACTTCTGGCCAGAAATGCACGCGCGATTCCTACCCACCACATTGGGAGCTTGGTCGGCCAGTTACCGCCTGAAAAATGGTGCTGCATGGCTGAATTTATATCTGGTAAGAAACGGTGCCAGTGGCTAATATAAAATGATCAGTAATTCTGCAGGAATTCAACTGTTTTTTTTTACATAATTTTCAGTGAGGCATCAAGGAAATGGTCTAAATAGCTAAGCATGGTCACTTATTTATGATTCCCTGAGGGTCCTGCTAAATTTAAGGTGGGAGGCTGGTAGAACGCCCGCAAAATTTCAAGACGATCTGTCTTAACCAATCCTTTTTTATTGAGGAAGGGAGAAAGAGAGGAGGAAGGGAGAAAGAGAGTATGGAGGGAGGGAGAACTTTTTTAATATTGTGCCCATCATAGCTCTCAGAAATATCTCAAGCACTTCACGTAGAAGCTTACATATTCCAAGTAGGTGTAAACATTACTGGATGTTGGGCAGAGTGAGCAGAGCACATGCCTGACATTTGGTGTGTTGATCGCCGTGTATTTCCAGGGTTAACCTCATTAACTCACTACAGGTGAGCTTACAGCATTACAGTTGCCCTTTGATGCCTGCACATGTGCAAAGTGACAGGTGTAACGTATTTGCTTCAAGCATTTGTTGCTTAAGAATTCACAGCAACACATTACTATTAAGAACGAGTTGGTTTATTAGCAAAAGTTTTAACAATCACACTACACATTACCAGTTCAACTATTTTAGTTGTGCACTTTAAACAAATGCCACGTGCAAGGGGGGGTCACACTCTAAAATACATTTTTTTTCCAGTGTCCATTTATTTTGCAGGGAGCGGGGTGGTTTAGGGCACTAAAAACACAAATTATACAAGTGCCCCCTGACTAAAGGGGTGGGAGACACTAAAACCGGCAAATTAAAAAAATTAAACTTTAAACTTAAATGATCAAATTAAAATTTGGTTGCCAGGGGTGATGATGCACTCCAGTCCCTCCAGCGCTCACCTCTCGTGGAAGGCCGCGAGCGTACCGGTGGACACCACGTGCTCCATCTCCAGGAACACACTGGCTCGGATGTAATCGCGGAAGAGAGGCAGGCAGTCAGGCTGAATGACCCCCTCGACCGCCCGCTGCCTGGACCGGCTGATGGCCTGCTTGGCCATGACCAGGAACAGTCCTACAAGGAGGCCTTCCGACCTACCCGCTCCCCTCCACACAGGGTGCCCAAAGATCAGGAGTGTGGGACTGAAGTGCAACCAGAATTTGAGGAGCAGCCCCTTCAGATATTGGAAGAGGGGCTGCAACCTCGCACATTCAATAAAAAAATGAAACACCGACTCCTCTAGACCGAAGAAATTACAGGAGGCCTGGGAGCCCGTGAACTGACTAAAACATTTATTGCACGGGACTACTCCATGCAACACCCTCCAGGCTAAGTCTCCAATAAATAATGGGAGGACTCCCGCGTAGAGAGCACTCCATTGGGATCCCCGCCTGCTCCAGACGGCAAGATGGTGCGCCATGGCGTGTCCTGACGGCAGATGAGGATGGCAAGTTGGAGAGTGTGCAAGACCTGCCAGTACAGGAATCCCCTCCATGCAGAACTGAAAGGCATGGAGGGGATTTCCTGGAGGAGGCTCAAGTTGTGAAGCGTCGGCTCCCGAGGCAGGTTTCAGGGGCAACAGCTCTACAACTATTTTGTTTTGAACAAAATAAACATTAAATCAAGTGCCTTCTGATTAAAGCGGGGGGAGGAACACTCCAAACACTTTCAAACAAGTGCCCCCTTGGGTTTTTTTTAGGACACTAAAAAACACAAATTGTTCAAGTGCCCCCTGTTTAAAAGTGGGGGAGGGGGACGGGGCACTGAAACCGGCACAATAAACAAATTAAACTTTAGATATTAAAATCAAATTAAAATTTGGTTGCTGGGGGTGATGATGCACTCCAGCCTCTCCGGCGCCCACCTCTCACGGAAAGCGCGAGCGTACCGGAGGACACTGCGTGTTCCATCTACAGGGACACCCTGGCTCGGATGTAACCGCAGAAGAGAGGCAGGCAGTCGGGCTGAACAACCCCATGCCCAGGAGCAGTCCTAAGAAGAGGCCTTCCGACCTACCCGCTCCCCTCCACACAGGGTGCCCAAAGATCAGGACTGTGGGACTGAAGTGCAACCAGAATTTGAGGAGCAGCCCCTTCAGATATTGGAAGTGGGGCTGCAACCTCGCACATACAATAAAAACGTGGAACACCGACTCCTTTAGACCACAGAAATTACAGATGGCATGGAAGCCCGTGAAACGACTTAAAAACTTATTGCACGGGACTGCTCCATGCAATACTCTCCAGGCCAAGTCCCCAATAAACAAGGGGAGGACTCCCGCGTAGAGTGCACCCCATTGGGGACCCCCGCCTCCTCCAGACGGCAAGATGATGCATCATGGCGTGTCCGGACGGCAGACGAGGATGGCAAGGTGGAGAGTGTGCAGGAGCAGCCCGTACAGGAAACCCCTCCGCGCAGAACTGAAAGGTACGGAGGGGATTTCCCCGAGGCGGCTCAAGTTGTGAGGCGCCGGCTCCCGAGGGGTAACAGCTCTACAACTTTTTTGTTGCAAAACCAAAATAAACATTAAATTAAGTGCCCCCTTATTAAAGGTGGGGGACACTCCAAACAGTTTACAAGTGTCCTTTTTTTTTGGTTTTTTGGTTTTTTTTGAGGGGGGGGGGTTTGGCCACTAAAACCACAAATTATACATGTTCCCCCTGGCTAAAATGGGAGGGATACACTAAAACCCGGCAATAAAACAAATTAAACTTTAAAACATGTAAAATTAAATTAAAATTTGGTTGCTGGGGGTGATGATGCACTTCAGTCCCTCCGGCGCCCATCTCTCGCAGAAGGCTGCGAGCATTCCGGTGGACACCGTGTGCTCCATGTCCAGGGACACCCTGGCTCAGCTGTAAGCGCGGAAGAGAGTCAGGCAGGTTGGGCTGAATGACCCCCTCGACCACCTGCTGCCTGGACCAGCTGATGGCCCCCTTGGCCGTGCCCAGGAGCAGTCCTACAAGGAGGCCTTCGGACCTACCCACTCCCCTCCGCACAGGGTGACCAAAGATCAGGAGTGTGGGACTGAAATGCAATCTGAATTTGAGGAGCAGCCCCTTTAAACAATGGAACAGGGGCTGCAACCTCACACATTCCATAAAAACATGGAACACGGACTTTTCCAGACCGCAGAAATTGCAGGCGGCCTGTGAGCCCATGAACCGGCTTAAAAGTTTATTGCACGGGACTGCTCCATGCACCACCCTCCAGGCCAAGTCCCCGATAAATAGTGAGAGGACTCCCGCGTAGACTGCACTCCATCGGGGAACCCCGCCTCCTCCGGACGGCAAGATGTTGCACCATGGCGTGTCCGGACGGCAAACGAGGATGGCAAAGTGGAGAATGTGCAGGAGCAGCCCGTACAGGAATCGTTTCCACGCAGAACTGAAAGGCACAGAGGGAATTTCCCCGAGGAGGCTCAAGTTGTGAGGCGCCGGCTCCCGAGGGACGTTTCAGGGGCAACAGCTCTACAACTCTTTTGGGGGGATCAAAATAAACATTAGATCAAGTGCCCACCCGATCTGGGGGACACTCCAGACACTTTTAACTGCCCTCTTTTTAAAAATATTTTTTGGTTTTGTGGGGTTTTTTTGCGGGTTTTTTTGTGATTTTTTTGGGGGGCATTAAAATTCTATATTTTACAACTGCCCTCTATAAAAGAGGAGGGGGACACTAAAAACCCAGCAATTAAAACAAATTAAACTTTAAAACATATAAAATCAAATTAAAATTTGATTGCCGGGGGTGATAATGCACTCTAGTCCCTCCGGCGCCCACCTCTCGCGGAAGGCCGCAAGCGTACCGGTGGACACCGCATGCTCCATCTCTAGGAATACCCTGGCCCAGATGTAGGCGCGGAAGAGAGGCAGGCAGTCAAGCTGAATGACCCCCTCGACCGCCCGCTGCCTGGATCGGCTGATGGCACCCTTGGCCGTGCCCAGGAGCAGTCCTACTAGGAGGCTCTCGGACCTACCCGCTCCCCTCCGCACAAGGTGCCCAAAGATCAGGAGTGTGGGACTGAAGTGCAGCCAGAAATTGAGGAGCAGCCCCTTTAAATAATGGAACAGGGGCTGCAACCTCACACATTCAATAAAAACATGGAACACGGACTCTTCCAGACCGCAGAAATTGCAGGTGGTCTGGGAGCCCGTGAACCGGCATAAAATTTTATTGCACGGGACTGCTCCACCCTCCAGGCCAAGTCCCCGATAAATAATGGGAGGACTCACGCATAGAGTGCACTCCATTGGGGACTCCCGCCTCCTCCGGACGGCAAGATGGTACGCCATGGTGTGTCCGGACGGCAGATGAGGATGGCAAGGTGGAGAGTGTGCAGGAGCAGCCTGTGCAGGAATCGCTTCCATGTAGAACTGAAAGGCACTGAGGGGACTTCCCGGAGGAGGCTCAAGTTGTGAGGCGCCGGCTCCCGAGGGAAGTTTCAGGGGCAACAGCTCTATGGGCCCAAGTTTCGAGCCGCGCCTAGAACGGTGCAGTCCCGACCTGGACGCCCGTTTTTCGCGCCACAAAGTGCGCCTAAAAATCCCTCCGTATTCTCCACCTCCCTGCAGGTCCTCTGGCCTTCGGCGCAGCGTAGCAGGAGCTGTAGAGGGCGGAGCCAGGTCCCTGCACTGAAAACAGTGCTGGGACCTCTGCACATGCGCACTACAGTGGGCACGCATGTGCAGTAGCTCCAGGCGCCCGAAACTGTGTGGGAGGGGCCGAAGCACGCAGCCCCTAGCCCTGGCCCAATGGCCTCACTGGGGCTGCGTGAATAAGGCTCCTCCCACGGCCAGCTCCTGCTTCCTCCCGACCCGTCTCGACTCCCGCTTCCCACCTCTGGACCGGACCGGACCCGACCCGACTCCCGCTCCGCCCCCACCCCCCCCCGACTGGACCTGACCCGACTCCCGCTCCCCCCCCGCCCCCGCTCCCGGACTGGATCCGACCTGACCTCCCTCTCCCCGACCTGACCTCCCTCTCTCTCCCTCCCTCCCCCCGATGCGAACCTCCTTCCCTCCCTCCCACCAGCCCCCCCCGACCTGACCCAACGCCACCTACCTGTAAATCTGGTGCTGGGGACGGGCCCGGCCCGAAGTCTCGAGCCCGGCCCGTTCAGCCTCCCTCCCCCTTCTCCTTCCCCCCTCCCCCTTCTCCTTCCCCCCCCCAATCTCCTTCCCCCCATCTCCTTCCCCCCCATCTCCTTCCCCCCCTGCATCTCCTTTCCCGCCCCATCTCCTTTCCCCCATCTCCTTTCTCCCCCTTCTCCCCTTTATCCCCTTCTCCGCCCCTCCCCCTTCTCCCCCCTCCCCCTTCTCCCCCATCCCTCCCCCATCCCTCCCTCTGCTCCCCCCCTCTCTCCCTCTACCCCCCTCCTCCTCCTCCCCTCGCTGACAGAAACACAGACACTGACAGACAGAGAATGAGAGACACACACAGACAGACAGAGAGATAGAGACACTGACAGAGACACACTGCGGGGGGGGGGGGGGGGGGGGGATCCCAGCACGCTGTTGGAGGGCTCCCGGTGCTGCAGTCGGTAAGTAGAAAATGTTTTATTTATTGATGTAAAAAAAAAATTATTTCTTATTAATTTTTTTTGAATGATTTATTGGTTGATTTATTGATGTACTTATCATTTATTATTGATGATGGCTCTTTATTTGTAAAACTGAAGTGTTTAATGTTTGTAAACTTCCCTTTAAATCCCCCCCCCACCTGATTTGTAACCTACGCCTGATTTTCTAAAGCGTAGACAAGGTTTTTTCGAGCGTTCCAAAGTGAAACTGTTCTAACTGACTCGAACTGGAGCAAACTAAATGACGAGAATTCCGATTTCTAAGATACTCCGTTCTACACCAGTTGCTCCTAAAAATCAGGAGCAAATCATGTGGAAACTTGGGGCCTATAAACCTATGAACATACTCACAGGTGCATACATTACAGTCGTAGATGAAAAATGGCATTGCCAAAAGAATTGCTCCAAATGCTACTGACCATGTAAGTGGCATCAGCAGAAAAACAAAAATAGGGAAAAAAGTACACAACTAGCTTTAAATTGCTCCTATCAATCTTCTTAATAGGGCTGTTTAAATCTGCTTCCATAGAGAGAACAGACCCCATCAGCATTAGATACCCATCTTGTACAGGCAACTAAATAAAAAAGCACTGTGCTGGCGTGAATGCCAGGACATTGTGTGCATCATTCAGTGATGGAATTTCCATAAATCCAATAATGAACTCCCGGGTACTTCTGGAGGAGATGTAAAATGGGCAGTAATCTTGAATCGTGTATCTCTCTCCCTTTTTCTGATCAGTTACACCCTCATTACATTCATTTATTAGGCCTAAATGACCAAGGATCTCACTGGGTACATTGCATTTAAGAATGCAGTCATTTGTGTTATAAACTTTGCTGTAAAAAGATGTTTATTTTGTGATAAGGGAGTCAGGAAAACTCTGGAAAGGCTTTGCGTGATAAAGACTGATGTGGCTGATCATCAGTCTTAATAACAAGCCTCATAGGCTCAGCCATGAGGAAGTGCCCGTGAAAATATTATAAGGGAAATGTTCCACAGACAATAACAATGTGTGTAAAGATAAATGTATTTTCAGATTAACTAGCAGTGGTGTGCGATGGGCTCATACATTAATTCATTCATATCTATACATCTTAAAAGTTTACTGAGCTTTGAGACAGATGAGCATGAAGTGTTGGTACTTCATTATATTGTGCCAGTGTATAAAATGCAAATGTGTGCCACAATTCACCAACAGAATGAATTTCTAATCTTGGCTTTGTTGTCAATGTGGAGGTAAGGTGGTTCTTCACTCAGAGAAGAAAAAAATTGTATGGCAAGCCATTCCAGACTACTGCCACACAACTACCTAAAAGCCTGGTCAGAGAGTGGCATCATAAGCAGCCTGGGAAATGGTTAGAAATGGGACTGATGGATTTGAAAAAGGAAAGTGGATAAAACTATTTACCAAAATAGGGGCAAAAAAGTTTGTTTGCCAAGTTAAAGTAAAGGTCACCAATAGTCCGCAAGGGTAATATCCCACTATTGGTGCCAGGATGCACCCGCCCGGTGCATTCTCCACTGACCAGCCAAGGTTTGCAAAATCAAGGGAAGGACCATTCATTTTAAAGGAAGTGCCTGTATCCTCAGGAGTACAATTGGTGCAACCGTGATAGACATCAGGCTATAAAACCTGTTGGCTGCTGCCGGATCGGAGGGGTGGAAATTGCGGAATAGGGGAGATGAAATGTGCTGGATCCTGTTCTAGAAACAATTTGATAGTGCTCCAAGTGGCTCCCGTTATAAGGGGACTGCATTGAATATATTTGATCTTCAAGGATTCAAGTGAGTCCCACAACTGTCAGTTTTCAGTGACATGACTGTAAGAACATGACAGCTTAAGGGCTGGATTTTCCATTAGTTTGCATCTCGTTTTGCAACGCAGCGAGGTGTAAAATGGTGTTTCTGGGCAGAACATTCGGCATTGGTTTTGCGATGGCATTAAAACTTACCGCCCCGACCTCCGTTTGGACCATCATGATGACGTCAATCATCGTGCAATGCTGCGCTAGCATCCAGAGTGGAACTTTCAGGCCTTACGCCTGATTTACCAGCTGCCCCAAGAACTGACCGGAAAAACCTAGCATTCCCATGGTGCAGCAGGCGCAATAGCGGCATCTTTGAACGGAAGTCGGAGCATCTTATATCAGAGACTGCTATGGTTGAAACATAGAAACATAGAAAATAGGTGCAGGAGTAGGCAATTCGGCCCTTCGAGCCTGCACCAACATTCAATAAGATTATGGCTGATCATTCCCACAAGTACCCCTTTCCTGCTTTCTCTCCATACCCCTTGATCAACTTAGCCGTAAGGGCCATATCTAATACCCTCTTGAATATATCCAATGAACTGGCAGAAACAACTCTCTGCGGCAGGGAATTCCACAGGTTAACAACTCTCTGAGTGATGAAGTTTCTCCTCATCTCAGTCCTAAATGGCCTACCCCTTATCCTAAGACTTTGTCCCCTGGTTCTGAACTTCCCCAACATCGGGAATATTCTACCCGCATCTAACCTGTCCCGTCCCGTCAGAATCTCATATGTTTCTATGAGATCCCCTCTCATCCTTCTAAACTCCAATGTATAAAGGGCCAGTTGATCCAGTCTCTCCTCATATGTCAGTCCTGCCATCCTGGGAATCAGTCTGGTGAACCTTCGCTGCACTCCCTCAATAGCAAGAACGTCCTTCCTCAGATTAGGAGATTAGGTTGTGCGCTGAACCCTGCGTGAGTCTACAGTTTAAATCAGGACTTTCATGTGAGTTAATTCTTTGATAGCCAGGTCGCAAGGGCACAGTACGCACTGCAAATGGAATTTAAAGTTCCCAATGAGCAAGGACAGCCAGACTGAGAGGGCAATAGGCTCTTTGCCCTCTCAGTTTGCTTGAACGGGGAAGGGGAGGTTTGAGCAAAGCCTCGTGACTCAATGCCACCATGCTGGCTATTCAACCACCTACTTTGCAAATGAGACACAAGATAGCAATGCTTAAGGTAAAGGAAATATTTTATGAAAAATGTAAGAATATCACCCCCCAGACCACCCCAACAAAGTCCACGATAATTATTCAATGGTTACACATTTTTCTGAGAAGTGCAAAAACTATAGGGCAGTAATAGTAGGGGATTTCAACTATCGTAATATGAACTGGGACAAAATTAGTGTGAAGGGTATGGAGGGTGCGTAATTCCTAAAATACATTCAAGAGAACTTTTTTAGCCAGTATGTAGCAAGCCCAACATGGGAGGAGGGCGATTCTGGATTTAATTTTAGGGAATGAAGCTGGGAGGGTGGAAGGGGTATCAGTGGGAGAGCATTTAGGCGCTAGTGACCATAATTCAGTTAGATTTAAGGTAGTTATGGAAAAGGACAAGGATAAACCAGGAATAAAAGTTCTAAATTGGGGAGAAGCCAACTTTGCTAAGCTGAGAGATGATTTAGCCCATAGGTGACTGGAAACGGCTAATTGGAGGTAAATCAGTGTCAGAGCAGTGGGAGGCATTCAAGGAGGAGAACCGGAGGGTTCAGGCCAAATATGCGCCCTTAAAGAAAAAGGGTGGGACTAACAAATCTAAAGCCCACTGGATGTCTAGGGAAATACAGGGTAGGATAAAGAAAAAAAGGGAGGCTTATGACAGATACCAAGGGCTAAATACTGCAGAATCTCTCGAGGAGTACAGAAAGTACAGAGGTGAAATTAAAAAGATTATTAGGAAAGCAAAGAGAGAGCATGAAAAGTTCTTGGCAAGTAAAATCAAGGAAAACCCAAAGATGTTTTGTAAATATATTAAGAGCAAGGGGATAACTAAAGAAAGGGTGGGGCCTATTAGAGACCATGAGGGTAATCTATGTGTGGAGGCGGAAGATTGGGTATGGTTCTTAATGAATACTTTGCGTCTCTTTTCACAAAAGAGACGGGCGATGCAGACATTGCTATCGAGGAGGAGGAGTGTGAAATATTAGATGGAATAAACACAGTGAGAGAGGAGGTTTAAGGGGTTTAGCAGCTTTGAAAGTAGATAAGTCCCCAGGCCTGGATGAAATGTATCCCAGGCTAAGTGAAGCAAAAGAAGAAATAACAGAGGCTTTGACCATAATTTTCCAATACTCTCTGGCTTCAGGTGTGGTGCCAGAGGACTGGACGACTGCTAATGTGGTACCTTTGTTTAAGAAGGGAGAAAGGATAGATCGAGTAATTACAGGCCATTTTGGAGCGTGGGCAGGAACATTGACGGGACCCAGGTACAGAAGAGCGGGAAGGTCAGTGCGGATGAGCAGCGAGTGTTTGTGGCGAGATGTGATGAATGTTTATGGCGGAGGAGCAGTGAGAGATCGTGGCGGAGGTGCAACAGATAAGGGTACGGGGCCCAGAAGAGCAGTGGACCCAGGGGCAGCGCGGGCCAGCCCACATTGCGATATGTGTGCGCGCTAAGTCCATGCAGCAGAGCAGGTCTCCAGTCGTCTTGGTTTACCCTTGCCACTGGATAAAGGCCTAGCTCTGTCAAGCTGTCTGGTGGCTGGTGTGCAACGGTCGCCACACGTTAAAAAAATTCACGCACAGGCATCTTCCACCCCTCAATTGGAGTTCAGGACTGGAACATCGGGTCCTTCATTGAAACACCTGTGAACTCGTGGAAGCAAGTCATCCTCGTTCGAGGGACCGCCTATGATGATAAGTGGTGGGAAAATTATTGGAAAAATTACTGAACGACAGGATAAATCTAAATTTAGAAAGACATGGATTAATCAGGGACAGTCAGCACGGATTTGTTAAGAGAAGGTCATATCTGATTAACTTGATTGCATTTTTCAACGAGGTAACCAGGAAGGTTGATGAGGGTAGTGCGTATGGTGTAGTGTGTATGGATTTTAGCAAAGCTTTTGATAAGGTCCCACATGGCAGACTGATCATGAAAGTAAAAGCCCATGGGATCCAGGGCAAAGTGGCAAGTTGGATCCAAAATTGGCTCAGAGGCAGGAAGCAAATGGCAATGGTTGAAGGTGTTTTTGTGACTGGAAGGATGTTTCCAGTGGGGCTCCACAGGGCTCCGTACTTAGGTCCCTTGCTTTTTATGGTATACATCAATGATCCAGACTTGCATATAGGAGGTATGATTAAGAAGTTTTCAGATGATACTAAAATCGGCTGTGTGGTTGATAATGAAGAAGAAAGCTGCGGACTGCAGGAAGATATCAATCAACTGGTCAGGTAGACAGAACAGTGGCAAATGGAATTTAATCCGGAGAAGTGTGAGGTAATGCATTTGGAGAGGACCAACAATGAAAGGGAATACACTTTAAACGGTAGGATACTGAGAAGTGTAGAGGAAAAAAGGGACCTTGTAGTGCATGACCACAGATCCCTGAAGGTAGCAGGCCAGATAGATAAGGTGGTTAAGAAACATAGAAACATAGAAAATAGGTGCAGGAGTAGGCCATTCAGCCCTTCGAGCCTGCACCGCCATTCAATGAGTTCATGGCTGAACATGTAACTTCAGTACCCCATTCCTGCCTTATCGCCATACCCCTTGATCCCCCTAGTAGTAAGGACTACATCTAACTCCTTTTTGAATATATTTAGTGAATTGGCCTCAACAACTTTCTATGGTAGAGAATTCCACAGGTTCACCACTCTCTGGGTGAAGAAGTTTCTCCTCATCTCGGTCCTAAATGGCTTACCCCTTATCCTTAGACTGTGACCCCTGGTTCTGGACTTCCCTAACATTGGGAACATTCTTCCTGCATCTAACCTGTCTAAACCCGTCAGAATTTTAAGCGTTTCTATGAGATCCCCTCCCATTCTTCTGAACTCCAGTGAATACAAGCCCAGTTGATCCAGTCTTTCTTGATATGTCAGTCCCGCCATCCCGGAAATCAGTCTGGTGAACCTTTACTGCACTCCCTCAATAGCAAGAATGTCCTTCCTCAAGTTAGGAGACCAAAACTGTACACAATACTCCAGGTGTGGCCTCATCAAGGCCCTGTACAACTGTAGTAATACCTGACCTGCCCCTGTACTCAAATCCCCGAGCTATGAAGGCCAACATGCCATTTGCTTTCTTAACCGCCTAGTGTACCTGCATGCCAACCTTCAATGACTGATGTACCATGACACCCAGGTCTTGTTGCACCTCCCCTTTTCCTAATCTGTCACCATTCAGATAATAGTCTGTCTCTCTGTTTTTACCACCAAAGTGGATAACCTCACATTTATCCACATTATACTTCATCTGCCATGCATTTGCCCACTCACCTAACTGTCACTCTGCAGCCTAATAGCATCCTCCTCGCAGCTCACACTGCCACCCAACTTAGTGTCATCCGCAAATTTGGAGATACTACATTTAATCCCCTCGTCTAAATCATTAATGTACAATGTAAACAGCTGGGGCCCCAGCACAGAACTTTGCAGTACCCCACTAGTCACTGCCTGCCATTCTGAAAAGTACCCATTTACTCCTACTCTTTGCTTCCTGTCTGCCAACCAGTTCTCAGTCCACGTCAGCACACTACCCCCAATCCCATGTGCTTTAACTTTGCACATTAATCTCTTGTGTGGGACCTTGTCGAAAGCCTTCTGAAAGTCCAAATACACTACATAGAGTGGTTCTCCCGTGTCTACTCTACTGGAAACATCCTCAAAAAATTCCAGAAGATTTGTCAAGCATGATTTCCCTTTCACAAATCCATGCTGACTTGGACCTATCATGTCACCTCTTTCCAAATGCGCTGCCATAACATCCTCAATAATTGATTCCATCATTTTACCCACTACCGATGTCAGGCTGACCGGTCTATAATTCACTGTTTTCTCTCTCCCTCCTTTTTTAAAAAGTGGGGTTACATTGGCTACCCTCCACTCGATAGGAACTGATCCAGAATCTATGGAATGTTGGAAAATGACTGTCAATGTATCCGCTATTTCCAAGGCCACCTCCTTAAGTACTCTGGGATGCAGACTATCAGGCCCTGGGGATTTATCGGCCTTCAATCCCATCAATTTCCCCAAAACAATTTCCCAACTAATAAAGATTTCCCTCAGTTCCTCCTTCTTACTAGACCCTCTGACCCCTTTTATATCCGGAAGGTTGTTTGTGTCCTCCTTAGTGAATTCCGAACCAAAGTACTTCTTCAATTCGTCTGCCATTTCTTTGTTCCCCATTATGACTTCCCC
The DNA here is from genome assembly GCF_044704955.1 of Pristiophorus japonicus. Taxonomy (NCBI): domain Eukaryota; kingdom Metazoa; phylum Chordata; class Chondrichthyes; family Pristiophoridae; genus Pristiophorus; species Pristiophorus japonicus. The sequence goes on along the minus strand of NC_091978.1, from coordinate 338,235,682 downwards.
TCATTCTGACTGCAGGGGACCTATATTTGTCTTTACTAACCTTTTTCTCTTTACATATCTATAGAAGCTTTTACAGTCCGTTTTAATGTTCCCTGCAAGCTTCCTCTCGTACTCTATTTTCCCTGCCCTAATCAAACCCTTTGTCCTCCTCTGCTGAGTTCTAAATTTCTCCAAGTCCCCGGGTTCGCTGCTATTTCTGGCCAATTTGTATGCCACTTCCTTGGCTTTAATACTATCCCTGATTTCCCTTGATAGCCACGGTTGAGCCACCTTCCCTTTTTTATTTTTATGCCAGACAGGGATGTACAATTGTTGTAGTTCATCCATGCAGTCTCTAAATGTCTGCCTTTGCCCATCCACTGTCAACCCCTTAAGTATCATTCGCCAATCTATCCTAGCCAAGAAGGCATACGGAATGCTTGTCTTTATTAGCCGGGCATAGAATATGAAAGCAGGGGGGTTATGCTTGAACTGTATTAAACACTGGTTAGGCCACAGCTAGAGTACTGTGTGAAGTTCTGTTCACCACATTACAGGAAGGACATGATTGCACTGGAGAGGGTACAGAGGAGTTTTACGAGGATGTTGCCGGGAGTGGAAAATCATAGCTATGAGGACAGATTGGATAGGCTTGGCTTGTTTTCCTTGGAACTGAGGGGAGATCTCATTGAGGTGTATAAAATTATGAGGTGCCTAGATATAGTGGATAGAAAGGGCTTATTTCCCTTAGCAGAGGGGTCAACAACCAGGGGGCATCAAGTTAAAGTCATGGGTAGAAGGTTTAGAGGGGTTTTGAAGGGAAATGTCTTCACGCAGAGGGCTGTGGCGTTCTGGAATTCACTGCCTGAAAGGGTGGTAGAGGCAGAAACCCTCACCACATTTAAAAAGTACGTGGATGTGCACCTGAAGTGCCACAACCTGCAGGGTATGGACCAAGAGCTGGAAAGTGGGATTAGGTTGTATAGCCTCTTGTTGGCCGGCATGGGCACGATGGGCCGAAATGACCTCCTTCCGTGCTGTAAACTTCTACGATTCTAGGATTCGATGATTATGGACATAAAACTGCATGTTCCAATGAACAGCATGAAGATAAAAATAAAAACTGCATCCTGCAATGAACAACATGAAGATCAAAATAGAAACTGTATCCTGCAATAAACAACATTGGGAACAAAAAATTGCATCCTCCAGTACACAATATGCAACATTCATTAAGAATGCATTCTGCAGTGCACTACTTTGCTGAGAGGCCCTAATGTTCATGGGTGATGCTTTCACCCTCCTCCCCCCTTGCCTTCAGCCCCCTTCCATGCCTGCTGCTCCTCCTCAATATGGCGTCATGGCATGCAGCAAGCCTGCTAGGGGGCTGCTGTGTTGGGGGCTCAGACAATCGAGACGGCATCTCATGATTCACAGGACCAGCTCCTGGCCTGGAAGGCTCGGCTTCCAACTGGTGCACCTCTTCCTTGGTGTTACCAGTCACAGGTGGTTTGTGTGTCAACCGTCGTTGGTACTTGGTTATCGAGTGAGTGGTGGGAGCCGGAATGCTATCATCCTGAGGAATGCCAGTACCTCCCATTTCCCTGGAGCCACTCCGTCGCCTACGGGGCTGGGCCTTAGCAACCAGAGCATGATGTAAAGCATCAACTTGCTGGCCTGCTTCAGCATCGTCACTTCCCCGTGAGACAGTGGGGAATGCAGAGAGTATGGAGGCAGACATGGACGGCATCACTTGCCCAAGTTGAAGCTGAGCTTGTGCCTATGATGCGCCCGAGTCTGCTACATGATCAAGGGCATGTGCTATACTTTCTGGAACTCCACTGTCGCTGCTTGAGGCCACCAGCCTTTGCGTGTGGGCCATGATGGCCTCACTGGATTCACGGCTCGTAGCAACAATCTGTGACCCTACCCCTGCAACAGTTGCAGTGAGCTTGTCGATGCCCGCGGGGATCTGTCCGAATGCATCAATGATCTCATGGTGCATCGCTGTGCTTTCCCTGGACATTTACACCAAGTCCAGTTCTAGGTCTGCCTGTCTGTTAGCAGACTGACTTTGCTGACTTACCCTCCGCAGAGCTGGCCTGCATGATACCACCCCAGCGCTGCGTTGCTGCATGCCAAGTTGTCAAATCCCAGGAAGTCAGCCTTGTCCCCAGATGAACTCAGTCCTGATGGGACATCTGGTGGGCTGGGATACTCTGCCGGAGCTGTCTCATCCAGTTCCTCATCCTCTGCACCATGGCCTGACGTGGAGGGCTCCCGCGAGAGATACTGTGCCTCTGGCTGGTCATCTGGAAGTGGAAAGCAACAGACGAGTGGTTAGCAGCAGGGGAGGGGACAAGGTGACATAAGGATGGTGGCATAGCACAGGCTCATTTGAAGGTCCGCCACTCCTCCATTATATGTCTCAATGCAGTGTTTTGAGTCGTGCGATCTAGTTACATACCCTCAGGGGCTCAGCACCAGCCCCTGCAACTGTCCGACCTGTGACTTCGATGAGGGCCGAGATCCTCTCCTCCACATCCGTCAGAGGAAGTGTTTGAGGTGGACCCCCACCTATCCACAGTTGCTCCCTCCGGTTATAGGAACGCTTGGACTGAAAAGATATAAATGGGAAGTGTTAAAAAAGGGTGCATCTGCTGTTGTGGCACAGATACCTATCAAAGTAGCTTAGGCTATACTGCGTGAATGTTCTCGAGGCCTCCGATTAATCCATTTGGATCTTGCATGTGCTTCAACAGTATGTATTCAAAGGTTACAGATATCTAACATGAGGTCTGTAAGAAATCTTTCAGAAAGCAATAGGAGCAGTTGCAGTGCATTGCGATGGACAATGTTAATTATGTGCTTAGATCATTCAACACCAATAGGGTGTCGAAGTAAGCCTTCCTTTCTGTTATGCATTGTGGGAGGCACTCTCACAGAGTGTTGATTGGGATAAAAAGCATGAGAAAAATCGGATAGTGTGTGAGATTTATCTTTGAAGTCATGGAGGCTTGCATAGATGAAAATGTAACACACCCTGACGTCGTTAAACTTTTTTCGGCACTATATGCCAGTCCTGGGCACAGTGTATGCAGCAGAGACCTCTCATTCTAAGTCCCTCCAAATATGCTTGAACATTGGAGACAATGGTCTGGATCCCCTTCGAAGATGGAGTGTGGCCCACCTCCTCTCCACCACATCCATCAATGCTTCATTGGCCTCATGGGTGAAGCGCCTGGCACACTGCCTTCCCTCCTGCTCCTCCATCTCAGCAGAAGTGGCTGAAGTGGGCCGGTTTAAATGCGCATGTGCGCAAGAACCTGCCGCGCCCTGCATTAGGGGGGAAAAATGTGAAAGCGCATGAGCAAAATTTTGGCTCTGGCGCACAGAGTCTGTCGTGCAATGCTTGACTTAACACCAAAGATCCTCCAGAGCATTTTGTTGCCGAAAATTTCTCATGAGGTCGCAAACTTCTTCCCGCTACAAACTTTTGCGCTCGGCTGCGAATTGTGCACGGAAATCCTAAAACCTGAAAATCCAGCACTAAATGGTAGAGTCCCTGTCCCCAACTTGCCAGCGGGGGCTAAATTGGGCCATGTAGCACCCATTTTTTAGGCGTTACATGACCATATAAGGATTGAAAATAGGACCAGAATTGTGCACACGCATTTTCAATGGAAAGTGGACAGCACACCATTTTGGTAAAGGTGTTTGTGCATGCGCGCCTAACAACTGTCGGCAACATGTAGAGCAGTGAGCTGATGATGCAAATCAGTGTGCAATGCTGATTTGACACTAGTGCTGTCATTTTCGAACTCAACACTCCAGCCAAAGCCCTGTCTTAACCTCGCACAGCTGGACACAACGTTAACCAGAATGAAGGACATCCCACCAGCACTATTTAAAAGGATCATGAAATACTTTTACAGTTTAGTTGCTGGATCATTTCTTCTGGCTGCTGGTGCAATTGTATGTGCTTTTGGAGTTTTCCTATACTTGCCTAAAGTTTGCAGGAAATGGTCTGGCTGGCCTTTTTCTGGTTATTTAAAAGCTTATGCTAAAAAAAGTTGCTGCCAGACATGGGTGGCTTGCTAGAAGAGGGAGGAGGAGGAGGGGGCGAAGGCTTTCAGCAGGAGACCAAATTCACCGAGGCTCTTCAGGGAACAATTCTCTTACCTCAACATCAGTAAGGACCAATGCATGAATCATCTTCGCTTTGTGGTGAAATCTGCCAACTGCTGCAGCCACAACTGCAACCTCAAAGCAGGGCAAGGACAGTATTGCCTCTGGCTGTCAAGTTTGAATAGCTGTCACTTTTGAATAGTGAGCTGTGAGTTGTGGGTGTGAGGCTTGTAACAGTGCTAAGTATGTGAGGGTGAGGTAAAGCATATAAATTGTAGGGTTGAATACTGATTGATGGAGATTGCTGGTAAGTGGATGATGCAGTTGCCGTGAATTGAGCAGTGGATGAGGCAATTGGTATTTGAAGAATGCACTCACTCACCTTGACAACTCGTGTCAGATCGTTTCACTTCTTTCTGCACAATATCCATGTCTTGGAGCTACACTCCTGGCATTGGCCTTTGCCACTACTTCTCCCCAGTGCCTCCTGAGCATATATCTGGAGAGTCTCCTACTCACCTTGTGGATACAAGATGTCTCTCCTACTCTCCACGCCTTGCACTAAGACCTCCAGAAATCCTTTGTGCTCGTGGTCTCACATGTTCAGCCATTCCTCAAAAGTGTCACAGCAAAGATTCACTTTTCAAAGGACAGCCACAATGCAACTCCCCTTTAAGAGGTGCAGGATGCCTTTATGTACCACTAGCCATTCGCGATATTGCGCTACCTGCTGATGCATACAGCCATTGAATAGCGAGGGTGGTGCTGACTGCAAACAGCAATCATTGAAAAAGCAAGCAACATGAATCTAACCTGTTGCCTGCATCACAATGAACAGATGCGGATTAATCGCGTACCACAATAGCCAAGCCCAATTTTGGGAGTTACCAATTTAATCTGCCTTCTCTCCATGTTTTGGGCTGCTGAGTCAATTTTTGATGTTGGTCGAGGGATAAATATTGTCCAGGATGTTGGGGAGAACTCTCCTGGTCTTTTTCTAAATAGTGCCACCTGAGCGGGCAGGCGGGACCTTGGTTTAATGTCTCATCAGAAGCATGACACCTCCGACAGTGCATCACTCCCTCAGTTCTGAACTGGAGTGTGTGTCTGGATTTTGTGCTTAGAATTTTATTTTGGAGGTGTCTAGAGAGTGGGGGGCTGCAATAGGCCCTGCCGAATTTAACGGAAGGAGGTGGGAAGGCCGGAGGGGGCTCTGAAGGGTGGATGGGGAAGGTCGGAAGGCTTGAGGGGGGATCAGAAGCTGGAGGAGGGATCAGAGGCTGGTGGTCGGAAGGCCAAATGGGGGATTGGAGATTAGATATTGTTGACCTCATGTGGGGTGTCGAAGACCATGGGGTGGGGAGGGAGGTCGGAAGGAGATCAGAAGGGCAGAAGGGTGGAGAGGTGTCTGGAGCGAGGGAGGGTGTTGGCGAGGCAGGAATGCTGGAGCTAGCAATAAAGTGGAAAGATATTTACCTCCTGGATCCAGCAATCCTTGCCTCTTCTTAGCTGGCAGGTTCCCCAATGTCTGCAACACCTGCCTGCCCACAGTTAAATTTAAAATAGTGGATCGCTGTGAGGCATGCAGCCTCATTATAATATTTAAAGTGCCAGCGCACCTCCTGGGAGCAGGTTGGCTGCCCGCACCCCCATCCTCCATCGTCTCATCTCACCTCCGCTAAAACCGAAAGTGCGCGGGTTGGAGGCGGGATTCAGATTTCTAACTCTTCAACCTCCCACCCGACCCCAACCCACCCATTTTTGGGGGGTAAAATTTCCTCCTAAATCTCTGGAAAGGGACTTGAACCCACAACCTTTCTAACTCAGAGGCGAGAGTGCTACCACTGAGCCACGGCTGATACCTTCCCGCATAAGGTGGTGCATTTTCCCACTGAGTCACCATGCAAGTTCTAAATTACGTGTTTAATCTTTTCTACAAGCAGTTTGAATTTACTAAATTTCACTATTCGATAAGGGGTTGTCCATAAAATAAACATACCAGTAAGGGAGGATTGGCAATGCATATGCAAGTGTATGGCGAAAGGGGAGGACAGTATATATTTATAATAGCTCCTCCATAGTTAGGAAAATGCTTAGTCTAAGACATCCAGTAAAATTGTGTTGGTGGGCATTAAAGTTGGGAGGGGGCAATTACTCTGCTGAAATCTGCAATATTGCTCCTGCTATTGAGTGTAGATTAGTGAGTATAAATAGTACAGCAAAAAGCAAAATACTCTTTTCCCATTGTGGCCAAAATCTGCCAAAGAAATTGTTAAAGTTTCTCATGACAAAAGGTCCAATCGTAAATTTGAAGTAACCCAAAAGCTTACATGAAGGAAAAGATGGTGTGTCCATCTGGAGCAGAATTACCCGCTCAGTTGAAGTCAAAGGGACAAGAAGCACAGCAACCTCGAAATGGAGCCGGGAGCTAATTTTACACTTGCTTTCACAGTCCAGTTACTTAAACATGGCATAGATCCATTTTCAATTGTGAACAATGTCCTCATTACAGTGGGATGGAAGCCACAATGTGTTCGATTGATTGTCCCCGGGACATTAGGAATATCTGCTACCTGGTAGAAAGCATGTTTGACCTGCTGTTACTGCTGTGCTGTCCAATGGGAGCAAAATATCAGATCTTGTTCACCTGTCAAAAACAGCAGTCACTTGAGACACTCAACCAGACACGAACACCTGGCTGCTGCCAGCTATGCCTCTCGTGGTTGGCTGAATTGAGTCAGAGGCCGTGTTTAGAATATGCTTGCCAAGTCTGATGTTTGGGAACAACTAAAGAAACCTTGAATGAAACACAAATCTATTCAAAAACATGTATTTCAGGACTTTACTGCCTCCCTATTTAGAATATATGATGACTCTCTGCTAAAATGTAATTACTCAGTGTCTTATGGAGAACTGTTTCAAGAAGCTGGAACAATCAATCCATACATTAAAGAAGCTAATTAATGACACCAATATGGTGCCCTATTCTTTACACAAACAACAGCCGAGGGTTATGACAGTGACTGAAAATAATAGTTTTGTTTCCTTCTGTCCTGTGACTTCAGTCAGTGATTGAACAGCTGTCAATGGTATTACCATCTTACTAAATTACTGTATTTGTGCCATGTGTCAGGTTAATGTTTCATTCTGTGGTAATGTACTGAAAATGATGCCTGACTTTTTTGATTCTTATAAATTCTGCAGTCAAGAAGAGATTGCCAAATACTGTTTTGTGAAGATAGTACCTCATTAAAGTATCATGTTGGCAATGTACCATGACATTTATCAGTGATGATCACTCAATCAAATTTCACACTTGAAATAACCTAAATTTGGCCATTTTGGGTGAATTCATAATTCCCAGTTTGGGCTGTGCCTGCAACTTTTAAAAATAAAATGGTAGCACAAATCAATAGAGGGGCAAAATTATCATATTGTCTATTTGACTATTTATGTTTCCAACAAAATAGTCATCAATGGTCTCATGCTAGCACCTGTGACTGGAGTAACAACACCAAAGGGATTTGCTTTCTGAATGCAGCACTTTAGGGGAAATTTACTCTGGGTGCCATTTGTAATGAACATGTTTTTGATTTTGCTACAAATAACATATGGAGAAAATCTTTATCATTTGGTATTTGCCTCTATCCTTCAAAAGAGGGGTGGTTAATATATAGCACATGCAACAAATTTGGCCCACAAGTTCATTTTATCTGGCCTAGAAATACCCTGCCAGTTCCTACCATCATTGCGTAATTGCACAAAAAGTCAATTTAGACTCCAGCTCTGCTTCAGCTCTTTAAATTCACTGAGCCTGGAGGATTGGGAAAGAATGCCCCTGACTGGCAGATTTCGATATTTTTTGCATCATTCAGTAATCACCCTGTTATATATGCAGACTATAGATATGCTCTCTGAGTAGTCATTGTATAGTTGCATAAGATGGAGACTTGTTTACCTGATGTACTATCAATAAGGTTCACACTGTGTATATACATGCTGGCACCACTAGAGGGTGCAACTGGTGGAGACCGGGGTTTCCTGCCCTGGTGGCAGGGGCTGTATAAAAGGGCAGCCACTATGCGGCTGCCTCACTCTGGAGTTATGAATAAAGGACCAAGGTCACTACAGTTTGAGTACAACACATTGCCTCGTGGAATCATTCATAGGTACATTACATAATAACTGGCAATGAGAATACGGACTTTCACGCGATTATGGCTACCTTTAGCACACTAAAAGATTTCGCAGAGGATGATGATTGGGATGATATCACAGAACGGCTTGAGCTATATTTCGTGGCAAACGTTCTGGCAGGTGAGACGGACACATTGGCGGAGAAGTGCAAGGCTATACTGCTGACCAGTTGTGGGCCCGAGGTCTACCACCCCATCAGGGACTTGCTGGCACCCACGAAGGCCAAGTATAAGACATACGATGAGCTGACTGAACTAATTCGCGACCAACTAAAACCAAAAGAGAGCATCCTCGCGGCCAAGCACAGGTTCTACACTCACTGCAGACCTGAGGGCCAGGAGATTGCAAAATATACTGGCAACCTCGGGAAACTTGGGGCACCATGTGATTTTGGCACACACCTCAATGAAGCATTGCAAGACATCTTCATTGTAGAAATTGGCCACGAGGGCCTCCTTCACAAGCTATTATCTGCCGACACCACAGACAAACCTGTAGAAGGCCATCAGCATCAGTCAGGCGTTCATGACCTCGACCTGCAGCACCAAGCAAATTATTCATCTTGTGGACTCAAACCTGGTAAGTACTGTACACAGAATGGTGCCTTTCACAGGCAAGACTGTGGAACGTGGCTCTGCCCAGGGCAGAGAGCACAAATCTCAGGGTTCCAGAACTCAGAGCCCACTGAGGGGTGCTAATCGAGTAGCACTATGCTGGCGTTGCGGAGGAAACCATAGGGCTCACCAGTGTTGAATACGCATGCAAAGCCTGTAACACGAAGGGCCACGTCCAGCATATGTGTAAAAGAAATATGACTCACCGTCTAGCAGAGGAGTCGGTAGATGACTTTTAATCCAGCAGGTGTATGATGATTTGGCCAGAGAGGCAGCACAGCCCCAAGAAGAAATGTATGGAGTGTATACCTGCACCACCGATTGTCCTCCAGTGAAGATGGAAGTCGAGATAAATGGCGTTACAGTCTTCCTAGAAGTGGACACGGCAGCGAGCCAATCAGTGATGAGCCAGGGTGCCTTTGAGAGACTATGGAATGAAAAACGACCCGAGCCATGAACTCATTGAATGGCGGTGCAGGCTAGAAGGGCTGAATGGCCTGCTCCTGCACCTATTTTCTATGTTTCTATGTTTCTATGAGCTGATTCCAGTACAGGAAAAGTTGCGCACCTACTCCAAGGAGCTGATCCCAGTCCTTGGTAGTGCGGATGTAAGTGTAATCTATAATGGCGTGGTGCACAAGTTACCTCTGTGGATTGTTGCAGGTGATGGTCCAAAGCTACTCAGAAGAAGATGGATGGGGAAGATCCAGTGGAAATGGGAAGAACTCTTCACTACAGCAATCGATGTCCCCAGTGCTCAGAGGCAGAGCAAAACCTCACCTTCGCTTGGGCCAGGCACCAGAGAACAGACCGTCCATCATGACTGCGTGGCAATGATCCAACACGAATGGCCTAAAAAGTACCTTCCCGGCTCCAGTGGCTGGACTCCTGGGGAGGTAGATCGAATTCACAGGCACTCTTCCAGCTTTTGTGGCAGAATCATGGGAGAGCAGGATCAAGGCAGTCGACCTCGAGCACAGGCAGGATGGCGTCCCTGCTGCAGCGAGGTGCAGCGCGGCGTGACAGGGTTCTCTTAAAAGAGACCTGCAATCAACTGAACTTAAAGAGACATTGTCTGCAAGGCAATCAATGTAATGAACCGATTAAGAATGTAAAGATCAAAATGTTGCGAGATGTTGGGAATAGAGTGTCCCCAAAATTAGCAAGCGAACGAATCTGGGAGGGTAAAGGAGCTGATCCTGATGCCCTGGCCCAGGTCTATCCCATGGCGCAGGCACCCAATGGCACTATTCGTCACGGACCTGGAAATGAAAACATCACCAATATGCACAGTCGGCCGCTTTTGCCCACCACCTGGGTGAAGACGGCACAGCCCCCCAGTTGCTATCTTGGCCATGTCCGGGAGCGAATGGTCAGAACCAACGAGTTCCAGCGAAAGGTCAGAACCAACGAGGAGGCAGCGGGAGTTTGTGAGTCGGCGAGAGGCAGTGTGGGGAGGCCTATAAAATGGCCCAGTGTTGGTGAGTTGGAGAGGCAGCGAGAGTTCGTGAGTCAGCGAGAGGCAGCGTGGGGAGGGCTATAAAATGGCCCAGTGTTGGTGAGTCGGAGAGGCAGCGGGAGTTTGTGAGTCGGCGAGAGGCAGTGTGGGGAGGCCTATAAAAAGGCCCAGTGTTGGTGAGTCAGAGAGGCGTGCTTGTGCAGCTGCAGCAGGGTGAGAAGGCAAAAAAAAAGTAGAAAGAAATTGAAAGGTGATGTCACAGCCAAGGGGATAAGTGATTGGCTGGTAATTGGTGAGTACCTTTTCTTTTTTCTTTTCTATATCAGCAAGTAACATTTAGCATTGTTTTTGCCAATTTAAGTTAATCTAAGGGTTAAGACATGACAGGACAGCTCGGACACGTGTTATGCTCCTCCTGTATTATGTGGGAAGTCAGGGACGCTGCCGGTGTCCCTGACGACTACGTGTGCAGCAAATGTATCCGCCTCCAGCTCCTGATGGACCGCATTGTGGAATTGGAGCTGCGGGTGGATTCACTCTGGAGAATGCACGATGCTGAGAATGATGTGAATAGCACATTGAGTGAGTTGGTCTTACTGCAGGTAAAGGGTCCACAGCCAGATAGGGAATGGAAGACCAACAGGAAGAGCAGTGCAAGGGTCATCCCCCTGCAAAACAGATGTACCGTTTTGGGTACTGTTGAGGGGGATGACTCATCAGGGGAGAGCAGCAGCAGCCGTGACACCGTGGCTGGCTCTGCTGCACAAAAGGGCAGGAAAAAGAGTGAGAGAGCGATAGTGATAGGGGATTCAATTGTAAGGGGAATAGATAGGCATTTCTGCGGCCGTAACCGAGACTCCAGGATGGTTTGTTGCCTCCTTGGTGCAAGCGTCAAGGATGTCTCGGAGCGGGTGCAGGACATTCTGAAAATGGAGGGTGAACAGCCAGTTGTTGTGGTGCATATAGGTACCAACGATATAGGTAACAAACGGGATGAAGTCCTACGAGCCGAATTTAGGGAGCGAGGAGTTAAATTAAAAAGTAGGACCTCAAAAGTAGTAATCTCAGGATTGCTACCAGTGCCACGTGCTAGTCAGAGTAGGAATTGCAGGATAGCTCAGATGAATACATGGCTTGAGCAGTGGCGCAGAAGGGAGGGATTCAAATTCCTGGGACATTGGAACCGGTTCTGGGGGAGGTGGGACCAGTACAAATCTGACGGTCTGCACCTGGTTAGGATCGGAACCAATGTCCGAGGGGGAGTGTTTGCGAGTGCTGTTGGGGAGGAGTTAAACTAATAAGGCTGGGGGCTGGCAACCTATGCAGGGAAACAGAGGGAAATAATATGGAGTCAGAAGCAAAAGATAGAAAGGAGAATAGTAAAAGTGGAGGGCTGAGAAACCCAAGGCAAAAAACAAAAAGGGCCACATTACAGCAAAAGGGGCAAAGTGTGTTAAAAAGACAAGCCTGAAGGTTCTGTGCCTCAATGCGAGGAGTATTCGGAATAAGGTGGACAAATTAATTGCGCAGATAGCAGTTAACGGGTATGATGTAATTGGCATCATGGAGACATGGCTCCAGGGTGACCAAGGCTGGGAACTTAACATCCAAGGGTATTCAGCATTTAGGAAGGATAGACAGAAAGGAAAAGGAGGTGGGGTGGCGTTGCTGGTTAAAGAGGAAATTAATACAATAGTAAGGAGGGACATTAGCCTGGATGATATAGAATCGGTATGGGTGGAGCTGCGGAACTCCAAAGGGCAGAAAACACTAGTGGGAGTTGTGGATAGACCACCAAATAGTAGTAGTGAGGTTGGGGACAGCATCAAACAAGAAATAAGGGATGTGTGCAATAAAGGTATAGCAGTTATCATGGGTGACTTTAATCTACACATTGATTGGGCTAACCAAACTGGTAGCAATGCGGTGGAGAATGATTTCCTGGAGAGTATTAGGGATGGCTTTCTCGACCAATATGTCAAGGAACCAACTAGAGAGCTGGCCATCCTAGACTGGATGATGTGTAATGAGAAGGGACTAATTAGCAATCTTGTTGTACGAGGCCCCTTGGGGAAGAGTGACCATAATATGGAAGAATTCTTTATTAAGATGGAGATGACACAGTTAATTCAGAAACTAGGGTCCTGAACTTAAGGAAAGGTAACTTCGACAGTATGAGGCGTGAATTGGCTAGAATAGACTGGCAAAGGATACTTAAAGGGTTGACGGTAGATAAGCAATGGCAAACATTTAAAGATCACTTGGATGAACTTCGGCAATTGTACATCACTGTCTGGAGTAAAATTAAACGGGGAAGGTGGCTCAACCATGGCTAACAAGGGAAACTAAGGATAGTGGTAAAGCCAAGGAAGAGGCATATAATTTGGCTAGAAAAAGCAACAAACCTGAGGACTGGGAGAAATTTAGAATTCAACAGAAGAAGACTAAGGGTTCAATTAAGAGGGGGAAAATAGAATACGAGAGGAAGCTTGCAGGGAACATAAAAACTGACTGCAAAAGCTTCTATAAATATGTGAAAAGAAAAAGATTAGTGAAGACAAACATAGGTCCCTTGCAGTCGGATTCAGGTGAATTTATAATGGGGAACAAAGTAATGGCAGACCAATTGAACAAATACTTTGGTTTGTCTTCACGAAGGAAGACACAATTAACCTTCCGATTGTACTAGGGGACAGTAGGTCGAGTGAGAAGGAGGGACTGAAGGATATCCTTATTAGGTGGGAAATTGTGTTAGGAAAAGTGATGGGATTGAAGGCCGATAAATCCCCGGGGCCTGATAGTCTGCATCCCAGAGCACTTAAGGAAGTGGCCCTAGAAATAGTGGATGCATTGGTGATCATTTTCCAACAGTCTATTGACTCTGGATCAGTTCCTATGGACTGGAGGGTAGCTAATGTAACACCACTTTTTAAAAAAGGAGGGAGAGAGAAAACAGGTAATTATAGATCGGTTAGCCTGACATCAGTAGTGGGGAAAATGTTGGAATCAATCATGAAGGATGAAATAGCAACGCATTTGGAAAGCAGTGACAGGATCGGACCAAGTCAGCATGAATTTATGAAAGGCAAATCATGCTTGATGAATTTTCTGGAATTTTTTGAGGATGTAACTAGCAGAGTGGGCAAGGGAGAACCAGTGGATGTGGTGTATTTGGACTTTCAAAAAGCTTTTGACAAGGTCCCACACAAGATATTGTTGTGCAAAATCAAAGCGCATGGTATTGGGGGTAATGTACTGATGTGGATAGAGAACTCGTTGGCAGACAGGAAGCAGAGAGTCGGGATAAACGGGTCCTTTTCCGAATGGCAGGCAGTGACTAGTGGAGTGCCGCAGGGCTCAGTGCTGGGAACCCAGCTCTTTACAATATACATTAACGATTTAGATGAAGGAATTGAGTGTAAGATCTCCAAGTTTGCCACTAAACTAGGTGGCGGTGAGCTGTGAGGAGGACGCTAAGAGGCTGCAGGGTGACTTGGACAGGTTAGGTGAGTGGGCAAATGCATGGCAGATGCAGTATAATGTGGATAAATGTGAGGTTATCCATTTTGGGGACAAAAACACGAAGGCAGAATATTATCTGAATGGCGGCAGATTAGGAAGAGAGGAGCTGCAACGAGATCTGGGTATCATGGTTCATCAGTCACTGAAAGTTGACATGCAGGTACAGCAGGCGGTGAAGAAGGCAAATGGTATGTTGGCCTTCATAGCGAGGGGATTTGAGTATAGGAGCAGGGAGGTCTTACTGCAGTTGTGCAGGGCCTTAGTGAGGCCTCACCTGGAATATTGTATACAGTTTGGGTCTTCTAATCTGAGGAAGGACGTTCTTGCTATAGAGGGAGTGCAGCAAAGGTTCACCAGACTGATTCCAGGGATGGCTGGACTGACATATGAGGAGAGATTGGATCAACTGGGCCTTTATTCACTGGAGTTTAGAAGGATGAGAGGGGATCTCATAGAAACGTATAAGATTCTGATGGGACTGGACAGGTTAGATGCAGGAAGAATGTTCCCGATGTTGGGGAAGTCCAGAACCAGGGGACATAGTCTTAGGATAATGGGTAGGCCATTTAGGACTGAGATGAGGAGAAACTTCTTTACTCAGAGAGTTGTTAACCTGTGGAATTTTCTGCTGCAGAGAGTTGTTGATGCCAGTTCATTGGATATATTCAAGAGAGAGTTAGATATGGCTCTTATGGCTAAGGGGATCAAGGGGTATGGAGAGAAAGCAGGAAAGGGGTACTGAGGGAATGCTCAGCCATGATCTTATTGAATGGCGATGCAGGCTCGAAGGGCCGAATGGCCGAATGGCCTTCTCCTGCACCTATTTTCTATGTTTCTATATTTCCCCAAACCGCACCTGGAACTGCCAGGTTCTCAACACCATTAGAGAGCAGGCAGAAGTTTCTGCAGCCCTCAAAGGAGAACAGGGACACCACACACATCTGACTGAACCATGAATGCAATCTACCCAATCCTGGCGCATGACCATAAAATGTAACGAATGTAAGTCACTGAACCAAGGTGTCATGATACAAACCGTAAAAAAAAAAATGTTCTTCCTTTCTTTGTACTTGCACTGTGTCTGATCCTGTATGTTAATGTAACAGGCCAGCTGCATGATCTCGCTGTGTGGTGGGAGGGGAGGCGGGGAGGAAATGGATGTATGTAGACATGGACACACACATGGATGACACCAAAAACCCACTGGAACATCCTCTGCATCATCAAACCATCCAAACTGGTAACCACTACCCAACGTTGTGGTAAAAGGACTTTGGGATTAACAGGGAGAGAACCAAGCCAAATAACAGCCAAGGTACAAGGGCGATTGGCACTTAAGTCTGGGGATAGCTAAGCAAAAGCACATAGTGCAAAGGTAATTGGCACAAAGGACTTGGGACTATGTTATATTTGCAGAATATAGATATACTCTCTGTGTAGTCACTGTATAGTTGCATAAGATGAAGACTTGTTTACCTGGTGTGCTATCAATAAGGTTTACACCGTGTATATACTATGCTGGCACCACTAGGGGGTGCAACTGGTGGAGATCGGGGTTTCCTGCCCTGGTGGCAGGGGCTGAATAAAAGGGCAGCCACCGTGCGGCTGCCTCACTCTGGAGTTACGAATAAAGGACTAAGTTCACTACAGTTTGAGTACAACACATTGCCTCGTGGAATCATTCATAGGTACATTACAGACATAATACACCCTTTATCAGTTCTCTGGGGCCAGGAATTTTACCGAAACTAGGCAGAAACTTCCAAGTTTTCCAATTTCAAGGCAGCGGGGAGTGGGGAGTGGGGAGGGTGAAACAATGGGGCTGGATGGGGGAGAAAAGGAAAAGCTTGAATCTTTTGTATGGATAGTGTTTGGAATTTGTGAGTATTCGTGGGTTTGTGTGTGGCTTCCCGTCCATATTTTATACAAAGGATCTCCATTTTATGTGCCTGAAGAGCTTGGATGTTTTCTATATGAGGAATGTGGAATTTATGGCCGAAGTTTTCTCCGAGCGTGCGGGTTTGGGGGCAGGTGAGCAGTAAAAATCGCTGAAAAAGTCAACGCATCGGGAACCCGCTGTCATCCCTCCGACCTCTGACCTTAACTCTGGCGCGTTTCCCAGCGTGCCACGGACCTGCTCGGGAGAGGTGGGCGACTTCATTGAACTACTTAAACGCTTTTTGAGAGACCTTTAAGAGGCTTTTTAACAGCAGGTTTTGGCTTTAACTACTGGAGCACGGGATTGATGCACCTCGCCTGTGAAGGTGAGGAGGCTGCGGGGCGGAAGTGTCCTTGCAGTGGGTCCGCCACCCCGACCAGTTATCAGCATCACCCGGACATGCCGCATTGCACTAGCACATCACAATGTCTCTCCCCTTCAGTTAAAGGGAAGAGCCACTCCGAGCTTTGCAGCCACTTCAGGGGCAAACACTAGCCACCAGGGAGAGTTACGGGCCAGCGGCCTGGCAACCAAGAGGGCATGGCAGGCTCTCTGTCGGCAGCCCGGCCGTACCCGGGGGCATAATTGTCGGGCGAACTGACAGTCGACTGACAAAACAAAAAAACATGGCGGCCGCGGCAGTGCACCCTCCCCTTTAAGGGCGGTTGGGCCGCCATGACACAGAGAGTGCACCGACGGTGAGTCAGCTGCCATTCCACGCCGCCCCATGAACACCGCTTTTCGGCAGCCAGACGCCTTATCGGAGGGGGGAAGCAATTTCGGCCCCAAGGGCTATCCACTGAAGACCTGGCTGATTACACTCTTGAGGAGGCCAAGTACTGAGGCTCAGGAGTGTTATAATGAGAGCCATATTTCCATCAGATGTGTCATAGAGCAAGCAATAGGCATGCTGAAGATGCACTTCAGATGCCTTAATAGATCTGGAGGAACCCTTCAGTACATATCAGCCAGGGTCTCCAGAATCATCGTGGTTTGCTGCGCGTTGCACAACATAGCGTAACAGCGAGGATTGGACCTGCAGGAGGAGCAAGGCGCAGAACGCACAGCCACTTCAGAGGAGGAGGAGGAAGAGATGGAACAGGTGGAAGATGAGGGGGAGGAAGACAAACCTGAGGT
Organism: Pristiophorus japonicus; assembly: GCF_044704955.1. NCBI lineage: Eukaryota > Metazoa > Chordata > Chondrichthyes > Pristiophoridae > Pristiophorus > Pristiophorus japonicus. The sequence continues at coordinate 338,218,707 of NC_091978.1, read as the reverse complement.
GGGAGTGGCACCAGAAATGGCTCATATTGCAGCCCCGGAGGTCTGGGGTGGCCTTATAATGGCCTGATTTATTTAACTTGCTCCAATGTACCCATGTGATTGCAACATGTTGTACTAAGATCCTCTCTGTCCCCACAACAACACCATAAAGCAGCTCTGCAATGATCAAGCCATTCCTCTCACCCAAACCCCCATTGCGAGAGGTTAAGTAACGTCTCACCATTCACTCCAAGAGAAAGGTAACAGGCAAAAATGGTGCAGGCAGATAAATTTATCTGTGACATAAATATGACTAAAACTTATCACTAACATTTGTGCATACCCATGGGTATACCCTTCTGCGTCTAGGATTGTGTCATCTTACTTTTCAGAGTGCTTTTACAATGTGCAACCCCTATGGCTTTAGCAGAGGTAGAGGCAGGCTGCTCACTTCCCTGCTCCGACTGCTTCAACACTTTTGGCAGACGTTCTCTGGTTTTGGAGCCTGTGAGGACCCCGGAAAAGACGGCTCCTCCTGAGACGGTGCAGAGTCAGACTCAACCGTCGGGATCCAAGGAAGCAAGTAGGGCTCTGACTCATGGGGGAAGCAATGGGGGAAAAGTGGAAGTGCTTTAACAAGAGCCTCCACTTCCATGTCCCCTCTCACCATCATCCCTCTCATGAGACACCCGCACTTCCCTGCTAGCAAGGATCTGGAGTTCACCTTGCTGCGCAGCAGTGAGGCGATGAAGGCCTAAGTCTACCTTTATATCTCTCCTAGAGATGAAGTCTATGAGCATCTGCCATATGTTGTCCACAGACAGCATGTTTTCATGTGAATGGCACATTAGCTGCTCCATGCAGGTGGCCATCCTTTCCATGGGAAGAGCACATCGTTGCTATCACCTGCAACATGGTGGTGCTCATGTTGGAAATGGACTCCACCATTCTCTGCACATTTCCAGACATCGTGGCTGCAAAAGCTGCCGGAGCCTCATGCAATTGTTGCTTCCCCTCCAAGATCACCCTCTTTCTCGATGGCCTCCGACGTTCAACATCTGCATGCAGCTCAGAAGTGCTTGGAGCGTCTTGCGCCCTCTGCTGAGGAGTCTCCACTGCTGTCCCTCTCAACACCATCTCCTCTTGCTCACTTGTAAATTGTGAGACACCAGGAGACAATATTACTCTACCTCACACAGGACCCACTGAGATGTGCATAACTGCACTGGTGCTGATGCGCTTAGATCTGCTGACAGTGCACTCTCAGAGGCTGGAGCTTCCTCTGAGGAGCCATCCTCCTCCGGATGGACAGTGGGTCGGGCCACTTGATGAACCTTTGATAAAGTAAAGAGATGAATTGGAAAGTGTTATAATAAGAAAGGATAACGTTACCATTATGACATTTCACTGGCTGATGAGATCAGTCAGCATATGAGTGGCTGCTGTATGCCATGTGGCTGTATGAGATGTAATTCTGTCACCAGGTTGCTGAGAGGTCCCCCTCTCTCCATCTCCCACTGCCAGCAACTCTGCAACTCCAGAGATCTCCAGAGTGACTTCCTCTGTTGGAATCAATTGAGTGAAGACTGGAGGGCCACCTCCGGTTCTCTGCCTCTCCCTATTGTAGGCTCTCTTCTTCTGCAAGGAGGCAAAGAAGGAATGGATGGGCTACATCTGCAGAGGTGACTATGGTGGAGTGGTGTGACATTACCAAATGGCATCCTTCTGTGCTGTTACTTGCTATGATTGCATGAGGATAAGGGTGAGTGTCCCTGATAGATAGTCAGATGGGGATGTGAGTAGGTGCATAGAAACATAGAAACATAGAAACTAGGTGCAGGAGTAGGCCATTCGGTCTTTCAAGCCTGCACCACCATTCAATAAGATCATAGCAGATCATTCAACCTCAGTACCCCTTTCCTACTTTCTCTCCATACCCCTTGATCCCTTTAGCCGTAAGGGCCATATCTAACTCCCTCTTGAATATATCTAACAAAATGGCCTCAACAACTCTTTTTGGTAGAGAATTCCACAGGTTAACAACTCTCTGAGTGAAGAAGTTTCTCCTCATCTCGGTCCTAAATGGCTTACCCCTTATCCTTAGACAGTGACTTTCAATGACTGATGTACCATGACACCCAGGTCTCGTTGCACTTCCCTTTTTCCTAATCTGTCACCGTTCAGATAATATTCTGCCTTCCTGTTTTTGCCACCAAAGTGGATAACCGCACATTTATCCACATTATACTGCATCTGCCATGCATTTGCCCACTCACCTACCTGTCCAAGTCACCCTGAATAGACAGAGCGGGATGGGTGGACCTGCAAGGTATGTTGGTGTGAGGAGTGATGTGTGGGAGTAAGCTTGGAAAGGCAGAGTGATGGGGTTGGGGTGACAAGCACATCAAGATGTAGTCGAATGCGGCACTGCACTCATCTTTTCTGACCTCATGAGATCATTGAATCACTTCCGGCACTGGATCCACATTCTCCTCACCACATCCCTGCTGCTGACCTCCTCAGCGATGTCAAGTCATGCCCTCTTTGTGTCTTTCATTGCTCTTTTTTCTGCCATCCACAGGGAAGAGGACCTCCCTGCATGCTCATACCCCATTCCAGGAAGGCATCTGAGAATCTTGGGGCTGCCCTCTGCCCTTGTGGCTCCATGACCCACAGAATTGTCAAAGTTATGCAGCAATTTATACCTCTTGAAATCACACTGACTACTCCTACATCAACCATCAAATGAGTTGTGTGCAAGGCTGCTTTAAATATCTGCACTGGAAACGAGTCATCGATGACACCATCAGACCCGCTCCATTTAATTGGGCTGGGAAATTGAGGCCATTAAGTAAAAGTCGCAGTGCAGAATGCGCTATTCACATCTTCGGGTTCCCGACATGCTACGCGGCCAACACACAACAAACCTGACTCCAAGGTAACAATTCTAGCCTGTGTGTATTTTTTATTTGTGTAGTTTGGATGTGTAATAGGGGATGTTTGGTTTTTCTGCTTATGGGGAAACTCACTTATTTGCATACGGAAGCTGTCATTTCTGCACAATCATGTGCAGCCCACCCACTAGTGACATGTGTATCCAACCCTCAGCTACAAAAGGTTGAGTAACACTGTCTTAGGGTGTTAGCCCGATGGTGCATCACTCAAGTAACGTTCCTTCATATATAAGCCTGGACATAAGAGTTTGTGCAATATTCAAATAATGGATCATGAAGAAATCACAGCCTAGCCTCGTCAGTCATCACCTGACATTCACAGACGTATATCTTCAGGACCACTTTACCTTGCTCTAAAATCGGCACCAAAGAAAGCAACAAGGATTATGTTACAATTCAGGTTTCTTACTCATGCTTACAACAGCAAAGCGCGATGGTGAGTGGACCACCATCTGCCCCCTCAAATCCTCTCCACCATTTACGAGGCTCGTATCTTACTGCTCGCCTGGATGGGTGCAGTCGCAACAGCACTCACCAAACTCGACACCATCCAGGACAGAGCAGTAAGATTGACTGGTGTTCCTGCTACTGGACTCATGCTCACCAGTGCTTGGTGTTTCATCCAGTGAAAACACTTCTTACTCACCATTTCCTTATGAGTGTGTATCTCTGGGCTAGAGCTTGGGTGGGTAAGATGCTGTGATGGAGATGGGAAGAACATGGCAGGAGTTCTGGTTCAGGATGTACCCAGCTGGTCATGGGACTGACTGGCCTGTTCCTCCAATATACTCTTTATGATAAATAAAGAGAAACTTGCATTTATATAGCGCCTCAGGATGTCCCATAGCACTTTACAGCCAATTAAGTACTTTTGAAGTGCCATCTCTGTTGCAATGTAGGAAACGCGGCAGCCAATTTCTGCGCAGCGAGCTTCCACAAACAGCAATGTGATAATGACCAAATCATCTGTTTTAGTGATGCTGGTTGAGAGATAAATATTGATCAGTACACTATGATGTGAAACACAGTTGAACTTGTTTAAGTGCGCACACAGTGACATTTCCTCTTGAAGAAATAATAGCTGAGTGTAAGGGTCTTGCAAAGCACAGAAAGCTGACACTTTCAATGAGACTTTCTGGTTATTAGAAAATAAGTGGGACAGAGTGGGCCACAATAAAATAAAAGCATCATGACTGCTAACGCGAAAGCGATCATTCTCCTGCGTTATTCTGTACAGATAGTCACACTCAAGCTGTATGTAGCATTCTTGTGTGTGGAACATAGAATCATAGCATCCTACAGCTCAGAAGGCCATTTGGCCTGTTATGCCTGTGCCGGCTCTTTGCAAGAGCTGTCCAATTTAGACCCACACCTCAGCTTTTTCCCCATAATCCTGCAAATGAGTCCTCCTCAAGTTCTATTGTCCTATTGTCTTTTGAAAGTTCCTATGGAATCTGCTCCCTCTACCCCTTCAGGGAGTGCATTCCAGATCTTAACACCCCTCTGTGTGAAAAACAAATTCCCCTCATTTCCCCACAAGTTCTTTTGCCAATTATTTTAAATCTACAGGAAACAATTTCTCACTCTTTGCTCTATCAAAACTCCTCATTATTTTGAATACCTCTATAAGGTCTCCCTTTAAGCTTCTCCGCTCTAAGGAGAACAATTACAGCTTCTTTACACTCGCCATATAACTGAAGTCCCTCATCCCTGGTATCATCCTGCTAAACCTCCACTATACCCTCTACAAGGCTGTGCAACACCATGTAACACTATATGAATGCCATCAATTAAACTTGGCCTTTAGGAAATCCTACCATTTGGAAAAAGCTGAGCGCTCTCTCCTGTTGTTCTCGTGCCCATGGGAAAATTGTGAGATTGCTTGCTCTCACAAATAAGGCAACAGTTATTTGCTTTATGCATTGATGCACTGCAAACTGACTGATGTTATTGATGTCCAGGCTGCCAGCCTGGAAAGAGCCAGAGGCAAAAAAAATGTTCACGGTTATTGTGGCTTTTATTGCCATTGGCAGTGCCGTGACTGCCTTGAACTTCTTGGAGATCCTCCTGGAGCATTTTGCACAACTTTATTACTGCCATCCTGTTGAATCTGAGCTTCTGCACGCACTGTTCCATCAGGTCAGGATCATTCTAACACAGCCAATATGTTTAGTTTGGTTTCCTGAGCAATAATGCTTAGGAGACTTCAACAACAACAGCTTTCATTTAAATAGCGCCTTTAACATAGCAAAACATCCCAAGGTGCTTCACAGGAGCATTATCAAACAAAATTTGACTCCGAGCCACATAAGGAGATGTTAGGACAGATGACCAAAAGCTTGGTCAAAGAGGTAGGTTTTAAGGAGTGTCTTAAAGCAGGAAGGAGAGACAGAGAGGTGGAGAGGTTTAGATCAGGATTTCCTTGGCATTCAAAATTTCCTCCTCATTCTCCCTTTCCTCCAAGTGAAACATATACAATGGTATTCCAAAGAAAACACCCATTGTGCAGACAATTTTGGTGGGAGCTGCAAAGCTGTTATGAAAATGCTCTGAACCCATTCATTATAGCAGAAATGCACCAACACGCTTGAGATCCATTAAATACATTTCCAAATGGAACTTAAAACTCGAAAACGCTAATATTGGTTGCTCCGTTAAAGACCTTTCGACCTAAAGGAGAAGCCTAGCCAACTCAGTATCACCATTGTACATGGAATCATAGTTTCTTATGGCACAGAAGGAAGTCATTCTGCCTATCGTGTCTGTGCCGGCTCTTTGAAAGAAGTATACAATTAGACCCTCTCTCTCCCGCTCTTTCCCCATAGTGCTGCAAATTTTTCCTTTTCAAATATATATCCAATTCCATTTTCAAAGTTGCTAATGAATCTGCTTCCACCACACTTACCAGCAGGGCATTCCAGATCATAACAACTCACTGTGTAGAAAAAAATTCTTCTCATCTCCCCTCTGATTCTCTTAGCCATTGTCTTAAATCTGTGTCCTCTGTGTTACCGTTCTACCCGCCAGTGGAAGCAGTTTCTCCTTATTTACTCTATCAAAACCCGTCATAATTTTGAACACCTCTGCTAAATCTCCCCTTAATTTTCTCTATTCTAAAGAGAATAATCCCACCTTCTCCAGTCTCTTCTCATAACTGAAGCCCCTCATCCCTGCTATAATTCCGCTAAAGCTCCTCTGCACTCTCTCCAGGGCTTTGACATCCTTCCGAAGGTGTGGTGCGCAGAATTGGACACAATACCCTGTCTGAGGTCTAACCAGTGATTTATAAAGGCTCCTTGCTTTTGTACTCTATGCCTCTATTCATAAAGCCAAGGATCCCACAAGCTTTGTCAACAGCTTTATTAACTTGTCCTACCACCTTCAAAGATGTGTACATGTGAATTCTTAGGACTCTCTGTTCCTACACCTCCTTTAAAATTGTACCATTTAGTTTATATTAGCTCTCATTCTTCCTCCCAAAATGCATCACCTTGGTGTTCTTTCAGAGTGAAGACAGGAAAATGAGACAGAAGGCATAATTTAGTCATCTTTGTGTTATATGCAGAACTCCTGCGACCAACAATTGTCGCAAACTGTGGGCTCTGTAACATGGAAAACATTGAAAAGGCACAATGAAAAAATACGTAAAATCAATGACTGATAAAATGTTTCTATTTTAATTATTTTTCTAGATGGAATTAAAAAAACAAATTAAAATCTGTGTTTCTACACTAAATTGAAACTGGCAGAATCTAAATGTTGCAAAAAGGAAATTCGTGGGTTGGCAAATATTTCAAATGAGCTGAATGAGTTATCAATTCAGTCAAGACTTTTCTACCGCCAGTATTTGTTTTAATGCAATATGATGGCCCTGAATTTGTGGTCCGAGGCTTCCCGCGGTGAAATGCCTCCGATCCGCAAATAAAATGCCCGCGTATCAGGTGGTCTTGGAGTTACGTGGTCCTGGGCCTCTCCGGGTACCCACATATCTCAGGGGCGCAGGTGGTTCAGAAGCGCTCCTGGGATCATGTGGGCTGGCCCAACCAATAAAAGAAAGGCATCCGTATGTACGGAAACCCCATAAGCACGAATGGCAATACCCCCAAAAAATACATCTACGCAACAAATAAATTTTTAAAAACCATTACATATTTAAAATTAATTAATATGCCATTTAATTAAATATTTAAAACAAAGACTTAATTTTTTGAAAATGTTTTAAAAGGGCTAAAAATAAATTACCTTATTGTACAGGTTTTTTAATGTATAAATAATTGATAAAAATTATCAGGCCTGCTTTTACCAGGCGTAAGAAATTCACGGGCATTCGCTGGGCAGAAGTTGGTCAAATAGCCCAACTCTCCCCCCGTGGATGCCCTTTTTCCGGGGATGCGTTGGATCCATCACAAGTTCTGGGTTATCGCGCATGCGCTTCACGCATGAAAACCCAGAACTTGTGCGGCCTCTAAGGTCGCAAATTACAGGCTGACGTATTTAATCAGCTCAGAGCCCCTATTTTCAGCACGAAATATGCTGAAAACATTCATTATTTCATTGTTTAGCTAATGGGCAAATGTATTTCATTTAATGTATCTACTAATCCTAGCTAAATGACTACAAACACATAGAGAGCAATTAATAATGACCTGATTAATGGCAGCATTCATTTAAATGAAACTGCACAGCGGGTGGGGAAGAAACATTTCCATTAAACCAGCTTTCTCCCCGTCTGCAGCCTAATTAAGTTCTTTCTAACGGAAGGAATTTCTGGAATTCATGCCCAATCACTAGTAGGATCCATTTTAAACTAACTTTGAAGGTTTTGTGTTTATTGTTTGAAATAAGATGGATGCTGCCATTATACATATAGGATTGGAAAACCTAGCTGTTTTTGAGCTGCTTCACAAATGCTGGTTTGGCAATGTTAGGAAGAGCTCATTTTAATAATTTTAAGGACTGTTGTAGCAAAAAGAAATAAGAAATAGTTGAAAATACCAGAAATCTGAACTGGAGACAGAAAATGCTGGAAATATATAGCAGCTGTGTTAATGTTTGAAAAATAAGAAAGGTTCAGGGTGTCTCTGCTCCAAAAAATTAACCTGTGTTTTCTCCTTTCATGGATGGACCCACTGTGCATTTTCAGCATTTTGTTTCCATTTGCTGCAGCATAAAAATGTTTATTTGAAAAGCTCTAGGCAGCATCGGAACATTATAATCATTCAAATTGTGACATATTGTCCCTCTATTCTATTGATGCCTTGCAGCAAATGTATTTTTTTTAATGTATAATAAGCAAGATTTTCTGGGAAGGCAATACGTTGAAAGCAATTTAATACCAGGCCTAACCAAAGCCTTCTATAGCTATTGAGGTGTAATTACTTTATTGTGCAGATGATAACCTGTCACTATTTAAAATGTCCTTCCAGTCTACCAAGGGATGAGAGAGACTAGATCAAAGAGGTTTAAATTCACTTAACTACCTTGTTTGAAAGCGGACTGTGAGAATGAAATGCGAATCCACTAAAACAACCAAGGAAAGGGTGTAACCGCACGAGCAGTGCTGTGTGAAACAGACTGCAGAACAAGACTGAGTATGTTACAAGGAGATTGATTTCATTGCCATAAGAATATCTTTTAAAGGAATAATGTTATTCAATACTTCCAATGTTGACAGCATGTTCCTCCATCTCTCCTCCACCTCTCTTTCCCTCTGGTCTATTATACCTGCCAACCCTCTAACAATTGAAACCTACCTCCAGTTCTATGGTATAACTGACACAACCTCCATTTTATTATATGTTGTCAATTGTTGAAGGATAATTGCAAGTAGGAACAAAAGAGTACTGTGCTGACTGATCTTTTCTCAAACCAGCATTTCTCCCTATTGTGAAAAAAAAATTATCTATAGTCTATTGAATACAAAAAGCAATCTCTCAAATGTAACACACTGGTGCTTCACCAAAGGACTTAACTGCCTAATTAAACAAACCATTTCTTAATGAGTGCAACACAGAAGGTTCGACCACCAGCATTGTATTTTCTTACAGGAAGGATGCCAGGTATCTGGTAGAATTCTTAAATCTTTCATACTTTTATTGTATCGTGGTCCATATGGTGAGTTCATTTAATGCTTTGTTGCCTTACGTGGCGAGGTTAATGAAACCGAGTGTAATTTCTATCAAACTAATCTATAATGGCTAAGGATGCAGATAGAATTGAACAGTGAGCTAGAATCTGAACATGACTGCTTCAGAGGCCCTGGGCTGAATACAGTTGGTCTGAGCCCGGATTTACCATCTTTTATACTAAGCTGGAAATCTTGGAACTGAGCACTGAAGCATCAAGCCTGCCAAGCTTGGAGCAAGTGTTTGTGCCTGGCAAGGGTCTCAATGGGGGAAAATTCCTCGAAAGTAGGAATGACAAGACAAAGACATATGAGGTACATCGGATGCGCGAGAACTAGAAGATCTGTGGACATACAAGAAGCATGCTGCTTTTCATTTCAGAACTGAGTTTGGCTGAGTTCCATATTGAACTGAACTGAGGCCGTGTAATTATTGCTCAGAAACAACAGCACTCAGCTCAAAGGTTCAGAAACAATCTTTAAAAGTAAAATGAATGACCAGGGAATCTTTGCAATGCTACACAAATTCAGAGCTCACCTGGGGGCTTTATGCAGGGATGTCCAACCTTTTGGAGCTAAGAGTCGGCTACACATAGAATCATAGAATCATAAAGTGGATGAGCAATGGCAGACATTTAAAGATCACATGGATGAACTTCAACAATTGTACATCCCTGTCTGGACTAAAAATAAAACGGGGAAGGTGGCTTAACTGTGTCTAACAAGGGAAATTAGGGATAGTGTTAAATCCAAGGAAGAGACATATAAATTGGCCAGGAAAAGCAGCAAACCCGAGGACTGGGAGAAATTTAGAATTCAGCAGAGGAGGATTTAATTAGGAGGGGGAAAATAGAGTATGAGAGTTAGCTTGCAGGGAATGTAAAAACTGACTGCAAAAGCTTCTATAGATATGTGAAGAGAAAAAGATTAGTGAAGAAAAATGTAGGTCCCTTGCAGTCAGAATCAGGTGAATTTATAATGGGGAACAAAGAAATGGCAGACCAATTGAACAAATACTTTGGTTCTGTCTTCATTATGGAAAACCTTCCGGAAATACTGGGGGACCGAGGGTCTAGCGAGAAGGAGAAACTGAAGGAAATCCTTATTAGTCAGGAAATTGTGTTAGAGAAATTGATGGGATTGAAGTATGATAAATCCCCAGGGCCTGATAGTCTGCATCCCAAAGTACTTAAGGAAGTGGCCCTAGAAATAATGGATGCATTGATGGTCATTGTCCAACATTCCACAGACTCTGGATCAGTTCCTATGGATTGGAGGGTAGCTAATGTAACCCCACTTTTTAAAAAAGGAGGAAGAGAGAAAATGGAATTATAGACATCAGTAGTGGGGAAAATGTTGGAATCAATTATTAAAGATGTAATAGCAGCGCATTTGGAAAGCAGTGACAGGATCGGTCCAAGTCAGCATGGATTTATGAAAGGGAAATCATGCTTGACAAATCTTCTAGAATTTTTGAGGATGTAACTCGTAGAGTGGACAAGGAAGAACCAGTGGATGTGGTGTATTTGGACTTTCAAAAGGCTTTTGACTAGGTCCCACACAAGAGATTAGTGTGCAAAATTAAAGCACATGGTATTGAGGGTAATGTATTGATATGGATAGAGAACTGGTTGGCAGACAGGAAGCAAAGAGTAGGAATAAACAGGTCCTTTTCAGAATGGCAGGCAATGACTAGTGGGGTACCGCAAGGTTCAGTGCTGGGACCAAAGTTATTTAAAATATACATTAATGATTTAGACAAAAGAATTGAATGTAATATCTCCAAGTTTGCAGATGACACTAAGCTGGGTGGCAGTGTAAACTGGTGAGGAAGATGCTAAGAGGCTGCAGGTTGACTTGGACAGGTTAGGTGAGTGGGCAAATGCATGGCAGATGCAGTATAATGTAGATAAATGTGAGGTTGTCCATTTTGGTGGGAAAAACAGGAAGGCAGAATAGTATCTGAATGGTGACAGATTAGGAAAAGGGGAGGTGCAATGAGACCTGGGTGTCATGGTACATCAGTCATTGAAGGTTGACATGCAGGTACAGCAGGCGGTGAAGAAGGCAAATGGCACGTTGGCCTTCATAGCGAGAGGATTTGAGTATAGGAGCAGGGAGGTCTTACTGCAGATGTACAGGGCCTTGGTGAGGCCACACCTTGAATATTGTGTACAGTTTTCGTCTCCTAATCTGAGGAAGGACATTCTTGCTATTGAGGGAGTGCAGCAAAGGTTCACCAGACTGATTCCCGGGATGGCTAGACTGACATATGAAGAAAGTCTGGATCGACTAGGTTTATATTCACTGGAATTTAGAAGAATGAGAGGGGATCCCATAGAAACATATACAATTCTGACGGAATTGGACAGGTTAGATGCAGGAAGACTGTTCCCAATGTTGGGGAAGTCCAGACCAGGGGTCACAGTCTAAGGATAAGTTGTAAGCCATTTAGGACCGAGATGAGGAGAAACTTCTTCTCTGAGAGAATTATGAACCTGTGGAATTCTCTACCACAGAAAGTTGTTGAGGCCAGTTCATTAGATATATTCAAAAGGGAATTAGATGTGGCCCTTATGGCTAAAGAGATCAAGGGATATGGAGAGAAAGCAGGAATGGGGTACTGAAGTTGCATGATCAGTCATGATCATATTGAATGGTGGTGCAGGCTCGAAGGGCCGAATGGCCTACTCCTGCACCTATTTTCTATCTTTCTGTGTTACAGCACAGAAGGAGGCCATTTGGCCCTTGAGCCCATGCCGTCTCTCTATAAGAGCATTTCATCAAGGTCCGCTCTCCCACAGAGCTGATTGATGCCACCACCCACTGATGACATTACATTATGCAGGCCTACAATAGCATCGGCCTGGTGCTCAATGGCAACTGCAACGTCAGCCATAGCCCATGTCTGATACCCCATGGTCACTTGTTGCATGCAACATCTGTTGGTCTCTACCAAGGATGGGCTCAGTGTGCTGCTGAGAGGCAGGTGCAAACCGTTAGATGGACTCCTTCATCCTTACAGCTAGTGCTCCGAGATTCTCCAGCATCCTTGCCAATGCACGCAGCAAATCGCTGTGCAACCGCAATGATTGTCTTGCAACAACCTATAATTCGGCCTCATCATCAGAGTGCTGCTGATCATCACTCAGGTGCGCACTCACCCTCCAGGAACTGGCCCCTGGGCTTCCCCTCCCCCTGTGGCATTGCTGCAGGCCACTGGGTCCCGAGCATCACCCACCTCCACCTCCACCTCCCCGACCACGCCTTCTTCCCGTAAGCTGGTGGCCCCTCTCTCTGAGGCCGCTGTCCCCAGTGTGATGTCCATAATGGTGTCCTCCTGCTCCTGTACAACATCACCCACAGTCGAAGGTTGACGTGCAGGCTGCGGTCCATCTGGTTGATCATCTGAAAGCACAAAGCCAGAGAAGAGTGGTTACCTGCAGGGGCGGGGGCCAGAACCAGGAAAGGCATTTGGAACTGTCAGTCTCATGGAAAGAGCTGAAGGATTGTGGTGTCAAGGCTAAATGGCCTGCTAGACGCTGCAAAGGAACTCAACATACCGTCACTGTCACGAGGGGGTTCAGCCTCGCCCTCTGCCATCGCACCAACTTGAGCGCCCATTAGGGCCGAAATGCGTTCCTCCAACGCAATAATGGGCTGGAGGTCAGGGTCCCCTCCTTCAGTCCTTATCGTCTCCCCTCGATTGTGGGCGAGCTTGGCTTGCAAGATTAAAGAAAACGTCAGTGTCCTTCTATCAGTCTGTCCCAAGTGCCTTACATAGTTAAGTACATGTTACTGTATAAGAGTCTTCACAGGTCGAGGAAACTTAGATTAGCTGTGTGTCCTTAGTTTGCCAATGCTTGAATGAGGGCCTAACATTAATGGTGAGGCTACTGTCTTCCACACGTATATGAAGAGTGAAGAGGTAACAAGATGAGGGTGGGTGTGAAGAACAGATGAGGAAGGTTACCAACGCTTGCAGGCCCTTGGAGTGAGTGAGGCTGCAAATGCGAACGTTGCACCTCGCCTCACCCACGTAGAGTATGGGGTCCGACACATTCACATTGGAGACAGACTTCACATTGAGCTGACGGCATGGCATGGTCAGGTTAATGTTAAAGATACTCACCCTCAGTAGCCGCATCATGTCGTTCCACTTCTTGCGGCACTGAGTGGCTGTCCTGTGCACCGTGTCACTCGCTGACATTCTTTTAGCCACATCCTTCCATAGACGTCGAAGGACCTGTGATTGTGGCCTCCTCCCAGCCTCTGTCCTCAGTAGTTCCCGATGCCCCTCCTGGGCATGAAGGAGTGCATCGAGGGCTGTGTCTGAGAAGCAGTGAGAGTGCTGGCGTGCTGTTGCTGCATCTGCCATCTTCACCGTCTGACTGAGTGCATAGGAAGAGAATATACCCATGAGGCGGTGAGGCGTCCAATAACTGCCTCAATTGTATGCAGGTGGGACCAATATGTCAGTGGCGCAGCTCCAAATGCATTGGTCAAAAGTGACAAATCATTAACCGAAAAACGTGACAAATACTTAACCAGTTTTGTCAAAATGCCGCTGTTGTCGCCCCACTTAACGCTGTTTTCGGCCTCCAGAGTAGTGTGCAATGCCTTAATTTAACACTACAATCCACTTTTCAGACGACAAAACTGAATTTTGCAATTCCAAACGGCAAGTGGTGCCTACCGTTAAAATCTGCACTTAGCCGGTGTCAACGCTGCAAAATCGGCGACACCGAATTTCGACCCCTCAGTCTTTGAGTATATTCAAGACAGAGATCGAAAGATTTTTGGATATTATTGGAATCAAGGGATATGGGGACAGTGCAGGAAAGTGGAGTTGAGGTAGAAGATCAGCCATGATCTTATGAATGGCGGAGCAGGCTCGAAGGGCCGAATGACCTATTCCTGATCCTAATCCTTATGTTATGTTCGAACGGGGCACGAAACAGTTTTCGACCAGCGGAAGTGGGGGTACGGATGCTATCGGCTCCCGTGAAATTGTGCGGGAGTTAGTGGAGGCATTGCCATGGTAGCGCAGTGCCCCGGGCCGCTGCACAACCGGCGATGACATCATCGTCGTGCGTACCGACCACTTAGCACCGCGCGCTGATCCCTTTCCGCCCCACGGCAGATATTGCCCTATGTCTCCGCTCACGGGGCAGAAGTTAAAGGGGAGGTGTGGAGCAACCTGCGCCGCCATCTTACCTGTTTGGCTAACTCATCATACGGCCCAACTTCTGCCTCCCTTGCATGGTCCGGGCCGCCATCCTGCAGTCTGGCACTCCATTTTGGGTGCCATCAGAAACCGTGCAAAGTGCGCAGCGGCCCTCCCCTTTAACCAAGTGGAAGTGGAACACGCGCGATTGCACTCCCCTTCCTCTGGCCAAGTGCAGGAAATCCTGCTCCGAGTCGGTTCCTGCCCTCAATCGGGATGCTGGGAAACTCCGCTCCCTAGATCACTTTCATTCACTTCCTATTAGAACGGTTATAATAATGGGCTGGAAGAAGGTTGCTTCGCTGCTTCAGCTGAGGGAATAGCATTACCTGCATTTATTTGCTAAGTCACTAAGCGGTGACTTTTAAAACGTTGTAGAATTTGCCAATGTTTTGTTTTTCGCTCTTAAAGAGTGTTTCAGAATAGTTAGGCTGGGTGCCATTGTGTCTAAGCGACGCAGTCTACTTTACAACATACAAAATATACTCATGTAAGCAATAGGATAAGCGACTGCAGCTAACTACTGTGGAAGGAGAGGTAGTTTAAAAAAATCCTCAAATAAGAACCAAAAACTTTTTTGCATTTTATTTTGAAAAAATGGACTGGAGATGGTGGCGTAGATTTTTGCCTTCGCCGCCTGAAATCAATGGAATACAAATCAGATGGATTCTATGACAGGTCGATGATCAACCTCTGCCTGAGATTATTACCCAGGCCATGAAGTCGAAGAGCTATGCTAATAGTTTACATGTATGAGGGTTGAATGTCTGTCGGGGTTCTCCTGTTCATCTTCAATGGAAGAGCTGCGTAAAACCGCAGATAAACGCCATTGATGGCCACTTTTCTGGGGTTTCTGCGGCTCTTTTGGCAGTCACACAGAGTGATCGGGAGAACCCGTGCAGCAATTCACCCCTCCCCAGAACATTTCTAACCTTGTACTGTGTGGTATCACAGCTAGATTGTCACAATGTAATAGAACTGTTGAAACACACTCCACAACCTATGAGGGAAGCATTAAGTAAAAGGAGCAATCAACTATCAACACTGCATGTTTATGAAATTAAAGTTTGTTCCCATTTTGTGTCAATTTGAATGTGATTCCCATCAGTCCCTGTGCTCCCTGGAGGTCATGTGATGGAGAAGGGGAGGAGAGTGCAGGAGAGACACAAAGCTTGGCCAAACCTTCATGAATAAAAATGGTGCTGCTTTGCTTTTCACTTTTGTGTTAGAAAAAAAAAGGTTGGGGAGAATGGATATCCTCCGCACCGCAAATTGAAATCCGGTCTCAGCTTATAAAATGGAAGTCTTCTCTATTTTCTGACTAGCACCATCCCAAGTCTCAGTCTCAACCCAGATCCCCGGGTGTGGGTCCAAAGTTCAAAAAAAATTGTGCCTATAATTCTGCATTAATTATTTCTAAATTAATAGGAGGTGGGTGGGGGGCACACACCCACCTCCACGGAGGTGGGTGGGGGGCACACACCCACCTCCATGGCACGAACCTGGTATTGCAGTACTTCCAGGAACGGTGCAGTGGCTCTAGGCCTTTTGGCTAAGAGCATTGGCGCAGAGTGATCCTTGATGTGTGCAAGGTGACCTCTGGCATTTGTAATCTGACAAGATGATCTGACAAAGAATTGGAAAGATTGGCAACGAATAAATAAAAAAATAAAATAAAAAAATTATTTCTAAATTAATAGGAGGTGGGTGGG
This sequence comes from Pristiophorus japonicus, assembly GCF_044704955.1. Taxonomy (NCBI): domain Eukaryota; kingdom Metazoa; phylum Chordata; class Chondrichthyes; family Pristiophoridae; genus Pristiophorus; species Pristiophorus japonicus. Next base: position 338,202,711 of record NC_091978.1, on the reverse strand, counting down.
GTGGCTTGACCCATCCACCTCCATGGAGGTGTGTGGGGGGCACACACCCACCTCCATGGCACAAATCTGGTATTGCAGTACTTCCAGGAACGGTGCAGTGGCTCTCGGCCTTTTGGCTAAGAGCATTGGCGCAGAGTGATCCTTGACAGGTGCAGAGTGACCTCTGGCGTTTGTGATTTGACAAAGAATTGGAAAGATTGGCAACGAATAAAAAAAAAACATTATTTCTAAATTGGGTATCTCGTTCAGAGTTGTCACACACAAATAAAGGAAGGGACTAATTATTGTAACTTGTTACTGATAAAATAATTATGCCTAGCTGGAATTAGCTGGTCTACAATTTGCAATTCACAGCTAAGAGCCTTTAATTGTATCTTGAAAGTCTTGACACAAGCTTGACACTGAAAGCTTAATCAACCCTTGAACAATGATGTTAAACTGTCTCACAATCTATCAGGCTGATGGAAGGTGGACTTCCTCGAAGTAAATTAATAACATTTAAACACTGCACAGATTTAATTAAATGTCTTTTTGACACAATTTCTAACATAGGAATTTTGATAAACATCCTGTATAATACTTTACTGCCTGAAGCCTGTCTCACTCTATTTTAGTGCTGGTGGGATAATCTAGCAGATCATCTTGAGTAGTTTTGAATAATGTCATGTTTCCACTGTGGCAAGTTCATTCCAAGACTATGTTTACACAAGGCTTTACATCCTTCAAGCACCTTTCTACAGTGCAGAGATTAATGTGACTATATACAGCACTCCTGACAAGCTTCTAATGGCTTCTTCGTCTATCTATTAACTATTGTAATTCATTACAGTTTCAAAGGAGGAGGTATTTCATTCTCTGCTATCTCATCAAAGTCCATTATGAAAGGAAGTGAGTCCCTGTGCTCACTCAGGTCAGCTTTCAAAAAAATATATCTGAACTAAACAAATTAATTCTATTCATCTGTTTTAAAGCTGCTGTACCAGACTATTATCACAGCAGTTGGCTTTGAGAAATTTAAACTGAAATCTATGCACAGACTGAGTCACATTTACCTTATTTCATGGAACTAGGTCCAGGCTTTAAATTAACCATTCTGAATCCCCCCTTTCCCCCCCTGCAGCTATCAAAGTGCAGTATTTGTATTTCTGTCACACAGTGTTCCAAAAATAATGTCTACATATTTCCAATAATGTTCAAATGTAGTATTGGGGAAATTGATAATGGCACAGAAGATTTATTCAGTTATAGCTTCCTTTATTTCTCATTTTGGTGCAAACAGTCCTTGAGAGATAACCCAATCTGAACCTGTTGTCCTGTATCGCTATACCATCACACAGGCATTAAAAAAAACATATTTTCTCAATGGCCTGGGTTTTCCGGTCCTTTCCGCTCCAGGATTAATCCCGGAGCGGCATGACAGGCGGCGTTCAGGTCTCCTGTGCCCCTTCGTGATCCTCCAGTGCATTTTTGCGGCGGCGCCGGTTGTGCAATGCCTCTCGTTGCAAGTTTTTGATTCGAACCTGACCCGTGCGCCTGGAATCGTGCCTCCTCAATGATCGCCTGGGAAACCATGATGATCTAGCTATGCCGGCAGCGGTGATGAAGGTAAAGCGCTGTACAAGTAAGTGCGAGTGTTTGTTCTTTTATTTTTTTTTTACGATTTGTGTTGTGGTGGCGTGGGCAATGTTTTGGGAATGTTTTTGTGTTTTTTTTAAGGTTTCCCACCACCCCCACGGCCTGGCACTTTAGTTCACGAGTTTCCCTCGAAAAGTGTACAATGCCTCTCTTCGCACTGCTCCCCCTGACGCAGGACCCAGATGCCGAAAATTCCTTACTAAAGTGCAGACTATTACCGGCTGGTAACTTTCCCGCCCCACCTCTGTTTTCACCCTGAAAACAGAAATGCCTAAAATCCAGCCCAATATGTTTTACCCTCATAACAACAAATAGTAATTTGTGATATGAAGCTGAAGTGGATAAAGACATTTTAACAATGTGATTATACATGACCTGTAATTGGTAGTCAGCGATGGAGCAACGGTGCTCACCGCTGGCCCCAAAGAAAACTGCCCACAGAGCTCTCTGTTGTGAGAAGTTTGCCCTTTTCAACATTCAATTGATTGCAGTGCTCTGTCATGGGAATTTCCAGCAAAAAAAAAGCTGCTGTGACATCAACAAGCTGTCTAAGCAGCCAATCACATTGTAGAATTCTCGCCGACAAGAAACCTGGAAATAAGAAGTTGCTTTTATCCAAAAGTTTCAAAAAATGTTACAGTGAGCACAATAAAGATTGGGACTTTCATATAGGGATAAGATAGAAGCAGAAATATGATGAAGAAACTTAAATTAAATAAAATAAAAGTTTTAAAAAATTGTAATTTTTTTTCATAACAGAGAAATTTGACACTCCACCAATATAAAAGAAAGACTTGGATGTATATAGCATCTTTCACGACCACCGGACGTCTCAAAGTACTTTACAGCCAATGAAATACTTTTGAATAGTAGTCACTGTTGTAATGTAGGAAATGCGGCAGACAATTTGCGCAGAGCAAACTCCCACAAACAGCAATGTGTTAATGACCAGATAATCTGTTTTTGTTTGTTATGTTAATTGAGGGATAAATATTGGCCAGGACACTGTGGATAACTCCCCTGCTCTTCTTTGAAATAATGCCATGGGATCTTTTACGTCCAACTGAGAGAGCAGATGGGGCCATGGTTTAACGTCCCATCCGAAAGATGGCAGCTTCGACAGTGCTGTGCTCCCTCAGCACTACACTGGAGTGTCAGTCTAGATATTTTGTGCGCAAGTTCCTGGAGTGGGACTTGAACCCACAACCTTCTGATTCAGAGGCGAGAATGCTACCCACTGAACTACAGTTGACACTAAAAGTTAGTTTTCTGGACCAGTCACTTGTTTAGCAGTCAATAACCTGCTAAAATCCCAGTTACAACTATTCCAATATAGTTTAACATTTAATGGATATTTAACAGCGATATTAGCAGAAAGTATTTGTCAGTTTCATGATTTCACTGATTAAACTGATTGCTGGCTATGGGGTGGGAGTCACAGCACAGCCAATGTCGGAGCAGTGAATGACTGACTGCAACTTCAGGATTTCCAAGTTTAGATGCGCATGTGCTAAATCCTTAAATTTGCGGTCAGTTTCAGAGGGGTAATGATGGTGAACGCAGACAGTTTGCCATTATTACCACCACAAATACTGGGCCAGTATATAATTAAATCCATTTCTATGAGCTACCTGCAAACATAAAACATAATCGGGTAGAAATTCAGTATCGCCCCTAACAAGTTGGGGGGCGCGAGACTTAGCGGCAGGCGCTGAAGTCTCGCCCCTCTCCAAAAATTCAGGTTACCGACCCGGGAAGGAAGTGGAGTGCTAAATCAAGCGCTCCACTACCTTGCTGGGCCTCAGCAGCGCTGCGCTCTGGGCCGCACAGCGTTGCCGCATCCGAGTGGCCCTCCACGCTGCTGGCTCTGCAAATGAAAAATGGATCTACCTGGACCACCATGGAGCGGCCAGGACTCCGCAAAGAATATGGAGCAGCAGCGGGAAACCCAAGGTAAGTTTTATTGTACTTTCCCTTGGCCACCTTGTCTTTGATTTTGCCCCAGTAGTGGCCAGCCGCCCGCGCCTCCTGCAGCTGCCCATGTTTTCACCTGACGCTGCTGCAGGGGGCAAAAGTGAATTTCGGGGCCGGGGCATTAACGGGGCGACGCGCACAGCAATGACATCACAACCTCTGGGCACAGGGCGCCAAACTGTAGTGCCGCCGCTAAACTCCGGCCCAATATGGCGGGAGTCATTAACATGACCGCATCCGGTCGGTAACTCATTTGCGCTCAGGTAGTGTTCCTGGGGGCGCTAACAGGAGGCGCAAATGTGTTGAATTTCTAGCCCAATATATATAGAAAGGCAGCAGATTTGCGAATGATGGATTGGAGTCTTTTCAAAGAAGCTACTAGTAATACTAAAGAGGCCTTCAAATCATAATGTGGCATAACAAGTGTTGCATAAGTGCAATATATTTGTCGGAAATGTTTTTGTCTGCTATTTTAGCAGAGACCTTAACCCATTTAAAATAAACCTTTTGGTATCACTGGAATAGCTAAAGAATTTCAAACTTATTTAATAAAAAAGGGTTAGCACCTCCATTAAAATGGCAAAGAAATTTCAGATTACTGTGTTAAGTGTTGGGGGAGAGAGGGAAGGCTGATATAGAGGGCCGACGCTCACCCCAGCCCACGTAGCAATTCTCGAAGTTAGCAGACAGAGACGGATGGCAAAGTATAACGATCTTTATTACGAACGTCCGGGAACAACCCGCATCATAGCTGCCTGTGAGTGGGGATGCTCCCCGAACAGCACAATCATACAACTTTTATATATTTCAAAAACCCCTCTGTTCCCGGACAAGACCTCCCTAGATCTCTAATTGGACTACCTTATCAGCGCTACTTCCCTAATTGGACTACTTTATCAGTACTACTCCGGATTGACAGGTCATGAGCTCTGACTGACAGGCCATGATCTCGTGACCATCTTAGACCGTTCCCAGAATGGTATCATTACGTTGGGATTTGTTATACATTTCCTTTGGTGCCATGAAGTCTCTCTCTGGTCTCTTCTCACCGTCTTATCAGCGGTCTGTTTAGGTTCTCTCCTATTGACATTCCATGTTGGAATACTATCTGGTATCCCAACCCATAACAGTACCTTCTGGAGCTTTGGAGCTGGAATGTACAAGGCGTGAGAAGAGATACAAGGCGTGAGAAGAGATACAAGGCGTGAGAAGAAAAGCCTTTACCTCCTTATGCAGGAACCAGCACTTTAACCCTTGTCCCGCTGGTACCCCTAATGCCAAATTTCTCTTACAATTCCCCCCCTTTTGGCCCTTGGCGATACGCCAAGCTGGCCATAATTCCCGACAACTATCTCTCTGTAGGCGAGTTCCAGATAGGTTCGTTCACCTGGGTGGCCATCTCCCAAGCTTCAGGACCCCCTGAAACCTTCCCACAAAGTTATATAAGGTAAGTCCTTCCAGTCAGACTGCTTAAATTTCTTCCCTTATGGCCTTAATCATAGTGCGTGCCCTGACGTGTCGTTTGGCCTGTTTTATTCTTGCACATGTTAATCCAATCATGACCAACAGAACAAGGCCCTGTATTACTTCAAGTACGTGTGATATTATTCTTATCCATGGGTGAATTTGAATATTAAGTCCAATGTCCCACAGCTTTGAGTACCAGGGCTGATCAGTCAGCATTGCGTTAGTGTCTCTCTGTAAATTGTCTATTTCTTCCATCAGCCGGATATACTGTCGTCTTTGATTTTGGATTCCTTGCACCAGACATAATTGTTCTTCATTTAATTCCGGTATCTGTTTGCCTTGCGGTTCCCATACCGCCTCTTCGTACCCTTCTCGGGGGGTATCCGTGATTGTTCCGTGGATGATTTCCGTTGCCTCGGGATGAATATGATATCCGTCTATGTCTATTTCACCCTTCGGTCTGAAGCAGAAGTTAGGACTAATGAGGACACAGGGGGTGACTCCTCCCCTGGTCTTAATGGTTAGGTTGGCTGCCCCCATGCTCACGCACCACTCTCCGTTCCCTTGCGGGGCAGCGATGGTCTCCAGGTCGTGTTTAAGAGGAGTAATACTCAGCATACATCCGTTTGTCTGGTGGAATCCGCACTCATCATTCGTCATTCGTGGCGTACCTCGACATAAAACCACTTGGTTATTTTTATAGCAGTCGATTATGGCAATGCCTCAGGTACTATTGTTAACTTTAATCGCCCATCTGGCAGGCTGATGGTAACGCAACCGACTTTGGTTTCTCACTTCACCAATATTATCAATCTGGTATAAGGGGTCTCCCTTTGTTACATCATACTGTGGTATGGACAACACAAATCCAATCATATTCACTTGCCCAGTAATACATCTGAATTTTGGCACCCATGCGTGGCTATTCCTTCGTACCTCGCATGTGTTATTTGCCTTTTTATCTAGAATCCAATTGTTAAGTATACTGTTTGGGATCCAATCTGGTATGTCCCCATTTTGGAGTTGCTCCAAGTTATGTTGGACCTCACTTAATATCCAGGCCCCATACCCGGAGCAAACTATCTCAGCTTGTAATCGTTTACTTATAGCGTTTCCCATTGCCTGGATTAAATTTATTGTCTTGGCATGTTTCTGCAAGGTATGGGCCACCTGTAACAGTTCCCCTTCCGTGCCATCTCCCAACCGCGCTTGTAGGACTTGGTTATCCATGTCCCTCCCCAGCACACCCCTCAAGATTTGCGTCAAGGTATTGACCCTCTCGTCTATTGTATACAGGTCTATGGCATTCACTGTTGCAAGTCCCGCAGCGTAACCCGTGCCCAGCATTTCCAGTATATCCCTCTTCATTCGACCTCGTTCTATCCCTTTTCTGGTATTGAATCTCATGGTTGTGGATTCCGGGCCTTCAAGGATTCTCTGAGTTAGATTCTGGTACAGACCTATAGTCTCATTCCCACAGAAGTTAGGAAGGATGATATCCGTGAGGTTTAAGACCACCGTAAGTAGCCGTTGCCGCACCCCAAAATGTATCTTCTTCTTAGATTTCCTTATTACTAATCCCCCTGTGACTCCCGTCTTTATGGACGGGCATGTGGGAGGGGGATGTGTGGTGGTACTATAAAGAGTTGTAGTTCCCAGAGTGGTTATTGGAGAAACGGTGGTGGATCTATTCCGGACTCGAATGTCCCAACACCACTGATCTGTACCCACACAAGGGGAGGCCGGGCATATTCTCCAACTGGTATTCCCTGGTTAAGGTCTCCCTGAGAATTGGGCAAAGACAGGCGTGCACCTTATTTGTGCCGCCTCCCTGTGAGTACAACTTCCCCGTTTCTTCTCTAGCACGAAGCACACTGCGGTCTCGTTTACTATTACTGTTATGCCCTGGTTATTGGTCCACCCCCAATGTCGATTGTCATCCGGGTTGAATTGAGTTATGCCCGTTAGTCCAATGCGACAATTTAAATCTACTGTTGTACCGGCTACCACCACTAAGGCTCTCAAATCACAGTTAATAGTTTCAGATGTTCTATAGTATAGGCCTTGGGGTCTGTAGCTTCCTTCGTCAGATGATGACCCGGCTCCAAGGAGGAATAGGATCCTGTAAAACACAACATTTCCGGTGTTCACCGGCCGGTTAAGATCCAAATCGTTTCAACTGGGTCCAGTGCTTCCATCTACCAATACCCCCCATATCTATGCAAGCGCATATGTCGCTGATCATGATCACTTGGTGGGGACCGGTCCATTTTGGTGAGAGTCCGAGTCTCTCGGGATTCAACCTCACCATGACCTGGCTCCCTATGGTGGGTACCTGAACCCTTTGTTCCTTCGCATCCCTTTCTAAATCTTTAATGGCTTGTTGGTCCCTAGCTTGCGCTCGTAATCCATGCAGCTGTTTACATAGCTCCATAACGAACCTCCGTATCTTGTACTTGTAGGTTCCCACGTCCTCACTCCCAGATACTAATACTTCTGGCAATCTCATAGCTCTGTCTGTCATTAGCTCAAAGGGGGTCAGTCCAGTGGTTCGGTTAGGGGTGGCTCTTAATTTCATTCGGATTCGTGGAAGTAACTCCACCCACCCCTTCCCGGTCTCCTCGATTGCCTTGGCCATTGCAGTTTTTAGGGTCCTATTCATCTGCTCTACTAATCCGGACGATTCCGGATGGTATGGGATGTGGAATTTTTGTTTAATCCCTAGCAGGGCACAGGCTTGTTTCATGACTTTCCCTGTAAAATGTGTACCTTGATCTGAGTCCAACTGCAGTGGCATCCCCCACCTGGGTATTATTTCCCCAGCCAGGATTTTAGCCACTGTATCGGCGGTGCAATTCCTGGTGGCAAAGGCTTCTACCCACTTTGTAAATTGATCTATTACTACCAGGCAGTACATTTTTCCCCTCTGGCTGGGCAGTGGCCCGGTAACATCTATTTGTAGGGCTTCCCAGTGTCCCTTTGGGCGAGGTTGGTGTCCCAGTCGGACCTTTATCCTTTTTCCCGGGTTGTATTTTGCGCAGGTTATACACCTCCTACAATAGTTTTCTATGTCTCTCCCCATTCCTTCCCACCACCAACATCGTGACATGGAGTTTATCATGCCAGTCCTACCAGTGTGGGTGTACCCATGGTAGAGACCCAATAGATTCTGTCGGAGACATTCTGGGGCCACCACGTTGTCATCTCTCCTCCACACTCCATCTGCCCCCTTTCTTGCTCCGTTATGTTCCCATCCTTTTATTTCTTGCAGGGTGGATTCTCCCTGTACCTTGAATATGTTTATTTCTTCTGTTTGGGTGACACATGAGCCAATCGGGGTCCTGTCTGCTTCAGCTGCCTGTCTGGTAGCTTCGTCTGCCCAGGCATTTCCCTGCTGGTGCCTGTCTGTGATTTTTGAGTCCGCTTTAATTTTTATTACTGCACATTCCTGAGGGAGGAGGGAAGCTTCTACCAATCCCTTAACTATCTCTTCATGCCTAATGGGTCCCCCTCCCGAAGTCATGTATCCCCGCCTCCTCCAAGCAGTCATGTAGTCGTGCACCACTCCGAAGGCGTACCGGCTGTCAGTGTATATGTTGACCCTTTTTCCTGCTGCTAGTTTCAGTGCCTTGGTAAGGGCTACCAATTCCGCTACCTGAGCTGATAGATTTCCCTCCAGGGCACCCTTTCCCCTGTCTTGCCCATTGTTGTCCACGACTGCCCACCCTGTCCGGGGGGTTCCGTTTACGTATCGACGGGATCCATCTACATAAAGATCCATATCTGCCCTTTCGAGCGGGGTTTTCCTAATCTGGCTCCCTTCTTCCTCGCTCCCCGTGGGGTCACACTGGTGCTCCTTGCCTTTGGTGATTATCCAGCCTGCAGGATTATTCCCGCTATCCTTTATGATAGTCAAGGCGCCATTTGGGGGCAAAAGCATTGCTTCCCAATTGGCGCGTCGTGCATCTGATATCGTCCTTAGTCTCCCAGTGTTAAGCAGTTCCACAAGGGTATGTGGTGTATGCAGGATAATCTGCCCGGTCATTATGATAGGCTCGCTAACCCTTTCGGCCCATGCTGCACAATCAAGGGCTGCGACACATCGAGATAGGCCCGCGGCCACTGCTCCTTGTTTCGTGGAGTAGTATGCGACAGGTCTTTGTCTATCCCCGTGTTCCTGGGTTACCATTGCATTGTAGTGGGTCTCACTATTGTACATATACAGGTGGAAGGGCCTATTCTGATCCGACAACCCCAAGGCGGGTGCGCTCATAAGGGCATGTTTAAGCTGTGTGAATGCCGCCTCTTGGGGGCAGCCCCAGTCTACAGGCTCCTGGGAGGGTTTACCTCCTTTCACTAGATCTTGTATTGGCTGGGCCATTTCTGCATATTCTGTGATAAAGTTCTGGCAATAATTAAATAGCCCCAATATCTGTCGAACCCCTCTCACTGTCCCTGGTCTAGGCATAGTTCTAATAGCCTCCTTCCTATCAGCGGGCATCTGCCTGTTCCCTTGGGATACTACGTATCCCAAGTATGTAACCTCCCTTCTTCCAACCTGGGCTTTCCTAGGGTTAGCCTTCAACCCCGAGCGCTGTAAGGCCCCTAGTACTGTAGTTAGGGCCACCAGGTGTTGTGCCTCAGTACCTGAGGCGATAAGAATATCGTCCACGTACTGTCGTACAGTGCTTCCTTCCCCTACATCCAGGGGTTCCAAGATCCCTGACAATGTCTGGTGAAATATTCCCGGGCTGTTGTGAAACCCCTGGGGCACCCTTGTCCACGTATATTGTCTCCCCTTTATAGTGAAGGCAAACTTCTTCTGTGACTCCTCCTCGAGAGATATGGCCCAGAACCCGTTTTCTATGTCAAGTACCGTGAAGATTTTATGTTCTGGGTTCAGGCCGTTGAACACAGTCGAAGGGCTCGCCACAATCGGGTATTCCCTTGGGGTGACTTTGTTCAGGGCGGTATAATCAACGGTGAACCTATAAGTCGCATCGGGTTTCTTCACAGGCCACACCGGTGAATTAGTGGTGGCTGTTACTGGCTTCACCACCCCTTGCGCTTCTAACTCTTGGACTATTTGGTGGACTGCTGCATCAGCCTCGGGTTTTAAGGGGTATTGTTTATGGGCCTTATGCTCTGGCCCGGGAACATTGACCGGGTTCATCCGGGCCAGCCCACAATCCTGTTTGTGCCGTGCCCACAGTGTCGGGTATAGTCGGCAGACACTGCCCCACACTCCCTTCGTTTTCCATTCGGGCTGTATTGGGACTATCCATGCCACTCGCTGCTGCGGATGTCCTGGGCAATCGAACTTCTGTTTGGTTTAATGTTTCCCTCCCCATATAATCCGATTCTGCTGGGGGTCTATAAGTGCCCCTACTTCCCTCAAAGTGTCTATCCCTAGTATGGTGCCTTCTGGGTTAGGGCAGCACCAGAATTGGGTGGGAAATCATTATGCCCTGTATCTCCAGAGGTACTACTTCACTCAATGTTGCTTTTTTAAATCCCCCCCTATACCCTGAATATTGACCGTGGTCTGGGTAAGGGGGAGGTCGAGGTTGGTTATGGATACCGACCCTCCCGTGTCTACTAGCATGTTGCACTGCCGGCCCCCTAACACTGCACTAATGAACATACGGGAATCTAGCGTTGGCCGTTCCAACCGTCCTTCGGGGGCCAGTAACCCCTAGCGGCCACCACTAGCCAATTTGAGCAGGTTAAGGAGCTCTTCATTAGAGGGTGGCTCCGGCAGGGGCAATACCTTTTGCTGGAGGATCTCCACCAGTTCCTCACGGGTAATGGGCGTCCCAGTTTGTTTCCCGGTTTGCTCGGGGCCCTTCCCCGCCTCCCCCCCCCTTTCTGTGTTCGGCAGTTTCTTGCCATGTGTCCCTGTTTATTGGAATTATAGCACTTAAACGTCCCCTTTCTGGCATCCTTTCGTGGGCATTCTTTGCTAGTGTGTCCGCCCTGATGGCACGTATAGGGTAGCCCTTTGCCAATTTACACTACCGGTTTTGGCCTTTACCAAACTGTGTCTGTCACCTAAGGTTAAGTTTTGCGCATCGAACATTTCCTCAACCTTTTGCCAGAAGTCTGTATTTCTGCTATTGGGTTTGGGTGTGGGTAGATCCTTTAATAGTGTCTGTCTCTCATGCAGAGTAAGGGGAATTTCTTGTCTCGTGACGTGAGCGGGTTGCTGTATGTGCGCAGGGGTGGTAGTCGTGCGTACGGGAGCTGCCTGTATGTATTCATTATATGCCGGGGGCTCTCTCTGTGTTCCACCATCAGGAGGCTTTCCTACTGATATTTCCTCCAGGGAGGGGTACAGTGGAGCGGATATCGGGGCTGCCTTTGGGTTGGATATTGCTGGTGCACACAGTAGAGGTTTACCGTTCTCCTTTATGCCCCTTTCTAAGGTTGCTATTTTCGTGTTTAATTTCTGAATCAGCTCAACATGGGTATCTATTTCCTTTACTAGTTCCCGGTAGCAGGTGAGGATAATTGCCTGGGCCATTCTAACCTTGTTTTTGGTCTGACTATCCCACCATTTTTTCTGCCTATCAGGGGCATCCGTGGGCTGCCACCCTCTCCGCTTCATCCCTTCCATTAAGGTTGCATATTTGTTACTTAGTAATTCTAATAGAGACCCTTCGGGTCCCTGGTTACCCTCTCCCCTTTTCCCTTGTTTAATGGCCTTGGTCCCCATTCCTTCACCAGTTCCATTTGTTCCTTTACTTGCCGAGTTACCCATCTTCTTCGGGCTATGAGGGTCGTGGGTACTCCCTTAAATTCGTGTCAGGTATGCAGGACGCTATTTATGTGTCTTCCCTTGCGCCATACACTCGTACCACTGCACGCTTTGGGTCAATATATCCCGTCACTGCTCAGGGACGTTGTCTCTGTTCCCCCTCTCTCTCGTCCCAGCACCGTGCGCTCGTACCGCTTCGGGTCAATAGACCTCTCTCTCCCTCTATATCTTCCCATGCGTCGTACCCTGATCACACTGCCGTGCTACCTCCACGCGCGCATTTCAGGATGCAACTTTTGACCCCCCTTTCACCCCTAGATCGTTCTTGTCCTCCGTCTCCGTCCCTCCGGGACTCACTACAGATGGTTCTTTTGTATGGATGTCCTTCCCTTGCGGTTTACAATGCCACAGCTATAACTTGAAGGTGGTAAATTAAAACATACTCACCCCAACAGCTGGGTCATTGTTCCGTTCGGGAAGTCCATACCCTGTTTGCAGCGCCAAATGTTGGGGGAGAGAGGGAAGGCTTCTTTTCCCACGAGCGGGCCCACTGATATAGAGGGTCGACGCTCGCCCCAGCCCACGTAGCGATACTCGAAGTTAGCAGACAGAGACGGATGGCAAAGTATAACGATCTTTATTCCGAACGTCCGGGAACAACCCGCATCACAGCCGCCTGTGAGTGGGGATGCTCCCCGAACAGCACAATCATACAACTTTTATACATTTCAAAAACCCCTCTGTTCCCGGACAAGACCTCCCTAGATCTCTAATTGGACTACCTTATCAGCGCTACTTCCCTAATTGGACTACGTTATCAGTACTACTCCGGATTGACAGGTCATGAGCTCTGACTGACAGGCCATGATCTCGTGACCATCTTAGACCGTTCCCAGAATGGTATCATTACGTTGGGATTTGTTATACATTTCCTTTGGTGCCATGAAGTCTCTCTCTGGTCTCTTCTCACCGCCTTATCAGCGGTCTGTTTAGGTTCTCTCCTATTGACATTCCATGTTGGAATACTATCTGGTATCCCAACCCATAACAGTACCTTCTGGAGCCTTGGAGCTGGAATGTACAAGGCGTGAGAAGAGATACAAGGCGTGAGAAGAGATACAAGGCTTGAAAAGAAAAGCCTTTACCTCCTTATGCAGGAACCAGCACTTTAACCCTTGTCCCGCTGGTACCCCTAATGCCAAATTTCTCTTACATTAAGCATTTTGTGCTGATATATCACGGCAAAGGGTATTAGCTTCCCACACAATTCCACCTGACTCTGCCACCAGTTGTGTGCAAATGATTACAATTAGAAAAGTTAACAAGAGGTAATTATTATCCACTTGTCCCATATCAGATTATTTTCGACACACTATTAATTTTTCCTCAGTTTCCTTCATATGTTTCCTGTGTATTTTTCTATCAACAAGAAACAAGGGCACTGATTTTAAGGGGGGAGGTGCAGGGTGTTCGTTTTACACTCTACCTCGATTCGTAGACCTCGAGAATTACAGGAAAGACTACACGTGACGCAAAATTTAGGCTTAACCCAATTTCCAGTTTTATTATGAAAAAACTAACTAAAAACTACAGAACAAGACTTCTGAGAGAATTGACCGAAGACATACAATCATCCATCCAGTTAGTTGCTGTAACCGTAGATTGTAGGTTCGTGGTCGTTGGTCCCGTGACCGATTGTTCCTCTTTGATGTTCCCTCTTCTGGTCATTCTCTTCTCTTCCGTTCTTCCGTGTTCGTTCCGTTCCTTTTCGTTCGATCCGAGCTGCTTCCAGCTCATGCATATATATCCATTTTATCAATAAATCACCCGCTGAGCTGAGGTTTCTGTTAATATGTCTGGATCAATTTGCTATTTGTGGTGATCCGTTTGACTAACTATGATGGGCCTAGATGTCCCCAAAGATAACTCCTTATCTTAAGTACCCCATTCTCCAAAAATGCACGCCTTGTGGGGTCCTTTAGTTGTCCTGGTTTCTTGCAGACTTGTAGTCTCGAGAGGGAATTGTTTCCCCCAGCCCCGCCACCCCCTTCGGCCAATCAATCCAGGGGCTCTTCTGTGGGATTTTATGAATTGTATCAATCCCTTTGTTTCTATGCATAAACAGGTCTGGCTCTCGACCGCAGAGATTGGTGATGAGTCATCTTCTGCCCCAAGCTGGCGCCCTTTTTCTCCCTTTGTCCAGTCAATCCCAAAAGCTTGTATTAAATAATTTTTAGTTTGTGGCTTCTTCCTGTGCCCTCTGTAAAAGTGTGCAATCCTGACAGAGGGCAGGTACGGTGTGCATGAGCTCCAAAGCAGACAGTGCACCTGGTGACTCTGGGAACGTGGAGGTCCGGCCAATCTTAAAGGCTAGGCCTCATTTCCGTTCATTTTTTCAGTGCCCCACCCAAACCTGGCCAGGTCCACTACCTGGCCAGTGGACAGAAGTGGGAAATCAGCAGCAGAAGGCCGAAGCCGGGGACCAGTGTGAATAGTCCCGACAGGCAATAAATGAGGGAGGGTGGTGGCGGGGGTGGGGGGCGGGGGTGGTGCTCTGGACGTGATCAGGGAAAGATTGGAGGGAGCCCAGTGCAAGGGAGGCCCAAGGCTGAAGAAAACCTAAAATAAAGTGTTAAAACTTACCTGCCTGGGCCAGAAGGAGAAAAATGTCATTGCTCCCTCACTCAGGCTTCCAACTCAAAAATTGTAGTCAGGCCCCGATCAGTATATTTAAAGAAGAAGCTCATTGCATTCCTGGTGGGTGTCCCGCTCGCCTGTTCAAAAGAGTGGGTTAACATCGGGACATGATGTGATGTGATGTGATCAGAGAGTGTAAGTCGCTGCCTACATTTTCACTGCACCTCCCCCACCCTACCCCTCCGGTCCCAGTCTGGTTTCCTCCAGGCAGGGTAGTTAAAGTCAGAGCTAAAGAAACTGTTATACTATTTTGATTATAGCTTTTTTGCTTGCTCCCATGAACAGCACTTCTTCCAGCTGCGACTATCTGTCCCATAAATCATAATATAACCATTATCAATGCTCGTTTAAGATCTATGATCATTTAATGGGAGGGAAGCTCATCATACTAATTTTTCCCCTCCGTTTTTTTTCTCTCTCTCGCATCTTTCTTATCTTTCTTTATTGTACTTTTTCAAACTTTTGTCATCATTTTCTCTCTTGTTTCTTCAGAGGTGGTGCAATGTGAGTCGGCTGAATGTATACACAATATAATCCCCCTCCAATCACCCATTATTGTGCAGCTCACGAGGCTGATAGGTTTGATCTTTTCAAATGCATGAAAGAGCTATTAATGCAAGTCAAGGGATCCCTTTTTAATGGAAGCTAATTGCACAGTCAACCTAATAATTTCTGTTTTTGTATTTTTGTCATGTTTATAATCAGAATATTCTATTGCTTGTCAGCACATTTCTCAGTTACAACATTGCATTTAATTCACTGAGGCAATTCGTGAATCGCATCTGTCCAACCTCTGACCCCATATGTTTCCATGATATGTCTAATTTAAATATGATGAGCAAGCTTCAGGCATGGAAAATGTGTGTGATTGGGTACTTGTAGGTTGGAGATAGAAAATCAGATACTGAAACAAAATGTAAAAGAGCAGACATTTGGAAAGAGCAAGCCCCTCCACCACCAACATCAGCACACAAGTCAGGAATATGACAGAAGACCTTCCACTTGCCTGGATGGGTACAGTTGCAACAACACTCAAGAAGCTCAACACCATCCAGGACTAAGTAGTCCGCTTGATTGGTAACCCATCCACCACCTTAAACATCAACTCCCTCCACCATGGGTGCACCATGGCTGCAGTGTGTACTATCCACAGGATACATTCCAGCAAGGCTTCTTTAACAGCTATTCTCTAAAACCTGCAACCTCCACCATCTAGACGGACACGGTTGAATGTTCATACCCAAGGAGGATGTGAAACAATTAACAAGGTTGAAATTAAACAATCTGTAACAAAGCGGAAAAAGTCGTCACGCAGTAGAAAGACTGACCAATGACAATATAAATGATGAATTTGCAAAGAATTCTGTATAAAAGAAGCAACTCCTAAAGTGTTCGACGAGAACGTTTGGGAAGGCATCCAGTTAAGGAGCTGGTGTAGACCGTGTCTGATAGAAACATAGAAAATAGGTGCAGGAGTAGGCCATTCGGCCCTTCGACCCTGCACCACCATTCAATATGATCATGGCTGATCATGCAATTTCAGTACCCCATTCCTGCTTTGTCTCCATACCCCTTGATCCCTTTAGCAATAAGGGTCACATCTAACTCCCTTTTGAATATATCTAATGAACTGGCCTCAACAACTTTCTGTGGTAGAGAATTCCACAGGTTCATAATTCTCTAAAAGGGTAAGCCATTTGGGACCGAGATGAGGAGAAACTTCTTCTGAGTGAAGAAGTTTCTCCTCATCTCGGTCCCAAATGGCTTACCCCTTATCCTTAGACTGTGACCCCTGGTTCTGGACTTCCCCAACATCGGGAACAGTCTTCCTGCATCTAACCTGTCCAATCCCGTCAGGATTGTATATGTTTCTGTGGGATCCCCTCTCATTCTTCTAAATTCCAGTGAATATAAGCCTAGTCGATCCAGTCTTTCTTCATATGTCAGTCCTGCCATCCTGGGAATCAGTCTGGTGAACCTTTGCTGCACTCCCTCAATAGCAAGAATGTCCTTCCTCAGATTAGGAGACCAAAACTATACACAATATTCAAGGTGTGGCCTCACCAAGGCCCTGTACCACTACAGTAAGACCTCATTGCTCCGATAGTCAAATCCTCTCGCTATGAAGGCCAACATGCCATTTGCCTTCTTCACCGCCTGCTGTACCTGCATGCCAACTTTCAATGACTGATGTACCATGACACCCAGGTCTCGTTGCACCTCCCCTTTTCCTAATCTGTCACCATTCAGATAATAATCTGCCTTCCTGTTTTTGCCACCAAAGTGGAGAACCTCACATTTATCTACATTACACTGCATCTGCCATGCATTTACCCACTCACCTAAACTGTCCAAGTCATCCTGCAGCCTCATAGCATCTTCCTCACAGCTCACACTGCCACCCAGCTTAATGTCATCTGCAAACTTGGAGATATTACATTCAATTCCTTTGTCTAAATCATTAATGTATATTGTAAATAACTGGGGTCCCAGCACTGAAACTTGCGGTACCCCACTAGTCACTGCCTGCCATTTGAAAAGGACCTGTTTATTTCTACTCTTTGCTTCCTGTCTGCCAACCAGTTCTCTATCTACGTCAATATATTACACCCAATACAATGTGCTTTAATTTTGCACACTAATCTCTTGTGTGGGACCTTGTCAAAAGCCTTTTATATATCCAAATACACCACATCCACTGGTTCTACCTTGTCCACTCCACTAGTTACATCCTCAAAAAATTCTAGAAGATTTGTCAAGCATGATTCCCCTTTCATAAATCCATGCTGACTTGGGCCGATCCTGTCACTGCTTTCCAAATGCGCTGCTATTACATCTTTAATAATTGATTCCAACACATTTTCCCCACTAACGATGTCAGGCTAAAAAGTGGGGTTACATTAGCTACCCTCCAATCCATAGGAACCAATCCAGATTCGAAAGAACGTTGGAAAATGACCACTAATGCATCCACTATTTCTCGGGCCACTTCCTTAAATACTCTTGGATGCAGACTATCATGCCCTGGGGTTTTACTGGCCTTCAATCCCATCAATTTCCCTAACACAATTTCCTGATTAATAAGGATTTCTTTCAGTTCCTCCTTCTCGCTGGACCCTCAGTCCCCTAGTATTTCTGGAAGCTTATTTGTGTCTTCCTTAGTGAAGACAGAACCAAAGTATTTGTTCAATTGGTCTGCCATTTCTTTATTTCCCATTATAAATTCACCTGATTCTGACTGCAAGGGACCTACATTTGTCTTCACCTCCTTTTCTTTTCTGTCTATCCTTCCTGAATATTGAATACCCCTGGATGTTGAATTGCCAGTCTTGGTCACCCTGGAGCCATGTCTCCATAATCCCAATTACATCATATCTGTTAACAGCTGTCTGCACAGTTAATTCATCCACCTTATAAAGAATGCTCCTCGTATTGAGACACAGAGCTTTCAGGCTTGTTTTTTTCACACTCTTTGTCCTTTTAGAATTATATTGTAATGCGGCCCTTTTTGATTTTTGCCCTTGATTTCTCTGCCCTCCACTTTTACTTATCTCCTGTCTACCTTTTGCTTCTGCCCCCATTTTACTTCCCTCTGTCTCCCTGCATAGATTCCCATTCCCCTGCCATATTAGTTTAAACCCTCCCTAACAGCACGAGCAAACACTCCCCCTTGGACATTGGTTCTGGTCCTGCCCAGGTGCTGACCATCCGTTTTGTACTGGTCCCACCTCCCCCAGAACTGGTTCCAATATCCCAGGAATTTGAATCCCTCACTCTTGCACCATTCCTCAAGCCAAGTATTCATCTTAACTATCCTGCAATTTCTACTCTGACTAGCACGTGGCACTGGTAGCAATCCTGAGATTACTACCTTTGAGGTCCTACTTTTTAATTTAACTCCCACTTCCCTAAATTCAGCCAGTAGGACCTCATCCCATTTTTTTACCAATATTGTTGGTACCTATATGCACCACGACAACTGGCTGCTCACTCTGCCCCTCCAGAATGCCCTGCAGCTGCTCTGAAACATCCTTGACCCTTGCACCAGGGAGGCAACATACCATCCTGGAATCTCGATTGCGTCCGCAGAAATGCCTATCTATTCCCCTTACAATCGAATCCCTACTACTATAGCTCTCCCACTATTTTTCCTGCCCTCCTGTGCAGCAGAGCCACCCATGGTGCCATGAACTTGTCTGCTGCTGCCTTCCCCTGATGAGCCATCTCCCCCATCAGTATCCAAGGTGGTATGTCTGTTTTAGAGGGAGATGACCGCAGGGGGCTCCTGCACTACCTTCCTACTCCTGCTCTGCCTGACGGTTGCCCATTCCCTAATCAGCCTTTGTAACCTTTACCTGCGGTGTAACCAACTCACTCAACGTGCTATTCACGACATCCTCAGCATCGCAGATGCTTGAGTGAATCCATGCGCAGCTCCAGTGCTGTTTGACAGGAACTGTAGCTGGACACACTTCCTGCACACATAGTAGTCAGGGACACTGGACGTGTCCCTGATTTCCCACATAGCACAGGAGGAACATGACATGGGTCTGGGCTCTCCTGCCATGACTTAACCCTTAAATCAACTTAATTTGGCAACAATGCCAAAGGTTTCTGACTGATAAGAAAAAGAAAAAAGATAAAGAAAAAAGAAAAACTACTTACCAATCAGTTCTTACTTACTTACTTACTTACTTACATCAATGCTAAATGTTTCCTACCAAAAGAAAAAGATAAAAGACTCACCAATCCACCAGCCAATCACTTACCCGCTTGGCTGTGATGTCACACTTGGATTTCTTTTTACTTCTTTGTTTACTTTCTGCCCCTGCTGTAGCTGGCCTCCCGATCTGCCGCTGCTCCAAGTTGCTGCCGCCGCCCTTTTTCCTCCCGCTCCACTCCGCTCTCGTGATAGTGGTCTCCTGATCTGCCGCTGCTCCAAGTTGCTGCCGCCACCCTTTTTCCTCCCATGCCGCTCTGCTCTCCCGATAGTGGTCTCCCGATCTGCCGCCACTCCAAGTTGCTGCTGCCGCCCTTTATCCTCCCGCTCCACTCCACTCTCGCGATACTGGCCTCCCGATCTCCCTTGATCAAGCAATTAAACAATTCTTTTCTCCACAACAGTCCTGTGTTGAGTGTCTTTGTCATACTCCGCATCAAATGGCGTAGTCTGTTAGGATGCACCCAGACGAAAGACAGACATTTGCAGACAATCAAGAGTGAGTATATTTTAAATACCACTCATAAATCCAATGTAATCTGCCGCAAAACATGTCAGTTGCCTGGGGTGTCCGAACTTGTGAGAAAGGTCTGTAATGGTTTAAAAGACTTGAGGATAATTAAGAGGTCACAATAGTAATAATCAAAGTAGGATCGGCTTCATAGGTTTGTAACTGCAGACTCTAGGTTCGATGAAACCAGGTTGAAGGGGACAATGAACTGATAGAGGAGTAGGCACACCAAAAATAGATGGCGTGCAAAGCTATGCTAGATTAGGGGCCGGGAGGTTCACTGAGTACGTATTTTGCCGACGACCATAAAAATTGTTAATTGCTATGTTAAGTGACGGATGGGATCCCAAATAAGACCCCGCAAAACAAAAATTATGGTGGGAGAAAGGCAAATAAACAGATGGCCAAAGCAGGTTTGATGGTGGTCAGTCAATGTTTGCAATATAAGGCCATGGCCAGGTCGCAATTAGAGGAATTGCGCAAATTAAGAGTAGGAGATGGAGTGGGTAGATCTAAGAAGAATATAACACCAACACAGAAACTTCAGCTTTTGTGCCGAGGAAGAGAAAGATAAGCTTTGTTGAATGAAAGTGGTTGCGTAGAAGTTTTCTTGACTGTAGATTATTTGCGGTGTAAGTTAATGAATTTTCCAGTTGTCTGAAAGCCAGTCTTTTAAAAGAGAAATAATGCATCTGTATCTGTGTTTTAGCTCCACCCACTTTTCCGGGCAGTAAGCTGAAAGTTTTTAACCTTTGTAGTGTTGTTCTAGATGTGGAAAGTTTAAGAAAATGTGATCAAGTTGAATTACGTACCTAGAATTGAATGACACGAAGTTAGAAACACAGACATGGATTTATTTAGATGATAAATTATGGAGCTAGGAAATGCACAAAGGATGGGTTTGTTTAACAAAAGATAGAACTTCAATTAAAAATGTGTGGCTCATTTTAAACCAATTAGAATCGTAAATAAAGTGTTGTCTTTTCAATTTGGTTATTGCAGGCCGAGACGCCCAATTACTTGTGTAAAAAAAACACGTAATCATTGATTACATTGGGTTGAAAGATAATAAATTTAGTCTCTGAGTGAGATAAAGAAAGAAGAAGGGAAGAATGTAATGTCTTTTTTTTTAAAAGCCTGCGTGGGTTTCTTGAGGCTACAGGCTGGGGAAGCTCCGCCCTCGTTTGCTTTGTGTAGGATCTTATTTTAAACGACGTGAAAGCTTCTAGTTTAGTAAAAGAGCTTTAAATAAAAAGATTTGCAGTACAGTATTTGAATTTGGATTTTGACATATTCTTCTTGATAAACATTTTGTATTGGAAAATCTTGGATTTGGAAACCTTTGTAAAAGAAATAATACGAAACAGTTTTTAAAAAAAAAATACTAAAAGTTTGGAAACAATCTAAAAATGCCATTTTCTCTGAGGAGAGACAGAAATGCACGGGGACAGAATGAAACCCATAGCTTACTATTCAACCCAACAATAACCAGTAGCCGCGAGCTTGTCCAGATGCGTGGCTGCACTAGACTGCGTCACATGGGCAGTCAAAGTCAGCGGACCTGTCGTGATGACAGGCGGAATTGTCCAACACACCAAACACACTTTGGTAGAAATGTTGAATACTCGAAAGCTCCGGGCCATCTCCAATGTCCGCTGAGAAAAGTGGGAAGCCATTTTACTGCCCCATGACGCATCAGTAAAGATAGTCAGAGACACCGGGGAAAACCCACCAGAAGGAATCCTCACTTGGGGGGAGCCCCACGAGTGTAAAGCATTAAAATGGGAAAGATTCCCCAGGGAATGTAAGTGAGGTAGCTCTCGAAAACCCAGACCTCACATTGTATGTGGACGGATCCCGACAGTATGTTGACGGCCACCCACATACGAGATGGGCGGTATTAAACCAGCCTTTTGGCCGAAGTAGCAGAATTAACCGCACTGACGGAAGCTTTATTACTGGCAGAGGAAAAGACAGTGAATCTATATACAGATAGCAGGTATGCCTTTGGGGTAGTACATGACTACATGGTAGCATGGGGAAGGAGAGGGTTTGTTATCTCTGGCAGTGAGGACATCAAACACGATGAACGTATAAAATTACTATTCGAAGCAGCCAGCAAATCAGCTAAAGTAGCAGTGATAAAGGTAAAGGCCCATCAATGAGTAGTGGCCGAAATACAGCGTGGAAATGAGACTGCGGACAAAGCCGCCTGAGAAGTGGCCACATCCGCAGACATAAAGACAGAGTCAGTCTGTAGCATTACCACAGAGGTGGACATAAACATAGTTAAACTGCACGCAGATACGAATGAGGAAGAAAGAGCAGAATGTGAGAGGAAAGAAGGATCACCTCGTATAGACTCTGTGTGGAGAAAGGAAGGAAAGATGTTGGCCCCTTCCTGCATTTGGCAAATGATCATGGAGTTACACCGTGGCATTAACCATGCCGGGCGCAGTGCCATGATATCCAATATCTCACGGGATTGGTGGTGGCTGGGAATTGGGCGCGACGTTGCTAAACATTGTCAGCACTGTGTCACGTGCGGCCAACATAATCTTGGAAAAGCAATAAAAATAAGGATGGCACACCAACCCTGCCCATGGGAACCATGGGAAAACATACAGATTGATTTTACGGGGCCCCTAATAAACTCCAGGAGAAGGAAGTACAGCTTGGTGATTATTGGCCAATTTACAAGTTGGATGGAAGCATTCGCCACCTGCAATTGCACCGCAACCACAGTAG
Organism: Pristiophorus japonicus; assembly: GCF_044704955.1. Taxonomy (NCBI): domain Eukaryota; kingdom Metazoa; phylum Chordata; class Chondrichthyes; family Pristiophoridae; genus Pristiophorus; species Pristiophorus japonicus. The sequence continues at coordinate 338,180,202 of NC_091978.1, read as the reverse complement.
TGGAAGAGGTAATTCCTAGATGGGGGATTCCCATTCAGATAGTTTCGGACCAAGGGACTCATTTCACAGGAAAGGTAATGAAGGAAACTTGTAAAATACTGAACATTAAGCAGAAATTCCACATCCCCTACCAACCCCAGAGTTCGGGAATGGTAGAAAGAATGAATAGAACCCTCAAAACCTCCCTGAGTAAAGCAATCCAGGGAACTGGACAGGCATGGCTGGAACTGCTGCTCACCATCGGGATGAGACTGCGTTCTACAGCGAACCACACAACAGGACTCACCCCTTATGAATTAATGACTGGACAAGCAATGAAACTCCCTGAGGGAATAGCATCAAACAAGAAATAAGGGATGTATGCAATAAAGGTACAGCAGTTATCATGGGTGACTTTAATCTACATATTGATTGGGCTAACCAAACTGGTAGTAATGCAGTGGAGGAGGATTTCCTCAAATGTATTAGGGATGGTTTTCTCGACCAATATGTCGAGGAACCAACAAGACAGCTGGCCATCCTAGACTGGGTGATGTGTAATGAGAAGGGACGAATTAGCAATCTTGTTGTGCAAGGCCCCTTGGGGAAGAGTGACCATAATATGGTAGAATTCTTTATTAAGATGGAGATGACACAGTTATTTCGGAAACTAGGGTCCTGAACTTAAGGAAAGGTAACTTCGATGGTATGAGGCGTGAATTGGCTAGAATAGACCTACAAAGGATACTTAAAGGGTTGACGATGGGTAAGCAACGGCAAACATTTAAAGATCACATGGATGAACTTCAGCAATTGTATATCCCTGTCTGGAGTAAAAATAAAACGGAAGGTGGCTCAACCGTGGCCAACAAGGGAAGTTAAGGATAGTGTTAAAACCAAGGAAGAGACATATAAATTGGCTAGAAAAAGTAACAATCCTGTGGACTGGGAGAAATTTAGAATTCAACAGAGGAGGACTAAGGGTTTAATTAAGAGGGGGAAAATAGAGTACGAGAGGAAGCTTGCAGGGAACATAAAAACTGACTGCAAAAGTTTCTATAAATATATAAAGAGAAAAAGATTAGTGAAGACAAATCTAGGTCCCTTGCAGTCGGATTCAGGTGACTTTATAATGGGGAACAAAGTAATGGCAGACCAATTGGACAAATACTTCGATTCTGTCTTCACAAACGAAGACACGAATAACCTTCCGAATGTACTAGAGGACAGTGGATCTAGTGAGAAGGAGGAACTGAAGGATATCCTTATTAGGTGGGAAATTGTGTTAGGGCAATTGATGGGATTGAAGGCTGATAAATCCCCGGGGCCTGATAGTCTGCATCCCAGAGTACTTAAGGAAGTGGCCCTAGAAATAGTGGATGCATTGGTGATCATGTTCCAACAGTCTATCGACTCTGGATCAGTTCCTATGGACTGGAGGATAGCTAATGTAACACCACTTTTTAAAAAAGGATGGAGAGAGAAAACGGGTAATTATACACCAGTTAGCCTGACATCAGTAGTGGGGAAAATGTTGGAATCAATCATTAAGGATGAAATAGCAGCACATTTGGAAAGCAGTGACGGGAACGGTCCAAGTCAGCATGGATTTATGAAAGGGAAATCATGCTTGACGAATCTTCTGGAATTTTTTAAGGATATAACTAGCAGAATGGACAAGGGAGAACCAGTGGATGTGGTGTATTTGGACTTCCAAAAAGCTTTTGACAAGGTCCCGCACAAGAGATTGGTGTGCAAAATCAAAGCGCATGGTATTGAGGGTAATGCACTGACGAGGATAGAGAACTGGTTGGCAGACAGGAAGCAGAGAGTTGGGATAAAAAGGTCCTTTTCAGAATGGCAGGCAGTGACTAGTGGAGTGCCACAGGGCTCAGTGCTGGGCCACAGCTCTTTACAATATACATTAACGATTTGGATGAAGGAACTGAATGTACTATCTCCAAGTTTGCAGATGACACTAAACTGGGTGGCGGTATGAGCTGTGAGGGGGACACTAAGAGGCTGCAGGGTGACTTGGACAGGTTAGATGAGTGGGCAAATGCATGGCAGATGCAGTATAATGTGGATAAATGCGAGATTTTCCATTTTGGGGGCAAAAACACAAAGGGACAATATTATCTGAATGGCGGCAGATTAGGAAAAGGGGAGGTGCAACGAGACCGGTGTCATGGTTCATCAGTCATTGAAGGTTGGCATGCAGGTACAACAGGCGGTGAAGAAGGCAAATGGTATGTTGGCCTTCATAGCGAGGGGATTTGAGTATAGGAGCAGGGAGGTCTTACTGCAGTTGTACAGGGTCTTAGTGAGGCCTGGAATATTCAGTTTTGGTCTCCTAATCTGAGGAAGGACGTTCTTGCTATAGAGGGAGTGCAGCAAAGGTTCACCAGACTGATTCCAGGGATGGCTGGACTGACATATGAGGAGAGATTGGATCAACTGGGCCTTTATTCACCGGAGTTTAGAAGGATGAGCGGGGATCTCATAGAAACATATAAGATTCTGCTGGGACTGGACAGGTTAGATGCGGGAAGAATGTTCCCGATGTTGGGAAAGTCCAGAACCAGGGAACATAGTCTTAGGATAAGGGGTAGGCCATTTAGGACTGAGATGAGGAGAAACTTCTTCATTCAGAGAGTTGTTAACCTGTGGAATTCCCTGCCTCAGAGAATTGTTGATGCCAGTTCATTGGATATATTCGAGAGGGAGTTAGATACGGCCCTTACGGCTAAGGGCATCAAGGGGTATGGAGAAAAAGCAAGAAAGGGGTACTGTGGGAATGATCAGCCCTGATCTTATTGAATGGCGGTGCAGGCGCGAAGGGCTGAATGGCCTACTCCTGCACCTATTTTCTATGTTTCTGTGTTACAGGAGGAGTAGAGTTTGGACCTGTATGTGATAGCATTAGATAGTATGTGATGGAACTGAGTCAGCAGTTGAAAGGTGTGCGACAGGAAGCGTGAGATAAGCAGGAAGAGGAAGACGAGTATAAAGGAACAAAAACCCCCGGCCGTAGTACCCGAGGTGGGGGCAAGTGTAATGGTTAGGGTATTACCAGAAAAATCTGGATTCGTCCCCCGACAGAGCGGACCCTATGAGGTACTGATTAGCGGAGACACGTGTGCATGCGTAAATATGAAAGGTGGGGGCCAATGGAAATATTGGTCCCAGCTGAAAGAATATAAGGAGTGTAGGGATGCATTGATAGATGGACTTTTCGGGGGACTAGGATTATTATTTGCAATACTAGGAGTACTTGACATAATAAAATGGACCTGGGAAAGGTCACATGCCAGGAGAAATGGTGCAAGCAATCCGGTAGAAGTAGAGATGGTAAGAATCTAACTAAAAGTCTGGAATATCCAGGATGTGTTTTATCAACAGAATGCATGCAAACTTGATCACCACCGCCATCATAATTCTACGAGGACAAGGAAGAAACTAGTAGCCCATCACCCGCCCCAGAGGGAAGTACAAGTTGTGACAATCATACAGGAGGGGGAACAATGTTCCTGTGTATGAGGAGAACTCCAAGATGCCCTCATATAACAAAGGGGATCAAAGCGGGGGTTAGTAATGAAACACACGAAGGAGAAAAATATACTTTGGAATACGCCAGAAGATAATCATGATATTTCTAAATCTGACCGATCTAACGATCCCCAGTTCCTGCGGTTCAAAAACAATAAGCATGTATAAAAATCTGACACTGCGGGCCTTAGATGGACCCGAGTCTAAGTCCCTGAGGTTTATCACATTAAAATGGAAGGTTAGTCGAAAAGGGGGGATATTAGAAATGATAGGCGCGGGAAATGCAGCGGGCGTAGCCACGGTAAACGCTATAGATCTCCAGATGGTAGAAGAGCAGGTTGACACACTCATCCAAACCCTAAGAGGGCTGCTGGAAAGGGGAAATGATAATGAGAAAATGCAGGTCCAATTGAGAGATGGGGCCAAATGTGAATTGTTACAAGTGACCCACACACTAAGGGATCATGCCAAGACAATTAACTTGATAAACGCGAACCAAAAATACAATAGCGAAAGCGGACGAAACGCCACGGTATGCACCGCGTATGGAGCATGGATGATAAGTACAATAGAACATAACTTAGAACAGCGACAAAATGGGGAGGTCCCAGATTGGATAACCAATGATGTTTTCAGGGAATGGACTTTGAGAAAAAGGGAAACAGACACCTGTGAAATCAGGCAAAACAGCCATGCATGGGTTCCTAAAACTAAATGTGTAACTGGTCATCAGAATATAATTGGATTTGTACTGTCAATGCCACAATATGATGTGACCAAGGGAAACCTATATATAAAGTTCACAATATAGGAGAAATAAACTAAACACGGGTCAGATACCACAAACTGCACCAATATGTTATTAAGAAGGGAGATGATACCAAGGGTGTGTGCATTAAAGATTGTTATAAGAATAACCAGGTTGTTTTGTGCCAAGAACATCCCAAATTTGATCATGACTGTGGATACAGCTGTACAGAAGGATGCGTCCTGAGCATAACCCCGCTGATGCTGGATATCGAGACAACAGCAGCACCACGAAGTAACGGGCAATGGTGTGTCAGCACCACAGCCACTAACATGACTGTGGAAGGAGTAACACACTGCTCCATCACTACCACCGACTTTTGCTTTACGACCAGAGAAGAGGTTAATATTCAGGGATATATTATATACCCAGAATTAAAAGAAGAAACTATCACTGGAATGGTGATAGACACTATAAAGACAGGGTACGAGGGCTTCGAAGAACCTCAGGGAAAACCTATTCCCAAACTAAGTGAGAAACAGACAGCGTTGGAGAAGAGTGTCCGTGAGCAATGACAAAAATACATCATCCTGATGAAAGAGATTATTGAGTGCAAAAGAACACAAAAGTGCTGGCCAATCAACCCTGGTATACACGACTATGGGATTTTGGACTTAATGTTCATGTACACTCTTGGATAAGAATTACGTCACATGTATTAGTGATAGTGCAGATGTTGGTTATACTTATGTTACTGTTTGAATGGTGCTTTAGATGTAGGAGGAGAAGGATGAAAGCGCTGGTAAAAGCCGCTCAGAAATACGAAAGGAAGCCTTCACTGAAAATAGGTAACAGGGGAGACAAACCAAACCAACACGAATACCTGATATGAGTCGTGAGTGTCCCAATCCCATCACCTGATGAACAAAATCAGGGCGGGAGACACACGAGTCTAGTAAGGTCAAAGAATTGGTCATGGTGGGTAAATAGAATAACCATGTGACCAAAGTGGGGATTGAAGTGGGAATTAAAGAGTTAAACACGTTTTAGATTAGGAAGGCAAAACCACACTTTGTTGATGTAGCAGAGTTAGCAGGTGCAAATGTAGGACAATGGTACAGTTCCTGTTATTCAGAGCTAAGGTTGTAGGCCTAGGAAGTGGCTTCCTGTTGTATTCAGAACTTAGAAATAAATTCCTGTTAGTGGCAGGGGGCAGGATGCAGGATACATGTGTTCATACCCAAGGAGGATGCAAAACAATTAACAAAGTTGAAATTAAACAATCTGTAATGCGATAGAAAGACTGACCAATGATAATGTAAATGATGACTTTGCAAAGAATTCTGTATAAAAGAAGCAGCTCCTAAAGTGTTCGATGAGAACGGTTGGGAAGGTATCCAGTTAAGGAACTGGTGTCGACCGTGTCTCCCTTGATCAAGCAATTAAAGAATTATTTTCTCCACAACAGGCCTCTGTTGAGTATCTTTGTCATACTCCACATGCAGGTACAGCAAGTGATCAGGAAGGCCAATGGTATCTTGGCCTTTATTGCAAAAGGGATGGAGTATAAAAGCAAGGAAGTCTTGCTACAGCTATATAAGGTATTGGTGAGGCCACACCTGGAATACTGCATACAGTTTGGTTTCCATATTTACGAAAGGATATACTTGCTTTGGAGGCAGTTCAGAGAAGATTCAATAGGTTGATTCCAGGGATGAGGGGGTTGACTTATGAGGAAAGGTTGAGTAGGTTGGGCCTCTACTCATTGGAATTCAGAAGAATGGGAGATACTCTTATCGAAACGTATAAGATAATGAGGGAGCTTGACAAGGTGGATGCAGAGAGGATGTTTCCATTGATGGGGGAGACTAGAACTAGAGGGCATGATCTTAGAATAAGGGGCCGCCCATTTAAAACAGAGATGAGGAGAAACTTTTTCTCTCAGAGGGTTGTAAATCTGTGGAATTCACTGCCTCAGAGAGCTGTGGAAGCTGAGACATTGAATAAAGTTAAGACAGAAATAGACAGGTTCTTAAACAATAAAGGGATAAGGGGTTATGTGGAGCGGGCAGGAAAGTGGAACTGAGTCCATGATCAGATCAGCCATGATCTTATTGAATGGCGGAGCAGGCTCGAGGGGCCGTATGGCCTACTCCTGTTCCTATTTCTTATGTTCTTATATTCTTATTTATGTGCTCAAGTTCCTGGAGTGAGACTTGAACCCACAATGTTCTGACAGAGACAACTGTGCTACCCACTGAGCCACAGCTGACACTGTGGCTTAGCTGAAGAAGACAAAGAAGAAATATGCACTAAATGGTAACAAGTTAAATGGAGTAGAGGAGAAAATAAAATTAGGGTTTCAGATATGGAAACCTTTAAAACTGGAAGCAGTTGATAAAGCTGCAAAAAAGAATATAGGAGTCCTAGTTTAAATAAATGAATTTAAAGGTAATGCAAAATCTATACAAATCAATTTTAGGCCGCAATTCAAATATTGTGTCCAGTTTTGGGCACGTTACTTTGTAAGGATTACAATGAAGATGGAGTGTGTGCAGATGATGTTGACTAAGATAATCTCAGGGGTAAGAAGCAAAAAAACCCACTTGTGTCTGAGGGTTCCGGAGGGGAATCATGAGCCAGGTGGTGAGGGTGTAACCTTTGTCCCCCAACAGTCAGCTCTGGCCTTGTGGCTGATGCTCGAACAGGGAGGAGATGGTGCTCTCACACAAGATGAAAGCATCATGGATGCTCACTGGAAATTGTACATTTACTGCCATGATGTGCTGAATATGGTTGCAGACGATCTGTATGTTCAGGGAGTGGAATCTCTTTCGGTTTTGGTAAAACTCTGGATCCTCCAAAGATGATCACAGGGCGATATGCGTACAATCAATGGCAGCCTGCACCTTGGGGAAGCCATCAATTCGTGCAAAACCTACAGCCCTCTCAGTCTGTGCCTCCTTGGTCATTGGGAACTTTATAAAGTCCATCCTGCATGCATACAGTACACCTGGCGAATGCAGCAGTGTGCAGCGTACTGTGAGATGGAGCATATGTCCCCTGCTGATGCCTGAAAGGAGCCGGAGGCATAGAAAGCAAGTGCTGCAGTCACCTTCACCTCAACGGGCAGTGCAGTCCTGTTGACGCTGGCAGGCTGTAGGTCTGCCTTTATGAGCTGGCATATCTCTGTGACCACATTTTTTTGGAAGTGCAGCCTTCGAGCGCACTGTGCCTCAGACAGCTGCAGGTATGAGCGCTGTTCCCTGTAAACTCATGGGGGGTAAGGCCTCCTCCCCATATGTCTGCAAGCTCTTTGATTACACTCAAAATGCTCGTGAATAAGCCTTCTTCCAGCTTGATGCTGCATAGAAAAAGCAGCCAGGAATAATGGCAGAGATATTATAGCCCCCATTCTTTTAAATGTCCTTAAATATCCTTAAAAATGAAGTATGAACTAACATAAAGCTCACTGTGTAACACGCAGCCTTCCCTCTACTCTTTTTATGCAATGAACTTCTGCTACATTTTTCAAGATGGTGCCGTTAACGCCAAGTGCTTCCTGGATACGATCTGATAAGACTTGATTTTTTCGGGCGTTTTTGGGCTGGCGATAAAAATGCCGATATCGGCAAATTTTCCACCCCCGGCGATAGCGCAGCATTGCACGTCGATTGACGTCATAAAAACGGCTAAAAAAAATGGGCCGGTGATCATTTTTACTGCCGGCGCAAAACCGATGCCGAATTTCCGGCTGAGCACTAAATTTTGCGCGACTTGTTCAGCATCCAAAAAATAATTACTTTTTCAGCTTTGCCATGGCGTTGAATGGGTGCAAACCTGCCGAATTTCTAACCCCAAGAGTTCTGCTAGTCAGAGACAGGCAAGTGATTCAAATTTATGTCGTCAATGTAAGACTTAAGTTTCTGAGGACAGCAGCAGGGTTAATTATATTGAGAGAACAGATGTCAAAGAGAGGAAGGAAATCTACGATGGCAGACTTAGATTCATCACATCCATGTTCCGGAAAGAAGTTCAAGTCTCCTAGAAGTCAGCCAACTCTAGTGTGCCAACTCAGCAGGGCATGATTGTATATGGTCCTGATATCATTGCTAAAGCTGTGAGCTTACCAGCAATAAGATGAACAAAGTAGAATCTTACGCCATGATATTTTACTTCTGGGCAGGAATGTAGCTGCCCGCCAGTTAAAATTGCACTTGTCAGAGGCAGCCATGGGGAATCAAAGCAAACGGTCCCTGGCACTAAGGTAAATGGATAGGCAGGGGTGGGGGTGGTGGAATCCTGGGTGGGGAATGGATATCCCAGAGCAGGAGAGGCCTGAAGTTTTATTTGAGGGGCCCTGCTTCTCTTGGCTCACAAGGAAACAAACAAAAAAAAAAAAATAATTTACCTTACTGGGCCTCTTCTGGCTCACTTTGACCCCTCCCAGCAGGTTTGGCCTGGCTGTGAAACCACCACTGCTCGCTCAGGCCTCAGATTGAAATCACAGATCGGGGCCCTGATGATGTCATCAGAACCCTATCTGCATATTTAATGTGGTCCCTGCCGACTTGAGGTGGGTGCCCTAGCTGCCTACAATTTAAAATTGAAGTCGGTCAGATCGGGATGGGAAAGGAATGGATAAGAACCCCACTCCATTGTAGCTGCCCCCTCACCTGGTTTCTGTTGGGTGGTGGGAGTTAAAATTGAAGTCTTAATTTATCAAATGGACTCGTTATTGAAGGCTATACACAGGGACTAATCAAAATTAATCATGTTGACTTTAAGGCAATCTTGGACATTGAGCATAATATGGTAAGTAGAGGCCAGAGATGTTGAATTACTATGATATACTTTAACTGTTTTTGTACCCGCAGGTTGTAATTCCATCAGTTAATAATAGCTAGCTCAGTACCTTGCATCATTTTATTGTAAAGAAGTATTAGTTCATGGTCTGACTTCCTCTTTGATGACTTTGGTGAGGGGAGGTTAACGCATGCACTTAGTAGCTTACATGTATACCAATTGGAGGTTAGTAGGGTAGACGTCAATATAATCAAACTGGTTGCTGTAAAATGGTTCGAGCAAGCCCAACTCAGCCATCTTACTTCCTTGGATAGGGAGCAATGAATTTCCAAATAGTTCTTTGATGAGGAGTTCAGGTGAAGGGGTTAAAGAATTCACCTTGCTTGCTTTAATGAATATCCCTTACAAGGTTTATTAAGATACCAATTCCAGAGTTTTTACAAGGTATCACAATACACACTGCAGGGAAGCGGAGCTGTTTCCTATTTGTTTCAATCAGAAATAGAGGCCTTCTATAATATTAACTAATTAATTGCATTGTAAGCATAATGGCTTCAGATTGAAAGCAGATTGTGGCTTTAGGAATGCAAGCAAGAAAGCCCTTTGAATGCTCCTCGAATGCCTGCTTGAGGTTTCAAGAGAGTAGTAATATTGTTGGAAAAATCTGCATTATATTTTCAACAGGTTTTTATGACATTGAATCTATTCCTTGCAAAAATGACTCCTGTTGGTGCTTTCTTCCTCCATTAAACACAATGAGAATGCAAAAATGCATTCCTTTTAATCCTGGCAATGTACTTATATTGCCCTCTTCACTTCCTAATGTTTGGCAATCATAATATGGAACTGATACATTCTAATAAGACTTGTTTTTTGTTAGTATTTTTGCTGTATAAAATCTGAAGAATATATCTTAAATTATTAGGAGTTGCTCAGGACTAATAGGGTAGAAATCCCAACCTCGGAGTGTGTACGGACCCAGGAAGGCATCGCAAAAGCCGTTTTTGGCGCACAATGCGCATGCGGTGAAAACTGGCTTTTCCGATCTGTCAAGTTCTGGCTTGACAGATCCTCCGTATCCCCACAGCCAGGACATTCGCATGGGCAAGATTGCGGTATTTACCCATCTCTTGCCCAGTGAATGTCCTGAAAACTCTTGCACCTGGTAAAGCAGGCACATAGTCTACTTTTACCAGCATAAGAATATTAAAACATACAAAACACATACAAAAACATATAAATAAAATGTAAAAAACATATTTTAATGTTAAAAACCCTTCCCACTAAGGTAAGTTTATTTTTCACCGAATTACAAAACTTTAAAAAAAATCGTAAAAATATATTTTTTTCTAAGACATTTATCAATTTTAATTTCAATTAATTCTAATTATGTGAGGTGTGATTTTTATTTTTTATTATGGTGTTTAGTGTGTTTGTTTTTTTCTCATTAATAGCAATAAGAACTCATAGATACATAAGAACATAGGAAATAGGAGCAGGAGTAGGCCATTTTGCCCCTCAAGCCTGCTCCGCCATTCTATAAGATCATGGCTGATCTGATCATGGACTCAGCTCCACTTCCCTGCCCGCTTCCCATAACCCTCTACTCCTTTATCGCTCAAAGATATGTCTATCTCTGTCTTAAATATATTCAATGACCCAGCCTCCCCAGCTCTCTGGGGCAGAGAATTCCATAGATTTACAACCCTCTGAGAGAAGAAATTTCTTCTCATCTCAGTTTTAAATGGGCGGCCCTTTATTCTGAGATTATGTCCCCTAGTTTTTGTTTCCCCTATGAGTGGAAATATCCTCTCTGCATCCACCTTGTTGAGCCCCCTCATTATCTTATATGTTTCAAATAAGATCACCTCTCATTCTTCTGAACTCCAATGAGTATAGGCCCAACCTACTCAACCTATCTTCATAAGTCAACCCCCTCACCTCCAGAATCAACCGAGTGAACCTCCTCTGAAAAGCCTCCAATGCAAGTATATCCTTCCTTAAATATGGAGACCAAAACTGTACGCAGTACTCCAGGTGTGGCCTTACCAATACCCTGTACAGTTGTAACAGGACTTCTCTGCTTTTATACTCTACCCCCTTGCAATAAAGGCCAACATGCCATTTGCCTTCCTGATTACTAGCTACACCTGCATACTAACGTTCTGTCTTTCATGCACAAGGACCCCCAGGTACCTCTGTACTGCAGCACTTTGCAATTTTTCTCCATTTAAAATATAATTTGTTTTTCTATTATTTCTACCAAAGTGGATAACCTCACATTTTCCCACATTATTCTTCATCTGCCAAATTTTTGCCCACTCACTTAGCCTGTCGATATGCCTTTGCAGATTATTTGTGTCCTCCTCACAATTTGCTTTCCCATCCATCTTTGTAGCGTCAGCAAACTTGGCTACATTACACTCAGTCCCTTCATCCAAGTCATTAATATAGATTGTAAATAGTTGAAGACCCAGCACCGATCCCTGCGGCACCCCACTAGTCACTGTTTGCCAACCAGAAAATTACCCATTTATCCCGACGCTCTGTTTTCTGTTAGTTAGGCAATCCTCTATCTACGCTAATATATGGAGTTCTCATTGCTATTAATGAGAATGCTGTGGAATACTTTACCTGATTGGTTGTGCAGTCACAACCGCAGTCTGCAGCACGGGAAGTGAAGGCCTCCCCACCGGAATCCCAGGCACCTCCAGGACCACGAGGTAAATTCGTAAAAATTCTCCGGTCAGAGGCGTTCGTTTGAAAGAAGCCTCCGACCAGAATTTCAGGGCCAATATAACAGCAATTGAATTGTTGGTTTTATTGCAGAAAATATCACAGCGGATTATTTTCTTGATTTAATTAACAGCGGATTATTTTCTTTGATATGAAAGAACTTGTTTGTCCCCTGGATTTCTGTATGTACAGCATCGACTTGCAAAATGTGATCATATCTGTCAGGACATTCAGGATTGTGTTTGTGACATCACTGAATTTTACAACACAGTCAGAGGCCATTTCGTCCTCTGAAGGAGATATCATCATCAACAACAACAACTTGCATTTCCATAGCGCCTTTAATATAGTAAAATATTTCAAGGCATTTCACAGGAGCGATTATCAAGCAAAATTTGAAAACATGCCAGATAAGGAGATATTAGGACAAGCGACCAAAAGTTTTGTCAAAGAGGTAGGCTTTAAGGGATGAGAGAGAGGGAAAGAGGTTTAGAGAATTCAAGGGCTTAGGGCCTGGACAGCTGAAGGCACAGTGGCCAATGATAATTTCGAGAGTCATTTTGCCGCCTGGGGGAATGAAATTCGAGTGGGTTCAACACTGGGCGAGTGATCAGCTCCACCAGCTTATTACCCAGGCGGTGAAATTAAACATTACCTTCATCAATTCCTCTGCCCCTTCTCCAAAACCTTTAGAATTTTTGTTTTTTGAATATTTATCCACTTACCTTTTAAAATCTATTATAGATTCTGGTGCCACTGTTTCTGATGGGGAATTCCATGTCCTAACAAGTCTATACATATATATATGTTTTAATTCTTAACCATTCCCTTTGTTATTTTGTTGATGAGATTGAGGCAGAAAATGAACGACCCACCCTGCCATCATTTTGGACATGGAAAGCCTGAAGGGCTGGAATTTAGGCTGGCTAGATACAATGGGTCCCTGGCCTTCCATGGGAGTTCCCACCCATCTGCCCCAAGCAAGGTCACCAATGTAAGCTAGAGTGGACCAGGGTCAAGAATTCCCACATCTCTGACCTTCACAGGGACCCGACATAGGGCTGGTAGTAGTCCACCTGGTGAGGCAAATCATGTCATCAAATAGCGGTAATGGGGCTCACTTGGGGTCACAGTCTGGATCCCTGTAGAAAAGAAAATCTATTTCTTCTAAATTATTTTCAAGCAGCTCCCTTACAAAAGATGCGCCTGGAGCACCTTAAATTTCTTTCCAAAAGAGATCTAGCAGCCTTCCCCTGGAACTGGCAACATCTGCTGTAAATTATAGTATGGGTGAGGAAGCAAGATGGGTCCCCTACAAGTATAAGATTGTTCTAATGGTAGAACTATTTCCTGAGCCAGAAGATCATGAGTTCAAGTCCCACTGAAGGACTCTTGCGCTTCCCTGAGCTTCATCGCTCCACCATTGGCAGCTGTGCCTTCAGACTGCTTAAGCCCTAAGCTCTGGAATTCCCTCCCTAAATCTCTCTTCCACTCTCTCCTCCTTTATGACACTCCTTAAAACCTTGCCTGTCCTAATATCTCATGTAGCTCAGTTTCAATTTTTATGAACATAAGAAACAGGAGCAGGAATATGGTGTATAGCCCCTTGAGCTTGCTCTGCCATTCAATAGGATTATGGCTGAGTTTCTACCTCAACTCCACTTTCCCACCCTATTCCAATATCCCTTTACTCCCTTAATGCCCAAGAATCTATTGATCTGAGTCTTGAATATGCTCAACAACTGAGCATCAGCAGCCCTCTGATGTAAAGACATTTTGTTTGATAACACATCCTTGAAGCACCTTGGGATGTTTTACCATGTTAAAGGTGCTACATAAATGCAAGTTGTTGTTAAGCATATAATGTTGGCTGAAAACTCAGTGCAGTACTGAGGGATTGTTGGGTTGTGGGAGATGCCATCTTTCAGATGAGATGTTAAACTGTGGCCTTGTCTTTCTATTCACATGGATAATAAACATCCCATGCTCCTATTTAAAGAAGAGCGAAGTGATGTCCTGGCGAACATTTATTCCTCAATCAACACCTCCAAAAATGGATCAACTGGCCATTTATTTCACTGCTGTTTGTGTGCACAAATTGGCTGCCGAATTTGGTTACAGAACTACAGTGATTACACTTCCAAGAAAGCACTTCATTGGCTGTGAAGCATTTTGGAATGTCCTTAGGACATAAAAAAAATATATAAATGCAATTTATTTCTCTCTAGCACCCCTGACGATGTGAACACCCACTAATTTAATTTAAATTAATGGAACTTCCCCTAATTTGGAAACTGGAATAAAATATATTAAACATTGGGGCAGAAATTCCGCTCGAGGACTTCCCGCGGGCAAAGCACTAAATAATAGACATAAAATGTGCACTTACCTGAAGCTGCTGTGCCCGCTCGAAATCACGATCCACAGGCCTCCTCTCCCTGCGCGTCGCAGCACTTGCTCCTAGGGACGTGCGCAGGAGTCTCGTGTGCCTGGACACCCAATCACAGGTAAGTATTTTCTCATTCATTGTAATAGGAGTTTCGTAAGTTACAAATATCCGATTACTATGAATGAGAAAACCCCCAAAAAGCACAAAACACTACATAAAACATTTAAAAAACACCTGACACAATACACTAATAGAAATTAAAGTAGTTATACATGTTTTTTTAAGAAAAAGAAATTGCTGATTTTTGAAAAAAGTTAGGGTTAAGGTTTAAAATAACATTACCTGAGTGGGCAGAGTTTTAACATAAATATGTTCTTTTAACTTTTATTTTAATCATGTTTTTTATAGATTTTTAAACTTTTACACCTGTAAAAGTAGGCTATGCGCCTGTTTTTTCAGGCGCAAGATTTTTGAGGACATTTGCCAGACAAGATATGCATAAATACCGCAATTTTGTCCTCGCTCCCGACAGATCGGAAAAGACGGTTTTTCAGCGCATGCGCATTGTGCGCTGAAAACTGGCTTTTCCGATGCCTTCCCAGGTCCATAGAAACTTCATACGGCCCGGGACATCGGAATTTCTACCTTAATATTGTGAACTTTTAATAACTTAACAGAATTGGGAAACTTTGAAAACTTCTATAAAATAGCAACAACAACAAAACAGCAACAAAACAATGAAAGAACAACTCCTGCACCGAATTACTTTTACCTGCGGCCCCTCCTCCTACCCTCCCTCCCCCTCCTCATCCTAACCCCCCTCCCTCGCGCCATGACCATACCCAAGACGTCGTGCAGCAATACGGCCAGAGTCCTGCTCTAAAGGGGATAGACAATGGAATGTGTGGATCCCCTGGAGAAGCTCGGAGTATGGAAGGCCTGGCTTCTGAGTGGGTCTGGGTGCTGTGACACTGGGGACTGCAGTGCCAAAGGTCGAGACCATCAATTGGGCATGGTCATTGACAGCCGCGACAATCTGAGACATGACCTCCCTCGTGTCTGCTGAAAGTGCCGCAATCCTTGCAGGAAAAGCATCCAAGACCTCCAGGAGCTGTTGGGTGAGCTGGACGCTCTCCCTGGATGCCCCACCATGTCCAGGTGTGCGTCTGCCTGTCTGTCAGCAGACCGGCTTTGCCGACTCGCCCTACGGAGAGACGGCATACGGGATTCAACCCTGGGAGTGCATGGTTGCAAGCCACTTGGACATGGGGCCTCAGATTGGCCAAAGCCCAAGAATGTGTCTTCCTGATCAGAGCTACTAGCCGCAGCTAAAAGAGGTGTTGCATCGGCCACCCCCCCACCCGGCATAGCTTCCTGAGTTTCCTCCTCCCCTGGAGATTCCTCGTCCTCGGTGTCTTCGTGGTGCCCCTCCTCCACCCCCACTGGGCTGGGGTGGAGGCTTCCATTGGCGGATCGGGCATCCCCTCATCTGGAAATAGAAAACAACAGATGAATGGTTAGCAGCAGGGGAGGGGATAGGGTGACATGAGGAAGGTTACATTTGAAGGACTGGCACTACTGCATTATATGTAGCTTCACAGACACTGTTTCACATTGCCCCAACCCGAGCCCACAGACACTGCATCACATTGCCCCAACACAGCCCGGAGATTTTGCAGGACTTACTCTCAGTTTCGCACATGGGAACAGCACCCCCACGGGTAGTTGACCTCCCTGAAGCACCGATCATAGCTGCCACTCTCTCATCCAGGTCCGCTAGTGGCAGTATCTGGATGGACCGCTGCCTGTGTGCCACTGCTCCCAGCGATTGTGCAACAAATTTCCCTGCAAAGATAACAATTGGAATGGTTACCAGAGGGCCCATCTGCTCTTGTGGTACACACAGATAACCATCAAAGCATTTATACCACACAGTGTTCATTTAATGCAGTCCTCTGATTAATGGCCCTGGTAGTTTCACATAGTTCATGAGGAAGACATCGAAGTGCAGAAACATCTTTTAAGATGTCAAAAAGCAGTCTTACGAATGTTTAACGATCATTCATGGCAAATAAAGTGAAACACTAAGCCTACCTATACTATCATGTGTCAGATTTACAATTTAAGTAATGAACGAGTGTATTAATAAAAATATGACTTACTCTCACGACCCTGCAATGGTCATTGAACTTTTTCCTACTTTGTTGATGGTCCCTCTTGGTATTATCGACTGAGGAAACCTCCTCAGCCACGTTGCTCCACAGACGCCTTCGCACAGTTGGGAGGGGTTTACCAGCAACCCTCCTATTAAATTCCCCCCATCTGCTTTGCACAGGTGCAGTCAGGGCCTTGTTTGCTTCATAGCTAAACCTTTGTGCTCTCTGCCTGCTTTGTCCCCTTCCATTGTGGCTGCTTGATCTGTGAAAAATAGCTGATTCAGCACCGGATGTACCGCGCATGCACGGGCACACCCTGACAGTTGACCAGAATCGCGGGAAGAAGAAAAAAAAAATGCAGAAAAGAAATATCGTGGGAAAAAAATTGCCGCATGCGCAGAAGGTCCGTTTTTTTCCTGCAAATTTCAGCTCCGGCGCACAAATTCACTCCTGCAAGGCTGGATTTAGCGCTATCGCTATCGCTGGTCACCATTTGGTGAATTTTGTGATGTCCAGTGATAACAATACACCGGTGCAAAAAAAAAACCCCACGATTATCACCCAAAAACAGGAGAACTCGCTAATACCCGAATTTCTAGCCCTTCAGGTTTCTCTGAACTCCTGTGATCTCTCTCTTTTTTTCTTTTGACTTTGCTAACTGTGACTTAACTGACTTTGCTTTTAAAAAAACATCGGCCTGCTGGCACAACCTGGGTGCAAGGATCAAACCTTGCACCAAATCAGGTAGACCCAAGGCACACCCGATATTGGCCCCCGGGTCTCAATTACATCAGACCAGTGAGCTGCAGACATTCCCAGGCAGCTCACCAGAGAAGAACATTTGAATTTCAAGCCATTGTCAGCAAGACAGTTAGGTCTTGCAAGTTGGGGGCAGCCAGGATAGGGACATTTGCTAAAGGGGGGTGATCGGGAGAGGAGCCGATCAGAAGAGTGGGTGAGGGGGTGACTAGGAGAGGGTGTGACCTGGAGACAGTGGCGATCGGCAGTGGGATTGAGGTAGTGGTTGGAAGCAGGTTGTTGGGGGGGGGGGTGGGGCTGTTAGGATAGCAATTAACCAGGGTTGAGGTAGCAATCGGAGGGTTGAAGCAGCGATTGAGAGATGTGAGGAGGCAGCGATCGGGTGGGGGCATGAGTGGTGGTTAGCAACAGCCCATGGTTTTAATATGGATATGTGAGGACCACTCCTGAACGTCTTGGCTCCACATTCAGGCAAGTAATAAAAACAACTTTTATAATTTACCTCTTTGGTACTGACCTTTAAGGACCATTGATTAGGGTGTATGTAGACCTAGTTTTCCTATATGCAGCCTGCCCAGCACTTGCTGCATTCAGGACAAACAATTAGGTAAAGGAGCTTTCAAAATAGATGTTAGGCCCCTTATTTGCATATTGCTTGTTTCAGGATGTGGGCCTTGGTGCCTCTTCTGATCCCTTTCTTGGTGACATAGCAATCATTTATTATGACTAAATTCTTAATTTCTCTGTGAAGAGGCTTTGCTGGGCCATAAATATCAATAGTAAGACCCTAAAAAAGAAGCAAGTCTCCAAGGTTATTTGTGGAGACTCCTTTCATTTTTTTTAAAGCTTAAATCACATCTCAAGGCAGCACAAACTAACATGGCTGTCTCTTTAGGTCATCTCATGCATTTACCTGTTCAACAAACATTTCATCTCATTCAAGCCCGAGTATGGCTAACTCTGACTACTTGTTTGAATTTGACTGCTAACTGAAAAATCTTTTGTTCTTGCAGTATATTGCTATACTCAGCTGTGGCTCAGTGGGTAGCACTCTTGCCTCAGTCAGGCAGTTGTGGGTTCAAGCGCAACTTGAGAACATAAATCTAGGTTGATACTCCAGTGCAGTACTGAGGGAGTGCTGCACTGTCAGAGGTGCTGTCTTTCGGATGAGACATTAAACCCCGTCTATTCTCTCATTGGATGTAAAAGATCCCATCTCACTATTTTGAAGAAGAGTAGGGGGCGTTATCCCTGGTGTCTTGGCCAATATTTATCCCTCAATGAACATCACTAAAACAGATCATCACATTGCTGTTTGTGAGAGCTTGCTGTGTGCAAATTGGCTGCCACGTTACCCACATTCCAACAGTGACGACACTCTAAAAGTACTTCATTGGCCGTAAAGCGCTTTGAGACATCCAGTTGTGACATCTGGTGTCGAGTCTTTGGGCTGTATTTTCGGTCTTCTGCTACTTCTATCAGTGCCCTGGAGGGGCAGCAATGGCGGCGGTAAGCACTTCCGGGCAGACGGCCAGCTTCCTGCAGGGACTTTCCGTGCCTTGTTTCGACGGAGCGCCGAACATTACCGTCTGGAAGTGGCTGCTGCCTGATACATAGCGCTCCGTAGAGCGTCCTGATGGGACTGCCTGTGAAAGCGGGCGGTCCAAATTGTAACGGCCGCAGTGAGGTAAGTAATGTCGACCTCAGGTGTGATTGCTTCTTTTTGCGATTTATGTTGTGGTGGTGTAAGTTATTTATTGGGAATGTTTTTGGTGGGTTTTTTCCAAGTTTCCCCCTGCCCTCCCTCCCTCAGGCCGGCTGTCTAGCTCGAGATTTTTGCTTCCACAGCTGGCCTAGCGCTCTAAGATGTGTAATGCTTCCTTAGCGCTGCAGCCCACACTCAGGGCCCAGCTGATAAATTTTGCTGACTGAGGCGCTAACTGTTCTCGGGTGCACACTTTACCGCCATTACTGCCTCGAAATGAGCAGAACCAAAAATCCAGCCCTTTAAACTTTCTTTCTGAAAAAGGTGCAGTTGTTAACGCTTTTTGATTTGCTAAAGCTCAGCAGGTTTGCTAAAAACTCCTACTTTAGTACATCCTACGAAAAGACATACATTTTATATCATCACCACGAAGGGAGGGGTTAGGAGAAGTTTCCTTTTACCATGCAGAACATTAGGACATGAAATGACCTACCAGAAATAATAGTGGAAGCAAGCTTTTAATAGCTTAATAGAGGGAAGAGTAAAACGATTTGAAAAATTAGAATTTAAAAGGCTAGGGGGAAAGGACAGAAAAATGGGACCAGGTGGATCGTCCTTTCAGAGAGCAGGGACAGGTGCAATAGGTCAAATGGCCTCCTTCTGTGCCGTAACATTCCTGCCTTGAAATTCCAGGGGTGTTCCCCTGATTCTCCATTGAAAATTCAGCAGGAGAGCAGCAAAATCTTCCCCCACCCATAAAATTGGCAAAGAACCAGGCCTACCAGGTGTGAGTGGGCACCTGATATATTTTTGTGGGGGGGGGGGAGATATATATATTTTTGTGGGCGGGGGGCGGGAGGGGCGGCAGTGGTGTGGGGCGAGGGGGACATTTCTGCTGGTCTTTTGCTGGAGTTATGGTGAGGCCCCCGCATTAGCCTGGTGGAATTTCAGGGCTTGTATTAGTGGCCCCATTAAATTCCCAGGCTTAATATTGTGGTTGCAGCTGCTGGGGATGAATGGTGTGCCGAGACTGTTGCTGTTGAAAGTGTTTCACCAAAGGAGTGCTGAATTGCAGAAGAAACAGCAGCGAGCAGCTGAGAAAAATAAATGCACCGGCTATAATTCACAGAGTTCACGTTGGCAAGTCACGGACAGCAGGAAAATTTCAAGTGTCCAAAATCAGGTAATCAAGCTTTAAGCCACGGAGTTCTGGACTGAACAGCTTGGAGGCCTCCTAGTGCCCATTTGATACGTCTGCTCGGTGCATCAGCAGCTGTGCTGCCAAAGACTGTGGGGATTTCGTCATGCAGCCCATTGTAATGAATTTGAATACGTTTGGAGGCATTAATGAGGTCAGTGCATGTGTGTGGCACGGCATTCATTGACCTCATTAGTGTCTGCATAACTGAAAAAACTTTGTCCCCCCCATAGAATCAAGAGCTCAGTGCTGAGGCCTCCTGGTCCGAGTCCGTGAGCCTAATGCACTGCCACTGCCGGACTGTTCCTAGAGCATGGCTCGCAAAGCTGGACCCAATATATTAAAAGGCATCAAGTGGAAGTTAGTTTCATGATTTCAGAGTGATTATGCCATCTTATACTCTGTCCCATTCTTCCAAAACAATCAGAAATATCCTAAAAATAAGGGAGACCATTCGGCCCATCTAGCTTAGCTGTCCACAGCAAGCATTAATGATTTTGTAGTGTCCTTACACACTACTATAAATTAACACGAGGCACATTCTGCAGACAAGGTCACTCTGTGACCCGAACCTTTATTCACAGGACCAAGAGGTGATGACACTGCGTGGGACCGCCCTTTATATACCTGGATGACCAAGCGAGGAGTGTCTCCCACAAGTTCACCCCCTGTGGTCAAGATGTGCATTTCTTTGGTGTATACAGTATACAGTGTTGTTACATGAAGGTTACAGTTACATGAAGGTTACATACACGACATCACCTCCCCCCCAACGTCTTATGGGGTCAAAGATTAAGTCTTTCAGGTGTTTGATGCACTCTCGTGGAGCGCCGCAGTTGGGGCTCTGGTTGTTGAGCCTTGGCATGCGTCTCTGTCACCTGTGGTGATTCCGGATTGTCCGGGCTGGCCGCAGGGACTGTGCATGCTGCTGAAAGTTCTTGTTGCTTGTTCACTGGCAGTGGTGTGGGCAACATCTCATGATTTTCCTCAGGTTCCTCAGTGTCCATGCTGAACCTTTTTTTTTAAACTTGGTCCAGATGCTTGCGGCATATCTGTCCATTGTTTAGTCTGACCACTATGACCCTATTCCTCTCTTTGCCAATTACAGTACCCTCAAGCCACTTGGGCCCCAAAGCATGATTAAGAACAAATACAGGGTCATCGATTTCTATACATCTCCCCTTTGAGTTACGGTCATGGCACTCATTTTGGGACTGGCGCTTGCCCTCAACAATGTCTGACAGGACTGGATGAATGAGGGACAGACGATTTTTAAGTGTACGTTTCATGAGTAGTTCCGCGGGCGGGATTCCCGTGAGCGAATGCGGTCGGGACCTATAGACCAGCAGGAGGCGCGATAGGCGGCATTGAAGGGAGGGTCCTTGAATCTGGAGCATGTCTTGTTTTATGATTTGGACCGCACGTTCCGCCTGGCCATTGCCCGGCCATACATGTGACTGGGCAATGGCCTTCATGCCTGGGTGCTCGCTTTGGAGTTCCCTGATGAATGCTTCCCTTCTCTTCTGGGGCATGACTACCCGGCTGCCCCATAGTAGGCAGTTGGCTTGGATGGAGAGCTCATTCAGCCATCTGTGAAATGGTCTGAATTCCTCGGGGCATGCTCCGTGTGCGGGCACCCATTCCCCAAGTCAGGACACATTTCTTAATCAAGGATAGGAGGGGATCTCTGTTGGTCCAGATTTTGATCTGGCGGGCTGTGATGGGGGAGCCTGCTCTGTCAAAGGCAGGAACAGCCATGACCATCTCAGCGCTTTGCTCCGCTGCCCCCTCAGTGGTGGCCAGGGGAAGCCTGCTGAGCGCATCAGCGCAATTTTCGGTGCCTGGCTGGTGCCGTATGGTGTAGTCATACGCAGCCAGCGTGAGAGCCCATTGCTGTATGCGAGCTGACGCATTGGCATTGACAGCTTTGCTGTCTGACAACAGGGATGTTAACGGCTTGTGGTCCATTTCTAACTCGATCCTTCTGTCAAAAAGGTACTGGTGCATCTTTTTCACCCCATAGACACATGCGAGTGCTTCCTTTTCAACCATCCCATTTCCCCATTTGGCTTGGGAGAGCGACCCGGAGGGATAAGCCACAGGTTGGAGTTGGCCCTCATCATTACTCTGCTGCAACACGCACCCAACCCCATAGGATGATGCATCACATGTCAAAACCAATTTCTTACAGGGGTTGTACAGAATCAACAGCTTATTAGAACAAAGCAGGTTCCGCGCCCGATTGAAAGCCCGTTCCTGACAGTCCCCCCAAAACCAATCACAACCCTTATACAGGAGCACGTGTAGCAGCTCCAATAATGTGCTTAAGTTCGGCAGAAAGTTCCCGAAATAGTTCAATAGTCCCAGAAATGAACGCAACTCCGATGTGTTGCCGGGCCTGGGCGCACGACGAATTGCCTCCGTTTTGGATTCGGTAGGCCGAATCCCGTCTGCAGCAATCCTCCTGCCCAAAAACTCGACCTCTGGGGCCAAAAACACACACTTGGACTTCTTTAGTCGCAGGCCTACCCGGTCCAGTTGGCGTTGCACCTCCTCCAGGTTGTGGAAGTGTTCCTTGGTGTCTCGACCCATGATAAGGATGTCGTCCTGAAATACGATTGTTGCAGGGATAGATTTGAGCAGACTTTCCATGTTCCTTTGAAAGATAGTGGCCACTGATCGAATGCCAACCGGACACCTGTTGTAGACAAACAGCCCCTTGTGCGTGGTGATGGTGGTCAGTAGCTTGGATTCTTCGGCCAGTTCCTGGGTCATGTAGGCTGAAGTGAGGTTCAACTTGGCGAACAGCTTGCCGCCTGCCAGCATGGCAAAAAGATCCTCCGCTCTCGGAAGCGGGTATTGGTCTTGTAGTGACACTCAGTTGATAGTGGCCTTGTAGTCGCCACAGATCCTGACCGAGCCATCCGTTTTTAGGACAGGGACGATGGGGCTTGCCCAATCACTGAATTCAACGGGCGAAATTATGCCCTCTCTTAGCAACCTGTCCAACTCACTCTCAATTTTCTCTCGCATCACATACGGCACAGCTCTAGCTTTGTGGTGCACTGGTCTGGCGTCCGGGTGATGCGTATCACTACTTTTGTACCTTTGAAAGTCCCGACACCAGGTTGAAATAGTGACTCAAATTTCTGTAGGACCTGTGAGCATGAACTTCGCTCCACAGATGAAATGGCGTGCAGATTCCCCCATTTCCAGTTCATCTCAGCTAGCCAGCTCCTTCCCAAAAGCGCGGGACCATTTCCCGGGACAATCCAGAGTGGCAGCCGGTTCTCTGATCCATTATGTGTGACCACCAATATTGCACTGCCTAGCACTGGGATGATCTCTTTGGTGTCTGTCCATAATTGCATGTCAATGCGTTCTAATTTGGGTCTGCTAGCTCTGAGTGGCCATAGTTTCTCGAATTGTTGGATACTCATAAGTGACTGGCTGACACCGGGATGCCATTTAATAGGACTTTCATCATCATAGGTGGCGTTTTTGTATATGAGCTGTGGATGTTTGCCACATGAACCCGCTGAACTTCAGCGTCCATTGCTTTGTCCCAAGCATCAACCTGCCTTACAGACCCCTCTTGTGGTTCATCTGCCTCGTAAATTAGCCTCGCTGCAGGCTTCCTGCACATTCTGGCTAAATGTCCACTGAAGTTACAATTTCTACAGATAAATTGTTGAAACCTACAGGTTTTTGAAGCATGTCTGCCCCTGCACCTCCAGCATGAGCCGAGATTGTTGTGAACAAAAGAGCTGTTACCAGGCATTTCTCTCTGATTGTCTCTTTGATTACTCTTGAGCACTCTGTTAGTGGGTGTCAATGGCCCCATCCCAGGACGTATTGTCCACTTGATGGTGTAAATGTCCGTTCAACCTGCCATTGTCTCTGTTGAAGACCCACTCTAGAGTCTGTTGCTGCCTGGGTGGTGTCGAATTGCCATTGCCTGCCTCGGATTTCTGAGTCGTGTTTCCAATGTTAACTCCCTGATCCATCACCACGTTGGAAGCAGAGTTGTGCGCGTATATTATCTTGGTTTCCTCCTCCCCCACCATGAAGGTCTGAGCCATCAATGCCGCTGCTTCCAAGGTCAAGTCCTTGGTCTCAATTAGCTTTCTGAAAATCCCGGCATGACCAATGCCCTCAATGAAGAAATCTCTTTACATCTCCCCCCTGCAGGCATCTGTGAACTTAGAGGCTGGTCAAGCGCCGAAGGTCCGGTCCGGTGTGTATAGAATCGGTGTCGGACCATGTGTATACTGCTCACCAGTTTGAGGTGCTCACCAATCAGTTTGCTGAGCTCTTCAAAGGTTTTGTCCGCCGGCTTCTCGGGTGTGAGCAGGTCTTTCATCAGCGCGCACATCTTAGGTCCACAGCTAGTCAGTAGATGCGCCCTTCGCTTGCCAGCCACTGCATCTCCCAGCCAGTCCTTCGTGACAAAGCTCTGCTGGAGCCTCTCAACGAAATCATCCCAGTCCTCACCAACACAGTACCGTTCCTCTGTGCTATCAGTGGCCATTCTCATGAGTCATTGATTCCCGTTTCTTGTCGCCAAATGTAGTGTCCTTACACACTACTATAAATTCACACGAGGCACATTCTGCAGACAAGGTCACTCCGTGACCCGAACCTTTATTCACAGGACCAAGAAGTGATGACCGTGCATGGGACTCCCACAAGTTCACCCCGTGGTCAAGATGTGCATTTCTTGGGTGTATGCAGTGTTATTACATGAAGGTTACAGTTACATGAAGGTTACATACATGACAGATTTCAGTGTTATTTTTTCTTCCACCATCCTCACCAAAAGACCATTCCAGGAACTGACCACTGTGTACATGAAGAGGTGCTACCTGACATCAGTCCTGAATCTCCCTTTTACTGCTTTGTCTATCCGTCCATGGCCCTTCTCTGCACTGCCTCCCGGGCTTGAGTATTTTCATTATGGGCCTCAAATCACGCTCTCCACAGGCACTTATGAGCTGCGCACGTGCCCATGGGTCCTTGCAAGTTCTGGGTTTAGGTATGTGAAGCGCATGCGCCTAAACCCGAAACTTGCGAATTTCTTGACAGATCCACTGCATCCGAAACTATTTGCCCATCTCCTGCCCAGCGAATGTCCTTCAAATTCTACAACTGAAAAAAGCAGGCCACCAGGTACTTTCGTAGAAATATTTCCGATCAGAGGCATCTGCCCACTGTTAGCCTCCGACCGCAATTTCTGGGCCTATATCTTAGTGACCAGGACTGAATTCAGTACTTAGGTTGTAACTTTCTTTTTATTTGTTCACGGGATGTGGGCATCGCTGGCAAGACCAGCATTTATTGTCCATCCTGAATTGCCCTTGAGGAGGTGGTGATGAGCCTACTTGAACCGCTGCAGTATACTTCTTTGTAGCGGTTTGGTAAAACTGAACAACATTGCTGTGTTTCTGGAGTCACATATAGGCCAGACTGGGTAAGGATGGCAGATTTCCCCTCCCTAAAGGACATTGGTGAACCAGATGGGTTTTTACGACAATCCAGTAGTTTCATGACCACCATTATTGACACTAGCTGTTTATTCCAGGTTTATTTCATTAACTGAACTTAAATTCCCCAGCTGCTGTGGTGGGATTTTAACTCATGTCCCTGGATCATTACTCGAGGTCTCTGGATTACTAGTCCAGTGGCTGGCCAACAAAGGCCTGCAAAGGGCACAGCGGCCCTCCCCTTTAATTGCTCCACGTAGCACTGGCCTCCTCTGCACTGCACTGTCACCCCGTGAGTGCCAATAGTCCAGTAACATAATCACTATGCTACCATTCCCTTGGCCATAGGACTGTGCAAGTTTTAGCAGAATGGCCTCAGCTTTGTACTTGATTTGCGGTAAAGCTCAGCATTTGGTTAGCTTTGATTGATTGCTGCTTTGCAGTGAATATACTATGCAGGCCTAGATTCTTATGTATATGTATTCCCATTTTTAGTGGTTTAGTGGTGGATGGGAGTGAGAACTGTGGTGGGGAGCTATTCTATCAGCTCTCTGATATTTGCCACAACTTTGGGGATTTTCTGCCAGAAATGATAGCAGATCTTGAATATACCTGCAGAACTTCGGTTGGGTGTATGCTAATTATGGGTTAACGCTGAGAAAACGTACCCCACCAACATATTTCTCGCCATCAAAATCTCAGCAATCCTGGAGTGAGGTTTCTGGCATCCAGCATTGCTTAAAAAAAAGTGAAGGAGGTGGTACAAAATGAAAAGACTCCGGGGCCGAAATTGCCCTTCGCTCCGATTGGGGGCGGTAAGCTACCAGGGGCCGGAACCTCCTGCGCCCGGACCAGAAATTGCACCCCCGAAGCGGAATTGGGCCATGTGCCCCTCCAAGGTAGTGGAGCGCTGACTCCAGTACTCCACTTCCTTGGAGGGGCACTCCCAGGACGGCAGAGCGGCGCTGAGGAGGCCAGCGCTATGTGGAGCATCCGCGTAGCACTGATGCGGTACAACACCCCTCCCCTTCAATTAAAGGGAAGGCCCGATGCGCACTGGTCCACCAGGACCGCGATCGACTGGGCCAGCAGCCTGGCAGTCACAGCGGAGAGCTGAGTTGCATGATGGCGGCATGGTCGACGCGACGGCTGCCATTGTTGGGCTGACGCAAGAGCTGGCCGACAAATTAAAATGGTGAACCAGGGCACTAATGGCCTCCTCTTTGAGGGGAACCCCAGTGGCGGATGTCCGCCAGCTTCGCAACCCATGAAGCTGGGGTACACATCCGCCCACGCCAGCCTCATGTCCCGCGGGGCAATTTCCCCCACAGGGTGCAAAGGGGTCGGTGTGGGACGGTGAGGGGTTAACGCGCACGGTGATGACATTATCGCTGGTTGCGCACCAGTCCGGGGCGCTAATGGCAGGGCACGGTGCTGCAGGGACCCCCAGGACAATTTACCTGCAGACGCCCTCTTACAGGCGAAAATGCCATTACGCCCCATTAGCGCCTCCCGGAGGCGTTAAAGGGGTTATAAAAAGGGGCAATTTCGGCCCCTCCATACCTAATACAATCATTCATGCTAGGGGATGTGGGAAACTTAAAAAGAATATTGAAACATGTTCTTCAACTGGCACCACAAGCTAGACTACGTTATGGCAGGAGATGGACTATTTTTCCTCAATCCCTTCCTCTTCTCAAGGCAAGTTCATAACAGAGATAGATAATAGTGCTGAAAGCCTGTCATGTGTATTTTAATGAGCCAGAGTCTGGGAAATTTGCCAGGGTTTGAGTGGATCACAGTGGGCAGGAGTCCCACCATGGCACAATTCTGATGGAAATTCTGCCACAGAGAAAAATCTAGGCTGTGAGTAGTCTATTACTCACAGTCTAATAATGTGAATCTGCTATTACATCCATATTTCTTTCAGCCTCGCACCTAACCAGTTCAACAGCAATCATTGAGTAAATCTGTCATCATAGGAATACAAGGACAGGAGTAGGCCGCTCGAGCCTGTTCCACTATTCAATCAGATTTGTACTGCAATACCCTTTATCCATCTTTGGTCCATATCCCTTGATGCCCTTAATTAACAAAAATCTATCGTTCAGTCTTTAAAATTTCAATTGACCCATCATCCAAAGACTTTTGGGGGAGTATGTTTCAGATTTCCACTATCCTTTGTGTGAAACTGTGCTACCTGATTTCAATTCGAGCTCTAATTTTAAGATTGTGCCTCCTTGTTCTGGATTTTGCCACCAGAGGAACTAGTTTTGCTATATTTACCCTCTCAAATCCCTTTATCATTTTAAACACCTCGATTAGATCGCCCTCTAAGCTCAAGGGAATACAAGCCAAATTTATGCAACTTGTGTCCTCATAAATTAACCCTTTAAATCCCAGTAACAGTCTGGTGAATCTGTGCTGTAGCCCTCCAAGGCTAATATATCTTTCCTGAGGTGCGGTGCCCAAAACTGAACGCAGTAATCCAGTACGGATCTGATCAAGGCTCTGTACGGCTGAGGCTTAACTTCCTCCCCTTTGTATTCCAGCCCCCTTTGAGCTAAAGGCCAACATTCCATTAGCCTTTTTGATTACATTTTTCACTTTGTGCATTAGGTGTCAGTGATTTGTGTACCTGCACACCCAGTCAGACGTTCGTTCAGGAGGATCTCTCTCTTCTGAAACCATGGCCGCAAATGTCTTCGGAGCTCTGCCCATTCCGCTGCCGCAGCTTTGTCGGAAGTGCAACGGAAAGCCCATTCATTCTTCTGGCAAAGTTACAGCAGCAGAGTGGGAATAGCTCCAAGGAAATTTCTCAGCCATCTTGACTGCCATTTTATACAGTTAATCCTCAATTGTTCCTGTTAATTAGCAATTTTATATACCAGATATTTAAAATATTATTACAAATTGTTGCAAAAATATTATAAGCTATATAGTGGCCATATTGGCAGATAAATCTTTAATGTGTTCATTCTTCCATTCAGTATTGTAAAAGAGGCATTTTATTTTACTGGATTAACAACTTCCTTAAAATACTAAATAGAAAATGTCATAAATCCATTAAACATGCAACAATAATATTGCAAAGAACAATTTCTAGACTATAGAGTTACACTATTTATATAATGTCACTTATATTGTACTATAAGAATTTGTGCAGTTATATTACAGTCTGTTCATTGCTGTAGTAGATTATTTAACTTCTTAGGGCTAGAATTTCCAAACAATCCGCTAGTGCCCGATTGCCGCCCAAAATACCGCTAGGATTCCCCAAATTATTGGCAGCGAAAAATTCCCCCCAAAAAAGAAAAAAACCCGCCCAGCGTAAAAAATGGGCATTGCACCCGACTCTCGGCAAAAAAATGGAATCTTGGGCCGATTAAGCGGTTCTTCAAACAAAATGGCCAATAATTACTTAAATTACTAAAATTACTAAAAATTTACATAGAGGTTGCAGGTTGAGTCCAGGAGGAGGAAAACACAAAAAATATTTTTTCAAAAAACATAAAATAAAAAAAATCATAAAAACATCCTCAGGGCCCTTTTCACTTAAATCACTACAAGAGAATTTTAAAATAATTAGTAAAAAAACAATTACTTACCTTTTTCTTGCAGGGCTACTTACCTACTGCCCAGCTCCGCTGATTCTCGTGGCCGTTTTTTTTTCCAACTTACCTACGGGTCATCGCTGAGCCAAAAATCGCACCATGGCGATCTATGGATGGTGCATGCCGGCAGTCCGTTCCCCAGCAGTACTTCGAAACCGCCAGTGGAACTCAGCTGGGGAATTTTTCGTCAACCTGGTTCTCGCCCAAAATGGCCAATACTGCCGAGAAACCAGACAATGAACCATTGGAAATTCTAGCCCTTGTATTCTATCTGTGTAATTATACCACACTCTGGGCATTTATCATGCTTCGCCTCACTCTGTCATCTTACAGAATTCTACTTTATTACTGTTAGTGGTATTTCATTTTATTTTAGTCACACTGAAGATCTCATTCATTGATGCATTACATTCTTCCTCTGATTCATTTACAGTCACTGGCATTTTTTATATGGTTCTATGTCATTTGTTATTTAATTTTCACAACTTTTGCAGCTTCACACTGTGGGGAAAGGGGTGTGGACATGGGACAGGGAGGAAGGAGAGAAGAAGGGTGGTAATGTGGCTGAGGAATGGATAGAGGCGAGATAGGGAAGGTAATGAGAGGTGGAAAGGGGAGGGCGAGGTGAATGGAGAGAGGAGGATGATGGGTGAGGGGGGAATCGGAGGAGGTAGATTGGGGGAAAGGGAGAGATTGGACGGAGAAATAGCAGGGCAGGAGGAGGATGCTTGAATGATTAGTTTTGGGAGTGGAAGCTTTCCAGGGCCCATTGTGATGTTCTGCGGAGAAGGAGAGTCCATGAAATTCCTACTGAGTGAGGAGTCCTGGTAGCGGGGCCTAGATAAATTAACTGCTGCACTCAGTGGGGGAAGGGGTGCAGGGATGGAGGCAGTTGAGGCAACAAACGTAGTCAGTGGGCGAATCCAGGGTCAAAGCAGGAGAATGAAGACCTGCTGTGGGGAAATAAGGGGGAAATCAGTGTGGAAGTGTTGTTTGGGGAGGGGAATTATTGAAATACTGCTTAATGGGGCAATGCAGTGTTGTTTGGGGAGGGGAATTATTGAAATACTGCTTAATGGGCCTTGCTGCATAACAGGGGCCAAGACACTGCTCAGTAGGGAGGTGGGGGGAGGGTTGCAGCTGACTGAAATAAGAACATAACATAAGAACATAAGAAATAGGAGCAGGAGTAGGCCATATGGTCCCTCGAGCCTGCTCCGCCATTTAATACGATTATGGCTGATCCGATCATGAACTCAGGTCCACTTCCCTACCCGCTCTTCATAACCCCTTATTCCCTTATTGTTTAAGAAACTAGGTATTTCTGTCTTAAATTTATTCAATGTCCCAACTTCCACAGCTCTCTGAGGCATCGAATTCCCAGATCCCACAACCCTTTGAGAGAAGAAATTTCTCCTCATCTCAGTTTTAAATGGGCGGCCCCTTATTCTAAGATTATGGCCTCTAGTTCTAGTCTCCCCCATCAGTGGAAACATCCTCTCTGCATCCACCTTGTCAAGCCCCCTAATAATCTTATATGTTTTGATAAGATCACCTCTCATTCTTCTGAATTCCAATGAGTAGAGGGCCAACCTACTCAGCCTTTCCTCATAAGTCAACCCGCTCATCTCTGGAATCAGCCTTGTGAACCTTCTCTGAACTACCTCCAAAGCAAGTATATCCTTTCGTAAATATGGAAATCAAAACTGCACGCAGTATTCCAGGTGTGGCCGCACAAATACCCCCTGTACAAATGTAGCAAGACTTCCCTGCTTTTATACTCCATCCCCTTTGCAATAAAGGCCAAGATTCCATTGGTCTTCCTGATCACTTGCTGTACCTGCATTCTAACCTTTTGTGTTTCATGCACAAGTATCCCCAGGTCCCGCTGTACTGCAGCACTTTGCAATCTTTCTCCATTTAAATAATAACTTGCTCTTTGATTTTTTTCTGCCAAAGTGCATGCATGACCTCACACTTTCCAACATTATACTCCATCTGCTAAAATTTTGCCCACTCACTCAGCCTGTCTATGTCCTTTTGCAGATTTTTTGTGTCCTCCTCACACATTGCTTTTCCTCCCATCTTTGTATCATCAGCAAACTTGGCTATATTACACTCAGTCCCTTCCTCCAAGTAGTTAATATAGATTGTAAATAGTTGGGGTCCCAGCACTGATCCCTGCGGCACCCCACTGGTTACTGATTGCCAACCCGAAAATGAACCATTTATCCTTACTCTCTATTTTCTGTTCGTTAGCCAATCCTCTATCCATGCTAATATATTACCCCAACCCCATGAACATTATTTCTTGTGCAGTAACCTTTTATGTGGCACCTTGTCAAATGTCTTCTGAAAGTCCAAATACACCACATCCACTGGTTCCCCTTTATCCACCCTATTCGTTATATCCTCAAAGAATTCTAGCAAATTTGTCAAACGTGACTGCCCCTTCATAAATCCATGCTGACTCTGCCTGACCGAATTTTGCTTTTCCAAATGTCCTGCTACTGCTTCTTTAATAATGGACTCCAACATCTTCCCAACCACAGATATTAGGGAAACTGGTTTTTGGCTTCCTGCTTTTTGTCTGCCTCCTTTTTTAAATAGGGATGTTACATTTGCAGTTTTCCGATCTGCTGGGACCTCCCCAGATTCGGGAATTTTGGTAAATTACAACCAATGCATCAACTATCCCTGTCGCTACTTCTCTTAAGACTCTAGGATGCAAGCCATCAGGTCCAAGGGATTTATCCGCCTTTCGTCCCATTATCTTACTGAGTACCACCTCCTTAGGTGATTGTGATTGTGTCAAGTTCCTGCCCGCCCCCCCCATAGCCCCTTGACTATCCACTGTTGTCATATTATTAGTGTCCTCTACCGCAAAGACTGATACAAAATATTTGTTCAGAGTTTCTGCCATCTCCATGTTCCCCATTACTAATTCCCCATTCTCGTCCTCTAAGGGACCAACATTTACTCGAGCCACTCTTTTCCTTTTTATATACCTATAGAAACTCTTGCTATCTGTTTTTATATTTTGTGCTAGTTTACTTTCATAGTCTATCTTCCCTTTCTTAATCATTTTTTTTAGTCATTCTTTGTTGGCTTTTAAACACTTCCCAATCTAGTCCTCCCACTAGTTTTGGCCACATTGCATGCCCTTGTTTTTAATTGGATACCGTCCTTTATTTCTATAGTTAGCCACGGATGGCTATCTTTTCTCTGATGCCCTTTCCTCCTCACTGGAATATATTTTTCTTGAGAGTTGTGAAATATCTCCTTAACTGTCCACCATTGTTCATCAACTGTCCTACACTTTAATCTATTTTCCCAGTTCACTTGAGCCAACTCAGCCCTCATACCTTCATAGTCTCCTTTATTTAAGCTTAGTACGCTGGTTAGAGATCCAACTTTCTCACCCTCCATCTGAATTTTAAATTCAATCATGCTATGATCACTCATTCCAAGGGGATCCTTTACTAGGGGATTGTTTATTAATCCTATCTCATTACATAGGACCAGATCTAAGATAGCCTGCCCCCTGGTTGGTTCCGTTACATACTGCTCAAGGAACCTTCCCTTATGCACTGTATGAACTCTTCCTCAAGGCTACCCTGACCAATTTGATTTGTCCAATCAATATGGAAGTTAAAATCACCCATGATTATTGCTGTTCCCTTTTTACAAGTCCCCACTATGTTCTGGTTTATGCTCTGACCAACAGAGTTGCTACTGTTAGGGGGCCTATAGACTACACCCACCAGTTATTTTTTTCCCTTTATTATTCCTTATCTCCACCCAAACTGTTTCAACATCCTGATCATTTGAGCCAATATCGTTTCTCACTATTGCAGTGATTCCATCCTTTATCAATAGAGGTAACCTCCTTTTCCTTTCTGTCTGTCCTTCTGGATTGTCAAAGACCCCTGTATATTTAATTCCCAGTCCTGGTCACCTTGCAAGCACGTCTCTGTAATGGCTATCAGATCATACCCATTTGTCTCAATTTGTGCCGTTAACTCATCTATTTTGTTACAAATGCTACCTGATGTAGGCAAAGTGCCTTTAAATTTATTTTTTTTACCTTTTTTTCCTCCTTGTTTCTTCTCTCCTTCAAACTCATTTTCTATATTTTTGCTTTCTAATTCCAGCTTTACTCCCCTCCCTACTGAATCTATTTTCTAGTTCCCATCTCCCTGCCAAACTAGTTTAACCCCCCCTCCCCCCCCACGAGGATATTGGTCCTGGCTGTTGAGGTGCAACCCGTCTAGCTTGTACAACTCCCACCTCCCCCAGAAGCGGTCCCAATGCCTCAGAATACTAAAGCCCTCCCGCCTGCACCATCTCTCCAGCCACGTATTCATCTGCTCTCTCCTCTTATTTCTGTACTCACTAGCTCGTGGCACTGAGGGTAATCTGGAGAATTTGAGATCCTGCTTTTTTAATCTCCTTGCTCCCTAAACTCTGCCTGCAGGACCTCATCCCTCTTCCTACCTATGTCATTGGTACCGATGTGGACTATGACCTCTGACTGTTCACCCTCTCCCCCCAGAATGCCCTGCAGCCGCTCAGTGACATCCTTGACCCTAGCACCTGCTCTTTGAGTGAGGTGGGCAAAGTACTGCTTGGTGGGTGTGAGGCCATAATTCTGCTCATGCAAAGGGCCAAGACTCAGAAGTTTGTCAGTATTTGGAGGTGGAAGGTCTAGAATGTTGCTCAGTGTGTACGAAAGGAAGAAGGGAGTTGAGTAACCTAAATGGGGATAAGGGCTATTTACTGTGTTCTAGCCAGTGGAAGTGTGAGCGAGGTGTCCACATATACTGCTCCACGAAAATTGCCTTTAATCAGCACTTGAGTGCTAAACCTGATCCCATAGAAGGATGTTGTACCTCAGCATTGCACTGGAGTGACAACCTGGGTTTTGTGCACAAGTCTCCGGAGTGGGACTTGAACCCACAACCTTCTGACTCGAATCCACAAACTTCTGACTCAGCAACAAAAATGCAACCAACTGAGCCATGGCTGGCACATTTAGCTCAGCTCGTTGCTGTGTTTTGTATGATGTAAACAATTTGTTGCATACAGTGATTTCATTTGCATCATACCACCTCAAATTATATGCTTGAACAATATTTATGAACCAGGAGACGCAGTCTAAGGATAAAGAGTAAGCCATTAAGGACTGAGATGAGGAGAAACTTCTTCACTCAGAGAGTTGTTAACCTGTGGAATTCTCTACCACAGAGAGTTGTTGATGCCAGTTCATTGGATATATTGAAGACGGAGTTAGATATGGCCCTTATGGCTAAAGGGATCAAGGGTATGGAGAGAAAGCAGGAAAGGGATACTGAGGTGAATGATCAGCCATGATCTTATTGAATGGTGGTGCCGGCTCGAAGGACCGAATGGCCTAATCCTGCACCTATTTTCTATGTTTCTATGTTTCTAAGTTAAGAATTCAAGAAGGAGGAGAGATAGTGAATAGTCCGGTACGTTCATGTCTTTATAAAAAGTAATCAGCCTTGAAGAGGGCTGACATAGCTGGAGAAGAGGAGTTTGCCTGCATCACAACCGCCATGTGCACATAATGCTCAGGACTTCATTGCCTGTGTCTCAATGGTGAGACATTTGAATGCACAAGGCACAGCAGCCAATGATGAACTGACAATCTCTTTAGTCATGTAAAGGATGAATTTTCATCCTTCAGCAATTTTAAGAGCAATTCCAGTTGTGTCAAACATACTATTATGGAAAGCAGACAAGAACTAATGCTCCCATAGAAGGATGTCATAGTTTAATGTGCATTTATAGTCAGGGGAGGAGAGATTTTTTTATATATGAATACAATCTAAAGCAAGAATGTTTTATTTCACTACATTATCAGTTAAGTTGTTAGTGTATTAACATTGAAAGCTAGATCTTTAAAGGCCCACATTAAATATAGCCTATTATCTATAGATAGGACTCTGATTATGGGTACATCATGAAAATGTGGTTTATAAAAAATATTGTGTATTTTGTTCGTAGGTCATAAGCAACAATAGATATATATGAGTAGTTTTAGATTGGACTCAGCTTTTCTTTTGTCTAGCTATACATTTCATTATGTCCTGTTTTTATTTGCCTTGGGCTATTCTTAAGATAGGCTGGTGATGTTATCAATGTACATTTTCATTTTCTCAGGATGCAATTAGCTTCTTAAAGAATATTAATGGGATTTGGGACCAAATCTGAGAATTGAGGTGCCAGTTATCACAACAACAATGTGGAGAACAGAGCCATGTTGGCATTCAGATATTGTTACCCAGTCTAACCTTTATATATAAAGCTGTGTCAGAGTGGGCTAATGAAGGCCCTGGAGATGCAGCACACCTCCAAAAGGTTTAGTGAGTAAAGATGGTTTAAAATATTTAACGCTTCTCAGAATTGTGTTGGATCAATTTGTAGCTCTGATCATATATAATTCATAACTTTTAACATTTAAATGCTTTTGGTTGCTTTACGCTTGTCAGTTGTACGTACTGGACCAGTTGATGCACATCAATATAATATACAGCCATCAAAAGCCAATTATCATAGTCCTACTTATATAATGTGCACTCAATCATTATTAACTGATTATTACTGGGGCAAGACATCTTCATGGAAGATCGGTTCCAAACAAGCAAAAGTAAGTTAAACTGAGTTAAGATGTACTCAGCCCAGCACATTGTGTAAACATACTTTGTGCACACACACTCCTGCTCCTCCTGGCCCCGCAAAATTAACGTAGAACTTACCATTTTGGAGCCTTTTCCATTCTAAAATGAGACTACTGCTTGAAACAGATTGGTGCTTTGGCCTCCCAATGGTAGGCTGCTGTAAAAATGGCAGACCGGCGGCGTAATACTACTGACCCCATTTTGAGGCCAGTCGCGCTCCATTAACATTAATTTCAGCAAGCTAAAATTAACCTCGTAGAGTTATAAAGTAATCATTAATCAATCGGCCGCAAAGCTTCCTAAAGTAATCGTTAATCAATCGGCATCAAAGAGTCCTAAAATAATCTTTAATTCAATTTTAAGGGGAATCTAGTTAAATACATGAGGGAGAAAGGAATAGAAGGCTATGCTAATAAGGTTAGATGAAGTAGGATGGGAGGAGGCTCATGTGGAGCATAAACACCAGCATAAACCAGTTGAGCCGATTGACCTGTTTCTGTGCTATACATACTGTGTAATTCTGTATTTACAATTGGCCCAGAAGAGCCCTAAAATAATCTCTAATCAACAGGATCTTCATTTCAGTGCCTGTTTCATCCAATGAATAACCACAGATATCTAAATGTGCCCGATAAAATACAATCACCACCAATCTATTCCATTAGTGATTTCTTACTCTACCCATCTGAAGTGAACTCGCTCTCTTTTATTTTTCCCAATACTGTAAAATGCCGATGTTCTCAGTGGGTGGTTTCTGCAGTGCTGTGCATCAGGAGAGCCGATGCATGAAGGTTATGGAGAATTGTAGAATTTAGAGAGCAGGCCCAGTGTATTGCTCAATAAAGAGAGGATTATATTGGATAAGGGAAAATCTATTGTTGTCGTGGTATAGTTTAGGAGTTGTGAATATAAGTAATGCTGGTTAAAAATAAAGAAAATAATGTAAAATATAGAAATATAGAATTGAAATTAAATTGTATATTGGAAGGTTTTAGATATTTGTAGAGGTTTATGAAAAAGACAATGGGTTCAAAACTCTCTACCGCCCCGTAACCGAGGCGAGGTGGGACTAACTGCGCCAGACGTGCAAGTCCTGCCCTGGCAGTGAAATTGGGCTTACCGCCCCCAAGAGGAAGTGGAGTGCAATGTCACGGGCTCCACTTCCTCTCGGGCAGAGGGACTGGGGCGTTATCGGTGGGAATTTTCTAGTGCTACACGGAGAGGCGCGTAGCACTGGTGGAAGCACAGGGACCTCCCCTTCCGTTAAAGGGGAAGGCATGCTGCAAACTCTGCAAGCCTGGCACAAAAAGCGGGGTGTTGGGCTGCAACATTGTGGCACGGACCCTGCGAATCGGAAAAGGCAAGGCGCGACCGGTAAGTCGACCATTTTAGAAACAGTTCATGCCGCAGCTCCCCTTTACTTTTCGCCCCGCGAGCAGAGTGACACCTGGTCCCTGATCCGCGAAGCTGGCGTGGGCATTGCCCATGGCGACCTCACGGGGCAATACAGAATTATCGGTCCGGGCTGAAAACGGGTCGCTGCGCATGTTGATGATGTTGTCATCACCAGAGCAGTGGCCCGGGACGCTACCAGCAGGAACGGAGCACTACCAGTTTGCGCTTCCGGGCGAGCTAATGGGAAATGGAAACTACATGAATTTCTCCCTCAATATCTTTGCTGTAAAAATAACGACATGTTAATGACACATGCTGTTGTTAATTTACATTTCAGCCAGAAAATTCAGGGGATTATGACTGAAGCCATGAATTGCGAATCTCTCGAACTTGCGAGTCGAGTTACGCCGCTCCACCGTTTGCTCTTAAAGGGCTGCTGCTCACCTTTATAGGGAAATTGCCTCAATTGTTCTGCTGGAAGGTTACAACAAATCACGTGTACAATGAGGGCAATGCCAAAGGCTCCTGCCTGGGGCAACAGCTCCTGGGAGGAGTTGGTGCAGGAAGCAGAATGCCGAAGGGTGGCCCTGTTTGGTGCTAAAAGGCTCCTACCTATAAAAGCAGAGGTGCAATCTACATAGATGGAGGTGATTGTAGTCACCCAGATCCACCTTATCAGGGAACAAATAATGAAGACGTTCAATTGTTTCAGGAGAAGGACTAAGGTAAGTGTACGGACCTTTGCGCAAATGTATATTCTTCATTCTTGCAAAGCATGGTGCCACTACACATTTTAAAACCTGGCCCCTCAGGGAGATAAGCAATTAAGAATGCATATAGCACTGACCTTTTTCTTTGTAATCTTCCTACTTACAATGGAAGCTGCATGCTACATTTGAAGTAGAGGACAATCATACCATGAACGTGCCACTTCGCAGGTATCCTACAGTAAAGTCATGTCAGAAAAGGCACTATACAAACTAAGCAAGCCTGGCACAAGGAGGGAAGGGATCATGATACATTGGAGGTAAAAATTCAACTTGGGCAGGGGTACAATGGAAGTCAATTGAAGTCAATGGAAAGAAAATCATGGTGTGTACAATAGGTGGCCGATTGGCTAGCATCCATCTAGCGCCCCTTGCGAAGTTGAATTTTAGCCCCACTGGTGCTGTTTTGGTTGTTCAGGCTTTGGACGGCATTTTCATTGATGGGTTCTGCTTAAAGGCCAAGGTGGCTTACTACCATCAGGAGAAAACCAGAACAAGTTAGCTGTGCTGAAGCAGCTATCGGAATTTGAGGATTATGGCACTTGTCATTTTAGGATGCAAATTTATAGAGGGCATTGGAAAAGCTGAGTTTGGAGCTATAGTGCAACCAGCCAGCAAGTATCCTTCATTGATTATAATTCTTCACAAATTGACTCCCTGTCTATGTAATGTATTTGCTTCAAGGGTTCTTTGCTTAAGAATTCATAACAACACAGTGCTATTAAGAACTAATTGGTTTAGTAGCAAAAGGTTTAACAATCACACTACACATTACCGGTTTATCCAGCAGGCTCACAACCACCTGCTTCATCGTGGATCCCCCGAACCCAATTGGCTGGGGTTTTAATTGAGTCTTGTGAATATCACGTGACTGGCTAAGCCACTCCCAAATCAACAGCTCTACAACTCTTTTGGTTCGAAATCAAAATTAAACAGTTAAATCAAGTGCCCCCTGATCTGGGGGACACTCCAAACATTTTTCAAGGCCCATTTTTTTTCTTTAAATTTAAATTTTTTTTTTGGGGGGCACTAAAACATAAATTTTACAAGTGTCCCCTATAAAAGGGGAGGGGGACACTAAAACCGTCAACAAAAACAAATTAAACTTTAAAACATATAAAATCAAATTAAAATTTGGTTGCCGGGGGTGATGATGCACTCCAGTCCCTCCGGCGCCCACCTCTCGTGGAAGGCCACGAGCGTACCGGTGGACACCGCGTGCTCCATCTCCATGACACCCTGGCTCGGATGTAAGCGCGGAAGAGAGGCAGGCAGTCGGGCTGAGTGACCCCCTCGACCGTCCGCTGCCTAGACCGGCTGATGGCACCCTTGGCCATGCCCAGGAGCAGTCCTACGAGGAGGCCCTCGGACCTACCCGCTCCCCTCCGCACAGGGTGCCCAAAGATCAAGAGTGTGGGACTGAAGTGCAAACAAAATTTGAGGAGCAGCCCCTTTAAATATTGGAACAGGGGCTGAAACCTCACATATTTTATAAAAACTTCGAACACGGCCTCTTCCAGACCACAGAAATTGTAGGCGGCCTGGGAGCCCTTGAACCGACTTAAAAATTTGTTGCACGGGACTGCTCCATGCACCACCCTCCAGGCCAAGTCCCCGATAAATAGTGGGAGGACTCCCGCGTAGAGAGCACTCCATCGGGGACCTCCGCCTCCTCCGGATGGCAAGATGGTGCACCATGGCGTGTCTGGACGGCAGGCGAGGATGGCAAGGTTGAGAGTGTGCAGGAGCAGCCCGTACAGGAAACCCCTCCGTGCAGAACTGAAAGGCACGGAGGGGTTGTCCCTGAGGCGTCTCAAGTTGTGAGGTGCCTGTTCCCAAGGGAGGTTTCGGGGTTTGGCGCTGATGAGGAATTCCGTCCGGAGGGGGGTCAGTTCGGACGGGATCTCCCCACGTGCTTGAGCCTCCTCGACACACCTAACGGAGTCAGGGCCCAGAGCTGTTTTTAGCGACTCGATGGCATCGACTGCGCGGCGGACATCGACCCAGTTTAAGCACGGTGCCAGCACGTTTGGCGCCATCCAGCCCGCTCCTCCGCCATCGAGCAGGTCCCTGACCCTGGTCACTTTGCCAGCCACAGCCCTCTGGTCCGCCAGCCACCTAAAACCGCGGTTGTGGAGGTACGGATTCATGAGCAGTGGCTCCTGCAGGACAGCCACCAGTCCAGATGGTGGAGAGCTGCGCTTGGTGGTGACTTTATTCCAGACCCTGATGAGTTCCTGGTAAAAGACAGGCAGCCCCTGCACGGCGGCCCTGATGCCCCCCAGGCTCACAAACAGGAGCTGCGTGTCGTAGTTGAGGCTGTACTGCTGGGGGAAGAAATATGTCGCCAGTGCACGCCACCTTGGAGGTGGTTCCTGTTGGTCCCAGTGCTTCCTGTTGTTCCAGAAGAAGTCCACCAGCTTTTTCTGTATCTTGGCGACAAACGCAGGGGGAGGGGTCAAAGTGACCAGCCGGTACCACAGCATAGCGGCCACCAGCTGGTTTATGACTAGTGCTCGACCCCTGCAGGACAGCACTCGGAGCAGTCCTGTCCAGCACCCTAGGCGAGCGGCGACCTTGGCCTCCAGCTCTTGCCAGTTCACTGGCCAGGCTTCCTCATCGGGGCTAAGGTAGACTTCCAGATAGAGGAGATGGGTTGTGCTCCAGGCAAAAGGCCTGAACTCCTCTGTAGGGAGTCCATCGCCACTGACCCACCAGGAGTCCGGAACATTTCGCCCAGTTGATCCTGGCGGAGGATGCGGCCGAGTAAATCTTCTGGCACTCGCACATCCTCCACAGGTCAACGGGATCCACTACCATGAGGAGCATGCCATCGGCGAAAGCCGAGAGGATGACCTCCACACTCAGCCCTTGCAGAGCCAGTCTCGTCAACCTCGTCCGCAGGAAAGGCTCCACACAGATGGCGTATAACTGCTTGGACATGGGGCATTCCTGGCGCACCCCTCTCCTAAAGCGAAGGGGCGCCATCAAAGACGCGTTAATCTTAATCGGACACTCTGCGGCGGCATACAAAAGTCGGATGCGGGCGACGAAATGCGTCCCGAACCTGAAAGCGCGCAGAGTTCGGAACAGATATTCATGGTCCACCCTGTCGAACGCCTTCTCTTGATCTAGAGATAGGAAGGCAACCGACAGACCAGCCTCCTGGGAATGATGGATCAGGTCCCGGACCAGATGGATGTTATCGTGGATTGTCCGGCCCGGGATCATGTAGGACTGGTCGGGATGGATCATGTGGTCCACCACGCCGCCAAGGCGAGCAGACATCACCCTGGCGAAGATTTTGTAGTCCGTGCTGAGGAGGGAGACCGGGCGCCAGTTCTTAAGTAGGCGGAGATCGCCCTTCTTAGGCAGCAGGACGATGACTGCCCTGCACCAAGAGAGGGGCATCTCCCCGGTCGCCAGACTTTCCCCCAGAAACCGTGCGTAGTCGCCCCCCAGGACGTCCCAGAACGCCCTGTGGAATGCCATGGTCAGCCCGTCCAGCCCCAGGGCTTTTCCCCTCGAGAGCCGGTCGAGGGCACCGGTCAGCTCCGCCAGGCTTAGCGGAGCTTCCAGATTTTCGGCGCCCTCCGGGCCGACCTTCAGCAGGTCCTCCCACAAAACTCTGTGCCTTCTTTCCATCCGGCCGCACTCCCTCCCCCCTGCCTGAGGCCGTGAAGACAAAGACCTCCAACAATGTCCGCGCACCTACGGCTCCCGGCACGTGGATGCTCCTAGGGGGTGGAGTGGCGGCGGCACCAGCCTTGGCCGCCTTTGGTGTTTTGGTGGTCTTGGAGGCGGGGCAGTTCTTGCGACCGTGCCCCAACTCCCTACAGGCGTGGCACCGCACGCCGTCCGACGTCCAGAAGATGCGGTAGGCAGTCCCCTCGTGCACCACATTAAAAGCACCCTCCGTCGTCTCCTCCCACGCCGGCCGGACAAAAGGCTGGCGGCGGAAGGAGAACACGTGATGGAGGCTGGCCTCCCTGAGGCCGAGTGGTATGGGGTTAATTCCAGACCTTACCTCCCCCAGTTGATGTAGGTGGGGAAGGAGGAGCTCAGCGGGAACAAAGGGCGGGACATTTGAAAGGATGACCCTCTGCCAAGAGAGGGGCATCTCCCCGGTCGCCAGACTTTCCCCCAGGATCCGCGTGTAGTCGCCCCCCAGGATGTCCCAGAATGCCCTGTGGAACTCCACGGTCAGCCCGTCCAGCCCCGGGGCTTTTCCCCTCGAGAGCCGGTCGAGAGCGCCGGTCAGCTCCGCCAGGCTTAGCGGAGCTTCCAGATTTTCGGCGCCCTCCGGGCTGACCTTCGGCAGGTCCTCCCACAAAACTCTACGCGCTTCCTCGCTGGACGGCTCCGGAGAGAACAGAGCCCCGTAATATTCTCAGGCCCTGTTGCTGACGCCCTCCGAATCCGAGACGAGGGAGCCGTCGTCGGCCAGCGCGTCAAGAGCTGCTTACGGACACCCTGTCTTTTTTCCAGGGAGCCGCGGTCCAGATCCCGCCGGAACCGGATCCACGACCTCACGAACGCGCCTCGGGACCCGACGAACTGCAGGTCCTTCAGCGCGGCCCTCTTCGCTTCGTACACCGTCCGCAGGGCCGGGTCCTCGACGACTTGACCGAGACGGGATTCCAGGTCGAGCACCTCTTTTTCTAGGCGCCCGACCCTGGCCGCCCGCCTCTTGGTCGACCCCCTCGCATACTCTTGACAGAAAACACGGACGTGAGCCTTGCCCACGTCCCACCATAGCCTCAAGGAGGGGAAGCCCCCCTGCTTCCTTCTCCAGTCGGCCCAGAAACGACGGAACGAGTCCTGGAAACACTCGTCCTCCAGGAGCCGGTTGTTAAAATGCCAGTACGCGGATCCCGTCCTCCCGCGGAGCGAAGCGAGCTACGCCCATACCAGGTGGTGGTCCGAGCACGGTGCTGGCTGCATGGAGGCCACCGGGACGCAGGAAACGTACGCCCGAGACACGTAAAGGCGGTCGATTCTGGACCATCCTCTTCCAGGCCTCACCCAAGTAAAGGCGCTGGAGTCGGGATGGAGATTTTGCCAGACGTCCACCAAGTCGAAGGACCCGACCAGGTCCC
Organism: Pristiophorus japonicus; assembly: GCF_044704955.1. Classification (NCBI taxonomy): domain Eukaryota; kingdom Metazoa; phylum Chordata; class Chondrichthyes; family Pristiophoridae; genus Pristiophorus; species Pristiophorus japonicus. The sequence continues at coordinate 338,137,115 of NC_091978.1, read as the reverse complement.
TCAACTTCTCCATCGCCGTCATGCTCTGCGGGGCACCGGAGCGGTCCCTCACCTCGAGTGTGCAGTTAAAATCCCCTCCGAGGACAATTCAGTCGCCGACGTCGACGGAGCCAAGAAGAGCAGACACTTCTTCGAAGAAGCGCGATTGCTGCGGGCCGGGCTGAGGGGCATACACGTTCACGAGATGGAGCGGCACGTCCCCCAGGCGAACCGTGACGTGCAGCAAGCAGCCTGGCATGGGCTCCTCGACCCCCAAGATCTCCGGCTGAAAATGCGGGGCCAGCAAGATAGCCACCCCACAAGAAGTGGCGGTGAGGTGGCTCATGCGGACTTCTCCTTGTCATTCCAGGAGCCACGTGGCTTCGTCTCCAGGAACGGTGTGGGTTTCTTGCGGGAAACACACTGCATATTTCCCCTCCCGCAGGACCGAAAAATTGTTAAATCTACGGCGTGCCCCTCTGCCGCCGTTGATGTTGAGGCTGGCTATGGTTATCTTCATGACAAAAGCATAGTGCAACGTCTACCTTAACTTATTGTGAGGGGGGAGTGGAGTCGTTTGTTGACCTCCACTCCCTCAGCAGCCCAGCGAGGAACCTTTTGAGCCGGCGCGGCTCAAGGCTTTGCGCCTTTGATAAGGGTGCACCCGCGGCAATGGTTTTAGCGGCGGCGCGGACGGACGTGATGAGCAGCGCCGACTCGGACCATTTTTCCAGGGCCAGATGGACTCGGTTGCGGTGACCCTGGCTCTGGACCATAAAGTCCCGGAGCTCCTTTACAGGAATGAGGGGGTCTCAGCGGTGGGCACGAGGAGATCCACCGCCTCACTGGCGATGGACTCCAGATCTTCTCCGGCGCCCTCCACCGAGTCCCCGTCCCCCTCCGGGAGGTCGCCGCCAGCAGCCGGCCCGTCGACCACACGAGGTACCGCTCCACCCGGCCCTGGCTCTGCCCCGATCCCACCCCCAGGATTGTCGGCAGAGGAGTCCCCACTGGGTTCTTTTAATTGTGTTGCCGGGTCAGGAAGCGGCAGTGGAAGGGGATTCCCCCTCCGCTCCAGGCACCGGGGAACACGGAGAAACCTGGTCGAAGAACCCTTCCAGGTCCTCCAACTCCCCCGGCTCCAAAGGTAGAGGTGAAGGTTGGTATTCTTCCCCCTCCCCGACACCACCCCCCGGCCCAGCGTGTGCAGGTTCTTTAAAATTAAAATGTTCTATTTCTGCCGGATCGAGCAAATCCCGGGGGGAGTTGGATAATGGCTGGGCGGGCTCAGGTTCGCCTGCCTCAGTCCCCGGGACGCTCGACCCGGCGGCGACGCAATCTTCCGGCGGCCCCACGCCCCCCGCAGCAGGCAGATCTTCTTGCCTTTCCCCGGGAGGCAGAGGTTGGGCAGCCTCGACTGTCTGACCCTCCCCGGGGACAAATTCCCCCCGCCCACGGCGTGGTTTGGGTGCGCTGGTGGGGGACGCGGGACACGCGGCGGGCACCGACTCCTCCGCGGAGGGATGTTGTTCCTCCTCCGCCTCATTGGAGCGGCGCCTCCTTTTTTATCTGGCGATGAGCGGAGGCAGGGAGACCTCCATGTCTGCCGAGGCCTCCCGTTCCGCTCTCCCCTTTTGTTTTTCTTGCCCACGCCCGAGCCCCTCTGCGTAATTGGTCGAGGGCTCGGGCACGGGCTCAGGGCACCCCGCGCTCGCCGCTGACAGGGGTGGGCCGAGCGCGGTGATGGGACTGTCCAGCGCACTGATGGGACCCGCCTCAAGGTGCTTCGCCTTCCTCCGCGCCTTCCTTCCGGCCGGACGCTCTCCCTCCCCCCCGCCGGTGGCCGTGAAAGCAAAGGCCTCTGACGTTGCCCGCGCACCTACGGTTCCCGGTACGTGGACGCTGATAGGGGGAGGGGTGGCAGCGGCACCAGCCTTGGCCGCCTTTGGTGATTTGGCGGCCTTGGAGGTGGGGCAGTTCTTACGAACGTGCCCCACCTCCCTACAGGCATGGCACCGCATGCCGTCCGACGTCCAGAAGACGCGGTAGGCAGTCCCCTCGTGCACCACGTTGAAGGTGCCCTCCGTCGTCTCCTCCCGCGCCAGCCGGACAAAAAGCCGGCAGTGGAAGGAGAACACGTGACGCAGGCTGGTCTCCCTGAGGCCGAGCGGTATTGGGTTAATCCCCGACCTCACCTCCCCCAGTTGATGTAGGTGGGGGAGCAAGAGCTCAGCGGGAACAAAGGGCGGGACATTGGAAAGAATGACCCTCTGCGCGATGGCCTCGAGAGGGTCCACCGGCAGGAACGCCCCGCCCAGCGTGAGCCCCTTTTCAAGGTCCAGGGACACTGCCCGCTCTGACCCCAGGAAGAAGACAGCCTTCCCGGACATCTTGGAGGCTGCGACAATGGCCGAGGGGCCGACTACCCCAGCCATCCCCCGCACGCACTCCTCGATGCTCAAGTTGGGGTGAGTGTAGCTCCTGACCCCATGTTTCGTTGTAATCAATTTGAATGGTAGCAGGGCAGCAGGAGGCGCAGGAGGCACCGTGGCTGTGGACACCGCCTGCGCATACGTCCTTGCTGGCCCCGCCACTGGCGTAGATGGGGACGCTATTATGGGGTCCCTTTAAGGGCTACACTCACCGCAAAGTCACAGGCCTGAATGGTCTTTAAATAGGTCTCGTTAAATATATGAGCAGAGAGAGCTCTTAAAGAGGCAGACCTCTCCCCTACTTAACAATTGGGGAGAGGCCTTGCTCCCTCTGCTTATTATTAGTAATTTCTCTTAATTAAAGGAGAAAGGGGCTCTCAAAGAGAGAGGGGAGAGACAGAGCGACAGAGAAAGGGGGGGGGGCGTAGAGGGAAGCTGTGAGGGCAGGTCTCCCCTCACAGTTTTGGGTGGGTGTTTTGCTGGGGTGCACTCCCCAGATGGTAAGCAACATCACAGTCTTAATGGTAGTCTTTGGGTGGGGGGAGAAGTTGTCTTCACCCGGGATAGCTGGAGCTACCCAGGCACAGCACTCCCAACGATGTTAGTTAGTGTGGTAACGATTCTTCACCCAGGTAGCTCCAGCTAACCCAGGCCAGGCAATGGGGGAGGGGTGCTTTAGTGGTGTGTGGGGCCCAGTTGTGAGCAAGAGCCACACACACACACACACCCCCCCGCCCCCCCCCCCCCCCCCGGCGATGTTCCGGCCTTTCGAATTTATCTTCTTCCTCCCCCCACCGATAAAACAAAGTATTTTTAGGGAGTGCACCAATACACCCACCTGTATGTTGTTGAAGTAAATGGCACTCCCTCTTTCCACACAAGATGATGGTGTTTTCCAGAAGTTGATAGTATTTGGTGTTCTTTTTTCCCCCTCCAACTCTCTGTGGAAGTGTAGTAATAACAGTTTCTGCTCTCCTCCTCTCCCTCTGGATGGTTGAATGTAGTAAGCCTCTTCCTCCTCTTCCTGGGGTGTATACAGGTCTCCAAAGGCAGGAGCAAAAGCAAGAGCTCCTCTCCCCACAAGCTCACTGCTTCAACTGATTAGGCCATGCCTCCAACAGCTCTACAAACCTGTGAGCATACTCATAGATGCATACATTACAGTCTAAATCCTAACAGTCGTGGTAACATCTGTTCAACAGTTGCATAATGTACCAAAAGTCTTATGATCTTACATGTCTTAGAAACCATTGCCTGCAGAATGCATTGTAAATCTCACTCCTTTTCTCTTCCTTTATGTTCTTCCCAAGATGAGAAGGCCAAAGGAAAAGATACCACAGGACCAGGTACTTCATCACATGTTGCATCAAGCATTCCCTTGCTCATACAGGTTTTGGGTCATCCAGCTGATGAGACTTTGGACTCCAAAGCTTCTGCATTATTAGTGAGAGCATTCTTAAGCAGTATTGCTACTGAGCCTGTCTTTTGTAAATAAGGTCCCCACTGCTGAATGAAACCAGCTAGTAGTGTTGATAACTGTCCCTTTATGGCTCAGGGAGGGAAGGGTAGCATGTTAAAAATTTTTAGGGCTAACACCACATGTTCTGTAGTTCTTCCATGTACGTGGATTCTCTGTTCCTTACATTCAGGAGTTTATCATTACTGCTCAATATCTAGCCCATATGATAGCATAAACTGGATACTGTAATCTTACATGTACAAGCTTTTCCAATCTTTCAAATCACAGGCCGGAATTTTCTGCAGGTAGGTGGGTTGGGGACGGGGGGCCTCTGAGGCGGGCAGAAACTTAGGAGGTCGGGTTTCCTACGGGCCCTGCCGATTTGCATGTGAGGCCTCAGTTTGCCATCCACGCCCAGCTAGGAGAGAGGTTGGCTGGCTGTGGGTGGGTAAGCCTGCAGATGCAGAGAGGGAGCGCGAGCGCACGGTCCGGGGGAAGAATGGGGGAGGGGGTGATGAGGGATTGGCAGGGGCTCGGTCGGGGATCGTGAGGAGGTCGGGGATCAGGGCGGGGGTAAGGATCAGGGATTAGCGCTGGGGCATGTAGGATCGGAATTAGCGAGGGGGGGGATCAGTATGGGTGGGGCAGGAGGATTGTGGCCGGCCTCAGCATCATCGGTGGGGTGGAGGTGGGTGGAGACGTTATGGTGGAGGTCGGAGGCCTGTGAAGGCAATGGGAGGCCTCGTGGTGGGGTCGCTGATCGCGAGAGGTGGGTTAGGCAGTGACCCTGGATCCAGGTGGTCGGTATAAAGACACTTAACTCCTAGTTGCAGCAGTCTCCGCTGCACTTTAACTGTCGGGTTTCATGTATTGCGTGAAAAGCATCCACAGGCAGTTCAATTCAAAATGGAGGGGGAAAAAGAGGCTTCCAACTTCATTATAATAATTAAATTGACATACCGCCCCCTGGGAGTGGATTGGTCACCTGCCCCATCCCCTAACGTCCTGCCTCTGTTAAAACCGGAATCATATTTTTAATAATTTAACTGTCCCCATGTTCCCAAACCACCCGTTTTTTTTTAAAGAGGAAAATTCCGACCACAATCTCTGGAACACTTTCTGAGACAAAGTCTACTATAAATCAACATATTGAAAGAACAGGTGAGCGAACAAGAGAAACATTTTCTCGGAAATCTCACATTACAACAGCAACAACCTCCATTTATATAGCGCCTAGAACATAATAGAACATCTCAAGGTGCTTCACAGGAACGTTATCAAACAAAATTTAACACCGAGCCAGATAAGCAGATATTGGGAAAAATGACCAAAAGTTCGGTCAAAAACGTGGGGGAGAAATTCGGTAGCACCTCTGTTGCGGTGTTAATTCAGGCGGAGCGGTACTTTTAGCGCCTTGAAAACATTTGCACCTCCCGCCCAGAAATTCGTCAGAATCAGTCGAGGAGCTGACAAGGGCAATAAATCAGTCGTTGTAGACCAGAGCTGGGGGAGTGATAATGAAAGTTTGATCGGTACATTTTGCAGACTCATGGCGTATGCGTGGAACGCTGAATCAGCTCCCGGGGGAAGCCGAGTCTTAAAGGCACGGCATAGTAATGCCCCCATTAAAGTTTTCAAAATCACTTGTTTTCAACCTGTACTCTTATGTCTGTCTGCCACTGCAAACTCGGAGGCTCACGCATCGTGCTCTATGTAAATGTTGCACTGACTGTGACCTCCGAGGGAAGCACTTCCTTATCCCTCTAAGCAGCTTCCAGTTAATGACTCTGCAAGTCTGTACCCACTGCTTTTTACAGACATTGTTATTGGCGGGCACTCAATGAGGCACATGCACCGAATTTACCAACCAGGGCACAAGTGTATGCGTTGCACCAGGAATATGTCCTGATCAGAGTGATCATCAGCAGCCAGGCACCAATGGTTTATACCCCCGGTGAGGCTCTAATGAATTTTCCATCGGGGCGCTAAAAACTGCGCTCCCGTTTGGTAACCTCTTACCCCTCTGGTCACTAACTTAGGCGTTCGACAACCGAAAATCCAGCCCGTGGGTTTGAAAGAGTGCCTTAAAGGTTGTGAGAAAGGTCGAGAGACAGAGAGGTTCATGGAGAAAATTCCAGAGCTTAGGGCCGAGGCAGCTGAAGGCACAATGGGGTGAAGGAAATAGGGATTTGCAAGAAGCCAGGATTGGAGGAATGTAGAGATCTTGGAGAATTCTGGGGCTGGAGCAGGTTATAGAGATAGGAAGGGGAGGCCATGAAATTATTTGAAAACAAGAAGAAGATTATTAAAATCAAGGCACTTCTGCACTGGGAGCCAATGTAGGCCAGCAGGCACAGGGGTGATAGGTGAACGGACTTGGTATGAGTTTGGGGCAGCAGAGATTTGGATGAGCTCAAGTTTATGAAGGATGCAAATTAGGAGGATGGCCAGGGGAGCTTCAACCTATTTATAAATTGCAAAGTGCACCACACACTTCTAGTGGGCTAAATGCATTCTTCTGACCATAAAATTAAACTGATTGGCTTTGACCTTAATGATAGAGATTTCTCTCTTTATGTCTGGTTTCCTTGCCAGATATCACAGACTGTTCTTGATTGTGTATTTCTTTTGTTCTTATTTCTTAGCTAGAGGACTTGACCTCTGACTTTCTTTTAGCTTACCTTGTTTGGCGATTGTCCAGCTGAGCCAGCAATTATTCTGGCTATCAACAACAAAAACTTGCATTTATATAGCACCTTCAGTATAGGAAAACATCCCAAGCTGCTTCACAAATGTGTGAACAGACAATAATTGAAACCAAGCCAAAGAAGATGATGTTAGGATGGGTGGCTAACAGCTTGGTCAAAGGGGTGGGTTTTAAAGAGGATCTTAAAGGAGGTGAAGCATTCTCTTGGATTTGAGATCCCTGACAGCTGCCCCCAAATGAATGGGCCTTCCTAACATAAGAGATATGAACATTTACTGTGATATTTTAATGAATCTCCATTGTCTCAAGCAATCTAGATAGACGCTACATTCCAATCCATATTCTTAGATGCTGTGTCTTTTGGATTTAAATTCTGGTGAGCTGACCTCAACTTAATAACATCACTTTAATATAAATTGCACCCAAATCCTTCTATGATAAAATAGTCAAAGCATATCTGAGTGTTGCTTGCACACTACACACAAAATCTTATTCTAGTATAGTGAGGAAGCAATTCCTCAATACTGTTTTGCTGTTAACCTCTGTTTGAAAGTAAGCTCACTGAGGTCTCTATCGCCATAATGCTCAGTGGGAGCACTTAGCACACTCGCATCAGTTCGGCTCCCATCAACCGCATCACTGCTTTCCCTTCATCACCAGTGGTTTATGCTTCATCCCAAGCTTCATATTCGATATTTAATTTTCCTTCTCGTGGTGTTTCTGTGTTGGTAAATGCTTCAAGTTTGGGTGATAAAGGTTGCCGCTGTGTTTCTTGCTCTAAGGCAACGACATTCACTTCGGTCCATGAAGAGGAATGGTATGTTATAAATACACATTCATCTGCATACTAAACTGTCATTGCATGCTGTATTATGCACTTGGGTACAATCACTGTGTGTAGATATATTCATGCAACATATCATGCAAATTATAAGTTATCAATTATATGATTCAGTTTTCACTGAGGAACAACCATATTTGCTGTGTGGAGTGGTACATTATGAATAAATAAGTACACATTTATCTGGGGACTGCATTGATATTACATGTTCTATTATGCATTTGGGTAGAATCACTTTGTGAAGACATATTCATAGAATATATGATGCAAATTATAGAATATCTGAATCACAGTTGTACATTGTGCTCCAAGACCAACAGAATCCATGGCTTCCATGTTCTCCTGAATAATGGATAATAGCTCCTTGACCGTGACAAAGACTCTCCGGCAGGCCTGCGAATGCACCAAGCATTTTTGTGTGCATGCCCATCACCCATCTTCTGAAGGCCGCCCCATCGAAGTCTTCATTTGAGTCCTCTGCAGCAGAACTCACGTGCGACCGTGCCCTCTGGGGATCTGGTGCCTCAGCTGCCTTTTCCCCCTGTCCTGGCAGCAGGCCCCTCATGCTCAGTGACTCACCACGTGCAGATCCTGCCTCTACTACCCCCTTAAAGTACGTGCAGTGTCAGTTTCTGAGCTGGTGTCAAATCGAGTGACGGTGTCTCTTCTCCGTCAATCTCTTTTTCTTTCTGCACTGGCTGGGAAGTTTGAAGTTCTTGGGTATCTGAAAGGACAAAGGCACAAGGGTAGGGTTGTGGTGAGGGAAGTGGGGGGTCGGGGTGCGGGTGTATAGAAAGATGTGCGTGCTTACACCATCAGCAGCTTGTAAGTGAGAAGAAATTGTGGGATGAGGAGGTAGTGGGATGTGAGAAGAAGGATTAGGTATGAGCATACCATCACCTTCAATGGTTTCAGCCTCGTCGATCGCCACGACCTCAATGGCGGCCCCTCCAATGATGTCTAACACAGCCTCCTCCAGCTGGGTCAGGATATGCAGCGGGTGAGCTGTCGCTGTCTCCTGTTATGTGCCATCTGGAGGGAAAGGGAAGTGTGTCAGTGAGCATGATGGGTGATGTGCCTGTCATGGTTGAATAGCTGGCAGTATGTGCAAGGTGTGAGATGTGGGTGTGAGGCTTGCAGCAGTGGTAAGTGTGTGAGGGTGAGGTGACGCTATGATTGTGAGATAAGAGTGGTGATTGATAGAGATTGTTGGTAGGTGAGTGATGGGGGTGTGGTACATTGAGCAGTGTGTGAAACTAATGGTGCAGTTGGTAAGATATGCGATTGAAGATGCATTCGCTGGCCTTGACCACTCTATGACGTCATTAAACTTCTTTCAGCACTGGATCCAGTTCCTCAGGGAAAGACTGCTGGCAGTGATCGCTTCAGCTATCTGCTCCCACTGCCTTTTTACAGTGAGTCTGGAGAGCCTCCGGGCCTCCTGCAGGTAGAGGTCCTGCCTCCTCCTTTTGACCCCCTGCACCAAGGCCTCCAGTGCTGCATCTGACAACCTAGGTGCCCTTTCTCTGCCCTGTTGAGGCATAGCTACCTTACAGTTGCCTTGACAACAATTACAATGAGGTGCTAAATTCAGAAAGCACCTCTTCTTTACAAAGTGCAGACTGCGTTTCAAAATGGAGGCTAGCTTTTAATAGCGATCACCTCCCATGAAAATGGGTCCTGTGCTAGGCTGAAAGCATTAATCATGTTAATTAGCAGAAGCATGAATGTCACGTGCTGTCTGCATTACTTTCAACGGGCGCGGGCAGATTGCACATCGCGATCCCCGCACCCGTTTTTGTGCTTTATCGAATTTTTAGCCCTTGGACTCAAACAATTTGAAATCTGTGTGGCCGAAGATGAACACACTCTATAAACTAACTCTGTGAACGTTTCGTAGCTTTGAAGAAGTAACAGTGTTCGATATTTAATAAAAAACTGATGTTTACAAATCATATATAATTAAACTGTAAGCCACAATATTTCCAGAGATTAAGGTTATTTGTTAAACTATGCAAATGTAGCTGGACACAAAGGCAACAATTGCACACATGAGGTGGACTGATAATTATATGTTAGATGTAATTCAGTTTCTGCAGGAGTCAAGTTGAGTCAGATCAGGGCTTTCAGTGAGAGTTAGATTGGGACTGCCAGTGGGGGGTTGGTGTCCTAGCCAATATTTATCACACCCAACATCATTAAAACAGAATTTCTGGGCATTTATCTCATTATTGTCTGTGAGATCTTGCTGTGCATAAATTGGCTGCCAGGTTTCACTATGTTACAACAGTGTCTACATTTTGATAATATGTCATTGGCTGTGAAGTCATTTTGGACCTTCTTATGTTGTGAAATGAACTCGATAAATACAAGTACTTTCTTTGGGGGAGAAAATCGGTATCACAAAGTTTGTGGCGTTACCTTTTGGAATTGTGAAATTTTAGCGGCAGATACTAATGATGCTGAACTTCGACTAAATTGGGTATTAGCACCCCAGCAAGGATGTGGACCGCTAAATCAAGCACTGATGGCCTCAAAAGGGCATTACAGGGGCACTACCAGCAGAGCTATAATGAATTTCAGGTACAATGCATTCAGCAATGATCCTTCCATCCTTCACACTGGGTCATTCCAGGTCCTAAAGGGGAGGCTGTATCATTGTACAGCTGCTCATTTTCAGCTCTGAAGGCGACCTGCGAGGCAATGAATCCCCTGAAAGCAATGACTGATCCTAATCCCAGGGAGAGCTCATTATTTCACAGATGTGGCATTGGAGGCATTGATGGCTGGAGTGGAGCGAAGGAGGGAAGCACTGTTCCTGGCCACTGGGAGGAAGCCGTTGCCCCAAGTTTTCAGGGCAATGTGGAGGGAAGTTGTCATGTATCTCACATTACTGTACATAACTGTATCTTATATCTTACCATGCTATACATGACTGTAACTAATAATGACCTGTAACCACATGCATACCTTACCACCAGGGATGCACTTGCAGGAGACACTGCATACCTGTTCCACACAGGTATATAAAGACAGGTCTCAGGCAAGTGTGGCATTCGAGAGGTGTGAAATAAAGATGCAGGTCCTGAGTGACCTTGACTTCAGCATGTGCCTCGTGTGAGTCTGTACTGCAGGGACATGACTTTACAGTGGCGACGAATTACGGGATCACAGAATCCACAGAATGGTGACCAACGGCTCAGATGAAAAATACAATGCTGGAGATAATTGGGAGAACTTTAGAGAAAGGCTCCAGCAAAGCTTTGTAACCAAAGACTAGTTAGGCGACGATAAGGCAGACAAGAGAAGAGCCCATCTCTTGACCAGCTGTGGCTCGAAAACATACGCCTTAATGAAGGACCTGCTGGCACCCGAGAAACCAGCAAGCAAGTCGTTTGAGGAGTTGAGCACATTGGTAAGAGACCACCTGAAGCCAGCGAGCAGCCTACACATGGCCAGACACAGGTTCTACAACTACAGACGCTGTGTGGGCCAGAGCATACCCGACTTTGTGGCGGAACTTCGGAGGCTGGCTAGTTGATGTGAGTTCTCCGATGAACTAAGGAGAGAAGTACTGAGACTTTTTTATTAAAGAAATAGGCCACGCAGGCATATTCCGAAAGCTCACAGAGACCAAGAACTTGACCCTAGAAGCAGCAGCACTGGTTGCACAGACATTCTTGGCAGGAGAAGAAGAAACGAGGTTGATCTACACTGCGGGTACGACAACTAACGAAACATCGGAACAAGGGGTCCACAGCATGAAACAAGCTGCTACCCCCACACACAGACAAAGGCAGGAGAGCAGGCCCTCAACAGCAGGCAGTGGCGCCAGAAGCCGTTCACATTTCATCAACCCACAATGCGAGCAATCAACTACAAACTGAGAGAAGCTCAAGAGAGATCAGCCAGATGCGGCTCATCCTTCGGAAACAATGGAAGCGGTCTGTGCTAGAGATGTGGGGGAAGGCACTTATCAAGGGGGTATCAATTTCAGCATGCCGTTTGCAGAAATTGCAACTATACAGGGCATCTGGCCTGCATGTGCAGAAAAACAGCAGCTCGGCTGGTATACGAATCGGAAAGGTCGGAAAGCACACCAGAAGACGGTAGGGACAGTGCCCGGGACACCGAGGTACAGCGGGTCAACATGATCAATGGACACTGCTCTTACAACAAGATGCCTCCAATAATGATGAGGGTCCTACTCAACGGGATACCCGCCAACATGGAACTGGATACGGGAGCGAGTCAATCTCTCATGAGCGCTCAACAATTTGAACAGCTGTGGCCGCACAAAAGCAACAGACCAAAACTCACAAGGGTCGACACCAAACTAAGGACCTATACCAAAGAAATCGCCCCAGTCCTTGGCAGCGCCATTCTCTCAGTCACACACAAAGGGACAGTGAACCGACTTCCCCTGTGGATTGTCCCCGGAGATCTCCCAGCACTGCTGGGGAGAAGCTGGCTGACAAAACTAAATTGGAAATGGGATGATGTTCATGCCATGTCGTCAGAGGAACGGACCTCCTGCTCAACAATTCTAAGTCGATTTGAACATCTCTTTCAGCCAGGTGTGGGCACCTTCAAAGGGGCTAAAGTCAAAATCTGCATCACACAGGATGCTAGACTGGTCCATCATAAAGCTAGAGCTGTGTCCTATGTGATGAGGGAAAAGATTGAACATGAACTGTACAGGCTTCTGCGGGAAGGCATTATCTCACCCGTGGAATTTAGCGACTGGGCAAATCCCATCGTCCCAGTCATGAAGCCTGATGGATCCGTACGAATCTGTGGGGATTACAAATTTACCATAAATAGAGTCTCCCGACAGGACCAATACCCGCTGCCCAGAGCGGAGGACCTATTTGCCACATTGGCTGGAGGAAAACTTTTCTCGAAAGTAGATCTCACATCTGCGTACACGACGCAAGAACTGACCGAAGAGTCAAAGCTACTCACCACCATCAACACACATCGAGGCCTTTTCATGTACAATCGATGCCCTTCGGCATCAGGTCAGCAGCTGCTATATTCCAGCGCAACATGGAGAGTCTGCTCAAGTCCATTCCGGGGACGGTTGTGTTTCAAGATGACATACTTATCACGGGCAGGGAGACCGACTCCCATCTCTGCAATTTGGAGGAAGTACTAAAGCGGTTGGATCGGGTAGGCCTAAGAGTTAAGAAATCCAAGTGTCTATTTCTCACGCCCGAGGTTTAAATTTTGGGCAGAAGGTTGCTGCTGATGGAATCCGCCCAACAGAATCCAAAACCGAAGCAATTCGTCTGGCACCCAGGCCCCGGAATGTCTCGGAACTGCACGCCTTTCTCGGGCTACTCAATTACTTTGGGAACTTTATGCAGAACTTAAGCACGCTACTGGAGCCTCTCCATGTGCTACTCAGAAAGGGGTGCGATTGGTTTTGGGGGGACGCCCAGGAACGCGCCTTCAATAAGGCACTTACCCTTCTATGCTCGAACAGTGTTTTGGCTTTTTTTGATCCAGGTAAAAAGCTAGTTCTCACATGTGATGCGTCAGCATATGGGGTCGGGTGCGTTTTACAGCATGTCAATGGTGCGGGTAAATTACAACCCATAGCTTATGCCTCCAGGTCACTTTCGCGGGCGGAGCACGGGTACGGTATGGTGGAGAAGGAGGCGCTCGCGTGCGTGTACGGTGTCAAAATGATGCACCGATACCTTTTTGGGGCCAAGTTCGCGTTAGAAACCGACCACAAGCCCCTCACGTCCCTGTTATCCGAGAGCAAGGCAATAAACGCCAACGCCTCGGCGCACATTCAACGGTGGGCACTCATGCTGGCGTCTTACGACTACTCAATAAGGCACAGACCAGGCACAGACAACTGTGCTGATGCGCTTAGCAGGCTACCCCTGGTGACCATGGAAGGGTCTGACGAATCGGACTGTGAGATAGTCATGGCAATCAATGCCTTTGAGTCCACAGGTTTGCCCATGACGGCTCGCTAAATCAGAGCCTGGACGACCAGCGACCCCACATTATCCTTAGTCAAACGATGTGTCTTAACTGGTGACTGGACAGAGGCTTGTGATGCCTGCCCCAAGGAGATCAAACCTTTCCATGGGTGCATGCATGAGCTGTCACTACAAGCAGACTGCCTGATGTGGGGCAGCCGAGTAGTTATGCCTCTGCGAGGCAGAGAGGCATTTGTCCGGGAGCTCCACCGCGAGCACCTGTGGATCGTTCTCATGAAGTTCACAGCCAGATCCCACGTCTGGTGGCCTGGCATTGACGCGGACTTGGAGCTCTGCGTCCGACGGTGCACCATTTGTGCCCAACTCAGTAATGCCCCCAGGGAGGCCCCTGAGCCCCTGGCCCTGGCCCACCAAACCGTGGTCGAGGGTGCACGTAGACTATGCGGGCCCATTCATGGGCAAAATGTTCCTCGTAGTCGTCGATGCGTTTTCAAAGTGGATTGAATGCACCATTTTAAACTCGAGCACCACCTCCACCACTGTGGAGAGCCTTGGAACTATGTTTGCAACGCACGGAACTCCTGACATATTGGTCAATCATAATGGTCCGTGCTTCCAAGATTTTATAGTTGACCACGGCATAAATCACGTTAGACAGCACCGTTCAAGCCGGCCTCCAATGGCCAGGTGGAGCGAGCAGTGCAAATCATTAAACAAGGCATGCTTAAAATCGAAGATCCCACGCTGCAGGGCCGCCTGTCGCGACTGCTGCTGGAATACAGATCTCGTCCGCATTCATTGACTGGGGTTCCCCCCGCGCAACTATTGATGAAACGGACCTTAAAGACAAGGCTCTCGTTAATCCTCCCAGACATGCATGAAATCATTGAGGCAAAGCGCCGTAAGCTAACTGAGTACCATGATCAAATTCGAGGGGGAGGTGGAATGAGATAGGGGACAAAGTGTTTGTGCTAAACTATGGGAGGGGTCCCAAATGGCTTACAGGGACAGTAACAGGCAAGGAAGGAAACAGGCCACTGGTGGTACAAATGGACAATGGCCAAACCTGCCGGAGGCATGTAGACCAAGTAAAAAGTAGATTCACCAACAACACTGCAGAACCAGAGGCAGACTACAATGTGGAAGTCACACCACATCTGGTGGATAGACAGAGGGAACAACCTGAGGAAAGGGCTATCTCAACAGACAGCCCAGGCGAGATACCAGCAATCATACTGAACGATACAGAAAGCCCAGGCGAGATACCAACAATCACACCGAAAAGAAAACAGGCACCAAGGAAAACAACTGAACCACAACTAAGATGCTCCACGCGAGAGCATAGACCACCTGAGAGACTGAATCTATAAAGACAATAAGACCTTGGGGGAGGGTAATGTCATTTATCTCACATTACTGTACATAACTATCTTACCATGCTATACATGACTGTAACTAATAATGACCTGTAACTACAAGCGTGCCTTACCACCAGGGGTGCACTTGCAGGAGACACTGCATACCTGTTCCACACAGGTATATAAAGACAGGTCTCAGACAAGTGTGGCATTCGAGAGCTGTGAAATAAAGATGCAGGTCCTGAGTGACCTTGACTTCAGCATGTGCCTTGTGTGAGTCTGTACTGCAGGGACAGGACTTTACAGAAGTGGTACAGGAGGTCTTGGCCAGTAGCGTGGAGCAACGCAGCCTCACATGCTTCAATTGTTCCTACATACCAGCATCTGAACCTCAGTCTGTGCACACTTTGCAAAGCACCACACCCCCACCACTCAGCCACCAAACATCTGCTCCTACTCAAGCTCATATTCATATCTCATGCCTTGCCCAAAACCACAGCTATTCAATGATGGCAGGCATATCTCCTAAACACATAGCTCGACCCTGACTCACATGAGTTTGTTTCTTTTGCAGGGCAAGATTGCCCACAATAGGAGGAAGCATCAGAGAACAGACGGGAATGATGTGCAGCTCCAGCAGCTCTCAGACCTGGAGGGAGTGAGTGCTGCGACTCATTGGGCAACAGGTGGTGTGTGCCATGGCTGTCAGCGACATTGACCCCATTGGGGGCAACAATGGTATCTTCATCCCCTCTCCTTTTCTCATCCCACTTCCTCATCAGAAGCCTTTATCACTTTCTAGCTCCTGATACTGTCTTCATTCCTTGGTTCATAGTAGAGGGGTCTGCACTGGGTGATGCACCGGGGACAAGCAGGCTACAGGAAGACCAAGGGGAAAGGGTACCTCAGGAGCCAGCTCCCTGGAGGGCGAGTTCGCTCATTTCTGCTGCATATGACTCAGATGAGGACCTCGATGGGGATGCATTCACAAGAAGGGTGATGGCCATGCACTCGGAAATGATAAGTGCAATGGCAAGGGTGCCCGAGAGCCTCTCGGCAATGGTAAGGAGCATGAAGGAGTCCACCTCCAACATTGCACAGAGCTCTGCACAAACCATGGAGTCCATCATTTCCACTCTGCAGAGGATGATGGAATCCCAAAGAGACCGCGCGGACCCAGACCTCATGACGTGTGCCATGGGCGATGTGGCAGTTTCCGTTGCAGCACAGGCAGAAGCCGTGCAATGTCGTAGTGCTGTAATGCAGACAATGGTTGTTGGCATTGAAGCTCAGACTGCTCTCATGCAGTCTCAACTGGATGCCACACAAGTTCTGACTGCTGCCATCATCACATGTTACACCACAGTCCGCTGGGGATCTCACGGTGTCGCAGCAGGCCACCAGTCTGTGCTCCAGCAGATTGGTAGGGATGCTGAGGTACTGCCCCAGGGCAGTAGCAGAGGGTCAGTGGAAAAGATATTGGCTGTCTTTTCTCAGGATGACAGTATCTCTGATCCCATCACTGCCACTCCACCATTGCACTTGTCACTGCCTGTCATCCAGGCATCACAGACTGCCGGCGCCCAGCCTGAGGTGGTGCATTGTACAGCTGAGCCTTCCAGGCGCAGATCTGATTGAGGGCGTCCTGCAAGGCCATCTGTAGTCTCTGGCACCGACACTCAGCAGTCTTCCACCAGCCCTGGTGCAGCCTCTGGGGAGACACTATGTAGGAGATGTCTACTGTACATGGTCCATGTCTCTGAGCCAAACAGGAGGGCAGGTATTAATACAACCCTGTAGACCATGAGCTTGGTGGCAGTTTTGAGGGCCTGGACTTCAAACACTCTTTTCCTCAGACGGCCAAAGGCTGCACTGGTGCACTAGAGGCAGTGTTGGATCTCGTCATCAATGCTTGCTGTTGTTGATAGGAGGCTCCCGAGATGTGGGAATAATCCACATTGTCCAGGGCCGCGCCTTGGATCTTGATGACTGAGGGGCAGTGCTGTGCGGTGAGGACAGGCTGGTGGAGGACCTTTGTCTTATGGATGTTTAGCGTAAGGCCCATGCTTTCATACGCCTCAGTAAATACGTCGACTATGTCCTGGAGTGCAGCCTCTGTATGTGCACAGACGCAGGCATCATCCGCGTACTGTAGCTCGATGACAGAGGTAAAGGTGGTCTTGGATCTGGCCTGGAGACGGCACAGGTTGAACAGGTTCCCACTGGTTCTGTAGTTTAGTTCCACTCCAGCGAGGAGCTTGTTGACTGTGAGGTGGAGCATGGCAGCAAGAAAGATTGAGAAGAGGGTTGGGGTGATGACACAGCCCTGTTTGACCCCGGTCCAGACATGGATTGGGTCTGTGATGGATCCGTTGGTAAGGATCACGGCTTGCAGTAGACACCTCAAGTTGCTGGAGAAATATCACCAACGATGTCTCCGCAAGATCCTACATATCCCCTGGGAGGACAGGCGCACCAACATCAGCGTCTTCATTCAGGCTAACATCCCCAGAATTGAAGCACTGACAACAGTCGATCAGCTCCGCTGGGCAGGCCACAGAGTCCGCATGCCAGACACAAGACTCCCAAAGCAAGTGCTCTACTCGGAGCTCCTTCATGACAAACGAGCCAAAGGTGGGCAGTGGAAACGCTACTAAGACACCCTCAAAGCCTCCCTGATAAAATGCAACACCCCACTGACACCTGGGAGTCCCTGGCCCAAGACCGCTCTAAGTGGAGGAAGTGCATCCGAGAGGGCGCTGAGCACCTTGAGTCTCATCGCTGAGAGCATGCAGAAATCAAGCGCAGACAGCGGAAAGAGCGTGCGGCAAACCAGTCCCACCCACCCCTTCCTTCAATGACTATCTGTCCCACCTGTGACAGTCTGTGGCTCTCGTATTGGACTGTTCAGCCACCAAAGAACTCACGTCAGGAGTGGAAGCAAGTCTTCCTCGATTCCGAGGCACTGCCTATGATGATGATGATGACTATGTAGGAGCAGTAAAGTAGGAAAAGGCATTGTTAAGAGGGGAGGCACAAGGGTGATTAGTCAATATTGTTGTTGTGTATATATGTGGTTAATGTTTTTGGATATATTTATTAGTTAAATGTTGTACATTTAATGTTGTCTCTCATTTCAGTTTTGGGGTGTGTTATGGAATGACAAATTGATGTCATGATGGGGACACGCTGAGCTACCGGGAAGTGGCCTGGAATTAATTGGAATCAAAGTCTGAAGAGGGGGTCACGGACTGCCCTTCCATAAGGCCGATTGAATGGCTGTCTCCTCTATCACTGCTGTCCTTGATCCTGTTCCTCCTTGTGCACCTCCTCGTCCTCGTCCTCCTCATCCTCTTCCTCCTGCTCATCCTGAGATGGTGGAGCTATGCCTGGTGGCAATGGCTGTGCCCTCATGATGGTCAAGTTGTACAACATGCAGCAGACAACAACAAAAAGGGAGACCCGCTCAGCCGAGTACTGGAGGACTACTCCCGAGCAGTCAAGGCAGCAGAACTGTTGCTTGATCACTTCAATGGTCTGCTCAATGATGTTCCTGGTGGCAGAATGGCTGTCATTATATGAGTATTAGGCACGAGTGTTGGGGGATGGGGATGGGAACCTATGCAGGGAGGCAGAGGGAAATAAAAGATAGAAAGGAGAATAGTAACAGTGGAGGGCAGAGAATCCCAAGGCGAAAAACAAAAAGGGCCACATTGCAGCAAAATTCTAAAGGGGCAAGGTGTGTTAAAAAGACAAGCCTGAAGGCTTTGTGCCTCAATGCGAGGAGTATTCGGAATAAGGTGGACGAATTAACTGCGCAGATAGCAGTGAATGGATACGATATAATTGGCATCACAGAGACATGGCTCCAGGGTGACCAAGGCTGGGAACTCAACATCCAAGGGTGTTCAGCATTTAGGAAAGATAGACAGAGAGGAAAAGGAGGCGGGGTGGCGTTGCTGGTCAAAGAAGACATTAATGCAATAATAAGGAAGGACATTGGTTTGGATGATGTGGAATCGGTATGGGTGGAGCTATGGAATACCAAAGGGCAGAAAACACTAGTGGGAGTTAGGTACAGGCCACCAAACAGTAGTAGTGAGGTTGGGGAAAGCATAAAACAAGAAATAAGGGATGTGTGCAATAAAGGTACAGCAATTATCATGGGCGACTTTAATTTACATATAGATTGGGTTAACCAAACTGGTAGCAATGCGGTAGAGGAGGATTTCCTGGAGTGTATTAGGGATGGTTTTCTTGACAAATATGTGGAGGAACCGATGAGAGAGCTGGCCATCCAAAACTGAGTAATGTGTAATGAGAAGGGACTAATTAGCAATCTTGTTGTGCGAGGCCCCTTGGGGATAGAATTCTTTATTAAGATGAAGAATGACACAGTTAATTCAGAAACTAGGTTCCTAAACCTAAGGAAAGCTAACTGCGATGCATGAGGCGTGAATTGGCTAGAATAGACTGGCAAATGATACTTAAAGGGTTGACGGTGGATAGGCAATGGCAAACATTTATAGATCACATGGATGAACTTCAACAGTTGTACATCCCTGTCTGGAGTAAAAATAAAACAGGGAAGGTGGCTCAACCATGGCTAACAAGGGAAATTAAGGATAGTGTTAAAGCCAAGGAAGAGGCATATAAATTGGCCAGAAAAAGTAGCAAACCTGAGGACTGGGAGAAATTTAGAATTCAACAGAGGAGGACAAAGGGTTTAATTAGGAGGGGGAAAATAGAGTATGAGAGGAAGCTTGCCGGGAACATAAAAACTAACTGCAAAAGCTTCTATAGATATGTGAAGAGAAAAAGATTGGTGAAAACAAACGTAGGTCCCTTGCAGTTGGACTCAGGTGAATTAATAATGGGGAACAAAGAAATGGCAGACCAATTGAACAAATACTTTGGTTCTGTCTTCATGAAGGAAGACACAGATGACCTTCCAGTTATACTAGGGGACTGAGGGTCTAGTGAGAAGGAGGAACTGAAGGATATTCTTATTAGGTGGGAAATTGTGGTGGGGAAATTGATGGGATTGTAGGCCGATAAATCCCCGGGGCCTGATTGTCTGCATCCCAGAGAACTTAAGGAGGTGGCCCTAGAAATAGTGGATGCATTGGTAATCATTTTCCAACAATCTATCGACTCTGGATCAGTTCCTATGGACTGGAGGGTAGCTAATGTAACACCACTTTTTAAAAAAGGAGTGAAATAGAAAATGGGTAATTATAGACCGGTTAGCCTGACATCAGTAGTGGGAAAAATGTTGGAATCCATTATTAAGGATGAAATAGCAGCGCATTTGGAAAGCAGTGACAGGATCGGTCCAAGTCAGCATGGATTTATGAAAGGGAAATCATGCTTGACCAATCTTCTGGAATTTTTTGAGGATGTAACTAGTAGAGTGGACAAGGGAGAACCAGTGGATGTGTATTTGGACTTTCAAAAGGTCTTTGACAAGGTACCACATAAGAGATTGATGTACAAGATCAAGGCACATGGTATTGGGAGTAATGTACTGGCGTGGATAGAGAATTGGTTGGCAGGCAGGAAGCAGAGAGTCGGGATAAACGGGTCCTTTTCAGAATGGGAGGCAGTAACTAGTGGAGTGCCGCAGGGCTCAGTACTGGGACCCCAGCTCTTCACAATATACATTAATGATTTGGATGAAGGAATTGAGGGTAATATCTCCAAGTTTGCGGATGACACTAAGTTGGGTGGCAGTGTGAGCTGTGAGGAGGATGCTAAGAGGCTGCAGGGTGATTTGGACAGGTTAGGAGAGTGGGCAAATGCATGGCAGATGCAGTATAATGTGGATAAATGTGAGGTTATCCACTTTGGTGGCAAAAACACGAAGGCAGAATATTATCTGAATGGTGGCAGATTAGGAAAAGGGGAGGTGCAACGAGACCTGGGTGTCATGGTACATCAGTCATTGAAAGTTGGCATGCAGGTACAGCAGGTGGTGAAGAAGGCCAATGGCATGTTGGCCTTCATAGCTAGGGGATTTTAGTATAGGAGCAGGGAGGTCTTACTGCAATTGTACAGGGCCTTGATGATGCCTCAGCTGGAATATTGTGTTCAGTTTTGGTCTCCTAATCTGAGGAAGGACGTTCTTGCTATTGAGGGAGTGCAGCGAAGATTCACCAGACTGATTCCAGGGATGGCTGGACTGATATATGAAGAGAGACTGGATCAACTGGGCCTTTATACACTGGAGTTTAGAAGAATGAGAGGAGATCTCATAGAAACATATAAGATTCTGATGGGACGGGACAGGTTAGATGCGGGAAGAATGTTCCCGATGTTGGGGAAGTCCAGAACTAGGGGACACAGTCTTAGGATAAAGAGTAGGCCATTTAGGACTGAGATGAGGAGAAACTTCACTCAGAGAGTTGTTAACCTGTGGAATTCCCTGCCGCAGAGAGTCGTTGATGCCAGTTCGTTGGATATATTCAAGAGGGAGTTAGATGTGGCCCTTACTGCTAAAGGGATCTAGGGGTATGGAGAGAAAGCAGGAAAGGGGTACTGAGGTGAATGATCAGCCATGATCTTATTGAATGGTGGTGCAGGCTCGAAGGGCCGAATGGCCTACTCCTGCACCTATTTTCTATGTTTCTATGTTTCTACAGAGGGAAATCATGAGCCAGGTGGAGAGCGGATAGTCCTTGTCTCCCAGCAGCTAACTGCGAGCTTCCTGTGGTGGCTGGAACAGAATTGGCACACTAGTCTGGCACAGGATGTAGGCATCGTGGCAGCTGCCAGGATTGCGGGCATTGATGGTGAGGATTCAGCGCGTGTTGTCACACACCAACTGCACATTAAGTGAGTGGTAGCCTTTGTGGTTACGGAATACCTCAGGATTGTTATGCGGTGTCTGCAAAGCAATGTGGGTGCAATTAATGGTGCCCTGCACCATGGGGACGCCCTCTTTCCTGGCAAAGCCACATGCATGCTTGTGCTGCTTCTCTCTGGTCATGGGGAAGGAAATGTAGTCCCTTTTCCTTCTGTACAGATCATCTGTGACTTGGCGGATGGAATAATGAACAGCGAACTGGGAGATGTTGGAGATGTCACCTGTTGCACACTGGAAGGTTCCATTGACATAGGAATTGAGCGAGATGATATCCTTGACTGCGAGAGCCGTGCTGCTCCTGAACTGAGGCTCAAGGTCTGATTGCAGGAGGTGGCAGAGCTCTGTGTCCACGTCCTTGCTGAAGCAGAGTCTTCGAACTCACCATTCCTCAGTAACATTGATGGAGGAGAACTGCTGCTGGAATGCCCTGGGAGGGTAAGCCCTCCTGTTGAGAGTCCTGTTGACCCTCATACCTCTGGCCAAATTTTGCACACTTTCTCTGTGCCTCAGTTGCCTGCAACGTTGACGCTGGATGGTGAGGTCCAGTGCCAGCACAGCCCCCATGAAAGGATTCAAATATTGGACTTGCAAATCTCCCCTCAATTAAACTCAGGAATCTTTTTGAGCCAGAACACTCCTTGCACTCCAAATCGCTCAAATTGGTCAAAAGGCCTGTTTGCTTATGTGAAAATAACAAGGAAGCTCTATTGGCCAATTAAAACGAAACCAGATGTTGGCACCTTTAAATAGCGCTCCTCCAGCCAACATCGAACTGAAAGTTGCCTCCTCTACCTGTTGTTGTTGATGGCAGGTGCACAAGCAGGGGGCGTGATACAATTTAGCATCCGAGGCATTACTGGCGCTCTGCGCACGGCAATGATGTCACAATTTCCGCAGGAGATTGGGACATAATGCCATATCATCGCTGCAAAACCCCTGCCGAGTTTAGCGGCAGTCGCTAATGGGAGGCGCAGAGGCACCCAATTTCATCCCCTTATTTTCTATTTACTGCAGTGGACATCACGTCCCAAGTTATGGGGAAACAAACTTCTGGAAATGGTTGGTCTAATATTACTTGCCTAAGTGCATCAGGTCTGCTTTAGGTGAGGAGGCTGAGGTGGTTAAAGCAATAGGCTGCTGGTTTATTATGGTGAGGTGGCCAAAGAAAGTGCTGGGTTGCTGGTGTCATCATCATAGGCAGTCCCTTGAAATCGAGGAAGACTTGCTTCCATTCTAAAAGTGAGTTCTCAGGTGGCTGCACAGTTCAATACGGAAATTACAGTCTCTGTCACAGGTAGGACAGGTTGGAGGAAAGAGTGGGTGGGGAGCCTGGTTTGCCTCACGCTCGTTCCGCTGTCTGCCCTTGTTTTCTGCATGCACCCAGGAGGGTGATGAGACTCGAGGTGCTCAGCACCCTCCCGGATGCTCTTCCTCCACCTAGGCCGTCTTTGGCCAGGGTCTCCCAGGTGTTGGTGGGGATATTACACTTAATCAAGGAGGCTTTGAGGGTGTCCTTGAAACGTTTCCTCTTTCCACCTGGGGCTCGCTTGCTGTGTAGGAGTTCCGAGTAGAGCGCGTGTTTTGGAAGTCTTATGTCGGGCATGCGAACAATGTGGCCCACCCAACGGAGCTGATTGAGCAGGGTCAGTGCTTCGATGCTGGGGATGTTGGCCTGATCGAGAACACTGATATTGTTGCTCTGTCCTCCCAAGGGATTTGCAAGATCTTGCAGAGACATCGTTGGTGGTATTTCTCCAGCAATTTGAGGTGTCTACTGTATATGGTCCATGTCTTTGAGCTATACAGGAGGGCGGGTACTATTACAGCCCTGTAGACCATGAGCTTGGTGCTAGATTTGAGGGCCTGATCTTTGAACACTCTCTTCCTCAGGCAGCCGAAGGCTGCGCTGGCCCACTAGAGGCGGTGTTGAACCTCGTCGTCGATGTCTGCCCTTGCTGGCAATAGGCTCCCTTGGTATGGAAAGTGGTCCATGTTGTCCAAGGCCACGCCATGGATCTTGATGACGGGGGGGCGGGGGGGGGGCAGTGCTGTGTGGCAGGGTCAGGTTGGTGGAGGACTTTTGTCTTACAGATGTTTAGTGTAAGGCCCATGTTTTCATACGTCTCGGTGAAGATGTTGATGATGACTTGGAGTTCAGCCTCTGAATGTACGCAGACGCAAGCGTCGTCCGCAAACTGTAGTTCAATGACAGAGGATGGAACCGTTTTGGATCTGTCCTGGAGAGCTACGAAGTTCGAACAGGTTCCCACTAGTTCTATAGTTTGAACCTTCTGTTCGACCTGTTCAGTTGCTGGTATAGAGTGCGCAGAAAGCCCCAGTTCAAATCTCTACCTTGTTAATGGAATAATCTTTTATTGGGAAATTGTATCCATTTGGTTAAAATTCCTGAAAAATCACTTTTAAAAGGTGTTAGCCTTGGCTTGGTGGTAACATTCTTATCTCTAAGTCAGAAGATCATAAGTTCAAACCCTACTCTAGAGATTTCAGCACATATTCTAGACTGACACTTCAGCACAGTACTAGGGGAGTGTTGCACTATTGGAGGTGTTGCCTTTCAGGTGAAATGTTAAAGTGACGTCGTGTCTTCTCTTTGAAGTGGGTATAGAAGATCCCATGACACTATTCAAAGAAGAGCAGGGGATTTCTTCCGTGGTTCTGGCCAACTCGTATCCTTCAACCAATACCACCAAAAAAATTAGATTGGGCATTGATCTCATTGCTGGCTGTGCATGTTTCTTTACATTACAACAGTACACTCCACTGTAAAGTACTTTGGGATATCCTGAGCTCACGAAAGGAGCTTTATAAATGCATATTCCTTTCTTTCAGACCACATAGTTTTCTAACTAACTGAGTCTTTTTGATCATTCATCTGAGGAATGACCAAGAAGGTCATGCTTTATCATGGAACTGAGCTTCTAGAAATACTTCCCAGATCAAGAGCGCAGGAAGGGGGGATTAATAGAACCTATGCAATCTAGTATTGCAGTACACCATCAAGGTCCGGTTTTACTGACCTGCCATGTATCGAACCTCAATTGCCAAACTGCTTCATCTGCCAATATGATGCTACAGAGTGATTGGCCTCCTTCCCACCTTCATAGCCTACATCCAACAATAAATAAAAACTGAAGAAGTACAGTCAAATTGATCTTTCATTGTGCACAAAAATGCAATCTTATGATTTAATTATCATTATTTGCTCACTCTTTTGCATCCATAATCTCTGATCCTCGGGTGGTTGGTATTGGGAGTACGAAGTTACGTAGTTACTGATGGCTGATGTGAACCATGAAAATCTCTTGAAAATCTTCTAATTCCTTATAAGTACAGTATAGGCAACCACCTAATAACTAGCAAAAGAATTCTGAGATATTTGCATCAGCCATCAGTAACTACGTACTCCCAATACCAACCACCCGAGGATCAGAGATTATGGATGCAAAAGAATGAGCAAATAATGATAATTAAATCATAAGATTGCATTTTTGTGCACAATGAAAGATCAGTTTGACTGTACTTCTTCAGTTCTTTTTATTAATTAAGTTATGAATAATATAACTAGCTAGCTAAAAATAGTTCTTGTTCATGAAATGAGTATATAGGAAAAAACAGGAAGACAGATTTTACATTCAATTAAAAAATGGCTTGATTAAATCAGACTGAATGCTCCTGGCTATGAATAGTTTTACATGTGATCCAGCAAGTACGTAGAGCTTAGTTGTACTTTTAAGAAGAGTTCTCCAATTTTTCATCTCATGTAATTCAGCAGAATCCCATGGCAATGGGGGCCGAGTTGTGAAGTAAACAGCATGCAATCAGATTCTGGCAAACATTTGAAGGGCTTTTGTACAGTGTATCAGGGCACTGAGAAAGGCAGCTTCAACATCATAAAGGTTCTTTTAATTAAATTACAACCATAATGATGCATCCAATTATATCTATCGTTATCAAGTGTAAAATTGGAACCATCAGCCATTTCATGATCATTATTGCTCACTAGACCTTTTGAAGATTTAGGTCTATCTCAAGCCAACCTTGAGGGAAGACTGCCATGGAATACATGAGTTATGATGTGATCTTGAGTGATACAGTGAACATTACAACCGATCTGCATGTCTCTACCCACAGCGCATAACTGTCTCGTCATTCTACAGCAGCAATCAAATTATTTATGAGACAGAAGCAAGATAAGAACATAAGAACATAAAAAATAGGAACAGGAGTAGGCCACACGGTCCCTCGAGCCTGCTCCACCATTCAATATGATCACGGCTGATCTGATCATGGACTCAGCTCCACTTCCCTGCCCGCTCCCCATAACCCCTTATCCCATTATCGTTTAAGAAACTGTCTATTTCTGTCTTAAATTTATTCAATGTCCCACCTTCCACAGCTCTCCAAGGCTGTGAATTCCATAAATTTACAACCCTCTGAGAGAAGAAATTTCTCCTCATCTCAGTTTTAAATGGACGGCCCCTTATTCTAAGATCATGCCCTCTAGTTCTAGTCTCCCCCATCAGTGGAAACATCCTCTCTGCATCCACCTTGTCAAGCCCCCTCATAATCTTATACATTTCGATAAGATCACCTCTCATTCTTCTGAATTCCAATGAGGCCCAACCTACTAAACCCTTCCTCATAAATCAACCCCCTCATCTCCGGAATCAACCTTGTGAACCTTCTCTGAACTGCCTCCAAAGCAAGTATATCTTTCGTAAGTATTGAAACCAAAACTGCACGCAGTATTCCAGCTGTGGCCTCACCAATAACTTGTATAGCTGCAGCAAGACTTCTCTGATTTTATACTCTTTTATACCCTTTGCAATTAAGGCCAAGATTCCTTTGACTTTCCTGATCACTTGTTGTATCTGCATATTATTCTTTGTGCTTCATGCACAAGTACCCCCAGGTCCCGCTGTACTGCAGCACTTTGCAATCTTTCTCCATTTAAATAACAACTTGCTCTTTGATTTTTTTCTACCAAAGTGCATGACCTCACACTTTCTAACATTATATTCCATCTGCCAAATTTTTGCCCACTCACTTAGCCTGTCTATGTCCTTTTGCAGATTTGTTGTGTCCTCCTCACACATTTCTTTTCCTCCCATCTTTGTATCGTCAGCAAACTTGGCTACGTTACACTCAGTCCCTTCTTCCAAGTCGTTAATATAGATTGTAAATAGTTGGGGTCCCAGCACTGATCCATGTAGCACCCCACTAGTTACTAGTTGCCAGCCAGAGAATGAACCATTTATTCCGACTCTCTGTTTTCTGTTAGTTAGCCAATCCTCTATCTGTTATGTATGTAACTATGTAATACTTGCCACCATAGGGCACGACTGTTGGAGTCCTAATGGTCACCTGCACACATGTGCAGGGCCAGTATAAAAGGTTGGCTGCCATGTTGTTTAGGCACTCTGAGTTGTAATAAAGAAGACTAAGATCACACTAAGTTTAGCTCACAGTACTCAGCCTCGTGGAGTTCTATACACAACAATTGGCGACGTGTAACAGAATACGAACCTTCACGCAACCATGGCTGCCATTGGAATATTCGAGAGATTCGTAGAGGGTGATGATTGGGAAGCCTTCGTCAAGCGTCTTGACCAGTACTTCGAGCTGGAAGGAGATACTAACGTGGCCAAGCACAGGGCGGTTCTCCTCACCGTCTGTGGGCCTAAAATATGCGGCCTCATCAAGAATCTGCTTTCACAGACAAATCCAATGGAGAAAGAACATACAGAATTGTGCACGCTGGTTCAGGACTACCTCAAGGCGAAGGAAAGTATCCTCATGGCCAGGTTTCATTTTTACACGCACCATCACTCCGGGCGCCAGGACGTGGCGGATTATGTCGCCGAACTGAGACGCCTCGTGGGACCTTGTGATTTTGGAGCTGCGTGGAGGCAAATGCTGCAGGACTTTTTCATGCTGGGCATCAGCCACGAGGTCATTCTTCGAAAGCTGCTGGCTGCCCAAAAGCCTAGACCTGAGCAGGGCCATCGTGATTGCCCAGACATGCATTGGCCACGGACGATAAAACAAAACAGATATCTTCTCAATATCAAAGCTCACCAGCAAGTACCATGCATAAAATGACATTGCTAGCAGGCTGAACTGCATATGGCAGGGCCTATACATCTGCGGATACAAGATCTGTGATGACTCAGAGTCTGCCATCGGGGGTGAATGTGAATCCATTAGCATCGTGTTGGCGCTGCGGGGGTAATCATCGGGCCCATCAATGTCGATTCAAGCAGTACGTGTGCAAAAGCTGCGCAACAATGGGGCACCTCCAGCGAATGTACAAACGTGCTGCAACATACCACGTGGCAGAGGATGATCAATCCGGCATGGATCATGCAGCACAGGCAACTCAACCCAAGGAAGAAGTGTATGGGAGTACATACCTTCACCACCAAGAGCCCTCTTATAATGCTGAAAGTCAAATTAAATGGAGTTCCAGTATCCATGGAGTTGGACACAGGTGCGAGTCAGTCAATAATGAGCCAGAAGGCTTTCGAGAAACTGTGGGGCAATAAAGCACAAAAGCACAAACTGAGCCCGATTAATGCAAAACTGCGTACCAACACCAAAGAGCTCATACCAGTCATTGGAAGTGCGGCAGTAAAGGTATCGTATGATGGAGCTGTGCATGACCTATCATTGTGGATTGTTCCAGGCAAGGGCCCAACGCTGTTTGGCAGAAGCTGGCTAGAAAAGATTAGATGGAATTGGAACGAATCAAAGCACTATCTTCAGTGGATGACGCCTCGTGTGCTCAAGTGCTGAGCAAGTTTCCCTCGCTATTTGAACCAGGCATTGGCAACTTCACAGGCGCCATGGTACAGATCCATCTAGGCCCCGATGCATGGCCCGTCCATCACAAGGCTCGGGCGGTTCCGTACATAATGAGGGAGAAACTCGAGATCGAACTGGACAGACTCCAACGCGAAGGAATCATATCGGCAGTCGAGTTCAACGAGTGGGTCAGTCCAATTATTCCGGTGTTGAAAAGCGATGGCGCGGTCAGAATCTGCGGAGATTACAAGGTAACAATGAACCGAGTCTCACTACAGGACCAGTACCCGCTCCCAAGGTGGATGACCTGTTCACAACGTTAGCAGGGGTGAAGTCGTTCACCAAGTTGGACCTAACCTCCACCTACATGACACAGGAGCTGGCTGAATCTTCGAAAAGACTGACGTGCATCAACACACACAAAGGGCTGTTTATATACCACAGGTGCCCTTTCGGGGGTCGCTTGGCTGCAGCCACTTTCCAGAGAAACATGGAGAGTTTGCTGAAATCTGTTCCATGCACTATTGTGTTTCAAGACAACATCCTGATCACTGATCGTGACACCATCGAACATCTACACAACCTGGAAGAGGTTCTAAGTCACCTTGATAGAGTGGGACTCAGGCTGAAATGTTCCAAGTCTGTTTTCCTGGTGCCAGAAGTCTAATTTTTGGGGTGAAAGATTGCAGCAGATGGAATCAGGCCCACGGACTCAAAGACAGAGGCCATCAAGAATGCACCCAGACCACAGAATGTGACGCAGCTGCGTTCGTTCCTGGGACTCCTCAACTATTTTGGTAACTTTCTACCTAGGTTGAGCATGTTGTTAGAGCCTTTGCACATGATGCTACGTAAGGGTGACGACTGGGTTTGGGGCAAATCTCAAGACACAGCCTTCGAGAAGGCCAGGAACCTGCTATGTTCAAATAAGTTACTTGTACACTATGACCCATGTAAACTTTTAGTGATAGCTTGTGAAGCCTCATCGTACGGGGTCGGCTGTGTGTTACAGCAAGCCAATGTATCGGGCAACCTCCAACTGGTTGCATACGTGTCGAGAAGTCTGTCTACGGCTGAGAGAGCCTATAGTATGGTCAAGAAAAAGGCGTTAGCATGTGTATATGAGATTAAGAAAATGCACCAATACCTATTTGGATCGGTTTGAGCTTGAAACTGACCACAAGTCACCTATTTCGCTATTTTCAGAGAGTAAAGGTATAAATACCAATGCTTCGTCCCGCATCCAAAGATGGGCACTAACATTATCCGCTTATGACTGTGTTATCCGCCACAGACCAGGCACTGAAAACTGTGCCGATGCACTCAGTCGGCTACCATTACCCACCACTGGGGTTGAAATGGCGCAGCCCGCAGACTTGCTACTGGTCATGGATGCTTTTGAGAGCTAGGGGTCACCCGTCACAGCTCACCAGATCAGGATCTGGACCAGCCAGGATCCTGTGCTACCATTAGTCAAGAGTTACATCCTAAATGGGAATTGGTCGGTCGTTCCTGGGGAAATGAAAGATGAAATTAAGCCATTTCACTGATGCAAAGATGAAATGTCCACCCAGTCGGATTGTCTCTTCTGGGGTAATTGAGTAATTTTGCCAAAAAAAGGCAGGGAAACGTTTATACGGGACCTCTACAGTACCCACCCAGGCATTGTCATGATGAAGGCAATTGCCAGGTCGCATGTTTGGTGGCCCGGCATTGACTCGGACTTGGAGTCATGTGTGCATCAGTGCAACACTTGCTCGCAATTGAGCAATGCACCAAGGGAGGCTCCACTGAGTCTGTAGTCATGGCCCTCCAAACCATGGTCCAGGACCCACGTAGATTTTGCCGGTCCCTTTCGAGGAAAGATGTTTTTAGTAGTTGTGGACGCATACTCCAAGTAGATTGAATGCATAATCATGTCATCCACATGTCCACAGCCACCATTGAATGTCTTCGGGCCATGTTCGCCACCCATGGCTTGCCCGGCGTCCTTGTCAGTGACAATGGACCGTGTTTCACCAGTTCGGAATTCAACAAGTTTATGACCCACAATGGCATCAAGCATGTCAGGTCTGCTCCATTTAAGCCCGCAACTAACGATCAAGTGGAGCGGGCTGTCCAAACAATCAAGCAGAGCATGAAACGTGTGACGGATGGCTCCCTGCAGACCCGCTTGTCTCGTATTCTGCTCAGTTACTGGATGTGACCCCACTCACTCACCGGGGTTCCCCCGGCAGAATTGTTAATGAAGAGAGCTCTCAAAACCAGGCTCTCCCTAGTCCACCCGGATCTTAATGATCACGTGGAAACCCGGTGACACCGGCAGAACATGTACCACGATCGAATGGCTGTTTCACTTGACATTGATGTTAACAACCCTGTGTTTGTCCTGAATTACGGTCATGGTCCCAAGTGGGTTGCTGGCACTGTTTTGGCCAAGGAAGGGAATAGGGTGTTTATAATCAAACTGTTAAATGGCCAAACGTGAAGAAAGCATTTAGATCAGACCAAGTTGCGATTTACTGACAACCAGGAACGACTTGAAGAGGACATCACCATCGACGATCCACCAACACACACCCAACTAGCAATCGCCCTCGCTGTCACTCACGAGGATGACCCCACCATTCCTGACAGTCCAGTCAGACCAGCAATGGTCCGGCCAAATCACACACGCCAGGGTTTGAACTTAGGCGATCAACCAGGGAGCAAAGGGTTCCGGATTGCCTCAACTTGTAAATAACTTGTACCGAAGACTTTTGGGGGGCAGGGGAGTGATGTTATGTATGTAACTATGTAATATTTACCATCAGAGGGCGCGACTGTTGGAGTCCTAATGGTCACCTGCACATACATGCAGGGCCAGTATAAAAGGTTGGCTGCCATGTTGTTTAGGCACTCTGGAGTTGTAATAAAGAAGACTAAGTTCACACTAAGTTTAGCTCACAGTACTCAGCCTCGTGGAGTTCTTCTATACACAACACTATCCATGCTAATATATTACTCCCAACCCCGTGAACTTTTATCTTGTGCAATAACCTTTTATGTGTATTGCAGATAGAAGGCATGTAGAAAAATATCATTCTTCAATCGTCTGGAACAAACTGTAAGCATTCTGAGCTGCATTTTACCTCAACAACTTGTATGTAGTTTGCTCTTCATTAAGTACAGATAAAATCTGGTTTTAATTGCTCTAGCTCTTTGGAGATGAAAATTGCTCATGAAACTCTGTAGTGTTGTGTTGCTGAATTAAGGAATTCATGAGGAAAGGTTTCAACTGAAGCAAAACGCAAATCAGGTGCAAAACTAGGCAAGGTAAAGAGGAGGAGATACCAATCTGACCAGTTAGGATTTGAATTAAAAAAAGATATAAGTAAGTATTTTAAATTAATACAAAGATTGTTTGTTCCATTGATTCCACAGAAAATTAAGTCCATCTACACTTCTCAAGAGTTAGTTAGGTTATATGAATGAAAAAACCTTTTCCAGCAATTGGTATAGTTTGGATGTTCAATTAGTGGAATCTGTCAAACAATGTGTGGCAGAAAAAGTCATTTAATTTATTTGATAAGGTGTATTTTTTAATGCAATATATAAATAGCAAATTTAAAATTACATGAAATCACACAGGTACATCTATCTACATCATATATATTATAAAAGACCTATACATGCATAAACATGTACTGATATAATAATGTGTATTACATGTGGATGAGTTTTCAGACAAGAAATATTGATGACTATAGAATGACACCCTGAGGTAGTACGACTGAATCGTTTACATCTTTCATTAGCTGTTATTGGGCTTTCAGATCTGGAGAGGATGAATGGAATATTTGCAAAATCTGATTTCAGTTAAGAGAATATCTTGTGCCAAGGCAGAAAAATGTCCTACCAGGTTACGCACATACTCATTTGTATTAACCGCTTGAAACAATGGCCCAGAAATCCTGGTCAGCTGCTTCCCGCAGGCGATCGGGTAAAAAAGCTTAAAAAAGAAGCGCACTTATCTGAAGCTGCTGCGCCCACACGAGTTCCCGGTCCTGAGGCCTCCAATGACTGCGCATTGCAGCGCGTGCACCTCAGGACGTGCGCAGGGCTGCAGCTGGAGTCACGTGGCTCTGGGCAGCCAATCAGATAAAGTATGTACTCATTCATAATAATGGGAACTCCATAAGTTAGAGTTCCCATTATTATGGATGAGAAACCCCTTCCAAACATACAAAACATTAATAAAAATAGAAAAAATACACTACATATTTAACATTAATTTAAATTAAAGTTATTTATGTATTTAAAATATATATTTTTCCCATTTTTAAAGAAGTTTTTTAGATTATACTTTAAAATAAATTTAACACAGTGGACAGGGTTTTTAAAAATAAAATGTGTTTGTTAAATTTTATTCTGTATGTTTTAAGTGTGTTTCAAAACTCTTACGCCTGTAAAAGTAGTCTATGCGCCTGCTTTTATCAGATGCAAGAGTTTTCAGGACATTTGCTGGGCAAGATTTGGGTAAATACCACAATCTTGGCTATGCATATGTTCTGGCTGCCGAGATACAGAAGTTCTGTCAAGCTCCAGCTTGACAGATCAGAAAAGCCGGATTTTCAGTGCATGCTCATTGTGTGCTGAAAACTGGCTTTTGTGATGCCCTCCTGGGTTCGTACATACTCCGTAAGGACCCGGGAGGCCGGGATTTCAACTCCAATAAATAATCTGTCATTTGATAAAGGTTGTCTTTCTTGATTGTCAGATCAGTAGTTGAATTTGCTGTTTCTCCATGTTTAGTCAGAGGTACATATAAAAGTGTGCTCAAAGGTGAGGATGTATTACTTAAATTAGTGGGAAACGTGCTGATAGTGTTGTGTTTATTATGTGGTCTGCTTTCATGAAACACATTCACTTTTTCTCACTATGTGACTATGTTCTCTCCTTCTGGCCATACTGCTGACTTATCTAATGTGGATCTTCAAATTATTCAGAGGAAATAGCGCAGGAATCAGCAGCACACCATGGTGGAGTATTAGGCCAGAACTACACATCAAAGAATTGTCAGAAGGCTCCATGCTCTCCATAGCAACAGCAAAATAAATGTGGCCAGGCTGCGCTACATCAGAAAGCCAGCTACCATGAATTTCTGTGGTGGTGGGCATCTCCTCATGGCCACAACTATTCTGTCTGAGGGCAGAACAAAGTGCATCTATAAAGTTAGCAAAACCCAACTTTATACTTGACTGTATTCTTTCTCCAAGATTATTTGTTAACATATTAAACCTTATGGCAAATATAGTATTGATCAGAAAATTCTGGAGTATGCTCCAGTGTTCCATGGTCCATGGGGGTGATTTTAAAACTGCTCACCTGGCGGGCCGGCGGTTAAAATTGGGCACGATTACCCTCCAACATCTCGCTCCTTTCTAGTTTAACATGCTCTTCTGAGCAAAGGGCAAGGACACCCACCTGAAACCGGCGGGGACTTGAAGTATACAAATCAGAGTGCAAAGGCAACATTGGGCCCCAACTGTTATTTTAACTGGTGGTCTGAATGGGGAGGACTTTGTAGCTTTCCCACTAGGTGGCGGTAGCGGGAAGAGGCCGAGAAGAGACCCACAGAGGTCATTTTATAACTTTTTTTTCACTTTCCTGTGGGGCCAGGATGAGAAGGGGTCCTTCTCTGTATCTCACAAGAAAAGTTTAGACCTCGCCTGCCCCAAACTTCCTCCCTTCCCGATCGCGAGACCTTGCCAAAAACCCTGCCTCTCCAAATTACACTCATGCCTACCATCCAGCTGCTGCTTCCTGCCAGTTTCCTGTAAGCACTGACTGGGGGCATGCCCAGGCATTAAAACTTCCCAGGCCTCACGCTGTCGAGGTCAGCGTGTTTTGATTCTCAATTCGGCCCTCACCGACTCGATTCTCGCTCTGAGTTAAAATCAGGAATCATATGTCAAGAAGGTTTCTATTGCAGCACCATCTAAACTGACACTCCCTTCTTGACGGATTGCAATCCACCAAGTGATTTATTGAGCACATCATGCTTAATCAAGATTGAAGCACTCATCCCTGCAATGAATATTTCTATCCAGCCCAGCCCTTCATCTATCATAATGTGCATAGTGGCCAGAATTTAGTGCTGATGCTCTGTCATTTCAAAATGGGTCTAGTGATCTCTCTCCATATGAGTTCCCCTGTTTGGACCTCAAATCTAGAATGTCTATCACCTGTCATTACCCACTTTAAGATCATCTTCCCCCAGCTGAGATTTTACTCCCTCCATGTTTGGCGAACGCTCTTGTGCTACTGCTGTGTCCATTGTTCACAATCCAGTTTTTGAACTTTTGCCTGTTAACATAAATCCTCAGCTGGGACAGTTTTGCAGCGGGTTTATCAGAGTCACAATCCTCGATGAATATGCACCCATTGAGGAGACTATACAAAATGTTTTCTTTCTGCTTATTTAATGTGGTATGGGCAGTACAGTGCAGAAATTTGACTCAAACTTTTAGGGCTGGATTTTTGGCTTCGCTGATTTCGGGGCGGTAAAATTTGCGCCCGGGAATAGTTTGCGCCTCAGTCGTCAAAATTAGGTAGCTGGGCCCTGAGTGTTGGGTGGAGCACTGAGGGTGGCGTTGTACACCTCCCTCAGAGTGCTAGGCTGGCTGAGCAAGCGAGAATCCTGCGCCAGCCTGGGAATACTCTGAGAGAGGCCTGGGGAGAAAAAAAACCTTGAAAAAAAACCAATACATAACCCATGCCGCCACAACATAAATCACAATAAAGAATAAAAGAAAAAACAATCACACTTACCTGAGGTGGACATTACTTATCTCATTGCAGCTGGTATAGGTCAGACCGCCCGTTTTCACAGGCAGTCTTAGCAGGGCGCGCTGCGGGGCGTGTGGGTCGGACGGGAGTCTAAAAGGGAGCCGGTGTCACAACCAGGGGCGTTGCACAGCAGCTCAACTCTTTTGGCGGTACTGCTCCGTGCCCCCGCAAAACCAGCACTGAAAACCCTCACGGGGCGCTGGAAGCTTCCCGCCCGCCCAGAAGAGCTGACCGCTGCCATTGCCGCCTCTCCGGGGCAAAAACAGAAGCGCACATCTACGCAAAATCCAGCCCCAAAAAGTGCACATCGGATGCCAATTTTCTGGTCAAGACCAATTTACCATACATTAATGAGCTAGAAATTCGTCGATTTTGCACCGGGTTTTTGTTGTTATTTCACTTTTTTTGGCGAAAACCTGGTCGACGGAAAATTCAGTGACCTTTGTGCAACAGCACTTTCCACGTACCGCTGGGAGAGGAGCGCTGTCATGCAACAGTCAAAATAGTGTTTTTGCCAAAAATTTGGCTCTCTCCGCACCCGTATTCTGCGCTCAGAATACTGACAGGGAAAAACCTGTCGTAGCAGGCCTGCCAGCAGCGGTAAGTAGGAAGACCTTTAAAAAGCCAAGTTAAAGTTTATATTTTTTCATTTTTTTGCAGCGATTTGATAGATAAGTGTCTTGTAAATGTTTTGTGAAATATTTTTTTCCCAATTTTTTTGGGGTGTTTTTCCGCCCTCCCAAGGCCTCTCTCGCAGCGGTATCGGCCTCGGAATAAAGTTGCCAAAATTCACAGTTTGCACCCTCGTGCAATGCTGATTTTTACTGCTGCGCAAATTAAAGGTTGAATTTATGGCCTGATAGTGATAGCAAAGAGAAAACGGTAACTTTGGCGAAAAATTACCATTTTTACTGAAGACCGAATTTCTAGCCCAGTGTTCCTTACTTTCAGCTTAGAAGAACCCCCATGTTGTGCTAATATCAACGGGATGAAAATCGGGCAGATTCTACAATAGGTGGTTGTTCTGTTCCACTTGGCGGTCAAGACTAATATTTATCTCCTCATTTCCATCAGTTGAGTTGCTCGGCTGAATGGCTAAATGTAGCTAATTTGAATGTCAGCTAGTGGATGACTGAAATATCAACCAAATTTGTAGGATAAATGAAATAAGTGGAGCCACAAAAAAGCAGTGTCAAAAGTTACTCCTTGAGCTAATGTCAGCTGTTGCTCAGTGGATAACTCTCTCACCTCTAAGTCAGAAGGTTGTCGGACTTAAGCACAAAAAAAATCTCGGCTGACACTCCAGTGCAGTGCTGAGGGAGTGCTGCACTGTCGGAGGCCCCGTCTGCTCTCTCAAGTGATGTAAAAGATCCCATGATACTATTTCTAAGAAGAGTAGGGGAAATATCCTAGCCAATATTTATCCCTCAATCAACATAACAAAAAACAGATTATCTGATCATTATCACATTGCTGTTTGTGGGAGCTGGCTTGTGCGCAAATTGGCTGCCGCGTATCCCACATTACAACAGTGACTACACTCCAAAAGTACTTCATTGGCTATAAAGCGCTTTGAGACAGCCGGTGGACATGAAAGGCGCTCTATAAATCCAAGTCTTTCTTTCTTTGTTGTCACATGCCTTGGATTTTAGTGAGATATAACTGTCCATTTATTTATTTGCACCAATGATTTCCGCAGAGGTTCTCTTGATCCCCTACCGCAGCGTCAGTGAAAGATTGGCGAACCCTTATGGAACTTTTACCCCATACAGTTTAATTGAAAGCGCAAAGTTCTTCCAATGTTTCAATGAGTTGGTGAGCCACACAGTGCAGCAAGGTCCCTGGTATGGTCTGTCGTCTGTGCTGACTTAGCTGATCTCCTTTGAGCCAGTAGTAAGGGCACCGCAATAGGTGTCTGCATCACTGGGCAACGGAGACAAATATCATGCAAGATTGCCGCCATCCTTTCTGTGGGTTTCAGATGAGAGCGGGATTGAGCAAAGCTGCGACACCCAGCGGATGAACAGCCTACTGACCTGCTCCAAATAATCTCATGTTGGCATAATGCTCACTTGGATGACGTACAGGAAGGCAGCCTGTACTAGCGAACCATACTCCAGGCAAAGCTCCTTGGAGAGAATTAGCATAGAACAAATTGGTGAGAAATGAGGAGTAAAAAGTTAGAACTGTGCGCATAATAATCATGGAATAGGTATTATTTTATGATATCTGTTGCTTTTGCTAACTAATTCAATTGCCTGCTTCGAACACTAGACCCCAACGGTGCAGAGGTTTTTAAAGTATAATTGGCACAAATTAGGCCAATACAACTGTAATTTCCGTGGGATTCTGCCGATCTCCGGTCGTCACTTTAGTGGAAGATTGACAGAAACCCAGGGAAAATGGCATAAATGCCTACTTACGTGTCTGCAGGATTTCCCCCGAAGCTACGGCGAGAATCGGGAGAACTCCGCAGAAAGTCTCCCCCCCATAGTTATTAACTTTCATGAGTTTTCAGTTGTACATAAATCTGTATTAGATAGGAGTGCTAGCTGTTCTTTCTGTAGTAATGGAGTATTCCCACAGGATGAGTTCCTGACTATCCACAGTTTTATGGGTTCCCCACTGATCACTTGAAAGGTAATAATACCCTCCAGTATGTGGGGATGTAGTTAGGCTTTTTGGGGATTTAGACAGCAGAGAATAGGTTTGCTTTGTTTGGAATGACACACAAATCTGTTGATCTATTAAACCTACCATCCCCATGGTGGAAGCTGCGGATTGCAGCATGGCTCGATACAAACTGATAAGGGCATGATTGAGCCTCATACCATACAGCCAAAGGTTGTGTTCATGCTCCTTTAAAATAAGATTGGCAAGAAAAATTCAGATAGTACATACATCAATTCTCAAAACAAAAATACTCAATGAGCAAGTGTTTTTCAAAATGTGATACATCATAAAACTATGCCCAAATATACAAATAAGACAATTCTCCATTGTGAGATTTGCCTGTAAATTAATAATGATTTTACATTAATCTTTCTTTACTTTGTAAAACAGTGATCCTTACAAGTACTTAAATCAATTTAGTTGATTTTTTTTGTCAGCCAGATGACTGACACACGGAAAACCACGACCATGTTTAAGAGTCCAATTTAAGCTGCTGGGAAAGCAAAATGCACACATAGGGCTGGATTTTCGGCTTTTGAGATTTCGGGGCAGTAATGGTGGCGGGACGGTCCTGATACCGCCTGGAAAACATTTGCACCCTTGTCTGCAAAATTCTGCAAAATATGAAGTTCCATGATTGGAGGCGCAAAATCAGACATTACACAAGGATGTTTTTGCGCCCGAGCAGAAAATCATGGCGTTAAAAAAGTATTGTTGATTTAAGGAACTTCATTGTTGTTTAGTGCCCTGCAACATAATGTTATATATTGTATGTTTTTATTTTGGTGGGGTGAGTTTTTGTGACTTTGTTGCAGTAAAATTTATGATTCATCCTTTGCCATTGGTGTCTTGTGCATCATTCCAATGTTCGCCGGAGATGTGCCTTTATGGGGGCACATAGCATGTCCAGTATTAGCTCCATCCCTCAGTTTCCTCCATTTAAGAGAGCCAGTCCATTACGAGCTGGCGACATGCGACTCTTGGTCTGGCAGCATCTCCACGCTGTCTCCCCCGTGGATGGTGTGGCTATCCAATAGGGACCTCACCAGGCTCCTCTTCATCGTCCTCCTCCACCTGAGGTGGGCCTGCAATCCCCACTGGCAATGCCTGGCCAAGTTGTGCAACATGCAGCACACCTCCATAAATTCCGATACCTGTTGAAGTGAGTATTAAAGGCTGCCTCGAGAGCAGACCAGGCATCGGTCTGCCTGTAGGAGTTGGCATATCTCTGTCAACACTTCCTTTCAGAAGCACAGCCTTCTCACACACTGCTCATCAGAGAGCTAGAGGTATGAGCGTTGGTGCCTGTAACCCCGTGGGGGGGGGTAAGCCCTCCTCTCCAGTCACCTTCGGCATCTCCTCATCCGTGGGCCGACATGGCCAAGAGTCCTTCTTTTAGCTTGATGCCGCCTGGCAATAGCATGGAGCATGATACGCTGACGAACTAGTAATGCCCCCATTAAATTTTCTCACTGACATTGTAAGGGAACTGTAATGGCAGATAAAAGTGCTGTTTGCAAGTCGGAGCTTCATACAGCATGATGTGTGCAACCGTTGCAGTCAATGTCACCTGCGATGTAGGATCCTCATCCTTCCATTTAAAAACGCTGCCAATACTGCCTGCTGCACCCTGGGAATGCATGGTTTATCAGATGTTTCCTGTGGCGACCATTAAATGAGGAGTTAGGGCCGAATTTTGCATCCGGGGCGCTAGCGGAGCATTGATCTTAGTGAAACTAGAAGGTGGGGCGGTAGGTTTTTGTGCCACGACAAACCATGAGCCGAATTTGCCAGCCTGACAGTAAAAGTTGGATGCCTGGCGTTACGCCTGGAAACACCATTTACCGCCCCTCTGGGGCACAAACAGAGATACAAATGAGCTGAAAATCCAACCCATAAGGTCTGCATTTGTTCAATAGG
This sequence comes from Pristiophorus japonicus, assembly GCF_044704955.1. Lineage (NCBI taxonomy): Eukaryota > Metazoa > Chordata > Chondrichthyes > Pristiophoridae > Pristiophorus > Pristiophorus japonicus. Next base: position 338,097,265 of record NC_091978.1, on the reverse strand, counting down.
AAGTGCACACTGTTTCCCTATAGACACATCACACTTACCTACGTCTCGAGAGCATAGGTACAGGTTGGCAGAGCTGAGGTTTAGGGACCCTCAAGTGTACACAGGGCTACAGCTGAAGCTTAACTAGTGAAAATTGCACAGCATACGATAAAAATAAATAGAATTTACTTCTATTTACAAGATTTGTGTGCTATGAATACTGCCTTGTATTAAATGAATGCCACGTATCAGGAAAAAATGAGCAGTTTTCAACTAAAATGGGTGGTTGCAGATTGATAGCCCACATCATTATACATGCTAACCGATTTTGCTCCTGTTTTACTACCCTGCCGAAGTTGAAAGTTCTGCTCAATATGTCTACCTGTTCAATTGCAGTTGTATGGTGCTATTAAATTGTATAGTGCTGAAATAGGGCTTCTGTTACCTCTGTGATGCAGTGGTGAACTGCATATTGACTTATCCTAGTGATGTAAGAACACAAGAACATAAGAACATAAGAGCAGGAGTAGGCCATTCGGCCCTTCGAGCCTTCACTAAGCTTATGGCTGATCTTTTACCTCAATTCCACCTTCCTGCATTATCCCCATATCCCTTAATTCCTTTAATATCCAAAAATCTATCGACCTCTGTCTTGAATATACTCAATTACTGAGCAACCACAGCTCTCTTGGGTAGTGAATTCCAAAGATTCGCAACCCTTTGAGTGAAGAAATTTATTCTCATCTCAGTTCTAAATGGCCAACCCCTTATTCTGAGACTATGACCCCGATATTGGTGGCTTTATCGCCCACTACCGCCTGCTGCCGCCGAGATTTGCTGCCGGGCTCCCCTCTTTGCCATTTTCCACTTGGGCTGCAGCCAGCGGGAGGGGAGTACTGCCAGAAATCGCCCGCTGACGTCCTCTGGTGGCCAAGTAGCGTAAGTGGCCTCCCACCCACTGAGCTGCCAGAGCGGGAGTCGGCGCCAGCAGGGGGAAGGACCTTTGCGGAGACTGTTCTAACCCCGACAGTAAGTATGAAGAATGGAAAAAAAGATTTGTGAACATATTAACATTCCATTTACAGCAATTTATCTGGATGGGGTTCCCTGAAGGTGTTGCAGTGTTTTTTTTTTGCTATGATTTTTATTTGCAGGTTTTCCACCCTCCCTGGGTCCAACTCCATTCTTGGCGGCACTTGGGGTGCAAGAGCCTTTGCCGCCGAGATTGAGAGCTCCCGACTGCAGCCACCCAGATTGACGGTGTAAACCGTTATTTGGCCATCGGGTAGTACTGCCACCTCTTTTAGAGTCTCCCAGGCAAAGTCTGCCCGGTCTCTCGGCAGTCATCTGCGGTCTTTTGGGCGGCATTTGGGCGGGTCTTGGCTTCAACCGAGCTCAGGCCCTGTGACCCCTAGTTCTAGATTCACCAACTAGTAAACATTCTTCCAGCTTTTAATTAACCTGTCAAGCCCTTTAAGAATTTTATATTTTTCAATTAGATCACTTCTCATTCTTCTAAATTCTAGAGCATATCATAGAATCATAGAATCATAAAATGGTTACAGCAAAGAAGGAGGCCATTTGGCCCGTCAAGCCCGTGCCAGCCCTCGGCAAGAGCACTTCAGTTAGTCCCACACCATCGCCCTTTCCCAGTAGTTCTGTAGGCCTAGTCTATTCAATCTCTCCTCATAGGACAATTTTCTCATCCCAGTAATCTGTCGAATAAACCTACATTGCACTCTTTCTAAGGCAAGTGTATCCTTCCTTAGGTAAGGAGACCTGTGCACAGTTGAAAATGATGTTTCCAACAGATGCCTGGAAGGAACCATTTGCATTTATGCAGTGGTCACATAGCTTCCACTGACTGTGCCATCTGGCAATGATTCCTTGGCTGTTGCTGACACAAATCAGAAACAACATCTCTGCTGAGGTACAGCTACTCACACACTGGTCTCTGCTAAAGTCATTGTCAGTAGCTCAGGTTGTGCTGAGTCCTGAAGGACTCCTTCCTATGCCTTTGGATTTCATTGGCCATGGTCTCCTGCTGCTCCTACTTCTCCTCTGCTAATAGACGACTTGATGCTGTCACGCTGCTTAAAGCTCCCTTGTGCCATTAAAAATAAGCTAAGTGCAGCTCCACTCTGTTGGACAATCTTTCTCATTAATTGCTGCTTAACAAACAGTTAATATGGAGACACAGCCTTTACTCAGGGTCTGCCCATTGTTAAGTGCTGCACTGTTTTACTCCCAGGAGTAATTTTTGAATGTGCACTGAAGTTAATGCATGGTACTTTAATGCAAAATAGGCATGGGTCAGAGAAAGGGCTTTATTGTAACCCCAATCCTCCAGCCTAGACTCCTTAGTGTGGTGCCCTGCTGGATTATGCCTAAAGTGACAAATTTTCTCCTTATGTACATTTGGTGTGCAAGCTACTAACTCTAGAGTAAACACTTCAGTGTTCATTTTTTTCAATGTTGAAAAGTAATTTAAATAGTTTTAGCCTGATAGCATATATGTCATCTGAGAGGTGATATTTTATTTACAATTAATTTATTTTTGCATGAGAATTATTCTCACCATTAAAAATCAGGCTCAATCCTGCAAATCTTGTTTCTCTTCAATTCACCATTCTTTTATCTCATCCTTTTATAACTGTTTTTACAAGGTCCATTTTCCATCGTTGCTGAACAGCAATAATCAAAGAGACGACTGTTAAAACTGACAGAAAACTGGGGAATGAGCATTGTCGCACTGTTCCTTGTTTGTGCCAGCAAAATGGAGAGTGAAATTCAGGGTAATTGTTTTAATTTGCTAATCTGCTGTTGCTTGTTAAGGTTGATTAACACCTTGTTAAAGTACTTTTAGAGAAGTAAGTTATAGTTTTCCACTGTAAAGAATAAAAGTGACCAGCTGGGAATTTGTTTACTTGTTCAGCGGGGATTTATTCAATGATAGAGCAGAAACACTGGTTAGCAGAGTGTTGTGTATGCAATAACTGTTAGACTGAGTACTGTTTAACTCTTTAAGAGGTATGACTTTGGCTCTGCTTTATTAAGGCCCAAAGTGACTAATATGCAACATGGCCGGCCTTTTATACTTGGGCTGCACACACGTGCGTGCAACCCAATGGCTTCCAATAGTGACGCCATCTAGTGGCTAGTGATCCCAAAAGTACATACATGACAATACCCCCCTCTGAAATATTAACACAGTCTTTTACAACTTGAGCCGGTCTGGTGTTTTGCGCTCCCGCGTTGACTGTCTCAGTTCAACTCCCGCCTTGGGTGAGTGTTCAGAGTCTGTTGTGACCGGTGGCTGGGTGGTTGACCTGGTGGGTGTGGCAATGGCCATGTCAGGGATTGAAAGTCCATTTTCATTGAACATGTTCATGATTGAAAGTCCCGATTCACTGATGACCACTGAGTCCTCTGTTGACTAGGGGTAGGTTGGTTGGTTGTCGATTGTTTCTTCCTCTAACTGTTCCGGTTCGTCTGTGTGCCGCAGCTTTGTCTGATCCATATGTTTCCTGCATGTTTGCCCATTTTTGAGCTTGACAATAAATACCCTGTTGCCCTCCTTGGCCATGACAGTACTAGCAATCCACTTGGGACCCTGACCATAATTCAGAACATATACAGGATCATTTACAGAAATATCATGTGACACAGCTGTGCGATCGTAATACCCTTGCTGACTTTGTCTTCTATATTCAACATGATTACTCAAGTCAGGGTGTACAAGAGATAGCTTGGTCTTAAGATCTCTCTTCATCATTAGTTCAGCAGGTGAGACCCCGGTAAGCATGTGTGGTCTTGTCCTGTAACTAAGCAGCATGCATGATAGGCGGGTCTGCAGTGGCCCTTGGGTTAATTGCTTCATACTCTGCTTTATGATTTGGACAGCACATTCTGCTTGCCCATTGGGTGCAGGTTTGAATGGTGCTGACCTTACATGTTTGATACCATTGAATTTCATGAACTCTTGAAACTCCTGACTGGTGAAGCACGATCCGTTGTCGCTAACAACGATGTAAGGCAGACCATGTGTCGCAAACATGACACTGAGATTCTCAATGGGAGCAGTGGATGTGCTGGATGACATGATTATACACTTTATCCACTTTGAATATGCATCCACCACAACTAAAAACATCTTCCCCAGGAAGGGACCTGCAAAGAGTCTATATGGATCCTGGACCATGGTTTGGACGGCCACGACCACAGACTCAGCAGTGATTCCGCTGGTGCTTTGCTGAGCTGCATGCAAGTGTTGCACTGATGCACAAATGATTCCAGCTCAGAGTCAATTCCCAGCCACCATACATGAGACCTGGCGATGTCTTTCACCCCGGGATGTGTGCTGTTTAGCTCACGTACAAATTTCTCTCTCCCTTTCTTGGGCATAACAACACGATTGCCCCACAGTATACAATTCGACTGAATAGACATTTCATCTTTGCGACGAATGTAAGGTTTGGTCTCCTCGCACATTTGCATGGGTATGGCCGACCAATCACCTTTCAGGATGCAACTCTTCACCACCAATAAAATCGTGTCCTGGCTGGTCAGGACTTAATTTGTTGAGCCGTGACAGGGGCTCCTTCACTCTCATAAGCATCCATAACTAACAATAGGTCCGCCGGTTGTGGCGTTTCCAACTCCGGTGTGGGCAACGGCAGACAGCTCAAAGCGTCGGCACAATTCTCGGTGCCAGGTCTATGGTGAATGACATAATCATAAGCGAATAATGTCAGCGCTCACCTCTGGATGCGGGATGAAGCATTGGTCTTGATACCTTTGTTTTCAGAGAACAATTAAATGAGTGGCTTATGATCTCCAGTTCAAAACGAAGACCAGACAAGTACTGATGCATCTTTTTAACCCCATACACACAGGCTAGTGCTTCTTTCTCTCCCACGCTGTAGGCTCTTTCCGTTTTAGACAAACTTTTTGAAGCATACGCGACTGGTTGATGTTTACCCGACACATTAGCTTGTTGGAGTACGCAACCAATTTCATATGACGAAGCATCACAGGCTAATACTAAACATTTACATGGGTCATAATGTACCAGCAGCTTGTTAGAGCAAAGCAGATTAGTGGCTTTCTCAAAAGCTGTCTTGAGACGCACCCCACACCCAGTTGTCGCCTTTTCTTAGCAACATTCGCAGTGGTTTTAATAAGGTGCTCAATTTAGGTAGGAAGTTACCGAAGTAGTTGAGTAGACCAGAAATGAACGCAGCTCCGTCACATTCTGCAGCTTGGGTGCATTCTTGATGGCCTTGGTTTTCGCGTCCGTAGGCCTGATGCCGTCAGCAGCAATTTTCCTCCCCAGGAATTCGACCTTTAGTGCCATGAAGACGCACTTCGAGCATTTCAGTCTGAGTCCCACTTTGTCCAGACGATATAGAACCTCTTCCAGGTTGTTCAGATGTTTCTCGGAGTCATGACCTGTGATCAGGATGTCATCTTGGAACACGATGGTTCGCGGAACGGACTTCAGTAGACTCTCCATGTTCCTCTGAAATATTGCTGCAGCCAAGCAAATTCCAAAAGGGTTGCTCTGATAAATAAACAGTCCTTTATGCGTGTTAATGCACGTAAGTCTCTTCGACGTCTCGACCAGCTCCTGTGTCATGTAGGCTGACGTCAAGTTCAGTTTGGTGAACGACTTCCTCCAGGCTAGCGTTGAAAACAAGTCATCAGCCTTTCGGTAACGGGTACTGAGCCTGTTTCGAAACCCGGCTGATCATAGCTGTTAGATCTCTTAATTTCCAATGAAATACGAACTCCGATTGTAGTTTTAATGTAACTTTATTCTGGCAGCAGCAACAAGCTTCTGGCTTTAAGCCAGGCCTTTGTCCTTCTGAGACCACATGGCCAAAATGGCTGTACTTATACCTGGCTCAATTGATAGTCTTTTAACCTTTAATTGGCTCGTTACCCAAGGTCCTAAAATGTCAAGTTGATTGATGACTTGATGCAACATGCTGAGTTGCACGTAGCAGCTTTGACTTGGGGTCTGTGAATTTTCACAAAACTGCAGCCAGGCTGCAGAGCTTGAATTCTCTATCAATCCCCCCTTTGATTCTTTCACAAACTGAATCATAAAACATCAGCTATCACTGGTTAAACATTCTACAGAATAATTTCATACATGTTACTAGAGTTTTCTTCTAAAATTTGTTGAGGTGTTTTGCCACATGTCCGGACTAGTAGCTTCCACACAAATTTACACCAACCCGAGTTCCATTGTGGCCACAATGGAAGTCTGGTTTTAGTAGGTTAATTAATCTTATTCCAAGTTAATCCAAATCAACATCTTAATTCAACCAGTAAACAACCTTCCCTTAAGCATAACATACCCCTGTGCCACGTACAGACGGTCTGCTGGAACCTGCAAGGTGTCTCACCTGCGGGACAGCAGCTACAGCCGCCTGGTCGCAACAACATTTAATCAACATAAACAAACAATATAAAAGTAAAATAATTACAACAAATAGAATTAAACCTTCCACCAATGAAGTTCCGATTGAACTTAGCCATTCAGTGGCTCCGCTCCACAAAGTGAATGATGGGGGTTGCTTAAGTTTTTCTACCTCCTTTTGGATATGCTCCGCTAAGTGGGTAATTTCTTCGGAGCTATCTGGGATATACGTGCAACACTCAGTTCCGAGTAAGGCGCAAGTACCTCCCTTTTCAGCCAGGATGTAATCAAGGGCCAGTCTATTCTGTAGGGCTACTGTGCGGATTGCGACCATTTCTGCATTGATTTTAACTAGGGCCTCTGAGGTATCATTGGCTTCCCGTTCCACAACAGATGCCATGTTAATGGATTCCCTTGCCAGTCTGGTGGTCCAATACCTGGGGATCAGAATGGCAAAGAACCTCTCTGTTTCTGTGATAGCTCTCTTAGGATGGTGTGAATGTTCCAACAGTGACTCTATATGATACATATATGGCACAATGTAGGAGAAATAGCAGGATCCCGTCCAATTCTGGGGCAGCCAAGGGTAGGCCTTGTGGCCACACACCCAATAGGTGCCATCATAGGCAATGAAGGTTAGCTGTTTCTTTGTCAGCAACACTCCGGGGCCTGTCCAGTCTTTTCCATCTGTTTTATTCAGAATCCCCGTTACGTTAAGAATTCCCACATCGGCCCAGTTTGGACGGTTCCGTGGCTTGATTATATTATAATTCCGGGAGCAGTTACTATACCCCTTGCTATCCTACTATTTCCCTTTGGTGCAGAGGGTCGGCTAGTAAGAAGTAGGCCTATGCCTAGAATAACTACAATCAGTAATACAGTAAATTTATACAATTTGGCAAAAAGTAATTGTTCTTATTAGATTTCAGCTTCAGTTACAGGTGCTGGTTTAACGTGTGAAGCGTGGATCCAGGCTTTCTTTCCTTGGACTTTAACAGCTGCCTGGGTGGTCAATAACACTTGATAAGGTCCCTCCCACTTGGCACCCAAAGGTTCTTTATGCAACTTTTTCACATACACCCAGACTCCCGGGATGATGTTGTGTCCTCCTTCGGGTGGATTACCCCAAGTTGCCGATACCTGTCGGGAAACAGAACTAATAGCATTGGTTAGGTTCTGACAGTATGATAACAAAGTGTCATTCATGAAGTGAACATCAGCTTTCCGTAAATCAATAGTTCCTGGCAGCGACATGGGTCTTCCTGTTATAATTTCAAATGGGCTTTGACCTGTAGTTCTGTTCGGGGTTGCCCTAATGCTACATAGCACGATTGGTAGTGCCTGGGGCCATGGTGTTCCTTCTTGGTGATATTTGGCAAGCTGATGTTTCAGAGTTCGATTCATGCTCTCTACTTGTCCTGATGATTGTGGATGATAAGGACAGTGTAAATCCCACGTAATGTTCAGTAACCTACAGACTTCTTGGCAGACAGCACCTGTGAAGTGTGTTCCCTGATCTGAGAAAATGCTACTCGGGACTCCCCATCGGGGAATGTAATCCTTACACAAGACCTTTGCAGTGTGATTGGCTGTGGCTCTTTTAGTTGGGACAGCTTCTACCCATCTAGAGAATCTGTCGACCATGACAAGAATGTTAGTGTATCCTTGGCATGAAGGAAGAGATATATAATCAACCTGCAGATGCTGGAATGGTCCGACAGGGGCAGGGGACCTCAGTTGGGGCATTACCGTGATGGGTCCAGAATTATTTTTCTGGCAGACCACACAGCGGTCTGCTACCAGCTGGGCGTGTTTTTTAAATCCACGACCCCACCAGCTTTTCTGGAACCGTGCCATCATCTGTTGTGAGGCCAAGTGTCCCCACGAGTGGATCTGTTGGGCTAAAAAAGGCATAAGCGCTTGTGGCGCGACTGGCTTGTCGGTAACTCTTTGTCTCCAGACACCATCTTCACATAGCTTAATTCCTGCCTCAATCCATGTCCATTTTTCCTCTCGGGAGCACTCGCCTTGCATTGTTTGAAGGTCTCGTGTCAGAGTCCTGAGTGCTTTCAATCTGTACATCTGTGTTGGTTCTTCCGGGGGAATGCCCTGTGAGGCGGCATCTTTAGCTGCCTGGTCGGCTAGGGCATTTCCCTGAGCTTCTGTGGTATTTTCCTTGGTATGGGCCATACACTTCAGGATGGACACTTCCTGAGGTAATTGTATGGCCTCTTGGACTTCTTTTCCATTTCGGATAGGTGTACCAGCAGCAGTGAGGAATCCTCTTTTCCGCCACAACAGACCAAAGTCGTGAGCGACTCCAAAACCATGCCGTGAATCTGTGTAGACATTAGCTGTCTGTCCTTCTGCTATTCGACATGCTTCTGACAGGGCCCGTAACTCGGCCTGTTGTGCTGACATTCCTGAGGGTAAACATCCTTTTGCCACTACCTCATATAAGTTTGTAACTGCCCATCCTGCTTTTCTGGGACCATTGTCAACAAAGGAGGAACCATCTGTAAACAGGATGAGGTCTGGGTTGTGCAGAGGCTCCTCTGCTGCTAAGGCTGCTTCTTCTGTTTCTTTTAAAATCTCCACGCAGTCATGCTCTTCACATTCTCCCCCCTCTTGCTCCCTCGATTCTGACATCGGGAGCATAGTTGCGGGATTAACCGGGCTGGCCCGGACGATATGGAGATTAGGAGCTTCCAAAATTGCTGTCCAGCGGGTCCATCTAGCTGCCGTCACCTGAGACATTCTATTCATAGACAGCAAAGCATGTACGGTGTGGGGACACTTGACAATCAGCTTTTGGTCGAGGACTAGACCCGCAGTGATCATTACCGCTCGATATGTAGCTTCCATGGCCCTTAGGCAACTTCCCCATCCGAGGGCTACCGCATCCAGTTTTGCCGAATAATAGCCAATAGGTCTTTGTCGATCCCCATGTTCTTGTGTCAGTATAGCTGTCATGTATCCTTCTTTCTCATGGACAAACAGGGTAAATGGCTTACCACTGTCGGGGATTCCCAGTACCAGTGCCGAACACAAAGCCTTTTTCAAACTCAGGAAGGCCTCTTGCTGTTCCTTAGTGAGGGTGATGGCTTCTTTAGAGGCACGCTTCCCCCTTAAGATATCATTCAATGGCTGAGCAAGCTGTGTGAAGGAGTCAATCCAATTTCTGTTAAAGTTACACAATCCCAAAAAAGACCTTAGTTCCTGAATAGTGGTGGGTTTTTTAGCAGCCCGAATGGCTGCAGTTCTATCCTGGGTAAGTTCTCTCTTTCCTTGTGAAATCTTTTGTCCCAGGTATACAACCTCTTCTTGGGATATTTGTGCTTTGTCGATGCTTGCTCTATGTCCTTTCAGCCAAAGGTGGTCCAGCAAAGCTCGTAAATCTTGTTCATGCTATTCTTCCGTGTTTGAAGCTAGCAGGATATCGTCTACATATTGGATGACTGTGGATGACAGGGGAGGTAATTCTCGCAAATGGCTTTGTAAAGCCATGTGGAATACCGTAGGGCTGTTGTGGAAACCCTGCGGTAACCGGGTCCAAGTATACTGTTGTCCTTGGACCGTGAAAGCAAACCACTGTCGAACCTCCGGTGCCAGAGGCACCGACCAAAATCCGTTGGCCATATCTATAACCGAGAAATATTTATGTTCCGGTTTGAGGGCATTAAAAATGGTGGCGGGATCTGCGACCAAAGGAGCTTTTTGATCAATACAATGGTTAGCTTTCCTATAATCGACAGTCAAACGCCAAGTCTTATTAGATTTCTGTACCGGCCACATGGGGCTATTGGAAGAGCTATGCGTTTTAATAAGCACCCCTTGTTTCTCCAATTGCTGAATAACCGGTAAGATTCCCGCGATGGCAGTTGGACTGATGGGATACTGTTTAGTGTATGGAGGCTTGGTCCTGGTAAATGACGCAGGCTCCATCTGAAGTAGGCCACAATCATTCTTATCTTTAGCCCATATCGGGTGTTCCTTCAATTCTTCTTTCTTCAAAGTTCTAATTGACCATGTCACCCGACCATTCTCGAAATGCAACGATGAATCTATTTGGATTAGAACGTCCATTCCCAAAAGGGGTTGATCTACTGGGCCTATCCAGACCGGCGTGGTTAGTTCATATGGACCCAACCCTATAAGTACCGGTGTTGTCCTTTTAATTTCCATTTTATGGCCCCCAAATCCATAGGCTGTGCGTGCCCTACCATCCAACAACAAAAAGTCTCCATATTGTAGGGGTAAGCATGTTAATTCTGCCCCTGTGTCTAAAAGACAGTCCACATCCTTATCGCCCACCCTCACAGTTATATATAGCCCATCTCCCCTTTGTTGTATTAGTGTGAGGAGGGGGGCCATGGTGGACTCTAATCATTTTTTGCTATCCCAAGTAACTCCTTCTGTTGTTGTATTGTCAGTCGCTTAAATGCTTCTATGAGGTCGTTATCTTGTGACAAGTCTGGTTTGTTGGCTGAATTGTATCCCTGGCTGCGTCCTCTTCCCCGGCCATGACCTTGCTGTTTTGCCCTGCACGTCTTGGCCCAGTGACCTTCTTTCCCACAATAACGACATTTTCCGGGTAATTTTCCGAATGACTGTTTATCGGAATCCTGGGATTTCCATCCCATAGCCGTACAGCTCGGACTTTAGCTCCCATATCCCGATCTAATTGGTTACATCGATCCACCAATGCTACAAAGGTAGTTCCTCTACCTTCCCAGTCCGGTAACACTCCCTTAAGCATTTTGGACAGTTCTGGCTTTAGACCTGCCACGAAAGCTGCTTTCAGGGGTCCAAACACTTGTTCATCCATTTCCTCATCCGTATTATTCATACCCGAATGTTCTAGCCACGTGCATCTAAACCGCTCGTCATACTCCAGGACCTCCTCTGTTCCTTTCTGTTGGCAGGCTGCAATTTTTCCCCAGTCTGTCTTAGCTGGACTGAAGGCTTACAGCCAGTGTTTAATCGCCTCCCACCCTGCATCGAATTCTTGCTCATCCTGCCCCAAAGCTTGTTCTACCTTGTCGTGCAATTTTCTTCCCTGTGTTTTTGGCACCATTATGGTCAAAATTTGCACTCCGTCCCAGGGATGAAGTTGATATATATTTCTTAAGTGGTCCAATTGGTCCCACGTTTTCACTCCTCCTTTCTTTGGATTGGGCAATTCCTTGGACCATTTATCAATTTTCTCTGGGTCTGCCGGATTATGAAATAAGTATTCTGCATACACCCTTTTCCTCATTTTTTTGGTTCCGCCCTCATCCGCAGTCTCTTCTGATTTGACTACAACTCGTCTTTTTTTAAATGGGGCAAAGCGCACCCCTAATTCTTCATCCTCCGACCCTGTATCGTCAGAGGATTCAGAATCCGTATCTATTCCTCGGTCATGTCTTCGGGTTTGCGCTTTTAATTTATCCAAACATGGGTACCCTGGGAATTGACCGATGAATTTTCCTTTTCCTATTACTGCCTCTTGACCTAATGATTTTTTCCATTCTTTAATTTCACCTTTAAGATCTTTAACTTCCGCTTCCGATTTTTCAAATTCAAGTGTTTTCTGTTGCAGCTGTGCAATTGCAATTGGTCCTTTGTACTGGTCAGTTCTCGATCATGTTGGGAACGCATTATAATTTCATTCCGCTTTCGGATCTGTCCCGTAACGGCTAGGGACCATCTAGTTCGCTCTTTATTTTTCATACAGGTCGTTTTTCCCCAGACCCTTTTAATCTCGTCCAAGGACCATTGTCCTTTGGAGGTACCGTATTTTTGTTCGATCTTAATACAGGTTTTAGATAAGTTGAATTGTTGCTCTATGTATTCTTTCAACTGTTGGAGGATTTCATCTATCGAAACCTCAGGTGGTGCCCGCCCGCCTTTAACAGTTGTAGGCAATTCTTTGCTCTTATCTCCTGCTGCCATAATACTGATTTCTTTACTGGGGTCTCAAGTCATAGGCTTTCTAGCCGATCAGTGGGTCGGTGATTAATTAACTAACACACCGCCGAAGTTAGATGTCTATAGGACCTCGAGCCGACTACCAACCGGAGGGTTCGCAAACTGGAGGCTTTCGGAATCGCGTAGGAGAGGCAAATTTAGACTTTTGACTGAGGACTTTTATAAAGAGGAGTCCTTACCTCAGTATGTAGGTCCGATGTCCAAAATTCTGTTTTTTCCCTCAGCGATCTTGTTCGTGACGCCAAAATTGTTAGATCTCCTAATTTCCAATGAAATACGAACTCCGATTGTAGTTTTAATGTAACTTTATTCTGGCAGCAGCAACAAGCTTCAGGCTTAAAGCCAGGCCTTTGTCCTTCTGAGACCACATGACCAAAATAGCTGTACTTATACCTGGTTCAATTTACAGAAAAGAACTCACCTTCTTTGACCTTATTGGCTCAATTGATAGTATTTTAACCTTTAATTAAGGTCCTAAAATGTCAAGTTAATTGATGACTTAATGCAACATGCTGAGTTGCATGTAGCAGCTTTGACTTGGGGGCTGTGAATTTTCACAAAACTGCAGCCAGGCTGCAGAGCTTCAATTCTCTATCAATAGCCTTGCAGTCTCCACAGATTCTGACTGTGCCATCATTTTTCAGCACAGGAACAATGGGGCTGGCCCATTCATTAAATTCAACCGCCGATATGAGCCCTTCATACTGGAGTCTGTCCAGTTCGATTTCGAACTTCTCCCTCATCATATACGGAACTGCCCGAGCTTTATGATGGATGGGTCTTGCATCCGAGTCCATATGGATCTGAACCTTGGCTCCCGTGAAGTTGCAAATGCCTGCTTTGAACAGCGAGGGGAACTTGCTCAGTACTTGAGCACATGTATCTTTTTCCACCGACAAAGCCTTGAAGTCGTTCCAATCGTATCTGATTTTTTTCAAGCCAGTTCCTGCCGAACAGTATTGGGCCATTATGTGGTACAATCCAGAGCTGTAACTCATGAACCGCACCGTCATACGACACTTTAATTGTGGCACTGACGATCACCGTTCTGAGTTCTTTGGTGTACGTGCGCAACTTGCATTGACTGGACTCAGCCTGGGCCTCACAGCCTTAGTATCCCACAGCTTGTCGAATGCTCTCTGGCTCATTATCGATTAACTCACCCCCGTGTCCCATTCCATCGATACCGGCACCCCATTAAATTTCACATTGATCATTATCAGTTTGCTCTTAGTTAGGAACGAGTACAGTCCATACACTTCCTCCTTTGGTATTTCAGATTGCGAATCCAGATCCGCGCTAGTCTGACCATCATCCTCCATGTGGTGTGTTGCAGCACGCTTGCTCATCTGCAGACACTTGCAGATGCCCCACTCTCAGACAGCCTTTGCAACTATATTGCTTAAATCGGCACTGCTGGTACCAGTAATTTCCCCCACAACGTCAACATGGAGAAATCGGATGCATTTCCGCTGGTGGACTTTGGGCAACCACAGGTTTCACGTACACAATCGGTTAGGCCCTGCCATGTGCTGCTCTGCCAAACGCCGAATCAATCATATTTACAGTACTTGATGAGTTTGATTTTTCACTGATATCTGCTTTAGACTTCTATTCGTCGTCATGCATGACTGAGCGATCGTGATGGCCCTGTTCAAGTCCAATGTCTCCACCGCCAGTAGTTTACGCAGGATCACCTCGTGGTTGATGCCGATTACAAAGAAGTCCCGCAGCATGTCTGCCAACACAGCCCCGAACATACACGGTCCCGCTAGACGTCTCAGGTCGCCAACGGATTCCGCCGCATTCTGGCCTGAGAAAACGTGCGTATAAAATCTGTACGAGATGATGATGCCTTACTCTAGCTTAAGGTGGCCCTGTACCAGTGTACACCATTCTTCATATGTCTTTTCTGTTGGACTCACAGGCAGGGGTAGATTCTTTATCAGCCCATAAATCTTTGGACCGCAAACCGTGAGGAACATCGCCCAGCGCCGATCTGCATCGGTTTCCTCCTCCATTTTGTTGGTTACGAAGAACTGGCTCAAACGGCTGCAAAGTCTGCCCAATCTTCCCCTTCCACAAAGCACTCCAGCAATCCAATTGTGCTCATTTTTGCATGCAAAGGTTCTTGTTGCCTCGTCGCCAAATGTTGTGTATGGAACAACTTTTAGACTGAGTACTGTTTAACTCCAAGAGGTATGACCTTGGCTCTGCTTTATTAAGGCCCAAAGTGACTAATATACAAAATGGCTGGCCTTTTATACTTGAGCTGCATACACGTGCATGCAGCCCAGTGGTCTCCAACAGTGACACTATCCAGTGGCTAGTGATCCCAAAGGTACATACATGACACAGAGTAACAGTTTGATATGGATTTTGCTATTATTGTATCAACACTGTCGGAGGTGCTGTCATTTGGAGGAGATAAAAAAGTTGTTTTTTTAACTAAAAAAAATGATAAGAACATAAGAAATAGGAGCCGGAGTGGGCCATTTGGCCCTTTGAGCCTGCTCTGCCATTCAACAAGATCATGGCTGATCTTCGATCTCAACTCCACCTAACCCCGCTATCTCCATATCCCTTAATTCCCTTAGTTCCCAAACATTTATCAACCACTCTCTTGAATATAAGCAATGACTTAACATCCACAGCTCTCTGGGGTAGAGAATTCCAAAGATTCACAATCCTTTGTGAATTATTCTGAGTTATCTATTGTGAGTTAAATACATGAAGTGATCCAATGTCACTTGAAAAGGGCAGGCATAAGTGCTGGGATGTGCCCACCTATGACCTCTCTGTTGATGCAATAAAGTTCATCAGGTGTGGGGGTCACGTAAATAATGGCAGAAGGTGCTCACGTCACTAGGATAAAACTCGGGTGCCTGCCATAGAGAAGAGGCTAAAAGTTGCAGTCGAAGGATCCAGGTTTGGGAATGGGGAGGGAGGGTGGCGGTGGTTGGGTGTCGGGGCTTCCCCAATCTCAAAAAGAAGCTTGCAGTCCTCTTTATCAAGAAAGTGACAAATCTGTTTAGCTCTTCTGTAGTCCAGGACAGACCTGGACCCTAAGTGGGCCATTCTTGAGGCTTTGGATGGGCCAGTACACCTGCTCCCATCTGGTGTTACCAACAAACCGATGCTTCACCAGGGCAAGTTAACTCATGACCTGGTAGTCTCTATCTCTGACCATACCTCAGTTATGCTGTTGACCTTGTTTGTGGTGAGTGCAAGCTCTGCCCCCCACCTTCCAACAAAACCCCAGAAACTAGTGGCTAGAGTTTCTCTAACCTGTTTTTCTGGCACCGTCACCCGAGCTGCGCCGTTTTTGTCCGCCTCCAAGTGCACCGAAAAAAGACATTAGTATTCTGGCCGCTCCCCAGCCTCTCCTCGGTGGTGACACAGCATGGCCCAATGGATTGGGGGTGGAGCCAGGTCCCACTGCTGAAAAACAGTGCCGGGACCTCTGCACATGCGCGCTAGAGTCTGCGCGCATGTGCAGTAGTTCCTGGCAAGCCGTTTCTGAAAAATTGTGCTGCAGGCTGTGTGGGAGGGACCTGAAACACATCGGCGGCCCGTTGCGTTCCCTAAGGTAGGACTTCGATTTTTTATTTATCATTTACTGATTGATATTGGTGCTTTAGGTGCAGGGTTCCTTCTATTTTTTTATTTGTTATTTATTGATTGATTGATTGCTTATTACTTTGGTCTTGGTGCTTTAGGTGCAGGGTTCCTTCTATTTTATTTGTTAATTAATTGCTTATTACTTCTTGTGCTTTGTTTGGCGCTTGGTGGTGCTTTAAATGTAGTTACTTGCGGCGATTCCTTAACTCTAGGTAAGGTTTTTCTGTGCGGACAGAAGTGGCAACATACGCTGGTCTAAGATAGTTTGGAGCAACTATTTGCTGGTCAAATGCCTAAAACAGGGGTAAGTGGCTGGGAACGCCCCCTTTTGGAAAAAAAAAACTGAACTAAAAAAAAACCTAACTAACTCACTTACATTGCAGCAAATTAATTGGCCAGAATTGCAAATAAAAAGATAGTCCAGAAAAATCTAGTTGCTTCAAAAAAAAGGAGCAACTCCTGGGTAAACTTGAGCCCCTAGGAAACTGGAGTGACACCAAGTTTCCATATGCATTCAGCCTCATAACTCCTCTTTAAGTTTAATGGAAATAATCTTTTGAAGGTGCATTTATTGTGTAGTGATGCACTGTACAAAAATGCTCAGGTCTACCACAATGTTGTAGCATGCAGTCCGCTCCACAATCTGGCCATTTATCATGAGATTATTTAAAATCAAAGCTTCGAGATTTACGCGGTAATTTCCTCGGGGATTCTCCCCATCGGCCATCGTAACTTTGGCAGAAGATCGGCTAAAACCCAGGATAGATGTATAAATGGGGTTTGCGCCGATCTTCCACCAAAGTTAGAGCGGCCAATTGGGAGAGCCCCTGAGGAAATTCCCAGCATTGTTTACACGCAGCTGAGCTCTGTATAAAGAGAGAGACAGCAACATTTTTTCAGATTTAATTAAGAATTACTTGAATTGAAGTTGAAATTCTAAATCTTCCTTCCTGTTTTTCTATATACTCATGAACAAGTCCTTTTTCAATGAAGTTATATTAATCATAACTTAATAAGTAAAAGCCAGAACAAAATATACGGCCAAGCTGATCCATTATCACGCACAAGAAAGCAAATTCATGGCTTAAGTATGGGTCTTTTAAATCGTTATTTCCCTTGCACATGCATGCCAACCTAAAACCCTGGCAAAAAAAAGCTAACTGATCGATTCATGAACATAAGAACATAAGAACATAAGAAATAGGAGCAGGAGTAGGCCATACAGCCCCGCGAGCCTGCACCGCCGTTTAATACGATCATTGCTGATCCAATCATGGACTCAGGTCCACTTCCCTGCCTGCTCTCCATAATCCCTTATTCCCTTATTGTTTAAGAAACTGTCTGTCTATTTCTGTCTTAAATTTGTTCAATGTCCCAGCTTCCACAGCTCTCTGAGGCAGCAAATTCCACAGATCCACAACCCTCTGAGAGAACAAATTTCTCCTCATCTCAGTTTTAAATGGGCGGCCCCTTATTCTAAGATCATGCCCTCTAGTTCTAGTCTCCCTTTTCAGTGGAAACATCCTCTCTGCATCCACCTTGTCAAGCTCCCTCATAATCTTATATGTTTCTATAAGATCACCTCTCATTCTTCTGAATTCCACCGAGTAGAGGCCCAACCTACTCAACTTTTCCTTTTAAGTCAACCCCCTCATCTCCGGAATCAACCTAGTGAACCTTCTCTGAACTGCCTCCAAAACAAGTATATCCTTTTGTAAATATGGAAACCAAAACTGCACGCACTATTCCAGTTGTGGCCTCACCAATACCCTGTACAACTGTAGCAAAACTTCCCTGCTTTTATACTCTATCCCCTTTACAATAAAGGCCAAGATACCATTGCTGTACCTGCATACTATCCTTTTGTGTTTCATGTACCCACAGATCCCGCTGTGCTGCAGCACTTTGTAAATCTTTCTCAATTTAAATAATAACTTGCTCTTTGATTTTTTTCTGCCAAAGTGCATGATCTCACACTTTCCAACATATTACTCCATCTGCCAAATTTTTGTCCACTCACGTAGCCTGTCTTTGCAGATTTTTTGTGTCCTCCTCACAAATTGCTTTTCCTCCCATCTTTGTAGCGTCAGCAAATTTGGCTACGTTACACTTGGTCCCTTCCTCCAAGTCGTTAATATAGATTGTAAATAGTTGGGGTCCCAGCACTGATCCCTGTGGTACCCCACTAATTACTGATTGCCAACCCGAGAATGAACCATTTATCCCGACTCTCTGTTTTCTGTTAGTTAGCCAATCCTCTATCCATGCTAACATATTACCCCCAACCCTGTGAACTTTTATCTTGTGCAGTAACCTTTTATGTGGCACCTTGTTAAATGCCTTCTAGCAGTCCAAATACCCCACATCCACTGGTTCCTCTTTATCCACCCTATTCGTTACATCCTCAAAGAACTCCAGCAAATTTGTCAAACATGACATCCCCTTCATAAATCCATGTTGACTCTGCCTGACCGAATTTTGCTTTTCCAAATGTCCTGCTACAGCTTCTTTAATAATGGACTCCAACCGCAGATGTTAGGCTAACTGGCCTATAGTTTCCTGCTTTTTGTCTGCCTCCTTTTTTAAATAGGGGCGTTACATTTGCTGTTTTTCAATCTTCTGGGACCTCCCCAGAATCCAGGGAATTTTGGTAAATTACAGCCAATGCATCCACAATTCCTGCCACTATTTCTCTTAAGACCCTAGAATGCAAGTCATCAAGTCCAGGGGATTTATCTGCCTTTAGTCCCATTATCTTACTGAGTACCAGCTCCTTAGTGATTGTGATTGTGTTAAGTTCCTCCCCCCTATAGCCCCTTGACTATCCACTGTTGGAATATTGTTTGTGTCCTCTACCGTAAATACTGATACAAAATATTTGTTCAGAGTTTCCGCCATCTCCATGTTCTCCATTACTAATTCCCCAGTCTTGTCCTCTAAGCCACCCTTTTCCTTTTCATATACCCATAGAAACTCTTGCTATCTGTTTTTATATTTTGTGCTAGTTTACTCCCATAGTCTATCTTCCCTTTCTTAATCATTTTTTTAGTCATTCTTTGCTGGCTTTTAAAAGCTTCCCAATCTTCTGTCCTCCCACTAGTTTTGGCCACATTGTATGCCCTTGTTTTTAATTGGATACCATCCTTTATTTCTTTAGTTAGCCACGGATGGCTCTCTTTTCTTTTACACCCTTTTCTCCTCACTGGAATATATTTTTCTCGAGAGTTGTGAAATATCTCCTTAAATGTACACCACTGATCATCAACCATCCTACACTTTAATCTATTTTCCCAGTTCACTTTAGCCAACTCAGCCCTCATACCTTCATAGTCTCCTTTATTTAAGCTCAGTACACTGGTTAGAGATCCAACTTTCTCACCCTCCATCTGAATTTGAAATTCAATCATGCTATGATCACTCATTCCAAGGGGATCCTTTACTAGGAGATTGTTTATTAATCCTGGCTCATTACACAGGACCAGATCTAAGTTAGCCTGCCCCCTGGTTGGTTCCATTACATACTGCACAAGGAACCCGTCCCTTATGCACTCTATGAACTCTTCCTCAAGGCTACCCTGACCAATTTGATTTGTCCAATCAATATGGAGGTTAAAATTACCCATGATTATTGCTGTTCCATTTTTACAAGCCCCCACTATTTCCTGGTTTATGCTCCAACCAGCAGAATTGCTACTGTTAGGGGGCCTATAGACTACACCCACCAGTGACTTTTTCCCTTTATTATTCCTTATCTCCACCCAAGTTCTTTCAACATCCTGATCATTTGAGTGAATATCGTTTCTCACTATTGCAGTGATTCCATCCTTTATCAATAGAGCTACCCCACCTCCTTTTCCTTTCTGTCTGTCCTTCTGGATTGTCAAATACCCCTGAATATTTAATTCCCAGTCCTGGTCACCTTGCAACCACATCTCTGTAATGGCTATCAGATCATACTCATTTGTCTCAATTTGTGCCATCAACTCATCTATTTTGTTACAAATGCTACATGCATTTAAATTTGTTTTTTTACCCTTTTTTCCTGCTAGTTTCCTCTCTCCTTCAAACTCACTTTCTTTATTTTTTCACAGAAAGTTTGCACAGCCCCCAAAAAACTAACAGACCAAAAGCAGCCCAAAATATAAACCTGGGACACGTGTGGACACGGAGTTAGAATGAGAATGCTGTGTAATGCAAGCTTGTCAATAACTGAGACTGAAGACATACTCAACATTCCAATCACTTTTAATGCAGGAGAAAACAATCAAACCATATCCCAAGCACAGTTAACAGAACTGGTGGCTTTGGAACTTGCTGAAGGGAGATGTGAGCGTTGAAGCCATGAATTTATTTTCTCGAGGGGCTTGGGGACATCTCAAGATCACTTTGATTTTAACGCTTTGGACTTGATTTTCTTCTGCTACTCCACATTGGGCAGAATAGCAGTGAAAAAGATGGGAAAATTAGGTGGTGAGGAGTACCACTTTCCCCCTGTCCTAACCTGGATTTCCTTACCCCCCACTTCTGCCAAAGTCACTGCCTCTGGTCACCCCTTCCCTACCCGCAGCACATAAGTGCCAACTTCGCATTCTATTTTCCTCAGGTCTGCCCCTCTTGCTGCTGCTCCCAGGTGACAGAGGTCTGGGGTAGCAATGTCAGCTAATGGAAAGCAAGGGCCTAGTAAATGCCTTCTCTCCCTCCAATTTGCTTCCGTGCCACCCCCCCTCCCCACTTCCGCTCCGTTCCCCATACCTTTGTAGATTTTGATCTCTGCCAAGGACTAGAAAAACTGCAGCTCCCCTTGTCTGTCCCTTGAAGGTCCCTCACCACCTCTTCTGGTGCTGCAGCAGCAGCCCTGCTGAATTACCCTCCTCCTGGTGGGAATCCTACAAGGCTCCTACCCTGTATGGACAATGAACTCTGACCCAGGAAGATAGATTTGGGTTGCAGTTTGGCCGGAGGAGTGAGCGAAGTTAATTATCCGTGAAGACTGACAGACGTTTTAATTGTGAAACTGCCAATGAAAATAGTTGAATGAATTTCAATACATCGTCAGAGTCCTTTAAAAGGAAACTTGTGTGTTTTGGGAGATTGACCCCACCAGTGCCCCATGGCTGGGCCTGTAAGCATAGCCTTGTGGCAGATACTTATTATAATTAAGAGCTGGATTCACAGTGAAGAATGAGAAATACCAACCATAATCTAAACAGGAGCTAATATTCTTAAGGCCACTGTCTCAGACAATACGACTTTGTATTTCAGCTGAATCTGTTCAGCCATTGATCATTCCCAGAGCCTCCCTATCCCCTGACCTACCTGACACATCAATCAGTTGGAATTAAGACTAGTACTGGAACACTTCTAAGCCACCCCTGAGGACAACCCAGTATGAATGATTGGATAATGCGACAGTGGCCTGCTACATCAACAAGCAGAGTGATTCACACTCGCTCCCTTTGCCCACTGTGATCCTACTGCTATGCTGGTGTTTGGGACATGAGGTACTTTTCTCAACTCAGCCAACTGACTGCAATAAACAACATAGTGGTTGATGCTTACATTCATCTCACAGCTAATCCTCACGAGTGGAAAATTCACTTAGAGATAGTTTAGGATGTTTTCAAGAGTTGAAACATCCAGGGGTAGAACATTTTGCCTTTTAGGACAACTATTGTTCTGCTTGTGGACATATATATATCAGCCATGAGGTTAGATAGTCCCTCCTTTACCTGGACATGAGGTTTCTATATGTGTTTCCTGTTTTCTCCAATTGAACAGGTACAAGCAGAACAAAAATTATACGCAATTTCGCCAGGGTTACCAGCAATCATGGCGGAAGTTACGGCCGGAGATCAGTAGAACCCTGTGGAAATTCTCGCCAAATGTTAAATTTTTAGCCGTTAACAAGATATTTCTCTGTGCCAAAGAGGCCCTGCTCCTTATGAGCAAGAATGTAACCATACAATATGTGGTAATGCAGCATCCCCCAGGAGTTGACTAGCAATCCTTGTTATTGAATTTGGGCGACAGGATATGACATTCTTGCTGGAGTTCAAAGTGCGGATGAGTAAACTTCCAATTGGACCGTGGATAAGGTTATAAATTATGTTTATTAAAACTAGCAGATAAGCAGTAGCAATAGGCAATAAAACAGTCTATGCTGTTTTTTTTAAAAAGAACTTTCAACACCTGTGAACTTAACACAAAATTCTAAACTTGGACCAATTCCCATAACATTGAAATTATACACAGAAGGGGAGAAATTGAGGTCATTTGCGCCTCTAGTTAACGGAGCGTAAATGACGTATCGCCCGGCGTGATGCCGCTAACGACTTGCGCTAAATTCCGCGGGAGCTTAGTGGCGCCGGTACACGGTAGCATCCCGCTGTGCTGTGCCAGCGATGACAACGCCATCACCATGTGCAGCGATCTGTTTCAGCCCGGAGTGAAAATTCCGGTGCGCCCTCTGAAGCTGTGGCGGGTGATGACAGCGGCGGCTTCAAGGGACGCATAACGAGATGTTGGCAATCGCGGGGCGCTATTTAAAGGGGAGGTGGCACGCGCAAAAAATAAATCAGCTGACTTATTGCCGGCCCGTTACATCATGGAACGTGGGGTCCGTGCCGCAATCTTGCAGCCCTGCACTCTGCTTTAGTGTCAGGCTGATGCCACGGCACCCCGCTCCCCAGTGGTCCAGGTAGAGACCAGCAGAGTCAGCGTCTTGGCCCTCCCCTTTAATGAAGGAGAGGGCCCCTTCTACGCGGTAGCGCTACATGTCCCAGCGTGTAGCACTGCGCCCCTCTCCGTTTGTTTCTGCCCCACTGGCGTCCCACAGAACAAGTGGAACCATGTTATTTTGCGCTCCACTTGCTCTCAGGGGCGATAACCTTACTATTCCGTGCCTGGAGCAGGAACTCCTGCCTCGTGGCTGTTAGCATCCCCAAACGGGGCGCCACCCAATTTCTCTCCCAGAGTCTTATCTGGCCACACTGGAGCCTCCACAAGTTAAATTATGAAGAGAAATTATATATACTAGGTTTGTATTCCCTGGAATATAGAAGATTAAGGAATGTTTGAGGTTTTTAAGATTTTGAAAGAAGTTGCTAAAGTAGACTTTTTCCACTGGTGGGAGAGTCTAGCACAAGGGGTCATAACGATAAAATCAGAACCAGGCCATTCAGGAAAGAAATAAGGAAACACTTCTACATGCAAAGGGTGGTAGAAGTGTGGAACTCTCTCCTACATAAAGCAGTAGTTACTAGCTCAATTAATAATTTTAAATCTGAGATCGATAGGTTTTTGCTAGCCAAGGGTATTAAGGGATTATGGTGTCAAGGTGGGTTGATGAAATTAGAATACAGATCAGCCATGATCTCATTGAAGGATGGAATAGGCTTGAGGGGTTGAATGGCCTACTCCTGTTTCTATGCTCCTAATATGTCACCTCCTCAAAAGTTGCAGTCCGATGGTTGGAGAAGAACTGGTGGACTGAGAACAACTGTCTGTGACATGTTTCTCATATATCCTCAAGTTGAAAACGGAGATATGGCACAGTAAAAAGGTGCCTTTCATCATTGAATCAAATTTATCAAGTAACACAATTTTTTCCTGAATTACCCTAGCCCATTTGATCGTGCTATTAAGCACATTACATTAATTTGAAGATTTCCGTACAAAACAAGCAGTCTGTGGTAAGTGATTGCTAATGCTTTGCAATCAAAATGTATTTGCATAGGAATAATACATTTGAAGTGATATTTGCACACCAAATTGAAATGTGTACCCTCTCTGGTCAAGGGCAAGCAAGTTAGCAATAACCAAATTTAAAGTGATTAGACACGTCTCATAGATAGATTTAAAAAAGACATAGGGGGTGAAATTGCTCCTTTTTGTAACCCCATTAATGCCTCCGGGGGGGCGCTAATGGGGCACAAGGCAGTTTTCACCTGGGGGAGGTGGGGGCGCTACTATCTCCCAGGAAATTGCCCAGGAGTTTGCAGAGGTGCTGCCATGGCAGCGCCGAGTCCCACAGTTAGCGCTACTGGCCACTGCACAACCGGCAATGACATGATCGCTATGCACGGTGACCCCTCACGACCCTGCACCGACCCCTCACTGCCCCGCGCCGACCCCTTAACGCCCTGCGGTGGAACTTGCCCCGCAGGCCGCGAGGCTGACGTGGGCGGATGTCAACGCCAGTTTTGCGGGTCACAAAGCTGGCCAACATCCGGTCTCGGGGCGATGATTAAAGGGGAGGGCACCAGTGCCCCGGGCCGCCATCTTTTTTTGTCGGCCGACTCCGGGATCGGCTCGATGATGGCGGCCCTAGTCTTGTCCAGGCCGCCATCGTGCAGCTCAGCACTCTGAATTGGGTGCCGGGCTGCTGGCCCAGTTGCATGCTACCTTGGTGGCCAAGTGGAGGCCATCAGAGGCCGTGCAGAGGGTGCAGTGGCCCTTCCATTTAAGCGAAGTGGAGGGGCATTGAAGCACGTCAGTGCTACATGGAGCATCCGCTTTGCACTGAACATTTCGCCTCAGTGGTGCCCCGAGACCCGCCCCTAAAGGATGCGGAGCATGGGAGATTGTGCTCTGTTTCCTTTGAGAGGTGGTAAGGGCAATTTCGCGTCGGGGGGGGCAGGACTTCCGCACTGGGTGCTAAAAGTACCCTCACTGGAAAGTTACCACTCCCAATAGGGGTGGCGGGCAATTTCGCACCCATCAACTTCCTAATTATTTGAATTGTGTCAGATCCTCTTTTTGTCACATTCTTTATCCCTTGTTACCTATAGACCATGGTTTTCAGACATCATGATATTGAGCAGACATAGGATTCCAGTGCAATTGCGGGATCAAATAGTGCATTCAAACCTAGAAGCTATCTGATTGGCAACTTGGTTACTGAACAACATTGGCTGTTAGATCAAGGTTTTCTATTCTTGTTTTAGATACCTCGGGCTAAAAATTCACTAACCTTGCGCCCAGTTTTTTGGGGCCGTTTTTGGCGAAAAACGGTGAACCGGGAAATTCGGAGAAGTCTTGCGCCGATGGTTTTTCAGTACCACTGGGGAGCAGACCGCTGGCGTGCAAGACTCGAAATAGCACTTTCGCCAAAAATTTGGTTCACAGCGCACCTGTAGTTAGGCCAAAAAATAACGCCAAAGAAAAACCTGCATTATAGCCCTTGGAACAGCAGTAGGTATGAAGACCTGCAAAAAAGGTAAGTTAAAGTTTCTTTTTAAAATTCTTTTGCAGTGATTCAATAGTTAAGCATCTTGTGAATGTTTTGTGATTTTTAAAATTTTTTGTTTTTTTGGATTTTGTTTTGGTGTTTTCCTCCCTCCCTCGGCCCAACTCGCAGCAGTATCAGCCTCGGAAAAAAGTGTAGAAAATTCATGGTTTGCGCCACGAATCATTGCGCAACGCCAATTTTTACCGCATTTTATCGTGAATGTTAGGCCTCGTAGCATTAGCGGAGTCATAGCGGTATTTTTGGTGAAAAATACTGCTATGACCAAAAATGGAATTTCTAGCTCCTTGAGTATTCCCACAGATCATCTAATCAAAATGATAATAGAAAATGCAAATAGTTAGGCTAAAGATGCTCCACTTAGTGGATCAGTACTATCTTGTGTTAATTTAGCTTATTCTTCAATACCTCCTTCATTTATTCAACGTTGATTTTAAATTGATTTTACGTTTCACCTATTTCAATTTATTGTGACTCATTTGTGTTTGGATTGCTTTGGGATTACTCATTGATGTTCCCTTTTAGGCAAGCTATTTGGTAATTAGGCCTTCATTGGGTCCCAATTTTGTTCTTCACAAGTTAATCTACCCATGGTTCAAACCTCGCACAAGTAAGTTTAATTTTCTTACATAGAAATGTACATTTATTAGAATTTGTTTGGGCTCAGATTCAGTAAAGACAGATTCAGCAGGGAAATCTAAGTGATTAACTTTTTTTAAGGAAGTGACTATACACATGGTCAGTAAAATGCCCTACGACCTCCAAGAAACATTTTAAAATGTTCCACACGCAAGGCTGCTACTGAAGCTTAAATATGTTGGGGATTCAAGGTAAAGGATGAGCAGAGGGATCTGGGGGTACAGGTTCATAAAACATTGAAGGCAGCACCTCCAGTTGATAAGGCCATAAAAAAAAGCTAATGGAATTCTAGGTTGTAATGCATGCACCTATGAGCATGCTCACAGGTATGTGGAGCCGTTGCACTGTGAGTGGCTTAACCAGTCACGTGATGTTCACAAGACTCAATAAAACCCCAGTTAATTGAGTCCAGGTTCTCCACGATGAGGTGTGCAGTTGTGAACCTGGTGGATGAACAGGTAGTGTTCAGTTTGATAAATCTTTTCTGATAAACCAGTTTGTTCTTTACAGCAAATGTGTAGCTGTGAATTCTTAAGCAAAGAACCCATGAAGCAACTACACTACAAAAGTTTTATTACAAGAGGTATAGAATATAAAAATTAAAAGGTAATGATGAAATTATATAAAACCTCAGTTTGAGTACTGTGTGCAGTATTGGGCTTAGGGATGCAAACTCTTGTGGATTGTCCTGGAGTTTCCAGGAATTAAAATTAACTCTCCTGGATTTTGCTGTGTGCAACCCAGGAGAAATATCATAGGGGCATTAAAATATGTGGGCTTTTAAAATTTGATGTGAACACTTTCATTTATTAGTTATAAAACTATTGGAGATGGGGGGAAAAGGCTGTTTGACTGGGAGGAACGGTTGGAGGTGGGGGATCATGTGATGAAACTACCAGAAATATATCCAACCAGGATGTTTAGACTTTAGAAAGGGCAGAATACAGACTCACTCGGATACTGCCTAGTATGATGAAATACAAATTTCGTCGAAAGGGACTGAGTAGACCCAACAGCCTGTTTCCATGTTGGAACCTCTATGTATTTCTTCATTTGGTAAGGAATGTCTGAAGAATTAAAAACACCGTAATTATTAGGGGACTGATGTCAGGGTGGGGAGAAGGTGCTGAATGGAGATTGGTACCCTAAAGATTTGGGGCCAAAAATGGGGCACGCTGATGTCCCGCGAAGCAAGGGAGGCAGGAACCTCTCTGTGTCTGTGTGTTCCCATCGCCACCAACAAGGCAAGCTGCATAGAAGCAGTGTGTCTAGGGGTAAGGTCCAGGCTGGAAGTTCCCATGTACCTGGCCTGAAAGGATATCCCTGGAGCAGTTCGCTGAATGAAAGCAGGTGTTACTGTCTGTCCAACAGAGGCTTGGAACGTGACCTGGACCTGCAAAGAAAGAAGAATTGTCAAAGTAATTTTCTGCCGCTTACAAAAGTGATGTAGGGGTTAATTGTATTTACTTTTTGACAAAGGAGCCCCCACACCCCTTTTCCCCCACTGAGCCAGCATTATTGCTCACATTTTGTGGAATCCTGAAATAGATGGGTGCACAAGAGGCACCCCTAGCACCACCTACCATATGTGTCAGCCATGGCTCAGTGGTCGCACTCAGTGATAAAACATCCCATTGCACTACTTCGAAGAAGAGCAGGGGAATTCTCCCTGGTGTCCTGGCCAATATTTATCCCTAAACCAACATCACTAAAACAGATTATCTTGTCATTATATCATTGTTATTTATGGGAACTTGCTGTGAGCAAATTGGCTGCCGCGTTTCCTACTTTACAACAGTGACTACACTTCAAAACTACATCATTGGCTGAAAAGCACTTTGGGACATCCTGAGGTCATGAAAGGCATTACATTTCTGCTTCTTTAAATGAAGTGACCTCCTCTTGTCCTGACAAAGTTTAGTCGAGTAAGCACCAGAGGACATGGATGGATACATCTCAGCATTTATACCAGGATGTGGTTTGGTGATGAAGAAGGGAAATTTATCCGTGATTTTTTTTAATGAAGTGTTAGTCCATATTCAGAGTAAAAGGCATTAAAATTCTGTGAAACCCCATGACTTTTTGGGCCCAATGTTTCTAATTTACCTTAACAAATTGGATTAATAAGCTCAGTACAAGTTGGGGAATATCAAACTGGGAGTGAGGTAATTGAATGTGAGGATGGAGATAAAATATATAACGGATGGAGTAGTGGCAGATGAAATTCATTATGATATTGCACAGTGGAAGATAAAATGGTTGTCATTTGGAGTCCATGAATAGTGTTGAAACAGCCAGTGATGATGTTGAATGAGATCTAAGGATATTAATAGACTTGGGGGGAGAAATTCGGTCGCGCCTCTGTTGCGGTGTTGTCCCGGGCGGAGCGATACATTTTGCACCGGCAAATGGATTACATCTGCCGCCACAAAACAATATTCCGACAGTGGATAGTCTTAGGGGCTATGAGGTGGGGAGGAACTTAACACAATCACAATCACTAAGGAGATGGTACTCAGTAAGATAATGGGACTAAAGGCAGATAAATCCCCTGGACCTGATGGCTTACATGCTAGGATCTTAAGAGAAGTAGCAGCAGGGATTGTGGATGCATTGGGTGTAATTTACCAAAATTCCCTGGATTTTGGGGAGGTCCCAGCAGATTGGAAAAATGCAAATGTAACGCCCCTATTTAAAAAAGGAGGCAGACAAAAAGTAGGAAACTATAGATCAGTTAGCCTAACATCTGTGGTTGGGAAAAAGTTGGAGTCCATTATTAAAGAAGCAGTAGCAGGACATTTGGAAAAGCAAAATTCGGTCAGGCAGAGTCATCATGGATTTATGAAGGGAAAGTCATGTTTGACAAATTTGCTGGAGTTCTTTGAGGATGTAACGAACTGGGTGGATAAAGAGGAACCCATGGATGTGGTGTATTTGGACTTCCAGAAGGCATTTGACAAGGTGCCACATAAAAGGTTACTGCACAAGATAAAAGTTCACAGGGTTGGGGGTAATATATTAGCATGGATAGAGGATTGGCTAACTAACAGAGAACAGAGAGTCGGGATAAATGGTTCATTCTCTGGTTGGCAACCAGTAACTAGTGGGGTGCCGCAGGGATCAATTTACAATCTATATTAACGACTTGGAAGAAGGAACTGAGTGTAACGTAGCCAAGTTTGCTGACGATACAAAGATGGGAGAAAAAGCAATGAGTGAGGAGGACACAAAAAATCTGCAAAAGGGTATAGACAGGCTAAGTGAGTGGGCAAAAAATTTGGCAGATGGAGTAAAATGTTGGAAAGTGTGAGGTCATACACTTTGGCAGAAAAAAATCAAAGAGCAAGTTATTATTTAAATGGAGAAAGATTGCAAAGTGCCGCAGTACAGCGGGACCTGGGCGTACTTGTGCATGAAACACAAAAGGATAGTATGCAGGTACAGCAAGTGACCAGGAAGGCCAATGGTATGTTGGCCTTTATTACAAAGGGGATGGAGTATAAAAACAGGGATGTCTTGCTACAGTTATACAAGGTATTGGTGAGGCCACACCTGGAATACGTCGTGCAGTTTTAGTTTTCCATATTTACGAAAGGATATACTTGCTTTGGAGGCAGTTCAGAGAAGGTTCACTGGGTTGATTCCGGGGATGAGGGGGTTGACTTATGAGGAAAGGTTGAGTAGGTTGGGCCTCTACTCATTGGAATTCAGAAGAATGAGAGGTGATCTTATCGTGACTTATAAGATTATGAGGGGGCTTGACAAGGTGGATGCAGAGAGGATGTTTCCACTGATGGGGGAGACTTGAACTAGAGGGCATGATCTTAGAATGAGGGGCCACCCATTCAAAACAGAGATGAGGAGAAATTTCTTCTCTCAGAGGGTTGTGAATCTGTGGAATACGCTGCCTCAGAGAGCTTTGGAAGTTGGGACATTGAATAAATTTAAGACAGAAATAGATGGTTTCTTCATCTATAAGGGGTTAAGGGGTTATGGGGAGTCCATGATCAGCTCAGCCATGATCTTATTGAATGGCTGAGCAGGCTCAAAGGGCCGTATGGCCTACTCCTGCTCCTATTTCTTATGTTGTTATATAAAATTCATCAGCTGTGCCCTGAGTTTGGAGCGGAGCACTAAGGGAGGCATTGCAGCCCTCTTTTAGGGTGCTGAGCAAGAGAAAGTCCTGCATTAAACAGCCGGCCTTGAAGCGCCATAAGCGAGGCCCTGGGGAGAAAAAAAACCTGAAAAAATCTCACCAAAAACATTCCCAATACATAGCTCACGCCACCAGAACATGAATCTAAAAAAAAAACAATCACACTTACCTGAGGTCAACATTACTTACCTCATTATGATTGCTACAGCTTGGAACAGCAGCTTCCTTAGGCCTTCCCCCCAGCGCATGCTCGAGTGCTCTATGGGTCGGGTGGCAGCTAAATATCGAGCTGGTATCGCAACCAGGGGCATTGCACAGCGACCCGCCACTGCCAGGCAGTTATGCTCCACGTCTCGCCGAAACCCGCCCCGAAAACACTGGCGGGGCGCTGGAAGCTGGCCCCCCAGAAGTGCTTACCACCGCCATTGCCGCTCCTCCAGGTTCTAACAGAGGCGGCAGAAGACCAAAAATCCAGCCTATTATGCTTAAAAAGTCCAAATATTGTGGAGTGGCATTCAGCAAAAGCAAAAACAATACTGAAGTATATAACCAAAATTGAACAGTATATGTTGGAAAAATTGATGTTTAAGCTGCACAGTGCTCTGGCTAGACCTTACCTTGAGTGCTATGCAGAATTTTGGATGTTGAGATAGTAGAGACAACACATTGCTCTTGGCTCAGTGATAGCACTCTTGATGTGAACCAGAGGTTGTGGATTTAGACTTTACTCCAAGGACTGTCTCCCCTCTCAGGAAGTGTAAAAGATCCCATGGCACTATTCAAAGAAGAGCAGGTGAGGTGACCTGGCTAACATTTATCATGCAACTGACACCTCCAAAACCAGATTAACTGGTCATTCATTTCATTGCTGTTTGTGAGACCTTGCTGTGCACAAATTGGGTGCCATGTTTCCCTATCTTACAACTTCAAAAATACTTAATTGACTGTGAAGCGCTTTTGGACTTTGGAATTTCCTGAGCACGTGAAAGATTCTAAAAAATGCAAGTTATTTCATTCTACTCCTATTTGATTCCTGGGAGCAGTGCAGAGAAGAACCTCAGGACTGATCCTTGGCATCAGAGGACTGAGCTATTAAAAGATACTGGAGGATCTTGAGATTTCTATCCATGCTTATACATGAAGAATGGCCACTTGGGTAAGATAATTAAGAGCAGTCAGCATCCGTGGAGCTGTATGCCAGTGTCAGTCTGTGTATTCAAGAAAGGAGGAAAACATTTTGGGGGAATTAAACAAAATACTATATGGGTTCATTTGAGCTCATAAAAGTAGCAGTATTTGCTAAAATGTACATCGTCAAAGAACATTTCAGAGTTGCTAACAGCAGACTTGCTGGATCATTCTGTATTTCTAACTCAGAGGCACAACAAAAAATTCTCTAAAATGTGTCTCAAGTATCTTTCAATTCAATTACTTGAAGTTGGCTTATTGATTCAAGATTGCTTTTTAATGTCAATGAGCACAGATCGCTTCTAATAATAGTTTATATTTACTTGTGCTAATTCGGTAGCTTGAGGTGACCTTGAGACTTGAGAGTGTTATTGTCTTGTATGTATCTTTGGGATCACTAGCCACTAGATGGCGTCACTGTTGGAGACCATTGGGCTGCACGCACGTGTGTGCAACCCAGGTATAAAAGGACAGCCATTATGTATATTAGTCACTTTGGGCCTTAATAAAGCAGAGCAAAGGTTATACCTCTTGGAGTTACACAGTACTCAATCCAACAGTTATTGCATACACAACATTTGGCGATGAGGCAACAAGAACCTTTGCATGCAAAAATGAACACAATTGGATCGTTGGAGCGATTTGTGGAAGGAGAAGATTGGGCAGACTTTGTGAGCCGTTTGAGCCAGTACTTCATGGCCAACAAAATGGAGGAGGTCGGCGACGCAGATCGACACCGGGTGGTGTTCCTCACGGTTTGCGGTCCAAAAACTTATGGTCTGATAAAAAATCTACTCCTGCCTCTGAATCCAACAGAGAACACGTATGAAGAATTGTGTACACTGGTACAGGGCCACCTTAAGCCAGATGAAGGCATCATCATCTCGAGATACAGATTTTACATGCACATTCACTCAGAGGGCCAGAATGCGGCAAAATTCGTTGCCGATATGAGACGTCTAGCGGGACTGTGTAAGTTCGGGGCTGTGTTGGCAGACATGCTGCGGGACTTCTTTGTAATGGGCATCAACCACGAGGTGATCCTGCGTAAACTACTGGTGGTGGAGACGTTGGACTTGAACAGGGCCATCATGATCGCTCAGTCATGCATGATGACAGATAGAAGACTAAAGCAGATATCAATGAAAAATCGAAACTTGGCAAGTACTGTAACTATGATTGATTCGGCGTTTGGCAGAGCGGCACATGGCGGAGCATACCCGACTGCGTAGGTGAAACCTGTGGCTGCCCAAAGTCCACCAGCGGGAATGCATCCGATTTCTCTGTGTTGGAGCTCTGGCGGAACTTACCGACACCAGAAGTGCCGATTTAAGCAATATAGTTGCAAAGGCTGTCTGAGAGTGGGGCATCTCCAGCACAAGTGTCCGCAGATGAGCAAGCGAGCTGTGACACACCACGTGGAGGATGATGGTCAGACTAGCGCGGATCCGGATACTCAATCCAAGATACCAGAGAAGGAAGTGTATAGACTGTGCTCATTCCTAACTAAGAGCAAACCGATAATGATCAATGTGAAATTTAATGCGGTGCCGGTATCGATGGAACTGGACACGGGGGGCGAGTCAATCGATAATGAGCCAGAAGACATTTGACAAGCTGTGGGATACTAAGGCTGTGAGGCGCAGGCTGAGTCCAGTCAATGCCAAGTTGCGCACGTACACCAAAGAACTCATAACGGTGATTGGCAGTGCCACAACTAAGTGTCGTATGACGGTGCGGTTCATGAGTTACCGCTTTGGATTGTCCCAGGCAATGGCTCAACACTGTTTGGCAGGAACTGGCTTGAAAAAAATCAGATGCGATTGGAACGACATCAAGGCTTTGTCGCCGGAGAAAGATACATGTGCCCAATTGCTGAGCAAGTTCCCCTCGCTGTTCGAGGCAACTTCACGGGAACCACATGGATTCGGATGCAAGACCCGTCCATCATAAAGCTCGGGCAGTTCCATATATGATGAGGGAGAAGGTCAAAATTGAACTGGACGGACTCCAGCGTGAAGGGATCATATCACCGGTTGAATTTAATGAATGGGCCAGCCCAATTGTTCCTGTGCTGAAAAATGATGGCACAGTCAGAATCTGTGGAGACTACAAGGCTACGATTAAAAGGGTTGCGAAACAGAGTCAGTACCCGTTACCGAAGGCCGATGACTTGTTTGCAACGGTATCAGGGGGGAAGTCGTTCAGCAAACTGGATTTGACGTTGGCCTATATGACACAGAAGCTGGTCGAGACGTCGAAGAGACTCACGTGCATCAACACGCAATCCGAGATACATTGGAACCGGTTCTGGGGGAGGTGGGACCAGTACAAACCGGACGGTCTGCACCTGGGAAGGACCGGAACCAATGTCCTAGGGGGAGTGCTTGCGAGTGCTGTTGAGGAGGAGTTAAACTAATATTGCAGGGGGATGGGAACCTATGCAGGGAGACAGAGGGAGACAAAAATGAGGCAAAAGCAAAAGACAGAAAGGAGATGAGGAAAAGTGGAGGGCAGAGAAACTCAAGGCAAAGAACAAAAAGGGCCACTGTACAGCAAAATTCTAAAAGGACAAAGGGTGTTAAAAAAGCAAGCCTGAAGGCTGTGTGTCTTAATGCAAGGAGTATCCGCAATAAGGTGGATGAATTAACTGTGCAAATAGATGTTAACAAATATGATGTGATTGGGATTACGGAGACGTGGCTCCAGGATGATCAGGGCTGGGAACTCAACATCCAGGGGTATTCAACATTCAGGAAGGATAGAATAAAAGGAAAAGGAGGTGGGGTAGCATTGCTGGTTAAGGAGGAGATTAATGCAATAGTTAGGAAAGACATTAGCTTGGATGATGTGGAATCTATATGGGTAGAGCTGCAGAACACTAAAGGGCAAAAATCGTTAGTGGGAGTTGTGTACAGACCTCCAAACAGTAGTAGTGATGTTGGGGAGGGCATCAAACAGGAAATTAGGAGTGCATGCAATAAAGGTGCAGCAGTTATAATGGGTGACTTTAATATGCACATAGATTGGGCCAGCCAAACTGGAAGCAATACGATGGAGGAGGATTTCCTGGAGTGCATAAGGGATGGTTTTCTAGACCAATATGTCGAGGAACCAACTAGGGGGGAGGCCATCTTAGACTGGGTGTTGTGTAATGAGAGAGGATTAATTAGCAATCTCATTGTGCGAGGCCCCTTGGGGAAGAGTGACCATAATATGGTGGAATTCTGCATTAGGATGGAGAATGAAACAGTTAATTCAGAGACCATGGTCCAGAACTTAAAGAAGGGTAACTTTGAAGGTATGAGGCATGAATTGGCTAAGATAGATTGGCTAATGATACTTAAGGGGTTGACTGTGGATGGGCAATGGCAGACATTTAGAGACCGCATGGATGAATTACAACAATTGTACATTCCTGTCTGGCGTAAAAATAAAAAAGGGAAGGTGGCTCAACCGTGGCTATCAAGGGAAATCAGGGATAGTATTAAAGCCAAGGAAGTGGCATACAAATTGGCCAGAAATAGCAGCGAACCTGGGGACTGGGAGAAATTTAGAACTCAGCAGAGGAGGACAAAGGGTTTGATTAGGGCAGGGAAAATGGAGTACGAGAAGAAGTTTGCAGGGAACATTAAAGCGGATTGCAAAAGTTTCTATAGGTATGTAAAGAGAAAAAGGTTAGTAAAGACAAACGTAGGTCCCCTGCAGTCAGAATCAGGGGAAGTCATAACGGGGAACAAAGAAATGGCAGACCAATTGAACAAGTACTTTGGTTCAGTATTCACTAAGGAGGACACAAACAACCTTCCGGATATAAAAGTGGTCAGAGGGTCTAGTAAGGAGGAGGAACTGAGGGAAATCTTTATTAGTCGGGAAATTGTGTTGGGGAAATTGATGGGATTGAAGGCCGATAAATCCCCAGGGCCTGATGGACTGCATCCCAGAGTACTTAAGGAGGTGGCCTTGGAAATAGCGGATGCATTGACAGTCATTTTCCAACATTCCATTGACTCTGGATCAGTTCCTATCGAGTGGAGGGTAGCCAATGTAACCCCACTTTTTAAAAAAGGAGGGAGAGAGAAAGCAGGGAATTATAGACCGGTCAGCCTGACCTCAGTAGTGGGTAAAATGATGGAATCAATTATTAAGGATGTCATAGCAGCGCATTTGGAAAATGGTGACATGATAGGTCCAAGTCAGCATGGATTCGCTTCTCGGCCTTTTGGCTAAGATCAAGTGTAGTACCGTTTCTGACCAGCCACCATGACCTCCGGGTGGTTTCTCCCTGGTCAGGAAGGTATATGCTTGCATTTTTGGAAACAGGAGGTGGGTGGGGAGGGTTGACCCATCCACCTCCACGGAGGTGTGTGGGGGACCTGACCCATCCACCTCCATGGCACGAACCTGGTATTGCAGTACTTCCAGGAACGGTGCAGTGGCTCTAGGCCTTTTGGCTAAGAGCATTGGCGCAGAGTGATCCTTGACAGGTGCAAGGTGACCTCTGGCGTTTGCGATTTGACAAAGAATTGGAAACGATTGGCTACGAATTTAAAAAAAAAAAAAAAATGGATTTGTGAAAGGGAGATCATGCTTGACAAATCTTCTGGAATTTTTTGAGGATGTTTCCAATAAAGTGGACAAAGGAGTACCAGTTGATGTGGTATATTTGGACTTTCAGAAGGCTTTCGACAAGGTCCCACACAGGAGATTAATGTGCAAAGTTAAAGCACATGGGATTGGGGGTAGTGTGCTGACGTGGATTGAGAACTGGTTGTCAGACAGGAAGCAAAGAGTAGGAGTAAATGGGTACTTTTCGGATTGGCAGGCAGTGACTAGTGGGGTACCGCAGGGTTCTGTGCTGGGGCCCCAGTTGTTTACATTGTACATTAATGATTTAGACGAGGGGATTAAATGTAGTATCTCCAAATTTGTGGATGACACTAAGTTGGGTGGCAGTGTGAGCTGCGAGGAGGATGCTATGAGGCTGCAGAGTGACTTGGATAGGTTAGGTGAGTGGGCAAATGCGTGGCAGATGAAGTATAATGTGGATAAATGTGAGGTTATCCACTTTGGTGGTAAAAACAGAGAGACAGACTATTATCTGAATGGTGACAGATTAGGAAAAGGGAAGGTGCAACGAGACCTGGGTGTCATGGTACATCAGTCATTGAAGGTTGGCATGCAGGTACAGCAGGCGGTTAAGAAAGCAAATGGCATGTTGGCCTTCATAGCGAGGGGATTTGAGTACAGGGGCAGGGAGGTTTGCTACAGTTGTACAGGGCCTTGGTGAGGCCACACCTGGAGTATTGTGTACAGTTTTGGTCTCCTAACTTGAGGAAGGACATTCTTGCTATTGAGGGAGTGCAGCGAAGATTCACCAGACTGATTCCCGGGATGGTGGGACTGACCTATCAAGAAAGACTGGATCAACTGGTCTTGTATTCACTGGAGTTCAGAAGAGTGAGAGGGGACCTCATAGAAACGTTTAAAATTCTGACGGGTTTGGACAGGTTGGATGCAGGAAGAATGTTCCCAATGTTGGGGAAGTCCAGAACCAGAGGTCACAGTCTAAGGATAAGGGGTAAGCCATTTAGGACCGAGATAAGGAGAAACTTCTTCACCCAGAGAGTGGTGAACCTGTGGAATTCTCTACCACAGAAAGTAGTTGAGGCCAATTCACTAAATATATTCAAAAGGGAGTTAGATGAAGTCCTTACAACTCGGGGGATCAAGGGGTATGGCGTGAAAGCAGGAAGGGGGTACTGAAGTTGCATGTTCAGCCATGAACTCATTGAATGGCGGTGCAGGCTAGAAGGGCTGAATGGCCTGCTCCTGCACCTATTTTCTATGTTTCTATGTTTATGTTTCTATACCACAGGTGTCCTTTTGGAATTCGCTCGGCTGCAGCAATGTTTCAGAGGAACATGGAGAGTCTACTGAAGTCCGTTCCATGAACCGTCGTGTTCCAAGATGACACCTTGATCATAGGTTGTGACTCCGAGGAACATCTGAACAACCTGGAAGAGGTTCTACATCATCTGGACAAAGTGGGACTCAGACTGAAACGCTCAAAGTGCATCTTCATGGCACCAGAGTTCGAATTCCTGGTGAAGAAAATTGCTGCTGACGCCATCAGGCCCACGGACGCGAAAACCAAGGCCATCAAGAATGCACCCAAGCCGCAGAATGTGACAGAGCTGCGTTCGTTCCTGGGCCTACTCAACTACTCCGGTAACTAATTATCTAAATTGAGCACCTTATTAGAACCACTGCACATGCTGCTAAGAAAAGGCGACAACTGGGTGGGGGGTGCATCTCAAGACAGCTTTTGAGAAAGCCACTCATCTGCTTTGCTCTAACAAGCTCCTGGTACATTATGACCCATGTAAACATTTAGTATTGGCCTGTGATGCTTCATCATATGGAATTCGTAGCATATTCCAACAAGCTAATGTGTCGGGTAAACTTCAGCCAGTCGCGTATGCTCCAAAAAGTTTGCCGAAAGTGGGAGGAGCCTACAGCATGGTAGAGAAAGAAGCATTAGCCTGTGTGTATGGGGTTAAAAAGATGCATCGGTACCTGTTTGGTCTTTGGTTTGAACTGGAGACAGATTACAAGCTGTTCATTTCACTGTTCTCTGAAAACAAAGTTATCAATATCAATGCTTCATCCCACATCCAGAGGTGGGCGCTGACATTATCCGCTTATGATTATGTCATTCGCCACAGACCTGGCACTGAGAATTATGCTGATGCTTTGAGCCGTCTTCCGTTGCCCACACCGAAGGTGGAAATGCCACAACCGGCAGACCTATTATTAGGTGTGGATGCTTTTGAGAGTGAAGGAACCCCTGTCACGGCTCAACAAGTTAAGACCTGGACCAGCCAGGACATGATTTTATCAGTGGTGATGAGTTGCATCCTCAAAGTTGATTGGTCTGCCATACCCAAGCAAATGTGCGAGGAGACCAAACCTTACATTCGTCGCAAAGACGAACTGTCTATTCAGTCGGATTGTATACTGTGGGGCAATCTTGTTGTTATGCCTAAGAAAGGGAGAGAGAAATTTGTATGTGAGCTACATAGCACACAACCCGGCATTGTAATGATGAAAGCTATCGCCAGATCTCATGTATGGTGGTCGGGAATTGACTCTGAGCTGGAATCATGTGTGCATCAGTGCAACACTTGCATGCAGCTCAGCAAAGCACCAGCGGAATCGCCACTGAGTCTGTGGTCGTGGCCGTCCAAATCATAGTCCAGGATCCACTTAGACTTTGCAGGTCCCTTCCTGGGGAAGATGTTTTTAGTTGTGGTGGATGCATATTCGAATATTCGAATTGGATAGAGCGTATAATCATGTCATCCAGTACATCCACAGCTACCATTGAGAATCTCAGTGTCATGTTCACGACACGTGGTCTGCCTGACATCATTGTTAGCACAATGGATCGTGCTTCACCAGTCAGGAGTTTCAAGAGTTCATGAAACTCAATGGTATCAAACTTGTAAGGTCAGCACCATTCAAACCTGCATCCAATGGGGAAGTAGAACATGTTGTCCAAATCATAAAGCAGAGTATGAAGCGATTAACCCAAGGGTCACTGTAGACCCGCCTGTCATGCATATTGCTTAGTTACAGGACAAGACCACACATGCTTACCGGGGTCTTGCCTGCTGAACTAATGATGAAGAGAGATCTTAAGACCAAGCTATCTCTTGTACACCCTGACTTGAGTAATCATGTTGAATATAGACAACAAAGTCAGCAAGGGTATCACGATCGCGCAGCTGTGTCACGCGATATTTCTGTAAATGATCCTGTATATGTTCTGAATTATAGTCAGGGTCCTAAGTGGATCACTGGTACTGTCATGGCCAAGGAGGGCAACAGAATATTTATTGCCAAACTCAAAAATGGGCAAACATGCAGGAAACATATGGATCAGACAAAGCTGTGGGACACAGACGAACCGGAACAGTCGGAGGCAGGGACAATCGACGACCAACCAACCTAACCCCAGTGATCAGAGGACTCATTGGTCATCAGTGAATCGGGACTTTCAATCACTGACATGTTCAATGAAGATGGACTTTCAATCCCTGACATGGCCATTGCCGCTCCCATCAGGTCAGCCACCCAGCCACCAGTCACAATAGACTCTGAACACTCACCCAAGGCTGGAGTTGAACTGAGACGGTCAACCCGGGAGCGTAAAACACCGGACCGTCTCAATTTGTAAAAGACTGTTGATATCACAGAGGGAGGGGGGTATTGTCATGTATGTACTTTTGGGATCACTAACCGCTAGATGGCGTCACTGTTGGAGGCTATTGGGCTGCACACACACGTGTGTGCAGCCCAAATATAAAAGGCCACCCATTTTGTATATTCGTCACTTTGGGCCTTAATAAAGCAGAGCCAAGGTCATACCTCTTGGAGTTAAACAGTACTCAGTCTAATAGTTATTGCATACACAACAGATATGGTAAGATGTAAAAGTTTGGGTAACAGGGCAATGAGTTGCTTCATTAAAATAAAGCTCTGTGCTATGGCTCCATTGCAAAATTTCCCACCTTGTGTAGAACTGAGGCATACAGGCCAAGTAAGTCTTATTCATTAAATTAAAGGAATTCTTTTTGCTTTAAATTAATCTAAACTGGTAAAACCCAGGTCATTTCAGACTCTCAGTTCAGTGCCCATCCCTGTTGCTTCACAGAGATGCTGTGCAGACAAATTTCCGATCAATTTTCAGAGTAGAATTTGCCCATTATTTTCCTCCATATCATTAAGGATGTTAATCAGAATGCATCGACAATCAGTAGATTCACAGGATGGACTGCTGGCAATGAGCTGCTCAATTCATTCAAATAACTTTCTTTTCCACAGAGGCAAAAAACAACATATTTCTTTCAGGGGTCAATGGATAGCAATGAGGTTATCAATCTTGGTTAATTTCTTCCTATAAGGTCAGTCTTAGTACCTCACGTCTCCTCCACCACTCCACTTCTATTGGCAAATTCAGCACAGGAATTAAACCTGGGCCTTTCCTCAACAGAATGTCTCAATCACACGTCATGCAGTGTGTTACCCACTGGCAATTAGGTGGTGGAGGAAAGAGGGAGAAGTACACTTTATAGTATCCTCTTTAACACTCTACCAACTAGCAACATGCTGGCCCTGAAATTGTGGCCTCTCCGAGAGAGTACGATGTGTGCATGCACCGGAAGAGTTCTGGGTTAAGGCCTGCTTTTACCAGTGTAAGACTTTTAATAGATAGAAAAAAATAAATGTTATTACTTATTTTTATATTAAAAACCCTGTCTGTAAAGGTACGTTTATTTTTAACACTATTAAAACATTTGTTTTAATTTCAAAAAAATATTTTTTAAACATTTAATTTAATGCAATTTCTATTAATTTTTTTAAAGTTGTGTTTTTTTATTTATGCTTGTGTTTTATTTGATTTTAGGGGTATTCTCACTGATAGTAATGGGAGCTCGGAGCTCCCAGTACTATGAATGAGAATACCACATTGTGATTGGTGGTCCAGGCCTATGTGATCCCAGGATGCGCATATGCTCCTGGGCTGCGCATCTCGGCCTCAAAGCACAAAGGTTCGTTCCTCCGGGACCCCCCACCAGGTACTTTCGTTAAAAAATTTGGGTCGGAGGCATCCGCTCACGGGAAGCCTCCGACCGCAATTTTTGGCCCATCATATAGAATGGAAGTTTTAAAAACAACAAAATAAACTGGGCAAATCTTTACATAAGTAGCTGGATCCAAAAATGTGGGTAACCAGCTAATCTCACCCAATTATGCAAAATCAGTTAATTGAAATATTGCATTGAAGAATTAGGGAAAATCATCAAAAGCTTGTTTTGTGTATTGATCATTTCAGCACCAAGAATTTCAAAGACAATGATGGACTATTCTAAGATGACAGCTTTAGCTCAGTGGTCACATCCTAGGCCTCTCACTCAGTAGGATGTGGGTTCAAGCCCATGACAGTGTTAATACTGTGGGAGTGCTACCTAAGGTCCTGTCTGCCCTCCTAGGTGGATATAACAATTCCCATGGTACTGTTTGAAGAAGAGCAGGGGAGTTTTCCTGCTGCCCTGGCCAACATTTATCTCCCAACCAACATCACCAATGCAAAATATTTTGTCATTTATCTTATTGCTATTTGGGGGACCTAGCTGTGTGTATGTAAATTGGGCGCCACATTTTCCTATCTTACAACAGTGATTACACTTCAAAAGATAAAAAATACTTCATTGGCTGTGACATCCAGAGATTATGAACACCGATACTGATACCAAATGACATAAGCCTGGTAAATGACCACTTGAGATATCAGTGCACAAATACTCAATGTGATTGTATGATATTCCTTCTCAACTAATTATTTTAACAAATGCAACGGTCCATTTGTTTTAAAACACTCAGTTATAATAGCACAGGGGGGATATTATATAATTACATTAATTGTTCAATGCGCTAATATATTCATTTTAAAATTTAAAGAAAATATTCAGCATCTGTCTAAAGTTATACCTGTGCAGTGTGCTGGATAAAGTAGGAGAGTATGCTAGATTCAGAAAAATTAGACCTTGAATGAACAACTCGAGTACTAGGGAGATCATTGAGTGCTGGCTGCCCATATGATTCCAGAGCTTAAGGTATTCGATGATGGAGCACATCAGTCAGTTTGGCATGTAGAAATTACAATTTCGTCAGGTCCTTTCAGCAGTATAATCTGTTTGCCATGACATTTTACTCACCCATCAGAAGCATCCACGGCACAGGAATTTATGCTGAAATATTAATACATGGGTTCTATATCAAATGTTGTGGAAATCTGCAAAATGCAACAGAAAGATTTATAAATATGACGTAAATCTAATAACTTCACAAGCCTAAAAGACTTTGATGTCAGTGATACTTTTTCCAAACGTTTGGAGCGTTTCTAATAAATGAAATGGCGTTCAATCAGTTATAGTGAGCTATTTGCCACTGTGAAATTAAATTAAATTAAAGAGGTTTCCAGTACTTTCCATGTTGGAAGTTTGCAACTCAAACTCAAGCTGTTGAGTCAGAGAAAAGTCACAAGTCAAGATGTAACCATAATATGAGGTTTGCTTTTGGAAAGGTGCTAGTCTTAGCTCAGTGTTAGTACACTTACCTCTGAACCAGAAGGTTGTGGGTTCAAGCCCTCCTCCAAAATCCTGTGTACATAATTTAGGATTATACAGAAGTGCTGCCTTTTAGAAGAGATGACAAATAAAAACCCCTTTT
The DNA here is from genome assembly GCF_044704955.1 of Pristiophorus japonicus. Classification (NCBI taxonomy): domain Eukaryota; kingdom Metazoa; phylum Chordata; class Chondrichthyes; family Pristiophoridae; genus Pristiophorus; species Pristiophorus japonicus. The sequence goes on along the minus strand of NC_091978.1, from coordinate 338,054,737 downwards.
GTCATCTCAGATGGACATAAAAGATCCCACACCCCTACTCGAAGAAGAGTCGTGAAGTTCTCTCGGTGTCCTGGCCAGCATTTATCCCTCAGTCATTTATTTCATTGACATCCATGGGAATTTGCTAAACATAAATTTGCTGTCACATTTCCTACATTACAACAGTGACAACACTTCAAATGTTCTTCATTGGCTGTAAAGTGTTTTGGGACATCCTGAGGTCGTGAAAGGTACTACATAAATGCAAGTTCTTTCTTTTCATCATAATCACTTTTACTTATAGCGAATAAGAGCTGAAATTGGCACACCCTCAACAAAGGAAAAAACAGCTTAGAAATTTGATCATGTTGGAAAATGCATAGCGGGGGGCATGCACTGCACATGCCTGTTAGTGTTGTCCGAGGCAGCACGCAATATTTGTCCTGCAAGCTCATTATAATCAGTCAGGTGTGCAGCCAGCACTACCCACACTATTCATTGGCGGCATATCTGTTTTTTTGGGGGGGAGCTAGAAATCGGGCTTCTGTGAAGCCAGTTAAGGGCAGCTAGAACCTCGAGAAGAGGAGGAACACTCTGACTGCGGACAACGAGGAAACACTTTTTGTAGTGTTCTTAGATGCTCTAGTAATGATTCCACGAGGCAATGTGTTGTACTTGAACTGTAGTGACCTTAGTCCTTTATTTGTTAACTCCAGAGTGAGGATCACACCTGCTGGCCTGCCTTTTATACTAGGCCAGGCACAACTGTACAGGTAACCTATGAGTCTCCCACTGCTGTGCTCTCTGGTGACACACCTTGTGATAGTACCAACAGTAAGCCATGTAGGATACATAACACTTCTGAGCGCAGAAATGGCTGCAGTAAGTACTGAGAGGGCACCAAGATATTCCGATGCTGCCTCGTACAGGCAATGGATGGGAGGAAAGAGATCCTGTTTTCCCCAGGGGGTAGTTAGCCCTCCAAGCAACTGCTCCACTGTTAGTGGCAAGGGATGGCAGAGGCACTGATTGCAAAGAACCTAGTATCCAGGACATGGCTGCAATGCCACAAAAAGTTCAATGACCTCACCAGAGTTATCAATATAAGAATGCTGCTCTCTTACTCTCTGCTCACACTTCCAACACCTCCTGCTTCACTATTCACAGTACTCTCTCCTTGCTTCCCTCCAACAATCACTGCACCACATGTCACTACACCTCCTTCTCCTCATATTCATACTCTCAACACTATTGCAATCCTCAGTGCCCACACCTCACATCTTGCACAAACTGCATACAAGCTATTCTACCATGAAAGGCACATTTTACAAACTTCTCACAAGATTGTCATTAATGCAATACTTTTTTTCTTGCAAGGGAAGGTCGCCCACAACCTGAGACAGCAGGTTGGCACCAGAGGAGGTCGAGCCCTCATGCACATCCCCTCTCCTGTTGATGAGAATATGTTAACAATTACGGGCAGGAGGAGAGTCATGATCATGGCAACTTGCAGCACTGGAGGATACATCAGACAGGGTTTCTTCAAAAATTATTCACTTCTACCTCCTCATCCTATACACTGTGCATGGCAAACTGCAGTTGATTTCACCAGCTACTTTTCCTCTGCTCTGCAACCACCATAAAAGCTATCTCTTGTCCCTCTTTTTAATTTCAGGAGCTGAAAATACGGTGGAGGAAGAGGAAACCAGCCTTCAGGAAGGTGCACCATCAGTTGATCTGATGATAGCAAGCACCAGTTCAGCGACTGGAACCACAGGTACATTAAAGGCTAAGCTAAAGGAAGTATCTTCACGGGGTGAATCAATGGGCACAAGTGTACAGGAGATAGTGCAGGGGGATAGGACACCACAGGTGCCAATTCGCCAAAGGGTGAGGTTGCATACTCGCTCTGATGCAGAGGACTCAAGTGTTGACTCCAAGGCTCCAGGCTACTGCAGAATGTTGATGGGCATAACACCAGGAAATATTAGGTACAATGAGCATGCTGCCAGCGAGCTGGCGCGACAGATGTGAGCATGGAGGTGGCCCACTTCAACTTGTGTCCAGGTTCATAGAAACATAGAAACATAGAAAATAGGTGCAGGAGTAGGCCATTTGACCCTTCGAGCCTGCACCGCCATTCAATAAGATCATGGCTGATCATTCCCTCAGTACCCCTTTTCTGCTTTCTCTCCATACCCCTTGATCCCCTTAGCCGTAAGAGTCATATCTAACTCCCTCTTGAATATATCCAATGAACTGGCATCAACAACTCTCTGCAGCAGGTAATTCCACAGGTTAACAGCTCTCTGAGTGAAGAAGTCTCTCCTCATCTCAGTCCTAAATGACCTACCCCTTATCCTAAGACTATGTCCCCTGGTTCTGGACTTCCCCAACATCGGGAACATTCTTCCCGCATCTAACCTGTCCAGTCCCGTCAGAATCTTATACGTTTCTATGAGATCCCCTCTCATCCTTCTAAACTCCAGTGAATAAAGGCCCAGTTGATCCAATCTCTCCTCATATGACAGTCCAGCCATCCCTGGAATCAGTTTGGTGAACCTTCGCTGCACTCCTGCAATAGCAAGAATTTCCTTCCTCAGATTAGGAGACCAAAACTGAACACAATATTCCAGGTGAGGCCTCACTAAGGCCCTGTACAACTGCAGTAAGACCTCCCTGCTCCTATACTCAAATCCCCTAGCTATGACGGCCAACATACCATTTGCCTTCTTCACCGCCTGCTGTACCTGCATGCCCACTTTCAGTGACTGATGAACCATGACACCCAGGTCTCATTGCACCTCCCCTTTTCCTAACCTGTCGCTATTCAGATAATAGTCTGCCTTCAGTGTTTTTGCCCTCAAAATGGATAACCTCACATTTATCCACATTATATTGCATCTGCCATGCATTTGCCCATTCACTTAACCTGTCCAAGTCACCCTGCAGCCTCTTAGCATCCTCCTTACAGCTCACACCGTCACCCAGTTTAGTGTCATCCGCAAACTTGGAGCTATTACACTCAATTTCTTCATCTAAATCGTTAATGTATATTGTAAAGAGCTGGGGTCCCAGCACTGAGCCCTGCGGCACTCTAATAGTCACTGCCTCCCATTATGAAAAGGACCCGTTTATCCCGACTCTCTGCTTCCTGTCTGCCAACCAGTTCTCTATCCACGTCAGTACATTACCCCCAATACCATGCGCTTTGATTTTGCACACCAATCTCTTGTGCGGGACCTTGTCAAAAGCCTTTTGAAAGTCCAAATACACCACATCCACTGGTCCTCCCTTGTCCACTCTGCTAGCTATATCCTCAAAAAATTCCAGAAGATTCGTCAAGCATGATTTCCCTTTCATAAATCCATGTTGACTTGGTCCAATCCTGTCACTGCTTTCCAAATGCGCTGCTATTTCATCCTTAATGATTGATTCCAACATTTTCCCCACTACTGATGTCAGGCTAACCGGTCTATAATTACCCGTTTTCTCTCTCCCTCCTTTTTTAAAAAGTGGTGTTACATTAGCTACCCGCCAATCCATAGGAATTGATCCAGAGTCAATAGACTGTTGGAAAATGATCACCAATGCATCCACTATTTCTAGGGCTACTTCCTTAAGTACTCTGGGATGCAGACTATCAAGCCCTGGGGATTTATCGGCCTTCAATCCCATCAATTTCCCTAACACAATTTCCCGCCTAATAAGGATATCCTTCAGTACCTCCTTCTCACTAGACCTACTGTCCCCTAGTACAATCGGAAGGTTATTTGTGTCTTCCTTTGTGAAGACAGAACCAAAGTATTTGTTCAATTGGTCTGCCATTTCTTTATTCCCCCATTATAAATTCACCTGAATCCGACTGCAAGGGACCTACGTTTGTCTTCACTAATCTTTTTCTCTTCACATATTTATAGAAGCTTTTGCAGTCAGTTTTTATGTTCCCTGCAAGCTTCCTTTCGTACTTATTTTCCCCCTCTTAATTAAACCCTTAGTCTTCCTCTGTTGAATTCTAAATTTCTCCCAGTCCTCAGGTTTGTTGCTTTTTCTAGCCAAATTATATGCCTCTTCCTTGGCTTTAACACTATCCTTAATTTCCCTTGTTAGCCATGGTTGAGCCACCTTCCCCGTTTTATTTTTACTCCAGACAAGGATGTACAATTGCTGAAGTTCATCCATGTGATCTTTAAATGTTTGCCATTGCTTATCCACCGTCAACCCTTTAAGTATCCTTTGCCAGTCTATTCTAGCCAATTCACGCCTCATACCGTCGAAGTTACCTTTCCTTAAGTTCAGGACCCTAGTTTCCGAATTAACTGTGTCACTCTCCATCTTAATAAAGAATTCTACCATATTATGGTTACTCTTCCCCAAGGGGCCTTGCACAACAAGATTGCTAATTAGTCCCTTCTCATTACACATCACCCAGTCGAGGATGGCCAGCTCTCTAGTTGGTTCCTCGACATATTGGTCTGGAAAACCATCCCTAATACACTCCAGGAAATCCTCCTCCACCGCATTGCTACTAATTTGGTTCACCCAATCAACATGTAGATTAAAGTCGCCCATGTTAACTGCTGTACCTTTATTGCACACATCCCTTATTTCTTGTTTGATGCTGTCCCCAACCTCACTACTACTGTTTGGTGGTCTGTACACAACTCTCACTAGCGTTTCAGCCCTTTGGTAGTCCACAGCTCCACCCATACAGATTCCACATCATCCAGGCTAATGTCCCTCCTTAGTATTGCATTAATTTCCTCTTTAACCAGCAACACCACCCCGCCTCCTTTTCCCTTCTGTCTATCCTTCCTAAATGCTGAATACCCTTGGATGTTGAGTTCCCAGCCTTGGTCACCCTGGAGCCATGTCTCCGTGATGCCAATGACATCATACGCGTTAACTGCTGTCTGCGCAGTTAATTCATCCACCTTATTCCGAATACTCCTCGCATTGAGGCACGGAGCCTTCAGGCTTGTCTTTCTAACACACTTTGCCCCTTTAGAATTTTTTGTGAAATGTGGCCCTTTTTGTTTTTTGCCTTGGGTTTCTCTGCCCTCCACTTTTACTATTCTCCTTTCTATCTTTTGCTTCTGACTCCATTTTATTTCCCTCTGTCTCCCTGCATAAGTTCCCATCCCCCTGCCATATTAGGTTAACTCCTCCCCAACAGCACTAGCAAATACTCCGCCTAGGACATTGGTTCTGGTCCTGCCCAAGTGCAGACCGTCCAGTTTGTACTGGTCCCACCTCCCCCAGAACCGGTTCCAATGCCCCAGGAATTTGAATCCCTCCCTTCTGCACTACTGCTCAAGCCACGTAATCATCTGAGCTATCCTGCAATTCTTACTCTGACTAGCACGTGGCACTGGTAGCAATCCTGAGATTACTACCTTTGAGGTCCTACTTTTTAATTTAACTCCGAGCTCCTTAAATTCATCTCGTAGGACGTCATCCCATTTTTTTACCTATATCGTTGGTATCTATATGTATCACGACAACTGCAAAGCATGGACCATTGTACCCAACATGGTTGAAGTGGTCAGCTCCATGAACATGACAGTGACGCACATGATGATAGAACCTTTGCATTGATGGCTACCATGGCAGTTCGCACTGCTGCCTTGGAAGCTCAAATGGCTGCTATCTGGGGGTCAATGTTGACAGGGTCCTCTAAACGTTCACATCAGTCCTGCACGCTGTTCTCGCACAGAGCCATAGGATTGCTGAGGCAAGTCTCAGGAGAATGGCCTTTGCACCATGGGAGAGGAATCTGCAGCTCTCTCTCAGGGCGATAGCATGTCCTGCAACCCTCTCCCCCAGTGCCCTTGTTGTGCATTTGTGTCCAGATCCCTGACAGGAGTCATGAGCCATTTCTGAAGTGCTTGTCACCCAGTAGCCACCCTGATGGGCTGGTTTGAACAAAGGTGGCACGGAGGACAGTGCAGGTTAAATGCATCATGACTGCTGCCAGAAAATTGGGCATAGACCTGCATGGCATGCTGTCTGTGAAATCCCTTTCTGTTGACAAAGATGTCAGCTGGTGGTAGGGAACACACAAGGCAATTTAGGTGCAATCTATGGCATCACTGATGCTTGGTGGCCTGCATTACAGGCCAAGTCAATGGAGAACGAGGTGGGTGTTTCTTCTGGTGTAGACAGCCTCGGTGATCTTCATGATACAGTGGTAGAATGCAAACTATAAGATATAGCTGATGTCACTGGCCACGGTGACCTTGACAGCCACAGGGAGTGCTGTCCTTGCCATAGTTCCAGGCTCGGATTGTGGCTGCAGTAGGTGATAAAGCTCAGTAACAGCTGACTTGCTAAATTGGAGGTGCCTGAGACACTGCTCCTCAGAGGAGTTCAGCTCGGAGTAGCGGTCCCTGAAGATCCACTTGGATATGGCCTGCTGTGCAATGCCCTCCTCCTGCTCCCTCTTCTGTGAGCTGCTCTTGCTCTCTCCTTCCTTCATTCTGCTTGTCCTCCTTCTCCTGCCTCAAAGACAGCCCTACCAGACCACCCATGGCTGCAGTACAACTGTTTGTAAGACAGTGAAAAATAGGGCTATGCCAGCAAGATGTTCTTCTCAGCTGTCAGAATCAATTTTTAACAGTCAGAAAATACACCAAAAATGACCCAGAAGTTAACAAGCAACTAGCTAGCAAGTACTGCATGATCCCTTTAAGTAACACTGCTAAAGGATTCTCCTTGTCCATTAATGTCATATGTTGCTGGGCAAGTTTAACATATGACAAATCCAGTTCTTGGACTTACCAATATCAGAAAAGGGTCCTTCATCATAATGATTCATATTATTCAGTGTTTCCCACAGTTCTGGCGTGCCTACAGAGCAGCCATCATCATCATAGGCCGTCCCTCGAAATCGAGGAAGACTTGCTTCCACTCTAAAAGTGAATTCTTAGGTGACTGAACTGTCCTATATGGGAATGACAGTCTCTGTCACAGGTACGACAGACAGTTGTTGGAGGAAAGGTTGGGTGGGACTGGTTTGCCGCACGCTCTTTCCGCTGCCTGCGTTTGGTTTCTGCATGCTCTCGGTGATGAGACTCGAGCTGCTCAGCACCCTCCCAGATGCACTTCCTCCACTTAGGGTGGTCTTTGGCCAGGGACTCCCAAGTGTCAGTGGGTATGTTGCATTTTATCAAGGAGGCTTTGAGAATGTCCTTGAAACATTTCCTCTGCCCACCTTGGGCTGGCTTGCTGTGTAGGAGTTCCAAGTAGAGCGCTTGCTTTGGGAGTCTTGTGTCAGGCATGCAAACAATGTGGCCTGCCCAACAGAGCTGGTCGAGTGTGGTCAGTGCTTCGATGCTGGGGATGTTGGCCTGATTGAGGACGCTAACGGTGCATCTGTCCTCCCAGGGGATTTGCAGGATCTTACGGAGACATCATTGGTGGTATTTCTCCAGCGATTTGAGCTGTCTACTGTATATGGTCAACATATCTGAGCCATACAGGAGGGTGGGTATCACGACAACCACTAGAGCAGCCAGATCCAATATGATGGGTGGCACTTTACTGGCACATAATGAGTGTATACTTCCTGCCAGCCATATTGGATGCTTAGATGCCCACTTAGTGCCTGCAAAACTTGTGTGGCACCATCAAATTTCTGGGTCGGAACATGTTTAGAGTTAGTTTCAGATGACAATTTTTGGTGCTGCAGGCGCTGTTTGGCGTAACAATGCTGTTGAAGCAACACAAGAATAACAGTGTATTAGAGTACCAAAGTACAAGGCCAGGAAGAAGCAAGAGGCAGTATCAATCCATTCACACTTCTTGATTCCCAGTCTCTGCTGTACTATTATCAATATTATCAGTATTTGTTGCAAAGATATCAAGCACCACCCCATGGGGGATAGGGGCTATACGGTCGATTTATCATTGGGCTACTCTTATATGCCTTGTATCATCATCATTATAGGCAGTCCCTCGGAATCGAGGAAGACTTGCTTCCACTTTTAAAATGAGTCCTTAGGTGGCTGAACAGTCAAATACGAGAACCACAGTCCCTGTCACAGGTGGGACAGACCGTCGTTGAGGGAAAGGGTGGGTGGGACTGGTTTGCCGCACGCTCTTTCCGCTGCCTGCACTTGATTTCTGCATGCTCTCGCCGATGAAACTCGAGGAGCTCAGCGCCCTCCCGGATGCACTTCCTCCACTTAGGGCGGTCTTTGGCCAGGGACTCCCAGGTGTCAGTGGGGAGGTTGCACTTTATCAGGGAGGCTTTGAGGGTGTTCGTGTAATGTTTCCTCTGCCCACCTTTGGCTCGTTTGCCATGAAGGAGTTCCGAGTAGAGCGCTTGCTTTGGGAGTCTCGTGTCTGGCATGCGAACAATGTGGCATGCCCAACAGAGCTGATCAAGTGTGGTCAGTGCTTCAATGCTGGGAATTTTGGCCTGGTCGAGGACGCTAATGTTGGTGCGCCTGTCCTCTCAGGAGATTTGTAGGATCTTGTGGAGACATCGTTGGTGATATTTCTCCAGCGACTTGAGGTGCCTAATGTACATGGTCCATGTATCTGAGCCATACAGGAGGGCGGGTATTACTACAGCCCTGTAGACCATGAGCAGCTAGGTGATAATATTATTGGCTACATTTAGGTTCATCAGTCATTTAAATCTGTTTTTATTCCATCCCCAAGAAGAGGATGAGCTGCATGACCAGTTGAACCTGCAGAAACAGCTTTGATGTAAGATGATCACATACAGCACATTTATGTGCGGAAATCTGTACCCAACTTCCTCCATCTTCCAACTCTGAGTAAGTGCATCTAGCAGACTGTAGCTGTAGGGATGCAATAGAGAAAGGGGAGAGGGAACATGGAAAAATGCAAATGAAAAATTCAGTGGAAAATTTCTAACAGCATGGAGCCAAATGTACAGTTTCTTATGAGTTAGGAGGACTGAATAATTTAGAAGTCGCTTCAAGCAACAGTAAGTCATTGCATATAGGTTTGCTTATAAGGGAGAAAATCTTGAGACTCCACTCTGTTCTGCAGGATGCTCTTTTCAGTTAAGTTTATTGATTTATACCTGTGTGTCATACCTGTACACTTCAAAGTATTTCTAATAACTCTAACGTCTATCTTCTTTGAAGATATTACACAGAGTTCACAAACACTCACCATCCCTCGATAGAGACTATATAGGTTGTGCCCAAGATTTCATTTATTCAATACTGCTTTATAACTGATTCAGTATTGATCGGAAGACCCAGTCTGAATATTAACATTTAATTTCAAAATATGACTAAAATATTTATAAAGTGTGAGCTGTGATTTTTATTTACTGGTTTCTAAACACACTGTACGTTTTGGAAAAAGCTTACAGAAGTAAATCAGTGTATATTTTGAGAGATATGATTTTTCAAATTTCTCCCCTGAAGACCACTGGGCTGATTTTTGTCTTCAGGCCTCTCATGGTTAACAACTGGTGCAAATTTTGCACAAAAGATTAAGTACAAATAGAACCCAATTCCCCAGTGTCAGCTCATTTGCATAATGATTCACAGCACCAGATGCCGACTCAGACAGGTCTAGGGAGCACACAAGTGATGGAAGAAAACAATTGCATCTATGTCAAATTTAAAGTGTTGGAAACAATTAAAGGAGATTGCCAGTGGGGGGAAAAAATTAAGGATTCCTTTGGAGAGCCTCAAAATGCAACAGCCCATTAGTAGTCTTTATCAAGGCTTAAGGGGCAGGGCATTGAGCAGTGACAGGATTGAAGGGAAAGGGAATTCGAGATGCATGCATGAGTCCAGAGGCATTGGCAGAGCAGACCAGCCCCCGACCTTCTGTTTAATAGCTCCTGACATTGAAATTGTGCTGCATAAAGTATTTGTAAGGAAGGCTGCCCTTTGTGGCATTCCACTGTACCATGCCGATAGGTCAGCTTTGTAGCACATCTGCAAAAATGTGCAGCCAAATTTCAGGACATTGCTGACCATTACTGTCCTGTATCTAGGACTCATATATTAGCCCTAGGGATAATATATTAGCTTGGATTGAGGATTGGTTAATGGATAGAAAACGGAGAGTAGGAATAAAATGGTCATTTTTGAGTTGGCAGGTTGTAACTGGTGGCCCAAAGATCAGTGGTTGGGCCTCAGCTATTTACAATCTATACCAATGGCTTAGATGAGGGGACTGAGTGTAATCTATCCAAGTTTCCTGGCAGTGCAAAGCAAGGTTGAAAAGTGAGGATGCAAAGGGGCTGCAATGGGATATAGTCATCATCATTATAGGCAGTCCTTCATTGCGAGAGGGATGGAGTACAAAAGCAGGGAGGTCCTGCTGCAACTGTACAGGGTATTGGTGAGGCCGCACCTGGAGTACTGCATGCAGTTTTGGTCACCTTACTTAAGGAAGGATATACTAGCTTTGGAGGGGGTACAGAGACAATTCACTAGGCTGATTACGGAGAGGAGGGGGTTACCTTATGATGATAGATTGAGTAGACTGGGTCTTTACTCGTTGGAGTTCAGAAGGATGAGGGGTGATCTTATAGAAACATTTAAAATAATGAAAGGGATAGACAAGATAGAGGCAGAGAGGTTGTTTCCACTGGTCGGGGAGACTAGAACTAGGGGGCACAGCCTCAAAATATGGGGGAGCCAATTTAAAACCGAGTTGAGAAGGAATTTCTTCTCCCAGAGAGTTGTGAATCTGTGGAATTCTCTGCCCAGGGAAGCAGTTGAGGCTAGCTCATTGAATGTATTTAAATCACAAATAGATAGATTTTTAACCAATAAGGGAATTAAGGGTTATGGGAAGAGGGCGGGTAAGTGGAGCTGAGTCCACGGCCAGATCAGCCATGATCTTGTTGAGTGGCGGAGCAGGCTCGAGGGGCTAGATGGCCTACTCCTGTTCCTAATTCTTATGTTCTTATGTTCTTATGTTCAGTCCCTCGGAATCGAGGAAGACTTGCTTCCACTATTAACATGTTCTTAGGTGGCTGTACAGTCCAATGCGAGAACCACAGTCTCTGTCACAGGTGGAACAGACAGTGGTTGAAGAAGGGTAGGCGGGGAGCCTGGTTTGCCACACGCTCCTTCCGCTGTCTGCGCTTGATTTCTGCATGCTCACGAAGATGATACTCGAGGAGCTCAGTGCCCTCCCGGATGCACTTTCTCCACTTAGGGCGTCTTTGGCCAGGGACTACCAGGTGTCAGTGAGGATGTCTCACTTTATCAGGGAAGGCTTTGGGGGTGTTCTTGTAATGTTTTCTCTTCCCACCTTTGGCTCGTTTGCTGTGGACGATTTCCGAGTAGAGCGCTTGCTGTGGGAGTCTTGTGTCTGGCACGCAAACTATGTGACCTGCCCAGCGGAGCTGATCAAGTGTGGTCAGTGCTTCAATGCTGGGGATGTTGGCTTGGACGAGGACACTGATGTTGGTGCATCTGTCCTCCCAGGGGATTTGTAGGATCTTGCGGAGACATCGTTGGTGATATTTCTCCAGCGACTTGAGGTGTCTACTACATGGTCCACGTCTCTGAGCCATACAGGAGAGCGGGTATTACTATGGCCTGCAGACCATAGTGACAATTTTGAAGGCCTGGTTTTCAAACACTCTTTTCCTCAAGTGGCCTAAGGCTGCACTGGCGTACTGGAGGCGGTGTTGGGTCTCGTCATCAATGCCTGCTCTTGTTGATAGGTGGTTCCTGAGATATGGGAAGTGGTCCACGTTGTCCAGGGCCACGTCATGGATCTTGATGTCTAGGGGACAGTGCCGTACGATGAGGACAGGCTGGTAGAGGACCTTTGTCTTACTGATGTTTAGAGTAGGCCCATGCTTACAGATTTGGTGAATGGGCAACAAGGTGGCAGATGGAGTATAATGTGGGGAAATGTGAAATTATCCACTTTGGTGGGAAGAATAGAAAAGCAGAATATTTCTTAAAAGTTGAGAGACTGGTAAATGTTGGTATGCAGAAGGATTTGGGTATTCTTGCACACAAATCACAGAAAGTCAACACAGAAAGTCAACATGCAGGTACAGCAAGCAATTAGGAAACCAAAAGGTATTTCTATTCTTTTATTGTTCCCAATCATAATTCCTCACATTATACTCCATCTGCCACCTTCTTGCCCACTCAGTTGACATGTCTACGACCCCTATTTTCCACTTGCTAGATTTTTGCTGCCCACACATGTTAACGTACGATTTTTTTGTACGTTTAAGCAAGAAAAAAAACTTGGGACTTTCTCCAAAGAAACATTTGTATTTGGCGCGGTGCTCTCCAAAGTTAGTCTAGGAGGCCGAGCTTCAAGTCTGCGCTAAAAACTCTCTGGGCATGCGCGAAAAGCTGAAGTTACCAGGTCATCCAGAGACGCTGAAGCAAGCTGAAGCCCACTCCCCCAATAGGACTGCTACCCCACCTTTGTCGAAAGGGCGACAAAGGACCTCTCCACCCCCTTGCTGGACCCATGGCCACAACACCCCCCCGGCTGGATTTTCTGGCCCTCCCGCTCCCGAACTTCAACTCGCAGGGGGAACGGGACTGAGTGGAGGGCCATTCGGCCCGGGACCACAGCAGGTCCAGCCATTGGGGAGCAGTCCTTTCGGCCGGGGAATGCAGTTGGGGGAGCAGACCTTTTGGCCCAGAAATCTTCTTCCCTTGTTCTAAAAACAGTTCCCTGTGGAAAAAAGGTATTTTATCATGTATTCTTCTTGCCGCGCTCCTGTCCTCTTGTGCCCCATGCTGATTCCTTAAGTTAATGTATGTGTGATATATTCACAGAGCACAGCACACACAGCTTTCTAGAATGGCAGTCAGCATCTCAGAAGTTCCGGAAGCTTCTGGTCAGCTGACTCCTTTATTCAACTTTTAGTTGCAGTAACACAATACGTCCACATCCATAGTGTGGCGCTACAACATTACAAGCTTACAGACATTACACTTCTCCCTCCTTAATGAAGAAATTATTATAACAAACATCATTCATAACTTGCATGTTTATACGCAACAAAGGATATGGACTTATTTCGCCATATTTACAAACTTAACTTAATCACCTGTTTTCTGTTTCGAAGAGGATACCTTCGCTCTCGAACAGAACCTTCGAAACATGGTGTTTAATTTAAACTCATTTGAGGCTGATCCTGAGAAACGTTTTTCTCCAAGGGATTTCTTTGATTTTCATTTGAACTCACTCTAACTTCAGACTGTTTGTTTCCTGACCCGGACTCAGACTTACATTCTGCTTTTCTCTTGGATTTGTTTCCAGTATATTAGATGTAGGATTTGCTACTGGTGTATCAAAACTATCTGATGAGTCAGAAATACTTGAATCATTCCCACCTTCAACTCCTTCCATGTCTGTAGGTAAAATATGATCAATGTGAACAAACCTAACCTGTTCATTATCAAACATCTTGACCAAATATGTTCAAGGACCAATTATCGTCACCACTCTTCCTGGTAACCACTTTACCCATTTATGGTGGTGGTTCTTCACTCTCAACTTCTGATTTAATTTCACACTTCTCTCTTTTACTCTACCTCTATCATGATTCTCTTTCTGTCTTAATTGTGTCTCCTCTACGGACTGTGCCAAATTTGGTTTTAACAACGAGAATCTGGTTTATTTGAGAAACAACTCTGTTGGTGTTCTACCAGTAGTTGTATAAGGAGTATTACGATACGTAATTAGAAAATTAGCCAATTTGTGAATCAGTGACAACTGACGTTTCCTTGGATTTGGATCTAACATTTGTTTTATGAGGACACGTTTTACAATTTGTATAGTGCGCTCTGCTGCACCACTCGAAGCAGGGTGATACAGTGGAACCTTGGAATGTTTCACACCATTTTTGCTCGTGAACTGTGCAAATTCTTCTGAACTGAATTGTGATCCATTATCCGAAACAATTTCTTCTGGGAGGCCAAATGAAGAAAATAAACTTCGCAAAATGTCGAATGTTTAACTTGTTATTTTCCACATTGAAAACACCTCGACCCACTTCAAATGGCTATCAATCACAATTGTTGTCCTTCTCGCTCAGAAAAATCAATATGTAGTCTTTGCCACACCCTGGGAGGTCATTTCCATGGCTGTAATGGTACTGATGGTGGTTGCTTGCTTACCGATTGACATGTCGTACACTGACTCACGATGTACTCTATCTCATTATCAAGACTGGGCCACCATAAGTAACTGCGTGCAAAACTCTTGGTCAAGCACTTTACCAGGTGCTGGTCATGGAGGTCTGCTAATAATTTGGACCTGAATTTATTTGGTATAACCACTCTTGCACCCCACATGATACAATCTTTATCGACTGATAATTCATTCCTACGAATGAAGAGTGGATGAATATCTTTGTTTATTACCTGGTTTGGCCATCCATTTGCAGTATAATCACACACCTTTGACATCACTGGGTCACGTTTGGTTGCTCTTCCAATCTCTTCAGCTGTGACTGGCAGTTCATCAGTGTATGAAAAATAGAACACTTCTTCCCTATCAGGTGTAACTTGTGATGGGGAAGACAATTTAGAGATAGCATCAGCATTACTGTGATCAGCTGATCGTCTGTATTCAATATCATATACATATGCTGACAAAATCAAAGCCCATCTCTGCATTCGGGCTGCAGCTAATGTTGGAACTGGGGACTTTGGATGGAGGATTGCTGTTAGGGGCTTATGGTCCGAAACGATGGTAAACTTGCAACCATACAAGTATTTATGAAACTTCTTGACCCCAAAAATTAATGCCAAAGCTTCCCTTTCGATTTGCGCATAATTACTCTCACTGGCACTGAGAGTGTGTGAAGCAAAAGCAATTGGTCTCTCCTCCCCACTAAGTAATACATGAGAGATTACTGCCCCAACGCCACATGGAGAGGCATCACATGCTAGCTTAATCTCCTTAGATATGTCAAAGTGAACTAACATGGTGCTCTCTACCAATTTGCTTTTACACTCCTTGAATGCTGTATCACATTCTTTTGACCACTTCCAATGGACCTGTTTTTTCAATAGTTCATTCAGTGGATGTAATACTGTAGCCAAATTTGGTAGGAACATCTCATAATAGTTCAAAAGACCCAAAAATGATCGAAGTTCAGTGACATTCCTGGGAGTGGGTGCATTTCTGATTGCATCCAGCTTTCCCATGGTTGGCTGTAAACCATCTTTGTCTACTCTGTACTCTAAGTACTCCACTGAGTTTTGAAATAACTCACACTTACAAGCAGACACTCGTACTCTGTGCTTCTCTAGCTGTTTGAGGACTTCATTCAATATGTGATTATGAATTTGCCTATTTGATGCTGAAATTAGTATGTCATCCAAATTACATACTACCTCTTCAATACCTTGCAAAATCTGGTTCATCACCCCTTGGAATATGGCAGGGGCGGAAGACACTCCAAACGGTAGTCTATTAAATTGATATAGGCCGAGATGAGTATTTATAGTCAAACATGACTTGGATTCCTCATCTAGTTCAAGCTGTAAGTAGGCATTTGTAAAATCCAGTTTTGAGAAAATCTGACCACCAGCCATTGTTGTGAACAAATCTTCTATATTCGGCAATGTATTGGGGACATTACCCTCTAGAACCTGGTTTACGGTTACTTTATAATCACCACACAATCTTACCTTACCATCGGACTTAGGTACAACAACACTGGGTGTAGCCCAATTACATCGATCTATCTTTGAAATAATGTTCTCAGTCTCTCGCCTTTTGAGTTCTTGCTCAACTTTCTCCTTGAGTCCATATGGTACGGAACGTGGCTTGCAGTAAACCGACCTAGCGTCCTTCTGTACCCTGACAATCGCCTTGAAGCCTTAGATCGGACTGCCTGTTTCGCAGATCACCTTCAGATAACTCTTGATAACCTCATCCGTTGATGAAAATCTCGTTTCAACACGGAAAATTTCATTCCAATCCAGCTTCAGTGATCTTAACCAATCTCTTTTCACTACTATTCGAGGCAAGTTCCGAAATTGATCCTTGTATTTCACCAGTACTTTGATACGACCTATCACAGCAATGTTCTCTCCCGAGTAACCTCGCAACTCTAGCTTAGATTTCTCGAATAGGAAATCACGCAATTTGTCGAGATATAGCGACTCCGGTACTACACTCACGGATGCACCAGTGTCGATTTCCATTGGTAACTTGAATCCCGCAACATCTATGTGGATGTTGATACTTTTCGAATCGCTGTCCGTTAACCTCGTGCTCCTGATGATGTTTAACTGTAACATCTCCTCGTCCTGTTGTTGTTCTTCCATGCTATGTAGTCTCTGGGGATTTCTACTCATAGCTTTAAAAACTGGACTCATAGCTTTGAAAGCTGGTTTACCCTTCAGTCGGCATGCCTTCACAAGATGCCCCGTCTTTCTGCAGAAGAAACACTCTGCCTTCACATATGGACAACTTTGAGCAACGTGTTATCCCAGGCACCGAAAGCACGACTTCAATGCTTTGTTACAATTTCCAATTTCTGAGACTTTGGGCCCCTACCACCTTTTACTTTGGACCTGCAGGCGATTCACCTCGGTTGTCTGCCGACCGTAATTATTATGAAATTCTCGGGAATATTGGTCGGCCAAGCCCATCGACCTCGCTATCTGACAAGCAATCTCAAAAGTCATGTCAGGCGTTGCCAATAACTTTCTTCTGATCGCATCATTTTTCATCCCACAAACAAAATGGTCCCACAATGCTCGGTTATGAAAAGTTCCGAAATTACACTGAATAGACAGCTTTTCTAATGCTACAAAGTACTCACTGATATCTTCATCAGTCTTTTGATTTCGTATACCGAAACAGTTATATATGTATACTTGTATTTACTCTGTACAGCCACCAGAGGGCTCATCCCTTGGAGTCTGAAGCGATCCCATAATCCCTGGGAAGAATAGGTATTTAAGGAGGCCTCACAGGTTGAAGAGGCACTCTGGAGACCTGCAATAAAAGACTAAGGTCACACATTACTTTGAGCTCACAGTGTTCAGTCTGACTCTTTCTCCATACATAACAACTGGTGACCAGGGACATAGATAGCAAACCCAAAGATGCAGAGAACAGTGGGCATCCTGGAGAAATTCTCGGAGGGGGATGATTGGGAAACTTTTGTGGAGCGACTCGACCAATACTTCGTGGCCAATGAGCTAGATGGGGAAGAGAACGCTGCCAAACAAAGGGCGATCCTCCTCACCGTCTGTGGAGCACCAACATATGGCCTCATGAAGAATCTGCTCAGTTCAGCGAAACCCACGGAGAAATCGTACGACGATTTGTGCACACTGGTTCGAGAGCATTTGAACCCGAAGGAAAGCGTTCTGATGGCGAGATACCGGTTCTACACCTACAAAAGGTCTGAAAGCCAGGAAGTGGCGAGTTATGTCACCGCGCTAAGACGCCTTGCAGGACATTGTGAATTTAAAAGACATTTGGAGCATATGCTCAGAGACTTTTTCGTACTTGGCATTGGCCACGAAACCATACTTCGCAAATTTTTGACTGTAGAGACCCCAACCTTGAGTAAGGCCACAGCGATAGCCCAGGCATTCATTGCCACCAGTGACAATACAAAGCAAATCTCTCAGCACACAAGTGCTGCTACAAGTACTGTGAACAAAGTGATGTTGTTTTTGAATCGTAACATACAGGGCAGGTCACACATACCTGCAGCTGCATGTCCGCAGATGTCTCAGAGTCCACCATCAAGGGTGATGAATGCAAGGCCATTAACACTTTGTTGGCGCTGCAGGGGTGATCATTGTTTTCATTCATGCCAATTCAAAGGGTACATTTGCAAGGGCTGTGTAACAATGGGACACCTCCAATGAGTGTGCAGGCAAGCTGAAAAGCCTGTTAAACCTGCAAACCACCATGTTGCAGAGGAGGACAGATCCACAGAGGATCATGACGAACCAGAACCTCAGACCGAGGAGGCAGAGGTACATGGGGTGCACACATTCACCACAAATTGTCCCTTGATAATGCTGAATGTTGAAGTAAATGGACTCCCGGTGTCAATGGAGCTGATCATGGGAGTGAGCCAGTCCATCATGGGCAAAAAGACTTTTGAAAGAATGTGGTGCAACAAGGCCTCAAGGACAATCTTAACTCCAGTTCACATGAAGCTAAGAACTTACACAAAAGAACTGATTCCTGTAATCGGCAGTGCTACCACAAAGGTCTCCTACGATGGAGCGGTGCACAAGCTACCACTCTGGGTGGTACCAGACGATGGTCCCACGCTTCTCAGCAGGAGCTGGCTGGGAAAGATACGCTGAAATTGGGACGACGTCCGAGTGCTATCGCCCGCTGACGACTCTTCATGTACCCAGGTCTTAAACAAATTTCCTTCGCTGTTCGAACCAGGCATCAGGAAATTCCAAGGAGCAAAAGTGCAGATCCAGCTAATTCCGGGGGCGTGACCCATCCATCACAAGGCGAGAGCAGTACCATACATGATGAGAGAAAGGGTAGAGATCGAGCTAGACCGGCTGCAAAGAGAGGGCATCATTTCACCGATCAAGTTCAACGAGTGGGCCAGTCCTACCGTCCCAGTCCTCAAAGGAGAGGGCACCATCAGAATCTATGGCGATTACAAAGTAACTAACAATCGTTTCTCCCTGCAGGACCAATAACCACTACCAAAGGCCGACGATGTCTTTGCAACGCTGGCGGGAGGAAAGACGTTCACGAAGCTGGATCTGACTTCAGCCTACGTGATGCAGGAACTGGAGGAATTATCGAAGGCACTCACCTGCATCAACATGCACAAAGGTCTTTTTGTTTATAACAGACGCCCGTTTGGAATCCGATCAGCGGCGGCCATATTCCAGAGAAATATGGATAGCTTACTAAAATCGGTCTCCCACACCGTGGTCTTCCAGGACAACATCTTGGTCACAGGTCGGAACACAGCCGAGCATCTGCAGAACCTGGAGGAGGTTCTTAGTTGACTCAACCGCGTAGGGCACAGGTTTCCTGGTGCCTGAAGTGGAGTTCTTGGGAAAGAGGATTGCGGCGGACGACATCAGGCCCACCAACGCGAAGATGGAGACAGTCGAGAATGCACCGAGGCCACAGAACGTGACAGAGCTGCGGTCATTTCTGGGACTCCTGAACTACTTTGGTTACTTCTTACCGGGTCTCAGCACACTGCTCGAACCACTGAATGTCTTACTACGAAAAGGGGGCGAATGGATTTGGGGCAAAAGCTAAGAAAATGCCCTTGTAAAAGCAAGAAAATTGTTATGCTCAAACAAATTGCTTGTATTGTATGATCCATGTAAGCGTTTGGTACTAGCATGTGATGCGTCGTCATATGGCGCCGGGTGTGTATCGCAACAAGCCAATGATTTCGGGAAACTGCAACCGGTTGCTTATGTATCCAGGAGTCTGTCTAAGGCTGAGAGAGTCTACAGCATGATTGAGAAAGAAGCGTTAGCATGTGTCTACGGAGTAAAGAAAATGCATCAATACTTGTTTGGGCTAAAATTCGAATTGGAAACTGACCATAAGCCACTTATATCCCTGTTTTCCAAGAGTAAAGGGTTAAATACTAACGCATCGGCCCGCATTGAGAGATGGGCGCTCACGTTGTCCGCATACAACAATGCTATCCGCCACAGGCCATGCACAGAAAACTGCGCCGATGCTTTCAGTAGGCTGCCATTGCCCACAACGGGGGTGGAAATGGTGCAGCCCGCAGATCTAGCCATAGTTACGGAAGCATATGAGAGTGAGCAAACACCCTTCACTGCCTGACAGATCAAAACCTGTACAAGCCAGGACCCCTTATTGGCCCCAAGTTTCCACATGATTTGCTCCTGAATTTTAGGAGCAACTGGTGTCGAACGGAGTATCTTAGAAATCGGAATTCTCCACATTTAATTTGCTCCAGTTCTAGTCAGTTAGCGCAGTTTCACTTTGGAACAGAATGTTTTTTTCAAAAGGGGGCATGTCCGGCCACTTACACCTGATTTCAAAGTTTCGTGAGTGAAAACTTACTCCAAACTAACTTAGAATGGAGTAAGTGAAGATTTTTGTACGCTCGAAAAAACCTTGTCTACACTTTAGAAAATCAGGCGTAGGTTACAAATTAGGCGTAGGGAACGAGGTGGGGGGGAGTGGGGGGAAGGGAAGTCATTAAATTCTACAATCAATCCTTAGTTATACTTATACAAATATTATACAAATAAATCCAACCTGAATAAAAATTTATAAGCAAAGAAAAGATTAAATAAACCATGTACCTACCTGTGTGAAAGTGCTTCAGGCAGGCCTTTCATGTTGGAGACAGGCAGCGGTGTGGCGTCAGTGTCTCGATGGCAGCGGCAGCAAGCTTCGAGCTGAGCTGCAGTGCTTGAGGCAGGCCTTCATTCTCTTCGTGGCTGGCCGCGAAGAAGCAGCACCGGACGGACCCGAGGCCATTCAGCCATGAGATATCAGCGGCGTCAGTGGCTGGCCGGCAGCCGAAGAATCAGCGGACCGATGTGAGGCCATTCGGCCATGAGATAGCAGCGGCGTCAGTGGCTGGCCGGCAGCCGAAGAATCAACACAGGACACACGCAGCTCATTAAGGTTCTTGAGGCCATTCGGCCACGCTTTAGGGGCAGCGTCAGTGGCTGGCCGGCAGCCGAAGATACAGCAGCAGCCTTCGAGCTGTGAGGGGGACTGAGGCCATTTGGACAGGGAGAGGCAGCCACATCGACAGTTTTATATTTAAATTTGCAGAGTGGGTGCTGCATTGTCAACACCACGTATTATTGCAAAGTTGAATTGGCACTCTTATTTCTCCAAACACACAGTCCTTAATTTGCATGCACCAATGCAGCACCGGTTCTGCAAGTTTAGCAGTGAAAAGCTGAACTCACTGGTTTCAGCAGGTGATTTATTCAGCAGTGCTGCTAAAAGCACTCCCTCACGCACAGAAATATAAAAAAAAATTAAATTACAAGCCTTTGCAGGGGTCCAAGAAACAAATCTTCACTTTTTCTGCAGTATTTTTAAAAATGGCCGAGTGCCAATGTTTGTGTGAGACTGCGCGTGCGCGCACGCTCCAACGCACACGCACAGGGTTGCCGGCACCACGAAGGCTAATTTAAATTGTACCCGCCCCCTGCTACTTAGAAAATCGGCGCGAGTGTTAGGCTCCGCCCCCTGCTACGAAGAGCACGCCGCGCCAAGCAGACATCGAGCTCCAAGGAGCTCGAGAATATCGGACTTTTTTTTAGGCGCAGTTTTCGGCGCAAAAAACAGGCGCCCAGTTCGGAGGTGCGCCGTTTTCGCCGCGGCACGAAACTTGGGGCCATTATCTCTCATCAAAAGCTGTGTGTGCTTCACGGGAGCTGGTCCAGTGTCCCAGTGGAAATGCAGAAAGAGATAAAGCTGTTCCAGCGGCGCAAAAATGAAAAGTCTATACAAGCAGACTGCCTTCTGTGGGGCAATCGAATAGTGGTCCCTAAGAAGGGCAGAGACACCTTCATCAATGACCTCAACAGTATCCATCCAGGCATCGTAATGATGAAAGTGATAGCCAGATCCCATGTGTGGTGGCCCGGTATCGATGCGGACTTAGAGTCCTGCGTTCACAGATGTAATGCATGCTCGCAGTTAAGCAATGTACCCAGGGAGGCGCCTCTAAGTTTATGGTCTTGGCCCTCCAAACCATGGTCTAGGGTACACGTCGACTATGCAGGCCTGTTCTTGGGTAAAATGTTCCTTGTGGTTGTAGACGTATATTCTAAGTAGATTGAATGTGAGATAATGTCAGCTAGCATGTCCGTTGCCACTACTGAAAGCCTCACGGCTTACCCGATGTCTTGGTGAGCGACAACGGGCCATGTTTTACCAGTGCTGAATTCAAAGAATTCATGACCCGTAACAGGATTAAACATGTCACATCTGCTCCGTTTAAATCAGCGTCCAATGGTCAGGCAGAGAGAACAGTGCAAACCATCAAGCAAGACTTGAAAGGGTAACTGAAGGCTCACTGCAGACTCGCCTATCCCGAGTCCTACTTAGCTACCGCATGAGACCCCACTCACTCACTGGGATCCCATCTGCTAAACAGCTCATGAAAAGAGCACTTAAGACAAGGCTCTCGTTAGTTTACCCTGATCTACATGAACAGGTAGAGAGCAGGCGGCTTCAACAAAGTGCATACCATGATAGTGCAAATGTGTCACGCGAGATTGAAATCAATGATCCTGTATTTGTATTAAATTATGGACAAGGTCCCAAGTGGCTTCCCGGCACTGTCGTGACCAAAGAGGGAGCAGGGTGTTTCGGGTCAAACTTTCAAATGGACTCATTCACCGGAAACACTTGGACCAAATCAAACTCAGATTCATGGACTATCCTGAGCAACCCACCTTGGACCCTACCTTTTTTGATCCCCCAACATACACACAAGTGGCAACCGGCATCACGGTTGACCACAAAGCAGAACCCATCGTCCACAGAAGCCCAGCAGGGCCCAACACACCAGGCAGCCCAGCAAGACCAGCTGCACAGCAGCCCAGCGAGGGCCCAACAAATAATTCAACACTACCAGCTTTCACACCGCGACGATCAACTAGGGCAAGGGCCCCAGATCGACTCATATTGTAAATAGTTACACTGTTGACTTTGGGGGCAGTGTTATTATATATGTAAACTTGTATTTACTCTGTACAGCCACCAGAGGGCTCAACCTCTGGACTTCCAACGGATCCCATAATCCCTGGGGAGCACAAGTATTTAAGGAGGCCTCACAGGTCGGAGAGGCACTCTGGAGACCTGCATTAAAAGACTAAGGTCACACTTTACTTTGTGCTCACAGTGATCAGACTGACTCTTTCTCCATACATAACAGAAATGATAGCTTTCAGCCATTTCTAATGGTACCGGGTTGATGTGCTGCTCCAGTTTCATCAAAATCTCCTTAAGCGTTGTGTCCTTTGGCTCGTCAGGCACAAGCAGATTTTCCAGGGTTTCATACAACTCAGCACACGCTTCTGATAAGAAGATAGCTCTCTTCCGTTCCAACACAGCCCGGTTCTGATCTGTATTCTCTGGAACTTCGATTATATTATTTGCAGTGAAATACATTTCTAGCCGGTCCACAAAAGCCTTAAACCTTTCCTGGTCACATTTATAGTCACCTAAGTGTCCCATTACTGCTATGGGTCCCGCCATGTTGTCTCTGCAGTGCAGACAGTGTGCTCGTTTTTTTTTAACCTCGGATTTTGTAGCTATTTCCAAAGACAGAGAAGCTTCCAAAGTCACTCTGTCGGCTAGTTGAATCCTTCAACAACAAAATTTCAGCTTTAATCATCCGAAAAATTCCATCTCATCGCCAAATATGATATATTCACAGAGCACAGCACAAACAGCTTTCAAAAATTACAGGCAGCATCTCAGAAGTTCCAGAAGCTTCTGGTCAGCTGACTCCTTTATTCAACCTTTAGTTGCAGTAACACAATACGTCCACATCCACAGTGTGGAGCTACAACATTACAAGCTTACAGACATTACAGTATGGGGTTTGTTTTGCGGGGCTTTTGGGCAGTGTGTGCCATGCTGAAAAAAATCATGGTCAGCCAAAATCGATTAAGTCCAGAAAAATGGCGCTCGATCCTGTTTTGACTCATGTCTGCATCACCAATTTTATACTGGCGCACATGGTCAGCGCCAGCATCCAAATGTTGGCAAAAGTTGGAAAGTGAATATTTCCTGACAAAAAACATTTGGATGCCAAAAAACAACGCACAATCATGGCGAAAGTAGGGCCCTACATCCCTTTGCAGCCTCTTTGCATCCTCCTCATATAGTATGTTAGCCTTTATTACAAAGGGGTTGGATTATAAGAGTAAAGAAGTTTGCTGCAATTATATCATTATGATAGGTAGTCCCTCGAAGCGAGGATGACTTGCTTCCATGCCAAAAAGGAATGAGTTCACAGGTGTTTCAATGAAGGACCTGATATTCCAGGTCCCAAACTCTATCTTGGAGGGTGGAAAATGCCTGTGCTTGGATTTTTTTAATGTGTGGTGGCCGTTGCACACCAGCCACCACACGGGCTTGACAGAGCTAGGTCTTGGTCCAGTGGCAAGGATTAACCAAGGTGACTGGAGACCTGCTCTGCTGCACGGACCGAGCGCGCACACATATCGTAGTGTGGGCTGGCTCGTGCTGCCCCTGGGCCCTCACCTCTTCTGGGCCCCGGTCACTTCCTTCTACAAACTCTTGCCGCTCCTTCGGCCCTCCTGTTGTGCCTGCCCGCACTGCAATCAGTGACCGACTTTGCAGCCGTTGTCCTCCTGCAGCAGCACGTGCTGCTCCCTGCAGTGGTCTGCCGCCACTGCAGACAATTATATCGAGCTTTGATGAGACCACACCTGGACTACTGGGTACAGTTTTGGTCTCCTTACCTAAGGAAGGATATACTTACCTTAGAGGAGGTGCAACAAAGGTTGTCCTATGAGGAGAGTTGTCCTATGAGGAGAGATTGTGCAGAATGGGCCTACATTCTCTGGAATTTAGAAGAATGAGAGGTGATCGCATTGAACGTATAGAATTCTTAGAGGGCTTGACAGGGTAGATGCTGAAGGGTGTTTTCCCTGGTGGAAGAGTCTAGAACTAGGGGTCATAATTTCAGGATAAGGGGTCAGCCATTTAGAACTGAGATGAGGAGAAATTCCTTTGCTCAGCGGACTGTGAATCTTTGGAATTCTCTACCATGGAGGACTGTGGATGCTCAGTCACTGATTATATTCAAGATGGAGATCTATATATTTTTGGACAAGGGAATATGAGGACAGTGCGGGAAAGTGGAGTCAAGGTAGAAGATCAACCATGAATTTATTGAATAGCGGAACAGACTCGAGGTGCCGTATGGCTTACTCCTGCTCCTCTTATGGGCTTAGCCCTATGTTGCGTGGTAGCTGGAGGTAACCTTACAGCAGATGGCACTGCTCAGCATCTGCCTCTTTGCTGACCTCAGCCCTGAGAAGGCAGGCTCCCATAGTTACCATCAGGCAGGTGTGCTAGGGCATGCAGAAATGACTGGTAGCGTCTTGGCAGGTGCAACCAATCAGGCCATGCTGGCTCTTGCTTTGCCAAAGGACGATAATTTCACCTTTCTCTGCCGATGCAGGTACTGAGAGGAGGGCGCGGAGCACCTTTTTGGCAGCCTAACCTGCCTGGCATTCTTCCATAGGTCCTCTTCTTCTTCCAAACATATCAACATATCAGCTTGCTGTCAGGAAAAAGATATTGAGGGTAAAAAAAATAATAAATAAGACTAACGAAAGTCTTCAGTACAAGCAGGAAGAGCACAAATTGAAGGTTTATCTCGTGACCTTGGATGCCAGATTCCCTGGGTGTGCTTTGAATTTGATGTCATCACATCGACTGTCCATTTCTTCACCAATTCAATACACAGGCCTACATGTTTGATTTCTCAACCTCCACTCACCTTCCAGCAAAGTTCCATGCTACAAAAGTAAAACTGAGGCTAATATGTTGCTTTTAATTATTTTAATTGTTTGCTTTTCCTTGAGTCAAGCCCCTTTCAAGAAGACTCAGGTGGGAAAATATAGTTGAGGTAGATGATCAGCCATGCTCTTATTGAATGGCAGAGCAGGCTCGAGGGGCCATATGGCCGACTCCTGCTCCTATTTCTTATGTTCGTAAAAGGGGTCAGAATGGTGAGAATCCTTCTTTAACAGAATCGTGATATTATGGCTTTTTAAAAGATCTTGATGGTGAAATGCCCTTTTTAAAAGATTTTCTGATGGCAAAATACTCTTTAAAAAGGATCCTGATAGTGAGATTCTCTGTTTAACATCTAAGCTGCGTTAACCTACTCTCCAGTGCACTCCATTCCATTATTTAACAGATCTGAAATGATTCACATATTAAGACAGGTAGCTACACAAAAGGTGGCAAAGGTTAACGTCCTTCTCAAGGTATCCAATTCAAGTATTCTGCTGAAGGCATCTTGGGGTGATTCCGCACTCTGGCACTCCCAGTGGAGAGCCTTGATTGACAGGAATACAAGTTAAAGAATCGAAGCTACAGTGTTATAGCTAGATGTCTGATCTGCACTCACATAAAGCCACGCTTTCCCCTGGAAATACAGGTTCCAACTTGTACAGATATTTGTGCTAATGAAAGGGACTATATATAGTTTAGAATTTTAACAGTTTGAGAAGGAACCTTTATGCATGTCTGGTGATTATGATACTGGACTAACAGCCCATTGATCATGGTCATGAAATTCAGCCCATTTTCGCTGGCCTTAAGTCCGGTTTGGATGAAAAAATGGCAGCGACCTTGCTTTCACCCAATTCCGGCGTGGAATGCGGCGGCTGCCATTTTGGGCAGCTCAGCAACACCTCTGTTCCCTGTCCTCGCTCCAGATATAGAAATGAGTCAGATTGTGATGTCAATCAGTGTGCAACGTTGAATTGACACACCGTCTGGTATTTTGTATGTTGCTGCTTCTTTTAACACCATCTCCAAAGCATGCACGGCAGAACATGCGTGCAGCTGTACGACCGACACCCTATCACGGTTTCTTAAAGGGACATGCGCAACTTTCAGGTAAGTTTAGGTTTTAGCTTTTGGACTGGTTTTTTACATGTTATTGGAGTAGTGGCGTGGTGTAATACATTAAAAAAGTTGCTAAAGTGTGCAGGGAGTGTTGCTGGACATTTGCAAGGCTTTCGCTCTTCAAGGAAGACCTCTAAATACAACTCCAATTTCCCTTTCAACATTTGTCCCACATTTTACCTTCCCTCTGTTACTGACCATCACTCTTGGCCACAATGCTGAAATAAAAGCCACCACAAAGAAACTTTCCAATCTAACTTTATCCATATAATTCAGCCAATATTACATCAAAGAATTCACTAATCACCCTTGTGCATTCCCTCAGTGAGTGTCTTGCATGAGCCTTTGCCTATCCTAGTGCTCCTATGTAGTGCTACCCCAGTGGCTGCTGCATGGCTGGTGGAAGGTTGCTGACTTTCAGTGGGGGGACGACAGATGGTCTTGCAGGACGACCTCGAGGAGCTGGCGGCTGGGAGCATGAAATCAAGTGACAGTGTTTCTTCTTCTTCACTCTCCTCACCCTCCTCTTGGTGAACCACTGGCTGGGCAGGCTGGATTTTTTGGGTGTGTGAAATGATGAAGGCACATGGGTAGGGCTGTGGTGAGGGCAGAGGGGAAAAGCAAGAGGTGTGTGCTTACACCATGTGAAGCTTGTAAATCAGAAGATATTGTGGGATGAGGGGGAAGTGGGATGTGAAAAGGAGGCTAATGTATGAGGTTACTGGCATCTTCTATTCTTCAAGCCCCATTGCTGGCCAAGGGCTCACCCATGTCCGTGCCAAGAATGGCCAGCACCGTCTCCACCAAGGTAATAAGGTGAAGCTAGGAATGTGAGATGCGCCTCGTGTTTGGTAGAGATTATTGAGAGGTGAGTGATGGGGCAGGGGGTTGTTGTGCATTGAGCAGTGTGTGAGGCCAGTGGTGTAGTTAGTAAGAGATGGCTTTTGAAGATGCATTCACTGGCCTTGACCACTGGTCTGAGGTCATGAAACTTCTTTGTGTGTTGGAGCCAGGTCCCGGGTGTGACTGTCTCGGTGATCTGGTTCCACATCCTTTTTTATGAAGGGCCTCCTGGCCCCCTGTGGGTAGAGGATCTCTCTTCCAGTGTCCAACTCCCTGCACAAAGCTCGAGAGCGGTATCTGAGACCTTGGGTGCTCTTTCCCCAGCTTGTTGAAACATTTGGATTAGCACTTTTACTATTTTTTGATCAGCAGAAGGCAGCTCACCTTGAAGAGTTGCAGGCTACCTTTAAGAGGCACAGGTTAGCTTCAAGTAAAGCTAGCCTTGTTCGAACCTTGGGGACTTCAGACGCCTGCTAAGCGCACAGCCTGTCAGCAGACATTCAGTGCTAGGCTGTGTGCTGCAATCATTATAATTAGCAGGCAGCATGAAGTTGATGTGCTGCCTCCGCTCATTGAATAAGCGTGGGCATATTGCCCACTGCGGTACACGCAACCGTTTTCAGTGGTATGGAATTTCACCCCGTCTCCCCCCGGCACACCTGATCAAATCCCACAATGGTAAGTTGAGCAATTGAATTCAATGGGGGTAATGTTAACTCTCACTCTCTCCTCTACACTCCCTGGCTGCAGCCTGGTGTTGCAGGCATACTCATCTGACAGCCAGCCACTCTCTCAATCTGAAACAGATTTAAAAAATGGTAAATTTGGCAGGACCTGAGGGAAACCCATTCTTCCAGGTTTCCCAGCCACTAGACTGCACCGCACCACCTCCCCCAGATCCCTCCCCACCTATCCGTAATTATCAGAGCCAATAAATCTGGTAACTAATGCCACACAAAATGACATGAAAGCTACTTCACTATTATCCTCAAGGTAAGGAGCAGGAGATCGGAGGGAGGCCTATGAAAGGCCCATCAGTTGGAGCGGCAGGAGTTCGTCGAGGAGGGGTGGGAGATCGGAGGGAGGCCTATAAAAAGCCTATCAGTCGGAGGGAGGCCTATAAAAGGCTCATCAGTCGGAGCGGTGGGAGTTCGTCAAGGAGGCCAGCTGGTGCAGCTGCAGCAGGGTGAGAAGGCAGAAAAGAAGTAGAAAGAAATCGAAGGGTGACGTCACAGCCAAGGGGGTAAGTGATTGGCTGGAGATTGGTGAGTAGTTTTTCTTCTTTTTCTTTTCCTTTATCAGTAGGTAACCTTTATTATTGTTGCCAGATTAAATTAAGTTAATCGAAGGGTTAAGTCACGGCAGGAAAGCTCAGACACATGTCATGCTCCTCATGTGCTATGTGAGAACTCAGGGACATGATGTGCAGGAAGTGTATCCTGCTGCAGCACCTGACAGACCTTATTGCGGCACTGAAGCTGTGCATGGATTCACTCTGGAGCATCCATGATGCTGAGGATGTCGTAAATAGCACATTTAATGAGTTGGACACAGCGCAGCTAAAGGTTACACAGCCAGATAAGGAATGGGTGACCAGCATGAAGAGCAGTGGAAGGAAGGTAGTGCAGGGCTCCCCTGTGGTCAACCCCTCCAAAACAGATACACCATTTTGGGTACTGTTGCGGGGGGATGACTCATCAGGGGAGGGCAGCAGCAGCCAAGATCATGGCACCATGGGTGGCGCTGCTGCACAGGACAGCAGGAAAAAGAGTGGGAGAGCTGCAGTGATAGGGGATTCTATTGTAAGGGGAATAGATAGATGTTTCTGCAGCCGTAATCGAGACTCCAGAATGGTATGTTGCCTCCCTGGTGCAAGGGTCAAGGATGTCTTGGAGCGGCTGCAGGACATTTTGGAGGGGGATGGTGAACAGCCAGTTGTCGTGGTGCATACAGCTACCAACGATATAGGTAAAAAATGGGATGAGGTCCTACAAGCTGAATTTAGGGAGCTAGGAGATAAATTAAAAAGCAGGACCTCAAAGGTAGTAATCTCAGGATTGCTACCAGTGCTACGTGCTAGTCAGAGTAGGAATTGCAGGATAGCTAAGATGAATACATGGCTTGAGGAGTGGTGCAGAAGGGAGGGATTCAAATTCCTGGGACATTGGAACCGGTTCTGGGGGAGGTGGGACCAGTAAAACTGGATGGTCTGCACCTGGGCAGGACCGGAACCAATGTCCTAGGGGGAGTGTTTGCTAGTGCTGTTGGGGAGGGGTTCAACTAATATGGCAGGGAGATGGGAACCTATGCAGGAAGACAGAGGGAAGTAGAATGGGGGCAGAAGTAAAAGATAGAAAGAAGAAAATTAAAAGTGGAGGGCAGAGAAACCTAAGGCAAAAATCAAAAAGGGACACATTACTGAAAATTCTAAAGAGGCAAAGTGTGTTAAAAAGGCAAGCCTGAAGGTTCTGTGCCTCAATGCGAGGAGTATTCGTAATACGATGGAGGAATTAACTGCGCAGGCAGCAATTAATGAATATGACATAATTGGCATCATGGAGACATGGCTCCAGGGTGACCTAAACTGGGAACTCAACATCCAGGGGTATTCATCATTCAGGAAAGATAGACAGAAAGGAAAAGGAGGTGGAGTAGCATTGCTGGTTAAAGTGGAAATTAACGCAATAGTAAGGAAGTACATTAGGTTGGAGGATGTGGAATCTGTATGGGTGGAGCTGTGGAATACCAAAGGGCAGAAAATGCTAGTGGGAGTTGTGTACAGACCACCAAACAGCATCAAACAAGAAATTAGGGATTCGTGCAGTAAATGTACAGCAGTTATCATGGGCGACTTTAATCTACAAATAGATTGGGCTAACCAAACTGGTAGCAATACGATGGAGGAAGATTTCCTGGAGTGTATTAGGGATGGTTTTCTAGACCAATATGTCGAGGAACCAACTAAAGGGCTGGCCATTCTAGACTGGGTGATGTGTAATGAGAAAGGACTAATTAACAAACTTGTTGTGCGAGGCCACTTGGGGAAGAGTGACCATAATATGGTAGAATTCTCTATTAAGATGGAGAGTGACACAGTTAATTCGGAAACTAGGGTTCTGAACTTAAGGAAAGGTAACTTCGATGGTATGAGGCGTGAATTGGCTAGGATAGACTGGCAAAGGATACTTAAAGGGTTGACAGTGGATAAGCAATGGCAAACATTTAAAGATCACATGGATGAACTTCAGCAATTGTACATCCTTGTCTGGAGTAAAAATAAAACAGGGAAGGTGGCTCAACCATGGCTAACAAGGGAAATTAAGGATAGTGTTAAAGCCAAGGAAGAGGCATATAATTTGGCTAGAAAAAGCAACAAACCTGAGGACTGGGATAAATTTAGAATTCAACAGAGGAGGACTAAGGGTTTAATTAAGAGGGGGGAAATAGAGTCCGAAAGAAAGCTTGCAGGGGACATAAAAACTGACTGCAAAAGCTTCTATAAATATGTGAAGAGAAAAAGATTAGTGAAGACAAAAGTAGGTTCCTTGCTGTAAGATTCAGGTGAATTTATGATGGGGAACAAAAAAATGGCAGACCAGTTGAACAAATACTTTGGTTCTATCTTCACGAAGGAAGACACAAATAACCTTTCGGAAATACGAGGGGACCGAGGGTCTAGTGAGAAGGAGGAACTGAAGGAAATCCTTATTAGTCGGGAAATTATTTTAGGGAAATTGATGGGATTGAAGGCTGATAAATCCCCAGGGCCTGATAGTCTGCATCCCGAGTACTTAAGGAAGTGGCCCTAGAAGTGGATGCATTGGTGATCATTTTCCAATAGTCTGTCGACTCTGGATCAGTTCCTTTGGACTGGAGGGTAGCTAATGTAACACCACTTTTTAAAAAAGGAGGGAGAGAGAAAACGGGTAATTATAGAACGGTTAGCCTGACATCAGTAGTGGGGAAAATGTTGGAATCAATTATTAAAGATGAAATAGCAGCGCATTTGGAAAGCAGTGACAGGATCGATCCAAGTCAGCATGGATTTATGAAAGAGAAATCATGCTTGAACATCTTCTAGAATTTTTTGAGGATGTAACTAGTAGAGTGGACAAGGGCGAACCAGTGGATGTGGTGTATTTGGACTTTCAAAAGGCTTTTGACAAGGTCCCACACAAGAGATTGGTGTGCAAAATTAAAGCACATGGTATTGGGGGTAATGTACTGATGTGGATGGAGAATTGGTTGGCAAACAGGAAGCAGAGAGTTGGGCTAAACGGGTCTTTTTCAGAATGGCAGGCAGTGTCTAGTGGGGTGCCGCAGGGCTCAGTGCTGGGACCCCAGCTCTTTACAATATACATCAATGATTTAGATGAAGGAATTGAGTGTAATATCTCCAAGTTTGCAGATGACACTAAGCTGGGTGGCGGTGTGAGCTGTGAGGAGGATGCTAAGAGGCTGCAGGGTGACTTGGACAGGTTAGGTGAGTGGGCAAATGCATGGCAGATGCAGTATAATGTGGATAAATCTGAGGTTATCCACTTTTGGGGCAAAAACAGGAAGGCAGAATATTATCTGAATGGCGGCAGATTCGGAAAAGGGGAGGTGCAACGAGACCTGGGTGTCATGGTACATCAGTCATTGAAAGTTGGCATGCAAGTACAGCAGGGGGTGAAGAAGACAAATGTTATGTTGGCCTTCATAGCTAGGGAATTTGAGTATAGGAGTAGGAAGGTCTTGCTGCAGTTGTACAGGGCCTTGGTGAGGCCTCACCTGGAATATTGTGTTCAGTTTTGGTCTCCTAATCTGAGGAAGGACGTTCTTGTTATTGAGGGAGTGCAGCAAAGGTTCACCAGACTGTTTTCCGGGATGGCAGGACTGACATATGAGGAGAGACTGGATCGACTGGGCCTGTATTTACTGGAGTTTAGAAGGATGAGAGGGGATCTCTTGTAAACATATAAAATTCGGACGGGACTGGACAGATTAGATACAGCAAGCATGTTCCCGATGTTGGGGAAGTCCAGAACCAGGGAACATAGTCTAAGGATAAGGAGTAAGCCATTTAGGACTGAGATGAGGAGAAACTTCTTCACTCAGAGAGTTGTTAACCTGTGGAATTCTCTACCGCAGAGAGTTGTTGATGCCAGTTCGTTGGATATATTCAAGAGGGAGTTAGATATGGCCCTTACGGCTAAAGGAATCAAAGGATATGGAGAGAAAACAGGAAAAAGGTACTGAGGTGAATGATCAGCCATGATGTTATTGAATGGTGGTGCAGGCTCGAAGGGCCGAATGGCCTACTCCTGCACCTATTTTCTATGTTTCTATGTTTCCAACAGAAGCCACGATCCCAACCTTGTTTGGTCTATATGTGATTCTAGCCCTACACTACATAGTTGACTCTTAATATTCCCTGAACTGGCCTTGCAAGCCATTCAGCTGTATAAACAATTGCTAAGAAGGCAGCCCATCACCATCAGGCCAACTAGGAATGAGCAGTTAAAGCAGCATTGCCCACATCCCGAGTACAAATAACTATTTAAAAATCAACCAAATGTGTGTTGTCCCTTTATTCTCTCCCTCCATTTTGCAGTCTATTTTCTTCCACTGGATCTATTCCTGGGAAAGAATTGGGTCAGGTGGAGAATGTCACTCTGAGTGAGCATCTTGGGAATAGTGATCATAGTATCATAAGGTTTAGATTAGTTATGGAGAAGGACAAGGAGCAATCCAGAATAAAAATACTTAACTGGAGGAGGGCTGATTTCAGCGAATTGAGGAGGATAAATTGGAGTGAAAGACTAACAGGCAGAAATGTAATGGAGCAATGGGTGGCCTTTAAAGAGGAGATGGTTCGGGTATATTCCCACAGGTGAAAAAAGGAGGGCAACCAAAGCCAGAACTCCCTGGATGACGAAAGAGTTAGAGAGTTCGAGAGCAGAAAGAGGAGCCGTGTGACAGATGTCAGCTTGATAATATGAGGATGAATCAGGCTGAATATAAAAAGTACAGAAGAGGTGAAAAAGGAAATAAGAAAGGCAAAGAGACAGTACAAGAATAGATTGGCCGCTAATATAAAAGGGAATCCAAAGTTCTTCTGAAGGCATATTAACAGTAAAAGGGGTGTCAGAGGAGCAGTTGAACCGGTTAGGGACCAAAATTGAGATCGATTGGTGGAGGCAGAAGGCATGGTCGAGGTGCAATATGAATACTTTGCATTGGTGTTTACCAAGGAAGAGGAATTTACCAAAGCTTTGGTAAACGAGGAGATTGCCAGGATACTGGATGAGATAAAAATAGATAAAGAGGAGGTACTGAAAAGGCTGGCAGTATTTAAAATGGATAAGTCACCTGGTCCAAACGGGACGTATCCTCAGTTGCTGAGGGAAGAAAGGGTAGAAATTGCACAGGTGCTGACCACAGTCTTCCAATCCTCCTTATATACAGGGATGGTGCCAAAGGACTGGAGGATTCAAAATGGTACACGTTTGTTCAAAAAAGGGCTGAAGTATAAACCTTGCAATTACAGGCCAGTCAGTTTAACTTTGGTGGCAGGAAAAGCTTTTCGAAACAATAATCCGGGAAAAAATTTAACAGCCACTTGGACAAGCATGGACTCATAAAAGAGAGCCAACATGGATTTGTTAAGGAAAAGTCATGTTTAACTAACTTGACTGAGTTTTTTCATGAGGTAACAGAGAGGGTGGTTGAGGGCAATGCAGTTAATGTTGAGTATATGGACTTTTAAAAGGCATTTGATAAAGTACCACATATTAGGCTTGTTATCAAAATTGAATCCCATTGGATTAAAGGGAGAGTAGCAGCATGGATACAAATTGGTCCAGGGATAGGAAACAGAGAGTTATAGTGATGGCTTTCTTTCGGACTGGAAGGACGTATACAGTGGAGTTCTGCAAGGTTTAGTACTAGGACCACTGCCGTTTTTGATAACATAAGAACATAAGAAATAGGAGCAGGATTAGGCCATTTGGCCCATTGAGTCTGCTCCGTCATTCAATAAGATCATGGCTCATCTGATCATGGCCCACTCCCCATAAACCTTGACTCCCTTATCGCTCAAAAATCTGTCGATCACCGCCTTAAATATACTCAAAGACCCAGTCTCCACAGCTCTCTGGGATTGAAAATTCCATAGATTTACAACTCACTGTGAGAAGAAATTCCTCCTCATCTCAGTTTTAAATAGGCGACACCTTAATCTAAGACTATGGGCTAGATTTTCCACTTTCTTTGCATGCAAAACACCCACTTAATGCCCATTTGATCGCCGAAATGACGTATGATGGCAATATATCGCCCATTTAGCCACAAAATGGAAACTGATGCCCATTTTTCAGACACTTATCGCCAAGCATTACTTTTCTCATGTGCGTACCGCCGGGAAAAGCCTGCCCACTTTTTGGGGGCAGAATCATCAGAATGGATGAAATCAACGCCCATAATATTGCCCAGCATTAGTTTCCACACGTAATTAACGCCGAGATTCAATAATACCACCGGCCCACTTTTTTTGCCGAAATTAACGCCCAGGAGATCGCCCAGCATCACTTTCACCACCTCGCACACATCTCACCCACAATATCACTCGCCCAAAGCACCACTCAGAAAAAATGGAACTGTTCTGAACGAATCACAGTGGTGTGATGCCATTTAAATCGCAGGTCGCTTCATTCAAAAGGCTATTTCAACATCGGGGGAGCGTGGATTGACTCTGGAGTTTTTTCTCAGGTGAAGTGACCATCTCAACAGACATATTTTCAGACTCTGGACTATTGGGGGTTTACTCTAGGTGTATTTTAGTGAGGAAATTATTG
Source organism: Pristiophorus japonicus (assembly GCF_044704955.1). Taxonomy (NCBI): domain Eukaryota; kingdom Metazoa; phylum Chordata; class Chondrichthyes; family Pristiophoridae; genus Pristiophorus; species Pristiophorus japonicus. The sequence goes on along the minus strand of NC_091978.1, from coordinate 338,019,470 downwards.
CTTCTGATCAATCACGATTATAATTTCATTGCAATGGGGCCAGCCATTTCTCAGCCTGCATCGATTAATACGCAGATGCTGCAGAGTGCAAATGGCTCAAAGTGTGACGCACATCATTATGTGCTCAATTTAAGACATGCAAGAATGAGGAGGAGGTCCAGACCATACACACCCCGCACTTACAGGAAAAGAGGTCTTATCTCGACGTGTCCGAGCACACCTGCCTTCGGAGACAGTACTTCCACAAGGTGGTGATCAATGAAATATGCAAGCTCATCAGGCCACATATGCAGCCTGCCATCAGGACATCAGTGTCGGTCAAGGTCACCGTGGCACTGTCTTTCTACGCATTCAGTTCCTTTCGGGCCTCCGCGGTCGAGATTTCCCCTCTGTCTCACCATGCCACCCATCGCTGCATTAGACAGGTCACAGAGGCTCTGCACGCGTGAAGGATGGACTTTATCAGCTTCCCCATGACCAGGGAGGCTCAGACTGACAGGGCTGTAGCATTCTACCGCGTTGCTAAGGTCCCCAGCATGCAGGGAGCAATACAGTGCACTCATTGCCATGCGGGCACCTTCTCAGGACCCAGAACTTTTTCGTAACTGTTGTGTATCTGTAAAGCATGCACTCCCATGTTCCGCCACCAGGGAGTGCATCCCCTGAAGTCCCAAGGGATCCCAGCATCCCTTGGGAGCACTGTATATAAGCCGGCCCCTAAGGCCTGTTCTTCACTCTGAAGTGTCTTAATAAAGACTGAGGTCACTGTTACTTTAACCTCCCTGTGTGCAGTCTCATCTGTGTTAGGAACACAATAACTGGCAACGAGTATACGAATCCAACGCAAAGATGCAGCAAACTGTGGGCCTCCTGGAGAAGTTCTCGGAGGGTGAGGACTGGGAAGCCTATGTCAAATGGCTAGACCAGTACTTTGTAGCCAACGAACTGGATGGAGAAGGAAGCGCTGCAAAAAGGAGAGCGGTCCTCCTCACGGTCTGCGGGGCACCGACTTACAGCCTCATGAAGCATCTTCTGGCTCCAGTGAAACCCACAGATAAGTCATATGAGGAGCTGTGTACACTGGTTCTGGAGCATCTTAACCCGAGGGAGAGCGTGCTGATGGTGAGGTATCGGTTCTACATGTGCCAGTGATCTGAAGGTCAGGAAGTGGCGAGCTACGTCACCGAGCTAAGGCAACTTGCAGGACAATGTGAGTTTGATGGCTCCCTGGAGCAAATGCTCAGAGACTTTTTTGTACTGGGCATTGGCCATGAGACCATCTACGAAAACTTTTGACTGTAGAGACACCGACCCTCAGTAAGGCCATTGCGATAGCACAGGCGTTTATGTCCACCAGTGATAACACCACACAAATCACCACACATTGCTAGCAATGTTCATAAATTAACTGGAACTGTGTTTGCGAGCAGAAATGTACAGGGCAGAAACCACGAGTCTGCAACTGCCAGCAGGTCTCAGGTGACCCAGATGACTCAGAGTCTGCAATAAAGGATGAATGCAAGACAATTCACACCTTGTTGGCGTTGTGGAGTCTTCCATTCAGCCTATTCATGCTGCTTCAAAGGATATGTTTGCAAGAGCTTTGGAACAATGGGGCACCTCCAACGAGCTTGCAGATGAGCTGCAAGCTCTCAAGCTCTGCAGAACCTGCTAACTACCACATGGCAGAGGAAGATCAGTCCATGGTGGGTCAAAGCAATTATGAGCCTCAGAGAGAGGAGGCAGATGCTGAAGCACACATTTTTGATGAAATGTCCACCTATAATGCTAAATGTAAAATTGAATGGCTTACCCGTAGCCATGGAACTGGACACTGGCGCTAGCCAATTCATCATGAGTAAAAAGATGTTTGAGAGACTGTGGTGAAACAAGGCACTCAGACCAGCCCTGAGCCCCATCCACACGAAACTGAGAATATACATCAAAGAGCTTATCACTGTCCTGGGCAGCACCATTGTCAAGGTCACCTACGAGGGCACGGTGCATGAACTGCCACTCTGGATTGTCCCGGGAGATGGCCCCACACCGCTTGGAAGGAGCAGGCTGGGCAAAATCCGTTCGAACTGGGATGACATCCAAGCGCTATCACATGTTGATGAGGCCTCATGTACCCAGGTTCTAAACAAATTTCCTTCCCTTTTTGAGCCAGGCATTGGAAACTTTTCCGGGGAGAAGGTGAGGATCCACTTGGTCCCGGAGGCACGACCCATTCACCACAAGGCGCGAGCGATACCTCACATGATGAGGGAGAGAGTGGAAATCGAGCTGGACAGGATGCAATGCGAGGGCATCATCTCCCCAGTGGAATTCAGCGAGTGGGCCAGCCCGATTGTTCCAGTACTCTAAAGTGATGGCACGGTCAGGATTTGCGGGGATTATAAAGTAACTATTAATTATTTCTCGCTACAATAGTAATACCCGCTACCCAAGGCAGACGACCTATTTGCGACGCTGGCAGGAGGCAGGACGTTCACCAAGCTCGACCTGACTTCAGCCTACATGACGCAGGAGCTGGAGGAGTCTTCGAAGGGCCTCACCTGCATCAACACGCGCAAGGGACTGTTCATCGACAACAGATGCCTGTCTGGAATTCGATCGGCTGCAGCGATCTTCCATAGAAACATGGAGAGCCTACTCAAGTTGGTACCACGCACGGTGATTTTTCAGGATGACATAATGGTCACGGGTCAGGACACCGTCGAGCACCTACAAAACCTGGAGGAGGTCCTCCAGCGACTGGATCACGTAGGGCTGCGGCTGAAGAGGTCGAAATGCGTCTTTATGGCAACAGAAGTGGAGTTTTTGGGGAGAAAGATCGTGGTGGACGGCATTCGGCCCACAGACACCAAGACAGAGGTTATCAAGAACGTGCCCAGGCCACAGAACGTCACGGAGCTGCGGTCGTTCCTGGGAGTCGTCAGCTATTTTGGTAACTTCCTACCGGGGTTAAGCACCCTCTTAGAGCCCCTACATGTGTTATTGTGTAAAGGTGAGAACTGGGTATGGGGAAAAAAACAAGTAATTGCTTTTGAGAAAGCCAGATACATTTTATGCTCCAACAAGCTGCTTGTATTGTATAACCCGTGTAAAAGACTTGTGCTAGCATGTGACGCCTCGTCGTACGGAGTAGGGTGTGTATTACAACAAGCTAACGTAGCGGGGAAGTTGCAACCTGTCGCCTATGCCTCCGGGAACTTGTCTAAGGCCGAGAGGGCCTTCAGCATGATTGAGAAAGAGGCATTAGAGTGTGTGTTTGGGGTAAAGAAAATGCATCAGTACCTGTTTGGTCTCAAATTTGAGCTGGAAACCGATCACAAGCCCCTCATATCCCTGTTTGCTGTAAACAAGGGGATAAATACTAATGCCTCAGCCTGCATACAAAGGTGGGCACTCACGCTATCAGCATATAACTATACCATCCGCCACAGGCCAGGCACCGAGACCTGTGCGGATGCTCTCAGTTGGCTACCATTGCCCACCAAGGGTGGAAATGGCACAGCCTGCAAACTTGTTGATGACCATGGAAGCATTTGAAAATGATAAATCACCTGTCACGGCCCGCCAGATTAGAACTTGGACCAGCCAAGATTGTTATGTATTGTCCAGGTACATTAAATGTATAATTACAATGGTGCACCACAGAGACCCGAAAGTACTTGCAAGACAGAGTATAAAAGGCTGCCCACCACACTTGAGAGGCACTCTGGAGTTACACAATGAAGGACTAAGCTCACAGCAGTTACTACAACACCACACTGTGTGGAGTCAGTGATTTGAGTGCTACATACACCACAAATTGGCGACGAGGACACGGACGAGCTTCACGCAACCATGGCTACTCTGGGCTCGCTAAAGGATTTTACAGTGGGTAATGACTGGAAGGCCTTTACGGAAAGGCTCGAGTACTACTTTATAGCAAATGACCTGATGGGGGACATGGATGCACTGAGAGAGAAGCGTAAGGCGATATTGCTGTCCAGTTGTGGCGATGAGGTTTACTGTCATGTCAGGGATTTGCTGGCACCCACGAGCGCCAAGGACAGGTCATATGAGCAGCTGATTGAACTCATTCATGACCAACTGAAATGGAAGGAGAGCATCCTCATGGCCTGGCACAAATTCTACCATCACTGCAGACCTGAGGGCCAGGATGTCACTAAATATGCTGCAGACTTCAGGAGACTCGCGGTGCCGTGTGATTTTGGCACACACCTTCACGAGGCGTTGCGAGACATTTTTGTTGTGGGGATTGGCCATGAGGGTCTCCTTCACAAGCTGCTAGCCACTGAACCTACAGTCAGCCTGCAGCAAGCCATCAACATCAGCAGGGCAGTTATGACCTCAACTTGCAGCACCAAGCAGGTGATCCACACGGTCTCGAACCAGGCAGGTACTATCCACAGGATAGCGCCCGTCACGGACAAAACTGCAGAACGTGGCTCTGCCCAGGGCAGAGAGCATGGACCTCAGGGTCCTGGAACTCAGAGTCCGCTGAGGGGGGCTAATTGAGTAGCACCATGCTGGCGCTGTGGAGGAAGCCATGGGGCTCACCGGTGCAGGTTTGCGGAGTATACGTGCAATACCTGCCACACGAAAGGCCACCTTCAGCATATGTACAAAAGAACCATGACTCACCGTGTGGCTGAGGAGATGGTAGATGATCCACTATCCAGCGAGGAGCAGGGAGAAGAAGATGAGGCGTTTGGACTGTATACTTGCACCGACGATTCGGCCCCAGTGATTATGGAACTCAAGATTAACGGAGTCCCAGTGAGTATGGAAGTGGACACTGGGTCGGGTCAGTCACTGATGAGTCGGGAAACTTTTGAGAAACTGGTTCAACCCAGCTGCACGACCCAAGCTGGTCCCGGTCACGGCGAAGCTACGCACCTACACCAAGGAGCTGATACCTGTTCTTGGCAGAGCGGATATGCAGGTATCTCACGGTGGTGAGACGCACGGTTTACCTTTGTGGATCATTGCAGGCGATGGGCCGACGCTACTTGGCAGAAGATGGATGGGGATGGTCCGTGGGAGCTGGGAAGACTTCATTCCTTCACAGACCGCTGTCCCCCGTGTTCACAGGCAAAGCAGGCCTCCTCCAAAGGAACTCGCGACCGACCTCTGCCCTGCTCATGCTGCCGGCGGACAGCGGGGTCTCCCGGCACCGGGCCGGCCGTCACATCACCGGCTGATAGTTCGCTCTCCTGCTCCCCGCAGGGCCGTGGGAACCGGGGAAACCGGGGAAAGGACCCGGACCCGGGGCCTTCGAGTGGCGCCGCTCCGTGGCCGCGGCCTGCAGGGTCTCCTGTTCAGCAGCCCGGGAGAAGGTGCAGGATGTCGGTGCTGCGGAATGGTTGCAGGGTGTCGGCGCTGTGGAATGTTCTGAGCCGGTCCAGACAAAAGGTGACACGGGCCATACTTGGTGCTTGCTCTGTAAACAAGTGTGTGCTGGATTTCGTCAGGAAGATAAAGACTCACTGTGCCGAGCCCGTCACAGAGTACTGGACGAGCAACCTGGAACTGGTGATAATAAAGTAATGACCTTGCTGAAGGAGTTAAGATGGCGGCGAGCCTCGTGGCAGCAGAGTTGTGCAGGGAGAGAGGCAGGACCAGCAGAGCACCGAAAATGGCGGCCCCTCCGTGGAAACCTCGTGGAAAAACAAGATGGCGTCTTAAAAGGGAAATGTACCCAGGAGCCTTAAAAGGGCCTTACACCGTTGGCGGTCCCCACAAAGAGACTTTTGTAAGGGCAAGAGTGAGTCAAAATGATTAATGTGATTTGTACGATGACGTGATTATGACAAGAGTTAATAGTTTGATGCTGAAATGACTACTGTGTTTAAAATGATTGATATGATTTACGAAAAGAGTTAGAATCACAACACACAAGTAAAAGGGTTAATGGATCTGTGACTAACATGACTAATGGATTTATGCGATTTCCGATTTTATATGATTCATGCAATGGTTCAGCGGCTGCAGATGAGCCACAAAGGTGACTATTTTCTGAGAACAGAGGCAACGCACTAGTTGCGATACCCTGTCTCAGCGCAGCCTACTACCTCAGGCAAAAAGGGGCAGTATGCCACCACCATACCTCACCCAGTGGAGCGGGGATTAAATAACTGTTCAGTGTACCTGCAACCTTTTGATATAACTCTTCAATGAATCCATATGTACTGCACAAATGTACTGTCTATATATACCTGCTTTCTGTTGGAGATTATGCTTTGTACTTCATCACCCATGTAAGGACTGCAAATACCACAAACTTGCACCGGATCGCAAGCATAATCTCTACATGGGGGGCAGAAGAGGGAAGTGGATGGTCATGGACTCACACTCACAAATCAACCAGGACGAACAAGGCCGAGGTTACCGGCAATGTGCTTGTGGAACTGGGGGGGGAGTGAGATGTTATGTATTGTCCAGGTAAATTAGAGGTATAGTTACAATGGGGCACCACAGAGGGCAATATGGTGGGAGACCCAAAAGTACCTGCAATTCAGAGTATAAAAGGCTGCCCACCACACCTGAGAGGCACTCTGGAGTTACACAATAAAGGACTAAGGTCACAGCAGTTACTACAACACCAGACTGTGTGGAGTCAGTGATTTGAGTGCTACATACACCACAAATTTCCTCTGCTGTCCCTAGTAAAACACTGTGTACTGCATGGGAGCTGGGCCAGCATTCCCGTTGAAATACAAGAGCTAATCAAGCCATTCCAGCGGCGAAAGGATGAACTGTCCATTCAGGCAGACTGCCTGTTGTGGGGTAACCGCGTAGTGCTACCCAAAAAGGTCAGGGAGACGTTCATCTCGGATCTCCACAGCACACACCCGGGTATAGTAATGATGAAAGCGATAGCCAGATCCCACGTGTGGTGGCCCGGTATCGACTCTGACTTAGAGTCCTGTGTACGGCAATACAGCGTGTGTGCTCAGTTGAGCAACGTGCCCAGAGAGGCACCACTAAGTTTGTGGTCCTGGCCCTCCAGACCATAATCGAGGATCCATGTTGACGATGCGGGCCCGTTTCTCGGTAAAATGTTCCTGGTGGTGGTGGATACTTTTTCAAAATGGATTGAATGTGAAATAATGTCGGGAAGCACCGCCACCGCCACCATTGAAAGCCTGAGGGCCTTGTTTGCCACCCACGGCCTGCCTGACATACTGGTCAGTGACAACGGGCCATGTTTCACCAGTGCCGAATTTCAAGAATTCATGACCCGCAATGGGATCAAACATGTCACCTCGGCCCCGTTTAAACCAGCCTCCGATGAGCAGGCAGAGCGGGCTGTACAAACAATCAAACAGAGCCTCAAACGAGTCACAGAAGGCTCACTCCAAACCCGCCTGTCCCGAGTACTGCTCAGCTACCGCACGAGACGCCACTCGCTCACAGGGGTGCCCCCGGCTGAGCTACTCATGAAAAGGACACTTAAAACCAGACTTTCGCTGGTTCACCCCAACCTGCATGATCAGGTAGAGAGTACGCGGCAGCAACAAAATGTACATGATGGTCGCGCCACTGTGTCACGGGAAATTGATCTGAATAACCCTGTATATGTGCTAAATTATGGACATGGTTCCAAGTGGATCGCGGGCGCGTTGATAACTAAAGAAGGAAGTAGGGTGTTTGTAGTCAAACTAGACAATGGACAAATTTGCAGAAAGCACCTGGACCAAACGAGGCTGCGGTTCACAGACTGCCCTGAACAACCCACAGCAGACACCACCTTTTTCGAGCGCACAACACACACCCAAAGGATCAACGACACCACCCCGGACCAGGAAATCGAACCCATCATGCCCAACAGCCCAGCAAGACCAGGCTCACCCAGCAGCCCTGCAGGGCCAACAACATGCCAGCCCAGCGAGGGCACAGCCAACACACCAGAACAGACATTTGTACCGAGGCGGTTCACCAGGGAAAGACAGGCTCCCGACCGCCTCACCTTGTAAATAGTTTTCACTTTGACTTTGTGGGGGTGCGATGTCGTGTATCTGTAAAGCATGCACCCCCATGTTCTGCCACCAGGGAGTGCATCCCCTGAAGTCCCAAGGGATCCCAGCATCCCTTGGGAGCACTGTATATAAGCCAGCCCCTAAGGCCTGTTCCTCACTCTGGAGTGTCTTAATAAAGACTGAGGTCACTGTTACTTTAATCTCCCTGTGTGCAGTCTCATCTGTGTTAGGAACACAATAGTAACAGAAAAGGATTTCACTCCCTGAAGGTCCAACTAGTTGTCGACCACAATCAGATCATAATGGCAGTGAATGCCAAATGTCCGGGCAGCTTTGATGAGGCTCACATCCTGCGTGAGAGCGCTGTCTCTGACATGTTTAAGAGTCAGCCACAAGGACAATGCTGGATATTTGGTGGTAACCAATATGGCCTAGCCACCTGGCAGATGAACCCCTGCATGATACCCATACCAAGGCCGAGACACACGCAATGTGGTGCAGCAAACAATAACTGTGCTTAAACAGCGCTTCAGATGCCTGGACCAGTCAGGAGGAGAGCTACAATGCAACCCTGAGCAAGTAGCTAAATTTGTGGTTGTGTGCTCCATGCTGCACAACGTGGCTATCGGGAGGGGCCAAGAATTGCCTGATGCTCCACCTCAGGAGAGAGAGGATGAGGGGCTGGATGCTGACCTAGAGCCAGACAATCAGGCTGGCTGTGCAACCATGCCCACGCCTTCCTCCAGACCGCAAGAAAGGGCCCGTGTTGGCTACATCGTAGCAAAACTCTTTCATGAGGAGCTGATATCTGAACGATTTGCCTGAAATAACATTGCTGTGAGTGACAACGCTGACACACTGCTGTGTGTGTGCAGCTCAGACATCAATGGTGCCCATCATCTTTGTTAAGTCCAGAATAAACTAATGTGATGGAGTACTGTAGACGTAAGTGTGATCTTAGTCTCTTTATTCTAACTCCAGAGTATTGGTACAGCATGGGAGGCCTGCTTATATACAGTGCTCCCAAGGGATACTGAGATCCCTTGGGACTCCAACAGATACGCCCTCTGGTGATGGTAGAATGCTGGTTACATAGGGTTGCATACATAACAATCTTGGTGCCAGTTAAAGTTTATGTTGATTGAAGTTAAGATTTATTTAACCCTTTCATGTTAAGGAATCAACAGTGTGTAATGGTCCAGCTATCTGAGACAATGCACAAGGTTATGTTCAATAAAAAAAAATTATACCAACATTGGTCTGAAATCATAAGTGTCACAGTCAATAACACCCAAACCCCGTCCACACCCCACTTTTTCCACCATTGACATCAATCACGTGGTCAACATGTCCAGCAACACAGAATACAAATGCCAAGCAGGAGGGTGGCCACCTCCCTTCATACATTACGACAAATTGCATACACCCAGATGGAGATATAACACAACCATCACCTGCGGACATGCACCTCACTTTCCTTCCCCCCCCTCCCCACCTCTACCCCTTCCCCTCCTTGCTCAATGTCGCCTGGCTGAAGAGCTCCTCAGGCGGTGCCTCATTGCGGGGGATGAAGGCAGAGGCAGTGGTTGCATGGGTACAGGAGCAGGGGGGGCGGGGGGTGGTGCCGAGGGGGAAGCATTCTCTGATCCAGAAGCAGGATCTTGGTCCTGCCTCTCATCTGTCGTTTGCAGTGGTGGTGCGGAACCTAGGGACCACTGGGAGGCCTGTAGTATTCCTGGCTATCGCCTCCAGGGCTTCCGCCATCAGCGGAACGTACTCAGTCGTGGTGGCCAGCTGTTGGGATATACCTCCCAATGCATTGAGGAGCTGGTCGCCAATGTCTACAGTCCTGCTGGACAAGTCTACCATCTCTCCGCTCATATGTTGCCGTCGTGGACCAGACCTGGCGCGTCCATGAAACTTCTGCGGGGTTGGGGCCGTCCTGGAGACAAATGGGGTGCCCTGTGGTGAGCTGCTTGGGGCAGGTACCTCCAGACCCCAGACTGGGAATGACCGGACGAGCACTAGATGGCCTTGGGGTGGAATGGCTTCTGGAGCGTGGCGATGCACGTTCCTCGAAGTCCGTTCTCTCATCCGTAGAGAACAGATCCAGTGGATTGACAGGCAAGAATCTGACCTCCTCAGCATATGTAGGATCGTCCACCAAGTCCCCACCTTCTGGCCTCTGTGGACTTGCCTGGGGCAGCGCTGCTGGCTGAGCTGGAAATAAGGTTATTAGAGGAGAAGGGGGTGCTAGGGTCACAAGGTGATTCCTGTGCTACACACAGCATATGCACGACAAAAGCACCACCACTATCAAGATAATCACAGATATCACATTTCATGACCATCAACACATGGTGCATTGCAATGATTTTCATTAGGCCAGCATTATTTCTAGGACAATTTTAGAAATCATCTATCATATATGATTATTCGGATATGAGTGGGTGTGGCATCTATTGACTTTACATCACGCAATTGTGTAAACTTTACTCACATCGAATCACTTCAGGGTCTGCAGATGCTTGCATGGCTGTCACGTGTGCTTCCCCACGAGTGCGAGCACCCACTCCTCCGTCTCTGACATCGTGGGGACTGGTGGCCCTCCACTCGTTCGCCTCTGCATGGTCCTCATCATCAAGAGCTTCTTCTGTTAAAGGTGACAGGACGATATTGCATGAGATCATTGCTAGGTACTGTCACAGAGACTGATACAACACATAACGGATAGAAGTAATCATGATTATTATGATAATTATCATTCTTTACCTAAAGACATGCACCATGACCGCAGGCCTTGACTACAACATTCCTGGTAAAAGTGAAAGACCTCACATCTGCTGATAGCCACTCATGACTTTTACAAATCAAATTATATAAATACATAAGTACATGTAAATAAATATAATACTCTTGTGGATCCTACAAGGTCGTTCCATCATTTGCGACATTGGTTACCCTCGTTGGTCGCCGACGAGACCACCTCTGCTATCTCGGCCCATATCCTCTTGTAGGCCTTTGGGGTGGGCTTCCCACGCCCTCCGTGTGTTAAATCACCCCAGCGTGACTCGACCTCCTGCAGGAGGGGGGCATTTGCCTCATCCGAGAACCTCCTCGCTCTTTTGCGCCCTCCAATGTGCTCCTCTCCTCGCTCACTGCTCTCTCCAGCGTCAGTCTCCACAGCGTGCTGTGACACCTCCTCCTCTCCCTCTATTATAGGTCAAATTCGAGCAAATATGTGGTTGGTAACAGCTAATTTTGAGCTGTAAAGCTCTAAACTCTCCCTCCTTCCTCCCAAAGCAGCCACACCACAGCCACAGTCCCTCTCAGCTCCCTCTCTCTCTGTCTCCTCTTCTGCGCATGTCATGATGACACTTGACCTCCTGAATCGCGGGAATCGAGCGTTGCCATGTCATTGGTAAGGACGGCGACACTTTATGGCAGAAGGTCAGAGAGATTTAACACTACCACCCATTTCATAACGCTCGTGGTAACGCCCAATTTCAAAAATGGAAACTGGGGGCTTTGAGAATGGGCGACAAACTGGCGATCTGAAAACCCATTTTTACCGCCCACGCCAGAAATAATGCCCATTTTTGGGTGATCTGCACAAAAGTGTAAAATCTAACCCTATGTCCCCTAGTTTTATTTTCCCCTTTGAGTGGAACTATCATTCTGCATCCACCCTGTCGAGCCCCCTCATTATCTTATATGTTTTGATAAGATCACCTCTCATTCTTCTGAACTCCAATGAGTATAGGCCCAACCTACTCAACCTATCTTTTTAAGTCAACCTTCTTATCTCCGTAATCAACCTGTGAACCTTCTCTGGACAGCCTCCAATTCAAGTATATCCTTCCTTAAATACAGAGACCAAAACTGCATGCAGTACTCTAGGTGTGGCCTTACCAATAACCTGTACAGCTGTAGCAGGGCCTTTATTCCCTTTGCAATAAAGGCCAACATTCCATTTACCTTCCTGATTACTTGCTGTACCTGCATACTAACTTTTTTGTGTTTCATGCACAAGGACCCCCAGGTCCCTCTGCACTGCAACACTTTGCAATTTTTCTCCATTTAAATTGAAATTTGCTTTTCTATTTTTTTTGCCAAATGTGAGGGTAACCTCACATTTTCCCACATTATACTCCATTTGTCAAATTTTTGCCCACTCACTTAGCCTGTCTATATCCCTCTGCAGATTTGTTCTGTCCTCCTCACAGTTTGCTTTCCCATGCATCTTTGTATCATCAGCAAACTTGGCAACATTCCACTCGGTCTCTTCATTCAAGTCATTAATATAGATTGTAAATAGTTGAGGATCCAGCACCGATCCCTGCAGCACCCCACCAGTTACTGTTTGCTAACCGGAAAATTACCATTTATCCCGACTCTCTGTTTTCTGTTAGTTAGCCAATCCTCTATCCAGGCTAATATATTACCCCAATCCCGTGAACCTTTATCTTGTGCAGTAACCTTTTATGTGGCACCTTATCAACTGCCTTCTGGAAATCCAAATACACCACATCCACTGGTTCCCCCCCTTATTCACACTGCTCATTACATCCTTAAAGAACTCCAGCAAATTTGTCAAACATGATTTCCCTTTCATAAAACCATGCTGATTCTGCATGATTGAATTATGCTTTTCCAAATGTCCTGCTACTGCTTCCTTAATAATGGACTCTAGCATTTTCCCAATGACAGATGTTAGGCTAACTGGTCTATAGTTTCCTGCTTTTTGTCTGCCTCCATTTTTAAATAAGGGCATTACATTTGCGGTTTTCCAATCTATTGGGACCGCCCCAGAATCCAGGGAATTTTGGTAAATTACAAGCAATGCATCCACTATCTCTGCACCCACCTTTTTTAAGACCCTAAGATGTAAGCCATCAGGTCCAGAGGATATACATTAATGAATTGGCTTGGGGGTACAGGGCTCAAATTTAAGATTTGAAGATGACACAAAACTTGGAAGTGTAGTAAACACTGCTGAAGATAGTAATAGACTTATGGCTCAATTTTCCCCATGCCCGTTTTCTGGTATATTGCCAGAGTTACGCCCGTTTTTCAAGGCCAGAAATGCGGCAGAAATATTTTGCCAAAGTTTCCCCGATGTATAATTCGAATTTGGCGCCGTGCAGCGTGTCCAGTCACCTTGGGGGGTGGAACCTGCTGTCTGCGCCGAGAAACAAAGCCGCACCTTCTGCGCATGTGCGGCAAAAAAGTTACGTTTTTTACGTCGTCCCAATGGACACGCATGCTCAGTACAGCTCGGATTTGGCAATCGGTCATTTTTAAACAGCCAGTTATGTGTGAGAGAAGGAGTTCTGTGAGAGCATTGGGAAAATCGCAGCTGGAGCAATACAAGATGCAACGCAGTGCAAGGACCAAGAATTTCTTGCTGGAAGAAGTGGAGGCACTAGTTACTGTGCTTGAGAACAGATGGCAGGAGCTGGACACCAGCAGAGGTCACATAAAAGTTCCACCCAAAGAAATGAAGAAATGCTGGAACCAAGTTGCAGAAGATTACTGCGCAGTGGTGACCACCACGAGATCTGGAGGCCAGTGTAAAAAGAAATGGCAGGACCTTGGTCAAGTAGTTAGTGTAAGTAATATTTTCATTTATTCAATGGAATTGCAATTGCAATTGTAAATGTGATCAGCTGTATATGTCCCTCCCAGCAGAAAGACACCCTCTCTAAAAAGTTGCATTTTCCTCTTTGCAGAGGAAGGTGGCACATAATAAAAGGGAAAGAACTCGAACAGGAGGAGGCCCGGCAAATCTGCACCAACTGACACACTTTGAAGAGAGGTTCGCTGCTTTGATGGGTCCTGCCTGGAAAAAAGCAACCACCACTGCACAAGCTTGGCCCACGTTCGAGGGAGAGAGTAAGTCCTGCAAATTCATCATGGTCCTTCAAATCAGCCTGCTGCCTGGTCTGCGATGTGTGAGACTACTCATGTCACCCACCCTACCCCCTCCCCTGCTGCTAACCATTTGACTGTTCTGTTATATTTTGCAGAACTTGAGGTCAACCCTGACAATGCAGAAGGTTCAGACGAGTCTGAGCCTGCAGAGGAGAACATCTTCCAATCTAATGCTCCAGACCAAGAACATGGGGATGAGGGGGAGGGACCGGGGATGGAGCTGGATGAAGCTCCCACTATTGTACTGACTTTGGAGGAGGTGCCGCTCATGGAGGTGACAGCCCCTTCCGTGACTAGTGGTTTGAGTGTTGGTGGGACATTCCATGGTTTTATACCTTCCGAGGTTGCGGGTCCCTGTGGTGGGGTGCAACGAGGCACACCCAGGGCCCCACTTTACGAGGTTGCGGGTCCCAGTGATGTGCTGCAGCTCGACCATGCTCTCCTGAAGTGCAGGATCTAAGAGATGTGGTTCAGATGATGTCATTGAGTGTGGAGAGCATTTGATCTTACCCGATCACACCTAGACGCCATCAGTGGGGTGAGTGATGAGGTAGCAGAATTGTCGGGAGAAGTAACAGCAATGACACGAGAAATGGGAATGATATCTGGGACCATCAGTGAGCAAATAGTGGCCATGAGGGAGGGAATGTCAGAGGTAGTGCAAACCATGTCACTGACCATGAGGGAGGTAATGTTACAGGTAGTTCAGACTGTTTTGCTCAACATGAGGGACGGCATGTTGCAGGTTGTTGAGACACTGTCAGGGCGCATGAGGGACGGCATGTTTGGGGTTAGCTGCTGCAATAAGGGAACATGTCCAGACCCCGAGTCCATTGACTGAATGAACTGTCACTCCCACTCCAATCCCCACACCAGCCTCTGAAGAGCCCAAAGCGGGGCCCTTCAACTTGCCGCCTGGGCCCTCCAACTTGCTGCCTGACACCGACATCCCCCAACCTCAAGAGATGCGCAGAACCCGAGATGTTAGAAAGAATAAGCTTGGTACCAAGCCCAAAAACATTGCACCACGGTCTGCGGGTACGGGTGGAGTGTCCAAGACAAAGCACAGCAGGTGGTCTTAGAATAAGGGGAATGAAAGATGAGTGCAGCCTTTCTTTGCTGCTGTTGTTTTTGTTGTTGTTATTATTATTGTTACTGTTGTAACTGTTCTCAAATTAAAAGTGTTGTGTAATTATGTAAATTTACAAGTTTATAAGTGATCTTAAAGTTTTTCAGTGATCTTAAAGAGTCATATTAAAGTAAAGTTTGATACAAGAATAATTTTCTTAAAGTTAAGTTAAGTATATTGTCAACTTTTGAATAAAATATATTTTATATTACAACTGAATCATGTTCCATTAACACAACACAACATTACGGAACAGCTCCAAACAGTAAACATGTCCATGTGGAATAGTTGTCACTGAGCCCTCAGTAAAGCGTTCACGGATAAGCTGCTGGCGCAAGGCTCGAGCAATCGTTAAAGGGGCATGATGGCCTGCCCTCCTCCGCCATCGTGCCCTGGCCTGAGACACTTGCATGGCTTCCTCATCCTCGTCGTCCTCCTCCTCCTATTCCTCCTGCTCGCCACCTGCATCTTCCACATCATTATCATCAGCCACTCTCACCGCAAGTGGGTCTTCCACTACCAGGTGCTGCTGCCTCATGATGACTAAGTTATGCAGCATGCAGCACACAACATTGAACTTACCGACAATCTCAGGGGAGTATTGCTAGTAGCCTCTGGAATGGTCCAGGCATCGGAAACGCTGTTTCAATATGCCAATGGTCCTCTCAATGATGCTGCGCGTCGCAATGTGCGACATGTTGTATTGACGGTCAGCTTCCGTCCGGGTTACGCGTAGGGACATCATGAGCCAGGTGGCGAGGCCATACCCTTTGTCTCCCAGTAGCCAGCTCTGCCCTTCTGGCTGCTGCTAAAACATGGCTGATATAACGGTGTCGCATAGGATGAATGCAACATGAGTGCTCCCAGGGTATCTTGCATCAACTGACATGATGTGATGCATGTTGTCACATGCGTGCTACACATTATAGAGTGGAATCCTTTTCTGTTCCTGTACATCTCAGAATCCTTCAACGGTGCTCGCAAGGCGACGTGGGTACTATCAATGCAGCCCTGTACCTTTGGGAAGCCAGCAATCCTGGAGAAGCCCACAGCCCTGTCATGGATTGCTTCGGCGGTCATGGGGAACTTTATGAAGTCATTCCTATGCGTGTAAGTGCAGCCGTGACCTGCCAAATGGAGACATGTGTTGCATGTTGAGAGATGGCACACACACCCCCAGTTGTAGCTTGAAACGATCCAGAGGCATAGAAACAAGGGTTGTAAATTTGTGAAATTTGCTGCCTCAGAAAGCTGTGGAAGCCGGGACATTGAAAAATTTAAGACAGTTTCTTAACCAATAAGGGATTAAGGGGTTATGGGGACCGGGCAGGTAAGTGGACCTGAGTCCATGATTGGATCAGCCACGATGGTATTAAATGGCGGAGCAGGCTCGAGGGGCCGTATGGCCTATTCCTGCTCCTATTTCTTATTTTCTTATGTTTATTAATGAAAGTGCAGCTGTAATCTTAACTTCAACTGACAAAGCAGTCCTCCTGATACTTCTAGGTTGCAGGTTTGCTTTGACCAATTCACAGATCTCACTTGCAACTTCTTTGCAGACATGCAGCCTCTGACACAGTCTGCATCACTTTGGTCGAGGTACGAACGCCTGTCTCAATTACCCTCCTGCCCAGCACCCTATGGGCTATGATGTTCCTGATGCGATGAAGTCGAATCAATTGTCTCCTCCATAGCACCATAATACAGAAGGCTCGCACAAGGTATGGCATTGTTAGTATTTCCCCCATACTTAAACTTAACCGTTGAAAGAAGCTCAAAATGGCAGAAAAGCAGGCTGCACTTATGTATCTTTCCAGGTCTGTGGGGATGGACCACACGCAAAGGTCTTGTGACTGCTGCTCTTTCCCCCTCCCCGGGCTCCAAGCCTTCCAATTGGCACCTCTTCTCTCCTCCCCACCCGCATCACCTTCACCCCCCGCCCCCCCCCCCCCCCGCCTTTACTAATTGGAGTTTTGTGACTTCTCTCTCTCTCTCCCCCTCTCCAGGCTCCAAGCCTTCTGATTGGCACCTCTCCTCTCCTCTCCTCCCCACCCGCATCACCTTCACCCCACCCCCCCCCCCCCCCCGCCTTTACTAATTGGTGTCTTGTGAGTTCTCTCTCTCACTCAATGGGCTCCAAGCCTTCCAATCAGCACCTTGCTCTCTCTCTCTCTCCTCCCCGCACCCCACCCCTGCCACAGCTTGTTTTGTAGCCAAGCCCCGAGCTCCTGTGTCCAGGCGCGGGGCTGATTCTGCCGGCTAAACCTATGACCCTCCAGCTCTGCTTCAAGATGTTCGCTGGTGGCATGTGAGTGAGTTAAAAAATGAGAGAACTTCTGAAATCCAACAAATTTACATTTCTACGTTGACAAGTACAAAAAAGTTGAACTTTATTTTTGATGTTGACAGTGTTCTTGACTCCCTCCAAAATCTTCGATTTAAAAACAATGGCTTCTTTCAGCACAGATTTGTGAACGTGTGCTGGTTTTCTTAACTCACCAGTAGGTTTCTCAGGAGTGGGCAGATACGCCAACCTAAGACAAAAAAATGTTGGCCAAACTGCGAACAATTGAAAAAAAAACAGTGCAGACATGAGGGAATGCCCCCGATGACGTAAAAAAAAATTGACCTAGAAAAATCGTAACTTAATCAGTTACATCGGCGCAGATCGCAGGGGGAAACTTTGGAAAAAATAAATACGCCCAAAAAAACGGTGCATGCCAAAAAACGGTGCAAATAAACGGGGAAAATTGAGCCTTTAAAGAGGACATTGATAGCTGGTGGAATGGATGGACAAATGCCAGATGAAATTCAATGCAGAAATGTATGAGGTGATGTACTTTAGTAGGAAGAATGAGGAGAGATTATACAGGCCAAAGAATACAATTTTAAATGGGATGCAAGAAGAGAGAGACATGGAGGTGTTTATGCACAAATCTTAGAAGGTGGCAGGATAGATTAACAAAACAGTTAATAAAGCATATTGGATCCTGGGCTTTTAAAATAGAGGCAGAGGCCTAGAAATTGGGTATCGTCCCGTCTGGGGGCGGTAAAAGTTTGTGCCAGGCACAGAAGTCTCGCGCATCTCGATAAATTTGCGTTACCACCCCCAGAAGGAGTTGGAGCTCCACTTCCTTTCTGGAGTGGTAATAGGGCGCATGCCTCAGCAGTGCTATGCACTAGGCCACGTAGCAACCCCGCATCTGAGGGGCACTTGCCTCAATTAAAGGAAAGGGCCCAAGCTGCATACTCTGCCAAAGAAGAATCTATCTACCTGGCCCACCAGGGAGCGGAGTGCTGGACTGAGCGATCGCAGCACCAGCCCACGAAGAAACTGCAACCAGAGGAGCAACAAAAAGGTCCAATTTCTTTTCAGCTGGCCACCTCGCTTTTAATTTTCGCCTCGGTAACGTCCAGCCACCCGTTACGCGTCCCCAGTCGCTGTTATCGCCCGGTGCTGCTTCAGGGGGAAAAACCCAATTTAGGGGCCAGGGCAATGTGCTCGGTGATGACATAACAATCTGACACACTTACCTGATGTGATGCCGAAGCAAAGGGAAGCTGCTGAAAAATTTAGCAAATTTATTTTTAAGTACCTCTAAACTACCTTTTAATGATGATAATTGTCTGGTCCGTCGCTTGGTGTTGGGACTGTGACCTGCAGCTAGATCCGACACTTTGGAAACTTACAAGGAGGCGGGTTCAGAGCAGGATCCCGCCACGCTGTCAATCACGGCCATTTTGACATAACGGGCCCACCTCCAAACTCGCATTCGCAGGGTTGGTAAGATTCTGATCTAAGAGTGGAACTTTGTTTTCGTTTGAGATAAAATGTAGGGGGCCTACCCTTTACTACTGTGGCATAATATATGATTACACCAATGCACTGCACCATCAGGGGGCCATTTTCTTTTGCAGTGACAAAGCTGTTTATTCCACTCTTGACAGTTCTAGTCTGTAATTAATCAAAACTAAATCATAAAATAGAATCATAGAATCATACAGCACAGAAGGAGGCTGTAATGAGATAATGCATGGCACCCTAGAGCTAGGAGGTATCGAGATAATGTATAGTGCCCGCTAACTATGAGGTATAGGGAGCTGTTTTCAGAGAGAAAGTTTGTGAAGTAATGCCATCTTAAGCTCCAAATGGCTGTCTGAGATCACCCAAATAAATAAAGTTAAGTTGAACTAAAAGTGTTCAAGAGACATAAAATACATGGTGTCAGAAGCGGAGACTTTCATTGAACGCATTTATGACCGACATATTGGAACTGTAAGACATTTTCGAGCCGATCGGAATCGACGTTAAGCAATGCAGTGCAGAGTGTGCTTCCTACACATCGTGCGTGGATCCGTGAAGGGCGATAAATAGTCATAAGCTTGTAAAATAATCAAGAGGCATTAGTAAAGTAAACTTAAAGTGGCATAAATTATTGCAGAGCCTCGATTGAAAAAGTATTTCGACAATTACATGACCATGATATTGTACTATTAGACTTGTTCTAGCCCTCTGGGTATTTGAACTGTATACATGTATTTGACAAACTCAAAGTTCTAAACTGTAGCGAACTATCATAGCCACCATGGTGCCAACTCCCACGCACAATCCTCTCCCACCTCCATTACAGGGTGACTGGCGATTTGAAAGCCAACTGGAAAAGATTCAAACAGTTGTGGAACAGCTATAAAATTATCACAAATATTGTGGAAAAACCAGTTAGAGTTAGGGTGCAACGTTTATCACTGCCATTGGCAGCAATGCCCTAGATATCCACAATAATCTTCCCTACAAATCAGAGGAAGCCAAGCAGGAAATTGAGATTATTTTGAAGCTCTGGGAAAAGCACTGTAAAGGTAAAACCCCAACATCATCTATGAACGGTATCAGTTTAATTATTGTGTACAAGGGGACGAGCGGTTTAACAGATATTTCATGAAAGTGAGAGAACTAGCATCGGCATGTGATTTCAGCAATTTGTGGGATGATTTTGTCAGTGACCGCATAGTCTGCGGAATATCTGATAACGCTCTGCATAAGAGGCTGTTGCAAGAATCAAGCCGAACACTCGATAAATGTGTGATGCACTGTAAAGCTACAGAGGCCACAGTTGCACAAATGAAATCCATGAAACTCACTAAAACAGACTCTGAAGATGCCAAAGCTGTCAGACAGAAACCCCGACCCACAAAGAAAGAAATCACAGACGAAGAGTTCAAGAACAATTGCAGATATTGTGGCAAAAGACATGGGCGCAAACTTGGTGGACTCACCGCCCGCTGCTGCCGACTGCCGCCAAGTTTTCTGGGTGGTCTCCCCTTGGTGCTGGTTTCGTGGAGGCCTCCCGCCGGCGGGGAGGGAAGACCGCTGGGAACCGCCAGCTGGCGTCCGCTAGCGCGCAACTGACGAAAGTGTCCTCCCGCCCGCCGAGTTGCCAGTTTGCTCCAGGCGGGAGTTGGCGGCAGCAGGAGGAAGGACCGCCACATGGAGGCAGGTCTATCCTCAACGGTAGGTATGAGGACCTGCAAAAAAAGGTTAGTAAATGTATTTTATTTTTTTATTTACAGCGACTCAGGTGTATGGGGTCCCGTGAAGGTTTTCCAGTATTTTGTTTTGGTGTAAATTTTTATTTTTATGTGTTCAACCTCCCTGGGCCCCACTCAATCTTCGACGGTACTTTGCCAAGGATTGCATTTGGCGCCGAGATTGGGAGGTCCTGCCCACTGCCGCTCAGATTCATGGCGTATGTTGTTCTTTTGCCGCCGGGCAGTCATTCCAGGACTTTTTAATAAAACTCCCGTCCAAAGTACTGTCAGGTCTCTCAGCAGTCCTTTGGGTGGCACTTGGATGGGACTTAGCTTCCACTAAGTTCGGGCCCAATATCTGATAAAAAACTAAATGCCCAGCATATGGGAAGACATGCACAAGTTGCGGCAAACTAAATCACTTTTCTCAAAAGTGCAGACAGAGTGGATCAAGGCAGAAGTCTACACATAACCTAAATATAAGGGAAAGCCAAAAGTTCACACACGATGTGAAGAGAGTTATGATTCTGATTTTGAAGTCATGACTGTAAAGATGCTTAGTAAAGTTCATCGCACAATCAAGGACAAAGCTGACAGAAAGTATCCAAACAAGATTATTGCTACCTTCTCCATTAAAGGTCAAATGGTAAAAATGCAAATAGATTGTGGGCCCACATGCAATGTGCTAACCCTTAGATACTTACCTAAAGGCTGAAAGATAAAAGAATCTAAGACAATACTTTCACCATATGCCAACCATGCAACCATTCCCGTGGTAGGGACTTGTAATGTGCCACTGGAAAATACAAAGAACAAGCAAAAGTACATTGTGATCATTGAGGACCAAAGTACACCACTGATTGGCTCACACACTGCTCAACAGCTACAACTGATAAAAGTGCAGTCTCAGAGTATCGCGGTGGTAAATGAACCATGTGAATCGCAAACTACGAACAAGGCAAACGTCTCGCTAGCATCAAAAACTGATGTCAGCAATGCGTATCCGGATGTGTTTAAGTGACTTGGACACATGTCAGGGACAATTCACCTTGAACTTAATGAATCAGCGATCCCAGCTGTAATACCACCAAGACGGGTGCCAATATCAATCACACAAACACTAAAAGCGCAACTCGATTATTTGGAAAAATGACAAATCATAACGAAAGTGGTTGAACTGACTGTACAAAAACCAAATGAAAAGATACGTGTACTATTGACCTTAAACATCTGAGCAATGTCCTGAAAAGTGGACACTATCCACATCTTGTGATCGATGATATCTTGCCACAGATGTCACTAAAGCAGACTGCAAGGAGGGTTTTTTGTAATGTGACACAGAGTCCTCCTACCTCACGAGCTTCCAGACTCCATGGGAACGATATCAATATAATAGAATGCCAGTTGGCATCAGTCCTGCCTCGGAAATCTTCCAGCAGAAGCTAAACAGTACCTCGAGGGTCTAGATGGAGTCTACAAGATTGCAGATGATATCTTGATCACTGGACGCAGTGAGACACTTAAAGAGGCCAATCACGACACAAACTTACGCAAATTCATGCAGAGATGCAGAGAGCAAAACATCAAACTAAACTTCGGTAAGTTCGAAGTTGACCCAAGCAAAGTGGTTGCAATCAACAAATTGCAGAAACCGTAGGATGTCGCAAGTGTACAACGATTTGTCGGCATGACAAAGTACCTTGCAAAATTCTTGCCAGATCTTTCAGACCTCAGCGAGCGGTTTATTCATAAAGACTAGGTCTGAAAATGGACTGAAGAACAAGACAAAGCATTTGAAGCTATCAAACAACGCGTGACAGATTCTCCGGTGCTCGGGTACTTTGACCACAAACTTGCAACTGAAGGTCAAGGCAGTGTTTCGAGCAAGGATCTTGGGTTCATCCTTCTGCAACAGAGACAACCAATTGCATACGCGAGCCTAGTGCTCACTCCAGCAGAAACGCGATACTCTCAAATCGAAAAGGAGCTGCTTGTTCTAGTCTTTGGGAGGCAACAAAACCATCAATCTGTATACGGTGCCGCAGGGATCGGTGCTGGGGCCTCAACTATTTACAATCTATATTAATGACTTGGATGAAGGGACTGAGTGTAATGTAGCCAAGTTTACAGATGATACACAGATAGGAGAGCGCAAATTGTGAGGAGCACAAAAGAAATCTGCAAAGGGATATAGACAGGCTAAGTGAGTGGGCAAATATTTTGCAGATGGAGTATAATGTGGGAAAATGTGAGGTTATCCACTTTGACAGAAAAATAGAAAAGCAAATTAAAATTTTAAATGAAAAAAAATTGCAAATTGCTGCAGTGCAGGGGGAACTGGGGGTCCTTGTGCATGAAACGCAAAATGTTAGTAAGCAGGTACAGCAAGTAATCAGGAAGGCAAATGGAATGTGACCTTTATTGCAAGGGGGATGGAATATAAAAGCAGAGAAGTCCCACTACAACTGTACAGGGTATTGGTGAGGCCACAGCTAGAATATTGTGTACAGTTTTGGTCTCTATATTTAAGGAAGGTTCATCATTATCATAGGTGGTCCCTTGATTGAGGATGACTTGCTTCCACATCAAAAGGAATGAGTTTGCAGATGTTTCAATGAAGGACCCACTATTCCAGTCCTGAATCCCAGGGGTGGAACATTGTGGGCCATCCCGACCTGCGAGGGGACACCACCGC
Organism: Pristiophorus japonicus; assembly: GCF_044704955.1. Classification (NCBI taxonomy): domain Eukaryota; kingdom Metazoa; phylum Chordata; class Chondrichthyes; family Pristiophoridae; genus Pristiophorus; species Pristiophorus japonicus. The sequence goes on along the minus strand of NC_091978.1, from coordinate 337,996,192 downwards.
AGGTCTGGAGGATAAGAGAGCTGCAACCTCCAGAGTGAGCTGCTCCAAGTGTGCGACGGCTTCAAAGTAGGCGATTGGGTGACGTCATCAAGGTCCAGGTCGCTGTTTGGAGCATGGGCAGGAAGATCGGTGGGACACAGGCACAGCGGAGGAGCGGGAAGGTCGGGGCAGATGAATGGCAAGAGATTGTGGCGGAGGTGTGACGAAAGATTCAGGCAAAGAAGCGACGAGAGAGGAAGGATATGCTTGGAGGCTGTTCAGAGAAGGTTCACTCGGTTGATTCTGGAGATGAGGGGGTTGACTTATGAACATAGGTTGAGTAGGTTGGGCCTATACTCATTGGAGTTCAGAAGAATAAGCGGTGATCTTATCGAAACATATAAGATAATGAGGGGACTCAACAAGGTGGACGCAGAGAGGATATTTCCACTTGTAGGGGAAACTGAAACTAGGGACACAGTCTCAGAATAAGGGGCTGCCCATTTAAAACTGATATGAGTAGGAATTTCTTCTCTCAGAGAGTTCTAAACTGGTGGAATTCTCTGCTCCAGAGAGTTGTGGAGGCTGGATCATTCAATATATTTAAGGCAGAGATAGACAGATTTTTAGCGATAAGGGTTATGGGGAGCGAGCAGGGAAGTGGAACTGAGTCCATGAGCAGATCAGCCATGATCTTATTGAATTGCAGAGCAGGCTCGGGGGGCCAAATGGCCTACTACTGCTCCTATTTCTTATGTCTTAAGATCACGCTATGGACAGACCATAAGCCTTTGGTTGCTATAGGACGCAAGCCGTTATCTGCAGCACCCAAGCGACTACAACATCTGCTCATTCGCCTCAACCGATATGACGTCAAAATAAAGTATCAACCAGGAAAAGAAATGTCCCAAGCAGACACCCTTTCGGATTGGCTCACGAACATAAAACAGAGAGTTGGGATAAATGGTTCATTCTCAAGTTGGCAATCAGTAACTAGTGGGGTGCCGCAGGGATCAGTGCTGGGACCTCAATTATTTACAATCTATATTAACGACTTGGAAGAAGTGACCGAATGCAACGTAGCTAAGTTTGCTGATGATACAAAGATGGGAGGAAAAGCAATGTGTGAGGAGAACACAAAAAATCTGCAAAAGGACATAGGCAGGCTAAGTGAATGGGCAAAAATTTGGCAGATGGAGTATAATGTTGGAAAGTGTGAGGTCATGCACTTTGGCAGAAAAAAAATCAAAGGACAAGTTATTATTTAAATGGAGAAAGATTGCAAAGTGTTGCAGTACAGCGGAACCTGGGGGTACTTGTGCATGAAACTCAAAAGGTTAGTATGCAGGTACAGCAAGTGATCAGGAAGGCCAATGGAATCTTGGCCTTTATTGCAAAGGGGATGGAGTATAAAAGCAGGGAAGTCTTGTTACAGTACACACGGTATTGGTGAGGCCACACCTGGAATACTGTGTGCAGTTTTGGTTTCCATATTTACCAAAGGATAAACTTGCTTTGGAGGCAGTTCAGAGAAGGTTCACTAGGTTGATTCCGGAGATGAGAGGGTTGACTTATGAGGAAAGGTTGAGTAGGTTGGGCCTCTACTTATTGGAATTCAGAAGAATGAGAGGTGATCTTATCAAAATATATAAGATTATGAGGGGGCTTGATGAGGTGGATGCAGAGAGGATGTTTCCACTGATAGGGGAGACTAGAACTAGAGGGCATAATCTTAGAATAAGGGGCCGCCCATTTAAAACATGAGATGAAGAGAAATTTGTTCTCTCAGAGGGTTGTAAATCTGTGGAATTTGCTGTCTTGGAGAGCTGTGGAAGCTGGGACATTGAATAAATTTAAGACAGAAATAGACAGTTTCTTCAACGATAAGGGAATAAGGGGTTATGCGGAGCGGGCAAGGGACACCTCCTGTGCTATGTGAGAACTCAGGGATGCTTCCAGTGTCCCTGATGATGATATGTGCGGGAAGTGTATCCTGCTGCATCTCCTGACAGACCGAATTGCGGTACTGGAGCTGCAGGTGGATTCACTCTGGTGCATCCACGATGCTGAGGATGTCATGAATAGCATATTTAGTGAGTTGATCACACTGCAGGTTAAGGTTACACAGACAGATAGGGGATGGGTGACCAACAGGAAGAGCAGTGGAATGAAGATAGTGCAGGGGTTCCCTGCGGTCATCCCCCTCCGAAACAGATATACTGTTTTGGGTGCTGTTGGCGGGGATGACTCATCAGGGGAGGGCAACAGCAGCCAAGTTTATGGCACCGTGGGTGGCTCTGCTGCATAGGAGGGCAGGAAAAAGAGCGGGAGAGCTAGAGTGGTAGGGGATTCTATTGTAAGGGGAATAGATAAATGTTTCTGCAGCCGCAATCGAGACTCTAGGATACTATGTTGCCTCCCTGATGCAAGGGTCAAGGATGTCTTGCAGCGGCTGTAGGACATTTTGGAGGGCGGGGGGGGGCGGGGGTGAACAGTCAGTTGTCATGGTGCATATAGGCACCAACGATATAGGTAAAAAATGGGATGAGGTCCTACAAGCTGAATTTAGGGAGCTAGGAGTTCAATTAAAAAGTAGGACCTCAAAGATGGTAATCTCAGGATTGCTACCAGTGCCACGTGCTAGTCAGAGCAGGAATCGCAGGATAGCTCAGATGAATACATGGCTTGAAGAGTGGTGCAGAAGGGAGGGATTCAAATTCCTGGGACATTGGAGCCGGTTCAGGGGGAGGTGGGACCAGTACAAACCAGACGGTCTGCACCTGGGCAGGACCGGAACCAATGTCCAAGGGGGAGTGTTTGCTAGTGCTGTTGGGGGGGGGGGGGGTTAAACTAATATGGCAGTGGGATGGGAACCTATGCAGGAAGACAGAGGGAAGTAGAATGGGGGCAGAAACAAAAGATAGAAAGAAGAAAAGTAAAAGTGGAGGGCAGAGAAACACAAGACAAAAATCAAAAAGGGCCACATTACAGCAAAATTCTAAAGGGACAAAGTGTGTTAAAAAGACAAGCCTGAAGGCTCTGTGCCTCACTGCGAGGCGTATTCATAATAAAGTGGACGAATTAACTGCACAGATAGCTGTTAATGGATATGATGTCAGTGGGATTACGGAGACATGGCTCCAGGGTGACCAAGGCTGAGAACTCAACATCCAGGGGAATTCAACATTCAGGAAGGATAGACAGAAAGGAAAAGGAGGTGGGGTAGCATTGCTGGTTAAAGAGGAAATTAACGCAATATTAAGGAAGGACATTAGCTTGGATGATGTGGAATCTGTATGGGTGGAGCTACGGACCTCCAAACAGTAGTAGTAAGGTTGAGGACAGCATCAAACAAGAAACTGGGGATGCGTGCAATAAAGGTACAGCAGTTATCATGGGCGACTTTAATCTATATATAGATTTGGCTCACCAAACTGGTAGCAATACGATGGAGGATTTCCTGAAGTGTATTAGGGATGATTTTCGAGACCAATATGTCGAGGAACCAACTAGAGGGCTGGCCATCCTAAACTGGGGGATGTGTAATGAGAAAGGACTAAGTAGCAATCTTGTTGTGCGAGGCCCCTTGGGGAAGAGTGACAATAACATGGTAGAATTCTTTATTAAGATGGAGAATGATGCAGTTAATTCAGAGACGAGGGTGCTGAACTTAAGGAAAGGGAACTTCGATGGTATGAGACGTGAATTAGCTAAAATAGACTGGAGAATGATACTTAAAGGGTTGACGGCGGATAGGCAATGGCAAACATTTAAAGATCACATCGATGAACTTCAACAATTGTACATCCCTGTCTGGAGTAAAAATAAAACAGGGAAGGTGGCTCAACCGTGGCTAACAAGGGAAATTAAGGATAGTGTTAAATCCAAGGAAGAGGCATATAACTTGGCCAGAAAAAGCAGCAAACCTGAGGACTGGGAGAAATTTAGAATTCAGCAGAGGAGGATAAAGGGTTTAATTAGGAGGGGGAAAATAGAGCATGAGAGGAAGCTTGCTGGGAACCTAAAAACTGACTGCAAAAGCTTCTATAGATATGTGAAGAGAAAAAGATTAGTGAAGACAAATGTAGGTCCCTTGCAGTCAGATTCAGGTGAATTTATAATGGGGAACAAAGAGATGGCAGACCAACTGAACCAATACTTTGGTTCTGTCTTCACGAAGGAAGACACAAATAACTTTCCGGTTTTCTAGGGGACCGAGGGTCTAGTGAGAAGGAGGAACTGAAGGAAATCCTTATTAGGCGTGAAACTGTGTTGGGGAAATTGATGGAATTGAAGGCCGATAAATCCCCGGGGCCTGATAGTCTGCATCCCAGAGTACTTAAGGAAGTGGCCCTAGAAATAGTGGATGCATTGATGATCATTTTCCATCAGTCTGTCGACTCTGGATCAGTTCCTATGGACTGGAGGGTAGCTAATGTAACACCACTTTTTAAAAATGGAGGGAGAGAGAAAACACTTAATTATAGACCGGCCAGCCTGACATCAGTAGTGGGGAAAATGTTGGAATCAATTATTAAAGATGAAATAGCAGTGTATTTGGAAAGCAGTGACAGGATCGGTCCAAGTCAGCATGGATTTATGAAAGGGAAATTATGCTTGACAAATCTTCTGGAATTTTTTGAGGATGTAACTAGTAGAGTGGACAAGGGAGAACCAGTGGATATGGTGTAGTTGGACTTTCAAAAGGTCCCACACAAGAGATTGGTGTGCAAAATTAAAACACATGGTATTGGGGTTAATGTACTGATGTGGTTGGCAGACAGGAAGCAGAGAGTTGGGATAAACAGGTCCTTTTCAGAATAGCAGGCAGTGACTAGTGGAGTGCCGCAGGGCTCAGTGCTGGGACCCCAGTTATTTACAATATACATTAATGATTTAGATGAAGGAATTGAGTGTAATATCTCCAAGTTTGTAGATGACACTAAGCTGGGTGGCAGTGTGAGCTGTGAGGAGGATACTAAGACGCTGCAGGGTGACTTGGACAGGTTCGGTGAATGGGTAAATGCATGGCAGATGCAGTATAATGTGGATAAATCTGAGGTTATCCACTTTGGTGGCAATACACGAAAGCAGAATATTATCTGAATGGTGGCAGATTAGGAAAAGAGGAGGTGCAACGAGACCTGGGTGTCATGGTACATCAGTCAGTGAAAGTTGGCATGCAGGTACAGCAGGCGGTGAAGAAGGCAACTGCTATGTTGGCCTTCATAGCTAGGGGATTTGAGTATACGAGCAGGGAGGTCTTACTGCAGTTGTATAGGGCCTTGGTGAGGCCTCACCTGGAATATTGTGTTCAGTTTTGCTCTCCTAATCTGAGGAAGGACATTCTTGCTGTTGAGGGAGTGCAGCGAAGGTTCACCAGACTGATTCCCGGGATGACAGGACTGACTTATGAGGAGAGGCTGGATCAACTTTGCCTGTATTCACTGGAGTTTTGAAGGATGAGAGGGGATCTCATAGAAACATACAAAATTCTGACGGGACTGGACAGGTTAGATGCAGGAAGAATGTTCCCGATGTTGGGGAAGTCCAGAACTAGCGGACACAGTCTAAGGATAAGGGGTAAGCCATTTAGGACTGAGATGAGGAGAAACTTCTTCACTCAGAGAGTTGTTAACCTGTAGAATTCCCTACCGCAGAGAGTTGTTGATGCCAGTTCATTGGATATATTCAAGAGGGAGTTAGATATGGCCCTTACTGCTAAAGGGATCAAGGGGTATGGAGAGAAAGCATGAAAGGGGTACTGAGGGAATGATCAGCCATAATATTATTGAATGGTGGTGCAGGCTCGAAGGGCCGAATGGCCTACTCCTGCACCTATTTTCTATGTTTCTATGTTTCGAAGTGGACTTGAGTCCATGATCGGATCAGCCATGATGGTATTAAATGGCGGAGCAGGCTCGAGGGGCCGTATGGCCTACTCCTGCTCCTATTTCTTATGTTCTTATTGATTGCACAACGCTTCCTCGGTCGCTACACAAAGACAAACATGCCAATCGCAAAGGAGCTAATCAAACCAAGAATCATACACAATGTCATTGTCAACAAAGAAAGGAACCATGCCAAACAAGCACACTACTACAACAGAGGTGCTATAGCACTTCCTACACTGCAGGAAGGAGAAACAGTGGAACTCAAACAAATGCGAGAAAGCAAAGAGTGGCAAAAAACTCAGGTTCAGAAACAAGTCGGCATTAAATCATATCAAGTCATTATAGAAGATGGCTGTGAGTATCGCAGAAATAGGAAACATCTGAGAAAGAGCGCTGAGACATTCATTGAAATTCCAGAGATCTCAGTGACACCTATACACGATCCGCTACCAACACAGCCAACTAACACACTAAACAGCACTTCAACAACAACATGTGAAAACAGAGCTACGTTGCCTGATATTTCCCCTCAGAACACTAATAAAGGGACTAAAGCGATCAGTGCACAGAACACCACTGAAACAACCAGTTTGAGGCAAAGCAACAGAATCCGCACAACACCAAAATACCTGGAACACTATGCACAGAAATATGAAATCATGGACACTGGACACTTGGATAAAGAATTAATAAGACACATGTTTTGTTGTTGTTTGTTGAACTTGTAGTTGTTTAATACATGTATTCATAAGAAGTTGATGACCCGTTTATATTGAAGCTAACTTTGATTCATTTTTGTTTCTTAAGAAAGGAAAGGTGTAACGAGTTAATGGCCCAGAAGTCCCGGCCTTCCCGGGTCCGTATGGAGTGTTTACGGACCCAGGAAGATATCGCAAAAGCCGGTTTTCAGTGCACAATGCGCGTGTGCTAAAAACCGACTTTTCCGGTCTGTCAAGTTCCAGCTTGACGGATCCTCCGCATCTCGGGAGCAAGGACATTTGTAAGGGCAAGATTGCTGTATTTACCTATATCTTGCCCAGCAAATGTCCTGAAATCTCTTGTGCCTGATAAAAGCAGGCGCATAGCCTACTTTTACAGGTGTAAGAGTGTTAAAACACACAAAAATATAAGGTTAAATTAAAAAAACACATTTTATTGTTGAAAACCCTGTCCACTAAGGTAAGTTTATTTAAACCATAATTTAAAAAACTTTTTTAAAAATCGGAATTTTTTTTTCTAAGACATTTATTAACTTTAATTTCAATTAATTTTAATTATATGAGGTGTGTTTCTTATTTTTTATTATAGAAACATAGAAACATAGAAAATAGGTGCAGGAGTAGGCCATTCGGCCCTTCGAGCCTGCACCGCCATTCAATGAGTTCATGGCTGAACATGCAACTTCAGTACCCCATTCCTGCTTTCTCGCCATACCCCTTGATCACCCTAGTAGTAAGGACTACATCTAACTCCTTTTTGAATATATTTAGTGAATTGGCCTCAACAACTTTCTGTGGTAGAGAATTCCACAGGTTCACCACTCTCTGGTTGAAGAAGTTTCTCCTCATCTCGGTCCTAAATGGCTTACCCCTTATCCTTAGACTGTGACCCCTTGTTCTGGACTTCGCCAACATTGAGAACATTCTTCCTGCATCTAACCTGTCTGAACCCATCAGAATTTTAAACATTTCTATGAGATCCCCTCTCATTCTTCTAAACTCCAGTGAATACAAGCCCAGTTGATCCAGTCTTTTTTGATATGTCAGTCCCGCCATCCCGGGAATCAGTCTGGTGAACCTTCGCTGCACTCCCTCAATAGCAAGAATGTCCTTCCTCAAGTTAGGACACCAAAACTGTACACAATACTCCAGGTGTGGCCTCACCAAGGCTCTGTACAACTGTAGCAACACCTCCCTGTAATCAAATCCCCTCGCTATGAAGGCCAACATGCCATTTGCTTTCTTAACCGCCTGCTGTACCTGCATGCCAACCTTCAATGACTGATGTACCATGACACCCAGGTCTCGTTGCACCTCCCCTTTTCCTAATCCGTCACCATTCAGATAATAGTCTGTCTCTCTGTTTTTACCACCAAAGTGGATAACCTCACATTTATCCACATTACACTTCATCTGCCATGCATTTGCCCACTCACCTAACCTATCCAAGTCACTCTGCAGCCTCATAGCATCCTCCTCGCAGCTCACACTGCCACCCAACTTAGTGTCATCTGCAAATTTGGAGATACTACATTTAATCCCCTCGTCCAAATCATTAATGTACAATGTAAACAGCTGGGGCCCCAGCACAGAACCTTGCGGTACCCCACTAGTCACTGCCTGCCATTCTGAAAAGTACCCATTTACTCCTACTCTTTGCTTCCTGTCTGACAACCAGTTCTCAATCCAGTTCAGCACACTACCCCCAATCCCATGTGCTTTAACTTTGCACATTAATCTCTTGTGTGGGACCTTGTCGAAAGCCTTCTGAAAGTCCAAATATACCACATCAACTGGTTCTCCCTTGTCCACTCTACTGGAAACATCCTCAAAAAATTCCAGAAGATTTGTCAAGCATGATTTCCCTTTCACAAATCCATGCTGACTTGGACCTATCATGTCACCTCTTTCCAAATGCGCTGCTATGACATCCTTAATAATTGATTCCATCATTTTACCCACTACTGATGTCAGGCTGACCGGTCTATAATTCCCTGTTTTCTCCCTGCTTTTTTAAAAAGTGGGGTTACATTGGCTACCCTCCACTCGATAGGAACTGAACCAGAGACTATGGAATGTTGGAAAATGACTGTCAATGCATCTGCTATTTCCAAGGCCACCTCCTTAAGTACTCTGGGATACAGTCCATCAGGCCCTGGGGATTTATCGGCCTTCAATCCCATCAATTTCCCCAACACAATTTCCCGACTAATAAGGATTTCCCTCAGTTCCTCCTTCTTACTAGACCCTCTGACCCGTTTTATATCCGGAAGGTTGTTTGTGTCCTCCTTAGTGAATTCCGAACCAAAGTACTTGTTCAATTGGTCTGCCATTTCTTTGTTCCCCATTATGACTTCCCCTGATTCTGACTGCAGGGGACCTACGTGTGTCTTTACTAACCTTTTTCTCTTTACATATCTATAGAAACTTTTGCAGTCCGTCTTAATGTTTCCTGCAAGCTTCCTCTCGTACTCTATTTTCCCTGCCCTAATCAAACCCTTTGTCCTCCTCTGCTGAGTTCTAAATTTCTCCTCGTCCCCGGGTTCGCTGCTATTTTTGGCCAATTTATATGCCACTTCCTTGGCTTTAATACTATCCCTGATTTCCCTTGATAGCCACGGTTGAGCCACCTTCCTTTTTTATTTTTATGCCAGACAGGGATGTACAATTGTTGTAATTCATCCATGCGGTCTCTAAATGTCTGCCATTGCCCATCCACTGTCAACCCCTTAAGTATCATTTGCCAATCTATCCTAGCCAATTCACGCCTCATACCTTCAAAGTTACCCTTCTTTAAGTTCTGGACCATTGTTCTCTGAATGAACTGTTTCATTCTCTATCCTAATGTAGAATTCCACCGTATTATGGTCACTCTTCCCCAAAGGGCCTTGCACAACGAGATTGCTAATTAATCCTCTCTCATTACACAACACCCAGTCTAAGATGGCCTCCCCCCTCGTTGGTTCCTCGACATATTGGTCTAGAAAACCATCCCTTATGCACTCCAGGAAATCCTCCTCCACCGTATTGCTTCCAGTTTGGTAAGCCCAATCTCTATGCATATTAAAGTCACCCATGATAACTGCTGCACCTTTATTGCATGCACCCCTAATTTCCTGTTTGATGCCCTCCCCAACATCACTACTACTGTTTGAAGGTCTGTACACAACTCCCACTAACGTTTTTTGCCCTTTGGTGTTCTGCAGCTCTACCCATATAGATTCCACATCATCCAAGCTAATGTCCTTCCTAACTACTGCATTAATATCGTGTTTAGTGTGTTTGTTTTTTTCTTCATTATTAGCAATGTGATTAATGAGAAAGTTATGGAATGCACACGTGACTGCACTTTCTACGCCCATGACTTGAGGACGGGAGCGCGCTTTGCAGCGCGGGAAGAGAAGGCCTCCCGAATGGAATTGCAGCCTCCTCTGGGACCATCAGGTACTTTCGTAAAAATTCTCCAGTCGGAGGCGTTCGTCCAAAAGAAGCCTCCGACCGGAATTTCAGGGCCAATGTATAGCGCCCTCTAGCTAGGAGGTATCGAGATAATGTATAGTGCCCTCTAGCTAGGAGGTATTGGGAGTTGTATTGAGAGAGAGGGTCTGTGAAGGAACGCCATCTTAAGCTCCACGTGGCTGTCTGAGATCTCACAAATGAATAGAGTTAAGTTGAACTAAGAGTGTTCAAGAGACGATAAAATACAAAAGCCATTCATCTATCATGTCTGTGCTGGTTCTGGAGGTGGAGGAGGATTTCCTGGATTGCATTAGGGATGGTTTTCTTGACCAATATGTCAAGGAACCAACTAGAGAGCTGGCCATCCGAGACTGGATGATGTGTAATGAGAAGGGACTAATTAGCAATCTTGTTGTGCGAGACCCCTTGGGGAAGAGTGATTATAAAAATATGGTAGAATTCTTTATTAAGATGGAGAGTGACACAGTTAATTCGGAAACTAGGGTTCTGAACTTAAGGAAAGGTAACTTCGATGGTATGAGGCGTGAATTGGCTAGAATAGACTGGCAAAGGATACTTAAAGGGTTGACAGTGGATAAGCAATGGCAAACATTTAAAGATCACATAGATGAACTTCAGCAATTGTACATCCTTGTCTGGAGTAAAAATAAAACGGGGAAGGTGGCTCAACCATGGCTAACAAGGTAAATTAAGGATAGTGTTAAAGCCAAGGAAGAGGCGTATAATTTGGCTAGAAAAAGCAACAAACCTGAGGACTGGGATAAATTTAGAATTCAACAGAGGAGGACTAAGGGTTTAATTAAGAGGGGGAAACTAGAGTACGAAAGAAAGCTTGCAGGGAACATAAAAACTGACTGCAAAGGCTTCTATAAATATGTGAAGAGAAAAAGATTAGTGAAGACAAAAGTAGGTCCCTTGCTGTAAGATTCAGGTGAATTTATAATGGGGAACAAAGAAATGGCAGACCAATTGAACAAATACTTTGGTTCTGTCCTCATGAAGGAAGACACAAATAACCTTCCGAATGTACTAGGGGACAGTAGGTCTAGTGAGAAGGAGGAACTGAAGAATATCCTTTGGCAGAAAATTGTGTTAGGGAAATTGATGGTATTGAAGGCTGATAAATCCCTGGGGCCTGATAGTCTGCATCCCAGAGTACTGAAGGAAGTGGCCCTAGAAATAGTGGATGCATTCGTGATCATTTTCCAACAGTCTATTGACTCTGGATCAGTTCCTATGGACTGGAAGGTAGCTAATGTAACACCACTTTTTAAAAAAGGAGGGAGAGAGAAAACGGGTAATTATAGACCGGTCAGTCTGACATCAGTAGTGGGGAAAATATTGGAATCAATCATTAAGGATGAAATAGCAGCACATTTGGAAAGCAGTGACAGGATTGGACCAAGTCAGCATGGATTTATGAAAGGAAAATCATGCTTGTCGAATCTTCTGGAATGTTTTGAGGATGTAACTAGCAGAGTGGACAAGGGAGAACCAGTGGATGTAGTGTATTTGGACTTTCAAAAGGCTTTTGACAAGGTCCCGCCCAAGAGATTGGTGTGCAAAATCAAAGCGCATGGTATTGGGGGTAATGTACTGACGTGGATAGAGAACTAGTTGGCAGACAGGAAGCAGAGAGTCGGGATAAACGGGTCCTTTTCAGAATGGCAGGCAGTGACTATTGGAGTGCCGCAGGGCTCAGTGCTGGGACCTCAGCTCTTTACAATATACATTAACGATTTAGATGAAGGAATTGAGTGTAATATCTCCAAGTTTGCGGATTACACTAAACTAGGTGGCGGTGTGAGCTGTGAGGAGGACACTAAGAGGCTGCAGGGTGACTTGGACAGGTTAGGTGAGTGGGCAAATGCATGGCAGATGCAGTATAATGTGGATAAATGTGAGGTTATCCATTTTGGGGGCAAAAACACGAAGGCAGAATATTATCTGGATGGCGGCAGATTAGGTAAAGGGGAGGTGCAACGAAACCTGGGTGTCATGGTTCATCAGTCACTGAAAGTGGGCATGCAGGTACAGCAGGCGGTGAAGATGGCAAATGGTATGTTGGCCTTCATAGCTAGGGGATTTGAGTATAGAAGCAGGGAGGTCTTACTGCAGTTGTACAGGGCCTTAGTGAGGCCTCACCTGGAATATTGTGTTCAGTTTTGGTCTCCTAATCTGAGGAAGGATGTTCTTGCTATTGAGGGAGTGCAGCAAAGGTTCACCAGACTGATTCCAGGGATGGCTGGGCTGTCATATGAGGAGAGACTGGATCAACTCGCCCTTTATTCATTGGAGTTTAGAAGGATGAGAGGGGATCTCATAGAAACGTATAAGATTCTGACAGGACTGGACAGGTTAGATGCGGGAAGAATATTCTCGATGTTGGGGAAGTCCAGAACCAGAGGACATAGTCTTAGGATAAGGGGTAGGCCATTTAGGACTGAGATAAGGAGAAACTTCTTCACTCAAGAGAGTTGTTAACCTATGGAATTCCTTGCCGCAGAGAGTTGTTGATACCAGTTCATTGGATATATTCAAGAGTGAGTTAGATATGGCCCTTATGGCTAAGGAGATCAAGGGGTATGGTGAGAAAGCAGGAAAGGGGAACTGAGGGAATGATCAGCCATGATCTTATTGAATGGCGGTGTGGGCTCGAAGGACCGAATGATCTACTCCTGCACCTATTTTCTATGTTTCTTTGAAAGTGCTTTCCAATTAGTCATACTCATCTGTTCTTTACCTATAGCCATGTAAATCTTTCCTTTTCAAGTATAAATCCAATTCCCATTTGAAAGTTACTATTGAATTTGCTTCCACCACCCTTCCAGGCAGTACATTTCAGAGCTCATCAACTCGCTATGTTAAAAAAATTCTGCGCATCAGCCTCTGATTTCTTTTCCAATTATCTTATATCTGTGACCTTCAGTTACTGATCCTCCTGTCAGTGGAAAAGGTTTCTCCCTCTCTACTTTATCAAAGCCCAGCATAATTTTGGAACACCTCTATTAAATCTCCCCTTAACCTTCTCTACTTTAAGGAGATCCCAGCTTCTCTAGTCCCTCCACATAACTGAAGTGCCTCATCGACTAACAATCAATAAAATAACAATCAACGCATGTTATTTTGCAAATTAAGCCTTTAAGTGCAGAAGAAGTAACAGTAGAGTGGTTCAATAAAAGTTTCTATCTGTACTGAAGTACAATAGGAAGATACTGTGCATCTACAGAATGTTGACCTCTCCTGATTATAAGACAGATCATTAGATATCTGAAATAATAACTGTATATAGTCCAGGTTTAAGCTCATTAATCTGAAGATGTCGGGAGAGGAAGGAACTGGATACTGGATAGGATTTGCCCTTGGGCTAAGCCTTTGCTTATATCATCCCAGAGTATTTAACCTTTCAACCTTAAAGACAGCTACACAACAACCTCCACACCAATTAACGTATACTGGCCCTGTAGCCTCAGGTGCCATGTTTATATTTTGCCTGAATGCTGCTGTGGTTTTTCAGTCACTATCCCATATCTCGCTACTCAATGTGCATGTAGACTTACAAATTACCAGCAGCAGCTGACAGGCCAGCTGAGAAGGTTTCATTACAGCTCTATTTTCACTAAGGAGTTTAAGTGAAAGATCGAAGTCTAAGCAGACGTGACCAGTATTGTGAAAAAAATATAATGCTAGGGGAATGCTTCTGGTCCCACAGCATGTGCCAGGCGAATAGTGTAGTCACTTTACTGAAAACACAGCAGGTGAATGAGCTACTCAACAGTCTGGCAGACAGTCACACTTCAGTAAGGGCTGAGCTTTCAGCCATCTCTCCTCACACAAAAATACCTATTTTAATACCTTACCAGATGGTAGAGTTACCTGCAGGTGTCATCTGCTGTGCTTAGTCGCATAGAAAAAGAGAACTTTGTCCTGTAATATTATCTGCACCTTAAAGAGAAACAGTGTGAAGCTGATACCTAATGTATTATTACTGTATAAACACGCTTATTATAACCCGAGTTAACAGAGAACAGTATGATACCACTTAAATCAGCATCCTCCCTTTTTTAAACAAACTGGCAGACAACTTATAAGCCATACCTGACTTTTGGGGGGCAGGGTTGTGGTGTATGCAATTGTGAGAAAGTATGAAGATAGACATATACATCCTCTCTCTCCATTGATGCAGGCCGCAATATTTGGTAATGTTTCTCATTCAAAATAAACAATGTGGCCAACTTTATATCTATTTATTTCCACCTACTTTTGGCACAAATGCTGTTTTCCCATCAGCCCAAACAGAACTGTGAAAATAAAATTAAAGAGAGCTTGTGGTGGAGTGTTGCAGAGGGGCATTTGTTTGGAATTAACAGCATGATTTCTATTTTTACATTGTTTTAGTGGAACACGTAGAGTTCTTTGTCACCTAATTCCTTTTATGAAAGAGCTCCCATCTACTTTTTTCTTGTAAAAATTAAAAAGGAAAAAGCATATCCCAATGTTGGGGTAAATGTAAGGGTCATCGGTCGAGTACTCGCAAAGTTAACAGCAGTCAGTATAGACATAAAGGAGAAAAATCTTGCATGACCAATCTCGCCAACTTCTTTGAGGAGCAAACAACAGCAGTGGACTGTGGACACCATATTACAAGGTGTGCCTGAACTTCCAAAAGGCTTTAGATAAAGTTCCTCATAAAAGCTATTAATTAAACTCAAAGCTGTGAGGATTTAGGGTAAATTCTGGGAATGGATAAAAAAACAGGCTGAAGGATAGGAAACGCTGAGTACATGTCAGAAGAGTTACGTCAGAAAGTACGGTAGATTAGTGGTTATAGTACTGGACTAGTGCCCCAGAGGTCATGGATTCAAATCACACAATGATACGTTGTCAAACTGAATTCAATAATCTGGCAATTTGTTGCTGAGCATCAAGAAATTGACCATGAAAGTTTCCAAATTGATACTTCAAAAACCTAACTGGTTCATTAATGTCCTTCAGGGAAGCAAATCTGCCACCCTTGACCAGACTGACTTAAATATAATGCTGGTGTCACATTCTGTGGTTGACTTTTAATGGCCAATAAGTACACCCTTGAGAGTGTCAGCAACATCCAAGAACAACAACAACTTGTATTTATATAGTGCCTTTACCATAGTGAAACACCCCAAGGCGCTTCACTGGAGTATAATGAGATAAAACATTTGACAACGAATCGCATAAGGAGAAATTAGGGCAGAAGACTAAAACCTTGGTCAAAGAAGTAGGTTTTAAGGTGCATCTTGAAGGAGGAAAGAGAGGTGGAGAGGCGGAGAGGTTTAGGCAGGGAATTCAAGAGCTTAGGGCCTAGGCAACAGAAGGCACGGCCACCAAGGTTGAGCAATTATCGTCAAGGATGCTCAAGAGGGCAGAATTAGAGGAGCGCAGACATCTTGGGGGGCTGGTTGTGGGGCTGGAGGAGATTACAGAGATAGGGAGAGGCAAGGCTATGGAGGGATTTGAAAACAAGGATGAGAATTTTGAAATTGAAGCGATGCTTAACCGGTAGCCAATGTAGATCAGCGAGCACAGGGGTGATGGATAAGCGGGACTTGGTGCGAGTTAGGACACAGGCAGCCGAGTTTTGGATCACCTCAAGTTAACGGATAAAAAATATCAGAGAGGGAGGATGTACTGAGTGGGTACCACAGGACTTGGTGCTGGGACCTCTACTGCTTGTAATTACATCAATAACATGGATTCAGAAAATCAATGCAAATTGTTCAAATTTGCAGATGATACCAAACTAGAAGGGGTAGTGGAATTTGGAAGAAGCAGCTCAGAAATGAGAGAATAAGAAAGTTCAAGATATTTGAGTGAGCAGAACAATCACAGATGAACTGTAATGCAGTCAAGCAGAAAGCACTACATGTAGGAAGGAGAAAATAGATGAATTGCACACACTTTGAATGCTGTTGAAATTGCTAAAGGTGAAGCCGAAAGGGACCTAGGAGGTCATTCTAACTTAACTCGCCCAGCAGGAAACTGACAGGATCAGATCAGGCATTTGTTTCACACTCGTATGTTTTCTGCCAGGCGGGTATGTACAATTTCTGTACCAAAAGCATGAAGAAAAATTATCACTTTGTCATTTTGGTAGTCCAGGAAACTTAGCAAAATGGGATTGAATAGCAGAATCGCCGAACATAGTGTTCAGAACCATCACTCTTCCACATGAAATGTTAATTTCTTTTGCTCAATTCTTTTTTGAAACATAGACCTGTTTTGTATTCTCTCTGTTAGTGAAATTTGCTGAAGGTGCAAATCCTCTAGGTATCAATAAATTCTCTGAAAAGTGAAGATGGTGAGGCTTTATTGATAGATATCTTTCCCCTACCTCGTCCATGCTGGATGACGTTCAAGGAACACTACATTGCAATGAACAAACAACCAAATGAAACCATTATCGAGTTTTATTCGTAGTTACTGCATCTTTGCACACATCTCTGATGGTGACAGGACAACAAAAAGTATCCTGGGCTGAGTGACTCGTAATCACATAGGCCCTGACTTAAGAAGGGGCCTCATAACATGTCAAGTCAAGTCATGTTCCACTCCAGGGTCTTAAGCACAAAAATCTAGGCTGACACTTCAGTGCAATGCTGTGGGAGTGCTGCACTTGTTGGAGGTGCCATCATTCGGATGAGACGTTAAACCGAGGCCCCGTCTGCTCTCTCAAGTGGACGTAAAAGATCCCATGGTACTATTTTGAAGAAGAGCAGGGGAGTTATCGCCGGTGTCCTGGCCAATATTTATTCCTCAATCAAAATAACAAAAACAGATTATCTGGTCATTATCACATTGCTGTTTTTGGGGGCTTACTATGCGCAAATTGGCTGCTGCGTTTTACAACAGTGACTATGCTCCAAAAATATTTAATTGGCTGTAAAGTGCTTTGAGACATCTGGTGGTCATGAAAGGCGCTATATAAATTCAAAATCTTTCTGTCTTAAATATATTCAAATGGAGATGCTATCACTTACATAGGATCCTAATGTCACTTTAGTTACTTATTCAACGTAACTCCCTTTTAAATGCATTTTGCTCTGTAATACCTGGCAGACACCCAGTGGAAACCATATAAAAGGTTCCTTGTAGGGCCCAGAGGAATACTTTTCTCCTCCAGGCTCATCAAGAAAGTTTGAGCTGCTGCCACCCATGATTGCCCCTCGTCCATCCCATCTGATTCCGCCCCACCACCTCCCCCCCAACTTCCTGGCTGCTGGATTTGTGGTCCAAGGGCTGCCGATCTGCTTCGGCCCAAAACCACTGAGATGCCTCTGGATGCCCATTTCACATAGGTAGCTGGATGGCAGGATGTTAACAAGGCTCGGCTGTTAAAATGGACCAGGCATCCCACTGAAATTCCCATTCTGTTTGATCCCTGTCCAAGAGTTAAAATTCTCCCATATATGTTGAGATATAAGGACAAGAGTTTTGTTCAAGTCATGTTAAACTATACATAAGCTGAAGAAATGTATCACAACACTTCATTAGTTTTGAACATAAAAAATGTCTGTGCTGAATTTATACAAATGTAAGTTATTATAGACCAACAGAAGGGTGCAGCATATAATGCAATGCATGTTATACAATTTTTAATGAAAAAACAAAGCTTAGTACAAGTATTTATTGTTCGAAATAATCCCTTTTTAATAATCTCCTTTGGTGTTTGTTTTTTAAATCAAACAATTGTAACTGTTTGCTTTTCCTGTTAGGATGCTTCAGGTAATGTCACTAATCAGGAGCATTTCAGTACAATCTCAAATGATCTGCTCTGTGATACATGGGCACGCCAATGGAAGCTAAAGTGCCTGAGTTGATCTAAAGGCCTGACCGGATCATGGAAAGAACCAGACTGCAGCCAAGAAATGGTCCCACATTACAACAGTGACTACTCTCAAAAAAAGTACTTCATTGGCTGTAAAGCGCTTTAAGACATCCGGTGATCGTGAAAAGTGCTATATAAATGCAAGTCTTTCTTCCTTTCTTTAGAAATGACTATAAACCAAAAATGACTAAAGGACACTGATCTGAGAGTACTCTCAGCTCAATAACTAATTCTTACTCTCCGACCAAACCACCTACATCAATCTGAAAGAGGACTGCAAGGTCCAAGATTTCATTGCTTGAGTGTACTGAGGGTGTGCATGGTGTGCTGGTGCTTGTAGCTACATAGGAGTCATCTGGGATTAGAAATACTGAGTGGCATTTTTGTCTTGTTTGCTGCACAGTATTCAGAGGGAAATGATCACGGTGTTGCCAATAAATGGACTGTCTGTACATGTTATTGTTAGTTCTCACTAGGATCCATCATTACATTCCCAATCTAATGTGGCCACACACTACAAGTTATACAGCATGGAGGGTCAATGCATTTTTGAAAATAGGGCCTTTAGTTGTCATAGTGCTGTTCATTTCCTAATGATTAGAACAAAGCAGTCCTATTGTGAAGTAATCTAATCCATGCCTCTGATGGAAAGAGTGCAGATTCTTTATTGATATTTCCTTTCATGTCCACAAAAGAAAATTGGCCCTTTAACAGCCTGTCAGGGCAGCTTGTAATTAAAACCTGATTAAGTTAACCCTGAATTGCACTCCTGATGAATTAAAAATAGTTTAATGCTACATTGGGAGGCTATAGGATAAGTCTAATTACTTGTCAGTGTATTACTGCTGCATGTTAGTCATTCTAATGGTTTCTAAGATGCGCTGTACTGCATTGTGATACAAGAACGGCAGATGTTTTTTTCAACACAGGAATTTGTTCAAGAATTTCATATGAGGCTAAAAAAGACGCGACTTGCTGTTCAAATTTAAGAGGTCATTTCAATCAACTCAGAGGTCGATTGTATAAATGTGTGGGACAACAACAAAAAGACATGTGACTTTCATTGCCACTATTAGTGTATTTCCACTCATTTCTTAATGATACATTTCTGACTTGTACACATTAAATCATTGGAATATCACATTTCATACCTATCTCAGCTTCTCTGTTCCTCTTCCAGCTCATTTTGTCAAACTGTAAAGCTTGTATATTTCTTTGTTGTTCTTCCACTGTTTCTTGCCTTTCACCTATGTGAAGTCAAATTCTGGGACCCTTCAGTCGTTTCTCCCTCATAGCTCATTATGCCTGCTCCATTCTCACTGGTTTTAGTCTTTTTAAAGATGACTTCCTCTGGTAGGTCATGGAGAGCAGATACTGTCAGCCACAGTGTGGGGGATCACTGAGCGTGGGAGCAGATTTGTCAATGTGAGACTCAGCAACTCCAAATTATCTGCAGTGCAAAGGTCAATCTTGGTCAGGGGATAGTTCTTGATGAAGCGAGAGATTTAAAAAAAACTTACTGAAACATTCAGAGACAGCGGCGATGGCAAGACTGATCATTCTTTCAAAAGTATATGCATATGAGACATCTAGCCAATGATGTATAGAACTTATTTTGGCATTTCACAGAGGCCCGGTAATGGCATAAAATGCACAAATGTATGATATTGGATAAATTCATATAGGAGTCTCTTCAGAATGCCTTTGGATTGTTTTAGGATCAGTCTAACAACATTCAAACTGGAATCTGTTTTCTTTGCTCCTCTGATATTCCCTCTGATTTTCCAGCTTTATCCTCCTCTCCTGAAAGCAGTAGGACGCATTCCTCGACGGGCAGTCCCAGCGAGAAGCAGAGTCTCAGGGAGTACCACTTGGGAAATCGCAAGCCTGCACACCCCGATTTGTCCTCCATTCATTTGAATGGATGGAAAGTCTGAGGCCTGATGGAAAGTCTGAGGCCTGCCACCCCACGATTTCCTGATCAATGCTGTCTGTGAACTCCGTTCCTCGCTAGGAGCGCCCGATCGGGCAATCAGATTTGGTGGATATTGTTCCAGAGTTGGCAGCATCCTGATACCTTGACCGAGTAGTTTTTCTTCATGTATGGGTCTGGATGGGGAGTGTCCCTATGCTGTTTCATCGTGGGAGCCATCACAGCCAAACCCAGTCCTGCCCTCATCCAATATCTGTACACTTGCGCTTCCAACAATGGTGACTGGATGATCAGGAGTGGAAAGCCCTTATTGATCTTTCCCATTGTTATCCCAGGATGCTGAGGCCAATCGCTATGTTTCCACTGAGAAGAGTGAGTTTGGTATACACCAGGTATGTGGTATGTGAGTCTCAGTATCACACCAAGTAATGCAATTACACTCAAAGGGATAGATTTTCACCTTCGGCAGAAAACTGATGGTAATGGATCAGCCACCTTTATACAGACTGACTGATTTTACTTTTCATTCACTTCAATGGCCGAATCCTTACAGCCAATTTTCTGCCACCTCTGAAAGTGAAAAGCTATCCCAGAATCAACAAGGTACAGATTGATATCATCTCTATTTATATCCCATTAACCCTTTCGGATGCCTGAAAGGAATAATCCAAGCTAAGACTCCACAGTGAGTTTATTTATTAGAGTTACTATGAAAAAATATTCTTTCTTAAATATTTCTTGCCATCATATTCTGAGGTTAGAGGATCAAACAGGATATTTTGCTGCTCAGCCTCTCAGCACCCCCTGCTACTTATTGTTTTTAATGGATTATTATACAGAGATTTCTTGGAAGAGCACCTGAAATGAACTCACGATACTCCTTTAACTGAGATCACATTTACTTCGGGTGGGAATAACTCCAATTGAATCAATTCCCCATGGTTCATACAGAGAAAAAATTACAAGTTAATTTGAATGTTGAAAGGTATGAAATTATCAGCACACTGCTTCTGCTAACTTTCTATTTACGGTTAACATTCACACGGGATTCAGATCAGGTGCTTGCACTAACCTGATGGAAAATCTTGGGTTCACAGATAGGCCCATTACAAAAAACATTGGGGAAAGGTCCAAGTGTTAACCCAGATGGCCACAGTTTCCAATGTGTTTGCTATTTTTTTGTGAAAAAGTAGACATGTATAAGTGGCAGTGCAATATTGGTAGACAACTCAAACAGATTATTTATCCATGTTTAATGCTGCTCTGCTGCCCACTGGAGACATTATCCAGAATGATGGGGTGAGTTTCTATATGACCACACTTATTCTAACTTTCCACCAACATTCTTGATTTCATGACTATCTCTGTACTGCCAGACACTGTGGGGGCAAAATTGGGGTAGTTTGCACCTCCCGTTAGTGCCCCCAGGGGTGCTTTTGTCTGGCGCGGCAAGAATAGCACCTCCTGCTAAATTAGGCAGGGGTTTTGCAGCATCGCTAACACGTAATGCCCTATCGGCTTTGCCTGGCGATGATGAGATTATCACGTGCGCAGTGCCTTGTTACGGCCCCGGAAGCTAAATTCGCTCTCGCCCCCTGTGTTCCCGCCTGGCACTGACAAAGACAGCTTCAGCTGTCATGTTTCAGTTGAGAGTCGGCTGGAGGAGCACTATTTAAAGACGTCATCTTTGGGAAAATGTTTAGCCAGCCATTAATGGTTGCTGCTTACTTCCAATTAGGCAAATGGGCATTTTGACAGGTTTCAGCGATTTACAGTTGAAGGAGTGTTCTGGCTGCTAAACATTCGTGACTTTCATTGAAGCCAGATTTGAAAGTTCAACATTTCTATCGTTTCATGGGGGCTGTGTTGGTACTTGACTTCCTGCTCCGACGTCACCCTCGGAGACGCCTTAGGCAGAGAGAAAGACAGCAAAATGTGGACAGTGTGAAAAGGCCCAACAAGGCTGTCAACAAGAGACCTTACCTTCCCAGGCTATTCCAGCAACAGGGCTCCAACATCAATTTCAGAGGACCAGTGTGTTCGAAGGCTGCACTTCAACAAGGACGTGGTCACAGAGCTCTGTCATCTGCTGGAACCAGACCTCGAGCCTCAAACCAGGTGAGGACGACTCTCTCAGTGGCAGTCACGGTCACCATCATGCTCAATTTCTATGTGAGCGGATCCTTCCAGTGTCAACAGGGAACATCTCCAACATCTCCCAGTTTGCTGTCCAATTCTGCATCCGTGAGGTCAAAGATGATCTGTACAGAAGGACCAGAGAGAAGCAGCTGGAGCGTGCATGTGGCTTTGCCAGGATAGCGGGCCTCCCCATGGTGCAGGCTGCCATTGACTGCTCCCACATCTCTTTGCGGGCACCGCATCACAATCTTGAGGTATTCTGTAACCGCCAAGGCTACCACTCACTGAATGTGCAGTTGGTATGCAACCACAAATGCCAAATCCGCACTGTCAACGCCTGCTAAGCAACAGCTACAATGCATTCATCCTGCACCAGACCAGTGTGCCAGCTCTGTTCCAGCTACCACATCAAGCTCAAGGCTGGCTTCTCAGAGACAAGGGCTATCCACTCTCCACCTGGCTCATGACTCCCCTCCTCAACCCAAAAACTCCAACCCAGCATTCATATAATGAGAGCCATGCTGCCATCAGGAACATCAGTGAGCAGACCATCAGAATGCTCAAGCAACGGTTCAACTGCCTTGACCACTCGGGAGGAGTCCTCAAGTACTCAGCTGAGTGGATATTCCTTTCTGTCATTGTCTGCTGCATGCTGACCCTCATGAGGGTGCCGCCATTGCCACCAGGCATAGCTCCACCATCTCAGGAGGAGAAGCAGGAGGAAGAGCAAGAGAAGAAGCAGGAGGAGGACAAGGAGGAGGAGGAGGCGGAGGAGGATGAAAGCAGCAATGGAGGAGGCAGCCACTCAATCACCATGCTGCAAGGGCGGTCCGTGACCGCTTCATCAGACTTTGGTTCCAGTGAATTCCAGCCCACTTCGTGATTGCTCCACACGTCCCTATCAACACATCAATTTCCCCTTCCATATCACAGCCTCAAAACTGAAAAGAGAGACACCACCAAATATGCAATATTCCAATAAAAATATATTTCATACCATTTAACATTATCATAAACAACAATTATATTTAAGAATTACCCTTGTGCAATACCTTATATCCTCTCTTAATACTCAGTTTACCTATTCTAGAGCTCCTTCGCAGTGTGTCCCCTGTAGCTGCAGCATGGCTGGTGGAAGTCTGCTGAGTGTTAGGGCCAGAGACTACAGATGGCCTTATAGAACACCCAGCTCTGGGCCTAGAAGGCCTGGCTATAGACTGTACCACCTCAGTCTGGGCGGTGGCAGTCTGGGCTGGCTGGATGACAGGCAGCGACAAGTCCATTGGCGGAGTGGCTGTGGTGGGCTCAGGAATGCTGTCATCCTGAGAGAGGACAGTAGGTTCCTGCTCCACTGACCCACTGCCACTCCCCCGGGGCAGCACCTCAGCATCACTACCAATTTGCTGGAGCACAGGTTGGTGGCCTGCTGCGACACCATGAGATCCCCGGCGATGGCAGCAGTCAGAGCTCGCATAGCATCCAGCTGAGACTGCATGAGAGCAGTCTGAGACTGGATGCCACTAACCGTTGACTGCATGACACACTAAGACGTTGCGTGGCATCCAGCTGAGACTGCATGAGAGTAGTCTGAGCTTCCAAGCCAGCAACCATTGTCTGCATTACAGCACTAAGGCATTGGTTGCTTCTGCCTGTGCTGCAATGGAAGCTGCTGCATCGCCCATGACAGGCGTCATGAGGTCTGGATCCGCACGTTCCGCATGGGAGTGCACTATTGTCTGCAGACTGGAAATGATGGACTCCATAGTGTGCGTAGAGCTCTGTTGGAAGCAGACTCCTCCGCGCTGCTTACCATTGCCAAGAGGCTCAAGTCAGAGTGCATGGCCATCACTTTTCTTGTGAAAGCCTCCCCATCGAGGCCCTTATCTGAGTTCTGTACAGCATAACTTATGCGCAAACTCTCCCTCCGGGGAGCTGGCTGCTGAGCTACCCTTTCCCCTTGACATTGCTGCAGTCGGCTAGGCCTCGATGCATCACCGAGTGCAGACCCCTCTGCTAAGCTAACCTTGAAGGACTCTGAGCTGGTGCCTGTGGGTGAAATATGCAATGACGCAGTGCTTGGATCCTCTTCCTCATCTCCCTCGTCACTAACATGTACCTGACTGTACTTTGGGCGGGGCTTTGGTCAAAAAGATCCTTCGAAGGGCGACGGGTGGCAAATGAGGGACTTACGCCGCCAATCTGGGCGGCAGCTGGCGGGAGCTCCCAATCTCGGCGGCAAAGGCGCTTGTCGCCCAAGTGCCACCAAGGATGGAGTCGGGCCCACGGAGGGTCAAAGACCTGCAAAGAAAAAGCATTAAAAAAATACACTGGACCACCTTCAGGAGACCCTATACAGGTAAGTCCCTGTAAAGAAAAACATTAAAAAATGTTTTCTCATCTTTTTTTTCAACTCTTCGTAACTACCGTCGGAGACAGACCAGCCTCCTTACAGTGGTCCACCCCCGTTCTGGCGCTGACTCCCGCCAACTCCCGGCCGCACCAATCTGGCATCTCAGCGGGTGGTAGTCCACTTACACCACTCGGCCATGCGCTGACATCAACGGGTGGTTCCAGGCAGCTCTCCCCTCCCGCCCGCTCCAGACCAGATCAAAACTGGCACTGGGTGGAACCCGATGACGAATGTCGCAGCAGTGGGCAGTAAAGCTATCAATTTTGGGCCCTATGTCCCCTAGTTTTAGTTTCCCCTATGAGTGGAAATATCCTCTCTGCATCCACCTTGTCGAGACCCTCATTATCATATATGTTTCATTAAGATCACCTCTCATTCTTCTGAACTCCAATGAGTATAGGTCCAACCTACTCATCCTATCTTCATAAGTCAGCCCCCTCATCTCCTGAATTAAACTAGTGAACCTTCTCTGAACAGCCTCCAAAGCAAGTATATCCTTCCTTAACTACGGAGACCAAAACTGTATGCAGTACTCCAGGTGTGTCCTCACCAATACCCTGTGTAGTTGTAGCAGGACTTCTCTGCTTTTATACTCTATCCTCCTTGCAATAAAGGCCAACATTCCATTTGCCTTCCTGATTACTTGCTGTACCTGCATACTAACTTCTTGTGTTTCATGCACAAGGACCTCCAGATCCCTCTGCACTGCAGCACTTTACAATTTTTCTCCATTTAAATTATGATTGCTTTTCTATTTTTTCTGCCAAAGTGGATAACCTCACATTTTCCCACATTATACTCCATTTGTCAAATTTTTGCCGACTCACTTAGCCTATCTATATCCCTTTGCAGATTTTTTGTGTCCTCCTCACAATTTGCTTTCCCACCCATCTTTGTATCATCAGCAAACTTGGCAACATTACACTCAGTCCCTTCATCCAATTCATTAATATAGATTGTAAATAGTTGAGGCCCCAGCACCGATCCCTGCGACACCCCACTAGTTACTGTTTGCTAACCGGAAAATGACCCATTTATCCCGACTTTCTGTTTTCTGTTAGTTAGCCAATCCTCTATCCATGCTAATATATTACCCCAACCCTGTGAACTTTTATCTTGTGCAGTAACCTTTTATGTGGCACCTTATCGAATGCCTTCTCGAAGTACAAACACACCACATCCACTGGTTCCCCCTTATCCACCCTGCTCGTTACATCCTCAAAGAACTCCAGCAAATTAGTCAAACATGATTTCCCTTTCATTAAACCATGCTGACTCTGCTTAATTTATTTATGCTTTTCCAAATGTTCCGTTGCTGCTTCCTTAATAATGGACTCCAGCATTTTCCCAATGACAAATGTTAGGCTAACTGTCTATAGTTTCCTGCTTTCTGTCTGCCTCCTTTTTTAAATAGGGGCATTACATTGCCGGTTTTCCAATCTGCTGGGGCCGCCCCAGAATCCAGGATATTTTGGTAGATCACAACCAATGCATCCACTATCTCTGCAGCCACTTCTTTTAAGACCCTAGAATGTAAGCCATCAGGTCCAGGGAACTTGTCCGCCTTTAGTCCCACTATTTTACCAAGTACTACTTCTTTAATGGTAGTGATTGCATTAAGTTCCTCCCTCCCTATAGCTCCTTTGATTATTCACTATTGGGATGTATTTAGTGTGTTCTACCATGAAAACAGATACAAAATATTTGTTCAACATCTCTGCCATTTCCCTGTTCTCCATTATTAATTCCCCAGTCTCATCCTCTAGGGGACCAACATTTACTCTTTCCTTTTTTATGTACCTGTAGAAACTCTTACTATCTATTTTTATATTCCATGCTAGTTTACTTTCATTGTCATGTATGTAACCACAATGTAACACCACTGCATTACCGTACATACTCAACTGAGATGCACACCTTGACCACAAGGGGTGAACTTGTGGGAGACTGTCCATACCTGATCATCCAGGTATATAAAGGGAGGACCCACACAGGGTCATCCCTTTTGGAGTCCTGTGAATAAAGAGCAGGTCATAGAGTGACCTTGTCCCCAGAATGTGTCTCGTGTGGTTTCATACTGTAGAATAAGGACTTTACATTGGCGACGAGAAACGGGAATTCATGACCCACGAGAATGGCCACCGGTAGCACAGAGGAACGGTACTGTGTTAGGGAAGACTGGGACGATTTTATCGAGAGGATTTAGCAAAGCTTTGTTATGAAAGAATGGCTGGGGGATGCAGCGGCCAACAAGCGAAGGGCTCATCTTTTGACCAGCTGCGGACCAAAGACCTACGCGCTCATGAAGGACTTACTAGCACCCAAAAAGCCGGTGGACAAAACTTTTGAGGAACTTAGCAAATTGATCAGGGAGCACCTCAAACTGGTGAGTAGCATACATATGGACCGACACAGATTCTACACCCACCAACGTCATGAAGGACAGAGCATACCGGACTTTGTAGCGGACCTCCGGCATTTGGCCAGCCTCTAATAAGTTCACAGACGCCTGCAGGGGGGAGATGCTAAGGGACTTCTTTATCGAGGGCATCGGTCATGCGGGAATTTTCCGCAAATTAATTGAGACCAAGGATTTGACCTTGGAAGCGGCAGCGTTGTTAGCTCAAACTTTCATGGTGGGGGAGGAAGAGACGAAGTTAATATACGTGCACAATTCTGCCTCTAATGCGGCGATGGATTAGGGAGTCAATATCATCAAGGAAACTCAGAGCCCCGCAGGCAGGCAGGGGCAGTCCGACACTCCCCAGGCAGCAATAGACCCCAGAGTAGGACTTCAACAGAGACAATGGCAGGCTGAACGGACATTTACACCATCACAGTGGACAATGCGGCCCGGGATGGGACCACTGACACCCACTAATAGGGTACTCAAGATCAGTCAAAGGGGCAGTCAGCGCGGAATGCCTGACCATAGTCCCTTTGTTCCCAACAATGGAAACTTTAACATGCTGGAGGTGTGGGGGAAAACACTCAGCTAGATCTTGCAGATTTCAAAATTTTGTCTGCAGGAATTGCAATCTCAGTGGCCACTTAGCTTGAATGTGTAGGAAGCCTGCAACCAGAATAATATATGAGGCGAATGGGCCAGAAGATGGTTCTTTGAGGCAGGATGACTTTTGGGGCAAATCGATGGACGCCGAGGTTCAGCGGGTCCATGTGGCAAACATTCATAGTTCATACACCAAAACGCCACCAATGATGATGAGGGTTTTATTAAACGGTATCTCAGTACGCATGGAGCTGGACACGGGGGCCAGCCAGTCATTCATAGGCATTCAGCAATTTGAGAAGCTATGGCCGCTTAAAGCCAGTAGACCCAAATTAGCACATATTGAGACGCAATTACGGACTGACACTAAAGAAATCATTCCGGTGCTAGGCAGTGCAATGTTGGCTGTCACACACAATGGGTTAGTGAATCGGCAATGGTCCTGCACTGTTGGGGAGGAGCTGGTTGGCCGAGATGAACTGGAAATGGGGAGATGTTCACGCAATGTCATCTGTGGAGCGAAGTTCGTGCTCACAAGTCCTACAACAATTCGATTCACTATTCCAAACCGGCGTCGGGACTTTAAAGGCACTAAGGTAGTGATACACATCACTCCGAATGCCAGGTCAGTGCACCACAAAGCCAGAGCGGTGCCATATGTGCTGCGGAAAAGATCGAGAGTGAACTGGACCGGCTGTTGAGAGAGGGCATCATCTCGCCTGTCGAATTCAGCGACTGGGTGAGCCCCATTGTTCCCGTCCTAAAAGCAGATGGCTCTGTCAGGATCTGAGGCGACTACAAGGCCACCATCAATCGGGTGTCCGTACAAGATCAATACCCACTCCCGAGAGTGGAGGACCTCTTCGCCATGCTGGCAGGTGGCAAGCTGTTCACCAAGTTGGACCTCACGTCAGCCTATATGACCCAGGAACTGGCCGACAATCTAAACTACTGACCACCATCACCACGCACAAGAGACTGTTCGTTTATAACAGGTGCCCGTTTGGCATTCGATCAGCGGCTGCGATTTTTCAACGAAACATGGAAAGCCTGCTCAAATCCATTCCTGGAACGATTGTATTCCAGGACGACATCCTCATCATGGGTAGAGTCACTGAGGAATACCTCCACAACCTGGAGAAGGTGCTATGCCGACTGGACCGGGTAGGCCTGCGATTCAAGAAGTCTAAATGTGTGTTCTTAACTCCTGAGGTTGAGTTTCTGGGCAGGAGGGTTGCTGCAGATGGGATTCAGCCTACCGAATCCAAAACAGAGGTGATTCGACAAGCACCCAGGCCCTGCAACACATCGGAGTTGCGTTCATTCCTGGGACTGTTGAACTATTTCGGGAACTTTCTGCCGAACTTGAGCACGTTGTTGGAGCCGCTACATGTGCTCCTGCGTAAGGGTTGTGATTGGTTTTGGGGGGACTGTCAGGAACGGACTTTCGATCGGACGTGAAACCTACTTTGTTCAAACAAGTTGTTGACCCTGTACAACCACTGTAAAAAATTGGTTTTGACATGTGATGCATCGTACTATCGGGTTGGGTGTGTGTTGCAGCAGGGCAATGCTGAGGGTCAACTGCAACCTGTGGCTTATGCCTCCAGGTCACTCTCTCAAGCAGAACGGGGATATAGGATGGTCGAGAAGGAAGTGCTTGCATGTGTCTATGGTGTAAAAAAAATGCATCAGTACCTCTTTGGTAGGAAGTTTGAATTAGAGACAGACCACAAGCCATTAACATCCCTGTTGTCAGACAGCAAGGCTGTCAATGCTAACGCATCAGCTCGCTTACAGCGATGGGCTCTCACGCTGGCTGCCTATGACTACTCCATCCGGCACTGGCCCGGCACTGAAAATTGTGCAGACGTGCTCAGCAGGCTTCCACTGGCCACCACTGAGGGGGCAGCGGAGCAAAGCGCTGAGATGGTCATGGCTGCCGATGTCTTTGACAGCGCAGGCTCCCACATCACAGCCCGCCAGATCAAAATCTGGACAAACAGAGATCCCCTCCTATCCCTGATTAAGAAATGTGTCCTGACTGGAGATTGGGCGCCCGCACACGGAGCATGCCCTGAGGAGGTCAGACCGTTCCACAGACGGATGGATGAGCTCTCCATCCAAGCCGATTGCCTACTATTGGGGCAGCCGGGTAGTTATGCCCCAGAAGGGCAGGGAGGCATTCATCAGGGAACTCCACAGCGAGCACCCAGGTATTGTGCTGATGAAGGCCACTGCCCGGTCATACATTTGGTGGCCTGGAATTGATTCAGACCTGGAACACTGTGTTCGCAGGTGCATGACGTGTGCCCAGCTGGGTAATGCCCCCAGGGAGGCCCCGCTCAGCCCGTGGCCCTGGCCCACCAGGCCATGGTCACGCATTCATGTAGACTACGTGGGCCCGTTCATGGGAAAGATGTTCCTTATTGTGGTAGATGCGTACTCGAAATGGATCGAGTGCATCATTCTGAATTCATGCACGACATCCACCACTGTGGAGAGCCTACGTGCGATCTTTGCAACCCATGGCTTGCCGGACATCCTGGTTAGTGATAATGGCCCATGTTTCACAAGCTACGAATTCCGGGAGTTTATGTCGAGCAATGGCATCAACCACGTCAGGACAGCGCCGTTCAAGCCGGCCTCCAATGGCCAGGCGGAACGTGCAGTCCAAATCATCAAGCAAGGTATGCTCAGGATCCAAAGACCCTCCCTACAATGCCGCCTATCGCGCCTCCTTCTGGTCCATAGATCTCGACCACACCTGCTCACGGGGGTCCCGCCCGCAGAGCTACTAATGAAACGGACACTCAAAACTCAGTTGTCCCTCATTCACCCAGTCCTGACCGACATAGTTGAGGGCAAGCACCAATCCCAAAATGAGTACCATTATTGTAATTTTAGGGGGAGATATATAAAAATAAATGATCCTGTATTCTTCCTCAGTCACGCCATGGGGCCCAAATGGCTTGAGGGTACTGTAATTTATAAAGAGGGGAATAGGGTCATCGTGATAAAACTCAACAATGGTCCGATATGCCGTAAGCATCTGGACCAAATAAAAAAAAGGTTCAGCAATGACACGGAGGAACCTGAAGAAGACCATGAGATGGAGCTCACACCACCGCCAGTGAACAACCAACAAGAGCAATCAGAAGAATGCACAGTCCCTGCGGTCAGCCCGGACAGGCCGGAATCACCACAGGTGACAGACACTCACGTCAGTGTCCAACAACCAGAGCCGCAACTGCGGCACTCCACGAGGGAGCATAGACCACCTGAAAGACTAAACCTATGATCCTAATAAGACTTTGCGGGGGGAGGTGATGTCATGTATGTAACCACAATGTAACACCACTGCATTACTATACACACTCAACCGAGATGCACACCTTGACCACAAGGGGTGAACTTGTGGGAGACTGCCCATACCTGATCATCCAGGTATATAAAGGGAGGTCCCACACAGGCTCATCACTTTTGGAGTCCTGTGAATAAGGAGCAGGTCATAGAGTGACCTTGTCCCCAGAATGTGTCTCGTGTGGTTCCATACTGTAGAGTAAGGACTTTACATTCATAATCTATCTTCCCTCTCTTTGTCATTTTTTTAGTCGTTCTTTGCTGATTTTTAAAATTTTCCCAAACCTCTGGCCTCCCACTAATCTTGGCCACATTGTATGCCCTTGTTTTCAATTTGATACCATCCCTTATTTCCTTAGTTAGCCACGGATGGTTATCCCTTCTCTTACAGTCTTTCCTTCTCATTGGGATACATTTTTGTTACGAGTTATGAAGTATCTCCTTAAATGGCTGCCACTGCTCATCAATCATCCCATACGTTAATCTATTTTCCCAGTCCACTTTAGCCAACTCTGCCCTCATACCTTTGTAATCTCCTTTACTTAAGCTTAGGACACTGGTTTGAGATCCAACTTTCTCACCCTACAACTGAAGTTGAAATTCAACCATGTTATGGTCACTCATTCCTAGAGGATCCTTTACTAGCAGGTCATTTATCAATTCCTTTAGTCATTCTTTGCTGGCTTTTAAAAGTTTCCCAATCCTTTGGTCTCCCACTAGTCTTGGCCACATTGTTTGTCCATGTTTTCAATTTGACATTATCCCTTATTTCCTTAGTTAGCCATGGATGGTTTTCCCTTCTCTTACAGTTATTCAGCCTGAAATTCAGTACTGCTGGAAAGCTGATGATCCCCCACTTTTTCATCGCCATTCGCGCCAACATTTTTGAGTGGCTGGGCCACGCCATATTCAGCTCCAAAAGTGAACAAATGGGTTCCAGCGCTAATGAACCCTTCCAAAGTAGATTTTTCAGCATTGTGGCTGTCTTAAATTGAGCGTTATCAGCACTGAGAAATTCAACATACAGATAAGGGTTAAAAGGCCAGGGTTTGCAGCAAGGCCCTGGGGGGGCGGGGAAAGAGGTTGGAAGGATGGCTGGTGTAAGAGGTACAAGGAGAGCCAACAGGTTCACTGATATGGATCTGGAGACACTGATGGACGGTGTGGAGGACAGATGAAGAATACTGTTTCCTGACATGGGGAGACCTGGCAGAACGCCAATACATAATGCATAGAGGGAGATTGCAAAGGAGGTGTCAGGCACCTCCATATTTGTAAGGACGCACCCTCTCAGGAGGGTGCTGACCAGTCTGCACCCAACCCTTCCAGGGTGGAAATGGGTTGACACCTCCTAGCTCTGGGGCAATTGGGATCCTTCTCCTCTTCCTGTGCCTCCTGCTCTTCAGATGGTACTACTGGCTCAATCTCCAGTGGATGTCCCCTCCTGAAGGCCAGGTTGTGCAGCATGCAACAGAGCATGATGATTATGGAAAGCCGTTGAGGAGAGTACTGCAAGGTGCTACCAGAGCGGTCCAGGCACCGGAACCTGTGCATGAGGATGTCTATGCACTGCTCGATAATGCACCTGGTGGCACAATGAGTGTCATTGTATGTATGCTCTGGCGCTGTCCTGGGGTTCCACAGAGGAGTGAGCAGCCAAGTGGACAGGGAATATCCCTTGTCCCCAAGCAGCCAACCACAATCCTGATTCAGGCCAGTGAAGACGGCGGGCACACTGGTCTGGCGTAGAATCAACAAATCATGGCTGCTGCCTCCCTTGCCCGCTGCCTGTCTGATGGCGGCACCTTCTCCTGCGTGCTGCCCTGCTTCTGAGCAGGTGTACCAGGTGTTGCCCTCCCAACACTCCTCCCATCCTCAGGGTGAACCCTGCCAAGCAGGTATCTGCAGCCCACAGAACTCCACTAAAGAGTCAGACCTGAAAGTTGTACAAAAGTGCAGGGGTATGTGCAAACCTCTGAGCAGCACTCAGCAGCCAAAACAATTAATAAAATTATATCAAAAGATAAATACTGCGGACCAAGGAAAATGAAATAAAAACACTAATAATTAATAAACCTATATCAAAAGATAAACACTGCGGATGCTGGAAAATGAAACAAAAGCACTAATAAGTGAGAAAACTTTTTACCTACCAAAGGGCCCCAGCAGTGTCGCATTCGAGCACCGCATCAAAAACCTCGCGGAGGCACTGCCGGGATAAGTCCTACCGTTTTCTCGGTGAATTTCGCTGTGGTAGTCCCTTTCCAGTGGCCTGCACGCGGCTCTCCACTGGAAACCTTCCTTTACAGCGGGCTTCACCGCGCCATTTCTGGTGGTCGTGAACACTGCTGAAATCCTCCCCGAGCTGAATATGCTTCGGGGAAGGAAAAGTACCCAACCGCGGCGGCCGATCGATTTTTTCGATCGACCGCCCAAACTCCACGGTAGCCGTCCCTTCAGGGATGGTGAATTTCGGGCCCATTATGTTTTGAATTGGCTTTGTTAAATATTCAAAATATATTGCATGAACAGGAGCTCTTCTTTATGTAAACAGTGTTGTGATGCTGATGATATTGTCATTTTGTTATCAGTAATGTTGTTCAGTATCCAAAGTGCAAGTGAAAGGCTATTATATAATGATTGTATTTTTGATAGTGCTGAAAATAATTTTATTGCCAAGTGGATGGCAGAGTTGCATTTTCTACAGTTAGTTTTAATTTTATATGCGTACTCTGAGTTTGGCACTCTGGGCTACATCATGTCAATGCTATATTTACAATAAAAGCTTAGGCTATTTTATAATTGAATTGCTGCTCTTACTCCCCCTCAAGACACAAAACAACCCTTTAAGATGTTACAATTTGAGTGCGCTGGTACCATATTTATTCACATTGGCCATTTTTTTGAACAAGGTTAACTGAATTATATGCATAATTAATTAATTGGATTTTACTTTGGTATATTAAATGGCATATTAATAGAGCAGAACTCTCATTATTAAATGGGAAAATTGGTCAGTGAATCATAAACTTATATTAACAGTAACACCATAAAAGGGGAGATGAGAAAGAACTTTTCACATAAAGCATTGTAAGAAGCATTTAAGAGGGAATCAGGTAAACACGAAGAAATAGAGGGTGTGTGGAAAGGATGAAGAAATTAGATTAAAGTATATATCTGCAGTAAGGGAACTCGCGCTGCACAATCAGCCAAATCATTCCCTGCTGCATCAAAACTTCTATGATTCTATAGGGATAGATTTTAACTATTGAGTGCACTGACCAGCTACCTGATATTACTGGTGGGGGGGCCTGGTTCGTTTTGAAACCCAGGCCTCATTTCCATGACGACGGCAGGCTGCGGCTACCAAACGAGTGTCTTGTTGCAGCTCACCAGCTCTTGGCTGGTATCATTTCAGGCAGCCCAGAAGCTGATCCAGCCAGCAGAAAGGTAGGCTAAATATAGGTTATAGCACTGTCTATGAGAGTTTCATGTATAGGAAAAGCAATGTGTGAAGTCAAATATCCAGCTGAGTATACATCGTATCCCCATGTAATTTAGTGATGGGAATATATCTGCATCCTGGGCAGGCTAGTGAGAATGTATTCAGCTGCCGGTCAGTGTACTAGTGGGAATGTACATGATTTAGAATCATAGAATCACAGCACAGAAGGAGGCCACTCAGCCTATTGTGCCGATGACAGTTCTCTTAAAGAAGTATCCACTTAGTCCCATCTCCTTGCCCCTTTGTGAGAACTGAGAGTTCTGTCCTATTAATATGTCACCTCAACATAGCCAGGACCAATATCCTTGTGGGGGGGGTTTGCTGGTGTTGTTGGGGAGGGTTTAAACTAGCTTGGCAGGGGGATGGGAACCTGAAAATAGATTCAGTAGGGAGGGGAGTAAAACTGGAATTAGAAAGCAAAAATAAAAAAAGTGAGTTTAAATGAGAGAGGAAACAAATAGGACAAAAGGGTAAAAAAACAAATTTAAAGGCACTTTATCTAAATGTATATAGCATTCGTAACAAAATAGATGAGTTAACGGCACAAATAGATACAAATGGGTATGATCTGTTAGCCATCACAGAGACGTGGTTGCAAGGTGACCAGAACTGGGAATTAAATATTCAGGGATATTTGACAATCTGGAAGGACAGACAGAAAGGAAAAGGAGGTGGGGTAGCTCTATTGATAAAGGATGGAATCACTACAATAGTGAGAAACGATATTGGCTCAAATGATCTGGATGTTGAAACCGTTTGGGTGGAGATAAGGAATAATGAAGGGAAAAAGTCACTGGTGGGCATAGTCTAAAGGCCCCCTAACAGTAGCAACTCTGTTGGTCGGAGTATAAATCAGGGAATAGTGAGGGCTTGTAAAAAGGAACAGCAATAAACATGGATGATTTTAACCTCCATATTGATTGGACAAATCAAATTGGTCAGGGTAGCCTTGAGGAGGAGTTCAAAGGGACAGGTTCCTTGAGCAGTATGTAACAGAACCGACCAGGGGGCAGGCTATCTTGGATCTGGTCCTGTGTAATGAGACAGGATTAATAAACAATGTCCTAGTAAAGGATCCCCTTGGAATGAGCGATCATAGTATGGTTGAATTTCAAATTCAGATGGAGGGTGAGAAAGTTGGATCTCTAACCAGCGTACTAAGCTTAAATAAAGGAGACTATGAAGGTATGAGGGCTGAGTTGGCTAAAGTGGACTGGGAAAATAGATGAAAGTGTAGGACGGTTGATGAACTGTGGCGTATATTTAAGGAGATATTTCACAACTCTCAAGAAAAATATATTCCAATGAGGAGAAAAGGGTGTAAAAGAAAAGATAACCATCCGTGGCTAACTAAGGAAATAAAAGATGGTATCCAATTAAAAACAAGTGCATACAAAGTGGCCAAAACTAGTGGGAGGACAGAAGATTGGGAAGCTTTTGACAACAGATAGCAAGAGTTTTTACAGGTATATAAAAAGGAAAAGAGTGGCTAGAGTAAATGTTGGTCCGTTCGAGCACAAGACCGGGGAATTAGTAATGGGGAACATGGAGATGGCAGAAACTCTGAACAAATATTTTGTATCAGTCTTTAGAGCAGAGGACATAAACAATATCCCAACAGTGGATAGTCAAGGGGCTATAAAGGAGAGGAACTTAACACAATCACAATCACTAAGGAGGTGGTACTCAGTAAGATAATGGGTCTAAAGGCGGACAACTCCCCTGGACCTGATGGCTTGCATCCTAGGATCTTAAGAGAAGTAGCGACAGGGATAGTGGATACATTGCTTGTAATTTACCAAAATTCCCTAGATTCTGGGGGGGTCTCAGCAGATTGAAAAACTACAAATGTAATGCCCCTGTTTAAAAAAGGAGGCAGACAAAAAGCAGGAAACGATAGACCGGTTAGCCTAACATCTGTGGTTGGGAAAATGTTGGAGTCCATTATTAAAGAAGCAGTAGCAGGACATTTGGAAAAGCAAAATTTGGTCAGGCAGAGTCAGCATGGATTTATGAAGGGGAAGTCATGTTTGACAAATTTGCTGGAATTCTTTGAGGATGTAACAAACAGGGTGGATAAAGGGGAACCAGTGGATGTGGTGTATTTGGACTTCCAGAAGGCATTTGACAAGGTGCCACATAAAAGGTTACTGCACAAGATAAAAGTTCACAGGGTTAGGATAATATATTAGCATGGATAGAGCATTGGCTAACTAACAGAAAACAGAGAGTCGGGATAAATGGTTCATTCTCGGGTTGGCAATCAGTAACTACTGGGGTGCTGGGGTGCCGCAGGGCTCAGTGCTGGGACCCCAACTATTTACAATCTATATTAACGATTTGGAAGAAGGGACCGAGTGTAATGTAGCCAAGTTTGCTGACGATACAAAGATGGGAGGAAAAGCAATGTGTGAGGAGGACACAAAAAATCTGCAAAAGGGCATAGACAGGCTAAGTGAGTGGGCAAAAATTTGGCAGATGGAGTATATAATGTTAGAAAGTGTGAGGTCATGCACTTTAGCAGAAAAAAAATCAAAGAGCAAGTTATTATTTAAATGGAGAAAAATTGCAAAGTGCTGCAGTGTAGTGGGACCTGGGGGTACTTGTGCATGAAACACAAAAGGATAGTATGCAGGTACAGCAAGTGATTAGGAAGGCCAATGGAATCTTGGCCTTTATTGCAAAGGGGATGGAGTATAAAAGCAGGGAAGTCTTGCTACAGTTATACAGGATATTGATGAGGCCACACCTGGAATACTGCATACAGTTTTGGTTTCCATATTTACGAAAGGATATACTTGCTTTGGAGGCAGTTCAGAGAAGGTTCACAAGGTTGATTCCGGTGATGAGAGGGTTGACATGAGAAAAGATTCAGTAGGTTGGGACCCTACTCATTATAATTCAGAAGAATGAGAGGTGATCTTATCAAAACATATAAGATTATGAGGGGACTTGACAAGGTGGATGCAGAGAGGATGTTTCCACTGATTGCGGAGACTAGAACTAGAGAGCATAAACTTAGAATAAGGGGCCACCCATTTAGAACTGAGATGAGGAGGAATTTCTTCTCTCAAAGGGTTGTAAATCTCTGGAATTTGCTGCCTCAGAGAGCTGTGGAAGCCGGGACATTGAATAAATTTAAGACAGAGATAGACAGCTTCTTCACCGATAAGGGATTAAGGGGTTATGGGTGGAGGACAGGCAAGTGGACCTGAGTCCATGATCGGACCAGCCATGATCATATTAAATGGGGGAGCAAGTTTGAGGAGCTGTATGGTCTACTCCTGCTCCTATTTCTTATGTTCTTATATTCTTATGTTCTTAATATACCAAAGTAAAATGCAATGAATTAATTATGCATGTAATACCGTTAACCTTGTTCAAAACAATGGTCAATATGTACAAATATGGTACCAGCGCACTCAAATCACCATACCTTTGATAGTTTGCTTTTTCAAATATTTATCCACTTCTATCTTAACAGCTATTATGCATTATGTTTCCACCACTGTTTCTGGTAGGGCAGTCCATGTACTAATGCCCTCTGCATAAAACAACTTCTCCAAAACTCTCCCTTTGCTCTTTTAGTGATAATGTTAAATTTAGTTCCTGATTCAGCAACTAGTGAAAATATATATTTTTTTAATTTACTTTACCAAACCCCATACAAATTTTAACATGTCCCAAACCTCTTTACAGCCAAAGAATTATATTTGAAGTGTAGCGACTGTTGCTAGGTAGGCAAACACGGCAGAACATTTGTGCACAGAAATGAAATAACTAACCAGAAAATATGTTTTGAAAATGCTCCTTGAGGGATAAATCTCTGCTTTTCTTTGAATAGTGCCATGAGATTTTTCATATCCACTTGAACAGGTTTAACAACTCATCCAAAAATCACCATCTCCAACAATGACGCACTCTCTCAGCAAGTCACTGAAATGTCAAGCTTAGAGTGTGTGCTCAAGTCTTGGAGTGGAACTTGAACCTATGGGGCTGGATTTTAGGCTTTGATGTTTTTGGGGTGATAATGGCAGCGGGGCAGGAAAGTTAGCGGCTATGAATAGTTTGCGCATCTGGGTCCTGCGTCAGGGGTCACTAAGGGAGGCATTGTACACCTCTCTTGGCGCTAGGATGGGAAACTCCCGAGCTAAAGAGCCGGCCTGGGAGTGCTCTGAGAGATGCCAGGGGAGGGGGGGAAAACTAAAAAAAAGACCATTAAAACATTCCCAAAACATTGCCCTCACCACCACAACATAAATCGCAAAAAAAATTAAAAGAAAAAACAATCACACTTACTTTTACTCACCTCTTCGCCGACAGGATGGTTGGACTGCCCTGATTTCCCAGGCAGTCAATGCGAGGCGCACTTCTGGGCATACGGTTCGGGCAGGAGCTCAAACTCGCGCCGGAATGGGCATTACACACGGGCGCAGCTCTTCCGGGTAGTGCTACTCTGTGCCGCCGCAAAACCAGACCCGAAGATTGCTGTGGGACACTGGAGGCTGACTGCCCACCCAGAAAACCTCACCGCTGCCATTGCCAACACTCCGGGGCAAAAAACGGAGTGCAGAAGACTCGAAAATCCAGATCTTGGCCTTCTGACTGAGGCAAGAGTGTTCTAATGAGAAGAGCCCCAGTTTCTCCAGTCTCTCCTCATAACCAAAGCCTCCGACTTCTGGTGTCATCTTAGTGAATCTCTTCTACACTTTTCAATAGCCTTGAAACATTACCTAAGGTAGAGTGCCTAAACTGAACACAATGTCCCGGATTTTGTGATTGTAATGACAGTGAAACTGTCAGCATTCGCCGTCATTACCCTGTCCGCACATGCGTAGTTAAACATCGAAATACAGAAATTGCTGTCAGTGATTCTCTGCTCCTCTACCGGGCGCACGGTTGAAGACCCCGCAGACGGCAATCAGCACAGAATCAGTAATTTGATGTGAATTTAACCTTTAACCCTGTAATATTACTGCTAAAACATCCTGAAAAAGCTAAGCTTCATGCAATGAGGTGTAACTGGGTTTTTAAAGGTGTACTAAGTCATAATTACTGCTGAACAGCTTCTCTGGCCCTGAAAATCTAATTGTATATTTGAGGAATATCACATTTTTCCATTATGATAAAAATTCCATATTTTAATATAATAAAAGGTATTTATTTTTAAGTTTATTTTTGGTACTACACCTTTTACCTTAATCATATGTGTATGTCCCGATCTTTATCTTGTTCTCTTTAAAACTTATAAAAAGTAAATTAAAATCTGTACATTTTACTTCCTGGTTTGCCGTCTGTGAGAATTTTTCAGTGTGATTGGTTGCTTAGTCTGCTTGCTGACTGTTGCTGGATGCTGGAGATCCCCTAGACTTTACACCAGAATCAAATTAACAATGCGAAAGGTGAAATCAACGCCACAAAGATTGCTAGATCTGTGTGGGCAGCTTACAATCAGATCAGCAGCGAATAGAGCCACTTCTCCACTCACCACAAAATACAGGCAAATATTCCAGCTGTGAGCTATCCAAAAGATTTATAGAGGTGCAACATTACCTCTTTGCTTTTGTAATCTACATCCTTATTTATAAAGTCTGATATTCCTGACCCTTGTTCTCAGGCAACAGGTCACTTCTCCTGTGTAAAAGGTCAATAAAAAGAGGCAAAGACCCATTCTGCCAGATTTCTGGTGGTATTGCTTTGCCACAGGATTTATGGGGCTTTCTTTTGGGTGGGGAATGGCAGAGGTGGGGTGGAGCCAGGCCAGCCAGAGCTAGATAGGGCTAGATTTTCCTCTGTTTTACTGCCTACAATCATGTGTCATGGTTGGAAAATTGAACCTTTCCTGAACCCATCTTTGTGACTGTCATATTGTTTGTCATGACTTCTTGCAGACGAGTGGAGCATTCTCCACCCCCACCCCACCAGTAGGGCATATCTAAATGAGGCAAAATAACAATGTAACATAATACATTGTATTTCCTATTATTACTGTCTCATTTACGCTGGGCTTTAAGAACAGGCTTTATGAAACAGGCGTTATCCTTGAAGTGTTTTGCTTCGATTTTATTTGGTTTTCTCTCCGACAATTGCTGCAACATCTACCTTTGAGCTTTCTGTTGTGAGGCACACAGTTTTGCCCCTTTCCAGAATTCTAAAGAGGCAATTATGGGTTTTATGAAGCTTACTACAAACTAACTCAATATTGGGTGCATAAAAGCGCACTTCGGGTCATAGGGAACGAGGGTTCATCAACAGGGGTGGTTTGAGACCCAGAGTCAAATCTCCAATCACTTCATGTCATGAGCAAATATCATGGGGCAGGGAATGCAAGTATTGGAATGCCCATCTGAAGCAGGCATTTTGGGTGTATTTGACGCTTATTTCCAATCATCTGGGAGTAAGCTGCACTAATATTGGAAATTTACCCTATTATGTCTTGTCTAAGAGCTCATTTTAAAAATAGAAATGGTGACTCCAAATTTCCTCTTTGCTGCAATGGTGGCAGATCTTTGGCTCCTTTGAAGTCTATCAGGAGAAACGGTATCATCATCAATTAACAGCACCAGCCAACCA
Source organism: Pristiophorus japonicus (assembly GCF_044704955.1). NCBI lineage: Eukaryota > Metazoa > Chordata > Chondrichthyes > Pristiophoridae > Pristiophorus > Pristiophorus japonicus. The sequence continues at coordinate 337,955,323 of NC_091978.1, read as the reverse complement.
CTGCCTTCATGTTATTTGTGTGTGAACAAATCCCATTGCAGCAATGACATTGCAGAAGCCCTTACCCATCTCTTGTCTTTTTAGTCCTAGCTCATCAGCATCCTGCTCAATGAGAAGGTAAGATTGGAGCCCAAATATATATGACAGCACTTTATGAGCAATGCAAACACTGGAATAAGGGCCTCTGTTGTGAAGGGCTGTGCTATAGATTCGCCTCATGCTAACACTTGCTCCAAAGCTTTTGCATGGCTTCGGTGCCCATCATACTCAGGTGACAAGTTCGTAAGTGCAGGCAAGAGGAAGCAACCTGCAGAGGTAGGGCATGGAAAGAGTTGAGAAAATTTTGTCCTGGACATACTTGTGCTGAAGGGTGTGAGACTGTACAAGGGAGGTGATGGCATCATGGGAACTCATGGGAAACTGCAGAGAAGCACAAGAATGCAAATGTATGAGGTAACATCATGCAACTACTAGATGGAGCATAGTACAAAGCAAAGAGGATGTTGCACCTCCCTACTTAGCCCTCTTGGTGAGATCGTGGAATATCTTGGGGCACTGCAGCCTTTACTGTATGCCAATGCTGTTGGCATTGATCATGCCAACCACGTTCATTGTCCAACTGACCCTGCGGCCATGTCGGTGGAATGATACTTTTCTCCTGCACTTCACCTCCTGCAGCAGGGCCATGACAGAATCTGCCTCAAAGCAGGAAGCTCCATTTCATTCTCCAATACTGTATGGTGTGCTTCCCTGAGGAAACAAACACTTGCCAAGCCAGGCAGACCAATGACAAAAAAGAAGAATTCAAAATACAGACAACAGTACAGCAAAGAATCCAAAATTGCCCATGCATCCAACACAACACTGTACCTTTAACACACCTACTTCCTCCAGTGAGTGGAGGGGCACTTTATGGTAAGTTTCGAGGTGTGCCCAGCGCACATCCACTGCATTTAAATTACATAAACCCAGAAATCAGAGCAGGTACTGGGACACCTCAGCAGGAGCACTAGAAGTGTAATCTACTTACAGTCCACTTGGCAGCAGGAACAAGAGTAAAACCAGCCCTGACATCCTTCCAGAAAACCAACCCTACTGTTTTCCCTTTATTGCATATAGCTTTTTTAAAAAATGGGGCCAATATCCTGCCCTCAATAATTTGTAGGTGCATGGGAACACCACCACCTCCAAGTACCCCTCCAAGTCACACACCATCCTGACTTGGAAGTATATCGCCGTTCCTTCATCGCCGCTGGGTCAAAATCCTGGAACTCCCTCACTAACAGCACTGTGAAAGTATCTTCACCACACGGACTGCAGTGGTTCAATAAGGCGGCTCACCATCACCTTCTCAATGGCAATTAGAGATGGACAATAAATGCTGGTCTTGCCAGCGACGCCCACATCCCATGAACACATTTTTTTTTAAATTCCAGCTATTGATCACGCTCCGTGCGAATAAATATTTCCTGACTCTGGCAGCCTTCCCTGTCTGCTAAAGTCTCATATTGCTGCACCCAGGTGTCTGACCTTGTTTCCAATTTGCAGCAAAAAGCTAACCTGGCTTTTCCTCTTTGTTCCACTTTACTAGCCAGAGCCAGTTTCCTGAGAGCAGAATCCAACAGCAAGCCCGCTGATACTTATGATTTATTCCAAATGAGTTTGAGAGGCAGTGCTCAGTATGTCTCTCCTGAGTTCCAGTTTGTAATTGTTGGTCAGTCTGAATCATATTCTGGCTCTGGAAACTGAATCTCACAAATCCTCTGAGTGAGTGTTGCTGGTTGGAAAGCTGTCTATGTGCCATGTCATAGCCCATAATATTAACATTAACCCTGCTAACAGGCCAAGTAACCAGAAATAGTTTGGTGACTCATATCAGTTCCTGCTGAATTTTCATTATTTTTGGATTAAACTATGTGACTCCCATACCCTTTTGCATATAAATACTTTCATGCAGTTGTCTGGTTGAGAAAGTGGTGATAGATTATCTCCTAGCTCTAGCGCTATTTGCTTGCTGCCGTTCATCAATCTACGTTGTTTGACAGCAAACAACAACAATCTCTACTATACTATAGTGAACCACATAAATTAGGCTTCACAGTGCAATATCTCTTTTGAGGTCTTAAGTTGATTATCTTCTTAGTAAACTAAAAAATAAAATTGTGATCATATCTCTCTCAAATATGAGAAGGCGCTCTCAGTAAAATTCTTTGAAAACAATTGAAAACAGCTCGACAGTGCCATAACAATGGCATAAAGTCTAAATGGTTTCAATCACCCAAGAGAAAATCATATCAGCAGTGATTTCATTCCAAAGATCATTTAAAAAAATTAATATAAATAAATATATTCTGAAAATCCCCAAATTCTAGTTTATGCATAGACAGAATTCTCTCTCTATTTCAGCATGTGGCTTTTTTCTAGAGGAATTCAATTGGTAATATTATAGATTTTCACCATACAGATGACATTTCTATTTATTCTTACAATACTTCTGACATGGTGGCAGTCAGATTTCCCCATTAAGGAGATCCAAGATACAATAGTTTATTCCAAGCAGTGAATTGCAAAATACTGATTCAACTAACTCACGGATTATAGGACACTATTCTACATGCAAATATACAGAATAAAATGCTCACGACCAGTTTTTAGAAGCCTGTTAATTAGTAAGTCACAAACATTGCAACGCAAATATTTTTGACTCTTATGGTGAAAAGCTGCAGTGTTGCAAGTTTATTTCTCAAGAATAAAACACCCCGAGGAACAGGATGTTACAATTTATCATCTTTTTAAAAATAGGAGATAGCTCCTATTCTAAAGTGTGATTGAATAGCAATAATATACTTCCTGCATACTGTCTTACTAAGCAGAAGATAGGCTGGGAGACTGATGGACTCAATCTTCAACCTCGGCCTTCAATCATCCAGGCTATCCTCCGTCAAGCAGCACAATGCACACACTCATCGGTTATTGCTTTATGATATCTTTATTGGCATAAAACAGATGACCCCTGTCTCCATGCCTCAGGCTGCAGCCAATAGAGTTCCAACAGGGAAGTAAAAATCAACTGACTGTTTGAGGACTCTAGTCAGCCACCTTTTTATTAAAATACCATTACTGAGATATTTTAAATTGGCAAAAGGAAGAAGGAAATAAATTGCAATCACAACTTCTTTACATTATTTAAAGAAAGACTTACATTTATACAGCGCCTTTCACGACCACAGGACGTCTCAAAGCAGTTCACAGCCAATTAAGTATTTTTGGATTGTAGTCACTGTTGTAATGTTGTAATTTATTGCAATGGAACCGAAAAAGGGGCACCCAGTGGATAATGGAAATGACTGAATTATCGAAAGTCCCCACATCTCCTTTCAATTGGTGTTTTAAATCAACTTTATCGACTTTATTTCATTCAATTCTGACAGATGATTGAGATTGTGACTAATGGGAATGAATATTCAAGGTTCCATGCGATCTGATATTTTTGTCAATCTCATTTTTCCTTCAAATTCTTGGCAGGCTGTGATGCCACTGGATGTGCAGCGGGATGAGAATCCTGCTCAGTAGTTAATCCCAGCATTGATCCAATCCTAAATAGCAGGGATGGGATCATTCGCATAAAGATAGCAGGTACATCCTAACCGTTCACCTTGTGGGGGGGGAGATGCAGAAACATTGGAGCGACACCTTGTGATGTAGTGTACTAAATGAATACACCACACGAAGTCTGTTGAAAGTCAAAGAGTCTTTTATTTACTTGCAAGGGAGATCGAGTGTCACTAGTTAGCCCCTCACTAAGCCATCCCGACTCGATCTCAAAGAATCGCTCTTGGTCTGTGACAGTTATACAATAAGCAAGTAGGCGTATACATTCATTGTCCATCTACATGACCTTTATGGTCAGGACATGGCCATCTGGCTTATACCATAATTGCATCAATAAGCTTATGGCATTTGAAAATGTTTCCACAGCACGCATTTGACATTTCCAAGTTGCGCCTACCTAGCGGGCTAGAAGTCGTGTTACCTTTCTTAACTCTGTGGTCTGTATTTCTTGAGCAAGGTAAATGCTCTTATCTATAAAGATGTATGTTCATCTTGACCTGCTCAGTTCCATTACATATCTACGAATGTGGTCCCTTAATGGACCTAAGTCCAATCCCCCTGTAATTTATCCCTCAGGTAGTCTCATGGTCCTACCTGTCATGAGTTCGTATGGGGTTAGATCTGTTGTATGGTTCTGAGTTGCTCTCAGCCTCATTAATATGGCAGGTAACAGTTCAGGCTAGGCAGGTCCAGTCTCTTGGATGGCCTTGACCAGGGCTGTCTTTATAGTGCTGATCATCCGTTTCACCATCCCCGAACTCTGGGGGTGGTAAGGGATGTGAAATTTCTGTTTGATGCCTAATGTGGTGCACAATTACTTTACTACCTGCCCTGTGAAGTGGGTTCCTTGATCAGAGTCAATTTGTGTGGGTTTTCCCCAGCGGGGAATTACCTCTTCTGCAAGTATTCTTGCTACAGTCGTCGCTGTGCAGTTTCGGGTAGCAAATGCTTCCACCCACTGTGTAAATAGATCTATGATCACTAGACAGTAATTTCTTCCTCGAGAGTTTGGCAGTGGCCCTGTAAAATCAATTTGTATATTCTCCCACGGTCCCCGTGGGCATGGTTGATGGGCCATTTTTATTTCACAGCATTTCCTGGAAAATGTTGGGTGCACATAATTCATTGCTGGCAATACTTAGCAATGTCGCATCCCATTCCTGGCCACCACCAATCTCGGGAGGTATTTGTTATCATAATGTCACGCCCGGCGTGATTAATGCCATGGTGCAATTCCACAACCATCCTCTTTATGCAGAAGGGGGCTAACACCTTTCCGTCCTTTCTCCATACGGAGTCCGGGCCAGGCACTCCTCCCTTCTGTTATGATTCTTCCCAATAGTCTCGACACCATTCTTATTAAGGTATGATCAAGCCCATCAGTCTCCCTAAATTCAGTGCAGGTTGTACTGGCTCTATGCCAAAATCCCTTGATCATTCTCCCATGTAGCCACGCTGTTTTAGGCTTGCACCACCCAGGTAGTCCCACTTTGGTCAGATTCAATATTACAGGTAACACTTTGTGATGCACATCATGGTACAATATCATCTGAGTGGGGATTACCATTAGCCCATTTGTTGGCCCTGGGATGTGTTTATGACAACCAATTCACTTTTCCCACAAATCTGTTTATTCATTGGAGAAGGAGCCTTTGGATGAGGTTTTTAATTAACTCTACTGCTTGTACAACCGCGCTCACGTCCTGACATAGTTTTGTTCTATTACCTGGCCCCTCACCTCCCACTCCTGAGATTTACTTGAGGCCATGTGTAGTCAGGAGTGTGCCCTCCTGATCCCTCAGGCACAATCCACTAACTCCTTTAAACAACATCGTTTCTTCCCGATGGTCACCTACTTAAAACAAAAGAAACAGAGAATCTCTGGTGATTCTGCTTAAGAGCTCGAGGGGTTAATTTGTAATATGATCCTAAAATTCTTTCTACCCCAGGAACAAATATTCTCTTCAAATTCAGAAAATCTCCAATATTCAAAAGGTATTGCCCACTAAATTAAAACAGAGTTCACAGCTGCCTGTGAAAGAGTTAACTTCCTTTGTTTCGAAAGCCGACAAACACTGATGCCATCAATCAATGTCAACTTTCGTCCCACAGCTTGCAGCCTTTTCAGGTTAACCTCTCTGTGCTTTTACACTTAAAGAAAAACATAATCTTCCCTCTTCTCCTTTTCATTGAGTCATAACTATCCATTATTCCTTAAACCAGTTTTAATTTCTGATCCCCATACATCCCAATTGCACCTCCAATTACTTTTTAAATGTGGTGGGGGTTGCTGCCTCTACTACCCTTTCAGGCAGTGCGTTCCAGACGCCCACCACCCACTGGGTGAAGAGATCATCTCTAAACCTCCCCCGCTTCTATATTGTCATCCTGATGGGTGCTGTCACCATCACACCTACTGCCGGTTTATTTCGTCGCTTTCTCAGTCAATAGTCTAGTCCATCTACTTAATTCACAATATGCGCGAATCATTAAAATGAGACCTTTCTCCTCTTTTTGTTTCTTTTCCGACTCCCACCACTTCCTTTGTGCCGCGGGTGGATCGCCTGGTTTCCAATTTTGTTTAATCATTATTTCAATTAGTTTTTGATTTTTTATCTGCTAAGTACCGTGTCAGAGACACCTCTGGTCCCAACTCAAGTTTTTCACTTCCCATGGCTATATGTTGTCAGCGGTACATCCTTTAATTACTCGTCCTGAGTGAGACCGATACTTGCAACATATACCAATTATCAATTGCAACGTTACACAGGCACACTTCTATATAACCGATCGCAATTGTTTTACCTGGGGTCGTCCGCTGACTACTTGAAGTCTCGGCCAGACCTGCAGATTCAGATCTTTCAGGCAACTGACACCAGACAGATTTCTGCCCTTGTCCTAACTGTGCATGGTAATTAAAATGGACTCACGCCTTTGACATGGCTTTGATTTGCCGGTGTCCGCCGCCTGCTTGAGATCCTGTCGACTACATAGGGGGAATACTTTTTAGCTTAAGCCTGTCTGCGGTTTATGTGTAAGTGCCATCTCAGCCATTGCAGCTAGTTTGCAGGTTGCATTGTTAACCCCTTAATTCCTGAAGGACGCAATGTCCCACTTCAATTCTTTTAGTTCTTCTAATTTTGGCTTGTTCAATTCTATGTATTTCAGAAATTGTCTTGTTATGATTATGCCAGCTTTAGTTGCCCTTTTATGTTCTTCCTTACCCCACCTTGGGCTAGATTTTACACTTTTGTGCAGATCGCCCAAAAATGGGCGTTATTTCCGGCGTGGGTGGTAAAAATGGATTTTCAGATCGCCAGCTTATCGCCCATTTTCAAAGTCCCTAGTCTCCATTTTAAAAATTGGGCATTACCACGAGCGATATGAAATGGGCGTTAGGTTTAAATCTCTCTGACCTTCTGCCATAAAGTGTCGCCGTCCTTAGCAACGGCATGGCAACACTTGTTTCCCGCGATTCAGGAGATCAGGGGTCATCATTACATGCGCAGAAGAGGAAATAGAGAGAGGGAGCAGAGAGGGACTGAAAGCGTATGTGGGTGTGGTGTGTGCTTGTTTGGCTGTTGTGGGAGGCACGAGGGAGGTTCACCAGCAGCAAAAAGCCTATTAAGCACCAAGAACATAGTTGACACTAAGTTTTTGTCCAACAAATAATATATAACATGGAAGGGACGGAGGAGGCCCTGCAGCTGTTAGCCAGGAACACTGCTGCCAGGGGGCTCCCAGTGGTCCCGGAGCACGGCACTGCATCCCAAGGTGCTGCACCCCCATTGCCAAAGACACATGAGAGCCAGTAGCAACATCTTGCTTCTGACTCAGCGCACGTTCCCACTCGTCATCATCCTCTCCCGTATCCATCCAAGCAGCAGTTCTGCCGTCACCCCCCCGCAATGAAGTAGCACCTGAGGAACTCCTCATCCAGGCGGCTTGGAGTCAGGAGTGGAAGTAGAAAGGGTAGAGGTGGGAATGAGAAGTGGGGGTGGGGGGGAAAGGTTGATTTTTACAAATTTGCTTATGATTTTAAACAAATGGTCAGTTTAAATGTTTTTTATTTCACATAACCTTGTTGCACATTGGCTCAGATATCTGCACCTTTACACACTGGTGATTCCTTAACATCAAAGGGCATAATTACACTTAAATTCAATCAACTTAAAATTTAATTGTCGCCAAGGTGATGCACACCATTGATGTATGACCTGCACACGTAGCAGTGTGTCAGCCTTGTAAATAACACCAATGTTCTTTCAGTCAAAGCGATCATTGATGAGCACCTGATGTAAGGCTCTTGCAGCTATCATGCCACCACGGGCCATTTCCTGTGGTCTACAGGGGGGTGGGGGCATGGCTTCATCATCAGCCTGATTGTCTGGCCCAAGGTCAGCATCCACCTCCTCGTCCTCCTCTTCCTCTCTCTCCTGAGGTGGACCGTCACATCCTTCTGGCAATTCTTGTCTCCGCCTGATAGCCAAGTTGTGCAGCATGGAGCACATCACCACGAATTGATCTACCTGCTCAGAGTGGTATTGGAGCTTGCCTCCTGAGTGGTCCAGGCATCTAAAGCGCTGCTTAAACACTCCAATGCTTTTCTCGACGATATTGCGAGTGGCTCTGCGGCTCTTGTCGTGTTGCCTCTCGGCTTCTGTATGGGTGTCACGCAGCGGGGTCATCAGCCAGATGGCAAGGCCATATCCTTTGTCACCAAGTATCCAGCATTGACCTTGTGGCAATTGTTGATTGTTAAACAAGCCAGATACAGTGCTCTCACGCAGGATGTGAGCATCATGGATGCTGCCCAGAAATTTAGCATTCACTGCCATAATAATTTGCTGGTGGTCAACAATGACTTGAACATTCAAGGAGTGGAATCCCTTGTGGTTCCTGAAATCCTCTGCATCCTGAAAAGGTGCCCGCATCATGATGTGCGTACAGTCTATTGCTCTCTGCACCTTGGGGAAGTTAGCAATTAGGTGGAATCCTAGAGCCCTCTCAATCTGAGCCTCCCTGGCCATAGGGAAGCTGATAAAGTCCATTCTGCGTGCGTACAGGGCTTCAGTGACCTGTCTAATGCAGCAATGTGTGGCATGCTGAGACATACTGCAAATGTCGCCAGCTGAGGCCTGAAAAGAGCCCAACACATAGAACGACAGTGCTGCAGTGACTTTGACATCGACGGACAGTGCAGTCCTGATGGTACTGGCAGGCTTCAAATCTCTCCTGATGAGCTGGCATATCTCATTGATAACCACTTTGTGAAAGCGCAGTCTCCGAAGGCAGGTGATATCGGACAAGTTGAGGTAAGACTGCTTCTCCCTGTACTTGCCGGGGGTGTAATGCCTGGTCCTCCTCATCAATCTGTCACGTCTTACATTGGGCACATGATGCTGTCGAGTGTACCTTCTGCCATCTCGAGCCTGCAGCATGTAACTGGTTATCAAGAGAGGGTGAGAAAGGACAGGCCCCATTCCAATAGCTATCTTTTTTCCACCGATTGTTCACAAAGAATTAATGTCCCCACTAAGACACCTAGTAAATTCCAATCATCCACAGTATGATAAGATGTTTGTTCAGATGTTTACATCACCTCCACAGACCTCCAGAGTACATCCAAACTCCCCCGAGGTTGAAGCAGAGCAGCCTTTATAATGTTGCGACATGTGATTTAGAACATGCGTCCATACCGCTGTGAGTATTTCTGGTTCGTTCCACTTTTTCCCAGCAGTATTTTCAGCGAGCGATATTGTGGGTGAGATGTGTGCGAGGTGCTGAAAGTACGGATGGGTGATATACTAGGCGTTAGTTTTTGCAAATGTGATCTTTAGCCAAAAAACAGTGGCTGGGTGATATTATTAAATCTCAGCATTAATTACGTGCCGAAAGTAACGCTGGGTGATATTATGGGCATTGAGATTGCCCATTCTGACGATTCCACCCAAAATAAGTGGGCGGGCGGCATTATTTTTTCTCGGCGTTACGCTCTTGCGGAAAGTAACGCTCGGTGATAAGTGACCGAGAAATGGGCATCAGTTTCCATTTTGTGGCTAAATGGGCGATATCTGGGTGTTACACGTCATTTCAACATTAAAATGGACGTTAAGTGGCCGTTATGCATGCAAAAATAATGGAAAATCTAGCCCCACAGCCTTTGAATAGGGGGCGGTTGTGACGGATCCCATCCGTCTTTTATCATTTTGTCTATTAGTCCCTGGTGGTCATCAGTGTAAAATTAAGTTAGAGACCCTTTGAATCCCCAATTCAAATCTTCCCGCATAGTCATTTTGTATAATGAGTATTCTGATGTCGATTCAACGTCTGTATACTTAGCCTCTCACAGCGTTCTTTCGTTCCCGACTCAGGCGCCCTGAATAGACTGACCCATGGACGCTGCTCTATTAGGCTTCAGCAGCGTCTCGGTCACATATATACTCTACCGGGTATATATATATATATTCTTATCTATCTTCCAACTTGCTGACAATATTGCAACGACAATTTTCTGTCCAATTACTTTAACTAAAAATTTATGACATCTTACTTCTACTATGAATATTTATTCCTTCACAGACCTCTCCAAGTTCGGATTCTCTGGTCGACCGACACATCCCATTACAATTACATCGGATTTTTAGAGTGGTAATTTAAAATACTCACTCAGTGATGATTGGACGATGGTCATCTGTTTGCCGTCCAAGGAATCCTGTTTGTGACACCATTTGATGTAGTGTACCAACACACAAAGTACGTTGAAAGTCAAAGAGTCGTTTATTTACTTGCAAGGGAGATCAAGTGTCACTAGTTAGCCCCTCACTAAGCCATCCCGACTCGATCTCAAAGGATCGCTCTTGATCTGTGACAGTTATACAAAAAGCAAGTAGGCGTGTACATTCATTGTCCATCTACATGACCTTTATGGTCAGGATATACCATATCTGGCTTACACCATAATTTGACGTTTGAAAATGTTTCCACAGCACGTAATTGACATTTCCCAGTTGTGCCTACCTTGCAGGCTACAAGTTGTGTTACCTTTCTTAGCTCTGTAGTCTGTATTTCTTGACCAAGGTAGACACACTTATCTATAAAGATGTATATTCATCTTGACCTGCAGTTGCCATCACTGTCTACTAGTCTAACAATACTCAGGTCGCCTAGTTTATGGTTTCTAGCAGTTGGGCTACATCTTGTAGCTAATTGGTACTTTCTTATAATTGTTTTTGTTCAGCTTGTGTGCAAAACTTGCTCACAAATTGACATTCTAAAACATATCTGAATTTAATAGCAGGCCCAATTCCTATTTCACCTTGCCACTTCATTGGTTGGCCGAGCCAAAAGAGGAAGTACTTTTGTATTTAGTTGAGTGATCTGACGCTGTTTTTTGTCGCGACAGTCAAGAATGCTGAGATTGATTGCCACCAGGAAATTACATTGTGAGCCCCACTTATGCTTCTGTGCAGCAAGTACACCTTCTTGTCTGGATTTAGAAACCCTGATGTCATCTCACTGGTCCTGCTTCTTCCAGTGTTGTCACCATGAAGGCGAGGGAGGAGGGGGATGGTTAGTGGGCACCAATGGAATCAGGGCTTTTCCAAATTACTATGCAATCTTCATGTTAGAAAAGCTGAGTCTCTGGGGGAGACTTTAGCCTTCATTTTCGGTGGTATAGCTGTTTTTGTGGGAGAAACCGCCTGGGGAAAGTTTCCCCCTTACTTTTTGAATAGTACCGGCCACATCTTGCAACGACTGCCAGGAGCGAACCGCCGACGTGCACCGGCGAGAAAATCACCAGGGCGTAAGTTTGTCCTCAACGGAAGCCCGTCCAGATCACTGAGGGAATCCTAGAGCCCATCAATGCCTGATTGCTGCCTAGAAAAGCCGCTAATGTTTTGCAACTAACGACGGTGAGAATTTCCATAATTAAGGTAAAAAATAGCGGCGGCGAGAAAATGGATCTTGCACCAGTATTCTCGGTGGCTTCTTGGCAGTTAAAGGCGAAAGTATGTGAAACGGGCGGTTCTTAAAATTTTGTTAAAAATTTAGTCCGAGGCGATAGTCGGGTCAAGGAAGCGGGGAAAACTTTTAAAAAAATTTCACTTAAAAAAAATGTTTAAAAACTCCCAAGATAGTTTTACAGTTAATCGCCATTTTACAATTAAAAATAAATAAAGAACCTTTAATTTATCTTTCTTTGCAGAGTATACTCACTTACTGCCCTGTTTAAACAGCTTTCACACGACGGTTCAGTCAGCAATCTGGATGGGATTCCATTGGGACCAAAAGTTTCACCCTGGTGATTTTCTCGGTGGTGCATGTCGGCGGTTTGCTCCTGGCGGTCGGTTCGAGATTTGGGCAATACCATTCAAAAAGTAAGGAGGAAACTTTCGCCGGGCGGTTTCTCTCACAAAAACAGCTGTACAGCCGAAAATGACCGTGCAATCGCTTTTCAACACCAGAACAATCGGACTGGCCCACTCGTTGAACTCAACTAGCGATATGATTCCCTCTCGTTGAAGTCTGTCCAGTTCGATCTCGACTTTCTCCCTCATCATATATGGAACCGCTTGAGCCTTGTGATAGACAGGCCATGCTTCAGGGACTAGATGGATCTGCACCTTGGCACCTTTGAAGTTGCCGATGCCTGGTTCAAATAGCGACGAATATTTGCTCAGCACTTGAACGCACGAGACGTCATCCACCAAAGATAGTTCCATCGAATCTTTTCTAGCCAGCTTCTGCCGAACAGCATTGGGCCATCGCCTGATATAATCCACAGTGATAAGTTATGCATAGCTCCATCGTATGATACCTTCACTGCTGCACTGCCAATGACTGGTATGAGCTCTTTGGTGTAAGTGTGCAGCTTTGTATAAATTAGGTTAAGTTTGGGCCTTTGTGCCTTGTTGCCCCACAGTTTCTCAAAAGCCTTCTGGCTCATAATTGACTGACTCGCCCCTGTGTCCAACTCCATGGAAACTGGAATGCCATTTAATTTGACTTTCAGAATTATAGGAGGGCTCTTGGTGGTGAAGGTGTGTATCCCATACACTTCTTCCTTGGCCTTGGGTTGAGTTGCCTCTCTTCCTCGTTCTGCATGATCCGCTTCGGATCGACCATCTTCTGCCAACTCTGCCACATGGTGAGTCACAGCACGTCTGCACATTCACTGGAGGTGCCCCATTGTTTCGCAGCCTTTGCACAGGTAGTGCTTGAATCGACATTGATGGGCTCTATGATTGCTGCCGCAGCGCCAACATGGTGTTAATGGATTCGCATTCACACCCCACGGCGGACTCTGAGTCATCCTAGTTCTTGCAGCTGCAGACGTGTAAGCGCTGCCATGTACAGTTCTGTCTGCTAACGGTGTTATTTTATGCACAGTGAGCCTCAATGCTGAGAATATATCAGTTTAGTATTTTCGGTCATGGACATGAAAGCCTGGGCTATCGTGATGGCCTTGTTCAGGTCTGGGGATTCGGCAGACAGCAGCTTGCGAAGAATGACCTCGTGGCCGATTCCAAGCACGAAAAAGTCCCGCAGCATTTCCCCCAAATATCCAACAAAATCGCAAAGTCCCGCATGGCATCTTAGGTCAGCGACATAACTCGCCACGTCCTGGCCCTTGTAGTGATGGTGCGTCTGGAAGCGATACCTGGCCATTAAGATGCTCTCCTTCGGCTTGAGGTGTTCCTGAACCAACATACACAACTCTGCATATGTCTTTTCCGTTGGTTTTGTCGATGCTAGTAGATGCTTGATGAGGCCGTATGTTGTAGACCCACAAACGGTGAGGAGAATCGCCCTGCGCTTGATCGCTTTATCGTCCGCATCCAGCTCGTTGGCCACGAAGTACTGGTCAGGACATTCAACGAATGTTTCCCAATCATCACCCACTACAAATCGCTCAAGAATACCAACGGCAGCCATAACCGCATGAAAGTTCGTGATCTGTTACTCGTCGCCAATTGTTATGTTTAGAATAATCCACAAGACTGAGTACTGTGATGTGACCTTAGTCTCTTTAATAAAACACCAGAGTGCCAAAGCAGCATGGCAGACTACCTTTTATACTCACTTGCATGAGGTGTGCAGGTGACCCTTGGATCTCCAACAGGTGCGCCCTCTGGTGGCAAGTCTTACACAGTTATAATGTTTACATACATAACACTGTTGGTGAAGAGATCAGCTCCATGAATTAATCAGTGATCTGAATCTTCCAGATATGTTACAAATCTTTGTCTCAAACCAAGACTATGAATTCACTTTTCACATGTGGTATTGTGGCAGAATTGATAGCTTGCCTTTTGCAAAGAAGGTCTCATACATCTTGTTAAAAAGGGCAAGTTTGCCCGAGGTTTTGTATGTTAGTCTTATGTTGAACATCATCTCAAAAACACATTACTCTTGTCTTCTGGAGAGGTGGAAGAGAGGGCGGGAAAGTCATTTTCAGTCATTTAGAATCGGGCTACTCACAGGTGGTGGATTGACACTGTGATTTAAAATGCTTATTTTTTGTGATAAACCCATTTTGGGCTGCATTAATGAAATTTTACCTACTGCTGCGGCTGCCATCTTATTTTTTTGTCAGCTGACTGCCAGGTCGGTCCAACAGTTACGCCCCCGGGTTTGGCCGGGTCGCCAACAGGCAGCCTGGCACCTCTCTTGTGTGCCAGGCCGCTGGCCCAGCCGAAACCCTTCCTGTTGGCCCAGTGGACCTAACTTAAATAATCCCCTTTTAAGTGAAGGGGAGAGACATGGTGACGTGCCAGCGTGATGATGTCATCACCGCTATGCTAATGAGTGACAGCGGCAGACAGTCCGCCCGCCCCCAACTTCCGCCCCTTTAGATTGCGAACTTCCGCTCACCACCGCACTTCCGCTCCCATTATGACTGACTTCTGGGCCGCTGGAAAAAAAAACGGCAAAGAGCGGAATTTCGCTCAAGAGGCTACCGCATCAACGGCGCCGGTAAAAACATCTGAAACAGGTTAGGTGCGCCGGGTTTCTGGCGACTGGCAATTTCGGCCCCTTTATCTGGTCATTGTCACATTGCTGTTTGTGGGAGCTTGCTGTGCGCAAATTGTGTTTCCCGCATTGCAACAGTGACTACACTTCAAAAGTAATTCATTGGCTGTAAAGTGATTTGGGATGTCCGGTGGTTGTGAAAGGCATTATATAAATACGTCTTTCTTTTTTGCTCTGTAATGGTCCTGGTTTTGATTGTATCTGTGCTGCTCAGGCATGGTGGGGTTGCACAGGGGTGTCATCAGCCAGATCTGCAGGAGGTATCCCTTGTCCCCCATCAACCATCCTGTCACACCCCTCACAGGGTTAAATAATGGGGGATGGTAGAGTGCCTGAGTATAAAATCATCATGGTAGCTCCCTGGACATCTTGCACAGACCTGCCTGATGCTGTTCCTGTGATTGGCTGCCAGCTGTACATTGATAGAGTGGAACCTTTTTCTATTGATGAATGTTGTTGGCTTATGTTCCGTTGCCCTAATGGCCATGTTAGTACAGTAACTAATGCCCTGTACACAAAGGAAGCCAGCAACTGCTGCAAAGCCATGGCCTATTGACTGCTGAGGTCAGTGGGGAAGGTTGGGCTGGGTTCAAATCACCCCTTGTGTGTTGGAAGGCTAACATTTACAGCACAACTCAATCTTCTTCACCTAACTGTCATGCAGCAAGGTTAGCTGGATAACAATCTGAAGCAGAAAGCTGGTCACTTTACTCTCCCTAACCCATGGGCCAACTGAAACATTCATCCCAGCAATGTGTACTTTGCAACTATTGATTGACTTAATCATCAGAGGAGTCATTGTAATAAACCATTTAATATAACGTCGAATAACCTGAATTGGACAATATCATGTGTTTGTGAACGAGAAGAAATGATCAGTTCATACGTTGGATTTAATCAGGTATTCATCTCCAGTGATTGCTTTTATTCTCCACCATGATCGGAAAAAAAAGTAAATTTTTTTTAATGATGGAACTTGCAATCAGTGACTCTTGCAACCAATGTGTTCTATTTTGGGCTGAATTTTAATATGTTCATCAAAGCACCACTTGGTATGCCTAATCATTACTACCTGATCTGCATTCAAGTTACTGTTTTGAAAGGAATATTAAGACCAAGAGTAAGCCAAATTACAGAGAGAACTGAAATGGTGTCAGGGAGAAAATCATGACCTCAAACCAGGATCCCAACTCTCAGACAAAATATACAAAATATAGACTCGGACTAAACAGATCAGGACTGAAAAGTGGCCAGGACAGTGATTTTCAGCTCCAAAAAGATAGGAGTTCTTCAGGCAGAGCCCCTGCGAGGTATTCAAGTTGGTGCTCGAACTAGAGGTCAAGAAAGACTGGATCAACTGGGCTTGTATTCACTGGAGTTCAGAAGAATGAGAGGGGACCTCATAGAAACGTTTAAAATTCTGACGGGTTTAGGCAGGTTAGATGCAGGAAGAATGTTCCCAATGTTGGGGAAGTCCAGAACCAGGGGTCACAGTCTAAGGATAAGGGGTAAGCCATTTAGGACCGAGATGAGGAGAAACTTCTTCACCCAGAGAGTGGTGAACCTGTGGAATTCTCTACCACAGAAAGTAGTTGAGGCCAATTCACTAAATATATTCAAAAGGGAGTTAGATGAAGTCCTTACTACGAGGGGGATCAAGGGGTATGGCGAGAAAGCAGGAAGTGGGTACTGAAGTTGCATGTTCAGCCATGAACTCATTGAATGGCGGTGCAGGCTCGAAGGGCTGAATGGCCTACTCCTGCACCTATTTTCTATGTTTCTATGTTTCTAACGCAACAGCGCTGGAATGTTGCTGCGATCGGGGCCCTTTGTAAGGGAAATAGTTTTATTAATTTTAGTATTTTTATTTCAGATTGCATCATTCGCAGTAGTTATGTTTTCATATAGGTTTATTAATTATTTGTGTTTTTATGTCAAATTCCATCATTTGCAGTAATTTGCTTTTTAAATAGTTTTATTAATTGTTTTCACTCCATTAAACCTGCTGAGTGTTGTTCAGAGGCTTTCACATACTTTTGTATAACTTTCAGGTCTGGTTCTTTAGTGGAGGCCTGTGGGCTGCAGAGACCTGCTTGGCCAGATTCACCCTGAGGATGGGAGGGGTGTTGGGAGGGCGACACCTGGTACACCTGGTCAGAAGCAGGGTGGCACACAGGAGAAGGCGTCGCTGTCAGCACCGTGCAGACAGGCAGCGGGCAAGGGAGGAAGCAGCCATGATTCGTTCATCTGCGCCAGACGAGTGTGCCCGCCATCTTCACCGGCCCGAATCAGGATTGTGGTTGACTGCTTGAGGACAAGGGATATACCCTGTCCATTTGGCTGCTCACTCCACTACGGAACCCCAGGACAGCACCAGAGCATGCATACAATGACGCTCATTGTGCCACTAAATGCATCATTGAGCAGTGCATAGGCATCCTTAAGCAGAGGTTATCAGTGCCTGGACTGCTCTGGTGGCACCTTGCAGTACTCTCCTCAATGGGTCTCCATAATTATCATGGTCTGCTGCATGCTGCACAATCATGAGGGGACAGCCGCTGGCGGTTGAGCCAGTAGTACCACGGGAGGAGGAGGAGGAGGAGGAATAGGAGGCGCTGGAGGAGGCGGAGGCGGATCCCCATTGCCCCAGAGCTACCCTGGAAGGGCCGGGTGCAGACTGGCCAGCACCCTCCTGGGAGGGCACGTCCTCACATATATGGAGGTGCCTGACACCTCCCCTGCAATCTCCCTCCATGCATTATACATTTGTCAAGTTTCCCCATGTCAGGAAACAGTATTCTTCTTCTGTTCTCCACACCGTCCATCAGAGTCTCCAGCTCCATATCAGTGAACCTGTTGGCTCTTCTTGCACCTATTACACCAGCCATCCTTCCAAACTCCTTCTCCCCTTAGGGTCTTGCTGCAAACCCTGGCCTTTAAAAAGGCCAGTGAGCAGCTGGCTCATTAGAAACCCTTACCTGCATGCTGAATTTCTCAGTGGTGATAACACTCAAATTAAGACAGCCACACCGCTGAAAATTCCACTTTGGAAGGGTTCATTAGCGCTGGAATCTATTTGTTCACTTTTGGAGCTGAATATGGGGTGGCCCAACCACGAAAAAATTTTTGCGCTAATGGCCACAAAAAGGTGGGGGGAGCACCAGCTTTCCAGCGGTACTGAATTTCGGGCCCATCATATCTAATGCTGCAAAGTGCCACATTTAGCCATGTGATTATGCTTTGGCATTTACACAGCCTTAACATGCATTTGATTAAAAAGAGAAAATGGTTCGATAGCTAGAAACATAGAATCATAGAAAATTACGACACAGAAGGTGGCCATTCGGCCCAAAGTGTCTGTGTCGATGGAAAAGGACCTACGCCAGTCTAATCCCACCTTCCAGCACTGTCCGTAGCCCTGCAGGTCATGGCTCTTTAAGTGCACATCCAAGTACTTTTTAAATGTGATGAGGGTTTCTGTCTCTACCACCCTGTAGAAGGTAAGTCACGAAAGCTTCTGTTTCCACTTCACCAGGCTGCAAAATGGCCCAACAAGCAGCTTAATGGTGTAAAGTGCATGATTCTCAAGTGAGACCTAACAGTTGGTAGAAGATAGCCAAATCTCTACATAGTACTGGAACTAACCTCGTTATCAAGATGTATCAAGTAACGATAAAACATAATACATCTAGATAAAGTGGGGCTCTCACAGCTGTTAACCGTTTTCAATTGTATTACCAGAAGCGTATGTCGCAAAATTGTGATCAGAGGGCCAAGCACTCAATGTTCTGATACTAACTAGCAATGCGTAAATAACCAGTCGGTGATTTTCCATCCATTGATTATACACAGCAAGAGCACAGAAGCAAAACTTTTGCCTCATTCAAACTATAAACCATCGCCATTGCAACAACAATTTCCCACCAAGTCATCAATTTAGGTTCAGAACAAACCAGTCAATATGGAACTCTGCCAGTCTCATTTGTCAGGAATGGAACAATTCCCTCATGCCGAGGATAAATTCAGAGCAATGCACAAAAAATACAACAGACCAGCTTTATTTGAGAACTGTTGAATTGGGTTTATAACTTTGTTAGAGCAAACACAAAGGATAACAGACGCTGCTCAACACCTTCGCAGAGTACTGTTCAGAAAGCAAGCTTGGAATCGTTGCTTCTCAGCTTCATGAAGATTCTGGTAAATGTTGGCAAAATTGATGCAGTTTTCTTTACTGATGCTACCAACAGACTTATGTGACTTAATCACTCCTGTCAGCTATAGACAGAATTGGACAACCATTTGCAGTGTTGTGAAGACTAAGGCTGGATTTTTCCCATTGCCGTGTGCGCGGGTTTGGAGGCAGGTCAGCTGTAAAAATAACTTAAATAGGCAGCGTGTCGGGACCCCAGCATCATCCCAGCTTGTCGCACCTTTAACTTGGGTGCGTTTCCCAGCGCACCACGAGCCCGATCGGCGGAGGTGGGTGACCCAATTCAACTCATTAAATGCTTGCTATCAGAGCCTCAGGAGGGTTTTTACTGCAACTGCTGAATTAAACAGCATGAGTACGGGAAGCACGCAGCTCGGGAACCTCGCCTGTGAAGGGGAGGCGGATGCTCAGTGGCCATTGTGCGAGGGCATTAATTGACAGCTAGGAATACCACATAAATACACACACCTCACAGCTCATTAGTTGCCGAAGGGAAAGGCTGTTGATGACTCCATTTTTTGCACAGATTTAAGTTTCTGGAGTTTGCAGGTCATCACTGCAACCACGGAAGCCACTCTTCCACATTGCTAATCAGTATTAGAACATTGAGGGATTGGCCCTCTGAGCACTACTTCACCTGCCATCTACTACATCAGCATGTGTGCCGCTTATACTGTCTCACCATGATCCTCAGAATCGGACCAATATGAGCACCACCACCGACAACACCAGCAGCAGCCACACCAGACTTCTCAACGAAATGATGCTCCACAGGAGAGAGGGGCACCTCATGGCTGCAGTGCATCAGAGGCGATACCCACAACACAAGGCATACAGGCAGAGGATGAGCTTCCTCAACATGATGGAGCAGCAGTGCTTCAGGTGGCATAGGCCATCACGCCAGGTCATTGCAGACATTTGTAGCTTGCTGGACCAAGACCTGCTGCCCAGAGGTCCTGATGGACACTCCTTGCGAGTGGCTATCAAAGTCACCATCACCCTCAACTTCATTGCCTCAGGCTCCTGTTTCCAGATGACACTAAACTGGGTGGCGGTGTGAGCTGTGAGGAGGCCTCTAAAAGGCTGCAGGGTGACTTGGACAGGTTAGGTGAGTGGGCAAATGCATGGCAGATGCAGTACAATATGGTTAAATGTGAGGTTATCCACTTTGGGGGCAAAAACACGAAGGCAGAATATTATCTGAATGGTGACAGATTAGGAAAAGGGGAGATGCAACGAGACCTGGGTGTCATGGTACATCAGTCATTGAAAGTTGACATGCAGGTACATCAGGCGGTGAAGAAGGCAAATGGTATGTTGGCCTTCATAGCGAGGGGTTTTGAGTATAGGAGCAGGGAGGTCTTACTGCAGTTGTACAAGGCCTTGGTGAGACCTCACCTGGAATATTGTGTTCAGTTTTGGTCTCCTAATCTGAGGAAGGATGTTCTTGCTATTGAGGGAGTGCAGCGAAGGTTCACCAGAATGATTCCCGGGATGGCTGGAATGACATATCAGGAGAGACTGGATCGA
This sequence comes from Pristiophorus japonicus, assembly GCF_044704955.1. Classification (NCBI taxonomy): domain Eukaryota; kingdom Metazoa; phylum Chordata; class Chondrichthyes; family Pristiophoridae; genus Pristiophorus; species Pristiophorus japonicus. The sequence goes on along the minus strand of NC_091978.1, from coordinate 337,934,934 downwards.
CTGGGCCTTTATTCACTGAAATTTAGAAGGATGAGAGGGGATCTCAGAGAAACATATAAAATTCTGACGGGACTGGACAGGTTAGATGCAGGAAGAATGTTCCCGATGTTGGGGAAGTCCAGAACCAGGGGGCATAGTCTAAGGATAAGGGGTAAGCCATTTAGGACTGAGATGAGGAGAAACTTCTTTACTCAGAGAGTTGTTAACCTGTGGAATTCCCTACCGCAGAGAGTTGTTGATGCCAGTTCATTGGACATATTCAAGAGGGAGTTAGATATGGCCCTTATGGCTAAAGGGATCAAGGGGTATGCAGAGAAAGCAGGAAAGGGGTACTGAGGTGAATGATCAATCATGATCTTATTGAATGGTGGTGCAGGCTGGAAGGGCTGAATGGCCTACTCCTGCACCTATTTTCTATGTTTCCTTCCAGGGATCTGCAGCAGACATTTGGGGCATCTCGCGGTCGGCCACCCACAGTTGCATCACCCAGGTTACCAATGCCATATTTGACAAGTCAGCCAATTATATCAACTTTGCAACTGATGAACCCAGTGTTACTGAGTGAGTGCTCGGCTTTGTGGCTCTGGCTGGCTTCCCACAAGTGCAGAGGGTCATCGACTGCACACATGTGGCCATGAAGGCACCCTCACATCACCCAGGATTGTTTGTGAACTGCAAGGGCATCCACTCCCTCAATATGCAGCTCATCTGCAACCATAAAAAGATCATCATGCATGTGTGCACTGTCATGTATCTTACATTATTATATATAACTGTATCCTAACATTCTATACATGACTGTAATAAGATATGACCTGTAACCACCAGCATACCTTACCTCCAGTGGTGCACTTGCAAGAAACAGGTATATAAGGACAGGTCACAGGTATATAAGGACAGGTCTCAGGCAAGTGCAGCATTCCAGAGCTGTGACATAAAGGTGCAGGTCCAGAGTGACCTTGACTTCACTACATGCCTCGTGTGAATCTGTACTGAGGGGACAGGACTTTACAGTGGCGACGAGTTACGGGATTACAGAGTCCACAGAATGGCGAACAACGGATCAGATGAAAAGTACAATGTGGGAGACAATTGGGAGGACTCAATAGAAAGGCTCCAGCAAAGCTTTGTAACCAAAGACTGGTTAGGCGACGATAAGGCAGACAAGAGAAGAGCCCATCTCTTGACCAGCTGTGGCTCGAAAACATACGCTTTAATGAAGGATCTGTTGGCACCCGAGAAACCAGCAAGCAAGTAATTTGAAGAATTGAGCACACTGATAAGAGACCACCTGAAGCCAGCGAGTAGCCTACACATGGCCAGATACAGGTTCTACAACTATAGACGCTGTGTGGGCCAGAGCACACCCGACTTCGTGGCGGAACTTCGTAGGTTGGCTAGTTTATGTGAGTTCTCCGATGAACTGAGGAGAGAAATGCTGAGAGACATTTTCATTGAAGGAATAGGCCATGCAGGCATATTCCGAAAGCTCATAGAGACCAAGAATCTGACCTTAGAGGCAGCAGCACTGGTTGCACAGACATTCTTGGTAGGGGAAGAAGAAACTAGGTTGATTTACAATGCAGGTACGACAACTAACGAAATATCAGAACAAGAGGTTCATAACACTAAACAAGCTGCTACCGCCACACACAGACAAAACCGGGACAGCAGACAGAAGCCATCAAGGGCCACAGGAACAGCCGTTCACACCTCATCAACCCACAATGCGAGCAATCAACTACAAACTGAGAGAAGCTCAAGAGAGATCAGCCAGACGCAGCTCATTCTTTGGAAACACTTTGAACAATGGAACAGATCTGTGCTGGAGGTGTGGGGGTGGGCACTCATCAAGGAGATGTTGATTTCAGCAGGCTGTTTGCAGAAATTGTGAATATACTGGGCATTTGGCCCGCATGTGCAAATAAATGGCAGCTCGGCTGGTATACGAATCAGATGGGTCGGAAAGCGCACCAGAAGGTGGTGGGGACAATACCCGGGACACCGATGTACAGCGGGTCAACACGATCAACGGCCGCTGCTACTACAACAGGACGCCTCCTATAATGATGAGGGTCCTACTCAACGGGATATCTGTCAACATGGAGCTGGATACGGGAGCGAGTCAATCTCTCATGGGTGCTCAACAATTTGAACAACAGTGGCCGCATAAAAGAGACAGACCAAAACTCACAAGGGTCGACACCAAACTAAGGACCTGTACCAAAGAAATCGTACCAGTCCTCGGCAGCGCCATGCTCTCTGTCACACACAAAGGGACAGTGAACTGACTTCCCCTGTGGATTGTCCCCGGAGACCTCCCAGCACTGCTGGGGAGAAGCTGGCTGGCAAAACTAAACTGGAAATGGGATGATGTCCATGCCATGTCATTAGAGGAACGGACCTCCTGCTCAACAGTTATAAAGCGATTTGAACATCTCTTTCAGCCAGGTGTGGGCACTTTCAAAGGGGCCAAAGTCAAAATCTACATCACACAGGATGCTAGACCGGTCCATCACAAGGCCAGAGCTGTACCCGATGTGATGAGGGAAAAGATTGAACATGAACGAGACAGGCTTCTGCGGGAAGGCATTATATCACCTGTGGAATTTAGCGACTGGGCAAGTCCCAACGTCCCAGTCACGAAGCCTGATGAATCCGTACGAATCTGTGGGAACTACAAATCTACCATAAACAGAGTCTCCCTACAGGACTAGTACCCGCTGCCCAGAGTGGAGGACTTATTTGCCACATTGGCTGGAGGTAAACTTTTCTCAAAATTAGACCTCACATCTGCGTATATGACGCAAGAATTGACCGAGGAATCCAAGCTACTCACCACCATCAACACACATCGAGGCCTTTTCATGTACAATCGATGCCCATTCGGCATCAGGTCGGCAGCTGCCATATTCCAGCGCAACATGGAGAGTCTGCTCAAGTCCAACCCGGGGACGGTTGTATTTCAAGACGACATACTTATCACGGGCAGGGACACCGACTCCCATCTCCGTAATTTGAGGAAGTACTAAAGCGGTTGGATCGGGTAGGCCTACGAGTCAAGAAATCCAAATGCCTGTTTCTCGCACCCGAGGTTGAATTTTTGGGCAGAAGGATTGCCGCTGATGGAATCCGCCTAACAGAGTCCAAAACAGAAGCAATTCGCCTGGCACCCAGGCCCCGGAATGTCTCAGAACTGCGCGCCTTTCTCGGGCTACTCAATTACTTTGGGAACTTTATGCAGAACTTAAGCACGCTGCTGGAGCCTCTCCACGTGCTACTCAGGAAAGGGTGCGATTGGTTTTGGGGGGACACCCAGGAATGCGCCTTCAATAAGGCACGCAACCTTCTGTGTTACAACAGTGTTTTGACTTTCTTTGACCCAGGTAAAAAGCTAGTTCTCACATGCAACATGTCAATAGTGCGGGCAAATTACAACCCATAGCTTATGCCTCCAGGTCACTTTCGCGGGCAGAGCACAAGTACGGAATGGTAGAGAAGGAGGCGCTCGTGTGCGTGTATGGTGTCAAAAAGATGCACCGATACCTTTTCGGGGCCAAGTTCGCGTTAGAAACTGACCACAAGCCCCTCACGTCCCTCCTATTCGAGAGCAAGGCAATAAATGCCAACGCCTCGGCGCAAATTCAATGGTGGGCACTCATGCTGGCGTCCTACGACTATACCATAAGGCACAGACCAGGCACAGACAACTGTGCCGACGCGCTCAGCATGCTATCCCTGGCGACCACGGAAGGGTCTGACGAACAGGACTGTGAGATAGTCATGGCAATCAATGCCTTTGAGTTCACAGGTTCGCCCATGACGGCTCGCCAAATCGGAATCTGGATGACCAGCGACCCCACGTTATCCATCGTAAAAAGATGTGTCCTAACCGGTGACTGGGCAGAGGCTTGTGATGCCTGCCCCGAGGAATTAAAACCCTTTCACAGGCGCATGCATGAACTATCACTACAAGCAGACTGCCTGATGTGGGGCAGCCGAGTAATCATGCCTCTGCGAGTGTCGAAATCTCGACCTCCGAAAAGAATGACTCCGACACTTACAGCTCCGGCAGAAGTTTCTTTAATTCACTTGCTAGCAAGGGGCAGGTCACACTCAGTCAAGGGATAAGTGAACACCTCCGCAATGGTACAGCTTCACAAGATATTTATACAGTAAAACCCAAGTTATGGCCTCTCCCTGTGTATTGCTCTGTCTCACAGTCAGTGAATACAGATAAAGAGTTAATTACTATATCCTGGTCCTGACATGGTTTACAGATATTTCCTTTTGTCAAGGTTATCAGTTGGCCAGCCGGCCATTACTCCATGAGAATGAGGTAATGGGCTATCACCTGTCTTGTATTGTGTCAGGATTGTTCAATTTCCTGGTCAGTTTATCGTTTGCATCAAAAGGATGAGGTCTCTACAAGAGATAGTGGCTGGTGGTTTGAGTACATAGAAAAGGGTGGGGTGACATGGAACTCTTGTCGTGTAGACAATAGGAGAGCACCGGGGGGGGTGGTGCTTGTCTCAGCATGACGTGTCTCCTAGCTGTCTGATGGCCATCAGCCAACTCCAACCAGGTTTAGCTGTTTATGCAAGCTGACTGCTAAAATGCAGAAAGTTCTGGAAAGACCAGGACTCCATTTTGATATATATATATATTGCAAAGGGCACACAAATACCGTATGGTATCAGCTTAGATAAAAATACATTTCCACATGAGGCAGAGAGGCATTTGTCCGGGAGCTCCGCCGCGAGCACCCGGGGATCGTTCTCATGAAGGCCATAGCCAGATCCCACGTCTGGTGGCCTGGTATTGACGCGGACTTGGAGCTCTGCGTCCGAAGGTGCACCATTTGTGCCCAACTCAGCAATGCCCCCAGGGAGGCTCCACTGAGCCTCTGGCCCTGACCTACCAAATCGTGGTCGCGGGTGCACATAGACTATGCGGGCCCATTCATGGGCAAAATGTTCCTCGTAGTTGTAGATGCATTTTCAAAGTGGATCGAATGCACCATTTTAAACTCGAGCACAACCTCCACCACTGTGGAGAGCCTCGCAACCATGTTTGCAATGCACGGAATCCATGACATATTGGTCAGTGACAATGGTCCGTGCTTCACCAGCGCAGAATTCCAAGACTTTATAATTGACCACGGTATAAATCACGTCAAGACGGCACCGTTCAAGCCGGCCCCCAATGGCCAGGTGGAGAGAGCAGTGCAAATCATTAAACAAGGCATGCTTAAAATCCAAGGTCCCACACTGCAGGGTCGCCTGTCGCGACTGCTGCTGACATACAGATCTCATCCGCACTCACTGACTGGGATCTCCCCCGCGCAACTGTTGATGAAAAGGACCTTAAAAATAAGGCTCTCATTAATCCTCCCACACATGCACGAAATCGTTGAGGCAAAGCGCCGTAAGCTGACTGAGTACCATGACAGAAATTCGAGGGGGAGATGGAATGAGATCGGGGACAAAGTGTTTGTACTAAACTATGGTAGGGGTCCCAAATGGCTTGCAGGGACAGTAACAGGCAAGGAAGGAAACAGGCCACTGGTAACATAGAAACATAGAAACATAGAAAATAGGTGCAGGAGCAGGCCATTCAGCCCTTCTAGCCTGCACCGCCATTCAATGAGTTCATGGCTGAACATGAAACTTCAGTACCCCCTTCCTGCTTTCTCGCCATAACCCTTGATCCCCCGAGTAGTAAGGACTTCATCTAACTCCCTTTTGAATATATTTAGTGAATTGGCCTCAACTACTTTCTGTGGTAGAGAATTCCACAGGTTCACCACTCTCTGGGTGAAGAAGTTTCTCCTCATCTCGGTCCTAAATGGCTTACCCCTTATCCTCAGACTGTGACCCCTGGTTCTGGACCTCCCCAACATTGGGAACATTCTTTCTGCATCTAACCTGTCTAAACCCGTCAGAATTTTAAACGTTTCTATGAGGTCCCCTCTCATTCTTCTGAACTCCAGTGAATACAAGCCCAATTGATCCAATCTTTCTTGATAGGTCAGTCCCGCCATCCCGGGAATCAGTCTGGTGAACCTTCGCTGCACTCCCTCAATAGCAAGAATGTCCTTCCTCAAGTTAGGAGACCAAAACTGTACACAATACTCCAGGTGTGGCCTCACCAAGGCCCTGTACAACTGTAGCAACACCTCCCTGCCCCTGTATTCAAATCCCCTCGCTATGAAGGCCAACATGCCATTTGCTTTCTTAACCGCCTGCTGTACCTGCATGCCAACCTTCAATGACTGATGTACCATGACACCCAGGTCTCGTTGCACCTTCCCTTTTCCTAATCTGTCACCATTCAGATAATAGTCTGTCTCTCTGTTTTTACCACCAAAGTGGATAACCTCACATTTATCCACATTATACTTCATCTGCCATGCATTTGCCCACTCACCTAACCTATCCAAGTCACTCTGCAGCCTAATAGCATCCTCCTCGCAGCTCACACTGCCACCCAACTTAGTATCATCCGCAAATTTGGAGATACTGCATTTAATCCCCTCGTCTAAATCATTAATGTACAATGTAAACAGCTGGGGCCCCAGCACAGAACCTTGCGGCACTCCACTAGTCACTGCCTGCCATTCTGAAAAGTACCCGTTTACTCCTACTCTTTGCTTCCTGTCTGACAACCAGTTCTCAATCCACGTCAGCACACTACCCCCAATCCCATGTGCTTTAACTTTGCACATTAATCTCTTGTGTGGGACCTTGTCGAAAGCCTTCTGAAAGTCCAAATATACCACATCAACTGGTTCTCCTTTGTCCACTTTACTGGAAACATCCTCAAAAAATTCCAGAAGATTTGTCAAGCATGATTTCCCTTTCACAAATCCATGCTGACTTCGACCTATCATGTCACCATTTTCCAGATGCACTGCTATGACATCCTTAATAATTGATTCCATCATTTTACCCACTACTGAGGTCAGGCTGACCGGTCTATAATTCCCTGTTTTCTCTCTCCCTCCTTTTTTAAAAAGTGGGGTTACATTGGCTACCCTCCACTCCATAGGAACTGATCCAGAGTCAATGGAATGTTGGAAAATGACTGTCAATGCATCCGCTATTTCCAAGGCCACCTCCTTAAGTACTCTAGGATGCAGGCCATCAGGCCCTGGGGATTTATCGGCCTTCAATCCCATCAATTTCCCCAACACAATTTCCCGACTAATAAAGATTTCCCTCAGTTCCTCTTCCTTACTAGACCCTCTGACCCCTTTTATATCCGGTACAAAGGGACAATGGCAAAACCTGCCGGAGGCATGTAGACCAAGTCAAAAGCAGATTTACCAACAACACTGCGGAACCAGAGGCAGACTACAATGTGGAACTCGCACCACATCTGGTGGACAGACAGAGGGAACAACCTGAGGAAAGGGCAATCCCAACAGACAGCCCAGGCAAGTCAACAACAATCACACCAATCGAAACAGACAGCCCAGGCGAGATACCAGCAACTACACCCAAAGAAAAACAGACACCAAGGCAAACAACTGAACCACAACTCAGACACTCCACGCGAGAGCGTAGACCACCTGAGAGACTGAACCTATAAAGACAATAAGACCTTGGGGAGGGTGATGTCATGTATCTTACATTATTATATATAACTGTATCCTAACATGCTATACATGACTGTAATAAGATATGATCTGTAACCACCAGTATACCTTACCACCAGGGACGCACTTGCAAGAGACAGGTATATAAGGACAGGTCTCAGGCAAGTGCAGCATTCCAGAGCTATGAAATAAAGGTGCAGGTCCAGAGTGACCTTGACTTCACTATGTGCCTCGTGTGAATCTGTATTGAGGGGACAGGACTTTACAGTGTGAACTGCAAGGGCATCCACTCCCTCATTATGCAGCTCATCTGCAACCATAAAAAGATCATCATGCATGTGTGCACCAGATTCCCTGGCAGCTGCCATGACTCTTTTGTGCTGCGCCAGTCCACCCTCCCTCAGCTCTTTGCACCTCCAAACAGACCTACCGGCTGGCTGCTTGGAGACAAGGGAAAGCCACTGAAGACGTGGCTCATGACACCCTTGAGATGGCCAAGGACCGTTATAATGAGAGCCACATTTCCAAATGTGTTGTAGAATAAGCAATAGGCATACTGAAGATGCGCTTCAGATGCTTTGACAGATCTGGAGGAGCCCTTCAGTATGCACCAGCCAGGGTCCCCAGAATCATCACCGTCTGCTGCGTGCTATGCAACATAGCTCAGTAGCGAGGATTGGAGTTGCAGGAGGAGCATGGCGCACAACACACAACCTCTTCAGAGGAGGAGGAGGTTGATCAGGTGGAAGATAAGGAGGAGGAGGAACCTGAGGTGCAGATGGCGCTAGCTGTAGTGTACATTGCTGCCCAGGATGGCCTCCTCATGGCCATATTTACTTAACTTTCTTCAATGTGGCCACTTGCCTGCCACATGCTCTACTAAGTTTCACTCCCCTACCCCAAACAACACCATAAAGCATCCGTACAATGACCAATCCATTATTCTCACCGAAAGGCCCAATGCTCGGGGTTAAATAATGTATCACCATTCACTCCAGGTGACAAAGCCACTTCCAAGTTTTGAGGCAAAAATGGACAAGACCCAAAAGTGGTGCAAACAAAAACATTTATATGTGTTATTAAAACAACTGAAATGTAACACTAACATTTTTTGATACACCCATGTGCATACCCTTGTACATCTAAATTTGTGTCATTTTTCTTTTGCTAGTGCTTTCATGAGTTGCCACCCGTGTGACTTCAGCAGAGGTAGAGGCAGGCTGCTCAACTTCCCTGTCATGACTGGTAGGACACTTTTGGTGGATGTCCTCTGGGTTTTGGCATCTGTGATGACCCCGCCAAAGTCTGTTCCTCCTGAAACTGTGCAGGGGCACACTTGGCCATCACGATCTGAGGAAGCATCTGGGGCTCTGACTGAGGAGGAGGCAATGGGGGAGAAGTGGGAGGGCTTTGAGAAGAACTCCCACTTCCATGTGCCCTGTCACCATCATCCCTCATTGTCTACCCACACTTCGCTGCGAGCAAAGAGCTGGCGAGCAACTTGCTACACAGCAGTGGGGCGATGAAGGCCCAAGTCAAGGTTTACATCCTTCCTTGAGAGGAGGTCGATGAGCGTCTGCCATCTGTTGTCCACAGCTATCATGTTTTCATTTGACTGGCACATTTGCTGCTCCATGCAGGTGGCCATCCTTTCCATGGAAGAGCATAGCGTCCCCATCGCCTGCGACATGGTGGTGCTCATGTTGGGGATGGACTCCTCCATTCTCTGAACATTTGCAGACATCAAGGCTGAAAAATATGCATTTGTTGCTGCCTCTCTAATATCACCCTCTTTCTCGATGGCCCCCAAGGTTCAGCATCTGCATGCAGCTCAGCCGAGCTTGGAGCATCCTGCGTCCTCCGCCGAGGAGTCTCCACTGCTGTCCTTGTCAAAACTATCTGCTGTTGCTCAATTGTGAATTGTGAGACACGAGGTGACAACTACTCTTTGGCACACTGGACCCACCGAGGTGTGCGTATCTGTGCTGGTGCTGGCAGCACTTGGGTCTGCTGACGTTGGAGGTTCCTCTGAGTAGTCGCCTTCTTCCTCCAACTGCACAGTGGGCGGCGGGGCGGGGGGAGGTGGTAACATTACTATTATGCACATGATAACATTTCACTGGCTGCTGACATCAACAACAACAACCACTTGTATTTATACAGTGCCTTTAATGTAGTAAAATGTCCCAAGGTACTTAACAGGAGTATTAGAAGACAAAAAATTTAACACCAAGCCTCATAAGGAGGAATTAGAGCATTTGAAGCTTGGTCAAAGAGGTAGGTTTTAAGGTGTACCTTAAAGGAGGAAAGAGAGGTAGAGAGGCGGAGAGGTTTAGGGAGGGAATTCCAGAGCTTAGGGCCTAGGCAACAGAATGCACAGCCACCAATGGTTGGGCGATTATAATCAGGGATACTCAAGAGGGCAGAATTAGAGGAGCGCAGACATCTCAGGGCGGTTGTGGGGTTGGAGGAGATTACAGAGATAGGCGAGGCCATGGAGGGATTTGAAAACAAGAATCAGAATTTTGAAATTGAGGCATTGCTTAACCGGGAGCCAATGTAGGTCAGCGAGCACAGGGATGGTGGGTGACCGTTGTATACCATGTGTCTTTATGAGATATGCTTCTGTCACCAGGTTGCTGGGATGTACCTCTCTCTCCAACACCCACCGCCAACGTCTCTCGAGCTCTCAAAAGTTCCAGAACTGTTTCCTCTGCTGCTGCCATCTCCGGTTCTTTCCCTCTCACTGCTCCTTTGTGGGCTGTCTTCTCCCGCAAGGAGGAAAAGAAGAGAAGTTTGAGTGAGAGTGATGGAATGAGTGTAGGAATGAATGGGTTACCTTTGTAGAGGGTGACTATGATGGAGTGGGGTGACAGTGCCAAATGGCCTCCTTCTGTGGTGTTTCTTGGTATTAGTATGAGGGTGAGGGGTAGTTAGTCAGATGGGGATGTGAGTATGTACATAGAGAGAGAGGAATGGGTGGATGTGAAAGATATGTTGGTGTGAGTAATGATGTACAGGAATAGGCTTGGGAAGACAGAGTGATGGGGATGTGTTGGCAGGCACTTCAGAATGAGGGTGAGTGTGGCATTGCACTCACCTTTCCAGATCTCATGAGATCATTGAAATGCTTCCTGCACTGTAGCCAGGTCCTCCTGGCCACCTCTCTGCTACTGACCTCCTCAGCTATATCCAGCCAGGCACCTTTTGTTGGTTGTGGAGGTCTCTTTTGCCTGTCAGCCTGCGTGCTCTGACAGCCTCCACAAGATAATGCAATGCCGAATCAGAGAACCGTGGTGTAGGCCTCTGCCTTTGGCTATCCACCTTTCAAAAGTTTTAGCTGTACTGTGGCCTTTCTTTGACACCTTTTACCCTCCTCTGGAAACCTTCAAGTTTTTACAAATTTATTTGGTCATGGGAATGTGGGTGTCATTGGCAAGGCTAGCATTTATTGTCCATCCCTAAATGCCCTTGAGAAGGTGGTGGTGAGCTGCCTTCTTGAACTGCTCCAAGTCCTTTTGTTGAAGTTACTCCCACGGTGGTTTTAGTACAACTGAATGGCTTGCTAGACTATTTCAGAGACCAGTTAATTCAACCTATGGGTCTGGAGTCACATATAGGCCAGACCGGATAAGCACAATAGATTTGCTTCCCTAAAGGATATCTGTGAACCAGTTGGGTTTTTATGATAATCTGGTAGTTTCATGGTCTCCATTACTGATACTAGTTTTTTAATTAACTGAATTTAAATTCCCCAGCTGCTGTGGTGGGATTTGTCTCCAGAGCATTCATCTAGGTCTCAGGATTACTAGTCCAGTAACACCAAGCTACCGTACTATGCTACCGAGTGCAAGGCTGTGTTTAATATAGGCACTGGAAACGAGTCATCGATGACGTCATCAGATCTGCACCATTTATGGGGATGATAGCATAGTGGTTATGTTACTGGATCACTAATCCAGAAGCCTGGACAAATGATCTGGAGACATGAGTTGGAAATCCCACCACAGCAGCTGGGGAATTTTAATTCAGTCAGTTAAATAAATCTGGAATAAAACAACTAGTATCAGTAATGATGACCATTAAACTATAGGATTATCCTAAAAATCCATCTGGTTCACTCATGTTCTTTAGGGAAGGAAATCTGCCGTCCTTACCCGTTCTGGCCTATATGTGACTCCAGACCCACAGCAATGTGGTTGACTCTTAACTGCCCCCATGAAGTAGCCTAGCAAGTCATTCAGTTGTACCAAGGAAGTACTGCAGCGATTCAAGAAGGCGGCTTATCACCACATTCTCAAGGCAAGTAGTGATAGGCAATAAATGCTGTCCCTTGCCAGCGACACCCACATCCAGTGAACGAATAAAAAAAAATTCAATAGGACCGGGAAACACGCATGACTATTTCAATTGGGTTCTGAGCAGCACGTTGCTCAGAACATCATGTTCTGGGTCCGCTATGCCGTCTGCATGCACCCAACCCAATGCAAAAATGAAAATTTCGGCCTAAGTCAATAACTGTGTTGAGAAATGCTCATCACAATGTTGTCCACCCATCTCCACTTTGAACAAGAGTGCCCAATGTTGCAATCACAACTGAGTTACAAGTAGAAATAAAAACATGTGACTAATTTGATCGAAAAGGCTGGCAGAAGAATGCTCAAAAATTATTAACCCTCCCGACTTGTTACAGTCAGGAAAATTGAATCCATTCAGTGATGAAGTATTGTACTTGCTTTAATCATCTCTTGTTTCTGGACTCAAGACAATTGAGAGTCATTCAAATTAAAGAACTGACTGAGGATGGCTCAAATCAAGATTCATCAACAACAATATCCTGGCGGTGTGGCATGCGGTCAGTCCTCTACAAGATCGTGACTTCCACAGCATTACAAGTGACATTAGTAATTAAGTCAGATTTCTATGTTTGTGCAAAGATTGAACATCAACATTTAGTATCAATCCAACAAATCTGTATAAAATATCAACGGCACAGTTTTATGAAATGCTTTTCCCACCTATTGGATTCTCTTCTAGTGCTGTCACTTGGAACCCTTATCACTTGTATATCGATTCTGCACTCCAAAACCCAGAGCTTCGGGGAATTACCAGTTCCCTGGCCCAGCTGTCTGTTTTAAGTTTCAGCTCGCACACTATAATGTTGAAACATTACAGTATTATTACGTACTAATGACACTCAGCTGTCAGTTGCAGTTTTATTATTGTAACAGTAACCCTACACAAACAAAACACCATGGTAGTGCATCCGTGATTTCCGATAAATCACTGGTGGTGTGGGGTTTCAGAAAAGTTCAACTAGTATCACACCACTTGGTGCTTTTACCCAAGTTTTGCTTTGAACCATTTTGCAAACACTCCTTTTGGATACTGATATAAAATTAATTTTTATTCTCTAAGTCAGTATTAAAAAAAACCTTGCAATATGCCAGGTTCCACATCATGGGGTCAAGTTTCGGCCTGAGTTGCTCCTATTTTTTTGGAGCAACTGGTTCAGAATTAAGTATCTCAGAAATTGCAATTCTAGGCATTTAGTTTGCTTCAGTTCTAGTTAGTTAGAACAGTTTCATTTTGGAACAGATTTTCTTTTTCAAAAGGGCGCGTGTCCGGACACTTACACCTGTTTTGAAAGTTTAGGCAGCGAAAACTTACTTCAAACTAACTTAGAATGGAGTAAGTGTAGATTTCCGTACACTCAGAAAAACCTTGCCTACATTTTACAAATCAGGCGTAGGTTACAAATCAGGCGTAGGGAATGTGGGTGCTGGGGGGGTGGGGGGAAGGGAAGTAATTAAATTCTACAAGCATTCAACAGTCTTACTTATACAAATAAAGAGCCATCCTGACTAAAAAATTATAAACAAAGCAAAGACAAAATATTGAATATTCCTACCTGTGAGAAGCAGCAGCAGCCTTCGAGCTGCAGCTTCAGGCAGGCCTTCCATGTAGGAGACAAGGGCGGCGTCAGTGACTCGACGGCAGCCCAACAACGGCAGCAAGCAGCCTTCGAGCTGCAGTGCTTCAGGCAGGCCTTCCTTCCATGTAGGAGACAGGGGCGGCGTCAGTGACTCGACGGCAGCCGAAGACACAGCAAGCAGCCTTCGAGCTGCGAGGGAAGCTGAGGCCATTCGGCCACGGGATAGGGACGGCGGCGGTGGTTGATGGCGGCCGAAGACACAGCAAGCAGCCTTCGAGCTTTGAGGGAGACTGAGGCCATTCGGCCAGGGACAGGGAGAGACAGCCAGATAGTCAGTTTGAAACTTAAATTTGCAGAATGGGTGCTGCATTGTCAACACCATGGATTATGCAATGGTTCACCAGCAATTCACTGCATAGGAGAGAATTGATTAGAGCTCACTGCACCAGGAACATCATAGCCCGTAGGCTGATGGGCAGGAGACCTTACCCATGTCGACAATATCGAGCCAGGCACTCATACCTGGACATGAGCGAGGCTGATTGTGTCAAAAGGCTGCGTTTCTGCAGAAAAATTGTCGCTGAGATCTGTGATATGCTGAGGGCAGATTTGCAGCCCAGAAGCAGAACGCCAAAGAGCTGAGGTCCCAGCACTGAGCCCTGTGGCACTCCACTAGTCACTGCCTGCCATTCTGAAAAGGACTCGTTTATCCTGACCCTCTGCTTTCTGTCTGCCAACCAGTTCTCTATCCACATCAGTACATTACCCCCAATACCATGCGCTTTGATTTTGCACACCAATCTCTTGTGCGGGACCTTGTCGAAAGCCTTTTGAAAGTCCAAATACACCACATCCACTGGTTCTCCCTTTCCACTCTGCTAGTTACATCCTCAAAAAATTCCAGAAGGTTCGTCAAGCTTGATTTCCCTTTCATAAATCCATGCTGACTTGGTCTGATCCTGTCACTGCTTTCCAAATGTGCTGCTATTTCATCCTTAATGATTGATTCCAACATTTTCCTCACTACTGACATCAGGCTAACCAGTCTATAATTACCCCTTTTCTCTCTCCCTCCTTTTTTGAAAAGTGTTGTTATATGAGCTACCCTCCAGTCCATAGGAACTGATTCAGAGTCGATACTGTTGGAAAATGATCACCAATGCATCCACTATTTCTAGGGCCACTTCCTTGAGTACTCTGGGATGCTGACTATCAGGCCCCGGGGATTTATCGGCCTTCAATCCCATCAATTTCCCTAACACAATTTCCCGCCTAATAAGGATATCCTTCAGTTCCTCCTTCTTACGAGACCCACTGTCCCCTAGTACATTCGGAAGGTTATTTGTATCTTCCTTCATGAAGACAGAACTGAAGTATTGGTTCAGTTGGTCTGCCATCCCTTTGTTCCCCATTATAAATTTATCTGAATCTGACTGCAAGGGACCTATGTTTGTCTTTACTAATCTTTTTCTCTTCACATATTTATAGAAGCTTTTGCAGTCAGTTTTTATGTTCCCTGCAAGCTTCCTCTCGTACTCAATTTTCCCCCTCTTAATTAAACCCTTAGTCCTCCTATGTTAAATTCTAAATTTCTCCCAGTCCTCAGGTTTGTTGCCTTTTCAGCCAATTTATTTGCCTCTTCCTTGGCTTTAACACTATCCTTAATTTCTCTTGTTAGCCATGGTTGAGCCACCTTCCCAGTTTTATTTTACTCCAGACAGGGATGTACAATTGCTGAAGTTCATCCATGTGATCTTTAAATGTTTGCCATTGCTTATCTGCCGTCAACCCTTTAAGTGTTCTTTGCCAGTCTATTCTAGCCAATTCACGCCTCATACCGTCGAAGTTACCTTTCCTTAAGTTCAGGACCCTAGTTTCCGAATTAACTTTGTCACTCTCCATCTTAATAAGGAATTCTACCATATTATGGTCACTTTTCCCCAAGGACAACAAGATTGCTAATTAGTCCCTTCTCATTACACATCACCCAGTCTAGGATGGCCAGCTCCCTGGTTGGTTCCTCGACATATTGGGCGAGAAAACCATCCCTAATACACTCCAGGAAATCCTCCTCCATTGCATTGCTACCAGTTAGGTTAGTCCAATCAATATGTAAATTAAAGTCGCCCATGATTGCCGCTGTACCTTTATTGCACACATCCCTTATTTCTTGTTTGATGCTGTCCCCCAACCTTGCTACTACTATTTGGTGGTATATACACAAATCCAACTAGCGTTTTCTGCCGTTTGGAATTCCGCAGCTCCACCCATACCTATTCCACATCATCCAGGCTAATGTCCTTTCTTACTGTTGCATTAATTTCCTCTTTAACCAGCAACGCCACCCCGCCTCCTTTTCTTTTCTGTCTATCCTTCCTAAATGCTGAATACCTTTGGATATTGTGTTCCCAGCCTTGGTCATCCTGGAGCCATGTCTCCATGATGCCAATCACATCGTATCCATTAACTGCTATCTGCACAGTTAAATCATCCACCTTATTCCGATTACTCCTCGCATTAAGGCATAGAGCCTTCAGGCTTGTCTTTTTAACACACTTTGCCCCTTTAGAATTTTGCTGCAATATGGCCCTTTTTGTTTTTTGCCTTAGGTTTCTCTGCCCTCCACTTTTACTATTATTCTTTCTATATTTTGCTTCTGACTCCATTTTATTTCCCTCTATCTCCCTGCATAGGTTCCCATCCCCCTGCCATATTAGTTTAACTCCTCCCCAACAGCACTAGCAACACTCCCCCTAGGACATTGGTTCCGGTCCTAACCAGGTGCAGACCGTCCAGTTTGTACTGGTCCCACCTTCCCCAGAACCGGTTCCAATGTCCCAGGAATTTGAATCCCTCCCTTGTGCACCACTTCTCAAGCCACATATTCATCTGAGCTATCCTGCGATTCCTACTCTGACTAGCACGTGGCACTGGTAGCAATCCTGAGATTACTACTTTTGAGGTCCTACTTTTTAATGTAACTCCTAGCTCTCTGAATTCGTCTCGTAGGACCTCATCCCATTTTTTATCTATGTCATTGGTACTTATGTGACCCCGACAACTGGCTGTTCACCCTCCCTTTTCAGAATGTCCTGCACCCACTCTGAGGCATCCTTGACCCTTGCACCAGGGAGGCAACATACCATCCTGGAGTCTCGGTTGCTGCCGCAGAAACACCTATCTATTCCCCTTACAATTGAATTCCCTGTCACTATCACTCTCCCACTCTTTTTCCTGCCCTTCTGTGCAGCAGAGCCAGCCATGGAGCCATGAACTTGGCTGCTGCTGCCCTCCCCTGATGAGTCATCCACCTCATCTGTACTCAAAGCGGTGTATCTGTTTTGCAGGGGGATGACCGCAGGGGACCCCTGCATTACTTTCCTTGCACTGCTCTTCCTGTTGGTCTTCCATTCCCTATCTGGCTGTGCACCCTTTACCTGCGGTAAGACCCACTCGCTACAAGTGCTATTCACATCATTCTCAGCATGCTCCAGAGTGAACCAAGTTCAGCTCCAATTCCGCAATGCAGTCCATCAAGAGCTGGAGGTGGATACACTTCCCGCAGTCGTAGTCGTCAGGGACACCGGAAGCGTCCCTGAGTTCCCACATAGTACAGGAGGAGCATAACACGTGTCCAAGCTCTCCAGCCATGACTTAACCCTTAGATACACTTAATTTGGCAACAAAACTGTTAACAGGTTACTTACTGATATAAAAAAGAAAAATAAAAACTACTTACCAATCACCAGCCAATCACTTACCCCCTTGGCTGTGACATCACCTTTTGATTTCTTTCTACTTCTCTTTTGCTTTCTCTCCCAGCTGGAGCTGCACTGGCTAAGCCTCTCTCGATGCTCCCCGGACTGACCGACTGCTGAGCCTTTATCGGCCGTTGCCTCTTGCCGACTCCCGCCGAGACCCACGTGAGGGTCCAGTGCATGATGATAGTATTACGGAAGAGCCGGATGTGGATGATGACGAGGAAAGCATGCAAGTGCCTGATGCCGGAGCACGAGGTCGGAGGAGGGCCGTCCATCGTGCTCCTTTAACGATTGCTCGAGTCCTGCGCCAGCAGCTGATCCGTGAACGCTTCAATTACTGATGCCCGAGGCCTCTGCGACCGCTATTGCGCATGGACATGTTTATTCTTTGCAGTTGTTCCTACATTGTGTTGTGTTAATGGAAGATGAATCAGTTTTAATGAAAAAATATTTTATTGAAAAGTTAATGTCACTGTAATAAAATATTTGTTGTATCAAACTTTACTGTTTAATCTGACTCTTGAAGATCATTTAAAAACTTTAAGCTCACTTATAAACTTATAAACAAAAGTTACAAAACAATTTCAATGTGAAAAATCTTACACTCTTAAGATCCCTTAAACTTTATGATCACTTTTTAGATGCAAAATTAAATAAGTTACAAAATGTGAGAATATTTACACTATAAGATCACTTAAAAACCTTAAGATCACTTATAAGTTGTAAATTTACAAAAGTTGGAAAACAATTTCAAATTGAAAAATCTTACCCTCTCAAGATTACTTAAACTTCAGGGTCACTTTTTTGGTGCAAAATTAAATAAGATACAAAATGAGAGAGCATTTACACTATAAGATCACTTAAAAACCCTAAGATCACTTATAAGTTGTAAAGTTACAAAACTTACAAAACAATTTCAATTTGAAAAATGCTACTACAGCTACATCAACAACAAGAACAAAAGCAGCAAAGAAAGGCTGTAACCATCTCTCATCCACATCTCAGTGAATGTTCACTTCTTCATGGGGGTGTCATTTGAGTGGCGGGGCTGTGTGCCCTTATTGCAGCAGCTACCTCCATGATGGCCTGTGCCGCCACTTGCATGCCCTCCCTGACGGCCTGTGCCATCGATTGCACTCCCTCGGACATTCCCTCCCTAAGTTCCCGTGTCATTATGGCTATTTCTCCCGTCAGGACCGTCACCTCTTCACCCACTGCACTGACACCACCGATGAGTGATCGGGTAAGCTCATTGGTCACCATACCCAATGCCACAACCTGAGCCGCATCTGTTGCATGCTGCATCTCAGGAGAGCGTGTCTCCAATCTCCTCCTCCTCTGCCTATGTCTGCCTCGTGGCACCACTACACTGGGAGGCACAAACAGGGACAGTGGGACGCTCGGTGTTCCAAACGGCACCACTACACAGGGAGGCACGGGCTGGGATGGTGGGACGCTCTGTGTTCCAGAAGGCAGTACTAGAGAGAGGCGCGGGCTGGGATGGTGGGGCGCTCGGTGTTCCAGACGACAGCACTCGAGTGCGAGCCGTGGGCTGGGATGGTTGGTGAATGGGTGTAAACTGTTCCATTATATCACCAGCACCACTGGGACCCGCAACGTCGGCATCAAAACCACGGAAGGTGGAACCAGAACCTATGCGAGTGGGAGGCGCAGGCTCGGACGGTGGTGCACTGGCTGTAAACTGCTGCATTACACCAGCAGCACCATTGGGACCCGCAACATCGGAATCAAAACCATGGAAGGTGGAACCAGAACCTATGCAAGGGGTTGAAACTCTGATGCTCCTTAATGGGGGCTCATAAACATTAATTTGGAAGCTCTCCCTTGTAGAAATTTCAGTCATCGTCACCATCATCCAGTCTGGATCGTCCGCATCTGGTTGTACTGGTTCTTGTTCTGTATCTTCAGGATCCTCAGGGTTGGCAGCATCATCATCATCATCATGTTCTGCAAAATACATCAGAACAGTCAAATGTTTCACAGCAAGGGAGGGGGAAGGATGGGTGACATGAGTACTCTCACACATAGCAGGCCAGGCAGCAGGTTGATTTGAAGGGCCATGATGCATTTTCAGGACTTACCCTCTTCCTCGCGTGCGGGCCCAGCTTGTGCTGTACTGATTGCTTTTTTCCATGTACGACTCATCATAGCACTACCCTCTGTTCCAAGGGCGTCAGTGGATGCAGATTGGGCGTGCCTCCTCCTGTTCAAGTTGCTTCCCTTTTGTTGTGGGCCAATTTCTTCTGCAAAGAGTAAAATATAACTTTTTACAGAGTGCGTCTTTCTGCAGGGTGGGACATACAGATAGTCACATTACAATTACGATTACATTAAAAATTAAAATATTACTTACACTAACTACTTGACCAAGATCGTGCCATTTCTTTTTACACTGACTTCCAGATCTCATGGTATGCACCACTGCGCAGTAATCTTCTGCAACTTGGTTCCAGCGTTTCTTCATTTCTTTAGGTGGCACTTTTATGCGACCTCTGTTGCTGGTATCTAGCTCCTGCCATCTCTGCTCAATACGTTGACTAATATCTCCACTTCCTCATGCAAGAAATTCTTTGTTCTTGGTGAACATTGTTCCATTACTGTATTGAATTGACACTCTTATTTTTCAAAACACACAGTCCTTAATTTGCATGCACCTATGCAGCACCTGTTCTGGAAGTTTAGCAGCAAAAAGCAGCACTCACTGATTTCAGCAGATGATTTATTCAACAGTGCTGCTAAAAGCACTCCTTCAGACACAAAAAAATCACCAAAACTTGACCCCCATAATCTGTTATTCCTTAAAGACCTATAGGTATTGCCTGTTAACACTATTACACCCACTGAAAATGTATTCAACTACCATTGTATACCCTTTCAGCAATGATGAAAAAGCACAAAGTCCACAAATGTAAACAGTGTTTTATGTTTAACAAAAATATTTTATTTTATAACGAACCATGTAAAGAATTCAGTACAGTAACTCAATCCAATCCAGAACAGTCCTGCTTTTCTCGAGCAGGTTATGATATTTGAACCCCTTGATTAGGCCAATTAAAGGTATTCAGTATCCTCCGTATATCGAATGCCTAATTTGAATACATTGATTGAATCCACAGTTAGTCAGTCAATTTAGTTAAACAGATGCAGCCGACCTACACGATAACCCAAACCTTGGGAATCAAGAACTTTTATGTGTTTAAAACAAAGTTAATAATGCAATAAATTAATGATATAGAATTTTTTACTTGAATAAACTGGATCCAGTTGCCGCACAAAACCAGTTCATGACAAAACATGTTGTGAGAATGTAATGCATTAAATTTACTATTTGAAGTAAACATGCTTCCATGTGTCGTACTAATCTTTCTTTTAGTTCTAGAAGAGCATCTCTATAATGATATTGCTGTAAACTTTAAGTTTGTATGAGCATGGTGTTTTTTTTTACTTGTTCCGGCATGTGGGCGTCGCTGGCAAGGCCAGAATTTATTGCCCTTCCCTAATTGTCCTTGAGAAGGTGGTGGTGAGTCGCCTTCTTGAACCACCGCAGTCCGTGTGGTGAAGGTACTTCCACAGTGCTGTTAGGAAGGGAGTGCCAGGATTTTGAACCAGCGACGATGAAGGACCGGCCATATGACTCAATATGAACCCTTCCTTAATTCATGAAAAAAAAAGCATGGTGCTGCCTTTCTATTGTTTTGCTGTTTGCCATAATATGACAGGATTGTTAACCGTACAAATAATTAACGTTGTCTTAATCTTGCATTGCTAATCAATATAGTTATGTTATGTTTTCACTGCAACGTTTGGCTCTGATCCATTATTAATGTTACGAGAGCTTTTTGTTCAAAATAAAATGTCGGTGGGAAGGGCGGCAGCTGAGGATAGTGCTGCAGTACCACATGGTAACCTGAGAGGTCACTGTGCATTGTGTATTCCTAGTAATGGTTTATCTCTATAGTTTATGTGAACCGTTTTGCAAGATAAAAATTGAAGACCCAAAATTCCCCCCTTGTTGCTGGAGAGGGTGCAAATATGGGGCAGAACCAGTTCCAACAGGGTTCTACCTGTGGAGAAGAGGCCTGTAATTCCAGCGTATCTATTGCTGGCCTCTCCATGTCAAAGGAGCATGGTGGGGGGACTTCCTGGGCTTATTTGGCAAATTCTTCCCAGTATGCCCCCTGAGAGGCCCTATGGAACCATGTTTACTGAGAACAGGCATTAGATCCATTATGGGTCCACTAAAGGCCCCAGAATGCTGGAAGGAGCAGGTAATCGATCTGGAGGGGATTGTTTACCTTGCAGGAATGGCCTGATAGCTCATTTCAGAGCAGCAGAGTTCGGGCCACTTTGTTGCTGTGATTCACTTCCCAGACTGCATCATCTGCACCTGAGCGACATGAAGCCATTCTTACATCCGGAGCAGGTGCCACCGATACACCCTTACAGATGCGATGTGCCTGCCTGACCATGCACCCTTTGATTTGACTGAAATTCAAACATCCAGTCTAAATCAGAATGAAACCCAGAGGAATTATTTTTCTCTAGCAGGAACAGGTAAAATTGATCCTTTAAATCACAGTTAAGTGTGCTCTTTGAGCAGGATCTTCCGAAATGGAGGTGGAAGTCCAGAGCCAATCTGTTGGTCAAGAGATTGAAGTTAAAGTTGTCTAGAGGTTGAGATCCAGGTTACTGTGATGATGGGGTGAAGGGTTTGTAATATCTCCTTACGACATCACTAAGAAGCACACTACACAAGATGGCTCTTAGAGAGAATCTGTTATCATGATACTTTGCCACATAACACTTTTATTTTTTGCAACAGTAATTGCATCACACAGTAGTCCTCTAAGTGGAGCATTAATCCACTAGGGAGAGCAGTGTTACACTTCTCCCTCCTAAATGAAGAAATAACCATTACAAAATAATCATCATACATAACTTGAATGGTTATACACAACAAAATATATGGACTTATTTTTCCGTATTTACAAATCAAGCTTTACCACACGGTCTCTATTTCAAAGAGGATGCCTTCACTCTTGAACAGAACTTACCAAACTTGTTGGAGTACTTAGACTCATTCTAGGCTGAGCCTGAGGAGAGTTTGTCTCTGAGGCCAACCTTTGATCTACATTTTGGACTCTCTACAACTTCAGACTGTTTGTCTGCCTGACTCAGACTCAGACTCAGACTTAAATTTTGACTTTCTCTTGGATTTGTTTCTAGTACATCTGATATAGGATTTACTACTGGTACTCTCTTTGTAATAAGACTATCTGACTCATCAGAAATAATTGAATCATTCCAACTTTCAACTCCTTCCATATCTGTAGGTAAAATATGGTCAATGTGAACAAACCTAGTCTTTCCATGATCAAACATATTGACCAAGTATGTGCAATAGCCACATATATTTACTACACTTCCGGATAACCACTTTAACCATCTATGGTGATGGTTCTTCATTCTTACCTTCTGATTCAATTTCACACTTCTCTCTCTTATTCTACCTCTATCATGACTCTCTTTCTGTCTTGATTTGTTCTCTTCTACTGACTGCGCAAAGACGAGAACCTGGTTCGTGGCTGTCATTTGAGAAACAACTCTGCAGGAGTTCTACCAGTAGTTGTATGAGGAGTATGATGAAATGTAATCAGGAAATTTGCTAATTTGTGGTCCAATGACAACTGCCGTTTTCTTGGATTTGGATCCAATACTTGCTTGATGAGAGCATGTTTTGTAATTTGTACTGTGTGCTCTGCTGTACCATTTAATGGAGGGTGGTACAGTAGGGAACTTTGGTATGTTTCAGACTATTTCTGCTCATGAACTGTATAAATTCTTCTGAACAAAGTTGCATCCCATTATCAGACACAATTTCTTCTGGGAGGCCTTATGAAGAAAACAATCTTTGCAAATTGTCTAATGTTTTACTTGTTATTTTCCGCAGTAGAAACATCTCTACCCACTTTAAATGGCTATCAATCACAATGAACAATTGTTGTCCGAGCTCAGCAAAATCTACATTTGATCTACAAATCAAACAAAATTTGCCACACCCTGCGAGGCCATTTCCAGGGCTGTAATAGTACCGATGGTGGTTTCTTGCTTACCGATTGACATGTTGTACACTGACTAATGATGTACTCTATATCTATATCTAAACCTGGCCACCATAAGTAACTGCGTCAAAACTCTTGGTCAAGCACATTCCCCAGTGTTGATCATGAAGATCTCCTAACAATTTCGACCTGAACTTATTTGTAATAAATTCTCTTGCACCCCACATGATACAATCCTTACCTATTGACAATACGTTCCTACGAACGAAGTATGGATGAATATCTTCCACTGATATCTGGTTTGGCCAGCCATTTGCTATATAATCATACACCTTTGACAAAACTGGGTCACGTTTGGTTGCTCTACCAATCTCTTCAGCTGTGAGAGGGGTGGGTTTGGCAGATCAATATTCCTGGTTACAGGATTTTTAGACAAGACAGAGAGGGGGGTAAAAAGGGGAGCGGTGCATCGTGGTACTGATTAAAGAAATTATTACAGAGGTAAGGAGGGATGATATGTTAGAGGGATCATCAAATGAGGCCCTATGGGTCAAATAAAAAAATAAAAAAGGGGCGATCACACTGCTGGATGTATATTATAGACCCCCAAATAGCGGGAGGGAGATAGAGGAGCAAATATGTAAGCAAATTGCTGTGAAGTCCAAAAACCATAGGGTAGTAATACTAGGGGATTTTAACTATCCAAATATTGATTGGGACAAATGTAATGTGGAGGGTATAGAGGGTGTGGAATTCTTGAAATGCATTCAAGAGAACTTTTTTAGTCAGTATGTAGCAAGCCCAATAAAAGAAGGGGCGGTTTTGGATTTAATTTTGGGGAATGAAGCTGGACAGATTGAAGGGGTATTAGTGGGTGAACACTTGGGTGCCAGTGACCATAATTCAGTCAGACTCAAGTTGGTTATGGATAAGGACAAGGATAGGCCTGGAATAAAAGTCCCGAAGTGGGGAAAAGCTAATTTTGCTAAGTTAAGGAGTGATTTGGCCATAGTAGACTGGAAACAGTTACTTGTGCGTTAATCAGTGTCGGAAGAGTGGGAGGCATTCAAGGAGGAGATCCTATAGGCTCAGGCCAAACATGTACCCTTAAAGGAAAAGGGTGCGAATAATAATTCTAGAGCCCTCTGGATGTCTAGGGACTTACAGGGAAAGAGAAATGTCATATACCAATGGCTAAATACTATCGCAGCTTTAGAAGAATATAGAAAGTTAAGAGGCAAAATTAAAAAGGATATTAGAAATGCTAAGAGAGAGCACGAAAAATTCTTGGCTAATAAAATTAAGGAAAACCCTAAGATGTTCTATAAATACATTAAGCTTAAGAGGGTAACTAAAGAAAAGGTAGGGCCTATTAGAGACCATGAGGGTAATCTTTATGTGGAGGCAGAAGAAGTTGGGAAGGTTCTTAATAAATACTTTGCATCTGTTTTCACAAAGGAAAGGGGCAATGCAGATACTGCTATCAAGGAGGAATGTGATATTCTGGATTAAATAAATATAGTGAGAGAGTAAGTATTAAGGGGTTTAGCAGCTTTGAAAGTAGATAAGTCCCCAGGCCTGGATGAAATGCATCCCAGGCTGTTGAACAAAGTAAAAGAGGAAATAGCAGAGCCTTTGACCATCATTTTCCAGTCCTCTTTGGATTTGGGCATGGAACAGGAGGATTGGAGGACTGCTAATGTAGTAATGTAGTTTAAAAAGGGAAAAAGGGATAGGCTGAGTAATTACAGGCCTGTAAGCCTAACCTCAGTGGTGGGAAAATTATTGGAAAAAATCCTGAAACACAGGATAAATCTACATTTGGAAAGGCAAGGTTAATTAGGGACAGTCAGCACGGATTTATTATGGGGAGATGGTGTTTGACTAACTTGATTGAATTTTTTGAGGAGGTAATCAAGAGGGTCAATGAGGGTAGTGCGTACGATGTTGTATATATGGACTTCAGCAAAGCTTTTGATAAGGTCCGCACAGCACTGTCCCCCAAACATCAAGATCCATGGCTTGGCCCTGAACAACGTGGACCACTTCCCCTATCTTGGGAGCCTCCTATCAACAAGAACAGGCATTGATGATGAGATCCAACACCACCCCCAGTGCGCCAGTGCAGCCTTCGGCCGCCTGAGGAAACGAGTGTTTGAAGGTCAGTCCCTCAAAGCTGTCACCAAGCTCATGGTCTACAAGGCCGTAGTAATACCCACCCTCCTGTATGGCTCAGAGACGTGGACCATGTACAGTAGACACCTCAAAGTCACTGGAGAAATACCACCAGCGATGTCTCCGCAAGATCCTGCAAATCCCCTGGGACAGACGCACAAACATTAGCGTCCTCGTCCAGGCCAACATCCCCAGCATTGAAGCACTGACCACACTTGATCAGCTCCGCTTGGCAGGCCACATAGTCCGCATGCCAGACACGAGGCTCCCAAAGCAAGCGCTCTACTCGGAACTCATCCATTACAAATGAGCCAAAGGCGGGCAGAGGAAACGGTACAAGGACACCCTCAAAGCCTCCCTGATAAAGTGCGACATTCCCACTGACACCTGGGAGTCCTTGGCCATAGACCGCCCTAAGTGGAGGAAGTGCATTCGGGAGGGCGCTGAGCTCCTCGAGTATCGTCGCCGAGAGCATGCAGAAATCAAGCGCAGGCAGCGGAAGGAGCGTGCGGCAAACCAGGCTCCCTGCCCACCCTTTCCCTCAACAACTATCTGTCTGACCTGTGACAGAGACTGTGGTTCTTGTATTGGACTGTCCAGCCACCTAAGAACTCATGCTAAGAGTGGAAGCAAGTCTTCCTCGATTCCGAGGGACTGCCTATGATGATCATGATATGGTAGACTGATCACGAAGGTTAAAGCCTATGGGATCCAGGGCAAAGTGACAAGTTGAATCCAAAATTGGCTTGGAGGTAGGAAACAAAGGTTAATGGTTGATGGATGTTTTTGTGACTGGAAGGATGTTTCCAGTGGGGTTCTGCAGTGCTCAGTATTGGGTCCCTTGCTTTTTGTGGTATAAATCAACGATTTAGATTTGAATATAGAGAATATGGTTAAGAAGTTTGCAGACGACACTAAAATTGGCTCTGTGGTTGATAATGAAGAGGAAAGTCATGGGCTGCAGGAGGATATCATTCTACTGGTCAGGTGGGCAGAGCAGTGGCAAATGGAATTTAATTCCGAGAAGCGTGAGGTAATGCACTTTAGGAGGGCTGATAAGGAAAGGGTATACACATTAAGCGGTAGGCCACTTAATAGTGTAGATGAACCAAGGGACCTTGGAAAGCTTTTCCACAGATCCCTGAAAGTTGCAGGCCTGGTGGATAAGATGGTTAAGAGGGCATACGAAATGCTTGCCTTTATTGGCCGAGGCATAGAATATAAGAGCAGGGAGGTTAAATTGTATAATACTTTGGTTAGGCCACAGCTGGAGTACTGCATGCAGTTCTGGACGCCGTATTATAGGAAGGATGTGATTGCACTAGAGAGGATGCAGAGGAGATTTACTCGGATGCTGCCTGGAATGGAGAATCTTAGTTATGAGGACAGATTGGATAGGCAAGATTTGTTCTCATTGGAACAGAGGAGATATTGTTTTGTGGTTGGTGGAAGGTTTAACAGGGATTTGAGGGGGCTTCTAAAAACAGAGGGTTGTGGGGATCTGGAACTCACTGCCTGGAAGAGTGGTGGATGCAGAAACCCTCACCACTTTTAAGACATGGTTGGATGGGCACGTAAAGTGCCGTAAACTGCAGGGTTACTGACCTAGAGCTGGTAATTGGGATTAGACTGGATAACCTCTGTTGGCCAGCACAGATATAATGGTAAGTACTGCAGGGAATCGAGTACAGCCAGGATGATCTCCTGGACTAGTTTTGATCGCCTGGATGGGTCGGAGAGGAATTTTCCCAGATTTTTTTCTCCTTAAATTGGCCTGGGTTTTTATCTGGTTTTTGCCTCTCCCAGGAGATCACATGGCTCCAGTTGGGGTGGAGTGTAGAAGGTTTCAGTATAAGGGGTGTTGCAGTTGTGTGAGGCGGAATGGTGCTGGGTGCTCTTTACCTTTCCGCCATTGTTCATTGTTCGTAGGTTTATATGTAACCTTCAGGGCTGCTGACCGAGGGCCGTGCGGCTCTTTGTCGGCTGGCATTGGCACGATGGGCCGAAATGGCCTCCTTCTGCACTGTAAATTTCTATGTTTCGATGAATGGCAGCTAATCAATATATGAAAAAAGAACACTTCTTCCCTTTTTGGTGTAACTTGTGATGGGGATGGCAACCTGAACATAGTATCAGCATTATCATCTGACTTAGGGACAACAACAATGAGTGTTGCCTAATTACTTAGATCAACCTTAGAGATAATGTTCCCAGTTTCTAGTCTTTTGAGTTCTTACTCAACTTTCTTCTTGAGTGCTTATGGTGTGGGATGTGGCTTGCAGTAAACTGGTTTAGCGTCCTTCTGCACTCTGACACTCACCATGAAGTCTTGGATTGGACTGCCTGTTTCAAGGAACACCTTTCACGGAACATCTTTCGATGCAAATTTTGTTTACACACAAAAAATCTCATTCCAATCCAGCTTCAGTGATCTCAAACAATTTCTACCTATCAAAGCAGCCTTGTATCCTGCTACTACTATTAGAGGCAAGCTCTAAAACTGATCCTTGTATTTCACCGGTACGGTGATACGTCCTACCACAGGGATTTGCTCTCCCGAGTAGCCTCACAGCTCTACCTTCGATTTCTCCAGTCAAAAACCACATAACTTGTCGAGATATAGTGATTCCGATACTACGCTCATGGATGCACCAGTATCAATTTCCATGGGTATCCTGGTTCTTGCAACATCTACTTGAATGACGATACATCGCAAATCGTTGTTAGATACCCTCATGCTCCTGATGACATGTATCTCCAGATCCTCCTCATCCTGTTGCTTCTCTTCAATGTTATGTAGTGTCTGGCGATTTCTACTTCTAGCATTGAACATCGGTTTACTCTTCAGTCGGTCTTCCTTTCGCAAGCTGCCCCATTTTCTTGCAGTAAAAACACTCTGCCTTCACATCTGGACAGTTTTGAGCAATGTGTTGCCCCAGGCACTGCTAGCACAACTTCAATGTACTGGTATTTTTGTCAGTTGCTGAGGTTTTGGGGCTTAACTGCCTTTTACTTTTAACCTGCAGGCGATTCACTTCGGTTGTCTGATGACTGGAAATGATGAGAAATTCTCGGGAGTTTTGGTCAGCCATATTCATCAACATAGTTATCTGACAAGCTAAATCAAAAGTCAAGTCTGGGGTTATCAACAATTTTCTTCTGCTTGCTTTATTTTTTCCCACAAACAAAGTAGTCACACAATGCTCGGTCCTGAAAGTTGCTGAATGACAGTGAATTGATAGCTTTTTTAATGTTACAATGTACTCACTGATACCCTCATTAATTAATTGGTCTCGTGTTCCAAAATGATAACTTTAAGCAATTTGCAGGGGCTCAGAACTGTAGTGCTGAACCTCCGTCAGTCATGTGACCTTCGACTTTATGGGATCAAGCACATTTTTCAGGGTTACTTACACCTCAGGGCCTGCTTCAGTCAAGAAAATAGCCCGTTTCATTTCTAATACCACCCGATTATGATTTTCATCGTCGGGGATGCTATTTGCAGTGAAAAACATTTCTAACCGCTCCACATATGCTCCGAAAGTTTCTCGGTCACAATGGAACTCACCAAAGCTCCCTATTATTCCCATAGGCACAGCCATCTGGACTCTGGCAATATCGACAGTTCAGCCAAGTATGCTTGAAATTTACCTTGGATTTTTAGTTGTTCTGCAAAACAAAGAACCTCTCCCAGTCTCTCTGTAGGTTAACAGGATAATCCACCAATAAAGTTTCAGCTACGGCATCCAGAAATCCGATCCTCACCATCACTAAAAACCACACTACACAAGATGGCTCCGACAGAGAACCTGTCATTATGTGACTTTGTCACATGACCCTTTTATTATTTACATCAATAGTTGCATTACCACAGTAGTCCACTAGATGGAGCAGATCACTAGCGGGGCCTCTATTAAAGGGTTCACTTGGTAGACAAGGAGAATAAGCTGATTGACATAACATAATTTTTTTTTTAATCTATAAAATAGCACCTAACTGGGTTAACACTTGCATAAAGTGGCGCATACTGAATGTAACACAATTGCTCGAAGATTTCAAACCTAAACTTTGCCAATCAAAAAATATACCCTTGAGATCCTTACATGTCCCTTCATCAAACAATTTTTGAAAGCCCAAATTACCATCTCCTTCCCTTTGTCTATTTGAAATAATTTGATTCAATTTCTTTCGTACGGAATCCCCTTTACAAATCCATGTTGACTGTCCTTGTTATGAATGTACGTCTGTTGCAGACATCTCCTCAGTCATTCCTATGTTTTACCTTTCTGGGAGTTGACTTGAATCTGCTCTACATCTATTTGTATGCTAGCAGGAGCCAGGAGAAATAACAGTGAAACCCGGCCGGTGATGTAAACTGGATATCGATGTTTTTTGCATGTGTGCGTCTTCCATTTCTCTGAAGGCAGATGGAGTAACAGTAGATGAGATGAGGATTGGTTCAAATCATCAAGCTGCTTTATTTCATATTAAGGTAAACTTACAGAGCAATATTTATAATCAGATTCACTTACATCTTGGAGCCGAAATTCAGATTCCCAAAAAGGCCTTTACCGCCGGAATGCGCCATAATGACGCAATCAGAGTGCGCACTGCTGCCGCTCTGCCCCAGAACCGATATTCAGCATAAAAAAACCTACCTGCTTCCTAATGGTGCCCCCGACAGCTTTTTGTGTTGGAACAATTTGCCAGGTTGCTCGAGACCGCCAGCGGAGGAGAAAGGGGTTTTGGTAGTTTCGGGATTTTTTGTGCGCTAAGATTTTGCAGAGTTATAAGAAATTGTTGGGAGTTCCAAAAACTGTTGCGGACTTGTGAGAACTTCTGGCAACTTCTGAAAAGTTTTTTACTCGCCGCGATTACTAGTGGCCTCGGGCCTCGGGCCTCATTCTGTTATCCACAGAGACTTCTTAATGAGGGCAGAGCCTGCAGAAGCAATGGGCATTGTGAGAGGCAGGAAGGCATGCAGGAGAAGGTAGCTCTGTCAACAACGGGGCCCAAAGGCAGCGGGCAAGGGTGGCAACAGCCATGGCTGCCCAACATGGAGAAGTGCGTGGAGATGGCCGCAGACCTCACGGCAGAGAGGTTGGCCAGGAAGGAGCTGACGTCAGGAGGAGGGTCAAGTAAGCTGAATCCCTGCACCAGATAGTGGGCGAGGAGCCAGATACTTGTCAGCTTCAACCTGCAGATGCTGAAGAAGATCAAGAGGATGAGGGAGCAGGCAATCAGCCAGCTGACATCAGACGGGTCCAGCACAGACCTGGGGGAAGGAGGCCCTACCGTGCAAGCGTGTACCGACATCAGTTTTCCTTCCTGGAGCTAAGCGATGAGCAGTGTCTGTGAAGGGTCCGATTTAGGAAAGACATCCTGAGGGAGCTGTGCAATCTCCTGTGGCTAGATCTGCAGCCTCAGACAAGGCTGAGGACAACTCTCCGTGTTGAAACAAATACGATAGCGCTGAACTTCTACGCAACTGGCTCTTTCCAGTCTGCAACTGCAGACATTTCTAATATCTCACAGTTCTCCGCCCATCACTCCATCCGTCAAGTGACCGATGCTCTCAATAAGAGAAGATTCCAATACATAACATTCCTGATACCCAGGGAGAAGCAGGTGGAGCGGTAGGCCGGCTTTGTTCGGATTGCGGGTTTCCCCAGGGTGCAGGGGGCCATCGACTGCACACACGTCGGTCTGAGGGCGCCACAAACCCATGCAGAGATTTTCATGAACAGAAAGAGATTCCATTCCCTGAATGTCCAGCTGGAGTGCGACCACCAGCGCCGGATCATGGCAGTTGATGCCCGGTATACAGGCAGCAGCTACGATTCCTTCATCCTGCGCCAGAGCAGTGTGCCCACCATCTTCTCGGGCCCAAACCAGGATTGTGGATGGCTGCTTGGGGACCAGGGATATCCCCTGTCCACTTGGCTGCTGACTCCCCTTCGGAACCCCAGGACTGCTGGTGAACATTTCCTACAATGATGCTCATTGCACCATCAGGTGCATAATTGAGCATTGCATCGGGATCCTCAAACACAGGTTCCGTTGCCTGGACCACTCTGGTGGTGCATTGCAGTATTCGCCTGAATGGGTTTCCATCTTTGTAGTCATCTGCTGCATGCTTCACAACCTGGCCATCATGAGGGTTCAGCCGCTGGAGGTCAATCCAGCAGTAGCAACTCAGGAGGAGGCGCAGCAGCAAGAAGAGGAGGCACAGGAGGAGGAGGAGGACCAGGATGAGCATCGCCAGCCACCCAGGAGACGTCGTCGCCATCCCAACCCTGCAAAGGGAATGCAGAACCATCTCATTGCCACTCATTTCCAATGATCTAATGCCCACATGACTCTTCAGCTTCACTTTCCCATGGCCATCCCTTCATACATCATTGCCTACCATCAAATTATACACCTGCCCAGATATAGGGCCACAAAGTAAAGATTTATTACATCATAAAAAAGAGTGCAAAAAACTGACACAACGTCATTTCTCACCATTGTGCATTTCCTTATAATTCCTCTTATGCATGCCTATCCTACTACTACGCCACAGTGTCTCCCCTGTGGCTGCCTCATGGGTCTTGGAATGCTGCTGTGTTTTCTGTATGGAAGCTACAAATGTCCCTCTAGGATGCCCTCGACCAGCTCTGGCCCTGGAAGGGCTGGCTGAAGACTGGTCAGCACCCTCCTTGGCTCGGGCGAGTCCATGGTTGGATGCAATGGCAGAGTGACAGGTCTGGGGTCAGGAATGGTGTGATCCTGAGACAGCACATCATCAGGATCCTGGTCCAAGGAGTCTGCATCACTCACCGGGGATGGCACCTTACCTGCACCACCAATCTAAGGGAGCTCAGGTCGGTGCTGTGGCGCCACACCGGAAGGTCTCCTGAGGCCCGTGGTGGACCCAGCCGTGAAGGCAACACTGAGGTGTCAGGTGGCATCGAGCTGAGACTGCATGAGAGCAGCCACAGTCTCAAAGCCACCAGGGATGATAGCAGTTAGACACTCCGTGGCCTGTTGTCCAGAGTGCATAAAAGCATTCTGAGCTTCCAGGGCCATGGCTATCCTCTCCAAAGCAGCACTGATATGCTCGTTCCCTCACGCCTGTGCTGCAAAGGCAGCGGCCACATCACCAAAGACTTGCAGCATCACAGCTCAATTCACATGGTCTCTCTGGGAGTCCACCATCGCCTGCACACTGGCAACGATGGGCACCATGGAGTGCGCAGAGCTGTCGACAATGGGGGAGGCGGACTCCTCCACGCTCCTGACCACTTCCGACAGCCTGTCCGGCACCCTTTCCACTGCCCCCAAAATCTAGGAATGCATGACCTCCAGCCTTCTTTCATAAGCCCCAACATCGATGGGCTCATCTGAGTCCTCCTCAGCAGAACTCCGGAGAGGACTCGCCCCCCTGAAGAGATGGTACCTGAGGTTCTCTCTGCCTGTCCCCATGCTGCATCCCGCCAGGCTCTGGTGCAACACCCAGTGCAGGCCCCTCTGCTATCTCCACTAAATCCGACCACGTACTCCCAGTTTCTCAGCTGGCGCGTGTGAGTGGAAGCAGTGACACAGTGCTGCCAGCAATGTTCCTCTCATCCTCTGCTTCATCTGAGTGGTCGCCAACGGATGGAGGAGGCTCCAGGTTGTCATCTAGGCTTGAGGCCCCAATGTCATCTGGGATGTCAGGATCACAATGGCTTTCGTTCCCCTCAAGGCTGTTGAATAGGCCTCTCCTCCCACTCTCCATCTCATCATCTGCCTGGTCTTGACTTTCAGTGCCCTCAAGGCTGTCCTCCTCCATTGCCCTCCTACTCGACCCGCTCGTTGTGGCTCACTCGACCTCTCATCTGCAAGCTTAAAGGGCACAAGGGATGGCGTGAGAGGAGGTAGGGGATTGATGCATGGAGGCTGCAACTAGCACACTTTCAACAGGAAAGGCACAGTAGGCGCTGGCGCTTTCAGGAAGAGATAGCATTAAAGGAGGGCCTCACTTACCCATGCTGCCCATAGGGGATTGACATCGCCAGTACCAGTGGCCACAGGGAAGGCAGCATGTCTGCCCACTAGCGCCTCTACCCTCTCCTCCAAAGGTGTTAAGAGTTGAAGCTGGGGCTCGCCACCACCACGCCTCCTCTGTTCCATGCGGTTGTGCGCAACTTTGGCCTGCAAAACAAAGAATGGTTACTGAGTAGCAGTGCCATGAGGCCTCAGAAATGAGTGCACAAGTGTGCGTCACTGACATGCAGCTGGAACTGTGCAAGAACACACACATACTGGTATAACTTCCCGAAACCGAAAACCTCAGGACCAAGGCCATTCCGGTTTTTGGGTATTGCCGGATTTCGGAGAAGAAATCTCACGTCCCGAATTCAGAAAAACCTGGGCCGAGTTTAGGGTATTTCCGGATTTCGGAGAAGAAAATCTGACATCCTGAATCCGGAAACCCTTCGGCCGAGTTTCATGTATTTCCAGATTTCGGAGACACTCCAATGTCATGAATCCAGAAACCCTTGGGCCAACTTTCGTGAATTTCTGGATTTCGGAGCATTACATCCGAGGCCCGAATCTGGCAACCTTAAAGCCGGGCCGTGCCACGCCAGGCTGCGTATTTTTGGGGATTCATTCTTGTGGAAAGGTATGTACAACTTAAAAGTCCAGTTTTCGGGAAATATTTCCGGATTCCGGACAATTACTTTTGCAATCTGCGCAATGTCCAGGTTTTGGACAATTCCGGTTTTTAGAACTCCGGATTTTGGACAGTCTAACCGTATATGTACAGGCCACAACAGTGAAATGCTGCTTCAGTGACTATATAGCGAAGGTGGGAAATAAAAGGATAAAGGAGAGGCTCACAGTAGGAAGGTCAGCAGTTGGTGGAACAGGTGCTCACTTTCATCAGATGAATGATGTCGTTCAGCCTTTTTTGGCACTGGGGTGGTCGTCCAGACATGAATGGAGGTCGCTGAGGCCTCCACAGCTTTCACGTGCCAGGCGTTGGCAAACACTTCCCGAATCGGTCTCCCTGCATCGGGGTACAGGACTCGCCTCCTTCCCTCCACAGCCTGCATCAGTGTCTCCAATTCTCAGTCCGAAAAACGGGTTGCCCTCCTCGCGACACCTCCAGCCGGTCCAGCAACCATGTCCTCCAGTCAAACGCCTTCCCTCTTCAGGGCCTAGCTGTAAACCCTGGCCTTTAAGAAAGCCAAAGAGCAGCTGGCTTGTTAAGAGCTCATGAGCAGAAGGTGAATTTCCTGGTGGAAATGCCGCTCCAACCTCCCCACCCACACCGCTGCAAAGTGCCGATTCCCACCAGCCAATATCGCTGGGTGCCATTTTTTTTTAATCCCTGAATTTCGGGCGGATTCCCAATTCCAACATTGCGACCCCCGAGCTGAGGCCAGGTAAATTAGGTGGTTAAGAAGGTAGACGGAATATTGCCTTTATTAGCCAAGGCATAGAATACAAGAGCAAGGGTGTTATGCTTGAACTGTATAAAACACTAGTTAGGCCACAGCTAGAGTACTGCGTGTAGTTCTGGTCACCGCATTACAGGAGGGATGTGATTGCATTGGAGAGGGTACAGAGGAGATTTACAAGAATGTTGCTGGTAGTGGATAATCTTAATTATGAGGACAGATTGGATAGACTGGGTTTGTTTTCCTTAGAACAGAGGAGGCTGAGGGGAGACCTCATTGAGGTGTATAAAATTATGATGGGCCTAGATATAGTGGATAGAAAGGGCCTATTTCCCTTAGCAGAGGGGTCAACAACCAGAGTTAGAAATTTAAAGTAATTGGTAGAAGGTTTGAGGGGAATTTTCTTCACCCAGAGGATTGTGGAGGTTTGGAACTCACTGTCTGAAAAGGCAGTAGAGGCAGAAACCCTCACCACATTTCATCGTCATCATCATAGGCAGTCCCTCGGGATTGAGGAAGACTTGCTTCCACTCTTAGCATAAGTTCTTAGGTGGCTGTACAGTCCAATACGAGAACCATAGTCACAGGTGGGACAGATAGTCGTTGAGGGAAAGGGTTGGCAGGGAGCCTGGTTTGCTGCATGCTCCTTCCGCTGCCTGCGCTTGATTTCTGCATGCTCTCGGCGACGATACTCGAGGAGCTCAGCGCCCTCCCAGATGCACTTCCTCCACTTAGGGCGGTCTACGGCCAAGGACTCCCAGGTGTCAGTGGGGATGTCACACTTTATCAGGGAGGCTTTGAGGGTGTCCTTGTAACGTTTCCTCTGCCCGCCTTTCGCTCGTTTGCCGTGGACGAGTTCCAAGTAGAGCGCTTGCTTTGGGAGCCTCGTGTCTGGCATGCGAACTATGTGGCCTGCCCAGCGGAGCTGATCAAGTGTGGTCAGTGCTTCAATGCTGGGGATGTTGGCCTGGACGAAGATGCTAATGTTTGTGCGTCTGTCCTCCCAGGGGGTTTGCAGGATCTTGCGGAGACATCGCTGGTGGTATTTCTCCAGCGACTTGAGATGTCTACTGTACATGGTCCACGTCTCTGAGCCATACAAGAGGGCGGGTATTACTACGGCCCTGTAGACCATGAGCTTGGTGACATTTAAAAAGTACTTGGGTGTGCACTTGTAGTGCTGTAACCTGCAGGGCTATGGAGCTGGCTCTGGAAAGTGGGATTAG
This sequence comes from Pristiophorus japonicus, assembly GCF_044704955.1. Lineage (NCBI taxonomy): Eukaryota > Metazoa > Chordata > Chondrichthyes > Pristiophoridae > Pristiophorus > Pristiophorus japonicus. The sequence continues at coordinate 337,898,723 of NC_091978.1, read as the reverse complement.
GCTGGATAGCCTCTTGTTGGCCGGCACGGACATGATGGGCAGGAGTGGCCTCCTTCCGTGCCGTAACTTTCTATGATTCAATGATTGCGGCAGTAATGGCGTCCAAAAAACTGTAGGTGCGCCCCGTTTCGGGCAGACCTGAATTTTGGCCCCCGTATCTTCACATAATACAGGGATTCCGGACCGCACTCTCTGGGCTGCGTTCTGTGCCTGAAACTCAGTCCCATTCCCAACGTCAGCGGCGGCCGTGTGAGACAGTGGCTGCAGCAGTGCGCACACACACACACACACACACAAGCAAAGCAAGGGCAGAGGAGGGTGAACTTCTGTATTCAGTTTTTAGATTTTAAAGGTAGATTTTCTGAGTCCTTGCTCCTGGTGAGTGCCACGTTGTGCTATTGCTCGCGATTTTGCAACAGAAGGATCTGGATATGATATATGTCGAGCTGCTACGAGTGAGAAGTGGCGACGCAATATTTTTTATTCCGTTACAGCGGGTTTTCCGTTACATCCGTATCCGCATAAACGAGAGTTACCTGTAATATTAAAAACACTATGCTATCCCACATCAGTGGGTGGTCTTGTTTGCCTTAAACAGACTAATTCCTTTGCATTTTGAACCTGCCATTTGTGGGTTTTTTCTGCCTCAGCTGAGGCTTCTGTTGGAAAACGAAATTCTTTTTAGATTTCAGACATTCACAGAAAGAGGTCAAAAACCTTCAGCATAGTGGGTATGAGGCATGGAGACAAGCCATTGAATTTATTACTTACAGTCTATGAGAAAACAGCATCAAGGGAAGCTCATCAGCAACAACCATCTCATGCGCTTTTTTCTTACTTGCAATAATACACTATGCTTTTAAAACAAACATTTAAAATAATTCTTGGGGTATGGTTTCCACTCGGTTGTACTGGCTTTGTCAGCACAATTTGCCTGAAATTGAAGTAACCCGTGCAAAAGATCGCGGAATTTTAAGCGCATATTACATTCACATGGTGCTGTTATTACATCCATGGCCTACACTACAGTGCAGGGAGATATTGGAGGTAATTTTGATTTTTGGTGATAGTATAAAAGAGGCAATATTAATTCAGCTGCTCGTTATACATCTCTCCTGATTTTCATTTTTATTGACTTCAATTGAAAGGAAATTCAGGAGAGAATCAATATCGCCCATTTTACACAATCCCCAAAGTCTAAATTACCCCCTATGATTCTATTCTGGCACATAAAAGGTGTGCAATTTACCTACTGGAATGACTAACACCACTGACTCCAAGAAGGCAGACCTAAAATTGTAACAACAACTAAAGGGCTGATGATCTGGTGTATCCATTTCACTAGTAGACAGATTTCTCTGGTTGGGGGAGAATTTCTGCAGGGTTCTCCCTATTTCTCACTGTAACTTAGGTAGACGATTGCAGAAACCCTGGAGAATCTGCGTAAATGGTTGTTTTTAAGCTCCTTATTCGGTTTCTCCACGAGTTCTACCAATCTTCTATGGAAGTTACGAGAGATCGAGAGGGATCCCACGGAAATTCCAGGCGCCCATTTCTAAAGGAGCATAGTAAGCCATTCTTTCCTCTTGTGTACGCCCTTTGCACTGGTCCTCCCTGGTTTTGGAGTGAGTAAGCAGAAATTTTCTTGCCATTTAGTGAAGCTTGTTTTTAGAGGTTGGATTATTTCAAATGGGATATTTTCCATTTTTTTTATATATTTAAATTTGCCCACGACTTGAAGGAAAATCTCACTGCTTGTCCTCTCGATATTTTTGTTTTCGAACATTCAGGACACAGGGGCCTAATAATCAGTAAAGTGATGGAAGGTGTCCTCGACAGTGCTATCAAGTGGCACTTACTCATCGATAACCTGCTCACTGATGCTCAGTTTGGGTTTCGCCAGGACCACTTGGCTCCAGACCTCATTACAGCCCTGGTCCAAAGATGGACAAAAGAGCTGAATTCCAGAGTTGAGGTGAAAGTTACTGCCCTTGACATCAAGGCAGCATTTGACTGAGTGCGGCATCACCAACCCCTAGTAAAATTGAAGCCAATGGGAATCAGAGGGAAAACTTTCTACTGCCTAGAGTCATACCGAGCATAAAGGAATGGTTGCAGTTGATGGAGATCAATTATCTCAGCCCTAGAACATCACTGTAGGAGTTCCTCAGGGCAGTGTCCTAGGCCCAACCATCTTCAGCTGCTTCATAGAAACATAGAAACATAGAAAATAGGTGCAGGAGTAGGCCATTCAGCCCTTCGAGTCTGCACCACCATTCAAAAGATCATGGCTGATCATTCACCTCAGTATCCCTATCCTGCTTTCTCTCCATACCACGTGATCCATTTAGCCGTAAGGGCCATATCTAACTTTTTCTTGAATATATCCAATGAACTGACATCAACAACTCTCTGCGGTAGCGAATTCCACAGGTTAACAACTCTCTGAGTGAATAAGTTTCTCCTCATCTCAGTCCTAAATAGCTTACCCCTTATCCTTAGACTGTGTACCCTGGTTCTGGACTTCCCCAACATCAGGAACATTCTTCCTGCATCTAACCTGTCCAGTCCCGTCAGAATTTTATATGTTTCTATGATATCCCCTCTCATCCTTCTAAACTCCAGTGAATACAGACCCAGTCGATCCAGTCTCTCCTCATATGTCAGTCCTGCCATCCCGGGAATCAGTCTGGTGAACATCAAATGACCTTCCCTCCATCATAAGGTCAGAAGTGGTGATGTTCGCTGATGACTGCACAGTGTTCAGTGTCATTCACAGCCCCTCAGATAATGAAACAATCCATGCCCACATGCAGCAAGACATGGATGACATTCAGGCTTGGGCTGATAAGTGGCAAGTAACATTCGCGCTACACAAGTGCCAGGCAATGACTATCTCCAACAAACTAGAATCTACCCACTGTCCCTTGACATTCAATGGCATTGCCATCACCAAATCCCCCATCATCAACATCCTGGGGGTTACCATTGATCAGAAACTTATCTGGACCAGCCACATAAATACTGTGGCTACAAGAGCAGGTCAGAGGCTAGGTATTCTGCGACAAGCGTCTCACCTCCTGACTCCCCAAAGCCTTTCACCATCTACAAGGCACAAGTTAGGCTTGTGATGGAATCCTTTCCGCTTGCCTGGATAAGTGCAGCTCCAACAGCTCCCAGGAAGCTCAACACCCTCCAGGACAAAGCAGCCCACTTGATTGGCACCCCATCCACCACCTTAATCATTCACTTTCACCACCACTGGCGCATCATGTCTGCAGCATGTACCATCTACAGGATGAACAATAGCAACTTGCCAAGGCTTCTTGGATAGCATCTCCCAAACCTGCCACCTCTACCATTTAGAAGGACAAGGGCAGCAGGCGCATGGGAACACCACCACCTCCAAGTTCCTCTCCAAGGCACACACCATCCTGACTTGGAAATATATCATAATTTCTTCATCATTGCTGGATCAAAATCCTGGAACTACCTCCCTAACAGCACTGTGGGAGTACCTTCATCATGCAGACTGCAGCGATTCAAGAAGGTGGCTCACTACCACCTTCTTAAGGGCAATTATGATGGGTAATAAATGCTGGCGATGCCCACATCCGAGGAACGAATAAAAAAAAAATTAAGTTTGAGGTCCATGCTGCAGTTGCCATCAAGGCTTAAAAGATTTTGGGAGAAGACGTGATAAATCAAGGAGCAGTGGTTAGTTGAGGTCAAGTTTGCTATTTTTCTAACCAGTTAACTAATATTTGCTGCAAGGACATTGACAATTAATTACTCAAGTATTTGAAAAATATGAATTTCTGAGCAGCAGCTCTGATGTGGAACCACACAAAATAGTTAATATATTTATACACAGTGATTACATCCATTTTGTTGAAGAATGATGCACTTTCATTGAACTCAAACAATTGTTCAAGTGGGCCTGCTTAACGTCACCCTAAAGTTAGCTGACAGACACTGGCTGACAGAAACTAACCCCTCTGACTCATTAAAACGCTGTCTATGCCAGCAGGATACTGTGCCTGCAGCATATTAAAATATCTTCATACATTACAGGCAATGCTGTCAAATTTGACATCATGTCTAACAGGTACAGTAAAATCTCCTTAAGGAATGTCAGTGCAGACGCTTGCATGGAGAGAGTGATGTTGACAACAAATCAACCTACCCACTGCTTGTCAACCTTATATGGACTGCTCCATAAAGGAGAAATCCTGACAAAAGTAGGTTCTGTACAGGAGCATAGAATCATAGAATCATAGAATCTTACAGCGCAGAAGGAGAACCTTCGGCCCATCACACCTGTGCAGGCTCTTTGAAAGAGCTGTTGAATTTAGTCCCACACCCCAGCTTTTTCCCCATAACCCTGCAAATTAGACCTCTTCAAGTACATGCCTTTAAAAGTTCCTATGGAATCTGTTTTCACCATCCTTTCAGGTAGTGCGTTATAGATTAGTGCGTTATAGATCTTAACAACCTTCTGTGTGAAGAAATTTCTCCTCATTTCCCCTTTAGTTATTTTGCCAATTATTTTAAATCTGTGACCTCTGGTTACTGACCCACTTGCCAGAGGAAATAGTTTTATTTGTTCTGTCAGATCTATTAGATCTTTCCTTAACCTTCACTTTTCAAAGGAGAACAATCCCAGCTTCTCCAATCTCTCCACCCACACCAGAGACTTGAGCACGAAAATCTAGGCTGACACTCCAGTGCAGTGCTGGGGGAGTGCTACACTGTTGGCGGTGCTGTCTTTCAGATGAGACATTAAACTTGGGTCCCGTCTGCTCTCTCAGGTGCACGTAAAAGATCCCATGGCGCTATTTCGAAGCAGAGCAGGAGAGTTATCTCCGGTGTCCTGGCCAATATTTATCACTCAAACAACATCACTAAAACAGATTACCTGGTCATTATCACATGGGTGTTTGTGGGAGCTTGCTGTGCGCAATTTGATTGCTGTGTTTCCTAAACTTCAAAAAATACTTAATTGGCTGTAAAGAGCTTTGGGATGTCTGGTGGTCATGAAAGGCGCTATATAAATGCAAGTCTTTCTTCTTTCCCATAACTGAACTCCCTCATCCCTGGTATCATCCTGGTAAACCTTTTCAGTATCCACTCCAGAGCCTGGACATCCTTTCTAAAGTGTGGTGCCCAGAATTGTACACAATACTCCAGCTGAGGCCTAACCAGAAATTTGTAAGCCTTTAGCATGACTTATTTTTGTAGTTAATGTTCCTATTTACAATGCCAATTATCCCATATGCTTTCTGAGCAGACCTATCAACTGGCCCTGCCACCTTCAAAGATTTGTGAAAATGCACCCCAAGTTCTCTCTGTTCTTGCACCCCCATTTAGATTATACTACCTCTCCATATTGTTTCTCCCAAAGTATCGCTTCACACATTCGCATTAAATTGCATCGAGATGTGTCTGCCCATTTCACCAGTTTGTTTATGTCCTTTAAAGTCTGCTACTATCATGCTCACTATTTACCATGTTGCCAAGTTTTGTATCATTTGCAAACTTCGAAATTGTACTCCCTATATCCAAGTCCAGGTCATTTATATATAACAAGAAAAACAATGGCCCCGATATTGGTGGCCTTACTGCCCACTGCTGCCTGCTGTTGCCGACTGCCATTGAGTTTTGCTGCCAGTCTCCCCTCTTTGCCATTTTTCACTTGGGCTGGAGCAGGCAAGAGGGGAGTACCGCCGGGAACCGCCCACTGACGTCATCTGGGCGCCAGTTAGTGTAAGTGGCCTCCCGCCCGCCGAGCTGCCAGATTGATGCGGGTGGGAGTCGGTGGGAGCCGGAGCCAGCAGGGGGAAGGACTACTGTGTGCAGGCAGGTCTAACCCCGACGGTAAATATGAAGAACGGAAAAATGTTCGTGAACATATTTAAAAAATATATTTTTACAGTGACTTACCTGAATGGGATCCCCTGAAGGTGTTGCGGTGGGTTTTATTTGCTATGATTTTTATTTGCTGGTCTTCCCCCTCCCTTGGGCCCGACTCCATCCTCGGCGGCACTTAGGCGGCAAGAGCCTTTGCCGCTGGAATTGAGAGCTCCCGCTCGCTGCCGCCCAGATTGACGGCGTAAGCCACTGTTTGGCCGCCAAGCGGTACTGCCACCTCTTTTAGAGGAATCTTCCAGGCAAAGTACCGCCCTGTCTCTCAGCAGCCATCGGCAGTTCTTTGGGCGGTACTTGGGTGGGCTTTGGCTTCAACCGAGTTAGGGCCCAATGATCCTGGGGACCTCACTGCATACTTCTCTCCAGACAGATAAACATCCGCTCACCACTAAACTCTGCCTCCTATCTCTTAGCCAATTTCATACCCAAGTTATCAGAATCCCTTTAATACCATGTGCTTCTATTTTCCGAATATGTCTATTATGAGGTAAGATATCAAATGCTTTTTGAAAGTCTGTATATACAACATCTACTGCACTACATTCTTCACTCCTCTCTGTTACTTCATCAAAGAACTCAATCAGGTTAGTCAGACACGATTTGCCTTTCACAAATCTGTGCTGACTGTCACTTATTAACCCATGCATCTCCAAGTGAGACTTAATTTGACCTTGACAACAGTCTCTAATAGTTTTCCCACCATTGATGTTAGACTGATTAGCCTGTAATTACCAGGTTTATCCTTGTTTTCTTTTTGAAAGAGGGGAGTAGCATTTGCAACTCTCCAGTTCTTCGGCACCACTCCAATATCCAAGGAGGATTGAAAGAGTGTCATTAGAGATTCTGCTATCTACATCCTAGCTTCCCTCAACAACCTAGGATGCATCCCATCTGGACTGGGTGACTTGTTAACTTTGAGTGATACCAATCTATTGAACACCTCCTCTTTCTATCTATTTTTATCTTATCCCCTCTTCTCATCATCATCGTCATCATCATAGGCAGTCCCTCAGAATCGAGGAAGACTTGCTTCCACTCTAAAAATGAGTTCTTAGGTGGCTGTACAGCCCAATACGAGAATCACAGTCCTGACGTTCCAGGTCCCGAACTTTATGTTAGAGGAGTGGAAGATGCCTGTGCGTGAGTTCTTTTAATGTGGGGTGGTCGTTGCATACCAGCTACCACACGGGCTTAGCTGAGCAAGGTCTTGATCCAGTGGCAAGAGAGTCCAAGACGACTGGAGACCAGGCACTGCTGTATGAGCCTAGTTGCCTATGGCGAAATGTTGGCCGCTTTGTCCTCTTCTTTTGTGAAGACAGATGCAAAGTACTCATCCAGTATCTCCGTCATGCCCTCTGCGTCCACAAGAAGATTCACTTTTTTGTCCCTAATCGGCATCACCATCCCTTTAACTATCCTTTCACTTTATATATGTTTATAAAAGAATTTTGGGTTCCCTTTTATTTAACCTGCTAATCCTTTCCCATACTCTCTTTTTGCCCTTCTTATATCCTTTTTCAATTTTCCCTCTGCACTCTCTGTATTCTGCCAGGTTTTTGATTGTGTACCTGGCATTTATCGTAAACTTCCTTTTTCTGTTTTATTTTAATTTCTATTTCTTTTGTAACCAGGGAGCTCTAGCTTTGGATGTCCCACCTTTCCTCCTTATGAAAACATGCTTGATTTGTACCCGAACTATCTCCACCTTGAAGGCCTCCATTGCTCACTTATTGTTTTCTTTGCCAATCTTTGTTCCAATCCCATCTTTGCTAGATCCCTTCTCAAATCATTTCCAGTTGGGTGTTTTCACCTTTGATGTTTCTTTGTCCCTTTCCATAGCTACTTTAAACCTAATTATATTATGATCACTATTACCCAAATGTTCTCTCATGGAATCACACTCCACCTGCCCTATTACATTCCTCAAATCTAAATCACTCCTCTTTGGGTTAGAAGCATAATGATTAACAAAGTTCTCCTGTACACATTTTAGGAATTATTCACCCTCCTTGCCCTTTATATTGTTTTCCCCCCAGTCTATATTAGGGTAATTGAAGTTCCATACTCTTACTGCTCTATTATTTTTACATTTCTCTGAAATTTGCCGACAGATTTGCTTCTCTATCTCCTTCTCACTATTTGGGGATCGATAGTAAACATCTGGCAATGTAACAGCTACTTTTCTGTTCCTTAAATCTAACCAAATAGGCTCAGTCTTCGAACCCTCTCGTATATCATCCCTCTGCAGAATTATAGTATTATCCTTGACCAATACTGCCAATCACCGCCGCCCCCCACCGCCCCAGCCTCTGTCTTTTTTCCTTCCCTCTCCCACCTGAATACAATGTAGCTCGGGATGTTTTGTTTCCACTCCTGCCCATGTTTAAGCCAGGTCTCCGATGTAACCACTTTATCTTAACCACATGTGACAATTTGCGCCTGTAGCTCATCAACTTTATTGCATTAACACACATTCATTCCAACACTATGCTAGTCTGCTTTGCTTTTTTCATCTATTTATTCCCAAGGATGCTTTGTTTATGGATTTTTCTCTTTTAATATCAATGGGACTACTTGGCTGATGAGAGCAAGAGATTCAATTTTAAGCAAGGTTTTCATTCAGTATTAATGTACAGATTATAGTGACAAAAGAAAGAAAGCAAAACTTGCATTTCTATAGCACCTTTCACAACTTCAGGGCATCCCAAAGCCCTGCACAGTCAATGAAGTATCGTCAATGGCAGCCAATTTGGACACGGCAAGTTCCACATACAGCAATGTGATAACGACCAGAAAATCTGCTTTAGTGATAAATATACAGAGTGACTATTTGCACTGTGTTTTTTCTGCACCTGCGTCCTCTGGACTCCGCCCCTGACACTTCTTGCATATGCACGACGTATGCTCCTCGGACCGGAAGTGGGTCCCCACAAAGACCACGTTGTGTTGCTATGCTACTGATCTTCCGACAAGCCCACATGCAGTCCGCTGCTGAAATATTTTCTGCCACTGAATCTTGGAGCTGGATTTGCTTCCAGCTTTTTCATTATTTGGAACATTTTCACGGCCTTCTGTGGGAGAGAAAACATCGGCGGTAGTGGGGAAGGAGAGAGAGAGAGAGAGGTGGTGAGCGGGTGCCGGGGAGAGAGAGAGAGAGACACGGGGGGGAGAGAGAGACACAGCGGGGGATGGGGAGAGAGAGAGACACAGCGGGGGAGAGATATAGACATGGGGGGGGGGTGGCGAGAGACACGGGGAGTGGGAGAGGCATGAGGGGGGAGAGAGAAAGATACAAGGGGGAGACCGAGAGGGAGGGGAAAGAGAGAAAGAGAGAGACAGGGAGAGAGAGACATGGGGCGGGGGCGGCGGGGAGGAGAGAGGCATGGGGGAGGAGAGAGAGAGACATGGCGGGGGGAGAGAAGGGGGGGGAGAGCGAGAGGTGGGGGAGAGAGCGAGGGGGGAGAGCGAGAGGTGGGGAAAAGAGAGAAATGGGGGAGAGAGAGAGAGGGGAAGCTGGAGGGGGGTTTAGAGGGGAGAGAGGGAACTCAGGGAAGACATATCACGTTCTTCCAACCCCCTTTACACCCACACCCGATTTCTTGGAAAGCTCGATGTGTGTGTTACAAGGGACATTGTTGGAGTGGATGTAATCTGGAAGTCAGAACACTGTCACTGTCAGGAACTTCGGCTGTGGGAGACATGAACTTGGGCTGGCATGGGGTCATGAACTTGGGCTGAGGGTGTCAGGAACTTCGGCTGGGGGAGGCATGAACTTGAGCTGAGATGGGGTCCGGAACTTTGGCTGGGGTCAGAAACTTCAGCTGGGGGAGGCATGAACTTGGGCTGGGATGGCGTCATGAACTTGGGCTGAGGGGGTCAGGAACTTCAGCTGGGGGAGGCATGAACTTGGGCTGGGGGAGGCTTTTGCTGGATTGGAGAGCTCTATCCTCTGGGTTCTGAAGTCAGAATAGCTCAAATTACACTTTGCAAAGTCACTCAGAACTTGGGCTGGGTGGTTCCAATTATATGTTCCTTCTGGGTGTGGCTTATCCTCCAAAGGAACCAATCAGTAATCAGGTCACGTGATAATGGAGAGCCAATCAGAGCATTTTTACAGTGCAAATAACTGCCTTCATAAATATTGGACAGGACTCCAGGGATAACTCCCATACTCTTCTTCAAAATAGTGTCATGAAATATTTTATGTCCACTTGAGGGAACAGATGGAGCCTCGGTCTCATCCGAAAGACAGCATCTCCAACAGTGCAGTACTGGAGTGTCAGTGTAGATTCTTGTGCTCAAGTATCTGGAGTGGGACTTGAACTACAATCTTCTGACTTAGAGGCAAGCATGCTACCCACTGAGCCACAGCCAATGATAGGATTGTTAGAGCAAGATGTTTAACTGTTGACCATCGAATATAAGAACATAAGAACATAAGAAATAGGAACAGGAGTAGGCTATTCAGCCCCTCGAGCCTGCTCCGCCATTCAATAAGATCATGGCTGATCTGATCAAGGACTCAGCTCCGTTCCCCGCCTGCTCCCCATAACCCTTTATCCCCTTGTCGTTTAAGAAACTGGCTATTTCTGTCCTAAATTTATTCAATGTCCCAGCTTCCACAGCTCTCTGAGGCAGCAAATTCCACAGATTTACAACCCTCTGAGAGAAGAAATTTCTCCTCATCTCTGTTTTAAATGGGCGGCCCTTTATTCTAAGATCATGCCCTCTAGTTCTAGTCTCCCCCATCAGTGGAAACATTCTCTCTGCATCCACCTTGTCAAGCCCCCTCATAATCTTATACGTTTCGATAAGATCACCTCTCATTCTTCTGAATTCCATTGAGTAGAGGCCCAACCTACTCAGCCTTTCCTCCTAAGTCAACCCCCTCATCCCCGGAATCAACCTCGTGAACCTTCTCTGAACTGCCTCCAAAGCAAGTATATCCTTTCATAAATATGGAAACCAAAACTGCACGCAGTATTCCAGGTGTGGCCTCACCAATACCTTATATAGCTGTAGCAAGACTTCCCTGCTTTTATACTCCATCCCCTTTGCAATAAAGGCCAAGATAACATTGGTGCCATCAATATATAGTGCTGCCACTTTTAAAATGTCACTGCGCTCTGTTTTAAAGGTTTTTCAATTTTAAAAGTAGCTAATTTAGAATGATGGCACCAATTTCAGTCTTGACTTCAACTTAAAAGAATTTTGCGCTTCTGAAGGCAGCAGGCCATTATAAATTCTGACTGTTCTACTGCCACAGGTGATTTGTTTTCCCCTTCATTGAACACTTCCTGAGTTTTTGCCATACTGAAGGCACAAACTGCAGAAATCTGCCATTTTCCCCAATGCGGAGTAAAAATTGCACAGAAAATATTGTCTCTCCAGTTTGAAAATGGTAACCATGGTTTCACTCAATGGGGATAGGGGAGTGCTCAGCTCATCCATTTAGTGCATCAATGCCGATTTCTCATCACTGGCCCACACATGGACTTTCCCTGTCCAGAGGGGGATGTACAGCACCCGGAGGTAAGACAGCAAATGTTGACTTTCAAACCACAAAGTATATGCGTGTGCAGTGTTTGTTACTCCTGTGCTGTAGAATTCACCCTGCAGTATAAATGGGACAGCTCCCACAGCACTTAAAATAAATCAACTGTAATTGAAAGGTGAAATGAAATCAAAACAGAAAATGCTGGAAATACTCAGCAGGACAGGCAGCATCTGTGGAGAGACAAACAGATTTAATGCTGGATTTTCAGCTTTGCCATTTTAGAGGTGAAAATGGAGGTAGGGCGTGAAAGTTACCGCCCGATTAACGTTTGCACTGCATGGAGTCATTTTTGTCATCTGGCCCCTGCGCTAGGCCTGCAGCGCAAAGGGAGGCCTTGTACGACTTTCGCGGCGCAAAAAAGGGAACCTCGCCAAATAAAGTGCAGGGCCGGGAGCGCTCCGAAAGCGGCCTTGTGAGAGGAATTTAAAAAAAAGAAAATTCACAAAAACATTCAAAAAACATTGGTCACAGCCTTACAACACAAATCGCTACAAAAAAATACAAGAATAAAAACTGGGACGTTCCTTTTTTGCAGTTTATCCACCTGACTGCCGCTGGCAGGGCTGGACTGCTGTGTTTTCACTGGCGGTCATCGCGAGGCGCGTTTCAGGGCATACGGGTCGGGTGTTTGTCGAAACTGCTGCTGGTGTCGCAACGAGAGGTGTTGCGCACCCGATGCAGCTCTTTCTGGCGGTGCCCCATTTTTCGCCACAGAGGGTCAAAACTCGGCAAAACCCAAAGCGCAAACGACCCGAAAATCCAGCCCAAAATGTTTCGGGTCGATGACTTTGAGTTCTGTCTAGTGGAAGCATTGGTTGTAATCTACCAAAATTCCCTGGATTCTGGAGAGGTCCCAGCGGATTGGAAAACCACAAATACAACGCCCCTATTTAAGAAAGGAGGGAGACAGAAAGCAGGCAACGAGAGACCAGTTAGTCTAACATCTGTCATTGGGAAACTGCTGGAGTCCATCATTAAGGAAGCAGTAGCAGGACATTAAAAAAATCATAGTACAGTCAAGCAGAGTCAGCATGGTTTTATGAAAGGGAAATCATGTTTGTCAAATTTGCTGGAGTTCTTTGAGGATGTAACGAGCAGGATGGATAAAGGGGAACCAGTAGATGTTGTGTATTTGGATTTCCAGAAGGCATTCGATAAGGTGCTACATAAAAGGTTACTGCACAAGATAAAAGTTCACGGGGTTGGGGGTAATATATTTGCATGGATAGAGGATTGGCTAACTAACAGAAAACAGAGAGTTGGGATAAATGGTTCACTCTCGGGTTGGCAATCAGTAACTACTGGGGAGCCGCAGGAATCAGTGCTGGGACCTCAACTATTTACAATTTATATTAATGACTTGGATAAGGGGACCGAGTGCAATGTAGCCAAATTTGCTGATGATACAAAGATGGGTGGGAAAGCAAATTGTGTGGCAGACGCAAAGAATCTGCAAAGTGATATAGACAGGCTAAGTGAGTGGGCAAAAATCTGGCAGATGGAATATAATGTGGGAAAATGTGAGGTTATCCACTTTGGTAAGAAAAATAAAAAATCTAATTATTATTTAAATGGGGAGAGATTACAAAATGCTGAAGTACAGCCGGATCTGGGGGTTCTTGTACATGAAACACAAAAGGTTAGCTTGCAGGTACAGCATGTAATAAGGAAGGCAAAAGGAATGTTGGCTTTTATTGCAAGGGGGATGGAGTATAAAAGGAGGGAAGTCCTGCTACAACTATGCAGGGCGTTGGTGAGACCACACCTACAGTACTGCGTACAGTTTTGGTCTTCTTATTTAAGGAGGGATATACTTGCATTGGAGGCAGTTCAGAGAAGGTTCAAGAGGTTGGTTCCTGAGATGAACGGTTAGTCTTATGAAGAAAGGTTGAGCAGGTTGGGCCTGTACTCATTGGAGTTCAGAAGAATGAGAGGTGATCTTATTGAAACATATAAGATTCTGAAGGGGCTTGACAGCGTAGATGCAGAGAGGATGTTTCCCCTCGCGGAGGAATCTAGATCTAGGGGGCATAATTTCAGAGTAAGGGGTCGCCCATTAAAACGGAAATGAGGAGGAATTTCTTCCCTTAGAGGGCCATGAATCTTTGGAACTCTCCTCCCCAGAGAGCTGTGGAGACTGGGTCATTGAGTATATTTGTGGAGATAGACAGATTTTTGAATGATAAGGGAGTCAAGGGTTATGGGGAACGGGCAGAGAAGTGGAGTTAAGACCAAGATCAGATCAGCCATGATCTTATTGAATGGCAGAGCAGGCTCGAGGGGCCAATTGGCTTACTCCTGCTCCTATTTCTTATGTTCTTATGTTCTGATTTTCTCTATCCACAAATGCTGCCTGACCTGCTGAGTATGTCCAGCATTTTTTGTCTCTATTTCAGATTTCCAGCATTTTGTGCTGGAATGAAATCAAGTTTAATAGGGTGTTTTACAATTATTCCCAGCCAATCAGAATCTTCATTGATCCTCATCCATTACTTAATGAGAACTCAAGATTCATCTCTAATCTAGCATTTTTTTTTACTTTAGGACCAATTTCCCTGACCACAATCATACACTTGTTTTGCTGCCCTGTCACCAAGAAGAGATTTGCTTTGTTTTAGAAACAGTCAATGTCATTGCTAAGACTGACAACACATGTAGAAATTAATAAGCATGAGAGTAGTGGGACCTTCTTGAAATGTATCAGGTCTGCACGCTACTCTCACATTTTAAAAGCATTCTCAGTAAAATGACAAGATGTATTGTCATTCAGATGGTGACTCAATTTGAGGTGTCACAGCTTTCAGGAACCAGTAAAGTGGAGCTGAATTGAGGGATGTTTTCCTCACCCGCATGTCACAGATTAAAAGACTGTTTGACAAAAGGCGCTCGGCTATGCAGCATAAATTTGCGACAGTTTGCATATTATATGTAGTGTTCATTAGGGTTGAGTGAGTCAAACTAATCAAAATTCAGTCCATTCAATCAGGCAGGGGCCAAACTTCAGGCTTGAATAAGCTTAGACATGTTTTAAAATCAGTAAAATTGACACTTTTCTAATGCAAACTGCTCCTCCTAAAAAAAATGCTAGCAAATGACATTAAAACAATCACTTGAGACTTGTACTGCAGTCATGTGGGGTCAATTTGTAAAATGTACAACACACTTGATCAGATGATTAGAACGTTTTGAGCTGTGCCTTGTTGGAGATATAATTAAATTTAGTGCTCCCTGCAGTTAAAGTGTAAACGATCTCTGCAAAATAACAAGTAAAATACCAAAATCTAAGTAGTGATGTTTAACTCTATGTATGCCAAATGATCACATACAAGTACAGGCACATACGTGTATGGGGACAGCAAAATCTAACTGCAAATACAACACTCCGCACCACATTTAACTGTCCAAATATTGTACAGACTCACTGCAGAATGACCCAGATAAGAGTTCCCTCTGTTTAAAAGTATGTCTGCTCCATATAGAGTTCTTTTTCTATTCATTCCAACTGGACTACATCCCAGATAAGAGCAAATGATCTTTCTTTTAAGCATGTTTCTAAATTCAGTTTTGAAGGTCGGATTCTGAAGTAAGATGTGTAACTGCTCGCTATTTAACAGATTTCATTGTAGGCTCTCAATAAGTTACGATGCTCTTGTTTATTGCTTTCTCCATTTAAAATTTCGGGATAGATTGGCGATGGGCACAAACGGCAATCTGGGCGCAAAATTGCTTTCGTTTCCCAAATTGATTTTATGGTTCAAGTTTCCCCTCAAACTCATTTGCATAATTCTAAACATAAAATCTTCCATGAACCAGCACAATCGGGCAGCCTTTTAGAATGTAATTGTTTATTCCATGATATATTCAAGAGTGGTAACCTGGAGCAATTTTATTAATACAGCTGAAAATGGATTTATCACCAACAATAAGCATTTTTATTAAGTGTCTAGTCCAGCACCTGTGAGTAACCTGATTTTAAATAACTGAAAATGACTTAAGAAAAACTGCACAGAACCATTTATTAGTTTCATTGGTAAGTCATCCTCGGCTCCGAGGGCCTGCCCAGGAAGGAGTTTCATTGGTGTACAGTAGTTTTAGTGATTTCAATATTTTTTAATATTTAAAAACTTAAGTGTCCTTGCACCGAAAAAAAAAACTATCTTAAGAGCCTCCGCCAAGGTCCGCAAACTGGCACAATTAGCGGAAACTGGCTATGGAAATTATTCAATCTGGGGGCATGGTTAGCCTTGTGGGGAGAGCCAGCTTCCAGCGCGATGTTTTGTAACCAGCGCAAAAGATTGTGGAAGCTCAATTGAGCTCAATGTATTGTTTCCTGGTTGACACTCAGCATTTTCTATCGGATGCATAAGCTTTTGTCTAATATCAAAGGATTCCTCCAAAGGATGCTTCAGTTGTTGAAATCCAACATTATCTTTAACAAAAACAGAAAATGTTGGAAATGCTCAGCAGGTCACACAGATGCATGGAAAAACAGGCGTCAGTCGATACTTCACAGCTTGAGACCCATCATCAGGATGAGGAGATATTTTACAAGGAGCTGCATTTAAAACGGGCTTGACAGGGTAGATGCTGAGAGGCTGTTTTCCCTGGAGAGCCTAGAACTAGGGGTCATAGTCTCACGATAAGTGGTCGGCCAATTAGGACTGAGATGAGGAGACATTTTATCACTCACAGGGTTGTGAATCTTTGCAATTCTCTACCCTAGAGGTTTGTGGATGCTCAGTCAATGAGTATATTGAAGGCTAAGACTGATAGATCTTTGGACACTAAGGAAATAAAGGAATATGAGAATAGACCGAGAAAGTAGAGTTGAGGTGGAAGATCAGCCATGATCTTACTGAATGCTGGAGCAGGCTGCAGAGTCTGTATAGTCTACTCCTGCTCCTATTTCTTATGTTCTTAAAATGAACACAAGGGAAAGGGGAGGGAAAAAATAAAAAAACACAAACACACAGGCAAAGAAATAGAATGATCCGTGAAGTGCTTGACGAGAGAACAGTACTTCACTGATTAACTGGAAGCCATGATATAAACAGGAGATAAAATGAAGCATAATGAGAGAAAACAAATGAATAAAAGAGGGTGTTAAAAGAGCTAACGGGGGTTAGGTAGAAAGGGAAGCATGCTAAAACGGCAATGCAGAGCATGCTCCAGTGACATGGGAGCTTGGTGAAAAAAGAAGCAACTTGACACTAAGGGATTAGACCGAGCCGTGCCCCATCACCCACTCCCCCGCAGTGATCCGACTGGAGTGCCCCACCCAATAACAACCTGCTCCTTCTCCTCCCCCAGAAACACCGACACAACAATCCCACATTGCCAACACTGACTGCCAGAGGGAAACTTGCAACTTTTTGTGTATTTCCTGCTTAGTCTGTTTTGGTTTTCAGATTTACAGCATCTGCAGTATTTTGTTTTTTGGTTTATCCTTAGCAGGTGCTGTAGTATTTCTCAAGTGGTGTTCAATGTTTCTCTGGATGGCACATAGACATCCCTTAAATGAAACTGATTAAAAATTTAAACTACATGCCAAGGTTTTCTTTGCTAAACACTAAAATGTTCCCAGACAAAAAATTCACAATTTTTTCATTAGCCAAAAGATTATGGGATCAAAATTCATTTCGGGGGGGTGTCGCAAAATAGGTGATATTGGATTGACTGCCCGCTATACTTGGTGACTGATCCGATATCGCCTGTTATACTGAGCGATCGATCCGATACCGCCCATTATACTGAGTGACCGATCCGATACTGCCCGATATACTGAGCGACCGATTCGATACCGCCCGAAAAAACTGAGCGACCGATTCCATACTGCCCGTTATACTGAGTGATCGATCCAATACTGCCCGATATAGTGAGCGACCGATCAAATACCGCCCGTTATACTGAGCGATCAATCCGATACTGACCGATATACGGACCGACCGATTTAATACCGCCCGATAAACTGAGCGACCGCTCCGATACCGGCCAATATGCTGAGTGATCGATACGATACCGCCCGTTATAGTGAGCAACCGATCCAATACCACCCGATATACTGAGTGAACGATCCGATACCACCCGTTATATGAGCAACCTATCGAATAGCGCCCGTTATACTGAGTGACCGCTCCAATACCGCCCGATATGCTGAGTGATCGATCCGATACCGTCTGATATACGGAGCGACCGCCCCAATACCGCCCGATATACTGAGTGACCGATCCGATATCACCCATAATACTGAGCGATCGATCTGATACTGCCCGATATACTGAACGACCGAACCAAAAGCGCCCGATATACTGAGCGACCGATCCAATACCGCCTGATATACTGAGCGACCGATCCAATACCACCCATTCTACTGAGCGACCGATCCGATACCGGCCAATATACTGAGCGACCGATTCGATACCGCCCGAAAAAACTGAGCGACCGATTCCATACTGCCCGTTATACTGAGTGATCGATCCAATACTGCCCGATATAGTGAGCGACCGATCAAATACCGCCCGTTATACTGAGCGATCAATCCGATACTGACCGATATACGGACCGACCGATTTAATACCGCCCGATAAACTGAGCGACCGCTCCAATACCGGCCAATATACTGAGTGATCGATCCGATACCGCCCGTTATACTGAGCGATCAATCCGATACTGACCGATATACGGACCGACCGATTTAATACCGCCCGATAAACTGAGCGACCGCTCCGATACCGCCCGATATACTGAGTGATCGATCCGATACCGCCCGATAAACTGAGCGACCGATCCAATACCGCCCGATATACTGAGTGACCGATCCGATATCACCCATAATACTGAGCGATCGATCTGATACTGCCCGATATACTGAACGACCGAACCAAAAGCGCCCGATATACTGAGCGACCGATCCAATACCGCCTGATATACTGAGCGACCGATCCAATACCACCCATTCTACTGAGCGACCGATCCGATACCGGCCAATATACTGAGCGACCGATTCGATACCGCCCGAAAAAACTGAGCGACCGATTCCATACTGCCCGTTATACTGAGTGATCGATCCAATACTGCCCGATATAGTGAGCGACCGATCAAATACCGCCCGTTATACTGAGCGATCAATCCGATACTGACCGATATACGGACCGACCGATTTAATACCGCCCGATAAACTGAGCGACCGCTCCAATACCGGCCAATATACTGAGTGATCGATCCGATACCGCCCGTTATACTGAGCGATCAATCCGATACTGACCGATATACGGACCGACCGATTTAATACCGCCCGATAAACTGAGCGACCGCTCCGATACCGCCCGATATACTGAGTGATCGATCCGATACCGCCCGATAAACTGAGCGACCGATCCAATACCGCCCGATATACTGAGTGACCGATCCGATATCACCCATAATACTGAGCGATCGATCTGATACTGCCCGATATACTGAACGACCGAACCAATACCACCCGATATACTGAGCGACCGATCCAAAAGCGCCCGATATACTGAGCGACCGATCCAATACCGCCCGATATACTGACTGACCGATCCGATACTGCCCATTCTACTGAGCGACTGATCCGATACCGCCCGATATACTGAGCGACCGATCAAATACCACCCGATATACTGAGCGACCGATCCAATACCGCCCGATATACTGACTGACCGATCCGATACTGCCCATTCTACTGAGCGACTGATCCGATACCGCCCGATATACTGAGCGACCGATCAAATACCACCCGATATACTGAGCGACCGATCCAATACCGCCCGATATGCTGACTGACCGATCCGATACTGACCATTATACTGAGCGATAGATCCGATACTGCCGATATACTGAGTGACCGATCCAATACTGCCCGATTTACTGAGCGATCGATCCGATATTGCCTGTTATAGTGAGCGACCGATCGAATACCACCCGATATACTGTGCGATCGATCCGATACTGCCCGATATACTGAGCGATCGATTGAATACCGCCCGATATACTGACCGACCGATCCAATACCACCCGATATACTGAGTGACCGATCCCATACTGCCCGATATACTGAGTGACCGATCGAATACCGCCCGATATACTGAGCGACCAATCCAATACCACCCGATATACTGAGCGACCGATCCAATACCGCCTGATATACTGAGCGATTGATCTGATACTGCCTGATATGCTGAGCCACCGATCCGATAGTGACCGATATACTGAGCGATCGATCCGATACTGCCCGATATACTGAGCAACTGATCCGATCCTGTCTGATATACTGAGCGATAGATCCGATACTGCCCGTTATAGTGAGCGACCTATCGAATACCGCCCGATAAACTGAGCGACCGATCCAATACCACCCGTTATAGTGAGCGATCGATTTAATACCGGCCGTTATACTGAGTGACCGATCCGATACTGCCCGATATAATGAGCGATCGATTTAATACCGGCCGTTATACTGAGTGACCGATCCGATACTGCCCGATATAATGAGCGATCGATTTAATACCGGCCGTTATACTGAGTGACTGATCAGATGATCAGATACCACCCGTTATAGTGAGCGACCGATCAGATACTGCCCGATATACTAAACAACCGCTCCGATACCAGCCAATATGCTGATGATCGATCCGATACCGCCCGTTATAGTGAGCAACCGATCCAATACCACCCGATATACTGAGTGAGCAATCCGATACCGCCTGTTACAGTGAGCGACCTATCGAATAGCACCCGTTATACTGAGCGATCACTTTGATACTGCCTGATATACTGAGCGACCGATCCAATACTGCCCGATATACTGCGTGATTGATCTGATACTGCCCGATATGCTGAGCGACCGATCCGATACTGACCGATATACTGAGCGACCGATACAATACTGACCGATATACTGAGCGACCGGTCAGATACTGCCCGATATACTGACCGACCGATCCAATACTGCCCAATATACTGAGTGCCCGATCCGATACTGCCCGTTATCCTGAGCGATCGAGCCGATACTGCCCGATATACTGACCGACCGAACCGATACTGCCCAATATACTGAACAACCGATCCGATACTGCCCGATATACTGAGTGACTGATCCAATACTGCCCGATATACAGAGCAACCGATCCGATACTGCCCGGTGTACTGACCGACCGATCCAATACTGCCCGATATACTGACCGACCGATCCGATACTGCCCGATATACTGAACAACCAATACTGCCCGATATACTGACCGACCGATCCGATACTGACCAATATACTGACCGACCGATCCGATACTGCCCGATATACTGAGCGACCGATCCAATACTGCCCGATATACTGACTGACCGATCCGATACTGCCCGATATACTGACCGACCGATCCAATACTGCCCAATATACTGAACCACCGATCCAATACTGCCCAATATACTCACCGACTGATACGATACTGCCCGATATACTGACCGACCGATACGATACTGCCCGATATATTGAGCTACCGATCCGATACTGCCCGTTATACTGACTGACCAAACCGATACTGCCCAATATACTGTGCGACCGATCGGATACTGCTCGATATACTGAGTGACCGATCCAATACCGTCTGTGAGAGTGAGCGACCGATGGAATACTGCCCGATATACTGACCAATCGATCCGATACTGCCTGGCATATTGAGCGATTGATCCTATACTACCCGTTATAGTGAGCGACCGATCAGATACTGCCCGGTTTACTGACCGACTGATCCAACATTGCCCGTTATAGAGAGCGACCGATGTGATGACGCTAGATATAATGAGCGACCAATCCGATACTGCCCCATATACTGAGTGACCGATCCATTACCGCCTGTTAGAGTGAGCGATCCGATACCACCCGATATACTGAGCGATCACTGCAATACCGCCCATTATACTGATCGACCGATCCGATTCTGCCCGATATACTGAGTGACTGATCCGATACTGCCAGGTATATTGAGCGATTGATCCGATACTACCCGTTATAGTGAGCGAGTGATCAGATACTGCCCGGTATAGTGAGTGATTGATCCGATACTGCCCGTTATACTGAGCGGCTGATCAGATACTGCCCGGTATACTGACCGACCGATCTGATACTACCCGATATACTAAGTGACCGATCCAATATCGCCTGTTAGAGTGAGCGACCGATCCAATACCGCCCGATATACTGAGTGACTGATCGAATACCGCCCGCTATACTGAGTGACTGATCCGATACCACCCAATATACTGAGTGACCGATCCAATACCGCCTGTTAGAGTGAGCAACCGATCGAATACCGCCCGATATACTGAGTGACCGATCCAATACTGCCCGATATACTGAGCGACCGATACGATACCACCATTAGAGTGAGCGACCGATCGAATACCGCCAGTTATACTGAGTGACCGTTCCAATACTACCCGATATACTGAGTGAACGATCTGATACCGGCCGATATAGTGAGCAACCGATCCAATTCGACCCAATATACTGAGGGAACGATCCGATACCGCCCGTTATAGTGAGCGACCTATCGAATACCGGCCGTTATACTGAGCGACCGCTGCAATACTACCCGATATGCTGAGTGATCGATCCGATACCGCCCGATATACTGAGCGACCGATCGAATACCGCCTGCTATACTGAGCGACCGATCCAATGCCGCCCAATATACTGAGTGACAGATGTAATTGCGCCCGTTATACTGAGCGATCTCTTTGATACTGCCCGCTATACTGAGCAACCGATCCGACACCGCCCGATATACTGAGCGATCGATCCGATACCGCCCGATATACTGTGCGACCGAACCGATACCGCATGATATACGGAGTGACTGATCCGATACCGCCCGATATACGGAGTGACCGATCCAATTGATCCGATACCGCCCGCTATACTGAGTGACTGATCTAATACTACCCGATATACTGTGCGACCGATCCGATACCGCCCGATATACTGAGCAACCTATGGAATACTGCCCAATATACTGAGCGACCGATGGAATATTGCCCGATATACTGAGCAACCGATGGAATACTGCCCGCTATACTGAGTGACCGATCCGATAGTGACCAATATACTGAACGATTGATCCGATACTGCCCGATATATTGAGCGATTGATCCGAACCTGCCCGATATACTGAGCTATTGATCCGATACCCCGATTGATCTGATACTGCCCGATATGCTGAGCAACCAATCCGATAGTGACCGATATACTGAGCGATCGATTCGATACTGCCCGATATATTGAGCGACAGATCCAACACTGCCCGATCTATTGAGTGATCGATCCGATACTGTCCAATTTACTGAGTGACCAATCCGATACCGCCTGTTACAGTGAGTGACCGATCGAATAACGCCCGATATACTGAGTGACTGATACAATACCGCCCGTAATAGTGAGCAACCGATCCAAAACTACCCAATAAACTGAGCGACCGATCCGATACTGAAGGGTTTACTGAGCGACCGATCCAATACTGACCGATATACTGAGTGACCAATCCGATACAGCCTGTTACAGTGAGTGACTGATCAAATACCGCCCATTATACTGAGTGGCTGATCCGATACCCCCCGATATACGGAGTGACCGATCCGATTCCGCCCGATATGCTGAGTGACAGCTCCGATACCGGCCAATGTGCTGAGTGATCGATACGATACCGCCCGTTATAGTGAGCAATCGATGCAATATCATCCGATATACTGAGTAAACGATCTGATACCGACCGTTATAGTAAGCGACCGATCCAATACCATCCGATATACTGAGTGAACGATCTGATACCGCCCGTTATAGTGAGCAACCTATCGAATAGCGCCTGTTATATTGAGTGACCGCTCCAATACTGCCCGATATGCTGAGTGACAGATCTAATACAGCCTGTTATACTGAGCGATCACTTTGATACTGCCCACTATACTGAGCAACCGATCCAATACCGCCCGATATACTGTGCGACCGATCCAATACCGCCCGATATACTGACCGACCGAACCGATAGTGCCCATTCTACTGAGCAACCGATCCGATAACGCCCGATATACTGAGCGACCGATCCAATACTGCCCGATGTACTGAGCGATAGATCCATTACCGCCTGATATACTGAGCGACCGATCCAATACCGCCTGTTAGAGTGAGCGACCTATCGAATACCGCCCGTTATTCTGAGCGACCGATCCAATACCGCCCGATATACTGAGTGACCGATCCGATACCGACCATTATACTGACTGACCGATCGAATACCGCCCGATATACTGGACAACCGATCCTATGCTGCCCGATATATTGAGCGATCAATCCGATACTGCCCGATATACTGAGCGATCGATCCAATCCTGCCTGATATAGTAAGCGATTGATCCGATACCGCACGATACACTGAGCGATTGATCTGATACTACCCGATATGCTGAGCGACCAATCCGATAGTGACCGACATACTGAGCGATCGATCCGATACTGCCCGATATACTCGGCGACCGATCCGATACTGCCCGATATATTGAGCGATAGATCCAATACTGCCCGATATATTGAGCGATAGATCCAATACTGCCCGATATATTGAGCAATCGATCTAATCCTGCCCGATACACTGAGCAATTGATCCGATCCTGCCCAATATACTGAGCGATTGATCCGATACCCCGATTGATCTGATACTGCCCGATATGCTGAGCAACCAATCCGATAGTGACCGATATACTGAGCGATCGATCCGATACTGCCCGATATATTGAGCAACCCGTTCCAATCCTGCTCGATATACTGAGCGATTGATCCGAACCTGCCCGATATACTGAGCTATTGATCCGATACCCCGATTGATCTGATACTGCCCGATATGCTGAGCAATCAATCCGATAGTGACCGATATACTGAGCGATCGATTCGATACTGCCCGATATATTGAGCGGCAGATCCAACACTGCCCGATCTATTGAGTGATCGATCCGATACTGTCCAATTTACTGAGTGACCAATCCGATACCGCCTGTTACAGTGAGTGACCGATCGAATAACGCCCGATATACTGAGTGACTGATACAATACCGCCCGTAATAGTGAGCAACCGATCCAAAACTACCCAATAAACTGAGCGACCGATCCGATACTGAAGGGTTTACTGAGCGACCGATCCGATACTGACCGATATACTGAGTGACCAATCCGATACAGCCTGTTACAGTGAGTGACTGATCAAATACCGCCCAATATACTGAGTGGCTGATCCGATACCCCCCGATATACGGAGTGACCGATCCGATTCCGCCCGATATGCTGAGTGACCGATCCAATACCGCCCGATATACTGAGTGACAGCTCCGATACCGGCCAATGTGCTGAGTGATCGATACGATACCGCCCGTTATAGTGAGCAATCGATGCAATATCATCCGATATACTGAGTAAACGATCTGATACCGACCGTTATAGTAAGCGACCGATCCAATACCATCCGATATACTGAGTGAACGATCTGATACCGCCCGTTATAGTGAGCAACCTATCGAATAGCGCCTGTTATATTGAGTGACCGCTCCAATACTGCCCGATATGCTGAGTGACAGATCTAATACCGCCTGTTATACTGAGCGATCAATTTGATACTGCCCACTATACTGAGCAACCGATCCAATACCGCCCGATATACTGTGCGACCGATCCAATACCGCCCGATATACTGACCGACCGAACCGACAGTGCCCATTCTACTGAGCAACCGATCCGATAACGCCCGATATACTGAGCGACCGATCCAATACTGCCCGATATACTGAGCGATAGATCCATTACCGCCTGATATACTGAGCGACCGATCCAATACCGCCTGTTAGAGTGAGCGACCTATCGAATACCGCCCGTTATTCTGAGCGACCGATCCAATACCGCCCGATATACTGAGTGACCGATCCGATACCGACCATTATACTGACTGACCGATCGAATACCGCCCGATATACTGGACAACCGATCCTATGCTGCCCGATATATTGAGCGATCAATCCGATACTGCCCGATATACTGAGCGATCGATCCAATCCTGCCTGATATACTAAGCGATTGATCCGATACCGCACGATACACTGAGCAATTGATCTGATACTACCCGATATGCTGAGCGACCAATCCGATAGTGACCGACATACTGAGCGATCGATCCGATACTGCCCGATATACTCAGCGACCGATCCGATACTGCCCGATATATTGAGCGATAGATCCAATACTGCCCGATATATTGAGCGATAGATCCAATACTGCCCGATATATTGAGCAATCGATCTAATCCTGCCCGATATACTGAGCAATTGATCCGATCCTGCCCAATATACTGAGCGATTGATCCGATACCCCGATTGATCTGATACTGCCCGATATGCTGAGCAACCAATCCGATAGTGACCGATATACTGAGCGATCGATCCGATACTGCCCGATATATTGAGCGATAGATCCAACACTGCCCGATATATTGAGTGATCGATCCGATACTGCCCAATTTACTGAGCGATCGATCCAAGACTGCCCGATATCGTAAGCGACCGATCCGATAGTGCCCGTTATACTGAGTGACCAATCCGATACTGCCTGTTACAGTGAGTGACCAATTGAATAATGCCCGATATACTGAGTGACTGAGCCGATACCGCCCGTAATAGTGAGCAACCGATCCAATACTACCCGATATACTGAGCGACCGATCCGATACCGGCCAATATGCTGAGTGATCGATACGAAACCGCCCTTTATAGTGAGCAACCGATGCAATACCATCCGATATACTGAGTGAACGATCTGGTACCGCCCATTATATCGAATAGCGGCCGTTATACTGAGTGACCACTCCAATACCGCCCGATATACTGAGTGACTGATCCGATACCGCCCGATATACTGAGCGACCGAACCGATACCGCCCGATATACGGAGTGACCAATCTAATACCGCCCAATATACTGAGTGACTGATCCGATACCGCCCGATATACCGAGTGACTGATCCAATACCGCCCGATATACGGAGTGACCAATCTAATACCGCCCGATATACTGAGTGACCGATCCGATACCGCCCGATATACTGAGTGACCAATCCGATACTGCCCGATATAATGAACGATCGATTTCATACCAGCCGTTATACTGAGTGACTGATCCAATAACAGCTGTTATAGTGAGCGACCGATCAGATAATGGCGGTACATTGAGCGGTTGAGCCGATACTGCCCATTATAGTGAGTGACCGATCAGATACTGCCCGGTATACTGACCGACCGATCCGATACTGCCCGACATAATGAGCGATCGACTTAATACCGCCCGATATACTGAGCGACCGATGCAATACTGCCCGATATACTGAGTGAGCAATGGAATACCGCCCGATATTCTGAGCGACCGATCCGATATTGCCCATTATAGTGAGCGATTGATCCGATACCGCCCGATATACTGAGTGGTTGATCTGATACTGCCCGATATGCTGAGCGACCGATCCGATACTGACCGATATACTGAGCGACCAATCCGATAGTGACCGATATACTGAGTGACCGATCGAATACTGCCTGTTATACTGAGTGAGCGACCGATCCGATACTGATCAATATACTGAGCGATTCATCCGATACTGACCGATATACTGACCGACCTATGCGATGTCGCCAGATATACTGAGTGACTGATCCAATACCACCCGATATACGGAGTGACCAATCCGATAGCCCCTGTTACAGTGAGTGACCGATCGAATACCGCCCGATATACTGAGTGATTGATCCGATATCACCTGTTATAGTGAGCAACAGATCCAATACTACCCAATATACTGAGTGAATGATCCGATACCGCCCATTAGAGTGAGCGTCCAATCGAATACCGCCCAATATACTGAGCGCCAGATCCAATACCGCCCGATATACTGATCGACTAATCTGATACTGCCCGATATAATGAGCGATCAATTTAATACCGGCCGTTATAGTGAGTGACCGATCCGATACCACGCGTTATAGTGAGCGACCGATCCGATACTGCCTGTTCTACTGAGTGACCGATCGAATACCGCCCGATATACTGAGCGACGGATCCAATACCGCCCGTTATACTGAGTGACTGATCCGATACCACCCAATATACTGAGTGAACGATCCGATACTGACCGATATACTGAGCGACAGCTCCGATACCGGCCAATATGCTCAGTGATCGATACGATACCGCCTGTTATAGTGAGCAACCGATCCAATACGATCCGATATACTGAGTGAACGATCTGATACCGCCCATTATAGTGAGCGAACTATCGAATAGCGCCCGTTATACTGAGCGAACACTCCAATACCGGCCAACATGCTGAGTGATCGAACTGACAACGCCCGATATACTGAGCGATCGATCCAATCCTGCTCGATATACTGAGCGATTGATCTGATACTGCCCGATATATTGAGCGATAGATCCTATCCTGCCCAATATATTGAGCGACTAATCCGATAGTGACCGATATACTGAGCGATCGATCCAATACTGCCCGATATATTGAGCGATAGATCCAATACTGCCCGATATATTGAGCGATAGATCCAATACTGCCCGATATACTGTGCGACCGATTCGATACCGCCCGATATACTGAGTGACCGATCCAATACCGCCCGAAATACTGAGTGACAGCTCCGATACCGGCCAATGTGCTGAGTGATCGATACGATACCGTCTGTTATAGTGAGCAATCGATGCAATATCATCCGATATACTTAGTAAACGATCTGATACCGCCCGTTATAGTAAGCGACCGATCCAATACCATCCGATATACTGAGTGAACGATCTGATACCGCCCGTTATACTGAGCGATCACTTTGATACTGCCCGCTATACTGAGCAACCGATCCGAGATCGCACGATATACTGAGGGACCGATCCAATGCCGCCCGATATACTGAGTGACCGATCCGAGACCGCCCGTTCTACTGAGCGACCGATCCAATACCGCCCGATATACTGAGCGACCCGATCCAATACTGCCCGTTTTACGAAGCGACCAATCCAATACCGCCTGTTAGAGTGAGCGACCTATCGAATACCGCCCGTTATTCTGAGCGACCGATCCAATACCGCCCGATATACTGAGCGACCGATCCAATACCGCCCGATATACGGAGTGACCAATCTAATACCGCCCGATATACTGAGTGACTGATCCGATACCGCCCGATATACTGAGTGACTGATCCAATACCGCCCGATATATGGAGTGACCGATCCGATACCGCCCGATATACTGAGTGACCAATCCGATACTGCCCGATATAATGAGCGATCGATTTCATACCAGCCGTTATACTGAGTGACCGATCCAATAACAGCTGTTATAGTGAGCGACCGATCAGATAATGCCGGTATATTGAGCGGTTGAGCCGATACTGCCCATTATAGTGAGTGACCGATCAGATACTGCCCGGTATACTGACCGACCGATCCGATACTGCCCGACATAATGAGCGATCGATTTAATACCGCCCGTTATACTGAGCGACCGATCCGATACTGCCCATTATAGTGAGCAATTGATCCGATACTGCCTGATATACTGAGCGACCGATGGAATACTGCCCGATATACTGAGTGACCGATGGATTACTGCCCGATATACTGAATGACCGATCCGATACTGCCCATTATAGTGAGCGATTGATCCGATACCGCCCGATATACTGAGTGATTGATCTGATACTGCCTGATATGCTGAGCGACCGATCCGATACTGACCGATATACTGAGCGACCGATCCGATAGTGACCGATATACTGAGTGACCGATCGAATACTGCCTGTTATACTGAGTGAGCGATGGATCCGATACTGACCAATATACTGAGCGATTCATCCGATACTGACCGATATACTGACCGACCTATGCGATGTCGCCAGATATACTGAGTGACTGATCCAATACCGCCCGATATACGGAGTGACCAATCCGATAGCCCCTGTTACAGTGAGTGACCGATCGAATACCGCCCGATATACTGAGTGATTGATCCGACATCACCTGTTATAGTGAGCAACAGATCCAATACTACCCAATATACCGAGTGAATGATCCGATACCGCCCATTATAGTGAGCGTCCAATCGAATACCGCCCAATATACTGAGCGCCCGATCCAATACCGCCCGATATACTGAGTGTCCGATCCAATACCGCCCGATATACTGATCAACCGATCTGATACTGCCCGATATAATGAGCGATCAATTTAATACCGGCCGTTATAGTGAGTGACCGATCCGATACCACCCGCTATAGTGAGCGACCGATCCGATACTACCTGTTCTACTGAGTGACTGATCGAATACCGCCCGATATACTGAGTGACGGATCCAATACCGCCGGCTATACTGAGTGACTGATCCGATACCACCCAATATACTGAGTGACCGATCCGATACTGACCGATATACTGAGTGACCGATCCAATACCGCCTGTTACAGTGAGTGACCGATCGAATACTGCCCGATATACTGAGCGACAGCTCCGATACCGGCCAATATGCTGAGTGATCGATATGATACTGCCCGTTATTGTGAGCAACCGATCCAATACGATCAGATATATTGAGCGAACGATCTGATACCGCCCGTTATAGTGAGCGACCTATCGAATAGCGCCCGTTATACTGAGCGACCATTCCAATACTGCCCGATATGCTGAGTGATCGAACCGACAACGCCCGATATACTGAGCGATCGATCCAATCCTGCTCGATATACTGAGCGATTGATCTGATACTGCCCGATATATTGAGCGATAGATCCTATACTGCCCGATATATTGAGCGACTAATCCGATAGTGACCGATATACTGAGCGATCGATCCGATACTGCCCGATATATTGAGCGATAGATCCAATACTGCCCGATATATTGAGCAATAGTTCCAATACCGCCCGATATACTGAGTGACCGATCCAATACCGCCCGATATAGTGACTGATTGATCCGATACCGCCCGATATACGGAGTGACCTATCCAATACCACCCGATATACTGAGTGACCGATCGAATACCGCCCGATATTCTGAGCGACCGATCCGATACTGCCCATTATAGTAAGCGATTGATCCGATACTGCCCGATATACTGAGCGACCGATGGAATACTGCACGATATACTGAGTGACTGATCCGATACAGCCCGATATACTGAGTGACTGATCAGATACCGCCCGATATACTGAGTGACTGATCCGATACCGTCCGATATAATGAGTGACTGATCCAATACCGCCCGATATATGGAGTGACCAATTCGATACTGCCCGATATATTGAGTGACCAATCCGATACTGCCCGATATAATGAGCGATCGATTTCATACCGGCCGTTATGCTGAGCGACCGATGCAATACCACCTGTTATAGTGAGCGACCAATCAGATAATGCCCGGTATATTGAGCGATTGAGCCGTTACTGCCCATTATAGTGAGTGACCGATCAGATACTGCCCGGTATGCTGACCGACCGATCCGATACTGCCCGACATAATGAGCGATCGATTTAATACCGCCCATTATACTGAGCGACCGATGGAATACTGCCAGATATACTGAGTGACCGATGGAATACTGCCCGATATACTGAGTGACCGATGGAATACTGCCCGATATACTGAGTGACCGATGGAATACTGCCCGATATACTGAGTGACGGATCGAATACCGCCCGATATACTGAGTGACCGATCCGATACTGCCCATTATAGTGAGCGATTGAACCGATACCGCCCGATATACTGAGCGATTGATCTGATACTGTCCGATATGCTGAGCGACCGATCCGATACTGACCGTTGTACTGAGTGACCGATCCGATACTGCCCGATATACTGAGTGACCGATCCGATCGTGACAGATATACTGAGTGACCGATCGAATACCGCCTGTAATACTGAGTGAGCGATCGATCCGATACTGCCCAATATACCGAGCGATTGATCCGATACTGACCGATATACTGACCGACCTATGCGATGTCGTCAGATATACTGAGCGACCGATTCGATACTGACCGATATACTGAGTGACTGATCCAATACCGCCCGATATACGGAGTGACCGATCCGATACTGCCTGTTACAGTGAGTGACCGATCGAATACCGCCCGATATACTGAGTGACGGATCCAATACCGCCCGCTATACTGAGTGACTGATCCGATACCACCCAATATACTGAGTGACCGATCCGATACTGACCGATATACTGAGTGACCGATCCAATACCGCCTGTTACAGTGAGTGACCGATCGAATACTGCCCGATATACTGAGCGACAGCTCCGATACCGACCAATATGCTGAGTGATCGATACGATACTGCCCGTTATAGTGAGCAACCGATTCAATACGATCCGATATACTGAGTGAATGATCTGATACCGCCCGTTATAGTGAGCGACCTATCGAATAGCGCCCGTTATACTGAGCGATCACTCCAATACCGCCCGATATGCTGAGTGATCGAACCGACAACGCCCGATATACTGAGCGATCGATCCAATCCTGCTCGATATACTGAGCGATTGATCTGATACTGCCCGAAATATTGAGCGATAGATCCTATACTGCCCGATATATTGAGCGACTAATCCGATAGTGACCAATATACTGAGCGATCGATCCAATACTGCCCGATATATTGAGCGATAGATCCAATACTGCCCGATATATTGAGCGATAGATCCAATACCGCCCGATATACTGAGCGACCGATCCAATACTGCCCGATATACTGAGCGATTGATCCGATAACGCCCGATACACTGAGCGATTGATCTGATACTGCCTGATATGCTGAGCGACCAATCCGATAGTGACCGATATACTGAGCGATCGATCCGATACTGCCCGATATACTCAGCTACCGATCCGATACTGCCCGATATATTGAGCGATAGATCCAATACTGCCCGATATATTGAGCGATAGATCCAATAATGCCCGATATATTGAGCAATCGATCCAATCCTGCCCAATATACTGAGCGATTGATCCGATACCCCGATTGATCTGATACTGCCCGATATGCTGAGCAACCAATCCGATAGTGACCGATATACTGAGCGATCGATCCGATACTGCCCGATATATTGAGCGATAGATTCAACACTGCCCGATATATTGAGTGATCGATCCGATACTGCCCAATTTACTGAGCGATCGATCCAAGACTGCCCGATATAGTGAGCGACCAATCCGATACTGCCCGTTATACTGAGTGACCAATCCGATACCGCCTGTTACAGTGAGTGACCAATTGAATACCGCCCGATATACTGAGTGACTGATCCGATACCGCCTGTTAGAGTGAGTGACTGATCGAAAACCGCCCGATATGCTGAGTGGCTGATCCGATACTGCCCGATATACGGAGTGACCGATCCGATACAGCCCAATATACTGAGTGACCGATCCGATACCGCCTGTTAGAGTGAGTGACTGATCGAAAACCGCCCAATACGCTGAGTGGCTGATCCGATAGTGCCCGATACACGGAGTGACCGATCCGATACAGCCCGATATACTGAGTGACCGATCCGATACCGCGCAATATACTGAGTGACCGATCTAATACCGCCCGATATACTGTGCGACCGATCCAATACCGCCCGATATACGGAGTGACTGATCCGATACTGCCCGATATACAGAGTGTCAGCTCCGATACCGGCCAATATGCTGAGTGATCGATACGAAACCGCCCGTTATAGTGAGCAACCGATGCAATACCATCCGATATACTGAGTGAACGATCTGGTACCGCCCATTATAGTGACCGACCTATCGAATAGCGCCCGTTATACTGAGTGACCACTTCAATGCCGCCCGATATACTGAGCGACCGATCCAATACCGCCCGTTATAGTGAGCAACCATTGCAATACTGCCCGATATACTGTGCGACCGATCCAATACCGCCCATTCTACTGAGCGACCGAACCGATACTGCCCGATATACGGAGTGACCGATCTAATACCGCCCGATATACTGAGTGACTGATCCGATACCGCCCGATATATGGAGTGACCGATCCGATACTGCCCGATATAATGAGCGATCGATTTCATACCAGCCGTTATACTGAGTGACCGATCCAATAACAGCTGTTATAGTGAGCGACCGATCAGATAATGCCGGTATAGTGAGCGGTTGAGCCGATACTGCCCATTATAGTGAGTGACCGATCAGATACTGCCCGGTATACTGACCGACCGATCCGATACTGCCCGACATAATGAGCGATTGATTTAATACCGCCCGTTATACTGAGCGACCGATCCAATACTGCCCATTATAGTGAGCGATTGATCCGATACTGCCCGATATACTGAGCGACCGATGGAATACTGCCCGATATACTGACTGACCGATGGATTACTGCCTGATATACTGAGTGACCGATCCGATACTGCCCATTATAGTGAGCGATTGATCCGATACCGCCCGATATACTGAGTGATTGATCTGATACTGCCCGATATGCTGAGCGACCGATCCGATACTGACCGATATACTGAGCGACCGATCCGATACTGACCGATATACTGAGCGACCGATCGAATACTGCCTGTTATACTGAGTGAGCGACCGATCCGATACTGACCAATATACTGAGCGATTCATCCGATACTGACCGATATACTGACCGACCTATGCGATGTCGCCAGATATACTGAGTGACTGATCCAATACCGCCCGATATACGGAGTGACCAATCTGATAGCCCCTGTTACAGTGAGTGACCGATTGAATACCGCCCGATATACTGAGTGATTGATCCGATACCATCTGTTTTAGTGAGCAACCGATCCAATACTACTAAATATACTGAGTGAATGATCCGATACCGCCCATTATAGTGAGCGTCCAATCGAACACCGCCCAATATACTGAGCGCCAGATCCAATACCGCCCGATATACTGAGTGTCCGATCCAATACCGCCCGATATACTGATCAACCGATCTGATACTGCCCAATATAATGAGCGATCAATTTAATACCGGCCGTTATAGTGAGTGACCGATCCGATACCACGCGTAATAGTGAGCGACCGATCCGATACTGCCTGTTCTACTGAGTGACCGATCGAATATCGCCCGATATACTGAGTGACGGATCCAATACCGCCCGCTATACTGAGTGACTGATCCGATACCACCCAATATACTGAGTGACCGATCAAACACTGCCCGATATACTGAGCGACAGTTCCGATACCGGCCAATATGCTCAGTGATCGATACGATACCGCCCGCTATAGTGAGCAACCGATCCAATACGATCCGATATACTGAGTGACTGATCCGATACAGCCCGATATACTGAGTGACCGATCCGATACCGCGCAATATACTGAGTGACCGATCTAATACCGCCCGATATACTGTGCGACCGATCCAATACCGCCCGATATACGGAGTGACTGATCCGATACTGCCCGATATACAGAGTGTCAGCTCCGATACCGGCCAATATGCTGAGTGATCGATACGAAACCGCCCGTTATAGTGAGCAACCGATGCAATACCATCCGATATACTGAGTGAACGATCTGGTACCGCCCATTATAGTGACCGACCTATCGAATAGCGCCCGTTATACAGAGTGACCACTCCAATGCCGCCCGATATACTAAGCGACCGATCCAATACCGCCCGTTATAGTGAGCAACCGTTGCAATACTGCCCGATATACTGTGCGACCGATCCAATACTGCCCGATATACTGTGCGACCGATCCAATACCGCCCATTCTACTGAGCGACCGAAGCGATACCGCCCGATATACAGAGTGACCGATCTAATACCGCCCGATATACTGAGTGACTGATCCAATACCGCCTGATATATGGAGGGACCGATCCGATACCGCCCGATATACTGAGTGACCAATCCGATACTGCCCGATATAATGAGCGATCGATTTCATACCAGCCGTTATACTGAGTGACTGATCCAATAACAGCTGTTATAGTGAGCGACCAATCAGATAATGCCGGTATATTGAGCGGTTGAGCCGATACTGCCCATTATAGTGAGTGACCGATCAGATACTGCCCGGTATACTGACCGACCGATCCGATACTGCCCGACATAATGAGCGATCGATTTAATACCGCCCGTTATACTGAGCAACCGATCCGATACTGCCCATTATAGTGAGCGATTGATCCGATACTGCCCGATATACTGAGCGACCGATGGAATACTGCCCGATATACTGACTGACCGATGGATTACTGCCTGATATACTGAGTGACCGATCCGATACTGCCCATTATAGTGAGCGATTGATCCGATACCGCCCGATATGCTGAGTGATTGATCTGATACTGCCCGATATACTGAGCGACCGATCCGATACTGACCGATATACTGAGCGATTCATCCGATACTGACCGATATACTGACCGACCTATGCGATGTCGCCAGATATACTGAGTGACTGATCCAATACCGCCCGATATACGGAGTGACCAATCCGATAGCCCCTGTTACAGTGAGTGACCGATCGAATACCGCCCAATATACTGAGTGATTGATCCGATACCATCTGTTTTAGTGAGCAACCGATCCAATACTACCCAATATACTGAGTGAATGATCCGATACCGCCCATTTGAGTGAGCGTCCAATCGAACACCGCCCAATATACTGAGCGCCAGATCCAATACCGCCCGATATACTGAGTGTCCGATCCAATACCGCCCGATATACTGATCAACCGATCTGATACTGCCCGATATAATGAGCGATCAATTTAATACCGGCCGTTATAGTGAGTGACCGATCCGATACCACGCGTAATAGTGAGCGACCGATCCGATACTGCCTGTTCTACTGAGTGACCGATCGAATACCGCCCGATATACTGAGTGACGGATCCAATACCGCCCGCTATACTGAGTGACTGATCCGATACCACCCAATATACTGAGTGACCGATCAAATACTGCCCAATATACTGAGCGACAGCTCCGATACCGGCCAATATGCTGAGTGATCGATACGATACCACCCGCTATAGTGAGCAACCGATCCAATACGATCCGATATACTGAGTGAACGATCTGATACCGCCCGTTATAGTGAGCGACCTATCAAATAGCGCCCGTTATACTGAGTGACCGATCTAATACCGCCCGATATGCTGAGTGATCGAACCGACAACGCCCGATATACTGAGCGATCGATCCAATCCTGCTCGATATACTGAGCGATTGATCTGATACTGCCCAATATATTGAGCGATGGATCCTATACTGCCCGATATATTGAGCGACTAACCCGATAGTGACCGATTTACTGAGCGATCGATCCGATACTGCCCGATATATTGAGCGATAGATCCAATACTGCCCGATATACTGAGCGACAGATCCAATACCGCCCGATATACTGAGCGACCAATCTAATACCGCCCGTTCTACTGAGCGACCGATCCGATACCGCCCGATATACGGAGTGACCTATCCAATACCACCCAATATACTGAGTGACTGATCCGATACCGCCCGATATACTGAGTGACCGATCTTATACCGCCCGAGATACTGTGCGACCGATCCAATACTGCCCGTTCAACTGAGCGACCGAACCGATACCGCCCGATATACGGAGTGACTTATCAGATACCGCCCGATATACGGAGTGACCTATCCAATATCACCCGATATACTGAGTGACCGATCGAATACCGCCCGATATTCTGAGCGACCGATCCGATACTGCCCATTATAGTAAGCGATTGATTCGATACTGCCTGATATACTGAGCGACCGATGGAATACTGCCCGATATACTGAGTGACCGATCCAATACCGCCCGATATACTGAGTGACCGATCCGATACTGCCCGATATACTGAGTGACCGATCCGATACCGCCCGATATACTGAGTGACCGATCCGATACTGCCCGATATACTGAGTGACCGATCCGATATTGCCCGATATAATAAGCGATCGATTTCATACCGGCCAATATGCTGAGTGAACGATCTGATACCGCCCGTTATAGTGAGCGACCTATCAAATAGCGCCCGTTATACTGAGTGACCGATCTAATACCGCCCGATATGCTGAGTGATCGAACCGACAACGCCCGATATACTGAGCGATCGATCCAATCCTGCTCGATATACTGAGCGATTGATCTGATACTGCCCAATATATTGAGCGATGGATCCTATACTGCCCGATATATTGAGCGACTAACCCGATAGTGACCGATTTACTGAGCGATCGATCCGATACTGCCCGATATATTGAGCGATAGATCCAATACTGCCCGATATACTGAGCGACAGATCCAATACCGCCCGATATACTGAGCGACCAATCTAATACCGCCCGTTCTACTGAGCGACCGATCCGATACCGCCCGATATACAGAGTGACCTATCCAATACCACCCAATATACTGAGTGACTGATCCGATACCGCCCGATATACTGAGTGACCGATCTTATACCGCCCGAGATACTGTGCGACCGATCCAATACTGCCCGTTCAACTGAGCGACCGAACCGATACCGCCCGATATACGGAGTGACTTATCAGATACCGCCCGATATACGGAGTGACCTATCCAATATCACCCGATATACTGAGTGACCGATCGAATACCGCCCGATATTCTGAGCGACCGATCCGATACTGCCCATTATAGTAAGCGATTGATCCGATACTGCCTGATATACTGAGCGACCGATGGAATACTGCCCGATATACTGAGTGACCGATCCAATACCGCCCGATATACTGAGTGACCGATCCGATACTGCCCGATATACTGAGCGACCGATCCGATACTGACCGTTATACTGAGTGACCGATCCGATACTGCCCGATATACTGAGTGACCGATCCGATAGTGACAGATATACTGAGTGACCGATCGAATACCGCCTGTTATACTGAGTGAGCGATCGATCCGATACTGCCCAATATACCGAGCGATTGATCCGATGCTGACCGATATACTGACCGACCTATGCAATGTCGCCAGATATACTGAGCGACCGATTCGATACTGACCGATATACTGAGTGACTTATCCAATACCGCCCGATATACGGAGTGACTGATCCGATACTGCCTGTTACAGTGAGTGACCGATCGAATACTGCCCGATATAGTGAATGATCGATCCGATACCGCCTGTTATAGTGAGCAACCGAGCCAATACTACCCGCTATACTGAGTGAATGATCCGATACCGCCCATTATAGTGAGCGTCCTATCGAATACCGCCCAATATACTGAGCGCCCGATCCAATACTGCCCGATATACTGAGTGTCCGATCCAATACCGCCCGATATACTGATCAACCGAGCTGATACTGCTCGATATAATGAGCGATTGATTTAATACCAGCCGTTATACTGAGTAACTGATCCGATACCACCCGTTATAGTGAGCGACCGATCCGATACTGGCCGTTATACTGAGTGACTGATCGAATACCGCCCGATATACTGAGCGACCGATCCAATACCGCCCGTTATACTGAGTGACTGATCCGATACTGCCCGATATACTGAGCAACCGATCCGATACTGCCCAATATACTGAGCGATTGATCCGATACTGCCCGAGATACTGAGCGACCGATGCAATACTGCTCGATATCCTGAGTGATTGATACGATACCGCCCAATATACTGCATGCTCGATCCGATACTGCCCGTTATAGTGAGCGACCGATCCGATACTGACCGATATACTGAGCGACCGATCCAATACCGCCCGATATACTGAGTGACTGATCCGATACCGCCCGATAGACTGAGTGACTGATTCGATACCGCCCGATATACTGAGTGACCGATCTAATACCGCCCGATATACTGAGTGACTGAACCGATACCGCCCGATATACTGAGTGACTGATCCAGTACCGCCCGATATACTGAGTGACCGATCCGATACCGCCCGATATACTGAGTGACCAATCCGATACTGCCTGATATAATGAGCGATCGATTTCATACCGGCCATTATACTGAGTGACCGATCCAATACCACCTGTTATAGTGAGCGACCGATCAGATAATGCCCGGTATATTGAGCGATTGAGCCGATACTGCCCATTATAGTGAGTGATCGTTCAGTTACTGCCCGGTATACTGACCGACCGATCCGATACTGCCCGATAATAAGCGATCGATTTTATACCGCCCGTTATACTGAGCGACCGATGGAATACTGCCCGATATACTGAGTGACCGATGGAATACTGTCCAATATACTGAGTGACCGATCGAATACCGCCCGATATTCTGAGCGACCGATCCGATACTGCCCATTATAGTGAGCGATTGATCCGATACTGCCCGATATACCAAGCGACCGATGGAATACTGCCCGATATACTGAGTGACCGATGGAATACAGCCCATTTTAGTGAGCGATTGATCCGATACCGCCCTATATACTGAGCGATTGATCTGATACTGCCCGATATTTGGAGTGACCGATCCAATCCTGCCCGTTAAAGTGAGCAACCGATCCAATACCTCCCGATATACTGTGCGACCGATCCAATACCGCACGTTCTACTGAGCGACCGAACCGATACCACCCGATATACGGAGTGACTGATCCGATACCGCCCGATATACTGAGTGACTGATCCGATACCGCCCGATATACTGAGTGACTGATCCAATACCGCCCGATATACTGAGTGACTGATCCGATACCGCCCGATATACTGAGTGACTGATCCAATACCGCCTGATATATGGAGTGACCGATCCGATACAGCCTGATATACTGAGTGACCAATCCGATACTGCCCGATATAATGAGCGATCGATTTCATACCGGCCGTTATACTGAGTGACCGATCCGATACAGCCTGATATACTGAGTGACCGATCCGATACAGCCCGATATACTGAGTGACCAATCCGATACTGCCCGATATAATGAGCGATCGATGTCATACCGGCTGTTATACTGAGTGACCGATCCAATAACACTTGTTATAGTGAGCGACCGATCAGATAATGCCCGGTATATTGAGCGATTGAGCCGACACTGCCTGTTATGCTGAGCGACCGCTCCGATACTGCCCGATATACTGAGTGTCCGATCCAATACCACCCAATATACTGATCAACCGATCCGATACTGCCCAATATAATGAGCGATCGATTTAATACCGGCCGTTATACTGAGTGACTGATCCGATACCACCCGTTACAGTGAGCGACCAATCCGATACCATCCGATATAGTGAGTGAATGATCGAATACCGCCCGATATACTGAGCAACCGATCCAATACCGCCCGTTATACTGAGTGACTGATCCGATACCGCCCGATATACTGGGCGACCGATCCAATACCGCCCGATATATGGAGTGACCAATTCGATACTGCCCGATATATTGAGTGACCAATCCGATACTGCCCGATATAATGAGCGATCGATGTCATACCGGCTGTTATACTGAGTGACCGATCCAATAACACTTGTTATAGTGAGCGACCGATCAGATAATGCCCGGTATATTGAGCGATTGAGCCGACACTGCCTGTTATGCTGAGCAACCGCTCCGATACTGCCCGATATACTGAGTGTCCGATCCAATACCGCCCAATATACTGATCAACCGATCCGATACTGCCCAATATAATGAGCGATCGATTTAATACCGGCCGTTATACTGAGTGACTGATCCGATACCACCCGTTACAGTGAGCGACCAATCCGATACCATCCGATATAGTGAGTGAATGATCGAATACCGCCCGATATACTGAGCAACCGATCCAATACCGCCTGTTATACTGAGTGACTGATCCGATACCGCCCGATATACTGAGCAACCGATCCAATACCGCCCGTTATACTGAGTGACTGATCCGATACCGCCCGATATACTGAGTGACTGATCCGATACCGCCCGTTATAGTGAGAGACCTATTGAATAGCGCCCGTTATACTGTGCGACCGCTCCAATACCGCCCAATACGCTGATTGATCGAACCGACACAGTCTTATACACTGAGCGGTCGATCCAATCCTGCCCGATATAATGAGCAATTGATCTGATACTGCCCAATATATTGAGCGATAGATCCAATACTGCCCGATATATTGATCGACCAATCCTATAGTGACCGATATACTGAGCGATCGATCCGATACTGCCCGATATATTGAGCGATAGATCCAATACTGCCCGATATATTGAGCGATCGATCCAATCCTGCCTGTTATACTGAGTGACCAATCCGATACCGCCTGTTACAGTGAATGACCGATCGAATACCGCCCGATATACTGTGATTGATCCGATACCGCCCGTTATAGTGAGAAACCGGTCCAATACTACCCGATATACTGAGTGAATGATCCGATACCGCCCATTATAGTGAGCGTCCTATCGAATACCGCCCGTTATACTGAGCAACCGAACCGATACCACCCGATATACGGAGTGACTGATCCAATACCGCCTGATATACTGAGTGACCTATCCAATACCACCCGATATACGGAGTGACTGATCCGATACCGCCCGATATAAACATAGAAACATAGAAAATCGGTGCAGGAGCAGGCCATTCAGCCCTTCTAGCCTGCACCGCCATTCAATGAGTTCATGGCTGAACATGAAACTTCAGTACCCCCTTCCTGCTTTCTCGCCATAACCCTTGATCCCCCGAGTAGTAAGGACTTCATCTAACTCCCTTTTGAATATATTTAGTGAATTGGCCTCAACTACTTTCTGTGGTAGAGAATTCTACAGGTTCACCACTCTCTGGGTGAAGAAGTTTCTCCTCATCTCGGTCCTAAATGGCTTACCCCTTATCCTCAGACTGTGACCCCTGGTTCTGGACTTCCCCAACATTGGGAACATTCTTTCTGCATCTAACCTGTCTAAACCCGTCAGAATTTTAAACGTTTCTATGAGGTCCCCTCTCATTCTTCTGAACTCCAGTGAATACAAGCCCAGTTGATCCAATCTTTCTTGATAGGTCAGTCCCGCCATCCCGGGAATCAGTCTGGTGAACCTTCGCTGCACTCCCTCAATAGCAAGAATGTCCTTCCTCATGTTAGGAGACCAAAACTGTACACAATACTCCAGGTGTGGCCTCACCAAGGCCCTGTACAACTGTAGCAACACCTCCCTGCCCCTGTATTCAAATCCCCTCGCTATGAAGGCCAACATGCCATTTGCTTTCTTAACCGCCTGCTGTACCTGCATGCTAACCTTCAATGACTGATGTACCATGACACCCAGGTCTCGTTGCACCTTCCCTTTTCCTAATCTGTCACCATTCAGATAATAGTCTGTCCCTCTGTTTTTACCACCAAAGTGGATAACCTCACATTTATCCACATTATACTTCATCTGCCATGCATTTGCCCACTCACCTAACCTATCCAAGTCACTCTGCAGCCTAATAGCATCCTCCTCGCAGCTCACACTGCCACCCAACTTAGTATCATCCGCAAATTTGGAGATACTGCATTTAATCCCCTCGTCTAAATCATTAATGTACAATGTAAACAGCTGGGGCCCCAGCACAGAACCTTGCGGCACTCCACTAGTCACTGCCTGCCATTCTGAAAAGTACCCGTTTACTCCTACTCTTTGCTTCCTGTCTGACAACCAGTTCTCAATCCACGTCAGCACACTACCCCCAATCCCATGTGCTTTAACTTTGCACATTAATCTCTTGTGTGGGACCTTGTCGAAAGCCTTCTGAAAGTCCAAATATACCACATCAACTGGTTCTCCTTTGTCCACTTTACTGGAAACATCCTCAAAAAATTCCAGAAGATTTGTCAAGCATGATTTCCCTTTCACAAATCCATGCTGACTTGGAC
Organism: Pristiophorus japonicus; assembly: GCF_044704955.1. NCBI lineage: Eukaryota > Metazoa > Chordata > Chondrichthyes > Pristiophoridae > Pristiophorus > Pristiophorus japonicus. The sequence goes on along the minus strand of NC_091978.1, from coordinate 337,855,255 downwards.
CTATCATGTCACCATTTTCCAGATGCACTGCTATGACATCCTTAATAATTGATTCCATCATTTTACCCACTACTGAGGTCAGGCTGACCGGTCTATAATTCCCTGTTTTCTCTCTCCCTCCTTTTTTAAAAAGTGGGGTTACATTGGCTACCCTCCACTCCATAGGAACTGATCCAGAGTCAATGGAATGTTGGAAAATGACTGTCAATGCATCCGCTATTTCCAAGGCCACCTCCTTAAGTACTCTAGGATGCAGTCCATCAGGCCCTGGGGATTTATCGGCCTTCAATCCCATCAATTTCCCCAACACAATTTCCCGACTAATAAAGATTTCCCTCAGTTCCCCCTCCTTACTAGACCCTCTGACCCCTTTTATATCCGGAAGGTTGTTTGTATCCTCCTTAGTGAATACCGAACCAAAGTACTTGTTCAATTGGTCTGCCATTTCTTTGTTCCCTGTGTGACTGATCCGATACCGGCCGATATACTGAGTGACTGATCCGATACCGGCCAATATACTGAGTGACTGATCCAATACCGCCCGATATATGGAGTGACCGATCCGATACAGACCGATATACTGAGTGACCAATCCGATACTGCCCGACATAATGAGCGATCGATTTCATACCGGCCGTTATACTGAGTGGCCGATCCAATAACACCTGTTGTAGTGAGCGACCGATCAGATAATGCCCGGTATATTGAGCGATTGAGCCGATACTGCCCGTTATAGTGAGTGGCCGATCAGATATTGCCCGGTATACTGACCGACCGATCCGATACTGCCCGACATAATGAGCGATCGATTTAATACCGCCCGTTATACTGAGCGGCCGATGGAATACTGCCCGATATACTGAGTGACTGATGGAATACTGCCCCATATAGTGAGTGACCGATCGAATACCGCCCGATATTCTGAGCGACCGATCCGATACTGCCCATTATAGTGAGCGATTGATCCGATACTGCCCGATATACTGAGCGACCGATGGAATACTGCCCGATATACTGAGTGACCGATCCGATACTGCCCATTATAGTGAGCGATTGATGCGATACCACCCGATATACTGAGCGATTGATCAGATACTGCCCGATATGCTGAGCGACCGATCCGATACTGCCCGATATCCGATATACGGAGTGACCGATCCGATACTGACCGATATACTGACCGACCTATGCGATGTTTCCAGATATACTGAGTGACCGATTCGATACTGACCGATATACTGAGTGAATGATCCGTTACCGCCCATTATAGTGAGCGTCCTATCGAATACCGCCCAATATACTGATCAACTGATCTGATACTGCCCGATATAATGAGCGATCGATTTAATACCGGCCGTTATACTGAGTGAGCGATCGATCCGATACTGCCCAATATACCGAGCGATTGATCCGATACTGACCGATATACTGACCGACCTATGCGATGTCGCCAGATATACTGAGCGACCGATTCGATACTGACCGATATACTGAGTGACTGATCCAATACCGCCCGATATACGGAGTGACCGATCCGATACTGCCTGTTACAGTGAGTGACCGATCGAATACCGCCCGATATAGTGAGTGATCGATCCGATACCGCCTGTTATAGTGAGCAACCGATCCAATACTACCCGATATACTGAGTGAATGATCCGATACCGTCCATTATAGTGAGCGCCCTATCGAATACCGCCCAATATACTGAGCGCCCGATCCAATACTGCCCGATATACTGAGTGTCCGATCCAATACCGCCCGATATACTGATCAACCGATCTGATACTGCTCGATATAATGAGCGATTGATTTCATACCGGCCGTTATACTGAGTAACTGATCCGATACTGCCCGATATACTGAGCAACCGATCCGATACTGCCCAATATACTGAGCGATTGATCCGATACTGCCCGAGATACTGAGCAACCGAAGCAATACTGCTCGATATACTGAGTGATTGATACGATACCGCCCAATATACTGCACGCTCGATCCGATACTGCCCATTATAGTGAGCGACCGATCAGATACTGACCGATATATGGAGTGACCGATCCGATACCGCCCGATATACTGAGTGACCAATCCGATACTGCCTGAAATAATGAGCGATTGATTTCATACCGGCCGTTATACTGAGTGACCGATCCAATACCACCTGTTATCGTGAGCGACCTATCAGATATTGCCCGGTATATTGAGCGATTGAGCCGATACTGCCCATTATAGTGAGTGACCAATCAGATACTGCCCGGTCTACTGACCGACCGATCCGATACTGCCCGACATAATAAGCGATTGATTTAATACCGCCCGTTATACTGAGCGACCGATGGAATACTGCCCGATATACTGAGTGACCGATGGAATACTGTCCAATATACTGAATGACCGATCGAATACCGCCCGATATTCTGAGCGATCGATCCGATACTGCCCATTATAGTGAGCGATTGATCCGATACTGCCCGATATACTAAGTGACTGATGGAATACTGCCCGATATACTGAGTGACCGATTGAATACTGCCCATTATAGTGAGCGATTGATCCGATACCGCCCGATATACTGAGCGATTGATCTGATACTGCCCGATATGCTGAGCGACCGATCCGATACTGACCGATATACTGAGCGATTGATCCGATACTGCCCGATATGCTGAGTGAGCGATCCGATACTGACCGATATACTGAGTGACCGATCGAATACCATCTGTGAAACTGAGTGAGCGACCGATCCGAAACTGCCCAATATACTGAGCGATTGATCCGATACTGACCGATATACTGACCGACCTATGCGATGTCGCCAGATATACTGAGCGACCGATCAGATACTGCACAATATACTGAGCGATTGATCCGATGCTGCCCGATATTTGGAGTGACCGATCTAATCCTGCCCGTTATAGTGAGCAACCGATCCAATACCTCCCGATATACTGTGCGACCGATCCAATACTGCCCGATATACTGAGTGACCAATCCGATAATGCCCGGTATATTGAGCGATTGAGCCGATACTGCCCATTATAGTGAGTGACCGATCAGATACTGCCCAGTATGCTGACCGACCGATCCGATATTGCCCGACATAATGAGCGATCGATTTAATACCGCCCGTTATACTGAGCGACTGATGGAATAATGCCCGATATACTGAGTGACCGATGGAATACTGCCCGATATACTGAGTGACGGATCGAATACCGCCCGATATACTGAGTGACCGATTCGATACTGCCCATTATAGTGAGTGATTGATCCGATACCGCCCGATATACTGAGCGATTGATCTGATACTGCCCGATATACTGAGAGTTTGATCTGATACTGCCCGATATGCTGAGCGACCGATCCGATAGTGACAGATATACTGAGTGACCGATCGAATACCGCTTGTTATACTGAGTGAGCGATCGATCCGATACTGCCCAATATACCGAGCGATTGATGCGATACTGACCGATATACTGACCGACCTATGCGATGTCGCCAGATATACTGAGCGACCGATTCGATACTGACCGATATACTGAGTGACTGATCCAATACCGCCCGATATACGGAGTGACCGATCCGATACTGCCTGTTACAGTGAGTGACCGATCGAATACCGCCCAATATAGTGAGTGATCGATCCGATACCACCTGTTATAGTGAGCAACCGATCCAATACTACCCGATATACTGAGTGAATGATCCGATACCGCCCATTATAGTGAGCGTCCTATCGAATACCGCCCAATATACTGAGCGCCCGATCCAATACTGCCCGATATACTGATCAACCGATCTGATACTGCTCGATATAATGAGCGATTGATTTAATACCGGCCGTTATACTGAGTAATTGATCCGATACCACCCGTTATAGTGAGCGACCGATCCGATACTGGCCGTTATACTGAGTGACTGATCGAATACCGCCCGATATACTGAGCGACCGATCCAATACTGCCCGTTATACTGAGTGACTGATCCGATACTGCCCGATATACTGAGCAACCGATCCGATACTGCCCAATATACTGAGCGATTGATCCGATACTGCCCGAGATACTGAGCGACCGATGCAATACTGCTCGATATACTGAGTGATTGATCCGATACCGCCCAATATACTGCACGCTCGATCCGATACTGCCCGTTATAGAGAGCGACCGATCCAATACCGCCCGATATACTGAGTGACTGATCCGATACCGCCCGATATACTGAGTGACTGACCCGATACCGCCCGATATACTGAGTGACCGATTTAATACCGCCCGATATACTGAGTGACCGATCTAATACCGCCCGATATACTGAGTGACTGAACCGATACCGCCCGATATACTGAGTGACTGATCCAGTACCGCCCGATATATGGCGTGACCGATCCGATACCGCCCGATATACTGAGTGACCAATCCGATACTGCCAGATATAATGAGCGATCGATTTCATACCGGCCGTTATACTGAGTGACCGATCCAATACCACCTGTTATAGTGTGCGACCTATCAGATAATGCCCGGTATATTGAACGATTGAGCCGATACTGCCCATTATAGTGAGTGACCGATCAGATACTGCCCGGTATACTGACCGACCGATCCGATACTGCCCGACATAATAAGCGATCGATTTAATACCGCCCGTTATACTGAGCGACCGATGGAATACTGCCCGATATACTGAGCGACCGATGGAATACTGTCCAATATAGTGAGCGATTGATCCGATACCGCCCGATATTCTGAGCGACCGATCCGATACTGCCCATTATAGTGAGCGATTGATCCGATACTGCCCGATATACTCAGCGTCCGATGGAATACTGCCTGATATACTGAGTGACCGATGGAATACTGCCCATTATAGTGAGCGATTGATCCGATACCGCCCGATATACTGAGCGATTGATCTGATACTGCCCGATATGCTGAGCGACCGATCCGATACTGACCGATATACTGAGCGATTGATCCGATACTGCCCGATATACTAAGCGACCGATGGAATACTGCCTGATATACTGAGTGACCGATGGAATACTGCCCATTATAGTGAGCGATTGATCTGATACCGCCCGATATACTGAGCGATTGATCTGATACTGCCCGATATGCTGAGCGACCGATCCGATACTGACCGATATACTGAGCGATTGATCCGATACTGCCCGATATACTGAGTGAGCGATCCGATACTGACCGATATACTGAGTGACCGATCGAATACCATCTGTGAAACTGAGTGAGCGACCGATCCGAAACTGCCCAATATACTGAGCGATTGATCCGATACTGACCGATATACTGACCGACCTATGCGATGTCGCCAGATATACTGAGCGACCATTTCGATACGGACCGATATACTGAGTGACTGATCCAATACCGCCTGATATACGGAGTGACCGATCCTATACCGCCTGTTACAGTGAGTGACCGATCGAATACCGCCCGATATACTGACTGATCGACCCGATACCGCCTATTATAGTGAGCAACCGGTCCAATACTACCCGATATACTGAGTGAATGATCCGTTACCGGCCATAATAGTGAGCGTCCTATCGAATACCGCCCAATATACTGAGCGCCCAATCCAATACCGCCCGATATACTGAGTGTCCGATCCAATACCGCCCGATATACTGAGTAACTGATCCGATACCACCCGTTATAGTGAGCAACCGATCCGATACTGCCCGTTATACTGAGTGACTGATCAAATACCGCCCGATATACTGAGCGACCGATCCAATACCGCCCGTTATACTGAGTGACTGATCCGATACCGCCCGATATACTGAGCAACCGATCCAATAATGCCCGTTATAGTGAGTGACTGATCCGATACCGCCCGTTATAGTGAGTGACCTGTTGAATAGCGCCCGTTATACTGTGCGACCGCTCCAATACCGCCCGATATGCTGAGTGATCGAACCGACACCGTCCGATATACTGAGCGATCGATCCAATCCTGCCCGATATACTGAGCGATTGATCTGATACTGCCCGATATATTAAGCGATAGATCCAATACTGCCCGATATATTGATCGACCAATTCTATAGTGACCGATATACGGAGCGATCGATCCGATACTGCCCGATATATTGAGCGATAGATCCAATACTGCCCAATATATTGAGCGATCGATCCGATACTGCCCTATATACTGAGCGATCGATCCAAGACTGCCCGATATACTGAGTGACCGATCCGATACTGCCCAATATACTGAGCGATTGATCCGATACTGCCTGATATACTGTGCGACCGATCAGATACTGCACAATATAGTGAGCGATTGATCCGATACTGCCCGATATTTGGAATGACCGATCCAGTCCTGCCCGTTATAGTGAGCAACCGAACCAATACCTCCCGATATACTGTGCGACCGATCCAATACCGCACGTTCTACTGAGCGACCGAACCGATACCACCCGATATACGGAGTGACTGATCCGATACCGCCCGATATACTGAGTGACTGATCCGATACCGCCCGATATACTGAGTGACTGATCCGATACCGCCCGATATACTGAGTGACTGATCCGATACCACCCGATATACAGAGTGACTGATCCGATACCGCCCGATATACTGAGTGACTGATCCGATACCGCCCGATATACTGAGTGACTGATCCGATACCGCCCGATATACTGAGTGACTGATCCGATAATGCCCGATATACTGAGTGACTGATCCGATACCGCCCGATATACTGAGTGCCTGATCCAATACGCCCGATATATGGAGTGACCGATCCGATACTGCCCGATATACTGAGTGACCAATCCAATACTGCCCGATATAATGAGCGATCGATTTCATACCGGCCGTTATGCTGAGCGACCGATGCAATACCACCTGTTATATCAGATAATGCCCGGTATATTGAGCGATTGAGCCGATATTGCCTGTTATACTGAGTGGCCGATCAGATATTGCCCGGTATACTGACCGACCGATCCGATACTGCCCGACATAATGAGCGATCGATTTAATACCGCCCGTTATACTGAGCGACCGATGGAATACTGCCCGATATACTGAGTGACTGATGGAATACTGCCCAATATATTGAGTGACCGATCGAATACAGCCCGATATTCTGAGCGACCAATCCGATACTGCCCATTATAGTGAGCGATTGATCCGATACTGCCCGATATACTGAGCGACCGATGGAATACTTCCGATATACTGAGTGACCGATCCAATATCGCCCGATACACTGAGTGACCGATCCGATACTGCCCATTATAGTGAGCGATTGATGCGATACCACCCGATATACTGAGCGATTGATCAGATACTGCCCGATATGCTGAGCGACCGATCCGATACTGCCCGATATACGGAGTGACCGATCCGATACTGACCGATATACTGACCGACCTATGCGATGTCGCCAGATATACTGAGTGACCAATTCGATACTGATCGATATACTGAGTGAATGATCCGTTACCGCCCATTATAGTGAGCGTCCTATCGAATACCGCCCAATATACTGATCAACCGATCTGATACTGCCCGATATAATGAGCGATCGATTTAATACCGGCCGTTATACTGAGTGACTGATCCGTTATCACCCGTTACAGTGAGCGACCGATCCGATACTGCCCGTTATACTGAGTGACCGATCGAATACCGCCCGATATACTGAGCGACATCTCCGATACCGGCCAATATGCTGAGTGATCGATACGACAACGCTCGTTATAGTGAGCAACCAATCCAATATCATCCGATATACTGAGTGAACAATCTGATACCGCCCGTTATAGTGAGCGACCTATTGAATAGCGCCCGTTATACTGAGCGACCGCTCCAATACCGCCCGATATGCTGAGTGATCAAACCGACACCGCCCGATATACTGAGCGATTGATCCAATTCTGCCCAATATACTGAGCGATTGATCTGATATTGATCGATATATTGAGCGATAGATCCAATACTGCCCGATATATTGAGCGACCAATCCGATAGTGACCGATATACTGAGCGATCGATCTGATACTGCCCGATATATTGAGCGATCAATCCGATACTGCCCGATATACTGTGCGATCGATCCAAGACTGCTCGATATACTGAGTGATTGATCCGATACCGCCCGATATACTGGACGATTGATCCGATGCTGCCCGTTATAGTGAGCGACCGATCCGATACTGACCGATATACTGAGCAACCGATCCAATACCGCCCGATATACTGAGTGACTGATCCGATACCGCCCGATATACTGAGTGACTGATCCGATACCGCCCGATATACTGAGTGACTGATCCGATATCGCCCGATATACTGAGTGACCAATGGAATACTGCCCGATATACTGAATGACCGATCCAATACTGCCCGATATACTGACCGACCGATCCAATACTGACCGATATACTGAGTGACCGATCGAATACCGCCTGTTATACTGAGTGACTGATCGAATACCGTCCGATATACTGAGCGACCGATCCAATACCGCCCGTTATACTGAGTGACTGATCGAATACCGTCCGATATACTGAGTGATCGATACGATACCGCCCGTTATAGTGAGCAACCGATCTAATACGATCCGATATACTGAGTGAACGATCTGATACCGCCCGTTATACTGTGCGACCACTCCAATACCGCCCGATATGCTGAGTGATCGAACCGACAACGCCCGATATATTGAGCGATCGATCCAATCCTGCCCGATATACTGAGCATTTGATCTGATACTGCCCGATATATTGAGCGATATATCCAATACTGCCCGATATATTGATCGACCAATCCTATAGTGACCGATATATTGAGCGATCGATCCGATACTGCCCGATATATTGAGCGATTGATCCGATACTGCCCGATATACTGAGCGACCGATCTGATACTGCACAATATACTGAGTGATTGATCCGATACTGCCTGATATTTGGAGTGACCGATCCAATCCTGCCCGTTATAGTGAGCAACCGATCCAATACCTCCCAATATACTGTGCGACCGATCCAATACCGCCCGTTCTACTGAGCGACTGATCCGATACTGCCCGATATACTGAGTGACCGATGTAATGCCGCCCGATATACTGAGTGACTGATCCAAGACCGCCCGATATATTTAGTGACCGACCCGATACTGCCCGATATACTGAGTGACCAATCTGATACAGCTCGATATAATGAGCGATCGATTTCATACCGGCCGTTATACTGAGTAACCGATCTAATACCACCTGTTATAGTGAGCGACCGATCAGATAATGCCCGGTATAATGAGCGATTGAGCCGATACTGCCCGTTATAGTGAGTGATCGATCAGATACTGCCTAGTATACTGACCGACTGATCCGATACTGCCCGACATAATGAGCGATTAATTTAATACCGCCTGTTATACTGAGCGACCGATGGAATACTGCCCGATATACTGAGTGACCGATGGAATACTGCCCAATATACTGAGTGACCGATCGAATACCGCCCGATATTCTGAGCGACCGATCCGATACTGCCCATTATAGTGAGCGATTGATCCGATACTGCCCGATATACTGAGCGACCGATGGAATACTACCCGATATACTGAGTGACCGATGGATAATACTATCCGATATACTGAGTGACCAATCCGATACTGCCCATTATAGTGAGCGATTGATCCTATACCGCCCGATATACTGAGCGATTGATCTGATACTGCCCGATATGCTGAGCGACCGATCCGATACTGACCGATATACTGAGCGATCGATCCGATACTGACCGATATACTGACCGACCTATGCGATGTCGCCAGATATACTGACCGACCGATTCGATACTGACCGATATACTGAGTGACTGATCCAATACCGCCCGATATACGGAGTGACCGATCCGATACCGCCTGTTACAGTGAGTGACCATTCGAATACCGCCCGATATACTGAGCGATCGATCCGATACCGCCTGTTATAGTGAGCAACCGATCCAATACTACCCGATATACTGAGTGAATGATCCGTTACCGCCCATTATAGTGAGCGTCCTATCGAATACCGCCCGTTATACTGAGCGACCGCTCCGATACCGCCCGATATACTGAGTGTCCGATCCAATACCGCCCAATATACTGATCAACCGATCTGATACTGCCCGATATAATGAGCGATCGATTTAATACCGGCCGTTATACTGAGTAACTGATCCGATACCACCCGTTATAGTGAGCGACCGATCCGATACTGGCCGTTATACTGAGTGACTGATCGAATACCGCCCGATATACTGAGCGACCGATCCAATACCGCCCGTTATACTGAGTGACTGATCCGATACTGCCCGATATACTGAGCAACCGATCCGATACCGCCCGATATACTGAGTGACCGATCCGATACTGCCCAATATACTGAGTGACTGATCTGATACCGCCCGATATACTGAGCAATTGATCCAATACTGCCCGATATACTGAGTGACCGATCTGAAACTGACCGATATACCGAGTGACCGATCGAACACCGCCTGTTATACTGAGTGAGCGATCGATCCGATACTGCCCAATATCGTGAGCGATTGATCCGATACTGACCGATATACTGACCGACCTATGCGATGTCACCAGATATACTGAGCAACCGATTCGATACCGCCTGTTACAGTGAGTGACCGATCGAATAGCGCCCAATATACTGAGTGACTGATCCGATACCTCCCGATATACTGAGTGACCGATCTAATACCGCCCGAAATACTGAGTGACTGATCTAATACCGCCCGATATACTGAGTGACCGATCTAATACCGCCCGATATACTGAGTGACTGATCCAATACCGCCCGATATACTGAGTGAATGATCCAATACCACCCGATATACTGAATGACCAATCCGATACTGCCCGAGAAAATGAACAATCGATTTCATACCGACCGTTATACTGAGTGACCGATCCAATAACACCTGTTATAGTGAGTGACCGATCAGATACTGCCCGGTATACTGACCGACCGATCCAATACTGCCCGACATAATGAGTGATCGATTTAATACCACCCGTTATACTGAGCGACCGATGGAATACTGCCCAATATACTGAGTGACCGATGGAATACTGCCCGATATACTGAGTGACCGATCGAATACCGCCCGATATTCTGAGCGACCGATCCGATACTGCCCATTATAGTGAGCGATTGATCCGATGCTGCCCGATATACTGAGCGACCGATGGAATACTGCCCGATATATTGAGTGACCGATGGAATACTGCCCGATATACTGAGTGACCGATCCGATACTGCTCATTATAGTGAGGGATTGATCCGATACCGCCCGATATACTGAGCGATTGATCCGATACTGCCCGATATACTGAGTGACCGATCCGATACTGACCGATATACTGAGTGACCGATCGAATACCGCCTGTTATACTGAGTGAGCGACCGATCCGATACTGCCGAATATCGTGAGCAATTGATCCGATACTGACCGATATACTGACCGACCTATGCGATGTCACCAGATATACTGAGCAACCGATTCGATACCGCCTGTTACAGTGAGTGACCGATCGAATAGCGCCCGATATACTGAGTGATCGATCCGATACTGACTGTTATAGTGAGCAACCGATCCAATACTACCCGATATACTGAGTGAATGATCCGATACCGCCCATTATAGTTAGCATCCTATCGAATACCGCCCAATATACTGAGCGCCCAATCCAATACTGCCCGATATACTGAGTGATTGATCCAATATCGCCCGATATACTGATCAAACGATCTGATACTGCCCGATATAATGAGCGATCGATTTAATACCGGCCGTTATACTGAGTAACTGATCCGATACCAGCCGTTATAGTGAGCGACGGATCGGATACTGCCCGTTATACTGAGTGACTGATCGACTTACGCCCGATATAGTGAGCGACCGATCTGAAACTGCCCGTTATACTGAATGACTAATCCGATACCGCCCGATATACTGAGTGACCGATCGAATACTGCCCGATATACTGAGCGACAGCTCCGATACTGGCCAAAATGCTGAATGATCGATAAGATACCGCCCGTTATAGTGAGCAACCAATCCAATACCATCCGATATACTGAGTGAGCGATCTGATACCGCCCGTTATAGTGAGCGACCTGTCGAATAGCGCCCGTTATACTGAGCGACCACTCCAATACCGCCCGATATACTGAGCGATCGATCCAATCCTACCCGATATACTGAGTGATTGATCTGACACTGATCGATATATTGAGCGATATATCCAATACTGCCCGATATATTGAGCGACCAATCCGATAGTGACCGATATACTGAGCGATCGATCCGATACTGCCCAATATATTGAGCGATCGATCCGATACTGCCTGATATATTGAGCGTCGGTCCGAGACTGCCCGATATACTGAGCGATCGATCCGATACTGCCCGATATATTGAGCGATCGATCCGATACTGCCCGATATACTGAGCGACCGATCCGATACTGCCCGATATATTGGGTGACTGATCCGATACCGCCCGATATACTGAGTGACCGATCCAATACCGCCCGATATTTGGAGTAACCGATCCAATCCTGCCTGTTATACTGAGTGACCAATCCGATACCGCCTGTTACAGTGAATGACCGATCGAATACCGCCCGATATACTGTGATTGATCCGATACCGCCCGTTGTAGTGAGCAACCGGTCCAATACTACCCGATATACTGAGTGAATGATCCGATACCGCCCATTATAGTGAGCGTCCTATCGAATACCGCCCGTTATACTGAGCAACCGCTCCGATACCGCCTGATATACTGAGTGTCCGATCCGATATCGCCCGATATACTGAGTGACTGATCCGATACCTCCCGATATACTGAGTGACCGATCTAATACCGCCCGAAATACTGAGTGACCGATCTAATACCGCCCGATATACTGAGTGACCGATCTAATACTGCCCGATATACTGAGTGACTGATCCAATACCGCCCGATATACTGAGTGACTGATCCAATACCACCCGATATACTGAGTGACAAATCCGATACTGCCCAATATAATGAACAATCGATTTCATACCGACCGTTATACTGAGTGACCGATCCAATAACACCTGTTATAGTGTGCGACCAATCAGATAATGCCCGGTATATTGAGCGATTGAGCCGATACTGCCCGTTATAGTGAGTGACCGATCAGATACTGCCCGGTATACTGACCGACCGATCCGATACTGCCCGACATAATGAGTGATCGATTTAATACCGCCCGTTATACTGAGCGACCGATGGAATACTGCCCAATATACTGAGTGACCGATCCGATACTGCTCATTATAGTGAGGGATTGATCCGATACCGCACGATATACTGAGCGATTGATCCGATACTGCCCGATATACTGAGTGACCGATCCAATACTGACCGATATACTGAGTTACCGATCGAATACCGCCTGTTATACTGAGTGAGCGACCGATCCGATACTGTCGAATATCGTGAGCAATTGATCCGATACTGACCGATATACTGACCGACCTATGCGATGTCACCAGATATACTGAGCAACCGATTCGATACCGCCTGTTACAGTGAGTGACCGATCGAATAGCGCCCGATATACTGAGTGATCGATCCGATACCGACTGTTATAGTGAGCAACCGATCCAATACTACCCGATATACTGAGTGAACGATCTGATACCGCCCGTTATAGTGAGCGACCTGTCGAATAGCGCCCGTTATACTAAGCGACCACTCCAATACCGCCCGATATACTGAGCGATCAATCCAATCCTACCCGATATACTGAGTGATTGATCTGACACTGATCGATATATTGAGCGATATATCCAATACTGCCCGATATATTGAGCGACCAATCCGATAGTGACCGATATACTGAGCGATCGATCCGATACTGCCCAATATATTGAGCGATCGATCGGAATCTGCCTGATATATTGAGCGTCGGTCCGAGACTGCCCGATATACTGAGCGATCGATCCGATACTGCCCGATATATTGAGCGATCGATCCGATACTGCCCGATATACTGAGCGACCGATCCGATACTGCCCAATATACTGAGCGATTGATCCGATACCGCCCGATATAATGAGCGATCGATCCAATCCTACCCGATATACTGAGTGATTGATCTGATACTGATCGATATATTGAGCGATATATCCAATACTGCCCGATATATTGAGCGACCAATCCGATAGTGACCGATATACTGAGCGATCGATCCGATACTGCCCAATATATTGAGCGATCGATCCGATACTGCCTGATATATTGAGCGTTGGTCCGAGACTGCCCGATATACTGAGTGATTGATCTGATACCGCCCAATATTCTGAACGATTGATCCGATACTGCCCGTTATACTGAGCAACCGATCCAATACCGCCCGATATATTGGGTGACTGATCCGATACTGCCCGATATACTGAGTGACCGATCCAATACCGCCCGATATTTGGAGTAACCGATCCAATCCTGCCTGTTATACTGAGTGACCAATCCGATACCGCCTGTTACAGTGAATGACCGATCGAATACCGCCCGATATACTGTGATTGATCCGATACCGCCCGTTATAGTGAGCAACCGGTCCAATACTACCCGATATACTGAGTGAATGATCTGATACCGCCCATTATAGTGAGCGTCCTATCGAATACCGCCCGTTATACTGAGCAACCGCTCCGATACCGCCTGATATACTGAGTGTCCGATCCGATATCGCCCGATATACTGAGTGACTGATCCGATACCTCCCGATATACTGAGTGACCGATCTAATACCGCCCGAAAAACTGAGTGACCGATCTAATACCGCCCGATATACTGAGTGACCGATCTAATACTGCCCGATATACTGAGTGACTGATCCAATACCGCCCGATATACTGAGTGACTGATTCAATACCACCCGATATACTGAGTGACAAATCCGATACTGCCCGATATAATGAACAATCGATTTCATACCGACCGTTATACTGAGTGACCGATCCAATAACACCTGTTATAGTGTGCGACCAATCAGATAATGCCCGGTATATTGAGCGATTGAGCCGATACTGCCCGTTATAGTGAGTGACCGATCAGATACTGCCCGGTATACTGACTGACCGATCCGATACTGCCCGACATAATGAGTGATCGATTTAATACCGCCCGTTATACTGAGCGACCGATCCGAAACTGCCCATTATACTGAGTGACTAATCCGATACCGCCCGATATACTGAGTGACCGATCGAATACCGCCCGATATACTGAGCGACAGCTCCGATACTGGCCAAAATGCTGAGTGATCGATAAGATACCGCCCATTATAGTGAGCAACCGATCCAATACCATCCGATATACTGAGTGAACGATCTGATACCGCCCGTTATAGCGAGCGACCTGTCGAATAGCGCCCGTTATACTGAGCGACCACTCCAATACCGCCCGATATACTGAGCGATCGATCCAATCCTACCCGATATACTGAGTGATTGATCTGACACTGATCGATATATTGAGCGATATATCCAATACTGCCCGATATATTGAGCGACCAATCCGATAGTGACCGATATACTGAGCGATCGATCCGATACTGCCCAATATATTGAGCGATCGATCCGATACTGCCTGATATATTGAGCGTCGGTCCAAGACTGCCCGATATACTGAGCGATCGATCCGATACTGCCCGATATATTGAGCGATCGATCCGATACTGCCCGATATACTGAGCGACAGATCCGATACTGCCCAATATACTGAGCGATTGATCCGATACCGCCCGATATACTGAGCGATCGATCCAATCCTACCCGATATACTGAGTGATTGATCTGATACTGATCGATATATTGAGCGATATATCCAATACTGCCCGATATATTGAGCGACCAATCCGATAGTGACCGATATACTGAGCGATCGATCCGATACTGCCCAATATATTGAGCGATCGATCCGATACTGCCTGATATATTGAGCGTCGGTCCGAGACTGCCCGATATACTGAGTGATTGATCTGATACCGCCCAATATTCTGAACGATTGATCCGATACTGCCCGTTATACTGAGCAACCGATCCAATACCGCCCGATATACTGGGTGACTGATCCGATACCGCCCGATATACTGAGTGACCGATCCAATACCGCCCGATATTTGGAGTAACCGATCCAATCCTGCCTGTTATACTGAGTGACCAATCCGATACCGCCTGTTACAGTGAATGACCGATCGAATACCGCCCGATATACTGTGATTGATCCGATACCGCCCGTTGTAGTGAGCAACCGGTCCAATACTACCCGATATACTGAGTGAATGATCCGATACCGCCCATTATAGTGAGCGTCCTATCGAATACCGCCCGTTATACTGAGCAACCGCTCCGATACCGCCTGATATACTGAGTGTCCGATCCGATACCGCCTGTTACAGTGAGTGACCGATCGAATACCGCCCGATATACTGAGTGACTGATCCGATACCTCCCGTTATACTGAGTGACCGATCTAATACCGCCCGAAATACTGAGTGACCGATCTAATACCGCCCGATATACTGAGTGACTGATCCAATACCGCCCGATATACTGAGTGACTGATCCAATACCACCCGATATACTGAGTGACAAATCCGATACTGCCCGATATAATGAACAATCGATTTCATACTGACCGTTATACTGAGTGACCGATCCAATAACACCTGTTATAGTGTGCGACCAATCAGATAATGCCCGGTATATTGAGCGATTGAGCCGATACTGCCCGTTATAGTGAGTGACCGATCAGATACTGCCCGGTATACTGACCGACCGATCCGATACTGCCCGACATAATAAGCGATCGATTTAATACCGCCCGTTATACTGAGCGACCGATGGAATACTGCCCAATATACTGTGTGACCGATGGAATACTGCCCGATATACTGAGTGACCGATCGAATACCGCCCGTTATACTGAGCGACCGATGGAATACTGCCCAATATACTGTGTGACCGATGGAATACTGCCCGATATACTGAGTGACCGATCGAATACCGCCCGATATTCTGAGCGACCGATCCGATACTGCCCATTATAGTGAGCGATTGATCCGATACTGCTCGATATACTGAGCGACCGATGGAATACTGCCCGATATATTGAGTGACCGATGGAATACTGCCCGATATACTGAGTGACCGATCCGATACTGCTCATTATAGTGAGGGATTGATCCGATACCGCCCGATATACTGAGCGATTGATCCGATACTGCCCGATATACTGAGTGACCGATCCGATACTGACCGATATACTGAGTGACCGATCGAATACCGCCTGTTATACTGAGTGAGCGACCGATCCGATACTGTGGAATATCGTGAGCAATTGATCCGATATTGACCGATATACTGACCGACCTATGCGATGTCACCAGATATACTGAGCAACCGATTCGATACCGCCTGTTACAGTGAGTGACCGATTGAATAGCGCCCGATATACTGAGTGATCGATCCGATACCGACTGTTATAGTGAGCAACCGATCCAATACTACCCGATATACTGAGTGAATGATCCGATACCGCCCATTATAGTTAGCATCCTATCGAATACCGCCCAATATACTGAGCGCCCAATCCAATACTGCCCGATATACTGAGTGATTGATCCAATATCGCCCGATATACTGATCAACCGATCTGATACTGCCCGATATAATGAGTGATTGATTTAATACCGGCCGTTATACTGAGTAACTGATCCGATACCACCCGTTATAGTGAGCGACCGATCGGATACTGCCCGTTATACTGAGTGACTGATCGACTTACGCCCGATATAGTGAGCGACCGATCCGAAACTGCCCGTTATACTGAGTGACTAATCCGATACCGCCCGATATACTGAGTGACCGATCGAATACTGCCCGATATACTGAGCGACAGCTCCGATACTGGCCAAAATGCTGAGTGATCGATAAGATACCGCCCGTTATAGTGAGCAACCGATCCAATGCCATCCGATATACTGAGTGAACGATCTGATACCGCCCGTTATAGTGAGCGACCTGTCGAATAGCGCCCGTTATACTGAGCGACCACTCCAATACCGCCCGATATACTGAGCGATCGATCCAATCCTACCCGATATACTATTACTCGGGGGATCAAGGGTTATGGCGAGAAAGCAGGAAGGGGGTACTGAAGTTTCATGTTCAACCATGAACTCATTGAATGGCGGTGCAGGCTAGAAGGGCTGAATGGCCTACTCCTGCACCTATTTTCTATGTTTCTATGTTTCTATTACTAAGTGATTGATCTGTTACTGATCGATATATTGAGCGATATATCCAATACTGCCCGATATATTGAGCGACCAATCCGATAGTGACCGATATACTGAGCGATCGATCCGATACTGCCCAATATATTGAGCGATCGATCCGATACTGCCTGATATATTGAGCGTCGGTCCGAGACTGCCCGATATATTGAGCGATCGATCTGATACTGCCCGATATACTGTGCGACCGATCCGATACTGCCCAATATACTGAGCGATTGATCCGATACTGCCCGATATACTGAGCGACCGATGCAATACTACTCGATATACTGAGTGATTGTTCTGATACCGCCCAATGTTCTGAACGATTGATCCGATACTGCCCGTTATACTGAGCAACCGATCCAATACCGCCCGATGTACTGGGTGACTGATCCGATACCGCCCGATATACTGAGTGACCGATCCGATACCGCCCGATATTTGGAGTAACCGATCCAATCCTGCCTGTTATACTGAGTGACCAATCCGATACCGCCTGTTACAGTGAATGACCGATCGAATACCGCCCGATATACTGTGATCGATCCGATACCGCCCGTTATAGTGAGCAACCGGTCCAATACTACCCGATATACTGAGTGAATGATCCGATACCGCCCATTATAGTGAGCGTCCTATCAAATACCGCCCGTTATACTGAGCAACCGCTCCGATACCGCCTGATATACTGAGTGTCCGATCCGATATCGCCCGATATACTGAGCGACCTGTCCAATACCACCCAATATACTGAGCGATCGAGCCGATACTGCCCGATATAATGAGTGATCGATTTAATACCGCCCGATATACTGAACGACCGATCCGATACTGCCCGATATAATGAGCGATCGATTTAATACCGGCCGTTATACTGAGTGACCGATCTGATACCATCCGTTATAGTGAGCGACCGATCAGATACTGCCCGGTATACTGACCGACCGATTCAATACTGCCCGACATAATGAGCGATCGATTTAATACCGCCCGATATACTGAGCGACCGATGGAATACTGCCCGATATACTGAGTGACCGATGGAATACTGCCCAATATACTGAGTGACCGACCCAATACTGCCCGATATACTGACCGACCCATCTAATACTGACCGATATACTGAGTGACCGATCAAATACCGCCTGTTATACTGAATGAGCGACCGATCCGATACTGCCCAATATACTGAGCGATTGATCCGATACTGACCGATATACTGACCGACCTAAGCGATGTCGCCAGATATACTGAGCAACCGGTCCGATACCACCCGATATACGGAGTGACCGATCCAATCCTGCCCGATATACTGAGTGATCGATCTGATACCGCCCGTTATAGTGAGCAACTGATCCAATACTACTCGATATACTGAGTGAATGATCCGATACCGCCCATTATAGTGAGCGTCCTATCGAATACCGCCCAATATACTGAGTGATCGATCCGATACCGCCCGATATACTTAGTGTCCGATCCGATACCACCCGTTATAATGAGCGACTGATCCGATACTGCCCCTTATACTGAGTGACTGATCGAATACCGGCCGATATACTGAGCGACCGATCCAATACTGACCGATATACTGGGTGACCGATCCGATACCGCCTGTTACAGTGAGTGACCGATCGAATACCGCCCGATATAGTGAGCGACAGCTCCGATACCGGCCAATATGCTGAGTGATCATTACGATACCGCCCGTTATAGTGAGCAACCGATCCAATACCATCCAATATACTGAGTGAATGATCTGATACCGCCCGTTATAGTGAGCGACCTATCGAATAGCGCCTTTTATACTGAGCGACCGATCCAATACCGGCCTATATGCTGAGTGATCGAACCGACACCGCCCGATATACTGAGCGATCGATCCAATCCTCCCCGATATACTGAGCGATTGATCTGATACTGCCCGATATATTGAGCGATAGATCCAATACTGCCCGATATATTGGGCGACCAATCCGATAGTGACCGATATACTGAGCGATCGATCCGATAGTGCCCGATATTTTGAGCGATAGATCCAATACTGCCCGATATATTGAGCGATAGATCCAATACTGCCCGATATATTGAGCGACCAATCCGATAGTGACCGATATACTGAGCGATCGATCCGATACTGCCCGATATACTGAGCGACCGATGCAATACTGCTCGATATACTGAGTGATTGATTCGATACCGCCCAATATACTGAACGATTGATCCGATACTGCCCATTATAGTGAGCGACCGATCCGATACTGACCGACATACTGAGCGACCGATCCAATACCGCCCGATATACTGAGTGAATGATCCGATACCGCCCATTATAGTGAGCGTCCTATCGAATACCGCCCAATATACTGAGTGATCGATCCAATACCGCCCGTTATAGTGAGCAACCGATATAATACTACCCGATATACTGAGTGAATGATCCGATACCGCCCATTATAGTGAGCGTCCTATCGAATACCGCCCGTAATACTGAGCGACCTGTCCAATACCGCCCGATATACTGAGCGATCGATCCGATACTGCCCGATATAATGAGCGGTCGATTTAATACCGGCCGATATACTGTGCATGCGATCAGTTTACGCCCGTTATACTGAGCGACCGATCCAATACCACCTGATATACTGAACGACCGATCCGATACTGCCCGATATAATGAGCGATCAATTTAATACCGGCCGTTATACTGAGTGACAGATATGATACCATCCGTTATAGTGAGCGACCGATCAGATACTACCCGGTATATTGAGCGATTGATCCGATACCGCCCGACATACTGAGTGACCGATCCAATACCACCCGTTATAGTGAGCGATCGATCCGATACCGCCCGATATACTGAGTGACCGATGGAATACTGCCCGATATATTGAGTGACCGATCCGATACCGACCGTTATACTGACCGGCCGATCGAATACCGCCCGACATAATGAGCGATCGATTTAATACCGCCCGATATACTGAGTGACCGATCCGATACTGCCCGTTATACTGAGTGACCGCATCGATGCCGCCCGATATACTGAGTGACCGATCGAATACCGCCCGATATACTGAGCGACCGATCCAATATCGCCCGATATACTGAGCGATTGATCCGATACTGCCCGATATACTGAGCGATTGATCTGATACTGCCCAATATAGTGAGCGATTGATCTGATACTGCCCGATATACTGAGCGATTGATCTGATACTGCCCGATATACTGGCCGACCGATCTGATAGCGTCTGTTTTGTGCCATCGCCCAAGACGACTTTCTACCCTTTCCTCTATTAGAATCACCCATCACTCACTGACACAGAATGCCTGTTCCATGCTTCGAAATTACAATTAGGTGTTTCCTGCTGGATGTTGGAGCATTTTGTTAATATATACTCAATAATTTTCTAATCTATAATTAGGACTTCACTTAAAAAACAGTTTTGAATTTTCTGAATAGAAATGGAATGCATTTCCTGATAGAGGCAATGCAATTCCAAATAATCACTGAATGCCCCTTCGAACCACATTCCTCGCTGATGCACAAGCCTTTCTCCTAATTAGAAATATAGGATATTAATGCACAATAAAAGACTATGCTGTCCATCTAATCCCAAAGACTGAATACCTCTCAATTCCATGCTCCCTCAAATGTCCATCCAGTTATCACTTATTTTTTTCCCACACTATCTTCATCGATGGGCAATCCTTTTCACACACTGATTTGATGGTGAATGTGTTAAACAAAAAGCACTCTTCAACTCTGGGCCAGTATTGAAAGCTAAAGATCTCGGGACAGAGTTCCCAGCAATAGTGAGCCAACCCAAAAACTATCCTTAAATATATACCCACATTTTTCAAACATTGCTAGAGGCTTCCATTTTGTTTAAATGTAGATTTCTCTCATCTCACTTTCTTCAATGACACCAAGATCTTTCTAAATGGATGTTCCATTTGGCTGACTTTCCAGAATTCCTTTGATGATGCTGAAAGCTCCTTGACAGATATCTCAGGAATTCTTGATGAATGTCCAAGAGTAAACATATCACTTGTTTGTCCGATTGTCATTTCCTTTTGCCTTGCACCATCAACTCTTTTGTCATTTAATCACTCCTACCCTCCAACCCATCATAGACCTTTCTCTTCAGATTGTTCCCTGCACCATCTTACAGTTCTGATGAAAGTTCATCAACCTTTTTTAGGGTCCATACTGGCGCGATTGGAGATGGGTCGGGAAGTAAATTTCAAAAACCTTGGAACGGGTCAGGAACCCACCGTCATCCTGCCTCCACGCGCCTTTACCTTGGGTGCATTTGCCAGCGCAGCAGTGACCCGACCAGCGGAGGCAGTCGAGATAATTGAAATCATTATCGGGTACGTGTCAGACCTTTACACCTCTTTTTAACCCTACCTATCAAATTTCCCTGGATGAGCACGGGAACCACACAGCTCAGGAACCACGTCTGTAAACCAGAGGCGAAAGTTCACAGGCCATTGATGGAACTCATTATTGCACAGCCTGGATAGCACAATAAATACTCCCACCTGACCGCTGGTCACTTTGCTAAAGCAGGTGCTGTTGCTGAGCGCATTGTCAGCACAGATTTAGCTTTCCCAAGGTTGCAAGTGTTTTCAGCAAAGTTGGGATGCACTGTCAGCTCATTTGTAGACCAATCACACCATTAACAGATTGCTTCTGCCATCTCTACTTGACCTGCCATCTACTACATCAGCATGGGTACCATTTATACTGTGTCGCCTTGGTCCTCAGAATCCGACCACGATCAGCCCCAACACCACCAGCAGCAGGCATACCAGCAGCACCGACAACACCACCAACCATCTCCTCAATTACCTGAAGCTGCACAGGACGGAGGGCATCAGCACAGAGTGCACCATGCCGGAGGCGATATCCCCAACACAGGGTATACAGGCAGAGGATGTGCTTCATCAACATGACTGAGCAGCTGTGTCAAAGGAGGCTCAAGCTATCACGCCAGGTCATCTCAAACATTTGCAGATTGCTGCAGCTAGACCTGCTGCCCAGAGGAGCGGGTGGACACGCCTTACCAGTGGCTGTCAAAGTCACCAGCGCCCTCAACTTCTTCGCCTCAGGCTCCTTCCAGGGATCTGCAGCAGACATTTATGGCATCTTGCAGTCGGCCGCCCACAGATGCATCACACAAGTCACCGATGCCATGTTTGACAAGTCAGCCAATTATATCAACTTTGCCACTGATGAAGCCAGTGTAACTGAGTGGGCACTGATCTTTGCCACTCTGGCTGACTTCCCACAGGTGTAGGGCAACATCGACTGCATACTGTGGCCATCAGGGCATCCCATCATCACCCAGGAGTGTTTGTCAACCACAAGGGCTTCCACTCCCTCAATGTGCAGCTCGTCTGCAACCATAGGAAGATCATGATGCATGTGTGTGTCAAATCCCCTAGCAGCTGCCATGATTCTTTCATCCTTCGCCAGTCCACCCTCCCTCAGCTCTTCGCTCCTCCAAACAGACTTACCGGCTGGGGCTGCTTGGAGACAACGGTTATCCACTGAAGACATGGCTCATAACACCCTTGAGTACTGAGGCCCAGGAGAGATATAATGAAAGTCACATTTCCACCAGATGTGTCATAGAGCAGACAATAGGCATGCTGAAAATTTGCTTCGGATAGTACTTGACCGATCTGGAGGGAGCCCTTCAGTATGCACAAGCCAGGGTCTCGAGAATCATCGTGGCCTGCTGCATCCTACACAACATAGCACAGCAGCGAGGATTAGCGCTGCAGGAGGAGCAGGAGGAACATCAGTAGCTGGAGAGTACCTTTCTGCACAGCAGTGGGGCCGTGAAGACCCACATCTACGTTAACATTCCTCCTAGAGAGGAGATCTTTGAGCATCTGCCATCTATTCTCCATAGATAGCCATCTATTCTTCATAGATAGCATGTGCTCCTGTGAGTGGTGGATTAGCTGCTCCATCCTTTCCAAGGAAGATCCTACAGTTGCTATTGCCTACGACATGGTGGTGCTCATGTTGAAGATGAACTCCTCCAGTCTCTGCAAGTTTGCAGATATTGTGATCGCAAAACCTGTTAAAGCCTCCTGCACCTCCAGGATCACCCTCTTTCTAAAGGCCCCTTGTAATATATTTGCTTCATGGGTTCTTTGCTTAAGAATTCATAGCAGCACATTGCTATTCAGAACTAGTTGGTTCATTAACAAAGATTTAACAATCACACTACACATTACCAGTTCATCCACTAGGTGCACAACTGCAAACCTCATCATGAATGACCTAGACTCAATTGAATGGGGTTTTATTGAGTCTTGTAAACATCATATGACTGGCTGAATCACTCACAATGCAACAGCTCTACAACTATTTTAAGTTGATCTGTAAATCAAGTTGATCTGTAAATCAAGTGCCCCCTGATTAAAGGGTGGCACTAAAACCGACACATTAAACAAATTAAACGTTGGAGTTTAAACTTAAATCAAATTAAAATTTGGTTGCCGGGGGTGATGATGCACTCCAGTCCCTCCGGCGCCCACCTCTCGTGGAAGGCTGCGAGCGTACCGGTGGACACCACGTGCTCCATCTCCAGGGACACCCTGGCCCGGATGTAGGCGCGGAAGAGAGGCAGGCAGTCGAGCTGAATGACCCCGACCGATTGATGGCCACCTTGACCATGCCCAGCAGCAGTCCTACGAGGAGGCCTTCCGACCTGCCCGCTCCCCTCCACACAGGGTGCCCAAAGATCAGGAGTGTGGGACTGAAGTGCAACCAGAATTTGGGGAGCAGCCCCTTCAAATATTGGAAGAGGGGCTGCAACCTCACACATACAACATACACATGGAACACGGACTCCACGAGACCGCAGAAATTGCAGGCGGCCTGGGAGCCCGTGAACTGACTTAAAAACTTATTGCACGGGACTGCTCCGTGCAGCACCCTCCAGGCCAAGTCCCCAATAAATAAAGGGTGGACTCCGCAGAGAGAGCACTCCATTGGGGACCCCCGCTTCTTTTGGACGGCAAGGTGGTGCGCCATGGTGCGTCCGGACAGCAGACGAGGATGGCAAAGTGGAAAATGGCAACAGCTCTACACTCTTTTGTAGAAAACAAAAGTAAACATTAAATCAAGTGCCCCTAATCTGGGGGACACTCCAACACTTATCAAGGCCCTTTTTTGTTTTTTTGGGTTTTTTTTGTATTTTTTGTGGGGTTTTTTGTTTTTTTGGGGGCACTAAAACACATATATATATATACACAAGTGCCCCCTATAAAAGGGGAGGGGGACACTAAAACCGGCAGTAAAACAAATTAAACTTTAAAACATATAAAATCAAATTAAAATTTGGTTGCCGGGGGTAATGATGCACTCCAGTCCCTCCGGTGCCCACCTCTCGCGGAAGGCCGCGAGCGTACCGGTGGACACCGCGTGCTCCATCTCCAAGGACACACTGGCCCAGATGTACGCGCGGAAGAGAGGCAGGCAGTCAGGTTGAACGACCCCCTCGATCGCCCGTTGCCTGGACCGGCTGATGGCACCCTTGGCCGTGCCCAGGAGCAGTCCTATGAGGAAGCCCTCGGACCTACCCACTCCCCTCCGCATAGGGTGCCCAAAGATCAGGAGTGTGGGACTGAAGTGCAGCCAGAATTTCAGGAGCAGCCCCTTTAAGTAGTGGAATAGGGGCTGCAACCTTACACATTCTATAAAAACATGGAACACGGACTCCTCCAAACTGCAGAAATTGCAGGCGGCCTGGGAGCCCATGAACTGGCTTAAAAATGTATTGCATGGGACTGCTCCGTGCACCATCCTCCAGGCCAAGTCTCCGATAAATAGTGGGAGGACTCCTGCGTAGAGTGCACTCCATCGGAGACCCCCGCCTCCTCCGGACGGCAAGGTGGTGCACCATGGCGCGTCCGGACAGCAGACGAGGATGGAAAAGTGGAGAATGGCAACAGCTCTACAACTCTTTTGGAAACAAAAATAAACATTAAATCAGTGCCCCCCCCCAATCTGGGGGACACTCCAGACACTTTTCAACTGCCCTTGGCAACAGCTCTACAAACCTGTGAGCAGACTCACAGGTGCGTACTCACGGCCCCCAAGTCTCAGCATCTGCATGCAGCTGAGCAGAGCTGGGAGAATCCTACACCCTTCGGCAAGGAGCTCCATTGCTGTCCCTATCTCTACCATCTGCTCTTGCTCACTTGTGAGTTGGGAGACACCAGGTGACAACATTACTCTATCTCCCATTGCATCTACCGAGACGTGTGTATCTGTGCTGGTGCTGGGTGCGCTTATGTCTGGTGGCGGTGCGTCCGCAGAGGCTGGAGGCTCCTGGACAGTGAGGGGTGAGCTCTTGATGGACCTGCAGGATAGTAAAGAGATGAGTTAGATATATCATATAAAAGTGCGAGCAGCGGCCCAAGGAGTCAGCGCGCCTTCCCGACCCGACCTGTGAGGGAACCACATCGGCAGCAGCGGGGATAAAATGAGTCAGCCACCACAGCAAGCAGCACGAGCAAGTAAGAGAGGGCGATAAAGGAGAACACGGCAACTACATTCAATGTCACAGGAAGGCAGGGAAGTGATTGGTTGGTGAGTTTATCTCTCTTTTCTTGCTTCATATTAAAGGCCTTAAATTAGGGGCCAGGATTAATAACTAAAAACGAAATCTAATTAATGAAATATATTAGAGATGGCAGGGCATCACTGCTGCAACATGTGGAAGCTGATGGATGCCTTTGAGGTCCACAGCGACCACATCTGCAGCACGTGTCTGCAGCTCGAGGAACTTCGGCTCCGTGTTGATGAGCTGGAGTCCAAGCTGCGGACACTACAACACATCAGCGAGGGGGAGAGTTACCTGGACGCTGCAATCCAGGAGCTAGTCACACCAATTTAATTAATTAATTCAAATTCGATCCATGGTCAGGGTCAGGAGGATATGACTATGAGTGAGGAAGATATGGGAACTCAGCATGGAGTGATGGAGGAGCCTCAGCCCTTGCTGTTGTCCAACAGATTCGAGGCTCTTACTCCCTGTGTGGAAGAGAGCAGTGACTGCAGGGAGGATGAGCAAACTGACCACAGCACTGTGGTAGAGGGGGCCATTCAAGTGAGGGGAGTAAAATGAAAAGTTGTAGTGGTAGGGGACAGTATCATTAGGGGAATAGATAACATTCTCTGCAGCCCAGAGCGTGAGTCCCAAAGGCTGTGTTGCCTGCTCGGTGCCAGGGTTATGACATCTCCTCAGGGCTGGAGAGAAACTTGGAATGGGAGGGGGAAGATTCAGCTGTCATGGTCCATGTTGGTACCAACAACATAGATAGGACAAAGAAACAGGTTCTGCTGAGGGAATATGAGCAGCTAGGGGCCAAATTAAAAAGCAGAACCACAAAGGTAATAATCTCTGAATGACTACTTGAGCCACGAGCAAATTTGCATCGGGTAAATAAGATCAAAGAGTTAAACACATGGCTCAAAGACTGGTGTGGGAGAAATGGGTTTTGGTTCGTGGGACACTGGTGTCAGTACTGGGGTAAGAGGGAGCTGTTCCGTTTGGACAGTCTCCACTGGGACTGCTGGGACTAGCGTCCAGGCGAATCAAATAACTAGGGCTGTAGAGAGGAACTTAAAGTAACCAACGATGTCTCCGCAAGATCCTGCAAATCCCCCGGGAGGACAGACGCACCAACGTTAGCGTCCTCGATCAGGCCAACATCCTCAGCATCGAAGCACTGACCACACTCGACCAGTTTCATTGGGCGGGCCACATTGTTCGCATGCCAGACACAAGACTCCCAAAGCAAGCGCTCTACTCGGAATTCCTACACGGCAAGCGAGCCCAAAGTGGACAAAGGAAACATTACACGGACACTCTCAAAGCCTCCTTGATAAGATGCAACATCCCCACCGACACCTGGGAGACCCTGGCCAGAGACCGCCCTAGGTGGAGGAGGTGCATCTGGGATGGCGCTGAGTACCTCGAGTCTCGTCGCCGAGAGCATGCAGAAAACAGGCGCAGGCAGCGGAAGGAGCGTGCGGCAAATCAGTTTCACCCACCCTTTCCTTCAACGACTGGCTGTCCCACCTGTGACAGAGACTGTGGTTCCCTTTTAGGACTGTTCAGTCACCTAAGAACTCACTTTTAGAGTGGAAGCAAGTCTTCCTCGATTTCGAGGGACTGCCTATGATGATAATGAAACTAATTAGTGGGGGTGAGGATTCAGGTGAGCGAAAATTTAAAAAAATCAAAGAATAAGGAGAAGGCAATAGAGCAGGGTAGCACTGGGGGAAATGAAAACCAGAGCATGCCAGGAAGGGACGGAATGTATAAACATCAAGGTGAATCAGAAAGTGGGGTCAAAGCAGGAAAACATTTTTTTTCAAACAAATTTAAAAGCTCTTTATCTGAGTTCACGTAGCATTCATAAAAAAATAGATGAGTTGACAGCACAAATAGATACAAAATGGGTATGATTTGATAGCCATTACAAAGACGTGATTGCAAGGTGACCAGGACTGGGAACTAAATATTCAGGGGTGTTTGTCAATTTGGAAGGATAGACAGAAAGGAAAAGGAGGTGGGGTAGCACTGTTAATAAAAAATGAGATCAATGCATTAATGAGAAACAATATTGGCTCAGAAGATCAAGATGTTGAATCAGTTTGGCTGGAGATAAGGAATAATAAGGGGGAAAAGTCGCTGGTAGGCATAGTCTATACGTCCCCTAACAGTAGCTACACTGTTGAACGGAGTATAAATCAAGAAATAATGGAGGCTTGTAAAAAAGGAACGGCAATAATCATGGGTGATTTTAATCTCATATTGATTCGACAAAGCAAATTGGCCAGGGTAGCCTTGAGGAAGAGTTTATAGAGTGTATCTGGGATCGTTTCCTTGAATACTACATTGCAGAATCAACCAGGGAGCAGGCTATCTTAGGTCTGGTACTGTGTAATGAGACAGGATTAATAAATGATCTCAGAGTAAAGGATTCTCTAGGAAAGAGTGACCATAACATGGTTGAATTTCAAATTCAGTTGGAGGGGGAGAAAGTTGGATCAAACAAGTGTCCTAAGCTTAAATAATGGAAACTACAAAGGTATGAGGGCAGAGTTTCCTAAAGTGGACTGGGAAAATAGATTAAAGTATGGGACGGTTGATGAGCAGTGGCAGACATTTAAGGAAATATTTCATAACTCGCAACAAAAATATATCCCAATGAGAAGGAAAGACTGTAAGAGAAGGGATAACCATCCGTGGCTAACTAAAGAAATAAGGGATGGGATCAAATTGAAAACAAGGGCATACAATTTGGCCAAGACTAATGGGAGGCCAGAGGATTGGTAAATTTTTAAAAGCCAGCAAAGAACGACTAAAAAAATGATGAAGAGAGTGAAGATAGATTATGAAAGTAAACTAGCACGAAATATAAAAACAGATAGTAAGAATTTCTACATGTTTATAAAAAGGAAAAGAGTGGCTAAAGTAAATATTGGTCTTCCAGAGGATGAGGCTGGGGAATTAATAATGGAGAACAGGGAAATGGCGGAGACATTGAACAAATATTTTGCATCAGTCTTCATGGTAGAAGACACTAAAAACATCCCAATAGTGGATAATCAAGGGGCTATAGGGAGGGAGGAACTTAATACAATCACTATCACTAACGAAGTAGTATTCGGTAAAATAATGAGACTAAAGGCTGAGAAGTTCCCTGGACCTGATGGCTTACATCCTAGGGTCTTTAAAAAAGTGGCTGCAGAGATAGTGGATGCATTGGTTGTAATTTAACAAAATTCCCTGGATTCTGGGGCGGTCCCAGCGGATTGGAAAACTGCAAATGTAGCGTCCCTATTTAAAAAAAGAGGTAGACAAAAAGCAGGAAATTATAGACCAGTTACCCTAACATCTGTTGTTGGGAAAATGCTGGAGTCCATTATTAAGGAAGCAGCAGCGGGACATTTGGAAAAGCATAATTCAATCAAGCAGAGTCAGCATGATTTTATGAAAGGGAAATCATGTTTGACAAATTTGCTGGAGTTCTTTGAGGATGTAGCGAGCAGGGTGGATAAGGAGGAACCAGTGGATGTGGTGTATTTTGACTTCCAGAAGGCATTTGATAAGTGCCACATAAAAGGTTACTGCACAAGATAAAAGTTCGTGGAGTTGGGGGTAATATATTAGCATGGATAGAGGATTGGCTAACTAACAGAAAACAGAGAGTCGGGATAAATGGGTCATTTTCCGATTGGCAAACAGTAACTAGTGACGTGCTGGGTCCTCAACTATTTACAATCTATATTAATGACTTGGATGAAGGGACCGAGTGTAATGTAGCCAAGTTTGCTGATGATACAAAAATGGGTGGGAAAGCAAATTGTGAGGAGGACACAAAAAATCTGCAAAGGTATATAGACAGGCTAATTGAGTGGGAAAAAATTTGACAGATGGAGTATAATGTGGGAAAATGTGAGGTTATCCACTTTGGCAGAAAAGCAAATTATAATTTAAATGGAGAAAAATTGCTAAGTGCTGCATTACAGAGGGACCTGGGGGTCCTTGTGCATGAAACACAAAAAGTTAGTATGCAGGTACAACAAATAATCAGGAAGGCAAACAGAATATGTTGGCCTTTATTGCAAGGGAGATAGAGTATAAAAGCAGAGAAGTCCTGCTATAACTGTGCAGGGTATTGGTGAGGCCACACCTAGAGTACTGCGTTCAGTTTTGGTCTCCTTATTTACGGAAGGATATATTGCATTGGAAGCTGTTCAGAGAAGGTTCACTAGGTTGATTCCGGAAATGAGATGGTTGACTTATGAAGACAGGTTGAGTAGTTTAGGGCTATACTCATTGGAGTTCAGAAGAATGAGAGGTGATCGTATCAAAACATATAACATAATGAGGGGGCTCGACAAGGTGGATGCAGAGAGGATATTTCCACTCATAGTCGAAACTAAAACTAGGGGACATAGTCTCAGAATAAGGGGCCGCCCATTTAAAACTGAGATGAGAAGTAATTTCTTCTCTCAGAGGGTTGTAAATCTATGGAATTCTCTGCCCCAGAGAGCTGTGGAGGCTGGGTCATTGAATATATTTAAGGTGGAGATAGACAGATTTTTGAGCAATAAGGGAATAAAGGGTTATGGGGAGTGGGCAGGGAAGTGGAGCTGAGTCCATGATCAGATCATCCATGATCAGATCAGCCATGATCTTATTAAATGGTAGAGCAGTCTCGAGAGGCCAGGTGGCCTACTTCTGCTCCTATTTCTTATGTTCTTATATGAAGAATAGGTACAGATACCATTATGACATGGTGATCATTCACTGGCTGCTGACATCTGTCCCCATATGAGTGACTGCTGTATGCCAAGTGGCTGTATAAGATGTAATTCTGTCACAAAGTTGCTGAGATGTCCTCCTCTCTCTGTCTCCCGCCTCCAGCTGCTCTGCGACCCCAGGCGCTTTCAAGACAACCTTCTCTGCTGCAGTTAAGCTGGCCAATGATGAAGGGCCATCTCTGGGACTCTCCCTATCCCTCTTACTGTGGGCTCTCTTTTCCTGCAAGGAGGGAAAGAAGAGAAGTTTGAGTGAGAGTGATGGAATGGATGGGTTACATCTTTAGAAGGAGACTATGATGAAATGGGGTGCCAATGCCAAGTGGCCACCTTGTGTGTTGCATTAGGATGAGGGTGAGTCAGATGGGGATTTGATAATGTAGATAGTGAGAGATGGATGTGTATACATGCAAGGTATGTTGGTGTGAGTCAGGACGTGTAGGAGTAGCATTGGGAAAGCAGAGTGATGTGGATGTGATGAGAGGCACAGCAGGATGAAGTTCAGTATAGCTTTGCACTCACCTTTCCTGATCTAATGAGATCATTGAAACACTTCCAGCACTGCACCCAGCTCCTCCTCACATCATCCCTGCTTTTGGCCTCCCCTGCTATTTGGAGCCAGGCTCCATTGGTCTGGTGGGGAGATCTATTCTGCCCACCAGAAGAGAAGAGGGCCTCCCTGCATACTCTCACTCCCTCCACAAGCATATGGAGGGAGAAATCTGAGAACCTGGGTGCTGCCCTCTGTCGCTGTGCAGTCATGTTTGCCACTCTTTGCAACACTCCAATGGTGCAGTGCAGTGTCTGCACTATCCGAGGCGAACCTTCAAATGCAATGTGGCCATGGCTCCTTTAAATGTTCTGGCTGAAAATGCATCATCGATGATGTCATCAGACCCACAGCATTTAATAAGGCCGGGTAACATGCAGGGCTGCATTTATAGGTGCTATTAACAGAAAGTCGATCTCAGGAGTGGGATGGAATGAAGAAAGGGACCTGTCACAGCGAGCCCCCGCAACCGACCGACCCAGGTACAGAAAATTCCAGCCTCTAACTCCGTTTCTCTCTCTACCAATGCTGCCTGACCTGCTGAGTGTTTCCAGCATTTTCTATTTTTATTTGAAATATATCAGATTTATATTTTGGTGTTTTTCCTCTCACTTCAGGTCAGAAATAAATTGCCTGTGCTTCCTTCAAAAGGTTAAATACATTGGAGATACTCTGTGATAATATAAAGTGTCCATATTCCATTGAAATGAGTAACAATTCCTATTTGTTTTATATTTATATTGCTAATTGCCTTTTCCTGATTCATATTTTTTCAATATGAGAATCTCAATAATAAACCTGCAATTATTGCCTAGTAAGAAAATTATTCAGCAAAATATGAAAATAAATGTCGAATGTTTCTTTTCAATTCAGCCATCAAACCAGGTAAAGTCATATGCGAATCTTGTAAGATTCATTAATTACAAAAGAGTTGATATCAGACCTGAAAGCCCAATGTTAATGCATTCTGGTAATTACACTAATGACAAGTATTCATTGGCTTAACTGATATCATTGTAGGACGATTACTGAACGTTTTATTAATATGTTTTAAAATTCATATTATAATCATATTAATATGAATTGGACTACCCTTGCGTTCCAATATGGATGATTATGAATAGTGGTCATTAATGTAATTGCAATTAATTTAGTTAGGCTTATGATCCTTGACTTGTGATGCATGTAAAACTATCAAAGTATGTTTGAAATGAGGTCTGAATAAATTGTTTTAACCTAACAAAAACTATAATAATTGTTTTATTATGAGGTATTGATATTAATCTCTTTAGCAACTTGTACATCTCACTGGATTCATGATGTGGCCTGGCTTTACCTGTTCTGAATTGAAGTCAAATATTAGAATGTTAGAGTTTCTTGTATTGAACTGGACAATTTCTTATTGTATACATAATTAAGCTGCCCTGTTGAGAAATATGGAATGAGAGAAGGCCATTCCTCTAATTGGAGCTTGTACTAAATCAGTGGCCTTTTAAAATTCTGTGCTAATGAATAGATTTTTTTATAGCCCAGTGTGATATTGGAAAAATAAATTACTCAACCAAATAAAATGATTTTTTTTTCCATTAACAGAAAAGTCGTCAGAAAGAAGACGTTCAATTGGCCACTAACATTTGGCCTTTATTGTAAGGGGGGGGGAATATAAAAGTAGGACACGCTTATTTGCAACAGAAAAATGCTCTGATTCTGTCCCCTTGATCATATGATCTGATTACTGATTGGTCCCCTTGGAGGATAAGACACACCCAGCAGTTTCTTTCGAACGTGTAATTCGAATCGCCCTGCCTACCTAATCAGTGACTTTGAAAATTCGAGCCATTCTGAATGCTGACTCCAGACAGGAGAGAGCTCATTTGCACAGGTTAACATCCTTCAAGTTCCTTCCCCATCCCAGTGCAAATTCCTTCCCCATCCCAGCCCAGGTTCCTTCCCCATCCCAGCCCAAGTTCCTTCCCCATCCCAGCCCAAGTTCCTGACCTTCCCCACCCCTGCCACGCCATAGATGGGGCATTGTGTGTGGGTCACGGATTGTTAACAGGTTTATTGGGTATGAAGTAAATAGTGACTTTCGGATTTCATCCACTCCAATTATGTCACTTGTCACACATGCACAGAGCTTTCCGAGAAATCGAGTGTGGGTGTAAAGGGGGTGGGATTGAAAGAACGTGATCCAGGAAGAACTATCCTAAGTTTCCTCTCTCTCTCCCCTCTGATCCCCTCTTCCACATCCCCTCTCTCTCCAGTCACTCTCTCTCTCCCTCCTCGTCTTTCTCTCTGCCCCCAGTCTCTCTCTCTTCCTCCATATCTTTCTTTCACTCTCTCTGTGCCCCTCTCTCTCTCCCCAGTCTCTGTCTCTCTCCCCAATCACTCTCTCTCCCCCCAGTCTATCTCACTCTCCACCCACCCCCCCCACCCCCCCGCACAGTCTCTCTCTCTCTGCGCCACTCTCTCTCCCTCTCCCCAGTCTCTCTCTCTCTCTCTCTCTCTCTCTCTCTCTCTGTCCCCAATCTATCTCTCTCTCCCCACTCTCTCTCTCTCTCTCTCTCTCTCTGCCTCACCCTCTCTTGCTCTCTCCCCAGTCTCTCACTTTCTACCCAGTCTCTCACTACCTCCAATTTTTTTCTCTCCCACTGAAGGCGGCAAAAATGTTTGTGTAGATAATCACAGCGTTATTTTAGGCAAAAGTATAAATCAGCAAAGCAATGTGGTCGGTAACAGCACAGAAGCTCTTGGCTCCTCAGCACAGCAACGTGGTCGGCAGCAACTCTGGGCTCGATATAGGCCACACTTGCTTAGCATGTTGGGGGCGGAGTCCAGGGTGTGCATGCGTAGACGGACACACAAAAAACGGTTGCAAATAATCACTCTGATAAAAGTAGGGAAGTCTTGCTAAAACTGTAGAGTCTTGGTGAGACCACACCTGGAGTACTGCGCCCAGTTTTGGCCTCCTTATTTAAGGAGAGATAGATTTGCATTGAAGGCAGTTCAGAGAAGGTTCACGAGGTTGATTCCTAGGATGAAGAGATTGCGTTATGAGGAAAGTTTGAGCAGGTTGGGTCTTTCTGTACTGATTGGCATTTAGAAGAATGAGAGGGGATTTTATTGAAACATATAAAATTCTGAGGGAGCTTGACAGGGTAGATGCTGAGAGGATGTTTCCCCTGGTGGGGGACTCTAGAACTAGGGGGCATAGTTTCAGAATAAGGGGTTGCCCATTTAAGACGGAAATGAAGAGGAATTTCTTCTCTCAGAGGATCATGAATCTTTGGAATTCTCTCCCCCAGAGAGCTGTGGAGGCTGAGTCATTGATTATATTCAAGGCTGAGAGAGACATATTTTTGAACTACAGGGGAATCAAGGGTTATGGGGAGTGGGCAGGAAAGTGCAGTTAAGACCAATATCAGATCAGCATTGATCTTATTGAATGGCGGAGCAGGTTCGAAGGCCATTATGGCCTACTGCTGCTCCTATTTCATGTGTTCATGTGTAACATTATTTGCTCAAAGTTTCCACCAGCTGCTTTGACTGCTCTGGTGTTTGCAGTAGGTTTGAACCATCATCTGTCATTTTCTTTGAACATTTTTTCAGTGCTTTGTAGTTCATAATAACCTAACAATGAGGGTCATCATCATGTGTGAAGGAAGGTTATTAAGATTTTGTACACTCCTTTGTAGATACATTTCACCTGTGTAGAAGAAAACAGAAGCTGAGATTATTACTTTGGCTGCCTTACATGCGAGAGCTCTTGTTGCTCTGTCAAAAGTACAGAATAATCAATTGCAAAAGGAACATAAAATGCAAGAGCACAGCCTGATACAAAATAATGGGATGAAAATGGAGCTCTATGCTATTCATGACAAATACCCACTGCGTACAGAAAGGTCATATACCCCATGACCACCAAACATATGATTGGTAATAATGTGACAGGAATTTACTTTTGCCTCAGAATATTGTGTAATTTAGAAGAAAGCAGGCTTCCATCATGTAGCCAACCTTCTGCTAGCCATAACCTTTACCTCCATGAATTGCAGAACTTGTTAAGAGTGCAAGTCACAATTAGATCCCCAAAACACTAAGAATGTGTATGGTATTGGACAGCCTGCTTTATACAGCTGTGCAATAACATTGCTTCTTTGTATTGTTGCATATAACAAGGCTACAGCCAATTAGCAGGGCGACTTAGCTCAATGGTTGATTTGTTGGCCATAAATAGTGTGCACCCGTTCAGATTCCCTTGAAGACCCTCTGACAACCAGCCTGACAGAATTGAGGTAACAGGCTCGACGAGTTAAATCATTAGTTTTCAATACTTTTTACCCTGCTTTTATGAAATGATTCAGGTGAGAAAGTAACTTTTTTTTAAACAATATAAAAGTGTTAATTTATTTACTTTCTTTCAGTTGAAATCCTTCTGACCAAAGTACTGAGGCTGATCAATCTCAAAACTGAGATTGATAGATTTTTTATTAGGGAAGGGTATTAAGGGATTATTGCCCAAAATTGGGCGATATTTCTGACGTGGGCAGTAAAAAAGGGTTTTCAGAGCGTCGGCTTCTTGCCCATTCTCAAAGCACCTATTCTCCATTTTTGAAAATGGGTGTTACCGCGAGTGATATGAAATGGGCGTCAGCGTAAAAAAATGTTTAAACTTCTACCGTAAAGTGTCGCCGTCCTTAGCAATGGCATGGCAACGCTCGATTCCCGTGATTCCAGAGGTCAAGGGTCATCATGACATGCGCAGAAGAGGAGACAGATAGAGAGGGAGTCAGAGGCACTGAAAGCGTGTGTGGGTATGGTGTGTGCTTGTCTGGCTATTGTGGGAGGCACAAGGGAGATTCACCAGCAGCAAAAAGCCTACTAAGCACCAAGAACATAGTTGGCATCGAGTTTTTGTCCAACAAATAAGATATAACATGAAAGGGATGGAGGAGGCCCTGGAGCTGGTAGCCAGGAACACTGGTGGCAGAGGGCTCCCGGAGGATGGCACTGCACCCCAAGGTGCCGCACCCCCATTGCCAGCCACACATGAGAACCAGCAGCAACATCTTGCTTCTAGCTCAGAGCACATTCCCACCTCGGGACCATCCTCTCCCGTATCCATCCAAGCAGCGTTTCGGCCGACACCACCCCCCCCCCGCCCCCCCAATGAAGCATCACCTGAGGAGCTCCTCGGCCAGGTGGCTTGGAGTCTGGAGGGGAAGGGGTAGAGGTGGGGAGGAGAAGCGGGGGGCGGGGTGGGGGGGGAGGATTGGTTTGTACAGAAATACTGATGATTTCAGACAACTGTTCGGTTTAAATGTTTTTTGTTTAACAAAACCTTGTAGCGCATTGGGTCAGATAGCTGCACCGTTACACGCTGGTGATTCCTGAACATCAAAGGGTATAATTACACTTAACTTCAATCAACTTAAACTTTAACTGTCACCAAGGTGAGGCCCACCATTGATGTATGACCTGCACACTCAGCAGTGTGTCAGTGTTGTAATAACACCAACGTTCTTTCAGGCAAAGCGATCGTTGATGAGCTCCTGACGTAAGGCTCTTGCAGCTATCATGCCACCATGGGCCCTTTCATGTGGTCTACAGGGGAATGGGGGCATGGCTTCAGTGTCAGCCTGATTGTCTGGGCCGATGTCAGCATCTGCCTCCTTGTCCTTCTCTTCCACTCTCTGGTGAGGTGGACTGTCAGACTCATCAGGCAATTCTTGTCCCCTCCTGATAGCCAAGTTGTGCAGCATGGAGCACACCACCACGAATTGAGTTACCTGCTCAGGGAGGTATTGGAGCTCGCCTTCTGAGTGGTCCAGGCATCTAAAGCGTTGCTTCAGCACCCCAATGGTTTTCTCCACGATATTGCGAGTTGCTCTGTGGCTCTCCTTGTATCGCGTCTCGTCTTCGGTGTGGGTGTCATACAAGAGGGGTCATCAGCCAGGTGGCGAGGCCATATCTTTTGTCACCAAGCATCCAGCATTGCCCTTGTGGTGATTGTTAAACAAGTCAGATACAGTGCTCTCATGCAGAATGTGGGCATCATGGATACTACCCGTAAATTTAGCATTCACTGCCATTATAATTTGCTGGTGGTCAACAAAACGTTGGACATTCAGGGAGTGGAATCCCTGCGGTTCCTGAAAACCTCTGCATCCTGAAAAGGTGCCCACATCGCGATGTGCGTAGAGTCTATTGCTCCCTGCACCTTGGGGAAGTTAGCAATTCTGGAGAATCCCAGAGCCTTCTCACTCTGTGCCTCCCTGGTCATAGGGAAGCTGATCAATCTCTCCTGCGTGCGTACAGGGCTTCAGTGACCTGTCTAATGCAGCGATGTGTGGCATGCTGAGAAAGTCTGCAAATGTCTCCAGCTGTGGCCTGAAAAGAACCCAAGGCATAGAACGACAGTGCCACAGTGACTTTGACCTCGACGGACAGTGCAGTACTGATGGTGCTGGCAGGCTGCAGATCTGCCCTTATCAGTTGGCATACCTCAATGATAACCTCTTTGTGGAAGTGCAGTCTCCAAAGGCAGGTGGTGTTGGGCAAGTCGAGATAAGAATGCTTCTCCTTGTACTTGCGGGGGGTATAATGTCTGGTCCTCCTCATCAGTCTGTTATGTTTTACATTGGGCACATAATGCTTCGGCGATCTCGAGTCTGCTGCATGTAATTGGTCACCAAGAGATGGTGAGAAAGGACAGGCCCCATTGCAGTAGCTCTGTTTTCCATCGATTGGTCACAAACAAGGAATGTTTCGACAAAGACACCTATTCAATTCCAATCGGTCACAGTATGGTCAAGATGTTTGTAGAGAGTTTCATGTCAACTCCAACGACCTGCAGAGTACATCCGAACTCCACCGAGGTTGAAACACAGCAGCCTTTTAAAGGATGCGACATGTGATCTAGAACATGGCGTCCATAACGTGAGTAGTTCCGGTTAGTTCCACTTTTTCTGGGCGTTTTTTTGGGCGAGCGATATTGTGGCCGCTATGTATGTGAGGTGGTGAAATTGACACTGGGCGATCTCATGGCCGCTATTTTCGGTAAAAATGCTCTTTACGACAAAAAAAAGTAGGCGGTCGGTATTATTGAATCTCGGCGTTAAATCAGTGCGGAAATTAACATTGGGCGATATTATGATCGTTGATTTCGCCCATTCTGATGATTCCGCCGAAAATAGTGGTGGGCGGTAATATTTTTTCCCGTGGTTAAGCGCATGGGGAAAGTAACGCTCGGCAATAAGTTTCCTAAAAATGCCCATCAGTTTCCATTTTGTGCCAAAATGGGTGATATATGGACGTTATACGTCATTTCAGTGGTAAAATGGGCATTAAGTGGGCGTTAAGCATGCAAAAAAAGTGGAGGTTCTAGCCCATGGAACCTAGTTGGGTAAATAGATACAGGTATGATCTAATTGCACGGAACAGGCTCGAGGGGCTTAATGCTTACTCCTGTTCCTATGTTCCTAAGTAGAGCTTAAATATGCCTGAAAAAAGAAAATGCCAGCAATCTACATGGCTTCAATATGGACAATATGGACAGACTAATGGACCTCTACAAACCTAATGTACGCACCTACTGGGAACTGCTGCCATTCACCTCAGCAGAGGGAGGTTTCTTATTTTTGGAATCTTTCTAATGGGTGCCCAAGCCACTCGAGGCATATCTTGGTGGGCTGCCATTGGGGAGGGGGTGGAAAAAGCGACTGTCTAAAGCTGCTCCAAAATCTGCTGGTGCAACTGGCACAAAAGATTAAACTTTGTGGCCCTCCTCGTGGAGGTGGGAAAAAAAATCAGGTAATAAAAGGGTTTCCAGGAGGAGGGGATTCAGGCGTAGACCCAGACCTGGACATCCAGGTGAATTCTGCATCCGCTGGCCAGGAGGCCCATGCATCTTTTTTCTTCCTGAAGCCTTTGACACAGTTGACTGCAAAATTCTGCTCCATCCACCATCGTCCAGCTGGATGGAACTGCACTCGCCTGGTTTCATTCCTATCTTTCCACTCGTAACCATAGAATCTCCTGCAATGGATTATTTTCCCGATCCCACACTGTCATCTCTGGTATCCCCCAAGGATCTATCCTTGTCGCACCGCCGCCCTGCCATTTATCATCTACATGCTGCCCCTCGGTGACATCATCTGGCAACACAAAGTGAGTTTTCATATGTACACTGATGATACCCAGCTCTACCTCTCCTCCACCTCTCATGAACTCTCCACTATCTTTATACTGTCAGACTGCTTGCCCGTCATCTAGCACTGGATGAGTAGAAATGTCCTCCAATTAACTATCGGGAGGATCGAAGCCATTGTCTTTGGTTCACGCCACAAACTCCATTACCCATCCATTGATTCGATCTCTCACCCTGGCAACTGTCTAAGGCTGACCAATTCTATTCACAACCTTGTTCAGGAATTGAGCTTCCAACCTCTTTTCCATTCTATCACTAAGACCGCCCATTTCCACCTTTGTAACATCGCCCTTCTCCGCCCTAACCTCAACTTATCTGCTTCCGAAACCCTTATCCATGCCCTTATCACCTCTAGCCCGGCCAGCCTTCCTAGTTCCATCCTCCATAAACTTGAGGTCATTCAAACTCTGCCGCCCATGTGCTAACTCGCACCAAATGTCGCTCACCCATTTCCTCTGTGCTTGCTGACCTACATTGGCTCCCAGTTAAGCCATGTCTCGATTTTAAAATTCTCATCCTTGTTTTCAAATCCCTCCATCGTCTCAATCCTCCTTATCTCTCTAATCTCCTTCAGCTCTATAATCCCCCTAGACCTCTGCACTCCGCCTATTCTGGCCATTTGAACATCCCCGATTTGAAATACTCCACCTTCAGAGTGCCTTCCACTTTTCTTCCCTCCTTAAAACCTATTGCTTCGATCAAGCTTTTGGTCATCTGCCCTAAAATCTCCTTATACGGCTCGATGTCATTTTTTTTTTGATAACACTTCTGTGAAGCACCTTAGGATGTTTTATTATGTTAAAGGCGCTTTAGAAATATAAGTTGTTGTTGTTGTTGCATACCAGCCAGCCAATGGATTTCAGACTGGGATCAAGGAAACTCCTGGCTTGAGAGTGCACGCCCCCTCTAATGCAGGGAGTCAAGTTTAGTTAAACGGACATTCTGCCCCAAACAAGGCCCATAGATAATCTCAGAGCAGGCCGAGACCCGTATTAATTGTGGCCTATGCTATGACCTTTCTGCTGCTTTGCAGAATACAGAGGGAGTGTACCAGAAGGGACAGGCTCAATGGACCAGAGAGTCTTTACCTGTCCGTCATTGTTCGTATGTTCGTATGTAAGGCCCACAGACTCCTGGCCTCAATGAGTTTGGACATCCACAGGTCATTGATCATGTCACAAGTGCTGCAATTTGTCCATCGGCAGCTTCTGCCAAAGTTTGTGTGATCCATTAGAGGTTAGAAACCTCTTTTGACTATTTCTAATGGGTGCCCACATCTAAGAGGGTGAATCTTGGGTGCGGTATAAGACCATCACTTGAAAATACCCCAGGCCAAGCAATCTTTTTGTTGGGGCTTACAAGCTCCTTTGTAAAGGGGTCCTATTCCTTAAATCTTCCTGATATTTTGTTCTGGGGCCCTGGACAAGACCCCAGATTGGACCTTTAGGTGTATTACACTACCAATGGCTAGGAAGCTGGCATACCTGTTTCCACCTGGAATAACAGCAGCCCAGTGAATGTGAGGTGAGAGCAAAGGACATCTTCAACTTGGGGGTCCCCATCCAAGACACTCTCCTCATATATGGAATCATGTTTTTGGAGTAGACAAAAGTTTTGTCCCAACAAATCCCTGTGGAAAGCAGCAGCATGGCCCAGTACCCAGGATATCCAGGTTCTGGCCTCATTCACGGGCCTTCAGTGGCATTCCCCTGATTTGCAG
Source organism: Pristiophorus japonicus (assembly GCF_044704955.1). Lineage (NCBI taxonomy): Eukaryota > Metazoa > Chordata > Chondrichthyes > Pristiophoridae > Pristiophorus > Pristiophorus japonicus. The sequence goes on along the minus strand of NC_091978.1, from coordinate 337,813,021 downwards.
CAGGAATGCATTGGAAGACCTATGGATGTTTGGGTCTAACCAAGTATAATTTCCACTGTAAGTCCACCACAATGTCAACAAAAACCCCAGAGAAATGGCATAGACAACTGTTTGCACCCTTTCTCCAGAGTTTTCACCATTTTCCATTGATGTTCTGGCAGAAGATTGGAAAACCCTCATGGAATTCCTAGGCGAACGTGTTTTAAAACTGATTTAACTCAACTGAGACTGTAACATAGGCCAGAATTTCCTCAGAACTGCGTCTGCTCCACTGCCGGAAGTGCAGCGGAAACCTTGTTTAACCAGCATGAGCTGAGTAATCCTCATCTGGAAAATGTTGGCCATCGCAACTGATTTTCAACCTGCCCCGAGCATCTCTGCCCCAGGATTTGTCCCAATCATACTCACCACGGGCATTGGCAGTGGCTCCCCTGTGCAGCAACATTGATGATCCGACTGGGTTGAACATTAACTGATGTCCCAGCCCTACTTTGTTCTCCGAATTCATTCATCCATATTGTGTCATGTTTTCTGTGGACCCACTGATGCCTGTGAAAGCATGTAAATAGAGGCCCACGTGCCCAATTTTGGAAATATGTTGAGGTGCAATTTCCAGTTCCCCGTCTATTCCAACCACAGCCCCACCCATTTTATTGGCTCTGACCTCCACCACCATGCTAAGATATTTCTCAGAATATTCTTACCCCAGTACAATTGATGTATTGCCACTACTAGCAACAAGATTTAATTAGAGCGTGACAAGTTTACATAGAGCTGGATTTTCGGTTGTCTAGAGCCTCAGTTAGCGGCCAGAGGGGGCATTAATGCGACATCAAGGTCCAGGTCGGTGATTGGAGTGTGGGCAGATACAGCAGGAACGGTGAGGTTGGGGCAAAGGAGCGGCGAGAGATTGTAGAGGGACTTGATCGGGGCCCAGGGGAGGCGTGAGTTCGGGGCCAGGGGCCCAGGGGCAGCACGGGTCAGCCCACTCTGCGATATGTGTGCGCACTAAGTCCGTGCAGCAGAACTGGTCTCCAGTCGCCTTGGATAATACTTACCACTGGACCAAGACCTAGCTCTGTCAAGCCCATGTGGTGGCTGGTGTGCAACGGCCACCACACGTTAAAAAAAATCCATGTGCAGGCATCTTCCACCCTTCAGGATGTAGTTCAGGACCTGGAATTTTCGGTCCTTCATTGGAACACATAAGAACATAAGAACATAAGAAATAGGAACAGGAGTGGGCCATACGGCCCCTCGAGCCTGCTCCGCCATTCAATAAGATCATGGCTGATCTGATCATGGACTCAGCTCCACTTCCCTGCCCGCTCCTCATAACCCCTTATCCCCTTATCGTTTAAGAAACTGTCTATTTCTGTCTTAAATTTATTCAATGTCCCACCTTCCACAGCTTCTTGAGGCAGCGAATTCCACAGATTCACAACCCTCTGAGAGAAGAAATTTCTCCTCATCTCTGTTTTATATGGGCGGCCCCTTATTCTAAGATCACGCCCTCTAGTTCTAGTCTCCCCCCATCAGTGGAAACATCCTCTCTACATCCACCTTGACAAGCCCCCTCATAATCTTATACGTTTCGATAAGATCACCTCTCATTCTTCTGAATTCCATTGAGTAGAAGCTCAACCTACTCAACCTTTCCTCATAAATCAACCCCCTCATCCCCGAAATCAACCTAGTGAACCTTCTCTGAACTTCGTCCAAAGCAAGTATATCCTTTTTTAAAAATGTGAAAACCAAAACTGCATGCAGTATTCCAGGTGTGGCCTCACTAATACCTTATATAACTGTAGCAAGACATCCCTGCTTTTATACTCCATCCCCTTTGCAATAAAGGCCAAGATACCATTGGCCTTCCTGATCACCTGCATACTATCCTTTTGCGTTTAATGCACAAGTACCCCCAGGTCCCGCTGTACTGCGGCACTTTGCAATCTTTCTCTGTTTAAATAATAACTTGCTCTTTGATTTTTTTCTGCCAAACTGCATGACCTCACACTTTCCAACATTATACTCCATTTGCCAAATTTTTGCCCTGTCTATGTCCTTTTGCAGATTGTTTGTGTCCTCCTCACACATTGCTTTTCCTCCCATCTTTGTATCTTCAGCAAACCTGGCTATGTTACATTCAGTCCCTTCTTCCAAGTCGTTAATGTAGATTGTAAATAGTTGGGGTCCCAGCACTGATCCCTGTGGCACCCCACTAGTTACTGGCTGCCAACCAGAGAATAAGCCATTTATCCCGACTCTCTGGTATCTGTTCGTTAGCTAATCCTCTATCCATGCTAATATATAACACCTGTGAACTTATCCTTTTTTGGCGTGGAAGCAAGTCATCCTCGTTTTGAGGGACTGCCTATGATAATGCGAGCGTTAGAGCTTAGCGACCGGGCGCGCAGCTTTTAGCGTCAGACAGGAAATTAATTCGAGGCTCACCGGGGCTGCAAACCAGTAGCGCCTGGCTGCTGACGATCGCTCCGATCATGATGTATTCCTGGTTCAACGCGCGCGCTTGAGTCCTGGTCGGTAAATTCAGTGCGTGCGCCTCATTGAGCGCCCACCAATAACAACATCTGGAAAAACAGTCAGTACAGGCTTGCAGAGTCGTTAACTGGTGGCTACTTAAAGGGATGAGAACATAAGTACATAAGAATTAGGAACAGGAGGTAGGCCATCTAGCCCCTCGAGCCAGCTCTGCCATTCAACAAGATCATGGCTGATCTGGCCGTGGACTCAGCTCCACTTACCCGCCCGCTCCCCATAACCCTTAATTCCCTTATTGGTTAAAAATCTATCTATCTGTGATTTGAATACATTCAATGAGCTAGCCTCAACTGCTTCCTTGGGCAGAGAATTCCACAGATTCACAACCCTCTGGGAGAAGAAATTCCTTCTCAACTGGTTTTAAATTGGCTCCCCCGTATTTTGAGGCTGTGCCCCCTAGTTCTAGTCTCCCCGACCAGTGGAAACAACCTCTCTGCCTCTATCTTGTCCATCCCTTTCATTATTTTAAATGTTTCTAAAAGATCACCCCTCATCCTTCTGAACTCCAACGAGTAAAGACCCAGCCTACTCAATCTATCATCATAAGTTAACCCCCTTATCTCCGGAATCAGCCTAGTGAATCGTCTCTGTACCCCCTCCAAAGCTAGTATATCCTTCCTTAAGTAAGGTGACCAAAACTGCACGCGGTACTCCAGGTGCGGCCTCACCAATACCCTGTACAGTTGCAGCAGGACCTCCCTGCTTTTGTACTCCATCCCTCTCGCAATGAAGGCTAACATGAGGAAGCGCTTCCCCTCAGAGATCACAGTCAGTGCACAGAGCATGGTGCGTGAGCCTCCGAGTTTGCAGTGGCAGACAGACATAACAGTACAGGTTGTAAACAAATGATTTTGAAAACTTTAATGGGTGCATTACTATGCTGGGCTTTTCTGATTTGGAGCTCCACGCATGCCCAATGTACCGACCAAATTTAATTATCATCCCCCCTAGTACTGGTGTGCAAAGGCTGATTTAGCGCCCCTGTCAGCTCTTCGACTGATTCTAATTAATTTCTGGGCAGGAGGCGCAAACTTTTTCAAGGCACTAAAAGTACCGCTCTGTCTGGATTAACGCCACAACAGAGGCATGACCGACTTTCTCCCCCAGGGAGTTTCCATTATAAATGTGGATATTGAAACTTATAATGGACTATAAAAATAAGAACAGAACATCCAGAAGATCTGCCTTTAAAAAGGGGGCTGAATTACATCTGCACACCCAGGTCTAATTGTGCTTTGGCCTCTAACCCCACTTCACCTGAGGACTACACTTGCTCTTGCCTCCCCGTGTGCAATGCCACTAGTTATTTTGCAAAATCGTTATAATCATTTACATCGTGCACAAGATAATAGCTGATTTTTTTTAAGTCATCAGGGTGGGGGGGGGGGGTTGTGCGGGTGCTGAAATCAAACCTCATTTCACCCATTTTTCAGGGGTGAAACAGGGCAAAAAGGCCTATTTCATGGAGCTATGTCCCATGCCCCAATGGCACATGAAATACTTTCAACACCATATTGGCTCAGGTGATATTTCAGGAATTTTTGGCAGCCACATCTGATTTAGCATTAGCCCCTTTCACATATACTAATAATGGTCCAAATTCCAAGTCAGATGCAGTTGGACCCAGTTTTAGACACATGGCACCGAGGGGTAATCAGACTTGTTATGTTAAAACTTAATTAATCCCATTCTGTTATTAGAAGTTTGGATGCTGTATTATAACACTTACTCTTCAGTATATAACCCTAATAAGCATGAAACAAATCATGGAAGATCCTGTACCAGTAGTAATGATACAGCCTTGGGACCACAAACACCTTGTAGGCAGGTCACCTCCCCTCTCCAGTGCCCTCAAGGCAGCTGCTGATGCATGTGTTTCCAGCTCTTTATTCGTATCCCATTAACAGACAGAAAGCCACAAAGAATATGGTCCTGGACAAAATTTAGTGCGTAACCTTGAGCAGTACTGATGGGCTGGGAATTTTCTTGGAGCTGCTCCTGTTCCCGTATCCTTGCCAGAAGCCCAGCCTTTGCATGTAAATGGCGCTTCTGCTATACTTCCAGAAACATTACTGTCGCAGCCCAAGAAAATCCCAACCATGATCTTTGGCTTTTAGATGATAGCCTTGTTGTTTTGAAATCATGCAAGATTTTAACATGTTAACCAGTCTGCAAATGCTCAGTTGCAACTCTGTATGCAGTTGATCTGAGTGAACAGCGCATGTGCAGGGCACTAAAAAAAGTCTTATTGATCATTATTTTGCTAATAGTTTCAAAACAAAATTGTCTAAGTTTAATTACATTATTTTAATCAGAATAATACAGAACAGAAGGAGCTGGCCGATTTGCCTGTGCCGATTGTTTGAAAAAGCTGTCCAATTAGCCTCACTCTCTCGGTTTTTTTCCCGTGGACCTGCAAGGGTTCTTTTTTCAAGTATTTATCCAATTCCTTTTGAAAGTTAATATTCAATCTGCTTCCATCACCCTTTAAGGCAGTGCATTCCAGATTATAACAACTCCTTACATAAAACAAAATTCTCCTCATCTCCCTGCTGGTTCGTTTGGCAGTTATCTTAAATCTGTATTCTTTGGTTACCGACCCTCATGCCAGTGGAAACAGTTTCTCCCTATCTACTGTTAGCATCCACTTCAATAACACAAAGGTGTTTATGCCCTTTCTCAGCGGTCTCTGAGTTCTCTCACTCTTGGCCATTTCTGAAGTTGTTTGACTGTTCTCTCCTTCTCTGTGCTTCGATGGATACCAACTATCTTATAAAGAATTACATAGAATTTACAGCACAGAACCAAGCTATTCAGCTCAATTGGTCTATTTTGGTGTTTATGCTTTACACGAGCCTCGTCCCATCCAATTTCATCTAACACTATCAGGCATCAATCTTTGGAGAAAGAAACAGAGTTAACGCTTCAGCGGTTGAAATTGCCCTGCGCCCTGATTGGGGGTGGGAACCAGATCGGGGCAGGACTTCCTGTGCCCGACGTGGAAGTCCCGCCCCGGCAGCTGAATTGGGCATATCTCCCCTCAAAGCAAGTGGAACGCAATCTCACGTGCTCCACTCCCTTGAGGGGCGATACTAGCAGTGCTAACGTGCTTCAATGCCTCTCCCCTTTGTTTAAAGGGGAGGGCCGCTGCACATTCTTCAAGGCCTCTAATGGCCTCCACCAGGGCAACATTGGACTGGGCCTGCAGCCCAGCACCCAAAACAGAGTGCCGGGCTGCACAATAGCAGCCCGACCACGCTAAATAACACGTATGATAGCCGACCCAAGAGTCGGTAAAAAATCTAAAATGGCAGCGCGGAGCACTGGCGACCACCTGTGAGCAGATGTCGGCCAACTTCGCGACCTGAAAAGCTGGTGATGATACCCACTCATGCCATCCTCATGGGGCAATATACCCCGCGGGGTGGAAAGGGGTTGGCGCATGACACTGAGGGGTTGCCATGCATGCCAGTTACATCCTCACCTCTTGGGTGGCGGCCTGGGGCCCTACGCGTGGGGTGCAGCGCTGCCGTGCCAGCACCTCTGCAACCCCCGGGCAATTTCCTGGGAGCTGGTAGCACCACCCACTCCCCTCCGGGTGAAAAGTGTTTTGTGACCTACTAGCGGCCCCCGGAGGCACTAACAGGCCTCGCAAAAAGAGGCAATTTCGCCCTCCAGATCTCCACAGATGCAACCTGAACTGCTAAGTATTTCCAGCATTTGCCTTTGTATTTTATATTTTAAGCATCTGCAGTATTTTGTCTTCTTATCTTCATATTCTTCCATTCCTTTCTCCCTCATGAAATTATCTAGTTTCCCCTTAAATGCATCTATAATATTGCTTCAAATGCAACAGAATTAAACACTGAATTCGGCTGGAAGACAAGATTTGCATTGGAGAAACAGCCAATGACCTAAAATCTTTAAAGCAGCAGCAGGGCTATAATTCTTGTCACTCTGCAACCTGACAAAACCATGAATAATTGTTCCTCCACAGAATTGTCATGTTTAATGGTTGTCTCATGTTTTCTTACACTCTGGAGAGCTGGCAAAACTGGTTACACCCTTTAAAAACAGCGCAGACAGGAGTAGTCTACAATTAAGTCCGTGTCCTTTTCATACCAGGTGTAGAACATTGAAAGGTTGAGATTATATAACAACTTCTGAGAGTCCAGCTCCTTAAATTTATCATCGTCATTTCACTTCCAAGATATGTCAGGGCCTCTGTGCACATTGGAGAGCATGTTATTGTTGCAAGTTACCATTCTCCATGTTCGGAAAACAGTTTTCTATCGTTTCTTTGTTGTTATAAGGGATAGTGACAGATGACGAGCTCCAAGTTAATAAACAGCATAATTAGAGCACAAGTTATAATTAGGATATATTTTGCTGCCAGTTTACAGCACAATATCATAGCTTCTATTTGATTATATAATAAATCCATAGTTTTTTTAAGAGGCAAAGGGGCTCCTCTCTTTTCTGTTCATTTCTATGCAAGCTTGTTAAATATATGATAATGTACACCAATTTTGTTTGAATTGATAGATTTGCCGTCAAAGTCAAACAATGAACACTTTAACAGCAGATTAATTATCTCACTTTCACCTTTGCAAAGGTTAAGCTGTTAGCGGTTCAGCAAAATAGGTCAGTTTAACGCCTCATTATTCACTATTAAAGCCTGCATTGAATGCATTTATTTACAGAGCATCCCAATTAAACTTGAAAGCCTGTTTACAATACATTCTTGCTTAAGGACAGCCAACGAGGCACAAAGCAGTTCAGGAGAAAAGAGTAGTTAACAGCACACGTAATCATCTTGTGCCAGTCTTGAATCTCTCCTCTCCATTCAATGCTTCTGTCATCAAAATCCTTGTGATCTTCTGCTATACTTATATGCCGGGGTGGCTGCTACTCTGATTTGCCCCACTTACAATGCAGAACAGATTTCAGAGCACTACTACTGGCACTGAAACAACGCTGAAAATGGTAAAACAGGCGGAGTAATATTGTTGCGTTCATGTTCAAGCGACATCATTGGAGTGGATGAAATCTGGAAGTCACGACACTGTCACTATTCACTTCATACCCAATAAACCTGTTAACAATCTGTGACCCACACACAATGCCCCATCTATGGCAGGGTGGGAGGGGCGGGGGGGGGAATGGAGGAGGGGTAAGGTCAGGAACATGGGCTGGGATGGAGTCAGGAACTTTGGCTGGGATGGGGTCAGGAACTTGGGCTGGGATGGGGTCAGGAACTTCAGCTGAGGGTATCAGGAACTTTGGCTGGGATGGCCCATGAGGTCCGTTGGGGAGAGAAGGGACATCCTTTTGTCCTCGGATGGGTGCTGTGTTTCACAGGGAGTTGAAGTACAAGCTTGGCAAGAGGTCAAGATGTAGAATCAGTTTGGGTGGAGGTAAGGAATAATAAGGGGAAGAAGTAATTGGTGGGCATAGTCTATAGGCTCCCAAACAGTAGCTACACTGTTGGATGGAGTATAAATCAAGAAATAATGGAGGCATGTAAAAAAGGAATGGCAATAATCATGGGCGATTTTAATCTTCATGTTGACTGGACAAATCAAATTGGTCAGGTTAGCCTTGAGGAATAATTCATAGAGTTTATCCAGGATAGTTTCCTTGAACAGTACGTTGCAGAACCAACCAGGGAGCAGGCTATCTTAGATCTGGTACTGTGTAATGAGACAGGATTAATAAATGACCTCCTAGTAAAGGAACCTCATATATTTCATAGCTCTCAACAAAAATATATTCCAATGAGATGGAAAGACTTTAAGAGAAGGGATAACCATCCGTGGCTCACTAAGGAAATAAGGGATGGTATCAAATTGAAAACAAGGGCATACAAAGTAAGATTAATGGGAGACCAGAGGGTTGGGAAAATTTTAAAAACCAGCAAAAAAACGACTAAAAAATTAATAGAGAGGGAAAATAGATTATGAAAGTAAATTAGCAAGAAATATAAAAACAATTAGTAAGGGTTTCTATAGATATATAAAAAGGAAGAGAGTGGCTAAAGTAAATGTTGATCCCTTAGAGGATGACACTGGGAATTAATAATCATCATCATCATAGGCAGTCCCTTGAAACGAGGATGACTTGTTTCCACGCCAAAAAAAGGATGAGTTCACAGGTGTTTCAATGAAGGACAAAATATTCCAGGTCCTGAACTACATCCGGAGGAGTGGAAGATGCCTATGCATGGATTTTTTTAATGGGGAACAGGGAAATGGCAGAGACTTTGAACAAATATTTTGTATCGATCTTCATGGTAGAAGATACTAAAAACATCCCAATATTGGATAATCAAGGGGCTATTGGGAGGGAGGTACTTAAAACAATCACTGTCACTAAAGAAGAAGTACTCAGTAAAATAATGGGACTAAAGGCAGACAAGTCCCCTGGACCTGATGGTTTTCATTCTAGGGTCTTAAAAGAAGTGGCTGCAGAGATAGTGGATGCATTGGTTGTAATCTACCAAAATTTCCTGGATTCTGGGGAGGTCCCAGTGGATTGGAAAACCGCAAATGTAACGCCCCTATTTAAAAAAGGAGGCAGACAAAAAGCAGGAAACTATAGACCAGTTAACCTAACATCTGTTGTTGGAAAAATGCTGGAGCCCATTATTAAGGAAGCAGTAGCGGGACATCTGGAAATGCAAAATTTAGTCAAGCAGAGTCAGCATAGATTTATTTATGAAAGGGAAATCATGTTTGACAAATTTGCTGGAGTTCTTTGAGGATGTAACGAGCAGGGTGGATAAGGGGGAACCAGTGGATGTGGTGTATTTGGATTTCCAGAAGGCATTCGATAAGGTGCCACATAAAAGGTTACTGCACAAGATGAAAGTTCACGGGGTTGGGGGTAATATCTTAGCATGGATAGAGGATTGGCTAACTAACAGAAAACTGAGAGTCGGGATAAATGGGTAATTTTCCAGTTTGCAAGCGGTAACTAGTCGGGTGCCACAGGGATCGGTACTGGGGCTTCAACTATTTACAATCTGTATTAATGATTTGGATGAAGTGACAGAGTGCAATGTAACCAAGTTGGCTGATGATACAAATAGTGAGGAGGTCACAAAAAATCTGCAAAGGGATATAGGGCCTAAGTTTCCCTAAAAAAAATAATGGCACTCACCTACCTGGATGCCTGTTTTTATTTGGCCCCTCAGCACCGAAAATAAAAAAACAAAGTTTCCTTCCACCATGTGCACCTTCTAGTGCTGGTGCTACCTGAGCTGAACTGGCAGAGCATGGCTTCAAGTGTGCGCTGGAACCGCACAGTGCATGCACTCCAGAAAAAAAAATGGGCAAGTAATTAAGCGTGTGCAATTAATTAATTTTTTTTTAAACGCACGGTGCATGCGTGTTGTGCATGCGCACAAAAAAAGAATAACCGCAGGGCCAAGCAGGGGCGGGGGAGCTTCGGCTGGGGGCTAGCAGCGGTTGCAGTCAAGGAGGAGAAATGGCAGAAGGATGTCCTTGCTGCTCACAGAAGAAAACTTCATTTTTCCAGCCTCTTTGAAAATCCTGGTGGACGTCTCAGAAGATGAAATCTGGTCAATTAACTAGGAAGAATTTTTGAAGATTTTGGTTGATTTTGGGACCCAGAAACATTAATGTAAAAAGATTAATTTTTTAAAATTTTATGGCCTGAATGCAGTTTAACATCGCAGGAGCAGCATTATTGGTAAGTTTTCATTTAACATTTTTATTTTTATACTTACTTACAGGTAATGTAGTATTTTAATTGTGTTAAAAGTTAAAGTATTAACGAGGGAGTTCATTCGGTCAAGGATAGGAGTGGGCCAGCGGGTTTCTCCAACTGAAGGTAAGGCTTTTTCCTATGGTCATTATAGGGTCTGTGCGCCGGGTTAAAAATTTTTGTAGGATGGAAACTTGGCCTTAAGCCCAGAAATGGCGCAGGAAACTTCTTCACAGGTACACCAGCGCCAGAATGTATGGTGCCAAACATTCTGCCGCTGGTAGTACATGTCGGCGCCCAACACTGGGGAATCTTTGAACTGGGCTTTCGTGCTTAAAACTCATTGGGTGCCAAATAAACGGCGCCCAGTGCTGAGGAAAAGTTCAGCCATAGACAGGCTAAGTGACTGGGTAAACATTTGGCAGATGGAATATAATGTGAGAAAGTGCAGAGAAGGAGCAACTAGCTGGAGCTGCAGCAGAAGCAGGAAGTAAACAAAAAAGTAAAAAGTAATCGAAGTGTGACGTCACAGCCAAGAGGGTAAGTGATTGGCTGGCTGATTGGTGAGTAGTTTTACTTTTCTCTTTATCTTGTTTCTTTTTCTTATCAGTAGGAAACCTTTGACATTGTTGCCAAATTAAGTAATTTAAGGGTTAAGTCATGCCAGTTGAGCACAGCGCCATGCCATGCTCCTCCTGTACTGTGTGGGAAATCAGGGACACTTCTAGTGTCCCTGACTATTATGTGTGCGGGAAGTGTGTCCAGGTGCAGCTCCTGACAAACCGCATTGCAGAACTGGAACTGCTTGTGGATTCATTCTGGAGCATCTGCGATGCTGAGGATGTCATGGATAGCACGTTTAGAGAGTTGGTCACACCGCAGGCACAGGGTACAAAGGCAGATAGTGAATGGGTGACCATCAGGCAGAGCAGTAGTAGGAAGGTAGTGCAGGAGTCCCCTGCGGTCATATCCCTCCAAAACAGATACACCACTTTGGATACTGTTGGGAGAGATGGCTCATCAGGGGAAGTCAGCAACAGCCAAGTTCATGGCACCATGGGTGGCTCTGCTGCACAGGAGGGCAGGAAAAAGATTGTGAGAGCTATAGTGGTAGGGGACTCTATTTTAATGGGAATAGATAGGCGTTTCTGTAGCTGCAAACGAGATTCCAGGATGGTATGTTGCCTCCCTGGTGCAAGGGTCAAGGATGTCTCAGAGTGGCTGCAGGGCATTCTGGAGGGGGAGGGTGAACAGCCAGTTGGAGTGGTGCATATAAGTACAACGATATAGGTAAAAAGCAGGATGAGGTCCTACAAGCCGAATTTAGGGAGCTAGGAGTTAAATTAAAAAGTAGGACCTCAAAGTTGTAATCTCAGGATTGCTACCAGTTCCACATGCTAGTCAGAGTAGAAATAGCAGGATAGCTAAGATGACTACATGGCTTGGAACCGGTTCTGGGGGAGGTAGGACCAGTACAAACCAGACGCTCTGCACCTGGACAGGACTGGAACCGATGTCCTAGGGGGAGTGTTTGCTCATGCTGTTGGGGAGGATTTAAATAGGACAGGGGGATGGGAACTTATGCAGAGAGACAGAGGGAAGTAAAAGGACGTCAGAAGCAAAAGGTAGAAAGGAGAAAAATAAAAGTGGAGGGCAGAAAAATCAAAGACAAAGATCAAATAGGGCCACATTACAGCATAATTCTAAAAGGATAAAGAGTGTTTAAAAAAAAAAACAAGCCTGAAGGCTCTGTGTCTCAATACGAGGAGCATTCGTAATAAGGTGGATGAATTAACTGCACAGATAGCGGTAAACGGATATGATGTAATTGGGATTACGGAGCCATGGCTCCAGGGTGACCAAGACTGGGAACTCAACATCCAAGGGTATTCAATATTCAGGAAAAATAGACAAAAAAAAAAAGGAGGTGGGGGTAACATTGCTGGTTAAAGAGGAGATTAACGCTATATTAAGGAAGGACATTAGCGTGGATAAGGTGGAATCTGTATGGGTAGAGCTGCGGAACAACAAAGGGCAGAAAACGCTAGTGGGAGTTGTGTACAGACCACCAAACAGTCATAGTGAGGTTGGGGATGGCATCAAACAGGAAATTAGGGATGCGTGCAATAGAGGTACAGCAGTTACCATGGGTGATTTTAATCGACATATAGATTAGGCTAACCAAACTGGTAGCATACGGTGGAGGAGGATTTCCTGGAGTGTATAAGGGATGGTTTTCTAGACCAACATGTCAAGGAAACAACTAGAGAGCTGACCATCCTAGACTGGGTGTTGTGTAATGAGAGAGGATTAATTAGCAATCTTGTTGTGCGAAGCCCCTTGGGGAAGAGTGAACATAATATGGTAGAATTTTTCATTAAGTTGGGGAGTGACACAGTTAATACAGAGACTAGAGTCCTGAACTTAAAGAAAGGTAACTTCGACGGTATGAGACATGAATTGGCTAGGATAGACTGGCGAATGATACTTAAAGGGTTGATGGTGGATAGGCAATGGCAGACATTTAAAGATCACATGGATGAACTTCAACAATTGTACATCCCTGTCTGGCGTAAAAATAAAATGGGGAAGTGGCTCAACCGTGTCTTACAAGGGAAATTAAGGATAGTGTTAAATTCAAGGATGAAGCATATAAATTGGCCAAAAAAAAGCAGATCTGAGGACTGGGAGAAATTTAGAATTCAGCAGAGAAGGACAAAGGGTTTAATTAGGAGGGGGAAAATAGAATATGAGAGTAAACTTGCAGGGAACAGAAAAACTGACTGCAAAAGCTTCTACAGATACGTGAAGAGAAAAAGATTAGTGAAGACAAATGTAGGTCCCTTACGGTCAAAATCAGGTGATGTCATAATGGGGAACAAAGAAATGGCAGACCAATTGAACAAATACTTTGGTTCTGTCTTCACAAATAATCTTCCGGAAATACTAAGGGACGAGGGTCTAGCAAGAAGGAGGAACTAAAGGAAATCCTTATTAGTCAGCAAATTGTGTTCGGGAAATTCATGGGATTGAAGGCCGATAAATACCCAGGGCCTGATAGTCTGCATCCCAGATACTTCAGGAAGTAGCCCTAGAAATAGTGGACGCTTTGGTGGTCATTTTCCAACATTCTATAGACTCGGGATCAGTTCCTATGGACTGGAGGATAGCTAATGTAACACCACTTTTTAAAAAAGGAGGGAGAGAGAAAACAGGGAATTATAGACCGGTCAGCCTGACATCGGTGGTGGGGAAAATGTTAGAATCAATTATTAAAGATGTAATAGCAGCACATTTGGAAAGCAGTGACAGGATCGGTCTAAGTCAGTATGGATTTATGAAAGGGAAATCATGCTTGACAAATCTCCTAGAATTTTTTGAGGATGTAACTAGTAGAGTGGACAAGGGGGAGTAGTGGATATGGTGTATTTAGATTTTAATCGGCTTTTGACAAGGTCCCACATAAGAGAGTATGCAAAATTAAAGCACATGGTATTGGGGTTAATGTACTGACGTGGATAGAGAACTGGTTGACAGACAGGAAGCAGTGGGTAGGAATAAACGGGTCCTTTTCAGAATGGCAGGCAGTGACTAGTGGGGTACCGCAAGGTTCAGTGCTGGGACCCCAGCTTTTTACAATATACATTAATGATTTAGACAAAGGAATTGAATGTAATATATCCAAGTTTGCAGATGACACTAAGTTGGGTGGCAGTGTGAGCTGTGAGGAGGATGCTAAGAGGTTGCAGGGTGACTTAGACAGGTTAGGTGAGTGGGAAAATAAATGGCAGATGCAGTATAATGTGGATAAATGTGAGGTTATCCACTTTGGTGGTAAAAACAGGAGGTCTGATTATTATCTGAATGGACAGCTTGGTAAAGGGGGAGGTGCAACGAGACCTGGGTGTCATGGTACCTCAGTCATTGAAAGTTGGCATGCAGGTGCAGCAGGCAGTGAAGAAGGCAAATGGCATGTTGGCCTTCATAGCAAGAGGATTCGAGTATAGGAGCAGGGAGGTCTTACTACAGTTGTACAGGGCCTTGGTAAGGCCACACCTTGAATATTGTGTACAGTTTTGGTCTCCTAATCTGAGGAAGTACATTCTTGCTATTGAGGGAGTGCAGCGAAGGTCCACCAGACTGATTCCCGGGATGACAGGACAGACATATGAAGAAAGAGTGGATCGACTAGGCTTGTATTCAATGGAATTTAGAAGAATAAGAGGTGATCTCATAGAGACATATAAAATTCTGATGGGATTGGACAGGTTACATGCAGAAATAATTTTCCTGATGTTGGGAAGTCCAGAACCAGGGGTCACAGTGTCAGGATAAGGGTTAAACCATTTAGGATCGAGATGAGGAGAAACTTTTTCACTCAGAGCGTTGTGGGCATGTGGAATTCTCTACCACAGAAAACTGTTGGGGCCAGTTCATTAGATATATTCTAAAGGGGATTAGTTGTGGCCCTCATGGCTAAAGGGATCAAGGGGTGTGGAGAGAAAGCAGGAATGGGGTACTGAAGTTGCATGATCAGCTATGATCATATTGAATGGTGGTGCAGGCTCAAAGGGCCGAATGGCCTACTCCTGCACCTATTTTCTATGTTTCTATGTTTCTATCCACTTTGCCAGAAAAAATAGAAAAGCAAATTATTATTTAAATGGAGAAAAATTTGAAATGCTGTAGTACAGAGCAACCTGGAGGTCCTTGTACCTAAACCACATAAAGTTAGTATGAAGTTACAGCAAGTAATCAGGAAGGCAAATGGAATGTTGGCCTTTATTGCAAGGGGAATGGAGTATAAAACTGTGTACTGCATGGGAGCTGGGCCAGCATCCCCGTTGAAATGCAAGAGCCAATCAAGCCATTCCAGCGGCGAAAGGACAAGCTGTCCATTCAGGCAGACTGCCTGTTGTGGGGTAACCACGTAGTGCTACCAAAAAAGGGCAGGGAGACATTCATCTCGGATCTCCACAGCACACACCCGGGTATAGTAATGATGAAAGTGATAGCCAGATCCCACGTGTGGTGGCCCGGTATCGATTTGACTTAGAGTCCTGTGTGCGGCAATGCAGCATATGTGCTCAGTTGAGCAACGCGCCCAAAGAGGCACCACTAAGTTTGTGGTCCTGGCCCTCCAGATCATGGTTGAGGATCCATGTCGACTATGCGGGCCCATTTCTCGGTAAAATGTTCCTGGTGGTGGTGGATGCTTTTTCAAAATAGATTGAATATGAAATAATGTCAGGAAGCACCACCACCGCCACCATTGAAAGCCTGAGGGCCATGTTTGCCACCCACGGCCTGTCTGACATACAGGTCAGTGACAACGGGCCATGTTTCACCAGTGCCGAATTTAAAGAATTCATGACCCGCAATGGGATCATACATGTCACCTCGGCCCCATTTAAACCAGCCTGCAATGGGCAGGCAGAGTGGGCAGTACAAACCATCAAACTGAGCCTTAAACGAGTCACAGAAGGCTCACTCCAAACCTGCCTGTCCCGAGTACTGCTTGTCATATATCTTACATTATTATATATAACTGTATCCTACGAAATGAATTTAAGGAGCTAGGAGCTAAATTAAAAAGTAGGACCTCAAAAGTAGTAATCTCGGGATTGCTACCAGTGCCACGTGCTAGTCAGAGTAGGAATCGCAGGATAGCGCAGATGAATACGTGGCTTGAGCAGTGGTGCAGAAGGGAGGGATTCAAATTTCTGGGACATTGGAACCGGTTCTGGGTGAGGTGGGACCAGTACAAACCAGACGTTCTGCAGCTGGGCAGGACCGGAACCAATGTCCTAGGGGGAGTGTTTGCTAGTGCTGTTGGGGAGGAGTTAAACTAATATGGCAGGGGGATGGGAACCAATGCAGGGAGACAGAGGGAGACAAAAAGGAGGCAAAAGCAAAAGACAGAAAGGAGATGAGGAAAAGTGGAGGGCAGAGAAACCCAAGGCAAAGAACAAAAAGGGCCACTGTACAGCAAAATTCTAAAAGGACAAAGGGTGTTAAAAAAACAAGCCTGAAGGCTTTGTGTCTTAATGCAAGGAGTATCCGCAATAAGGTGGATGAATTAACTGTGCAAATAGATGTTAACAAATATGATGTGATTGAGATTACGGAGACGTGGCTCCAGGATGATCAGGGCTGGGAACTCAACATCCAGGGGTATTCAACATTCAGGAAGGATAGAATAAAAGGAAAAGGAGGTGGGGTAGCATTGCTGGTTAAAGAGGAGATTAATGCAATAGTTAGGAAGGACATTAGCTTGGATGATGTGGAATCTATATGGGTAGAGCTGCAGAACACCAAAGGGCAAAAAACGTTCGTGGGAGTTGTGTACAGACCTCCAAACAGTAGTCGTGATGTTGGGGAGGGTATCAAACAGGAAATTAGGGGTGCATGCAATAAAGGTGCAGCAGTTATAATGGGTGACTTTAATATACACATAGATTGGGCGAGCCAAACTGGAAGCAATACGGTGGAGGAGGATTTCCTGGAGTGCATAAGGGATGGTTTTCTAGACCAATATGTCGAGGAACCAACTAGCGGGGAGGCCATCTTAGACTGGGTGTTGTGTAATGAGAGAGGATTAATTAGCAATCTCATTGTGCGAGGCCCCTTGGGGAAGAGTGACCATAATATGGTGGAATTCTGCATTAGGATGGAGAATGAAACAGTTAATTCAGAGACCATGGTCCAGAACTTAAAGAAGGGTAACTTTGAAGGTATGAGGCGTGAATTGGCTAGGATAGATTGGCGAATGATGCTTAAGGGGTTGACTGTGGATGGGCAATGGCAGACATTTAGAGACCGCATGGATGAATTACAACAATTGTACATTCCTGTCTGGCGTAAAAATTAAAAAGGGAAGGTGGCTCAACCGTGGCAATCGAGAGAAATCAGGGATAGTATTAAAGCCAAGGAAGTGGCATACAAATTGGCCAGAAATAGCAGCGAACCCGAGGACTGGGAGAAATTTAGAACTCAGCAGAGGAGGACACAGGGTTTGATTAGGGCAGGGAAAATGGAGTACGAGAAGAAGCTTGCAGGGAACATTAAGGCGGATTGCAAAAGTTTCTATAGGTATGTAAAGTGAAAAAGGTTAGTAAAGACAAACGTAGGTCCCCTGCAGTCAGAATCAGGGGAAGTCATAACGGGGAACAAAGAAATGGCAGACCAATTGAACAAGTACTTTGGTTCGGTATTCACTAAGGAGGACACAAACAACCTTCCAGATATAAAAGGGGTCAGAGGGTCTAGTAAGGAGGAGGAACTGAGGGAAATCTTTATTAGTCGGGAAATTGTGTTGGGGAAATTGATGGGATTGAAACATAGAAACATAGAAACATAGAAAATAGATGCAGGAGCAGGCCATTCAGCCCTTCTAGCCTGCACCGCCATTCAATGACTGAACATGAAACTTCAGTACCCCCTTCCTGCTTTCTCGCCATAACCCTTGATCCTCCGAGTAGTAAGGACTTCATCTAACTCCCTTTTGAATATATTTAGTGAATTGGCCTCAACTACTTTCTGTGGTAGAGAATTCCACAGGTTCACCACTCTCTGGGTGAAGTTTCTCCTCATCTCGGTCCTAAATGGCTTACCCCTTAGCCTCAGACTGTGACCCCTGGTTCTGGACTTCCCCAACATTGGGAACATTCTTCCTGCATCTAACCTGTCTAAACCCGTCAGAATTTTAAACGTTTCTATGAGGTCCCCTCTCATTCTTCTGAACTCCAGTGAATACAAGCCCAGTTGATCCAGTCTTTCTTGATAGGTCAGTCCCGCCATCCCGGGAATCAGTCTGGTGAATCTTCGCTGCACTCCCTCAATAGCAAGAATGTCCTTCCTCAAGTTAGGAGACCAAAACTGTACACAATACTCCAGGTGTGGCCTCACCAAGGCCCTGTACAACTGTAGCAACACCTCCCTGCCCCTGTATTCAAATCCCCTCGCTATGAAGGCCAACATGCCATTTGCTTTCTTAACCGCCTGCTGTACCTGCATGCTAACCTTCAATGACTGATGTACCATGACACCCAGGTCTCGTTGCACCTTCCCTTTTCCTAATCTGTCACCATTCAGATAATAGTCTGTCTCTCTGTTTTTACCACCAAAATGGATAACCTCACATTTATCCACATTATGCTTCATCTGCCATGCATTTGCCCACTCACCTAACCTATCCAAGTCACTCTGCAGCCTAATAGCATCCTCCTCGCAGCTCACACTGCCACCCAACTTAGTGTCATCCGCAAATTTGGAGATACTGCATTTAATCCCCTCGTCTAAATCATTAATGTACAATGTAAACAGCTGGGGCCCCAGCACAGAACCTTGCGGCACCCCACTAGTCACTGCCTGCCATTCTGAAAAGTACCCGTTTACTCCTACTCTTTGCTTCCTGTCTGACAACCAGTTCTCAATCCACGTCAGCACACTACCCCCAATCCCATGTGCTTTAACTTTGCACATTAATCTCTTGTGTGGGACCTTGTCGAAAGCCTCCTGAAAGTCCAAATATACCACATCAACTAGTTCTCCTTTGTCCACTTTACTGGAAACATCCTCAAAAAATTCCAGAAGATTTGTCAAGCATGATTTCCCTTTCACAAATCCATGCTGACTTGGACCTATCATGTCACCATTTTCCAGATGCACTGCTATGACATCCTTAATAATTGATTCCATCATTTTACCCACTACTGAGGTCAGGCTGACCGGTCTATAATTCCCTGTTTTCTCTCTCCCTCCTTTTTTAAAAAGTGGGGTTACATTGGCTACCCTCCACTCCATAGGAACTGATCCAGAGTCAATGGAATGTTGGAAAATGACTGTCAATGCATCCGCTATTTCCAAGGCCACCTCCTTAAGTACTCTGGGATGCAGTCCATCAGGCCCTGGGGATTTATCGGCCTTCAATCCCATCAATTTCCCCAACACAATTTCCCGACTAATAAAGATTTCCCTCAGTTCCCCCTCCTTACTAGACCCTCTGACCCCTTTTATATCCGGAAGGTTGTTTGTATCCTCCTTAGTGAATACCGAACCAAAGTACTTGTTCAATTGGTCTGCCATTTCTTTGTTCCCCGTTATGACTTCCCCTGATTCTGACTGCAGGAGACCTACGTTTGTCTTTACTAACCTTTTTCTCTTTACATACCTATAGAAACTTTTGCAATCCACCTTAATGTTCCCTGCAAGCTTCTTCTCGTACTCCATTTTCCCTGCCCTAATCAAACCCTTTCCAGGCTGATAAATCCCCAGGGCCTGCTGGACTGCATCCCAGAGTACTAAAGGAGCTGGCCTTGGAAATAGCGGATGCATTGACAGTCATTTTCCAACATTC
Organism: Pristiophorus japonicus; assembly: GCF_044704955.1. Taxonomy (NCBI): domain Eukaryota; kingdom Metazoa; phylum Chordata; class Chondrichthyes; family Pristiophoridae; genus Pristiophorus; species Pristiophorus japonicus. The sequence continues at coordinate 337,793,373 of NC_091978.1, read as the reverse complement.
CATTGACTCTGGATCAGTTCCTATCGAGTGGAGGGTAGCCAATGTAACCCCACTTTTTAAAAAATGAGGGAGAGAGAAAACAGGGAATTATAGACCGGTCAGCCTGACCTCAGTCGTGGGTAAAATGATGGAATCAATTATTAAGGATGTCATAGCAGCGCATTTGGAAAATGGTGACATGATAGGTCCAAGTCAGCATGGATTTGTGAAAGGGAAATCATGCTTGACAAATCTTCTGGAATTTTTTGAGGATGTTTCCAGTAAAGTGGACAAAGGAGAACCAGTTGATGTGGTATATTTGGACTTTCAGAAGGCTTTTGACAAGGTCCCACACAAGAGATTAATGTGCAAAGTTAAAGCACATGGGATTGGGGGTAGTGTGCTGACGTGGTTTGAGAACTGGTTGTCAGACAGGAAGCAAAGAGTAGGAGTAAATGGGTACTTTTCAGAATGGCAGGCAGTGACTAGTGGGGTACCACAAGGTTCTGTGCTGGGGCCCCAGCTGTTTACATTGTACATTAATGATTTAGACGAGGGGATTAAATGTAGTATCTCCAAATTTGCGGATGACACTCAGTTGGCTGGCAGTGTGAGCTGTGAGGAGGATGCTATGAGGCTGCAGAGTGACTTGGATAGGTTAGGTGAGTGGGCAAATGAATGGCAGATGAAGTATAATGTGGATAAATGTGAGGTTATCCACTTTGGTGGTAAAAACAGAGAGACAGACTATTATCTGAATGGTGACAGATTAGGAAAAGGGGAGGTGCAACGAGACTTGGGTGTCATGGTACATCAGTCATTGAAGGTTGGCATGCAGGTACAGCAGGCGGTTAAGAAAGCAAATGGCATGTTGGCCTTCATAGCGAGGGGATTTGAGTACAGGGGCAGGGAGGTGTTGCTACAGTTGTACAGGGCCTTGGTGAGGCCACACCTGGAGTATTGTGTACAGTTTTGGTCTCTTAACTTGAGGAAGGACATTCTTGCTATTGAGGGAATGCAGCGAAGAATTACCAGACTGATTCCCGGGATGGTGGGACTGACCTATCAAGAAAGATTGGATCAACTGGGCTTGTATTCACTGGAGTTCAGAAGAATGAGAGGGGACCTCATAGAAACGTTTAAAATTCTGACGGGTTTAGACAAGTTAGATGCAGGAAGAATGTTCCCAATGTTGGGGAAGTCCAGAACCAGGGGTCACAGTCTAAGGATAAGGGGTAAGCCATTTAGGACCGAGATGAGGAGAAACTTCTTCACCCAGAGAGTGGTGAACCTGTGGAATTCTCTACCACAGAAAGTAGTTGAGGCCAATTCACTAAATATATTCAAAAGGGAGTTAGATGAAGTCCTTACTACTCGGGGGATCAAGGGGTATGGCGAGAAAGCAGGAATGGAGTACTGAAGTTTCATGTTCAGCCATGAACTCATTGAATGGCGGTGCAGGCTTGAAGGGCTGAATGGCCTGCTCCTGCACCTATTTTCTATGTTTCTATATTTCTATAAAAGCAGGGAAGTCCTGCTAAAACTGTACAGGGTATTCGTGAGGGCACACCTTGAGTACTGCGTACAGTTTTGGTCTCCTTATTTAAGGATGCAAATACTTGCATTGGAAGCAGTTCAGATAAGGTTCATTCGGTTGATTCCCGAGATGAAGGGGTTGACTTATGAAGAAAGGTTGAGCAGGTTGGGCCTGTACTCATTGGAGTTCAGAAGAATGAGAGGCGATCTTATTGAAACATATAAGATAATGAGGGGGCTCGACAAGATAGTTGCAGAGAGGATATTTCCACTCATGGGGCAATCTAGAACTATGGGGCATAGTTTCAGAATAAGGGGGTTTCCCATTTAGAACTGAGATGAGGAGCAATTTTTTCTCTCAGTGTTGTAAATCTGTGGAATTCTTTGCCCCAGAGTGGTGTGGAGGCTGGGCCATTCAATGTATTTAAGGTGGGGATAGACAGGTTTTTGAGTGATAAGGGAGTAAAGGGTTATAGAGAGTGGGCAGGGAAGTGGAGCTGAGCCCATGATCAGATCAGCCATGATTTTATTGAATGGCGGAGCAGGCACAAGTGGCCAAATGTCCTACTCCTGCTCCTATTTCATATGTTCTAATGTTAATGCCAGCACCTGGTTTCAGTTTAGCAAGAAATTTAATGACCTCACCACATATGTTAAGGTCAGAAACCCCATTCACATGTCTCATTGTTTCAATTCTGTAGTATATGAACTGCAGCCTTACCTTCGTACAGTCTGTCATTTTCTTGATGACTTCCCATGGTTGTTGGGTTCACTAGCTTTCTGCTATTCCACACATTCTAAAAAGTGATTTCAATCGAAAAGAAAATTGGCATGGCGTATAACAGCCCAGTAGCGCCTGTTTTACTCCCATGCTGAAATTGAAAACTCCAGCAGATATGTCGAATGGAAAAGATCCATTTCCAATGCTTGAAGAGGAGGAGAAGCAAGAAAATGATGCTGGAACTTCCAAAAAAGAGGATAGAATTTGCAACACCCAACATCGATGAGCAGAGTTGTCAAGAAATACAGAAAGGAAGAGAGTCTGACACAATGACACATCCAAGAAGGCAGAGGTCATCGAATAAGCCATCTATGAAAGAAAAAGGGACAAAGCCAAATTGATACGCACTTAAATTTATCAATCTCTGAGCCAATATGCGATTGGAGTGTCTCAATAACTCAAGGCACAGAAAATGTCAATATTGCTGTGCAATCTATTTTACAAAAGCTTCAAATAATATTACTTTTTAAGTATTGTATGCAAGTAGCCTGAGCGCAGTTAGCCAAAATAATTAACTTTAGAATCAATCTGCTGACTGCACCGATCTGAAACCAGCCACCCTCCTCCTCACAGCTCGAAGATATTGCTAATCAAATGTCCTTTAAATAATCTGTCAGGCAGTCTGGTGGGATTGACAAGTCAGCCTCACAAATAATGTGGCTGATATTTCACTTCACTTGGAACCTCCAGCTTTGGATGTTCCTTTCACTCCTTCTGAGTTGCGCAGTTATACAATTTGGCCTGGAGTTTTCGTTCGGTTGTGCTGGTAGCTCCAGCACAATTCTCACAAAATCGACCAAACCAATGCAAAAGTTCAAGGAATTTCCAGACTAAATTATGTCCAGTGCAAATCAGTTTCCCCGACCTTTTGCATTGGTTTAAAAAACACATCACTCTCGAAGCCGGTTCCGCCCACATAACTGGCCAGCCCCCAGATCACATTAATCACCATGGCAAGTTTCTGCTAATTGCGCCTGTTTGTAGGCCCTTGAGGAGACTCCAAAAATAAAGATGTCAGACACTAATAGGCACCTTTTTTAAAAACTGTTCATTATATAATTTTTAAGTGTACTAAGAAACTGACAACTGTACACCAATCAATCTATAAATGGTTCTATGCAGTCTTTTAAAAGTTATTTTCAGTTTTTTTAAATTCGGGTTGCTCACAGATGGTGGACTAGACAATCGCATTAAAGGTGCTTATTTTTTGTGATAAACCCATTTTCAGCTGTATTAATAAAACTGCACCAGATTACCATTCTTAAATATAGAAACAAATATTTTTTAATGCTAAATTTTAAAAAGAAACATTATGTTCTAAAACAGTGCCCAATTGCGCTGGTTCAGGGAAGATTTTATGTTTGAGCAGAAACCTGAGCAAAAAATTCACTTTGCAAAACTAGCACAATTTTGAGCACAAGTTGTGCCTGGATTGCTGATTGCACCCAAAGCAGAAACTCTTGGCCAAAGTATTGTTATCTTCACATAACAAAAACAACTCTCTGAGCACCTCAGACATGTTTACTCTCCTCGGCATTGTGGAACTCTATGGGTCACCAAAGAGTGTACTTGTTGAGTCGCCCTCTTCCTGGCTTGATACATCAAACAACAACAACAACAACTTGTATTTATATAGCACCTTTAACGTAGTGAAATGTACCAAGGCGCTTCACAGGAGTGGTACGATACCAAGCCAGACCAGGTACGATATTTGCTGAAATAGTTTAATCTCAGCCAATCCAGCATTTGCGACAATTGGCCTGCAAGCTGCTGGGTGAGGGATTTGTTCCTGAGCACTATCCAGACATCCTTTGCTGGAAAATGCATGCATGTGGATGTCAAGTAAAGACAGGTTCAGGCGCATTGGTGATGCCCTCCACTGTCACATATAGTCTGGTGACATTTACTGTTCACATTCACACATGACGAACTGCTGCTTGGTCAAGGTACCTGAGGGTAGGAGGCATCCATGGAGCCATATCCCAGTGAGAGTCAGTGGGGGGTGAAATTCGACCGCCAGCAGTGCAAAGCGTGTGACACCTGTCCGATTTTCTTTTAACATTTAAATGAAAAAGAAAACTAGGAGGGTTGTAAACCAGGCTGCCATTTCACTGTCGGTCTATTTCGCACTATCTGCCCAAGTTGAATATCACCCTCAGTACCTTTGAGAGAGGAGACGAGAAAATTGTGAAAACAAAAAAACAAACACCAATGATTAACCTGCTTATATCATTGTCTGAAATTTCAAATGATTGAAGAAGCAGCCTTTAAAGGTGGTTTTCAGTCAACATGCTTTTTCTAAACTTCTGCCAAAATGGATCTTCGGAACTAGGAGGAAAGAAGAAAGAATCAAAATAATGTGCTGCAAGATGGATCTGTGTCTGAACTAGCTGCCTGCATCAGCCATTATTTCACAGTGAATGATGATGAAGCCCTACGGTTGTACGATTCACAGCAAGTTCATACTCAGTTGTAAAATTGCAGATTAACTGTGAATAGGTAAGAGATTAACAGAGTGGAAGCTAGTAAAACTAAGTCCAAATATGATACAAACAGAACATGTTTAAAGCTTGTCAAAAAAGCACAAAATAACAGACTTTAGCTTATTCTAATAATATTTGATGTGCTGATCGAGGTGTGGTGTTCATCACATCTTGGTTAACTATTATGTGAAAATTGCTGAGTAAATTTTCCACACATGATCCCGATTTTTTATTTTGCAGCATCAGTGGCACAATATTCTTGGAGACTGATTCATAAAAGACTTGCATTTATAAGAATATAAGAAATAGGAACAGGAGTCGGCCATACAGCCCCTCGAGCCTGCTCCACCATTCAATAAGATCATGGCTGATCTGACCATAGACTCAGCTCCACTTCCTCGCCCGCTCCCCATAACCCCTTATCCCCTTATCGGTCTATTTCAGTCTTAAATGTTTTCAATGTCCCAGCTTCCACAGCTCTCCAAGGCAGCAAATTCCACAGATTAACAACCATCTGAGAGAAGAAATTCCTCTTCATCTCTGTTTTAAATGGGCGACCCCTTATTCTAAGATCATGCCCTCTAGTTCTAGTCTCGCCCATCAGTGGAAACATCCTCTCTGCATCCACCTTGTCAAGCCCCCTCATAATCTTATACGTTTTGATAAGGTCACCTCTCATTCTTCTGAACTCCAATGAGTAGAGGCCCAACCTACTCAACCTTTCCTCATAAGTCAACCCCCTCATCCCCGGAATCAACCTTGTGAACCTTCTCTGAACTGCCTCCAAAGCAGGTATATCCTTTCGTAAATATGGAAACCAAAACTGCACACAGCATTCCAGGTGTGGTCCCACCAATATCTTATACAGCTGCAGCAAAACTTCCCTGCTTTTATACTCCATCCCCTTTGCAACAAAGGCCAAGATACCATTGGCCTTCCTGATCACTTGCTGTACCTGCATGCTATCTTTTTGTGTTTCATGCACAAGTACCCCCAGGTCCCACTGTACAGCGGCATTTTGAAATCTTTCTCCATTTAAATAATAACTTGCTCTTTGATTTTTTTTCTGCCAAAGTGCATGACCTCACACTTTCCAACATTATATTCCATCTGCCAAATTTAGCCTGTCTATGTCCTTTTGCAGATTTTTTGTGTCCTCCTCACACATTGCTTTTCCTCCCATCTTTGTATCGGCAGCAAACTTGTCTACATTACACTCAGTCCCTTCTTCCAAGTCGTTAATATAGATTGTAAATAGTTGGGGTCCCAGCACTGATCCCTGCGGCACCCCACTAGTTATTGGTTGCCAACCAGAGAATGAACCATTTATCCCGACTCTCTGTTTTCTGTTTGTTAGCCAATCCTCTATCCATGCTAATATGTTACCCCCAACCCTGTGAACTTTTATCTTGTGTAGTAACCTTTTATGTGGCACGTTGCCAAATGCCTTCTGGAAGTCCAAATACACCACATCCACTGGTTCACCTTTATCCACCCTGTTCGTTACATCCTTTTATATAGCGCCAGATGTCAGAAAGCACTTTACATCCAATAAATGACTGTGCAAACCAGTGAAGATTGTTATGCGCGCACTGAACACAATCTCACAAATGGCAATGAGAGAAATGGCCACGTAATCTGTTTTTGATGATGTTGGTTGAGAGAAGAATACTGGCCAGGACACAGCAAGAACTTCCTGCTCTTTGAATAGTGCATAAGATCTTTAGAATCCACTTGCAGTCACGTGGGACCATCTGAAGTGTGGCATGACTGACAATGCAGCATTAACAGTTGCACTGCAATGAGGTGTCCGCCTAGTTTATGAGCTCAAACGTCTGGCATGAGTCTCAAACCGATGTCTGACTCCGAGGTAAGGGTACTGCCAAGCTGAGCTAAGCTGATCAATTGTTCCTTATGAGAATGTGGCTGTATCTGTTGTCTTAAAGCTGTAGTGCATCACTGTTTAAAAAACAACTCTAAAGCATGTCTGAAAAGAAATCTGAAAAAAAGGGGCTGGAAATTTTGAGGGGATTCTCCCAATCTCCCACTGTCACTTCAGAAGGAGATTGGCAGGAACCCTGGAGAAAAGGTGTAAACAGCTGTGGCTGTTTATTCAGTTTCTGTGGGGGATTCTCTGAAGTTACTGTAGGATATCGGGAGAATCCCCATGGAGTTTGAGGGACAAGAATTCAATTCCATTCAATTTCTGAGATATAAGTGGGTATTTTAACTGGCAGTGTGATTCAGATGGGCAAGAGTGGGCAGGCAGCAAACCTGCAATCATCGGCAGCATAAGATACGGCTGCTATTAACCGCCAAGCCTCATTTTAATAGGATTGGCGAGCTCATGTCAGGCTGTCCCCAAGTTCTCAGTCTCTTCCCTGGAGCTCCTAGTGGAAGAAGTCAAAGCAAGGAGAGACTTTCTCTTTCCAAGAAATGGGAAGAAGATTCCAAAGATCTGCATACAGCAGACTTGGAAAACGGTGGCTAAACCTGTGAGTTCCCAGGAACATATTAAAATGATGGCCAAGAAAAGGCCGGCTGGTCCATCAAGCCTGGTCCACACAGTCAGGATGCCTTAAGCATCATGATTGATATAACCCTCCAGCCAGCAGCAGCCATGTAATCTCCTGGGACAAGCAAAAAAAACAGATCAAAAAACAAGCCTAATTTAGGTGGAAAATCTGTACACCATACTCCAGAAGTGGTCTAACCGGTGCTTTGTATAGCTGTAGCAAATCTTCCTCCCCTTTATATTCTAGCCCTCTAGCTAGAAAGGCTAACATTCCATTAGCCTTTTTCATTATTTTTTGCATCTGACCACTACATTTTAGTGATCTGTGTACATGAAAGTGGTAGTAGAGCTGTGGGAGTGGCACTGTTTGTACTCTCTCAGGATATCAGCATGTCTGCTCCCTCATCACCTCCTCAACCTATACCCGCCATGTTGCCAGAAAGCCAACTGGGCCAAACTGCCCCAGCAGCAGCCAAATTATTAGAGACTGCAGCCAGGCCCTCTCTGGCTTTTTTTAAGAATGGCAAAATGGGTTGGCACTTGAGTCAGAGAAATTCAAGGCAATTATTGTGTTTGGCATTAAATTATTCACCTTTTAATATTTGGCACTTTGGTCTGTGGTGTCTTTTCATAGCAATCTATGAGTCTGCATTGTCAATATGCCATTCATATGAAAATGGTTTCGGGGCCACAGCCGAGTTGAATTTCTCGGCCAACGTTCTTTATTGCAGGATTAAGGGAATGCTGAAGGCTGCAACAAGGATGGTTAATATACTGTGCATCGAGGTAACTTTTCGGGGAAGGGGAATGAGCAAGTCACCTGAAGCGATGTGCTTATCTCTGGCTACAAGGCGTTGTGCTGGCCTTTTTCCTCGCCTTCACCCAAGATTTCCCTGTCACATGATGACAGTTACTGTTGCTCTGCCTCCTCCAAATGCAATCTCTCTGGGTTTTCAGGTTGTGAAAGATGCACCACACTATAATGATGTGGGAGACTATTTCTGGAGTATATTGTGGGGAGCCCTCCGATCTATACAGACACATAAACCTTTGTTTTAAGTGTCCCATAGTCTCCATGATCATCAGGATGTTGCCATGTATCTGGATGTAGCTGATCTGTTCTGATGTTATGGATTGGAGGGGATAGCCCTTGTCCCCAAGAAGCCATCCTTGAACATTCCTGAAAGGGTGGAATAGGCTGGCGCGGGCTGAAGATGTCATGACAGCTGCCTGGGAACCTGTTGCATGATCCTGTTGTGGTGATCACAGACCAGTTGCACATTAATCGAGTGAAATCCCTTCCAATTGACAAAACCTCCTGCTGGTCTTCAGGTGCTTTGATGACTACACGAGGGAAGCCAGCCACTGCTCAAAATCCCAGAGCTCTATCATTTTGACTGTTGGCATCCATAGGGAAGGTAATCTATTGGCTGGCTCTGGTAAATCATCATAGGCAGTCCCTCGAAACGAGGATGACTTGCTTCCACGCCGAAAGCGGATGAGTTCACAGATGTTTCCATGATATTCCGATTCCCGAACTACATCCTGAAGGGTGGAAGATGCCTGTGCATGGATCTTTTTAATGTGTGATGGCCGTTGCACCCCAGCCACCACATGGGCTGGACAGAGCTAGGTCTTGGTCCAGTGGCAAGGATTAACCAAGGTGACTGGAGATCAGCTCTGCTGCTCCGACCTAGTGCGCACACATATCACAGTGTGGGCTGGCCCGTGCTGCCCCTGGGCCCTCACCTTTTCTGGGCCCCAAATTCTCCCCTCTCCTGGGCCCCAATCACATTCCTCTACGAACTCTTGCCGCTCCTTCACCCAACCTCACTGTTCCTGCTGTACCTGCCCGCTCTGGTAAATAGTGCATTGATGACATGCTTGATGCATTTGTGCACTGCAGACTGGCAGATATGGGAGTAGCACTCTGGAACGAACCTGAGGCAAAGAAGTTAAGGGTGTTTCTGACTTTGAAAGCCACTGATGAAGCATGGCCACCTGGTAAGTCTTGTTGCAAGAGGCTGTCGAGGTTTGCTACAGCCTGCCTGGAGAAGAGCTGCCTCCTCCTGCAGTGCTTCTCAGACACATCCACGGAACTCATTCTTAATTTGTAGACCTTATTGGGATGGATAAGGCCTATGAGCAGCCTCCTTCACCTGCTCTCTTCTAACAGATCCATCTGCTGCTTCTCCGAGTTGTTCCATGCGATGCTGCTGTTGCTCTTCCTCTTCCTCCATCCAAATCAATACAGCAAGAATGGCACCCATCATAAGCTTCGCGTGCTTATTCAGCGTGAGTAAAGCAAAATATTCAAAAACAAGCAATCTCCAAACTCAACTATTGATTGAAAACCAAAAAAGCACAATACCACTCAGATCCTTATGATCTGAATACCTGCAGGTCTTTAAATATTGCTTCCAGTGGCCCGCTGAAAACAATTCCGCCAGCTTTTACTCAGTGTGTGCAGCACTGAATGGGATTTCCGCTATTTCCTGTTAAAATTGCATTGGGGTCTTAATTTCATCATAGGACCTCGATTTTCATAAGGCGCCCGCGTGCTTCTGGCGGGTATCTCAGCCAATTAAAAATATTGCACGGTTAAGATGGCAACGCATGGGAATCAAGCGGAAATGGGGTGGTCAGTACTTCTAAGCTATTTTAACTGCGCATCTTCCCCGTTATCGCTGGGTGGGGTTAAAATCCCTTCGAGCATAAAACTTGCCTTCAACTGTGGAGCCATCAGTCATGTACTGACTGTCTTGCAGTGCTCATCCCAAACGCTCATTCTTCATGTGTGAGTATTGTTGAGCTGGCAATTTAGCTCACTGGAAGAGGGGCTTTGCAGACAAGTTCAAGACAGACTTCATTAACATTAAAGCACGTTTCTGCCAGCTTTTACTCAGTGTGTGCAGCACTGAATGGGATTTCCGCTATTTCCTGTTAAAATTGCATTGGGGTCTTAATTTCATCATAGGACCTCGATTTTCATAAGGCGCCTGCGTGCTTCTGGCGGGTATCTCAGCCTGGCAGAGGTTACTTCATAGCAATCATTTGTGCAAACCCGGATAGATTTTTTCCCCTCCCTATCCCGGGGCATGGAGACCAATTATAGCAATTCTAAAGATGGCGTGACTGAGCTCTGCGAATTCAACAAAGACTGAGAATATTTCATTCGAGTTCAAATCAAAAATATTTTCTGCTGCCTTATACAAGTCTTGCACTCCTGTTCACACATGTTTACTTTTTCATAGAGATTAATACCCAGAAGGAAAGACCGATCCCAGAAACTTGCATTATGGCATTTGTGGTTTTTCTTATCAAATTATAAAATATCCCAGAGCCTTTTGGAACTGCGCAAAAATAGGTTCTAAGAAATGAAGACTTCTCACTGCCTGGCATATTCAATGCCCATACACAAGATTCATGCCCATACAAACCTGTTGAACTAATACCATAGGCATATTGGAAATACCTTAACAAAGTATACAATATGTTTTTAAAGCCTCTTTTGTATCCACTGTCTGCAGTGGTCGTGTCTTTAAAAGTCATGGGAATAGATGTATTCTTTTTAAATCGGCTAATTATCTCCTACGGTTAGTTTGAAAACTGTGCATACAAAGATCTTGAATATCAGCCTAATAATTCCACTCACTTTTAAGGAGAACATATTTAGTTTTGTTGTACCATACATCAGCTGGGACAGGAGCAAAGATAAAACTGTAATGAACAGCATACACAACATATCCAAACTATTTTAAACAGGCATGCATACTCCACGTCCTTTAACTACTGCATGTACATGCCAATGACTGCATCTGACACCGACAGTGTCTTGAGAGCCCAGTCCGTGTGTTTGCGGATGAAAGTCAGCTCGGAATAAGCTTCTCTCCCATCAGTGCATGAGTTCTCCACTCCCCTCGCCCCAGCCCTCCTTCAGGTCCTAAATCCTACCTAAATTCTGTTAATGCTCCTCTAAGCCAAAGTGATTGACCATAACTCCATACTGTGAATAAGCATTCTTGTAAGATCAGGAATTCCAACACCTCCCCCCGCCGCCCCCCAGGATGCGGCTACGTTCAGTCACTTTGGCTAAGAATAACAGCATCAGATGCACTCAGGGAAAAAACCCCAATGAGGTTCTGCGGGTGGGAAAGGGAGAGGAGAGTGCCAACCTGAAGCAGGGAAGGCGAAAAGGGCCAGCATGAACTTGAGGAAGGAGGAACCGGAGAGTGCTAGCATGCACTAGGGGGGGGGGGGGGGGGGGGCAATGCTGTGCCAGCATGAACTGAAAGGGTTGGAGGGGGAGGAAGAGACTCTGTGAACTGTGTGAGTGAGTCGTTGAAGGTGTAGATGGACTGTTAAGATAGCTTCAGGTAAAGTGATGGTTGGTTTGTTGAAAACCTAAATGTAATTTATTTTTCCGTTTTTACGATTAACAAATCAATTGTAAAAGATTTACAATAACCAGGATTTATTTAAAAAAATTAAATTCCATGGGAAAGTGCCCCCCACCACCACAAAAATGATGAATAATAAGTGTGATGGTTTGGGTTACTGCTCACAGACCTGACTGGAATGGTCAAGAAGACAGGATCTAAATCATTTATTTGCCATTGCGAGTTTTTAATTGTTTTTCTCTTAGTAATACATTATCTACTGCTACGACTACCAGGAAGACATTTTTAAAGTAAAACAAACGCAGGTTGAACCTCCCTAATCCAGAACCACCCCTCATCCAGAACCATTCTCTGCCACCAGGTGGCGCATGTGTAGAACTCTGACATGAACAAATTGAAGTCCTTCCTTGCTGCCGACTCCCGCATTCGCTGGCCTGACCCCGTGATCCACCGCCCCCACCCCATGATCTCTCTGCCGCACTCCCAGCCCCAAGCCAGCCAGCCCCGAAATCCCCTTGTTCAGTACCTATACCATCCAATTTAATGTGACTACCCTCATCTGGAAAAATCCCTTCTGGATAAGGGCAGGTCCCGAGGGTTCTGATAAGGGAGGTTCAACCTATATTTCCAATTGGTAAATAAAGAGCTGTTTTCATTAAAACTGAACAAATAGCCCATTTTGGATTTTTAGAAAAAACAGAAAATGCATCAATTTTTGTGGAACTTGTCCCAATTCACCCCTAGAAAACTCAGTCTTGTGGCTTCAACACTTACATCCTCATTCTGGCTTTCATCTGTTTATGAGAGCTGTTTTGCAAAGCTGTGATCCTGATACCGAATTCCTCCTGCCGGGAGCACGGATTGGGAATTTCGACGTAGAATCATAATAGAATCATAGAATGGTTCATCATCATCTTCATAGGCGGTCCCTCGGGGTCGAGGGTAACTTGCTTCCATACTAAAAATGAGTTCTCAGGTGATTGATGAACTCATTTTAAATGTTGAAAGTTGCCTGTGCGTGAATTATTTTACCGTGGGGTGGCCATTGCACACCAGCCACGGGCTTGACGGAGCAAGGTCTTGCTCCAGTGGCAAGGGGATCCAGGATGACTGGAGACCAGGCTCCGCCACATGTGCCAATACATACACACATTTACTTACTAACCCTTTATTAAAAGCATATATCACAGAAGATGTAAACAAAAGTCTTTCTATAACCTAAAGGCATTTAATACTCGACGAAACAATGGTTACAGCACAGAAGGAAGCCATGCGGCCCGTCGAGCCTGTGCCGGCTCTCTACAAGAGCACTTCAGCTCGTCCCACTCCCCCTTCTTTTTCCCGTAGCCCCGCAAATTTATTTTCTCCAGGTACTTATCCAATTCCCTTTTGAAAACCATAATTGAGTCTACCTCCATCACCCTTTCAGGCCGTGCATACCAGATCCAAACCACTCGCTGCGTAAAAAAGATTTTCCTCATGTCGCCTTTAGTTCTTTGGCCAATCAACTTAAATCTGTGTGATCCCATTGATATCCTCACTGGAATTTCCGACATGTGTTGCCAACGCATGAAACTCCAGCCTGCAAGCTCAAAATGGTAAAATCTGCCTTCTGGTTTCTCCCCCTCACCCCTCCAATACAATTGAAGGAACATAGGGTATGCGCACAGCTTCAGTTACAGGCCTTTGTCCCACTGCGCTCTCAATGGAAGTACTTACTTTTGAGCTGTCAGGTTTTTTTTTAACCTGTTGATCAGCTTTTGCTAGATTCCTGGGTGGACAGGTACGGCCGCATAAAATGAGATTGTGGAAATTGTGATGTGATGCTGCCCAAATCATTTGGAGGAGGAAAGTTGTCCTTTTCGTGTTTGTGTTGATGCTTCTGGGTTGTGGCAAGAATACCGCAGAACCTCAGCACAATATGCTCAGAATTAGGAAGAAGAATAAAACCTCCCTACAAGAGCTCACTGTAGCTGTGACTTGCTATGGTCCTTGAGCATAAACATCAATTAGCCAGTCCCACAGAGATGTTAGGCTTGGTTTCTAGAGTGCTTTGTATGTAGCCAGCAGCAAGGGCTGAATCACAGTAGCAGCACAACATGTAAATATGTTATGAAGTATTAATAATAAACCAGTGAACAATTACTGGAGCTGTTGCTTTCAGTGCTGTCTCATTCTTTAGTTTAAGCTTTAGCTCTCACTGGGGGATCTATTCCGCCAAGAAGAGAAAAAAAATACTTCAAAGGAAGTTTATTTCTGATGCACAAAAAGGGCTAATGATCAAAAGCAAGCCTATTTCTTTTTCCAAGGGATCATCCTGGTCTCTTTAATAATCTGTTTACAGCTATTGCAGACAAGGGGACGTGATAGGAGAACAGCATCACAATCACTGCTTGTGCTTTGAAAGGTAACCTTGGAAAAATCAAGTTGTGATGCATTTTCTTTTCTTAAATCAATACTGTTGTTCACGTCAGGGGACAAAATAGATAAACAGAAAATCAGAACAACTTCCAAGTTAGCAGCCAGTCTGTAAATTGACGAGTCATTAATAATTTATTCTGCGCATTCACAGCTTGTATGCCAAATGACCTAAATAACAAAGAAACAACTTAGGTCATTCACTTTGCTTGATTAATGCTGGGTATTCTGGGATTGACAACTGGGAACTGATGGCTCTATTCATCCTATTTCAAAACATATGGCCCTGGAGCATAAACTGCACTGTCTTAAACAGGGCTTACAGGTTGTGCTATCACTTGTCCGCATGCCCAACACGAGATTCCCTAAGCAAGTGCTCTACTCGGAACTCCTGCATGGCAAATGAGCCCCAGGTAGGCAAAGGAAATGCTTCATGGACATCCTCAAAGCTTCCTTGATAAAGTGTAACATCTCCACCGGCACCTGGGAATCCCTGGCCCAAGACCGCTCAAAGTGGAGAAGAAGCATCTGGGAAGGCGCCGAACACCTCGAGTCTCTTCGCCGGGTGCACGCAGAAGCCAAGCGCAAACAGCGGAAGGAATGCACGACAACCCAAGCACCCCACCCACCCGTCCCTTCAACCACCGTTTGCCCCACCTATGACAGAGACTGTAGCTCCCGCATTGGTCTCTTCAATCACCTAAGAACTCATATTAGTGTGGAAGCAAGTCATCCTCGACTCCACGGGAGTGCCTAAGAGAAGAGATAATTCAGTACAAACCAGGCATCAATCCTTGGACGATCCTGGTTTGTATGGCTCGGCTACTCTTTGAGGGAGAAATTCGGTTGTGTCTCATTTGTGGCGGTAACCCAATCGGAGCGGTAATTTTAGTGCCTTGAAAAAATTTACCGACTGGGCTTGAAGTGTGGACATTGCACCAGGACTGACGTCAAGATCACGCTGATTGTCAGCAGCCAGACACTACTGGTTTGCGTCCCCGGGGAGCCTCGAATGAATTTTTGGTTGGGGCGTTAAAAGCTGCCCTACCAGTCTGTAACCTCTTACGTTCCCATTAACGCCCCCTCTGGCCGTTAACTGAGACATTAGGTAACCGAAAATCTAGTCCATTGGGCCAGACTTTCCATAAAGGCCCTCAACGCCCAATTGCCTGCTGAAAAGGATCACTAATGCTCGGCAAAAAAAAACGGGCAAGAATTTCCATTTTGAGGGTAAAGGTGTGTGGAACTGATCTCCCAGTGGAAAAAGTCAGTGTTGCACACTCATTCTTGGCAGTCTCTCGGCGGGTAGGTGGAAAGTTAGCCAAATGGGCGATCGTTACCGGAATGGACGGTAAGTACAAAAATTTAGGCCGAGGCGGCAGTTGAGCTTATGGAGGGGGGAAAACTTAAAGAAAAAATTATTATAAAAAAAAACACATACAAAGTATTCCCAAGACAGTTGTAAGCCTAATCACCGTGGTAAAATGTTAAATAAATAATTAAATAACTTTTTACTTATTTTTCTTTGCAGGGTCCCCCTCTTACCACCCTATAAAAGCAGCTTTTACAGGGCGAGTCTCTTGGCGATCTGGACGCCTGCGGATGAGCCCAAACTTACACCCTGGCGGTTATTCTCAGTGTTGCATGTGGCGGTCTGGTCTCGGCGGGCGACTTCTGATGTGGGCGATACCAAGGAAAAAACTTGCGTGCAAACTCTCGCCGGGCAAAAAGCCAGCTGTAATGCCGAGAAAATCACCGACAATGAAGTCGAAAGTCTGGCCCATTGTCTTTAGTAAATAAGCTATCCCAGGAGCAATGTCTAAAGTATAAAACTTCTGAATTCAACTGAAAACTGCTACAATTTTTGACCAAAATCCTTAGCTTGGGTCAAACTGTTTCACACTCATGTTTCACCTAAGCAGTCATAGTGCTGGAATCTTATTATGATAGCTGTTGGGTCAATATCAGAGTTGCGGGTCACTTAAATTTACTTGTCTATCTTAAAATAAATCAAGCGGATAAGACATGATAAAAACAGAAAAAAAAACAATAAAACAAGAAAGGAAGAGACTAATAAAGAGAGTTTTATTTTATTTACGCTGAAACTCAGTTGGATCAATCTAAATACTGTTCCAGGGTCTGTAAAATCTATCCAACAGTACACCTTAAGTCTCAACTCAAGGATGCTAATTTGGTAATATTACACTGGTGACTTCTGCTCACAAGATCAGAAGATATTCATGGATGAGGAAAGCCATTCAGCTCATCTTAGTTCATCCATCCAGAAATAAACTCTAAACTCTCCCCATTGCTGCAACAAATTGTTTCTTAAATAATTCCAGGATGTTCACCAGCATCATTCTGCCCAAAAGTCCATTTCAAGTATTGATCACTTTCCCTGTGAAGACGCATTTCCTGACATCAGTCTAAAAGTTATCTTTTGCTAGTTTGACCTGTGCCCGCTTGTTTTTAATCAAACTTAATTTAAAGCAAGTTATAGTTTAGTCTTTCTGTGCCATTTCAGAAGGTTGTGGGTTCAAGACCCACTCCAGAAACCTGAGCCCATAATCTATTCTGACACTTAAGTGCAGTACTGAGGGAGTGCTGCACTGTTGGAGATGCTGTCTTTCGGATGAGATGATAAACCGAGGCCCCATCTGTCCTCTCAGGTGGATAGAAAAGATCCCATGGCACTAGTGAAGAGCAGAGGAGTTCTCCCTGATGCCCTGACCAATATTTATCCCTCAACCAAAATAACTAAATAGATTGTCTGGTCATTATTTCATTGCTGTTTGTGGGACCTTGCAAATTGTTTGCTGTGTTTCCTACATTATAACAGTAACTGCGCTTTCAAAATACTTAATTGCCTGTAAAGCGCTTTGAGATGTTCTGAGGTTGTGAAAGGTGCTATATAAATGTCTTTCTTTTTCTTTATATTCTTCGATATGATCACTTCTCAGCACCTTCTTTCTGGACTGAGATCTCTGGCACTGGGGATTAACCTCATATACCTCTTCTCCACTGCACTGACTCCAGCACTTGAACGTCTCCTTTGTTTCTCGGCAACCTGAATTGGACAGGAGGACCGTACAATTCAATCCCCTCTGAGAAAGGCCCGTTAGCGCCTCCAGGAGCTTTCGCCCGGCGTGGAAGCCAGAGGCCCCGCCCCCCCCCCCTCGGAATTGCCCCCGGGGCTCGGCACGCAAAAAGGGCTTTGCGATTAGCGGCGTGGCACGACGCAAGCATGGCGATCACATCATCACTGTGCGCGCTGACCCCTTATCACCCTGCGCTGACCCCTTTTGCGTCCCGCAATGCCACCAACAGTTTCACGGGGTGAGAAGCTGTGGTGGCTGGGACGCCCCGGCCTCCTTTATCTGCGTTGGCCGCCAATGTGCAGACCGGCACCCTGTTTTGGGTGTGGCCCGCTGGCCGGGTCGACAGCCGCCCAAGTGGCCAAGTGGGCACCACTAAAGCGGCAGCAGTTTTCGCAGCGGCCCTCCCCTTTAAAAGAAAGGGAAGGATATTGACACGTGTCTGCATGATGTGGCACGTCAGCGCCGCGCTGATGTGCTCAGCGTGGCACTGAGGGTCACGCCTTGCGATGCCCAGTTACCGCCCCACACATTTTTTTGTTCTCAGACCCCAATTCCGCACGATTTAATGGCACATCTCGCTGGGCGATAAATTTTCTTTTAATTCACATTATGCGCCTAGAACCATGCGCGGGGCAATTTCACCTCTCTTCCCCCCCCCACCCCCCCCCCCCCCCCAGTTTGTTGCTAGTCCCTCATATTTATTTGAGCATTGAATCTGCACACCATTCCAAAATCTTTACTGTGTGAAGCTCTCTCACAATGAAGTATTGCACCATTTTGCCAGCAGTCTTGTTTTAATCTTGTTCTGATATTAATGGTTCCTGCAAGCTTCTATCCAAGTACTTTAGATTTATCGATCTTTAGTCCATCTTCAGCGTTCGTGCACCAGGGTGCCGTCAGATTTTTTTTTTTTGCAGTCGCTGGAAACCTTCATCAGAGCAGCCAAACTCGCCAACCACGTCTTTTTCTCTCTTTAATGTTAAGACAGATCTCAGTCTGAGCAGCAGTTGGGGTGATACAATGGAGCCTCGGGTTGTGGGGGTGGGGTAATAAATGAGCCCGCATCATCGCATTTAATGGCTGTCCAGTGACTACTGCTGAAAAATGTGGACATCAGGTGAGGACGGATTAGGTTTCACTGTGATGGCCTCCACAGTCAAATAGCCTTTTAGTCCTCACTTGCTGAACTTACACAAAAAGAATGGTCACTTGGATGAAGCACTGGGGGGCAGCACTTTCAGGAGCAGAGGGGAAAATATTGTCAGACGTGCGAGCACATTTTATGCAAATCGTGCCCCTAAGTCATGTCAATAATATTAATAGCAACTTCATTTACTGGATAATTATGCTGTAAACAGTAAATCCTGAATAAATCTGACACACTGCCGGAGTTAAGAGTAAGGTGAATTGCCATTGGAATTGAACGGTGTAAATGGATTGGAAAACTTTAAAAGTAATGCTCCTATTTAAAAAAGGAGGGAAACAGAAAGCAGGAAACTATAGGCCAGTTAGCCTAACTTCTGTTGTTGGGAGAATGCTGGAGTACATTATTAAGGAAACAGTAGCAGGATATTTGGAAAAGCATAATACAATCAAACAGAGTCAGCATGGTTTTATGAAAGGGAAATTATGTTTGACAAATGTGCTGGAGTTCTTTGAGGATTTAACGAGCAGGGTGGATAAGGGGGAACCAGTGGATGTGGTGTATTTGGATTTCCAGAAGGCATTCGATAAGGTGCCACATAAAAGGTTACTGATCAAGATAAGAGCTCACGGAGTTGGGAGTAATTTATTAGCATGGATAGAGGATTGGCTAACTAACAGCAAACAGAGAGTCAGAATAAATGGCCCATTTTCCGGATAGCGAACGGTAACTAGTGAGATGCCGCAGAGATCGGCGCTGGGTCCTCAACTATTTACAATCTATATTAATGGCTTGGATGAAGGGACCAAGTGTAATGTAGCCAAATTTGCTCATGCTACAAAGATAGGTGGGAAAGCAAGTTGTGAGGAGGACACAAAGAATCTGTAAAGGGATATAGATAGGCTCAGTGAGTGGGCAAACATTTGGCAGATGGAGTATAATGTGGGAAAGTATGAGGTTATCCACTTTGGCAGGAAAAATAAAAAAGCTAATTATTATTTAAATGGAGAGGGGTTACAAAATGTGCAGTACAGAGGGACCTGGGGATGCAGGTACAGCAAATAATCAGGAAGGCAAATGGAATGTTGGCCTTTATTGCAAGTGGGATAAAGTATAAAAGCTGGTAAGTCCGTGCTACAATTGTACAGGGTATTGGTGAGACCACACCTAGGGTACTGCATACAGTTTTGATCTCCTTATTTAAGGAGGAATATACTTGCATTGGAGGTAGTTTAGAGAAGTTTCACTAGGCTGATTCCTGAGATGAAGGGGTTGACTTATGAAGAAAGGTTGAGCAGGTTGGGCCTATATTCATTGCAGTTTAGAAGAATAAGAGGTGATCTTACTGAAACATATAAGATACTGAGGGGGCTCGACAAGGTAAATGCAGAGAGGATGTTTCCACTCATGGGTGAATCTAGAACTATGGGGCATAGTTTCAGAATAAGGGGGTTTCCCATTTAGAACTGAGATGAGGAGCAATTTTTTCTCTCAGAGGATCGGGAATCTGTGGAATTCTCAGCCCCAGAGAGCTGTGCTGGGTCATTGAATATATTTAAGGTGGTGATCGACAGATTTTTGAATGATAGGGGAGTGAAGGGTTATGGGGAGCAGTCAGGGAAGTGGAGCTGAGTCCGTTGGTCGTGAAAGGTGCTATATAAATGCAAGTCTTTCTTTTTTCTTTTCATATTGAGGATTATAGTGGCTAGCTATAGTGCTTTAATCGAGGGAAATGTAATGCATTGAACAGGCTGTAGTATAGCATCAAACCAGATTCATCGTAGAAAACGCATACAAAATGCTTTTGGTGTCTCTGATAATAAATATAATATGCCAGGAAACATTGAACTATGATAAATAAATCATATGGAGGTGCAACTTACAAAGTTCACAGGTGCACATTTTATCTTGCAACCTGACTTGTCTCCTAACTTTCTGTTGCTGCATCGTTGTAACTTTGCCGGATGTTTGGTAGAAATCTGTCTACGTTCGTCAATGGGATTTCTGCCACATTTCTAGTGAAGCTACAGTGCCACAGCGGCCGACGGTCTGAGGGAATTCAGGATCTACGTATCGTTTATTTCTTGTGATTTGCCACTATGCTGACATGAATTTTGCTTAATTCGTTTAATATTCCAATGAGAAGCATAACAAACACAACTAGATTTGGAACGAGGAGAAGGCCATTCAGCTTATTGTGCTCCAGCCAACCAACAGGACACATTGCAGAATCTCTTTACCATGTCTAACCTCCTGAGGGAGGCAAATGACCAGATCTAAAACCTGAGAAGAGAATATTTTTCCTGCTAACCAGAACCAATGAGTAAAACGTACGTCCAACTACACTGTTTGTCGGTTGATTAAAATTGAAAGGAAAGATCAGTAAAATTGACAATCATTCAGTTTGTTACTGCTGTTGGTTCACTGGAGTTATAATCAGTCAGCCGACTATTTTCGTCAGAAGGCTGGATGCATGGAAAGACCAGAATAAAGTTAATTCAGTGGTATAGAAACACGGAACACCAAGTGAAGGAGCGGAGCATCATAGAGTGCCGAGGAGAAGCACTATGGTAGAGATCTTAGTTAATAAACAAATTAGAAGCAAGATACAGGGCACCATGATAAGAGATGACAAAACAGAAAGATGTAGAACAATAAGACGAATTGTCGAGTAGCTGAGCCTGAGCATTATTACTCTCACCCTGGTGACTGTTCTTCTCGTGCAAACCCAGACAAATGGGTGAGAAAGAGTTGGGACACTCGCTGATGCTTAAAAGTATTTCTGGCAGCAGTACCTGAGATCCATGTCCCACAGTTAGCAAAACTGCATTTTAGTATAAAAAGAATTAGATTTACATGATCTCAAACGTATCTAAAGCTTGCTGCATCTTATGGCAATCCCCTATTCATTACAACCAACATACACTGCCTACATAAGAACATGAGAATTTTTAGGAATGGGAGAAAGCTATTACACCCAACAAGCCCATTGCTTTTTGATGGATAAGTCCCATTTTCCCATTTTCTCACCATATATCTCCATCCCTACTCTCTCCAGAAACACTTCCAACACTTGTTTTCCAAATCCTCTAGTGTGGGCCCTGGCTCAGTGGGTCACAAGCTCACCTGAGTCAGAAGTTTGTGGGTTCAAGTCTCACTCCAGGGACTTGAGCACATAAGTCTAAGCTGACACTCCAGTGCAGTGCTGAGGGAGTGCTGCACTGTAAGAGATGCCGTCTTTCAGATGAGACGTTGAACTGAAGCCCCGTCTGCCCTCTCAAGTGGACGTAAAAGATCCCATGGCACTATTTCGAAGAAGAGCAGGGGTGTTATCCCCAGTGTCCGACCAATATTTATCCCTCAATCATCATAACAAAAACATATTATCTAGTCATTCTAACATTGCTGAAGGATGCTGTGCACAAATTGATTGCCGCATTTCCCACATTACAGCCAAAGTACTACATTGGCTGTAAAATGCTTTGAGACGCCTGGGTGGACGTGAAAGGCGCTATTTAAATTCAAGTCTTTCCTTTTTTTTCTATTATCACCAACTTCAAATTATTCTATAACTCGATGATCCTTTGAGTAAAAAGAAAATGATGCCTGACTTCCCTTCTTATTCTGATGTTAATTGGTGTCTCCTGTTGTTTGAAGCCTTCATTATAATGAACAACTTGCCGAGATCAACTTTGTCAAATTACTTCATCAGTTTGAAAACTCTAGTTCGGTTGCTGTGCAAACTTCTCTTTTCCAAAAGAAAAATGTGCATTGTAACAACTACAGAAGGCATAATTAAGAGAATGTATGTCAATAAAACCTGAGACATTAAACATTCATGGTTTAAACCCTCCAGAGGACCAACTGATTCTTACAGGAAATGTGTTCCAATGTGGGAAGCCTTCTCAATACTTACATGTATTCTTTCTTCATCATAAATGTAAGTTAGGATTGTCTAAAGCATACATTACAAAGCAGAGTTCCAGGCACAAAGCATTGAATTACACAAGGGAATCTGAAAACATTATATGGAAAAGCTCTGTGGGCTTAATTTACCATAGATTGAACCTGAACAGAATTGCACATTAGAATATTATTGTGCTTCCCAAATAAATTAAAGCCACAAGTAGCTGCAGAAATTGTTTCTGCAACTGATTAAATGCAATAGCCACCAGTTCCATCTTCATCGTGAAGGAAACCATAAGCATAGCCAATTGTTAAAATATAAGTAGGTTATTTGAAAAAATGAGAAACATTTGCAGTTAGAGTAAGTATTTAATAATAGTGTACATTAGCAAGCTACTGCCTTGGTGATACATTACACTCTGCCGTGTAACTGCTGCAACTGCACGGAAATGGGATGCTTAATTCCACGTAATTAAACATAAATTAAAAAAATGAAAATGCTGCGATATATTACAAAAACAAACCTATTTATGTTGATTACATAAAAGGTTAGCACTAATGGCTTTTAACTATGAGCTCCTATTGAGCTTGTTTGCACAACTAGATTATGTATTTCTGCAAAAGTGATTTATTTATGACAACAAGGTTCCACTACAATGCAATTTAATGTTTAATTTTAAAGGTATGAAACAGATTATGCCTTGCAATTGTTCGGAATTACATTTTTAAGTATTATATATCATAATTGTACAGCACAATTAGGATTCAAGTGATTCAACCCATTTGATCTCAAACCCAGAATACTTCTCCCCATTACAGCATTTACGTGCTTTTTAAATGAGCCTGGTATCCTAGCATCACAGTAGAAGTACATCACAAGAGTACCCACATGCCAAGACGTTAATGTAATTCCTGCAAGTGACAAAAATTCGTTATTTGTGCATTAGGAATGAAACAGCATAAAATGCATCATTTGGATGGCGAATGCAGCAATTTTATAATGTCGGGGTTGGGCGATTATGGCTCTAATCTGAGCATTCTGTGACTTGTAACAACATTAAATAGAGCTAAGCCATATCCTTGCGTGTAAAATTGAAATTTCTTGAGCTTAGCTTTCTTGCAGAGAGTTCACTTTGTGCTGAAACCCGATGTAAAATCCATTAAGTTTACATCTCAGCTGCAAAAGAGACGTAGATTTTTAAATAGTGTAATTGGCAATTACATAACTAGTCAGTTGTTTCCCATCCTTTCTTCCCACTCTGTCTTCTATCTTTATTGCAGCTCTTCTTATTAGAGTTGCTGATTTATCGTTTAGGTCCAGGGATGATGATGATGATGAAGACCAGCATGGAGCCCTTTAAGTGCTGCACTGTGCCTTTGATCAGCAGCAAACCTCTCCAACTACTGGGGATACAAGTTCTTTCCTGCAGTCATACCAGGGTCGAATTTCCCAACTGTCGGAGAACAGGTGGGAGGGCCAAATCTTTTAAAGGTCCAGGCCCCATTTCCATTCTACCAGCGAGCTGCAGGTGCCAAGCAGTTCTGGGAGGGTAGAAACCAGCCAGCTTGCACACTGAACTGGCCAACATTCGGAGCCTGAAAGAAAGAAAGACTCGGAGTTATATAGCACCTTTCACAACAACCAGACATCTCAAAGCGCTTTACAGCCAATGAAGTACTTTTGGAGTGTGGTCACTGTTGTAATGTGAGAAACGCGGCAGCCAATTTGCAAGCTCCCACAAACAGCAATGTGATAATGACCAGATAATCTGTTTTATTTTGTTATGTTGATTGAGGGATAAATATTGGCCTGGACACCGGGGATAACTCTCCTGCTCTTCGAAATAGTGCCATGGGATCTTTCCCGAGGAGGACTTGAACCCGCAACCTCCAACAAGAATGGGGAGTGGCCTGGCTGTCATCCTCTTTCTCCTCCACAAACACAAATGGTGACATTTCAAAGTACAGCAAGTTTACTTGTGCTAAAACACTGCCATATTCCAATCAACTAGGAAAAGCAGGATTTGTCAATTAAGTGCTACCTACTTAATTTCAATATTTACCTTGAGTGATTGGTGGGAGGGGGTAAAAATACATACATCCCACATTGCTCTCTTCCACGGCCATATCCTACGTACATTCGCAATGGGTTGGACACGTTGCAAGGCCACAGCAGATGAGAAAGTGTACTCCTTGGCAAGGATGAAAAGTTTGTCTTCAGATAAAAGCACCAGAAGAGGGAATGAAAATCAAAACATTCATTCCCTGTCCAGGTTTTCAAGTATTGGTTTTATTGATCTTCTAAGCAGTTTATTTAAAAGGGAACCCATCCATGGCCTATAGCTGCGGTTTCTGGTTTTGAATTTGCTGCCTGATTTCTCTCCCTCCCGCACTCAACAAATCAATTTTCATGCCTCATCTCCGGTGCAATGCTGTAGGTAGCAGTTAAAGTGAATATTTTCAAACTCTTAAAATTGTCAGATTCAGAACTCCATACTGAACTCAGTCCTCCCTCACTCTTAGAAAGTTATTGGGGGTAATTTTGGCTTCAATGGAAATGAAAATCATAGTCTCATAGAATCATAGGATCATAGAATGGTTACAGCACAGAAGGAGGCCATTCGTCTCGTCAAGCCTGTGCGGCTCTCTGCAAGAGCACCTCAGCTAGTCCCACTCCCCTGCCCTTTCCCCATAGCCCTGCAACTTTTTTTCTTTCAGGTACTTATCCAATTCCCTTTTGAAAGCCTCGATTGAATCTGCCTCCACCACCCTTGTCTGTCAATGCATTCCAGACCCTAACCACTCGCTGCGTAAAAAAGTTTTTGCTCATGTCACCTTTGGTTCTTTTGTCAATCACCTAAAATCTGTGCCCTCTGGTTCTCGACCCTTCATCCAATGGGAATAATTTCTCTCTATCTACTCTGTCTGTCTAGACCCCTCATGACGTTGAACACGAAATCGGGAGAGATATATAATGGGCGGCCGAGCCAATTCAATATGGGCCATTTTACACTCGTGCCCGAAGTAAAGATTTGCCCATTATGACTCAAAGTTCTCTCAATTAGAAGTTCATCTTATTCAATTATATAAGTGGGAGAAAAGTTGATTAACAAGGGGCTTGTAATGAAATAATTTTTAGTGGAAAGATTTCAGATGGAATTTTGCTTTGCACAAAGAAGTAATCACTTTACACCTTTCATGTTTAGATGTTCTTAATGCAATTTTTGGAAAATAAGTCTAAAAGAATCATTAATAACTAATAAGTTTTAAAATTGCAAGAATTTGCTCCCTGTGTGGACTCTCGCTGGGCAGGAGGACACAGAGGTCAGTGTGCCTGATTCAGTATGTAGGAGTGGAGGATCACAAGTTCGGGGCTTTAAACAGACTACTGTGGGTCACATTTTGTAGCGAAGAAAAATGCTTTGGAGGCTGTGATAATGTCCAATGCAAACCTCCAAATCTTATGTAACTGTCAGTCTTTGGGCAGCATTAGAACTTTCAACCCTGCATCAGAAGGTCACGGGTTCAAGTCCCACTCCAGGACTTGAGCACAGAATTGAAGCTGACAAGTATTGAAGGATTATTGCACTGTTGGAGGTGCCATCTTTCAGATAAGGCATTGGACTGAGGCTGCATTTGAACGTAAAAAGATCTACTGGCTTTATTCAAAGAGGATCAGAGGAGTTCTGGTGTCCTGATTAATACTTATCCCTCAACCAACACCGCCAAAAAACAGATTAACTGGCCGTTCACTTTACTGCTCTTTGTGGGACCTTGTTGTGTACAAATTGGCTGCTATGTTTGCTTACAAAAAAATTGTGACTGCATTTCAAAATGAATTCACAGTTTGCCAAGCATTTTGGAATATCCTTACAACATGAAAGGTGCAAAATAAGTGCATTTAACAAATCAGTCAGTCAGCTGTCCACTGGTGCAAAAAGTAAATGACAGTAGCTTTGTACAATGAATTAGATTTTACCTGGGTTCTCTGAGTTGAATTGTTTAACCTATTGTATATCTGTAATGCTAGATTCAGGTCAGAAGGGGCTGCATGCAGCATTTCTTAATAACATGTAGCCAGCAGTCCAGCATTTGCCTTAATAATAATGATTTGAGTGTTATTTGGCCTCTACTCATTGGAATTCAGAAGAATGAGAGATGATCTTATCGAAACGTATAAGATTATGAGGGAGCTTGACAAGGTGGATGCAGAAAGGATGTTTCCACTGATAGGGGAGACTAGAACTAGAGGGAAAAATCTTTGAATAAGGGGCCACCCATTTAAAACTGAGATGAGGAGAAATTTCTTCTCTCAGAGAGCTGTAGAAACTGGACATTGAATAAATTTAAGACAGAGATAGACAGTTTCTTAAACGATAAGGGAATAAGGAGTTATGGGGAGCGGGCAGGGAGGTGGACCTGAGTCCATGATCAGATCAACCATGATCATATTGAATGGTGGAGCAGGCTCAAGGGGCCATATGGCCTACTCCTGCTCTTATTTCTTATATTCTTATGTTACTATACAAAGACAAGGTTGCTAGGTACAATCTCAAATATTTCATGACATTATGAGAAGATGTCTGTTTGTGACAGTGAAGAAATTGGTTGTACTCACTTGAAAACTCTATACTGTTCATTTGTGTATTTAACATATCTTAAACCAGTTAATGGTTTGAAGTTATGTCTCATCTCGATAAAGTGCTATTTCATACCATTTTCTGGAAATATGTTTCAGTAAGGGGTAAATGGGATCTGTTTCGATCCCTGGCTTATGCTATTACTTTACTTGCTATTGGGTAGAAAAAGGGTGCACGCCAGGTCATAGAGGACATGGGTCCACTTATAGGATTGACCAGTGACATTGAACCCAATAGAATCTCTTGCGCAAAAACTCGAACGTTGTTGCACTTTGAAAATCTGTGGGGCTGACATCCTTGTTTAAATGCTGGGATGTGCCTAACATTGGACCTTGCTCTTGACCCCACCGGAGTGTGAGGTGTCAGAGGAAGTCAACTTATTTAAATATTGCTGGTGGGCACTGATGTCACCAGCGCATGTCTGAACAGAGAAGTCAGTAAATGCAATGGAAGCTGGCCCAGTGGTCTCTTGAATAAGGGGGGGTCTATAATTTGCTTTTTTTAAGTCTTCACCTTTCCTTCAAGCGTGCTGTCCAGTACCGAGGACTGGATCCATTTATCACAAATCTGGGGCAATTTTCTGCTATGGGTTTATACCAATGAAGAACTGGATTGAGACTGTTCAAACTTGCATCACATGAGGATCCTTTCAGCAACCAGATGCAAGACACCATCATGCCATCAGTCCAAGCTGCATTTCAGATCCAGATCCTAGGAACAAATGACCGGTGTCTAATCTACTGCAGTACCTATTCCCCTGTGCATGGGAGCCTTAATTACATCACCCACTAGAAATATGACAATCCTGTGTTGCACCTTCAAAAACTTCCATCCCAACTAAGCATGGAATGAAATATATGGGGAATGCAGTGCACTTCTTTGCACCTCTATTAAACCATGTTTATTTACTTGGAAAATAAAATCTGGAGTGCCCATAGGAGTTCTGAAATGTTGACTTTCATTGCTGTAACTGCGCAATACAACTGGGGCTTCGAAAAGACCATAAAACACAGTTTGCCAGCACTGTCATTAAGACTCATTAAGATCATTAACGCTCATTGAGAAGAGGCCTGTTTTACATTGCTAACAATCATATAATACTAGATCTTTCTCACCTCACACGATTATTGGCCAAATTCCAGAAGTAACAGCTGTGACTAAAAGCATGGCTACACGGAGTGATTATTACTATTTATTGGAAGGTCAACATTGGTTATTTCACTGCTCATATGAGCAATGCTTCAAACCCATGAAAATTCAAAATTAGAATGCACATGTGAAATAACAAGGTATATGGAGCTAATAGACAGAAGACTATTACTGATGCGCGTCCACTAGACATTTTAAGTGCTGCAATGTGCACCACTAATTGTTACATTTTAAACCCTCCAAAAAGTGGCAGCACAGGTTTCATTGCCTTTAAGCAGAGCTTGAGGCAGCAAATCCCCATCATTACAATATTGCTGGAATGTATTTTGGTGACTCATTAGCATCACACGGTGGGTCAGGTAGCCACTAAGTGTGCCATGAAGGATGAGGCAAACAAGGCAATAATGAAAGTCGCAGTGTAAAGTGATAGGTCCTTACTATACAGTATAAATGCACACGAGGCCCATGCTTGAGAGAAGGTCAGTCTGTGACCTGTCCTTTATTCCTTAGCACTCAAGTGATGAAGGTGGGTGGAGCTTCCCCTTTTGTACCTGAAGGTCCAGGTTAGGAGTGTCTCCCACCTAGTGGTCAGTGTTCTCACAGTGTATAACTTAGGTCAGATTATACACGGGTTACAATGCTGGTTGAATACATGACATCACGTCCCCCCCAAAGTCTTATTGGGATCACAGGTTGAGTCTCTCTGGTGGTTTACGCTCTCTTGTAGAGCGCCTGAGTTGGTGCTCCGGTTGTTGGGCGCTGGCCTGAGTGTCTGCTGTTTGCAGTGCCTCAGGCCTATCCAGACTGCTCACAGTGATTGGGCTCTCCTCCCTTTGGTTCCGGTGTTTGGTCACCTGTGGTGGAGTGAACTCTACATCGTGTTTTTCCTCTGCTTCTTCTATGGGGTTGCTGAACCTCCTTTTTGTTTGATCCACGTGTTTGCGGCAGATTTGTCCATTGGTAAGTTTAACTACCAGAATCCTATTTCCCTCTTTGGCAATCACAGTGCCTGCGAGCCATTTGGGCCCTGCAGCACAGTTGAGGACAAAAACAGGATCATTTACATCAATACATCGTGCCCTCGCATTCCTGTCATGGTAGTGATATTGTGGCTGGTGCCTGCTCTCGACAATTTCTTTCATGGTGGGGTGTATGAGGGATATCCTGGTTTTGAGCGTCCTTTTCATTAGCAGCTCTGCCTGTGGAACCCCTGGGAGGGAGTGTGGTCGTGATCTATAGGCCAACATGAGGCATGATAAGTGTCTTTGTAGGGAACCCCCTTGGATTCTGAGCATCCCCAATTTGATTATCTGCACTGCTCGTTCTGCCTGGCCGTTTGAGGCCGGCTTGAACGGTGCCGTTCTGACATGGTTAATTCCATTGCCTGCCATGAAGTCCTGGAATTCAGTGCTTGTGAAGCACGGGCCATTGTCGCTGACCAAGACATCCGGTAGACCGTGGGCGGCGAACATTGCCCGTAGACTTTCTACCATGGCAGAGGATGTGCTTGAATTTAAAATGTCACACTCGATCCATTTGGAGTAGGCGTCTACTACAACCAAAAACATTTTTCCTATGAAAGGACCTGCGTAGTCCACATGGATGCGTGATCAAGGCTTGGCGGGCCATTGCCAGGGGCTAAGGGGAGCTTCCCTGGGCGCATTGCCCAGCTGGGCGCACGTGTTGCACCTGCGAACACAAAGTTCCAGATCTGCATCTATCCCTGGCCACCAAACGTGTGGCCTGACAATTGCCTTCATCATGACAATGCCCGGGTGCTCATTGTGGAATTCTCTGATGAACACCTCTCTGCCCATCTGGGACATGACTACTCGGTTTCCCCACAGTAGGCAATCGGCCTGAATCGAGAGTTCATCCCTGCGCCTGTGAAATGGTTTAAATTCCTCAGGACACATTTCTTGACTAGAGACAATAGCGGGTCTCTATTTGTCCAGACTTTAATCTGATGGGCTGTCACGGGTGAGCCTTCGCTTCCGAAAGCTTCAACAGCCATGACCATCTCAGCAGCATGCTCGGTAGCCCCTTCAGTGGTGGCTAGTGGGAGCCTGCTGAGTGCATCGGGGCAGTTTTCGGTGCCTGGTCTGTGCCGAATTGTATAGTCATAGGCGGCTAACGTGAGTGCCCACCTCTGTATGCGGGCTGATGCGTTTGCATTTATGGCCTTGTTGTCGGCCAAAAGGGACTTTAGGGGTTTGTGATCTGTCTCCAGCTCAAATTTCCTGCCAAACAGGTACTGGTGCATTTTCTTTACAGCATATACACATTCGAGCGCCTCCTTTTCTACCATCCCGTAACCCCTTTCTGCCTCGGACAGACTCCTGGAGGCATAAGCTACCGGCTGCAACTGACCCTTGACATTGACATGCTGCAACACACACCCGATACCATAGGATGATGCATCGCACGTTAACACAAGTTTCTTACATGGGTCGTATAGTGTTAACAGAGTGTTGGAACATAACAAATTGCGTGCTCTATTAAAAGCCCTTTCCTGGCTGTCCCCCCCAGACCCATTCGTGACCTTTGCATAGGAGCACGTGTAGCGGCTCTAGCAGCATGCTCAATTTGGGAAGAAAGTTACCAAAATAGTTCAGGAGCCCCAAGAACGAACGCAGCTCCATCGTGTTACGGGGTCTGGGTGCTCTCTGGATCGCTTCCGTCTTGGACGCAGTAGGGCTGATCCCGTCTGCTGCTACCCTCATCCCCAGGAATTCTATCTCTGAAGCTAGGAAGACGCACTTCGCCTTTTTCAGTCGCAGCCCTACCCGGTCCAGTCTGCGTAGCACCTCCTCCAGGTTGTGGAGGTGTTCTTCAGTATCGTAACCCGTGATGAGGATGTCGTCCTGAAAAACCACCGTCCCTGGAATCGACTTGAGGAGGCTTTCCATCTTTCGTTGGAAGATCGCGGCGGCTGAGGGAATCCCGAACAGACATCTGTTGTACTCAAACAACCCCTTGTGTGTCGTGATGGTTGTCAGCTTCTTCGACTCACTCGCCAGCTCCTGCGTCATGTAAGCTGAGGTCAGGTCCAATTTTGAAAAAAGCTTGCCACTGGATAGCGTTGCAAAGAGGTCCTCTGCTCTTGGTAGCGGGTACTGGTCTTGGAGTGACACCCGATTGATGGTTGCCTTGTAATCACCACATATCCTGACCGACCCATCCGCCTTGAGCAGCGGCACGATCGGGCTCGCACAGTCACTGAATTCGACTGGCGAGATGATGCCTTCCCTCAGCAGGCGGTCCAATTCGCCTTCTATCTTTTCCCGCATCACGTACGGCACCGCTCTGGCCTTGTGGTGTACTGGCCTGGCGTCCGGGTTTATGCGTGAAAGTGCCGATGCCAGGTTGAAATAATGAGTCAAATTTGTCCAGGATCTGTGAGCATGATACTCGCTCCACAGAGGAAATTGCATTGACATCACCCCATTTCCAGTTCATGACAGCAAGCCAACTCCTCCCCAGTAGTGCGGGACCGTCCCCCGGGACAACCCAGAGTGGCAGTCTGTTCTCCGAATCTTTGCGGGTCACGACTACAGTGGCGCTGCCTAGCACCGGAATGATCTGCTTTGTGTAAGTCCGTAGCTGTGCGTCAATCGGCGATAATTTTGGCCTCCTGGCCTTGGACGCCCACAACTTTTTCAACTGTTTGATACCCATCAGGGACTGGCTGACCCCTGTGTCTAGCTCCATTGATACTGGGATGCCATTGAGGAGCACTTTCATCATTATCGGTGGCGTCCTGGTTTATGAACTGTATACGTGCTCCACATGAACTCACTGAACTTCAGCTTCCAGCAATTTCCCCCAGCGTTCATTTCTGCAATTTCTGCAGGTATTTTGCTCATCTCTGCAAACTCCGGCTGAGTGTGTGCCTCCACGCCTCCAACATGAGCTGTTGTTGGAAACAAAAGGTCCCTTGCCAGTCGATCATCCCTGACTGCCCCTGTGACTGTCCTTGAATGCGCCATTAACAAGTGTTGATGGCCCATTACTGGCCACATTGTCTCTTGCAATGGTGTGAATCGCTGTTCAACTTGCCATTGTCTCTGTCGAACTCCCCCTCTGGGTTCGACTACATGTTGGGGCATGCCCGATTGCCCTTGTCTGCCTGGAGAACTGTGTGCTGCTTTAACAATGTTGAATCTCTGTCCCAACCATTCTTTAACACAGTACCTCTCGTCTGTTCTGCTAGTGGCCATGCTCGCGTGGTTTAAATCCAAGTTTCTCGTTGCCATTGATAGGTCCTTACTATACAGTATAAATGCACACGAGGCCCATACTTGAGAGAAGGTCAGTCTGTGACCTGTCCTTTATTCCTTAGCACTCAAGTGATGAAGGTGGGTGGAGCTTCCCCTTTTGTACCTGAAGGTCCAGGTTAGGAGTGTCTCCCACCTAGTGGTCAGTGTTCTCAGTGTACAACTTAGGTCAGATTATACATGGGTTACAATGCTGGTTGAATACATGACATCATTACAATATTGCTGAAATGTATTTTGGTGACTCATTAGCATCACATGGTGGGTCAGGCAGCCACTAAGTGTGCCTCGAAAGATGAGGCAAACAAGGCAATAATGAAAGTCGCAGTGTAAAGCACTCTCACTTCAGGGCTACACCAGTCAGAATGATTGGCTCCATTCCTGCAACACCCCCTTATTCATGAGTTCTTCGTCAAATTGAAGGAAGCATAAAGCTCAGAGAATAAATTCTAAACCATGTAAAGCTTGCGTAGAGTAGCTCAGCAGTCAATCAATTGGGAGTATACACTTAAATGGAGAGATGCTGAAGGACATGGGTGAGCAAAGAGGCCTAGTGCAAGATGGCTGCTGGAATTATTAAATTGGGAAACTGTAAGATGGCTGCTATAACAAGAAGTGCTTAGAAAAGTAAAAGATAAGAGCCTTGCAAAAACAAAGTCATGAAACCTAAACGAGATAATGCAAGGCCACAACACCCCTGACAAATGCTGTGGGGGGAAGGCTGATTAATGCCTTGAGAGTTCTGTAAAACAAACAAGCAGTCTTCAGCCGAGGGGCCACTGATCAAACGAGATTAGACCATTTGGTTGCAGCCACGGTAATTCAGGATATAAATATGAGGGTAGGAAGAGATCATTTTTATTGCAGTCAAGAACGAGCCCTTAGTTTTGTCAATAAGGTTGAGGCACACAGAACAAGGTAAGCCTGACCAGCACTTGGGTCTGCGTAGCATCAAAAGGAAGCCCTTAAGGAATTTACTTTGTATATGTTGTGCTAAGTATAATCATTGCCTCTGTGTGAAATTTAACTTTGGTTATACAAATAAATATTTTCATGGTTAATCCGACATTGTGTGTATGTGTCTGTAATTCCTGGAGTCAAAAACACTGTAACGTAGTGTAAAGGCATGTTCCTTTTTAGCTACACTAGGGGTTCAAATACATAATTCCCTGCTAGTGTGAGATAAATGCTCACCTTCACCACCTAGGCAGTAAACTGGCAGAGCAGGCCGACCACCCTTTGTAGAGCCCACAGAATTTTAATTCCATTGATTGCGATGCAATAAAATTCATTCGGGTTCTACAATGAGTGGCCAATACACTCTGCCAGATTACTGTCCAAGCGGTGAAGGTGAAAATCTAACCCTATGGGTGCAGGTCGATAAAGCTTATAAATGAACAACAAGTATCTAGGATTTTATAAATAAGAACTCAGAGGGTGAAATGGATTTTGGGCAGTACTATAAAACAGGTGATAGCCCACCTGATTTTCTTTTTCATTCGCTTCATGAGTCCATAGAGTATGGAATTAAAATGCAAAGCTTGTATAAAACATTAGTTAGGCCACAGTTAGAAAACTGCGCACAGTTTTGGTAATCCCATTATAGAAAGGACATTAAAGCCATAGAAATAATTCAGTGTAAATTCACCAGGATGATGCCAGGGATGGAAAACTGTAGTTATGAAGAAATATCGAGATCCAGTGCAGCAGCGAAGGCTCAGGTGAGTTTTAATAAAGGCTTTTAAATTTGTAAAGAATTCTGA
This sequence comes from Pristiophorus japonicus, assembly GCF_044704955.1. Classification (NCBI taxonomy): domain Eukaryota; kingdom Metazoa; phylum Chordata; class Chondrichthyes; family Pristiophoridae; genus Pristiophorus; species Pristiophorus japonicus. The sequence continues at coordinate 337,759,284 of NC_091978.1, read as the reverse complement.
TACAGTGAATAGGGAAAGTGTAGTGTATGTAGGCACCTTTAGTAATGACTCCACGAGGCAGGGTATGATACTTAAACTGTGTAGACTGTAGTCCTTTATTTGCAGCTCCTCGAGTGAGAATACCAAGCTGTGAGCTCCCTTTTATACTGGATTACTTGCTCCAGCAGCAGCACCCTCTGGTGTACAGGTAAGGTGTGTACAAGGTCAGGGTACATTCAGTGTTACATACAGTTTTACAGACTTCACACAACAAACAAGCATGCATATATAATAGAAAGACTATTTCCTCTGGTTGGGGAGTCATTGACGAGGGGATCATCAATTTAAAATTGGTAGTAAGCGAGTCGGGAGGGATGTTAGCAGAAATGTCTTTATGCAAAGGATTGTGGAACCACAGAATGTTTATCCATGGGAGTACTTGAATCAGAGGCAATTGTATATTTTAAGAAAAACTTAGATAAATATTTGAAGCAGAGGGAAATGCAGGGTTATCAGGAGAGCAAAGGGGAGTGGAATAAAATAAGAAATAAATACAATGGCCTTGATATTAATCTCCCCACGACAGGTGGAAAAGGGTTGGGGGTGGGGGTTAAACTGTGAAAAGTGCGAAATGCGGTGCCAACCTGCCGTAAATGTGACCATTGCCATTTTACCGGTGGGTTTCTTGATGTCTGAGTGTCCTGCCATGGAGCAGTACGACACTTGATTAACATAGTTAAATTCCACTCCCACAGTGCTATTGGGAGCCCATTTTAATTGCTGCGATTTCCCAGGGGTCAGGAAACCTGGCAGTTAAAGGGAGACAGGAGCTGGCAGCTCCACAAGTTAAGTGCCTTTCTCAGCAGTCCTTGTGGAAAGGAAGACAGAAGTGCTCCCCTCGCCCCTTAAGGAAACCTGCCGATCGCGGCCTCTCTCTCCCACCATCGAATGTCAACCTCTCCACCCCCTTCAAACACAATGTGCTCTCTTCCCCCATCAATCTGCAATCTTAACTCCTTCCAGTCACAACCACAGACCTTCTCCCCTCCCAGCTACAATCCTCAATCTTCCCCTCTCCCGAATACAGGGGACCGTTCTCAAGGGTCCCCAGCTGCAGCTTCCTGCTGCTAGCTTTGCTTCCTGATCTAAACATTGTTTTACTTACCTTTGTGGTGGTGACTGCTTGCTAAGCCATAGCCACTCCAGCAAAACCTGAGCAGAGTGTGCCCGTGCAGGCTCCATTCAGGGCAGCCCAATGCCTCTGAGGGGTCCTCCTAAACCAGGCATTGGGCCCTTTATTAGCATAGACAAGGGGCCTAAGGCCTCCTTTGGTTTCAAGTCCCACCTCAGATACTTGAGCACATAATCTGGGCCAACACTTCCATGCAGTACTGAAGTAATACTGCATTGGCAGGACGTGCTGTCTTTTGGATGTGATGTAAAACCGAGGCCCTGTCTACGACCTCTGCTGGTTGTAAAAGATCCAATGGCATTATTTCAAAGAAGACCAGGGGAGTTCTCCTTGGTATCCTGGCCAACATTCATCCCTAACCAACACCTGAAAAAAATGTACCTGGTCATTATCCCACCGATGCTTTAGGGATCTTGATGTGCACAAATTGGCTGTTGTGATTCTCTACAGTACAAGAGTGACTTCAGAAAGTACTTTAACTGTCATAAAGTGCTTTGGAATGTTCCGAAGTCATGAAAGGCGCCATATAATTGCAAGTCTTTCTTTCTCCTCATTCTCCATGTGGCGAATAACTGGTGGAATCCCTGAAGGAATGCCCCTAGTGTGGGTCAAATTGCCTTGACCAGGTAAGATGGCTGGAGGTTTTGGAGTTGAGAAGTCAAATTCCTTAGCAAGTGTCTACAAATTGCTGCTTCACCTCACATTAAACAGAAGTACTCAGAAATTCCAAGAAAAACAAAATGAAATAAACTTGCACAACAAGAAACAAGCAACAAGCTCAACACAGTTGTACACAAAGACAATGAGTACACCTTTAAAAGGTTGCAAGGGCCTCTGTTCTAGTTTTTCTTCAAGTACCAGAATGGTGCTAGGTGGCACAATTGATGGAGAATTACATAGAATTTATAGCAGAGAAACAAGACAATTTGCCCTATGTCGGTTTATGCTCCACATGAGCCTCCTCACACTCTACTTACTTCATCTCACCCTATCAACATATCCTTCTATTCCTTTTTCCCTCATGTATTTATCGAGCTTCCCCTTAAATTCATCTATGTTATTCGCCATAACCACTCCACGTGGTAGCGAGTTCCACATTCTCACCACTCGCTGAGTAAAGACTTTTCTCCTGATTTCCTTATTGGATTTATTTGTGACTATCTTATATTCATGGCTCCTACTTCTGGAATCTGCAATAAGTGGAAGCATCTTCTCTACGCCAACTCTATCAACCCCTTCACAATTTTAGTAGCCGATACACTCCCCTAGATTGTGCCAGAACATATTTTAATGAGGCTTGTGCCATTGCGAAGCGGAAATCTCTTGCTCCCCCCCCCCCCCCACCGGTGTAGACCCCACAGATAAACCGGCACTGGCACGGAACATCCGCAGGGATGAAATTGCAGATTTACCTTTTCTTCTGCGCTGTGTCTGTACCAACAATTCAAGTGAGTTCATCTTCAGGATTAGCGTCGCTTCTCTGGAACAAACCACTCAAAATGAAGGGGAGGGGAGGGAATGGTGGCATAGTGGTTATGGGCTCAAGTTTTGGCCTGAGTTGCTCCTATTTTTTTGGAGCAACTAGTTTAGAATGGAACATCTTAGAAATTGCAATTCTCGGCATTTAGTTTGCTCCAGTTCTAGTGCGTTAGAATAGTTCCATTTTAGAACAGATTTTTTTTTCAAAAGGGAGTATGTCCAGCCACTTACGCCTGTTTTGCAAGTTTAGGCAGTGAAAACTTACTCCAAACTAACTTAGCATAGAGTAAGTGTAAATTTTTGTACGCTCAGAAAAACCTTGCCTACACTTATAAATCAGGCGTAGGGAACGAGAGATGGGGGGGGGGGGAGGAAAGTTTACAAACATTAAACACTTCACTTTTACAAATAAAGAGTTATCATCAATAATAAATGATAAATAAATCAATAAATCAACCAATAAATCAATCAACAAAAATTAAAAATTAAAAAAAAAAATCAATCAATAAATTAAAAATTATTTTTTCTCACCTACTGCAGCAGCGGGAGCCCTCCAACAGCGTGCTGGGACAGGGCCCCTCCAGTGTCTCTCTCTCAGTCTCTATCAGTGTCTCTCTCTCTCTTTCTCTGTCAGTGTCTCTCTCTCTCTGTCTCTGTCAGTGCCTCTGTCAGTGTCTCTCTCTCTCTTTCTCTGTCAGTGTCTCTCTCTCTCTGTCTCTGTCAGTGTCTCTCTCTCTTTCTCTGCCAGTGTCTCTCTCTCTCTCTCTGTTTCTGTCAGTGTCTCTGTCTCTGTCTCTGTCTCTGTCAGTGTCTCTCTGTGTTTCTGATAGCGAGGGGGGAGGGAGGAGGCGGGAGGAGAAGAGAGGGGAGGAGAAAAGAGGGGAGAGAAGAGGGGGGAAAGAGAGGGGGGGTGACGATGAATGGGAGGGGAGAAGATGAATGGGGGGGGAAGAAGATGAACGGGGGTGGGGGGAGGGAGAAGATGCTGAACGGGGGGAAGCTGGACGGGCCCTGCCAAGGACTTTGGGTGGGGCCCACACACAGCCGATGCCGGGCCGCCACTGCCGCCGATTCTTCGGGCGGGGCCCGCCCCCAGCGAGATGCCGGGTGGGCGGGCCCTGCCGCCGACGAGGTAAGCGGTGTCAGGCCACTCGCCTGGGGATAGGGATGCCGTCCCTTCGGCCTGGGCACAGCTGCCAGCACTGTTTTTGCCGCAGGGCTGTAGTTCCGCCCCCAGCAGCTCCTGCTGCACCACACCGGAATGGGCCTACAGCTATCGGAGAATCGCGAAGTAAGTATTCTGCGCAATTTTTGTTCTACAAATTAGGCGGGCCTCTCCGATGTGCGGCGTTCTAGCCGGGGTCCAAAACTTGAGCCCATAGTTACTGGACATGAGTTCAAATTCCATCACGGCAGCTGGGGAATTTTAAATTCAGTGAATAAATAAATCTGAAATAAAAAAGCTCGTATCAGTAATGGTGACTATTAGCAGCCCCTCCAAATAGTGGAACAGGGGCTGCAACCTCGCACATTCCATAAAAACATGGAACACAGACTCCGCCAGACCGCAGAAATTGCAGGCGGCCTGGGAGCCCGTGAACCAACTTAAAAATTTATTGCATGGGACTGTTCCATGCACCACCCTCCAGGCCAAGTCCCCAATAAATAGTAGGATGACTCCCGTATAAAGTGCACTCCATCAGGGACCCCCGTCTCCTCCGGACGTCAAGATGTTCCGCCATGGCATGTCCGGACGGCAGACGAGGATGGCAAGGTGGAGAATGTGTACAAGCAGCCCGTACAGGAAACTATTCCACGCAGAACTGAAAGGTTCGGAGGGGATTTCCCCGAGGCGGTTCAAGTTGTGAGGAACCGGCTCCAACAGCTCTACAACTCTTTTGGTTGTAAACAATTTAACCAATTAAATCAAGTGCCCACTGATTAAAGGGGGGGACACTCCAAGCATTTTTTAAGTGCCCTTTTTTTTGGTTTTTTTGTTTGTTTTTGTGGGGGTTTTTTTGTGGGTTTGTTTTGTGGGTTTTTTTGGGCACCGAGAGGCAAATTATACAAGTGGCCCCTGACTGGGGGTGACACTAAAACCCGGCAATAAAACAAATTAAACTTTAAAACATATAAAATCGAATTTAAATTTGGTTGCCAGGGGTGATGATGCACTCCAGTCCCTCCAGCGCCCACCTCTTGCGAAAGGCCGCAAGTGTACCGGTGGACACTGCGTGCTCCATCTCCAAGGATACCCTGGCTCGGATGTAAGCGCGGAAGAGAGGCAGGCAGTCAGGCTGAACGATCCCCTCGACCGCCCGCTGCCTGGACCGGCTGATGGCACTCTTGGCCGTGCCCAGGAGCAGTCCTACGAAGAGGCCCTCGGACCTACCCGCTCCCCTCCGCACAGGGTGCCCAAAGATCAGGAGCGTGGGATGGAAGTGCAACCAGAATTTGAGGAGCAGCCCCTTTAAATAGTGGAACAGGGGCTGCAACCTCGCACATTCCATAAAAACATGGAACACAGTCTCCGCCAGACCGCAGAAATTGCAGGCGGCCTGGGAGCCCGTGAACCGACTTAAAAATTTATTGCATGGGACTGTTCCATGCACCACCCTCCAGGCCAAATCCCCAATAAATAGTAGAAGAACTCCCACATAAAGTGCACTCCATCGGTGACCCCCGCCTCCTCCGGACGGCAAGATGTTTCGCCATGGCATGTCCGGACGGCAGACGAGGATGTCAAGGTGGAGAAGGTGTAAGAGCAACCTGTACAGGAAACCATTCCGCGCAGAACTGAAAGGTTCGGAGGGGATTTCCCCGAGGCGGTTCAAGTTGTGAGGCACCGGCTCCAACAGCTCTACAACTCTTTTGGTTGTAAACAATTTAACCAATTAAATCAAGTGCCCACTGATTAAAGGGGGGGACACTCCAAGCATTTTTCAAGTGCCCTTTTTTGGGGGTTTTTTGTTTGTTTTTGTGGGGGGTTTTTTGTGGGTTTGTTTTGTGATTTTTTTTTTAGGGCACCGAGAGGCAAATTATACAAGTGGCCCCTGACTGGGGGTGACACTAAAACCCGGCAATAAAACAAATTAAACTTTAAAACATATAAAATCGAATTTAAATTTGGTTGCCAGGGGTGATGATGCACTCCAGTCCCTCCAGCGCCCACCTCTTGCGGAAGGCCGCAAGTGTACCGGTGGACACTGCGTGCTCCATCTCCAAGGATACCCTGGCTCGGATGTAAGCGCGGAAGAGAGGCAGGCAGTCAGGCTGAACGACCCCCTCGACCGCCCGCTGCCTGGAAGGGCTGATGGCACTCTTGGCCGTGCCCAGGAGCAGTCCTACGAGGAGGCCCTCGGACCTACCCGCTCCCCTCCGCACAGGGTGCCCAAAGATCAGGAGCGTGGGACTGAAGTGCAACCAGAATTTGAGGAGCAGCCCCTTTAAATAGTGGAACAGGGGCTGCAACCTCGCACACTCCATAAAAACATGGAACACGGACTCCTCCAGACCGCAGAAATTGCAGGCGGCCTGGGAGCCCGTGAACCGGCTTAAATATTTATTGCACGGGACTGCTCCGTGCACCACCCTCCAGGCCAAGTCCCCGATAAATAGTGGGAGGACTCCCGCGTAGAGTGCACTCCATCGGGGACCCCCGCCTCCTCCGGATGGCAAGATGTTGCACCATGGCGTGTCCGGATTGCAGACGAGGATGGCAAGGTTGAGAGTGTGCAGGAACAGCCCGTACAGGAAACCCCTCCGCGCAGAACTGAAAGGCACGGAGGGGATTTCCCCGAGGCGGCTCAAGTTGTGAGGCGTCAGCTCCAACAGCTCTACTAACCTGTAAGCATACTCACAGGTGCATATATTACAGTTTTGTTTGTAACAGAGGAGGATGATGAGAGACCTAAATGAGGTGTATACAATTATGAGGAGCCTAGATAGAGTGGATAAGAAAGACCTATTTCCCTTAGCAGAGGGGTCAATAACCAGGGAGCATAGATTTTAAGTAATTGGTAGGTTTAGAAGGGTTTTGAGGAGAAATATTTTCACCCAGAGGCTGGTGGGAGACTGGAACTCTCTGCCTGAAAGAGTGACAGAGGCAGAAGCCCTCATAGCATTTAAAAAGTACTTGGATATGCACTTGAATTGCTGTAATCTACAAGGCTGTGGACCAAGAGCAGGATAGTGGGATTATGCTGGAGAGCTCTTTGTCATCCAGCACGTACACGATGGGGCGAATGGCTTCATTCTGTGCTGTAAATTTCTTTGATTCTATGATTCTATAAGGTCCAAGGTAGCCCCTGAGCATGTTTTCAATCTCATTTGACATCACACTGATATTTACTGTCTGCGTTCTCCTGTACTGAGAACCTCCAAAAGAATAAACATCCTCACCTGAAAGTGTTAGCCTTGCCTCAGTGGCCGTACTCTCACCCCTGAGTCAGGCGGTCATGGGTTCTCGTCTCACTTCAGAGACTTGAGCGCATAATGTAGGCTGATACTTCAGTTCAGTACTGAGGGAGTGCTGCATTGTCAGAGGTGCCATCTTTTAGAATGAGACGTTAAACCAAGGTCTCGTCTGCCCTCTCAGGCAGATGTAAAAGATCACATGGCACTATTTGAAGAAGAGCAAGGGAGTTGTTCCTGGTGTCCTGTCTACTATGAGACTAAATATAGATTGGGTAACTGCTTTACTGTATATTACTATTCTTTCCACAAACATAAATGATCTTGACCTACCTTGCAGTTTCAACCTCAACTCTCATTTTCACACTAACTTTTCCATCTTCGGCCTCCTTTGCTGCTCCAGTGAAGCTCAAAGCAAACTTGATCAACAGTAAGGCCAATTTCATGAGCCTTCCTCCTGTATACACCGCACACATATATAGTGGGCGCATTGGTAATCCTGGGATCTGGCTTGCTCATGTTGGCTTAAAATGAGAGTGTTATTCTCATGTGTTATTTATTTTCCATTTGCAAACATATGGTGTGCTTTTTTGCTTCCTGCATTAGAAGGTAATTTTTACAAATGTACAATTCTAGCATGAAATCCCACCCACTGGAGTGAATATTGGGAATTTGTGTACGCACCATTCACAATTTTCCATCCATTAAAATTAATGGAGAGAAGATGTTCAGAAACACGCACGTGATTAAAATGAATGGATAGAAAATACCGGGTGATTTGCACGCAATTTCCTGATACAAACTCTGTGCATTTTGCTGGATAGTCTATCAATTAAAAAAATTTGGGAGATTTTTCCTGCCCATATTTTCTTCATTATCATTGGTTGCTTTGCAAGATGTCAGTGTGTCCCAAGGTGCTTTATAGCCAATTAAGTACTCCCAAGGTCCGCCCTCTGCCATTTTTGAGCATGTTTCAATTTAGGTGGCCAACGTTCTTGCCAGAAACAGGCAGGAGTCTCCTTATGTGAAGCAAATCAGGGTCCTATGATATTGTTTGGACCCCGATGCTATTTTGCTGCCGTTAAACACAGCGCCTGCTGAGTGCTGAACACAACACAGATTGGGAGACGGCCAGAAACAGCCTCCCTTAAAGGGATCACTGGAATCAGCCCTGGCAACAATAAAAATGTCTTAATTTGTCAGTTAGATGTCTTCAGCTTGAGCATAGTTGTGCTCCGTGCTCACCATCCGCACTACAATCATGTTCTCTGTCTTCTCACCCAATCAACCCAGGCTTCTCGATTAATAACCCACTGCAGGTCTGTGCTCTATGAATATCCACCATATTTCCCACCTCTCCTATCAGCACTAGAAAAGTGTGGGCGGTTCAAACTGGTTCAGGTCTTCCGCTGGCGACAGAACTTGGGCGTTTGATCGCTCTGTCTGATGTATGCCGAAGATGAAAGCTGACCCCAGTAAAGACAGAAATCTGCCCCATGATGAATGAAATTCATCTCTGCGCAGTTAGGTCAGAGAGTTGCTGTGCAAGTAGTTTGCTTTCTGTCCAAGAACATAGTTTCCAGGCATTTCTCACTTTATTGAAATTATGTCCTGATGTGGTTTAACAAAGATGCTTTTATTGTTAGGATTAAAATAACGGTTAATATAGTTCAGATATCTCCAATTCTAAACTTGTACCTTGTAATATATGAGGAGGGCACTTTTCAAAGCCCAAATACTATTGCATCATAAATCACAGCTTCACAAACACAGGACTTTTTTCTTTATTCGGATCCCTGTTAAAGGCTTTCAAAACATAGGCCAGGGTCTTCGATTTGCTGATCTTGTCTGGGACCCTTTTTCTTACAGAGGAACAACAACAACAGCAACTTGTATTTATATAGCGCCTTTAATGAATGAAACATCCCAAGGCGCTTCACAGGAGTATTATGAGATAAGAAATGTGACACCGAGCCGCAAAAGGAGAAGTTAGGGCAGAGTCAAAGAGGTAGGTTTTAAGGAGCGTCTTGAAGGAGGAAAGAGAGTTAGAGAGGTGGTGAGGTTTCGGGAGGGTGTTCCAGAGCTTGGGGCCCAAGCAACAGAGGGCTAATCAGATCGTCTTGAAGTCTGCTAATGTAATATTGCTATTGATTTCTCTTTATATTGTAGTAATGTTAGCTTTTAGCTTTTGCCTGTTAAGTGAGGAAGTGTAAGTTGTTTTAAATGCAGTGACCACTAAACTGTTGAATTAAGACTGACCTTAAAGCAATAGTCAGTTTAGGCAATAAATCTAATTAAAAGCAGAGAGCTTTAATTAGTTGATAAGATCTGCAGAAGGACTACATCAATCCTTTTCATAGGCAGGAGATTGGTATTGAATGGTGTAAGACAACAAAGTTGGGGAGTTAGAACATAAGAACATAAGAAATAGGAGCAGGAATAGGCCATACGGCCCCTCGAGCCTGCTCTGCCATTCAATAAGATCATGGCTGATTTGATCATGGATTAAGCTCCACTTCCCTGCCCGCTCCCCATAACCCCTTATCCCCTTATCGTTTAAAGAACTGTCTATTTCTGTCCTAAATTTATTCAATGTCCCAGCTTCCACAGCTCTCCGAGGCAGCAAATTTCACAGATTAACAACCCTCTGAGAGAAGAAATTTCTCCTCATCTCTGTTTTCAATGAGCGGCCCCTTATTCTAAGATCATGCTCTCTAGTTCTAGTCTCCCCCATCAGTGGAAACATCCGCTCTGCATCCACCTTGTCAAGCCCCCTCATAATCTTATATGTTTCGATAAGATCATCTCGCATTATTCTGAATTCCAATGAGTAGAGGCCCAACCTACTCAACCTTTCCTCATAAGTCAATCCCCTCATCCCCCGAATCAATCTAGTGAACCTTCTCTGAACTGTCTCCAAAGCAAGTATGTCCTTTCGTAAATATGGAAACCAAAACTGCACACAGTATTCCAGGTGTGGCCTCACTAATACCTTATATAGCTGTAGCAAGCCTTCCCTGCTTTTATACTCCATCCCCTTTGCAATAAAGGCCAAGATACCATTGGCCTTCCTGATCACTTGCTGCACCTGCATACTATCCTTTTGTGTTTCATGCACAAGTACTCCCAGGTTCCGCTGTACTGTGGCACTTTGCAATCTTTCTCCATTTAAATAATAACTTGCTCTTTGATTTTTTTCTGCCAAAGTGCATAACCTCACACTTTCCGACATTGTACTCCATCTGCCAATTTTTTGCCCACTTACTTAGCCTGTCTATGTCCTTTTGCAGATTTTTTGTGTCCTCCTCACACATTGCTTTTGCTCCCATCTTTGTATCGTCAGCAAACTTGGCTACGTTACACTCAGTCCCTTCTTCCAAGTCGTTTATATAGATTGTAAATAATTGGGGTCCCAGCACTGATCCCTGCGGCACCCCACTAGTTACTGGTTGCCAAGAGAATGAACCATTTATCCCAACTCTGTTAATTAGCCAATCCTCTATCCATGCTAATATATTACCCCCCAACCCCGTGAACTTTTATCTTGTGCAGTAAGCTTTTATGTGGGGCCTTGTCAAATGCCTTCTGGAAGTCCAAATACACCACATCCACTGGTTCCCCTTTATCCATCCTGTTCGTTACATCCTCAAAGAACTCTAGCAAATTTGTCAAACATGACTTCCCTTTCATAAATCAATGCTGACTCTGCCTGACCGAATTTTGCTTTTCCAAATCTCCTGCTACTGCTTCTTTGATAATGGACTCCAACATTTTCCCAACCACAGATGTTAGGCTAACTGGTCTATAGTTTCCTACTTTTTGTCTGCCTCCTTTTTTAAATAGGGGTGTTAAATTTGCAGTTTTCCAATCTGCTGAGACCTCTCCAGAATCCAGGGAATTTTGGGAAATTATAACCAATGCATCCACAATCCCTGCCGTACTTCTGTTGTACCAGTCTATGGAAAATGAACTTGTTAAAACTTAAGTTATTGTACAGACATAGGACAGGCAGAAAAGCTCCCTTTGTTAATTCAGAAGGAAGCAAGCCTTGAAGCTGGAAAGTTAGGGAGTGTGAGTCAAGTAAAGGGGCTTAGTTCGGATCATTGGCTGCAAGGACAGGCGAATCAGTGTTGAATGATAACTATGTAATGAAACTATGAAACATGAAAATTGTCACGTAGAAGGAGTGAAAAAAAAGTATAAAAAGTGGGTGTTGGAACAGATACTTGGGAATTCAATTAAGGTCTGATCAACCTGAAAACTCGAGCTCAGGAATGGAACATATTTGGATTCTCCTGCTAAAACTCGCAAGGTTTTGTCGTAAGTGCTGCTGTTGATTATATGTTCAATTATTGCGTATAATCATCATTATTGTATGCTTAATAAATCTGTGACATCTGACTTTTAATGCTGTGAACCATATTATTTTGAGGAGTAATTTATAAGTAGGAACATCAATCTGCTAACAGTGACAGATATTAGAAGACACTTCACCATGATAACGCGGTGCCTTTAAACAAAAGTAATAGTTTGAACTTCATTTGGATCCAGTTAATTAAATATTGTGATGTTCTGTGGTGGCATTGATTCAGTTATTCATGTACTACTGAGGCGCAAGTGGCAAAATTGTAGCAGCGGATTTTAGATAATCTCCTGACAATTCTGCACAATAGACCCAGCATCCCAGCGAGCTTGATAGGGCAGTTTGTATTGCCAATGTTCCCTCTAATTCTTTTTGGCACCGTGTGGCCCCTTTAAGGGGCTGCGCTGGCCATTGAAAATACTGCCCATGCCCGATTTTACATTGAAGCCGGCTGGGCGGGTTCCCTGGGCGCTGTGCGGTCACGCAGCTTAAAGAGAATATTGCTTTCATCCTCCGCAAATCCAAAGATGTATTATGCCATTCTTACAGTAGGTGTAGAGGTGTGGTACGACAGCATTTGTTAAGCAAAGCAAGTGGGAGTGCCAGTTGCACTGGCTGCACAAATCACTGAGGAGTGGACTGGACGCTCAGATGCACATACAGACCACTGCTTTTATTGCCTTAAAACTGCTCATGAGAATTTTACTGATGAAACGAGCTGACCAGACAGTGCTGGCTGCCGTTAAACGTTCATTAAAAGCAGACTTTAAGAAAAAGTGAATTATTGCATGCAAAGTAATACTACGGATGCTGGAAATCGGAAATAAAAACAAGTCAGGCAGCATCTGTGGAGAGAGAAACAGAGTTAACGTTTCAGGTTAACAATCTTCCATCAGAACCCAAGTATTGGGTGTAGTCTGATTTTTGTCAATGCACTAGCATTATCTGCATGCTCGGAACAGTGTCAAAGTCTTCCCACAACACTAACATCAATGATGCAGCAATAAGACTGCTTATTCCATGCTCACAAATAAAGGGTCATTTAACTTTGGGCGATAGTACAAAGAGACCGATATTAAGCTAGCCGCCCATTATACACCACATTGGATTTTCCTATCGCATTGATGTTAAAGCAAGCAAAATCGGGCCGAGCATATAGTGGATGACCAATTCAATATCGCCCATTTTACACTATTGTCCAAAGTTAAAATTACTTCCTTATTGACAGTCTGGCTAATATACAAACTTAACAGGGCAGTTTTTGAATAGAAACAATTGGTTTCTAGTTTTAAAGATTGCTAAAGAGTGGGAACCTGTAGCTAAATTTGAATAATCATCAAGTTCAAAAGACAAAAAGCTCTCAAGAATGCCCAAATATTTAAATTGACTTTAGCAGACATTGTTAACCAGGCTTTTCAACGACAAACAATGTTTGTAAATAGAAAGCTTTAAAGATTGCATTGCTTATAAAAGTCCAGATTTTATGAGAATACAAAACAAATGAATAAAAATATCAGTGTAGTAAATCAATATATTTATCTTTATTTCACATAGTCTATTCAGGAACATTAAGTGTTGATGCATATGAAAGAGGGAGAAAATTATTTATAACACAAGCGTGAAAGTATAGACATTTTTGTTATTTACTGTTGCTCATTTGCATAATATATTCAGCTGTGGGGACTGGTTTAGCACAGCACTCATATAGGCAGCATAAATTATGGAGAGCTGCTACATTCAATTCCAAGTAAAGTTTTAGATGGAATTGCACATAGAAGCAATAAAAATATGTAGAAGCATTGTCAGCAGACCAGCTACAGTCCAGCAAATTCCATGCTAATCCAGTAAGTGTGTTGCTTTGCTCTGTGTGGCTGATTTGATCCAATGTAGATGGATTGGTAATGGGTGAAAAGGGAGGGAAAGTGGAGTTGAAGCTCATCCATGTTTTTATTAAAAGTCAGAGCAGGCTCAAGGGGCTGTATAGCTATTTCTTATGAAAGCATCACTTTTCGATTTGAGCTTAGTCCTACATGCACAACACTCCACTCGTTGCTATGTGTGGAGGTGTGGGGAAGTGGAAGACTTGTAATGGAGGCTGTTCATGGCCCACTCAGATCTGTTCAGCTACTCTACTGCTTTTGCCGAGGCAAGGTACCCACCAGGACTGTTGTTTTCACTCAGATGTTCCTGGCACAAGCCTAAACTGAGATTGATAGAAATAAAGTTCTCTTTGATATTGCTCTTTTATGAAGTACTAATATGCATAGGGGTTATTTTACTGGACTAGTAATCCAGAGGTCTGGACTAATAATCTGGCAGAATAAGAGTTCAAATCCCACCACAGCAGTGGGGAATTTAAATTCAGTTAATTAAATAAATCTGGAATAAAAAGCTAGTATCAGTAAAGGTGACCATGAAACTACTGAATTGTCATAAAAACCCAACTGGTTCACTAATGCTCTTTAGGGAAGGAAACCTGCTATCTGTACCCGTTCTGGACTATATATGGCTCCAGACCCACAGCAATGTAGTTTACTCTTAATTACTCTCTGAAATAGCCAGCAAGCCACTCTGTCATAGCAACAAAAAAGCACCTTCTCAAGGGCAATTAGGGATGGATAATAAATGCTGGCCATGCCAGTGATACCCACATCCCATGAATTAATTTTTTTAAAGTGTTATTTTTTAAGGGGACGAGCCTTTTGCCACAGCCTATTTAGGATCGGGGTTGCATGTGTTTTCCCAAGTCCTGACCTTGTGTATCACAGCCTGTTAAATGGCTGCACAATGGTGGTAATCAGTAACTAGTGGGGTGCCGCAGGGATCAGTGCTGGGACCCCAACTATTTACAATCTATATTATCGACTTGGATGAAGGGACCGAATGTACTGTAGCCAAGTATGCTGACGATACAAAGATGGGAGGAAAAGCAATGTGTGAGGAGGACACAAAAAACCTTCAAAAGGACATAGACAGGCTCAGTGAGTGGACAAAAAATTGGCAGATGGAGTATATTGTTGGAAAGTGTAGGGTTATTTACTTTAGCAGGAAAAAAAATCGAAGAGCAAGTTATTATTAAAATGGAGAAAAATTGCAAAGTGATGCAGTACAGCAGGACCTGGGGGTCCTGGTGCATGAAACACAAAAGGTTAGTATGCAAGTACAGCAAGTGATCAGGAAGTCCAATGGAATCTTGGCCTTTATTGCAAAGGGGATGGAGTATAAAAGCAGGGAAGTCTTGCTACAGTTATACAGGGCATTGGTGAGGCCTGGAATACTGCGTACAGTTTTGGTTTCGATATTTAAGAAAGGATATACTTGCTTTGGAGGCAGTTCAGAGAAGGTTCACTAGGTTGATTCTGGAGATGAGGAGGTTGATTTATGAGGAAAGGTTGAGTCGGTTGGGCCTCTACTCTTGGAACTCAGAAGAATGAGAGGCGATCTTATCGAAACGTATAAGATTATGAGGGGGCTTGACAAGGTAGATGCAGAGAGGATGTTTCCACTGATAGGGGAGACTAAAACTAGGGGGCATAATTTTAGAATAAGGGGCTGCCCATTTAAAAGTGAGATGAGGAGAAATTTCTTCTCTCAGAGGATTATAAATCTATGAAATTCGCTGCCTCAGAGAGCTGTGGAAGCTGGCTCATTGAATAAATTTAAGACAGAAATAGACAGTTTCTTAACCGATAAGGAAATAGGGGGTTATGGGGAGCGGGCAGGAAGTGGACCTGAGTCCATGATCGGATCAGCCATGATCGTATTAAATGGTGGAGCAGGCTCGGGGGCCATATGGCCTATTCTTGCTCCTATTTCTTATGTTCTTATGTTCTTAAAATGTCAGATGAAGATTACTCCTTTGGTACTTTTATTTTATCTGGGGTTCAAGATTCTTCTAATGCAGAACTCTGGAGCATTTACTACCATCCTATTTAATGGTGTTGGTGAGTACCACTCAGGCAGTTCAATGCCAAAATGTAGAGGTGACAATGGTTCTGGAATGGAATCAGCAATCTCGCAGTTTAGCCGCGCGATGTCAATCATTGTGGTCACTGGTCAGCATTCTGGTCCTGGTAAAGGTGGATTTTCGTTTTAATAAAGGCAGCAAGGCTCATTATATTGGACCTATACTCCTTCTATCCCTGCAGTCATAATGCTATAAATCCAATCTTCTCAGAGTTAGTTATAACTAGATAAACCATTGAGAATATCGAAGTGTGCCAATATAAATGAGTGTTCATATTGTACCTTGGTAGTAAGTGGCTGCAGCAAAAAATCAGCTCTTTATTTGTTTGCCTCCCCAACCTGCTGAATGCAAACCAAAGTCAGACTTGTGTCCCAGTTCTTGGTGCTTCAAAATTTGGTTAAAGTATTAAAATGTATTTATATCTTAAAATATCTACTGTCAAAGTGAATAAAAGGCACAGCCATTTAATTTAGTTTAGTGATCAATTATTTACATGTTTTGTTTGTGGAGCTAGACTTGGCCCTGATTTTTAATTCAATGCTTGATTATGCTTAGTGCATTTCCATTATGGCACTCTGAAAGACATGACAGCTGCTTAAGGGATCTTTCTACTGTTGGAGGTAAAGGCTCTTTAGACAGTTTTGTTGCGTTGACTTCAATCAGATTTTCTTTGCCAAACTGAAAATATCCTTTTTTATTTGCGTCCTCAGATTTTATTGCTGAAAATTTAAGCCATCCATTCAAACAACAATTATAGTTGTTGATGTTTTGCATATTTATTTATGTAAATGAGCTGCTTATCTCCTCAAACGATGTGTTAGCACAGAAGAAAGTGCAAGGACATAGGGAAACGCCACAGGAGGCTATGGTTTAGTTAGACTGATCTTTTTACTCTAGTGATGGAATTCAAAATACAGACAGACATAATCATTCTTTGGAACAGACAAACTTTTGAATTAAACTAAAGCACATAGTATTCAATAGTCATTGGATATTCAGGTGTATACACAAACTTTTCAGAATGTTGAAAATTTATGAACAACTTCAAAAGGTCAGCAAAACTTTAATATGGTGTTGGAAGTACCTTTTTGGTGGCAGCCTCCAGCAGTGCCATTAAAGAACGTTAGTTAGGCCATCTGTAGAAAACGTTTTCCTGAATGCAGCCGGTTCGGCTCCAGCTGCATTCACAGGAGTCCTGTTTTGCAAAGAGGGTGTCAAGCAGGGCTTAACATCGTTCTAGGTGGCTGCCAGGAATGCCTGAAAATTGGTCCGACCCACTATCGGACATCTTTCAGGCATCCTAGCGACGCAAGTTGTTGGTCCCCAAAATTGGCAGTTGTAACAAGGTCCAATTGTTACCCCAGTAACTGCTCATTCATAGCCAATATTTAAAATAGTCACTGCACTTGTTTTTGAAACTCTTTGGGACATTTCTGAGTGATGTGATAAGGCACTGTATAAATAAAGGCTTGAGGGGAGAAATTCGGTCTCGCCTCTGTTGCATCGTTGTCCCGGGAAGAGCGGTAAATTTTGCGCCGTCAAATGGTTTGGGTCTGCCACCGCAAAATTCATCAGCTGGGCCCTGAGTTTGGAGCAGAGTGCTAAAGGAGGCGTTTCACACCTCTTTTAGGGCACTAGGCCAGCTGAGCAACTGAAAATCCCGAGCTAAACAGCCGGTTTCGGAGCAACCTAAGTGAGGCCTCGGTTGGAAAAAAAATCTGAAAAAACCCACCAAAAACATTCCCATAAATAACTCACGCCACCACAACATAAATCACAAAAAAAGAAATCAATCACACAGACCTCAGGTCGATATTAGTTACCTCACTGCAGCCGCTACAGCTTGGAATGCCAGATTCCACAGGCATTCCCACCAGGGCGCTCTATAGGGCGCTACGGGTCGGGCGTGATCCAAATATCGAGCCGGAGTTGCAACCCGGGGCGTTGCACACCAGCTCGCCACTTCTGGGCGGTAATGCTTCATGCCCCTTTGAAATCGGCACCAAATGTCCTGGCGGGGAGCTGGAAGCTGGCCGCCTACCCGGAAGTGTTTACCACCGCCATTGATGCCCCTGCGGGGCGCTAACAGGGGTGACATAAGACCGAAAATCCAGTCCATTTCTTTCAAGATGTGTTGGTACTGCTCAATAAAGAAGCCGATCATATGTGTGAGGAAAACATAAGACCATATTTATGTAAATGTACGAGCTAAAATTGAAAACATTTACTTAAAAATACTTCTTGAAGTAAACTGCTCTTTACATTTCCGATTCTGGCATTTTTTTCACCACTGCATCCCTCTATTCCAATATCACCTTCGCAGAGCGTCGATATGATGGTCACTCTCCCCCATCCCCATCAGAAATTCAAGAAGAACTTCTTGAAGATTCTTGCATGTGTTTCTGCCTTTTTAATCCTGAGAGACCTCTGCTTCCTGCTCTCATGAATATATTAAAACAGAGGGTAGCTAGGACAGAGCACGAGCAAGTATTCCATAATTAATCATCAATAGACTGCAAATTCTGCATTTAAGTCTTAAGGATAAATTTTGCAAAGCTCCTCTCCCACCACAGAATCTCACTCAAAAGGGAGAGCAGCTCAAAGAATCAAACGTGGGGGTCAGCACGCCTGAGTCACGGTGCTCCAGATTTTCCAATGATTAATTTTAATTGCCTTAAGATCAGGAGCACTACGAATTGATCTTTGACTAATATGTGCTTCCATCGAGCAAGACTCTGCTGGCAGTGAAATCTTGCAAAAATTTACCCCATAGTATGCATTGCGTCCACTGTAAATATGTGAGATAGTCTGACAGCTTCAGTCTTCAACAAAGACGAATATAAGGCTGAACTATATTGCCAAACCAATAGAGTATAGGTCAGAAAACGGCCTGCTGAAACCGTACAACACCCTACCAGACTACACCTTGACGGTAACTTTCCATTTTGGATAAAATGGGCAGCCATTGAAGTCAGTGGAAAGGAAGATCAGGTGAGGTGTCTAACTGGCGGCCGATCTGATAGCACCCGCTTTACACTATCGCGAGAAGTTAAAATTGCTCCCAGAGTATTATGACCAGATTTTGTCACCAAGACACAAAGACATCTTTTAAACTCATGAAAGCCCCCGAGTACAATCTCCTTCACTGTATGAAAATCCATAATGACCTGTCCTAATCAATGTTCCCTGTAAATCTTTTTTGGTGCGCGGGCCCTTTAACTGGCTGCGTGGCCAATTCAATTTTTCGCGCATAGAAACATCGAAAATAGATGCAGGAGTATGCGTGGTTATTTCCATTGAAAAGCTAGTGAACGGCCTGCACGGGACCTTCACACTACGGTGTGGCCATGTAGCCGCACAGCTTAGCGGGAATGTTGGTTCTAATATTTCCTTACATGGCTCGGTACCAAACTTTTGTCTGATAATGCTTTTGTTACAGAAGCTGAACTTGAGCACATAAATATAGGCTGGCACTCCAGTGGAGTACTGAGGGATCGCTGCACTGTTGGAGATGCTGGGGCCGAAATTCAGTGTCCTGGGAGGGACCGTGACCACGGGTTTTCAGTGGCCAATCTGAAAAGTCGATTGGCCGACGCGTTCTGCACTTTTGGCCCTCCCGACGCATATTCAGCTCAGGGGTGGTTTCCAGCAGTGACGACTTCCGCTGGAATCGGACGTGTGAAGCAGCTGTAAATGTGTTGAGACCGCGGTGACGTCATCAGGATGCGCACCGTACTACGCAGCCACGCCACCCATTTTCAGCAATAAAAAAGCAGGTCTTTTTTGAGCAGTGACCCCGCCAGGTTTATGTGTCGGTGCACCTTGCCGTGATACGCGACACCGCTGGAGAAGGTCAATGCAGTATTCCCCCGATCAGGGTACTTTTGCAGAAAAGTTTTGTTGAAGTTTTTTTCCGTTTCATTGAACCGGCTGTAGTTTTTAATGAGCGTTTTGAGGACTTTCAGCTCTTACACATTAGTGTTGTGCTCCAGATGCCTGCTTGTCAGGGTGCAGCCTCCAACAGAATGAGATCAGTGTTGTCAGGGGAAGGCCTGGTACACCTCGTGAGACGCAGGGCTGCACGCAGGAGAAGGCATCACCATCAGCAACGTGCAGAGAGGCAGCGGGAAAGGGAGGCAGCAGCCATCGCTGGCCAACAACCACAAGGGCCTACAGACGTGCGCAGACCTGCACATACAGATGGTGTCCAGGAGGGAGATGGCTTCAGGATGCAGGTCAGGCACGCTGACCAGACCCCATCCCCACCTCCTGCCCACCCCCCGCACATACTGGGCCAGGAGCCTTGCCAGCAAGAGGCTGCAGAGGTGCCCAGACATAAGGATGACCAGGGAGATGGGTATCATCCAGCTGCCATGGGAGGTGGCCAATGCAGAACTGGGGGAAAGGAGGCCCTACCTTTAAAGGGTCTACAGACCTTAGTTCTCCTTCCTCCAGCTCAGTGATGAGCAATGCCTGCGAAGGCTGAGATTCAGAAAGGAAGTACTGAGGGAGCTCTTCAATGTGTTGTGGGAAGATCTCGAGCCTCACAAGGCTCAGAACCGCCCTGACCGTTGAGACCAAGGTCACCATAGCTTTGAACTTCTATGTAACAGGGTCTTGCCAGTCTGCCACTGCAGACATCAGAAACATTTTGCAGTTCTCTGCACACCGGTGCATCCGGAAGGTGACGGATGCACTCTACAGGGGAAGGGTGGACTACATATCATTCCCCATGACGAGGGACAAACAAGTGCAGTGGCAGGCCAGATTTGCCCGAATTGCAGGGTTCCCGAGAGTGCAGGGTGCGATTGACTGCACACACATTGGGCTGAGGGCGCCACAACATATTTGTCATCCGTAAGGGGTTCCACTCACTCAATGTATGAGGTACCCAGGCAGTAGCCATGATTCATTCATTCTGCGCCGGAGCAGTGTGCCCACCCTCTTCACCGGCCCAAATCAGGATTGTGGTTGGCTACTTGGCGACAAGGAGTATCCCCTGTTCACTTGGCTGCTCACTCCACTGTGGAACCCCAGGACAGCGGCAGAGCATGCCTACAACGACGCTCATTCTGGCACCAGGTGCATCATCGAGCACTGCATTGGAATCCTCAACCAGAGGTTCCGTTACCTGGACTGGTCTGGTGACACCTTACAGTATGCTCCTGAATGGGTCTCCATATTCGTCGTGGTCTGCTCCATGCTGCACAACCTGGCCCTCATGAGGGGACAGCTGCTGGAGGTCGAGCCAGCAGTACCATCTGATGATGAGGAGATGCAGGAGGAGGAGGAGGATCCCCGTCGTCATCTAGCCAGGAGGCATCATCCCCATCGCAACCCTGCAAGGGAGGTGCAGCTACAACTGATTGCTGCTCGATTCAAGTAATCTCATCCGTACTTGCCTCTTCAGCTCCCACTTTCCATGGCTATCCAAATGAGTGTCTTCACACAGAATTGCCCACTCTCAAATTAAAGACCTGGCCAGATATATGTGACAAAAATAAAGATATATCAAATGATCAAAGTCCGTGCAAAAACACAACAGAAACAAAAAAGACTACCATCAACTACCACAAATAATCATGTTTTACGCCTGTGCATCTCTTTATAACATCTCTTACCCATGCCTATTCTAACACTACGCCTATGTGTGTCCCCTGTGGTTGCATCATAGGTCTGGAAAGGCTGCTATGGTTGTTGTGTAGAACCTCCAGATGTCCTTGTCGGACGCCCTCGAACACCTTTGGGCTTAGTAGTGCCGGGTGCAGACTGGCTGGCACCCTCCTGGGAGGGTGCAGTCTGGCGTAGCTTGGGTGAGGCTATGCGTGGATGCACTGGCGGAGTGGCAGGTCTGGGGCCAGGAATGTTGTGATCCTGAGAGAGTACATCATCACTAATAGATATAGCCCCACTCAGTGGACTACTGTGGTAATGCAGCCATTGCTGTTTACAACAATAAAGAGGGAACAGGTCACCTGACAGGTTCCTGAAGCTATCAGCCATCTTAAAGCCTGTGTGTTTGTGAGGTGGTACAGAAGATATCACAATCAGGATCCTGGTCCGAGGAACCTCAGTCACTCCCGGGGTGGCAGACCGCTGGTGTGGTGAGACACCAGAAAGTCCCTGTGGCCCGTGGTGGACCCAGCCTTGAACGCAACACTGAGGTGTTGGGTGGCATCGAGCTGAGACTACATGAGAGCAGCCACAGTCTCAAAGCCAGCAGACATGGCAGCAGTTTGACGCTCCATGGCAGCAGTAAGACGCTCCGTGGCCTGTTGCCCAGAGTGCATAAGAGTATTCTGAGCTTCCATCCTCTCCAATCCAGCACCGATGTGCTCGCTCCCTCCCTGCTGAAATGGTAGCTGCCACATCACCTGCAATTGCAGCATCACAGCTGGATCCACACAGTCCCTCTGGGAGTCCACCATTGCCTGCACACTGGCAATGATGGGCTCCATGGAGTGCACAGAGCTGTCGACTATGCGGGAGGTGGACTCCTCCATGCTCCTGACCACTTCCGACAATCTCTCTGGCACCCTTGTCAGTGCCCCCAACATCTGGGAATGCATGGCCTCCACCGTTAGTTCGTATGCCGCTACATTGATGACATCATCTGAATCCTCGTCGGCAGAACTCCAATGCGGACTCGCCCCCTTCGGAGAGATGGCACCTGAGGTTGCCTAGCCCCATCACCTAGCCTAGTCCCTGGTGCAACACCCAGTGCAGACCCCTATACCACCTCAACTACAGCAGACCACACACTCCCAGTATCTGTGCTGGCATGTGTGGGTGGAAGCAGTGCCATCAGGGTCCTCCTCATCAGTGGAACCCCCATACGTCAGAGTACTGACGATACTCGCAGCAGGGCTTGAACCCACAATTTCCTCACTGCTACGACTTGAAATTGGAGGGGTTTTGTCGACTCAGCTGTGATATAGGCTTCCAGCTGCTCTCCAACGTCTGACATGATTGGCGACTGTCATCTGCAGCATAAATGGGAGAAGGGCTGCCGTGAGGGGGAGGTGGAGGATTGACACATGGAGCCTGCAAATAGCAGACTTCCATAAGGAAAGGCAGAGTAGGCGCTGGCACATTCAGGTAGAGAGCGCATTCCGCATTCAAGGACGGCCTCACTTACCCATGCTGCCCACATCGGCATTGCCAGTACCGGAGCCAACAGGGGGCGTGTCATCTGCAAGCATAAATGGAGGAAAGGCTGCCGTGAGGGGGAGATGGGGGATGAAGGCATGGAGGATGCAACTAGCGGACTTCCATGAAGGAAAGCAACAGTAGGCGCTGGCGCATTCAAGGAGAGAGCATTAATGGAGGGCCTTCACTTACCTACATCAGTGTCAGCTGTACCCTGGCCCACAGGGAAGGCACCATGTCTGCCCATTAGAGCCTCAACCCTTTCCTCCAAGGGTGTGAGGACCTGTATATCTACCTCGCCACCACCTGTACTCCTTTGCTCCATTCTATTATGAGCCAGTTTGGCCTGCAAAAGCAAGAATGGTTGGTGAGTACCACTGTGATGATGCATCAGAAATGAGTGCATAAGTGTGTGTCCCTGACATGTAGCTGTAAGTGTGAGATGAAGGGGAGCCTCCATTGCGAGAACACAAACATATATACAGGCGTGAACAATGAAATGCTGCTTGAGTGACTAAACAGTGAGGATGGGAAATAAGAGCATGTTGAAGGAGAGGCTCGCAGATGCAAGGTCAGCAGTTGGTTGAACAGGTACTCACTTTCATAAGATGGATGATGTCGTGGAACCTTATCCTGCACTGCATGGTACTCCTCTGATGGATGGAGGTGCCTGATACCTCCCCTGCTATCTCCCACCATGCATTATTGAGCACCTTCCTTGTTGGTCTCCCCATGTCCCGATATGGGAATCTGTTCCTGCACCCTGCACCCCACACCTTGTATCAAAGTGTCCAGCTCCGCATCCATGAAACGGCTTGCCCTCCTTGCTCGTCTCAGAGCAGCCATGGTCAAACTGAACTCCTTCCCTTCCTCAGGGCCTAGCTGCAAACCCTGACCTTTAAGAAGGCCAGTGAGCAGCTGGCTCATTAGCAAGACATTACCAGCATGCTGAATTTCTCTGTGGGAATTCAGTTGCAATTAACACAGCCACACTGCTGGAAAAAGCACTTTGGAAGGGCTCCTTAGTGCTGGAACACATTTTTCCATTTCATGAGGTTAAAAACATTCGGCGATAATGGCCCCAAAATGTCGGGAGGTGCACCAGCTTTCTTGCGCAAGTGAATTTTGGCCCGCTGTCTTTTAGATGAGATGTTAAGCCAAGGACCCATCTGCTCCCTCAGTTGGATGTAAAAGATCCCATGGCACTATTTTGAAGAAGAGCAAGGGGGTTAACCCCAGTGTCCTGACCAATATTTATCCCTCAATCAACATTAAAAAACGGATTATTTGGTCATTATCACATTGCTGTTTGTGGGAGCTTGCTGTGCACAAATTGGCTGCTGCGTTTCCCACATTACAACAGTGACTATACTCTAAAAGCACTTCATTGGCTGTAAAGTGCTTTGAGCCATCCAGTGGTCATGAAAGACGCTATAGAAATGCGAAGCACCTGGGGACATTTTACTGTTAAATGCAAGTTGTTGTTGTTGTAATGTCATTTAAATTAGACCCCTACCCTTCTGGATCAGGCGGACTTGCCGTGAATTTGGACGAGCAAATTGACGGATAAGCAGGAACGCATCAGGAGCACTCTGCAAAAGCCCTATTATCTTGACCCCCTCGATCACACCATTCTTGCTTGGCAGGCTTAAAATCAGCCCTGTCGAATCTACTGAGACCCCTATATCTTTTTCAATTTCACCTTTATCTATTTCAATGCCATTCATGGGGTACGTGTATAGTATATTGCGTATGTCAAAATAACGGCAAGGCTAATGGTGCTCGCTGTTATTCATGGGCAAATGGTAATGCAATTACAGGTGAAGAGCAGATGTGCAGCTAAATGTGAATATTCAAAAGTTGCTGACCGAGTTGTGCCACTGCACCTTTCCTTCACTAACAACGTCTCGGCCTTAGCCTCCCTGTTGTTTTGCCCATTTACCCATTAAACTCGCCACAGAAAGTTAAGTCTTGTCAATATAAACGTAAGTACCGTTTTAAAGATGTGATAAGTGTTAATGACTGCCAACCAATCCCTGGCACCGAAAATTAACTATTAGAAGCGTGGGGGCCGAAATTCAGGTCTGCCCGAAACAGGACGCACCTAACGCTTTTTGGGCTCCGATACTGCTGCAATATTTGAGTGGGGAATCCGACCTAAATTAACTGATTTTCATTAAAAAATGGCGTCCAGCGGTATTGGCCAGCGGGAATCGGGACTTTGCAGCGGTGTTGGTGAGTGGATAGGCCCTGAGGAGGGAAGGCATTTGATTGCAGGACATGGCTGCTGGACCTGCTGGAGGTGTCGCGAGGAGGACAACCGTTTTTTCTGACAAAGAATTGGAGACACTCATGCAGGCTGTGGAGGGAAGGAGGCGAGTGCTGTACCCCAATGCAGGCAGACCTACTCGTGAGGATTTTACCAATGCCTGGAGAGAGATAGCTGTGGAGGTCTCAGGGACCTCCATTCATGACCGGACCACCACCCAGTGCACAAAAAGGCTGAACGACATCATTCATCTGATGAAAGTGAGTACCTGTTCCACCAACTGCTTACCTTCCATCTACGAGCCTCTCCTTCATCCTTCTCTTATTTCCCATCTTCACTATGTAGTCACTGAAGCAGTATTTCACCAGAGCAGTCCAGGCATCGGAACCTCAGTTTGAGAACCCCGATGCAGTGTTCAATTATGCACCTGGTGGTGGAATGACCATCTTTGTAGGAATGTTCACCAGCAATCCTGGGGTTCCGAAGGGGAGTCAGCAGCAAAGTGGACAGGAGATATCCCTTATCCCCAAGCAGCCATCCACAATCTTGGTTTGGGTCCAAGAAGACGGCAGGCACACTGCTCTGGTGCAGGATGAAGGAATCGTAGCTGCTGCCTGGATACCGGGCATCAACTGCCATGATCCTGCGCTGGTGGTCGCAAACTAGCTGGACATTTAGGGAGTGGAATCCCTTACTGTTCATGAAAATCTCTGCATGCGTCGTTTGTGGCGCCCTCAGTCCGACATGTGTGCAGTCGATGGCTCCCTGCACCCTGGGGAACCCTGCAATTCGGACAAATCTGGTCTGCTGCTCCACCTGCTTCTCCCTGGTCATCGGGAACGATATGTATTAGAATCTTCTCTTCTAGAGAACATCGGTCCCTTGACGGATGGAGCGCTGGGCAGAAAACTGTGAAATATTAGAAATGTCTGATGTTGCAAACTGGAAAGAGCCAGTTGCGTAGAAGCTCAGTGCTCTGGTGACTTTTGTTTCAACGCTGAGTTGTCCTCAGCCTTGTCTGAGGCTGCAGATGTGGCCGCAGGAGATTGCACAGCTCCCTCCGGGTGTCCTTCCTAAATCTGAGCCTTCACAGACACTGCTCATCGGTTAGCTCCAGGAATGAAAACTGATGTCTGTACACGCTTGCACGGTAGGGCCTCCTTCCCCCAGGTCTGTGCTGGGCCCCTCCGATGGCAGCTGGCAAATTGCCTTCTCCCTCATCCTCTTGATCTTCCTCAGCGTCTGCAGGCTTAAACTGGCAAGCATCTGGCTCCCCCGCCACTATCTGGTACGGGGTGGTCAGCGTACCTGACCCTCCTCCTGACACCAGCTCCTTCCTGACCAACCTCTCTGCACTGAGGTCTGCGGCCATCTTCAGGCCCTTCTCCATTTTGGGCAGCCGTGGCTGCTACATCCCTTGCCCGCCGCCTCTGGACCTGTTGATGATGGCACCGCCTTCTGATGCATGCCTCCCTGCCTCGCACAATGTGGACAAGGCGTTCCCCTGCTAACATAGAGCCCATTGCATTTTTAGGCTCAACCCTCACTAGGAGGCCTCTGTGGACAACAGAATGAGGCCCCCAGGACACTAGGAATCACAGCGAGTAAAAAACAAAACTTTTCAGAAGTCGCCAAAAGTTCTCACAAGTCCGCTACAGTTTCTGGAACGCCCAACAAATTCTTAGAACGGCGCAATGTTTTCCAGCACAAAAATCCCAATTCCAACAAATATCCTTTCTCCTCTTCTGGTGGTCTCAATTAGCCCAGCAAAGTGCCCCGACACAAAAAGCTGTCGGAGGTTCTGTCAGGAAGCAGGTAGACTTTTTTACACTGAATTTCGGTGGTGGGGCGGAGCAGCAGAGGTGCGCATTGTGATTGCGTCATCACGGCTGTAACCACAGTACCGCGGTGGAAGTTGAGCGATCGGGGCGGAAGTCATCACCGCCGAAAAAAGGCCAAGCTAAATTTTGCTTCCGGCGGCAATTGGACCAGAATTCAGCAGCTGCTCGACTCCGCCACCTGGCTGCCGCAATCCGGTGGTAACAGGCCTTATTGGGAACCTGAATTTCAGCCCCGTGGAGTCTCATTCCTTCAGGTTCTGAATTTTTCAGGGAGATCTTTTAAATGTCTCTTTTTTTTCTTACTTATCCTTTCTAACTTTTTTTCTCTCTCTCTTAATCTTTAATTTTCTTTCTATACCTGATGTGACATTGAATTCATCCCCTTTACTTCACCCTCCTTCTTGTGTTTATTTCCCAATCCTTAAATCTAATTATTTAAGGAGATAGCTTGTTGGTTGTCTTTTCAACAAGTCCCAGATGCCCTCTTTCCCTAACTGCGACGTTATCAGCTTGCACTTTCAGCAACTTTTGAGGGCAGAAATCTTTTGAAATGAAGGATGCAGAGGCAACTCTAACTAATTGCAAATCCCTTTCGATAGCAAATTCTGGCCCATTATCTTCTTGCAGGAAATCACACATAACAGGAAGCAATAGATGATGACCAGAGAGGGTCGAGCACAGTTAATACCTTTGGTTCATTGAGGGGAGGGAAATTCAGACTTTGGGTTTGAAGAAACCAAAAGGATTAGGGGATGGAGGTCACAGCAAATGTCATCCTTTGCTTTTTATTCGGTATCTCCCTCCCATAGACGCATACACTTCAGTATCGCAGAATAGCATAATATTTTCCCTACAATTCTGTAGGTTTTCTCCTAATTCCCCACTTGTGAGTTACAGCAGGAATCTGGAAGAACCCCACACAGAAATTGAGAGCCATAATACCTTACCAGAGATTAGTTTGGTTTGGAGGCATACCAGAATTCTAAAATATGTTCTTCTTCTGTTTCTATAGGTAGCCAAGAGGAGGAAGCAACAAGAAGTCAATGTTGAGCTGAATGCCTCATTGCACTCTCCATCTTTCACTCCTACAATGAAAAGTGCCAGCACTGACACATTCGCTCCGTGGGATTCAGTTAACCAGTTGCAGGAGGGATAACTTGGTCAAGCACAGAACATGAGCGAGGAGCAGATTATGCCAATGGTTTGGAAGAGTCACAACCTACTGGCAAGCAACCCAATTCCTTGGTTCCAGGGATTCAGACCTCACCATACGTGCACATAAGCAAGTTTGATAGCTCAGTATTAACAGTTCATGAAGTCATTTGGAGGTGTGGCAAGCAGCCTTAAAAAATTGAGGGTGCCGATGGGGAAACCCACAATTTGCATCTGTAGAATGCTCCATGACTTCCTGACTGAGCTACAGACCACCCTGGAGATAGTGGCCACTCCAGGACCTTCTACATCGTGGTCACTCTCACACGAGATCCTACGATTCAGCACAGTATCCGTAATGGGTGTTCTGAGTGGGACTTGAGAGACCTTCTGCAGCTATCTGTTCAGTCTGGACTTCCCATGTTGTAGAATCACTGAAGGAGCCAACAACCCCATCTCTTCAGAGGCCTATTCCCACACAGATCTTTGGATATGTTCAGTGGCTGCCCAACAGCAAGGGAATGACAGGAGCTGGAACAGATGATGAAGATGTTTCTCATGTTGACGTTACATCCATATTACCTAGCCACCCCACACTTGTGACTCCAGACAGTGAGCAGGCCCACATAATGACAGCAATTATACGTGCACTGCCTGCAATTACAGGGCCACTTACTGACAACACAAGGAGGTACTATGTCATTTCCATCCTTGCAGGTGGACATTAACACCAAGCAGCCATCCACCTCACTTCTTCCTGCCATTGGGAAAACATGTCGAAAGAACAATTGGCCAAGAAGTAGAAGAGACACACGGTACACTTTCACTTAGGGGAAGCACTGGGGTAAATACACCAACTCTGAAATTCTGAAGGGGTTGTCCAGTGGGGAATCTGCAGAACCCCCAGGGTAGTAGCATAAATGGCTGTTCCCGCCATTTCCTCGGAGGTTCCGCAGGTCTCCCACTCTAGTTACAACAGAAGATTTCAGGGTCACTGAAGCCACCTGAAGCACAGTTAGGCCTTATAAAATGGTATTTTAATGTGAGGTGAGGCAGACTAAGATAGTGGAAAAATGCAGTGGCATTCATGGGTTTTGATGTAAGGTGGAGACCTTGGTTTTTTTGCAGGGTAATTGGGCTATGTGCAGACAACTGTAGTGAATTGGGTCATACAGGCACTTAAATAAAGTGCCTGTATTGGATCTCGCTTTCGACTCTTGCTGAGTAACTTGGTCAGTTTTGCAGACATCTCTTCTGCCCTGGTCGAGGCTTCTTGAGGATTGGTCTTGTCAAGATTCTAATTGCTGTGTACATCCCATTGTATCTCTCTTGAGATCTGGTCCAGGACTGTCTCAAAAGGATCACGAATCACGATTTTAGTGGGTAGCCTTTGTCCCTAATAGCCATTCATCTAGTCTTCTTGACCCTTGAAATAATGGTGACACCACTGATTGTCTTAAAATGAATGGTGCAGAGGTGTATGGCTGTTACATGGGTAGTGGACATTATTGTGAATGATTCTGTACGTGTGCTCACCAATCAGTTACACATTTTTGGAGTGGAAGCCTTTTCTATTCATTATGATATTGGGTATGGAGGCGATATGGACACATGTATGCCATCAACAATACCCTGTACTTTGGAGAATCCATCCAGACAATAAAAATGAAGGGTATTTATTCGCTGGTTTCCATGGGGAATTTAATAGAATCTCTGACCCAGGAAAACAGTGCATCTGTCATCTGCATATTTTCAGCAGTGTAATGCTCATTGGGAGATTGA
This sequence comes from Pristiophorus japonicus, assembly GCF_044704955.1. Lineage (NCBI taxonomy): Eukaryota > Metazoa > Chordata > Chondrichthyes > Pristiophoridae > Pristiophorus > Pristiophorus japonicus. The sequence continues at coordinate 337,729,698 of NC_091978.1, read as the reverse complement.
CAGATAGTTCCTGTTGTTGCTTTGAAAGACGAGTGGCACAAAATTCAAGGCAGTGATCACAGTGACAGCCACTGACAGAACCATCGCTTACCTCAAAGTGATTCCAGGTGACTGAAGGTTCTGTCATGGACTCTCTCACAAATCACAGTTTCCACATGCAGATCTCCCTCAACATGTTAAGGGATGACTGTCTTGATATGTAAACACAGGTTGTAGGATAAGGGCGGCTATGCTTTGTGCACTTAATGTGTAAGCACATCGGCTTTCCATGCCTCCTCTTGTCCCCTTCTCCCTCCTCAAGAATCAGCAGGCAGCATTTATTTATTTATTTCCTTCCTTCTTTCCTTCCTTCCTTTCTCCCTTGCTTCCTTCCTTCTCTGCTTCTTTCTTTCCTTCCTTTTCCCTGTTTTTTCTTCCTTCCTTCCTTTCTATAGCTGACTGGGGAAGACAGCACAAGAAGTAGGAGCAGGAGTAGTCCAAATGGCCCCTCAAACCTGCTCTGCCATTCAATAAGATAAATTCAATTATTAAGGATGTCATAGCAGTGCATCTGGAAAATGGTGACATGATAGGTCCAAGTCAGCATGGATTTGTGAAAGGGAAATCATGCTTGACAAATCTTCTGGAATTTTTTGAGGATGTTTCCAGTAAAGTGGACAAAGGAGAACCAGTTGATGTGGTATATTTGGACTTTCAGAAGGCTTTCGACAAGGTCCCACACAAGAGATTAATCTGCAAAGTTAAAGCACATGGGATTGGGGGTAGTGTGCTGACGTGGATTGAGAACTGGTTGTCAGACAGGAAGCAAAGAGTAGGAGTAAACGGGTACTTTTCAGAATGGCAGGCAGTGACTAGTGGGGTGCCGCAAGGTTCTGTGCTGGGGCCCCAGCTGTTTACATTGTACATTAATGATTTAGACGAGGGGATTAAATGCAGTATCTCCAAATTTGCGGATGACACTAAGTTGGGTGGCAGTGTGAGCTGCGAGGAGGATGCTATTAGGCTGCAGAGTGACTTGGATAGGTTAGGTGAGTGGGCAAATGCATGGCAGATGAAGTATAATGTGGATAAATGTGAGGTTATCCACTTTGGTGGTAAAAACAGAGAGACAGACTATTATCTGAATGGTGACAGATTAGGAAAAGGGAAGGTGCAACGAGACCTGGGTGTCATGGTACATCAGTCATTGAAGGTTAGCATGCAGGTACAGCAGGCGGTTAAGAAAGCAAATGGCATGTTGGCCTTCATAGCTCGGGGATTTGAATACAGGGACAGGGAGGAGTTGTTACAGTTGTACAGGGCCTTGGTGAGGCCACACCTGGAGTATTGTGTACAGTTTTGGTCTCCTAACTTGAGGAAGGACATTCTTGCTATTGAGGGAGTGCAGTGAAGATTCACCAGACTGATTCCTGGGATGGCGGGACTGACCTATCAAGAAAGACTGGATCAACTGGGCTTGTATTCACTGGAGTTCAGAAGAATGAGAGGGGACCTCATAGAAACGTTTAAAATTCTGACGGGTTTAGACAAGTTAGATGCAGGAAGAATGTTCCCAATGTTGGGGAAGTCCAGAACCAGGGGTCACAGTCTGAGGATAAGGGGTAAGCCATTTAGGACCGAGAGGAGGAGAAACTTCTTCACCCAGAGAGTGGTGAACCTGTGGAATTCTCTACCACAGAAAGTAGTTGAGGCCAATTCACTAAATATATTCAAAAGGGAGTTAGATGAAGTCCTTACTACTCGGGGGATCAAGGGTTATGGCGAGAAAGCAGGAAGTGGGTACTGAAGTTTCATGTTCAGCCATGAACTCATTGAATGGCGGTGCAGGCTAGAAGGGCTGAATGGCCTGCTCCTGCATCTATTTTCTATGTTTCTATGTTTCTATGCCTGATTTAAGTCCTCAACTCCACTTTCCCACCTGATCCACATATCCCTTGATTCCCCTGAAGCTCAAAAATCTATCTATCTCACCATTGAATATACTCAATGACTGAATATCCACAGCCCTTTGGGGTAGAGAATTCCAAAGATTCACAACCCTCTGAGTGCAGAAATTTCTCCTCATCTCAGTGTTAAAGGGCTTATCCTGTATAGCATGGTAAGATACAGTTATATACAGTAACAGTATACAGTGAGATACATGACATCACCCTCCCCCAAGGTCTTATTGCCTTTATAGATTCAGTCTCTCAGGTGGTCTGCGCTCTCGGGTGGAGCGTCTTAGTTGTGGTTCAGTTGTTTGCCTTGGTGCCTGTTTTTCGTTTGGTGTAATTGCTGGTATCTCGCCTGGGCTGTCTGTTCCGTTCGGTGTGATTGCTGGTATCTCGCCTGCGCTGTCTGTTGAGACTGCCCTTTCCTCAGATTGTGCCACCTGTCTGTCCACCAGGTGTGGTGTGAGTTCCACATTGTAGTCTGCCTCTGGTTCTTCAGTGTTATCAGTGAATCTACTTTTTACTTGGTCTACATGCCTCCGGCAGGTTTGGCTATTGTCCATTTGTACAACCAGTAGCCTGTTTCCCTCTTTGTCTGTTACTGTCCCTGCAAGCCATTTGGGACCCTGGCCATAGTTTAGCACAAACACTTTGTCTCCTATCTCATTCCACCTCCCCCTCGAATTTCGGTCATGGTACTCAGTTAGCTTTTGACGCTTAGCCTCAACAATTTCATGCATGTCTGGGAGGATTAACGAGAGCCTGGTCTTTAAGGTTCGTTTCATCAATAGTTGCGCGGGAGAAACCCCAGTCAATGAATGCAGACGAGATCTGTATGCCAGCAGCAGTCGTGACAGGCGGCTCTGCAGCGTGGGACCTTGGATTCTGAGCATGCCTTGTTTAATGATCTGCACTGCTCGCTCTGCCTGGCCATTGGAGGCTGGCTTGAAAGGTGCTGTCTTAACGTGATTTATACCGTGGTCAACTATAAAATCGTGAAATTCTGCGCTGGTGAAGCACGGACCATTATCACTGACCAATATGTCAGGAATGCCATGCGTTGTGAACATGGTTCTAAGGCTCTCCACAGTGGTGGAGGTGGTGCTTGAGTTTAAAATGGTGCACGCGATCCATGTTGAAAATGCATCAACGACTACGAGGGACATTTTGCCCATGATTGGGCCCGCATAGTCTACATGCACCCGCGACCAGGTGGGCGAGGGCCAGGGGCTTAGGGGGGCCTTCCTGGGGGCATTACTGAGTTGGGCACAAATGGTGCACCGACGGACGCAGAGCTCCAAGTCTGCGTCAATACCAGGCCATCAGACATGAGATCTGGCTATGGCCTTCATAAGGAAGATCCTCGGGTGCTCGCGATGGAGCTCCCGGACAAACGCCTCCCTGTCTCATAAGGACATAACTCCTCGGCTGTCCCACATCAGGCAGTCTGCCTGTAGTGAGAGTTCATGCATGCGCCTATGGAAGGGTTTGACCTGCTCGGGGCAGGCATCGCAAGCCTCTGCCCAGTCACCGGTTAAAACACATCTTTTAACTAGAGATAACGTGGGGTCGCTGGTCGTCCAGACTCTGATTTGGCGAGCCGTCATGGGCGAACCTGTAGATTCAAAGGCATTGATTGCCATGACCATCTCACAGTCCTGTTCATCGGACCCTTCTGTGGTCACCAGGGGTAGCCTGCTAAGTGCGTCGGCACAGTTGTCTGTGCCTGGTCTGTGCTTTATCGCGTAGTCGTAAGGCGCCAGCATGAGTGCCCACCGTTGAATGCGCACCAAGGCGTTGGCGTTGATTGCCTTGCACTCGGATAGTAGGGACATGAGGGGTTTGTGGTCAGTTTCTAACACAAACTTGGCCCCGAAAAGGTATTGGTGCATCTTTTTGACATCGCACACGCACGTGAGCGCCTCCTTCTCAACCATACCATACCCGCGCTCCGCCCGCGAAAATGACCGAGAGGCATAAGCAACGGGCTGCAATTTACCCGCATCATTGACATGCTGTAAAACACGCCCGACCCCATACGCTGATGCATCACACGTAAGGACTAACTTTTTACCTGGGTCAAAAAAGGCTAAAACACTCTTTGAACATTGAAGGTTGCGTGCCTTATTGAAGGCGCATTCTTGGGCGTCCCCCCAAAACCAATCGCACCCTTTTCTGAGTAGCATGCGGAGAGGCTCCAGCAGCGTGCCCAAGTTCTGCATAAAGTTCCCAAAGTAATTGAATAGCCTGAGAAAGGCGTGCAGTTCCGAGACATTTCGGGACCTGGGTGCCAGGCGGATCGCTTCGGTTTTGGATTCGGTTGGGCGGATTCCATCAGCGGCAATCCTTCTGCCCAAAATTTTAACCTCAGGCGCGAGAAACAGACACTTGGATTTCTTAACTCTTAGGCCTACCCGATCCAATCGACATAGTACTTCCTCAAGATTGCGGAGATGAGCGTCGGTGTCCCTGCCCGCGATGAGTATGTCATCTTGAAACACAACCGTCCCCGGGATGGACTTGAGGAGACTTTCCATGTTGCGCTGGAATATAGCAGCTGCCGACCTGATGCCGAATGGGCATCGATTGTATACAAAAAGGCCTCGATGTGTGTTGATGGTGGTGAGTAGCTTAGACTCTTTGGTCAGTTCTTGCGTCATATACGTAGATGTGAGGTCAAGTTTCGAGAAAAGTTTTCCTCCCGCCAATGTGGCAAATAGGTCCTCCGATCTGGGCAGCGGGTATTGGTTCTGTAGGGAGACTCTGTTTATGGTAGACTTGTAATCCCCACAGGTTTGCACGGACCCATCAGGCTTCATGACGGGGATGATGGGACTTGCCCAGTCGCTGATTTCCACAGGAGAAATTATGCCTTCCCGCAGAAGCTGGTCCAGTTCGTTTTCAATCTTTTCCCTCATCACATAAGGCACAGCTCTAGCCTTGTGATGGACACGTCGGGCATTCTGTGTGATGTAGATTCTAACTTTAGCCCCCTTGAAGGTGCCCACACCTGGCTGAAAGAGATGTTCAAAACGGTTTAGAACTGTTGAGCAGGAGGTCCGTTCCTCTGACGACATCATCCCATTTCCAATTAGGTTCTGCTAGCCAGCTTCTCCCCAACAGGGCTGGGAGATCTCCGGGGACAATCCACAGGGAAAGTCGGTGCACCATCCCTTTGTGTGTGACTGAGAGCATGGCGCTGCCAAGGACTGCGACGATTTCTTTAGTATAGGTCCTTAGTTTGGTGTCGATCTTTGTGAGTTTTGGCCTGTTGCTTTTGTGCGGCCACAGCTGTTCAAATTGTTGAATGCTCATGAGGGATTGACTAGCCCCCGTATCCAGTTCCATGTTGATGGGTATCCCTGTTGAGTAGAATCCTCATCATAATTGGAGACGTCTTGGTGTAAGAACAGTGGACATTGATCGTGTTAACCCGCTGTACCTCAGTGTCCCGTGCACTGTTCCACCCGTCTTCTGGTCCGCTTTCCGACCCTTCCGATTCGTATACCAACCGAGCTGCTGTTTTTCTGCACATGCGAGCCAGATGCCCTGTGTAGTTGCAGTTTCTGCAAATGACATGCTGAAATCAACACACCCTGGTTGAGTGCCTTCCCCCACATCTCCAACACAGACCGTTTCCGAAGGATGAGCTGCGTCTCGCGCTGATCTCCCTTGAGCTTCTCTCAATGTGTTGTTGATTGCTCGCATTGTGGGTTGATGAGGTGTGATCGGCCGTTCATGTGGCCCTTGATTTTGATGGCTTCTGGTGCCACTGTCTTCTGTTGAAGGCCTGCTCTCCTGCCTTTGTCTGTGTGTGGGGGTAGCGATTTGTTTCACAATGTGAACCCCTTGTTCCGATGCCTCGTTGGTTGTCATACCCGAAGTATAGATCAGCCTCGTTTCTTCTTCGCCTGCCAAGAACGTCTGTGCTGCCTGTAGAGTCAAGTTCTTAGTCTCTATAAGCTTTCGGAATATGCCTGCGTCTCTCAGTCTCTCAGTACTTCTCTCCTTAGTTCATCGGGGAACTCACATGAACTAGCCAGCCTCCGAAGTTCCGCCACGAAGTTGGCCCACACAGTGTCTGCAGTTGTAGAACCTGTGTCTGGCCATGTGTAGGCTGCTCGCTGGCTTCAGATGGTCTCTCACCAGTGTGCTCAACTCCTCAAATGACTTGCTTGCTGGTTTCTCGGGTGCCAGCAGGTCTTTTATTAAAGCGTATGTTTTCGAGCCACAGCTGGTCAAGAGATGGGCTCTTCTCTTGTCTGCCTTATCATCGCCCAGCCAGTCTTTGGTCACAAAGCTTTGCTGGAGCCTTTCTATAAAGTCATCCCAATTGTCTCCATCATTGTATTTCTCATCTGAGCTGTTGGTCGTCATTCTGTGGATTCTGTGATCCCGTAACTCGTCGCCACTGTTAAGTCCTGACTCTAATGTACTGACTTACATGAGACACATGCTGAAGTCAAGGTCACTGAGGACCTACACCTTTAATTCCAGCTCTTCAGTGCTGCACTTACCTGAGACCTCCCTTTATATACCACAGTGGGACAGGTATGGAGTGTCTCCTGCAAGTGCACCCCTGGTGGTAAGGTATGCTTATTGTTACAGGTCATATCCAGTTGCAGTCATGTATAGCATGGTAAGATACAGTTATATACAGTAATGCGAGATACATGGCAGGATGGATAAAGGTTCCTCTCCAAATAAAGCTCTCCGCAAAACCGACAGTGGAGGCCAGACCTGGCCGAGTCAGATTCTGCTATGGTGCCTCCTGGAGCAATGGGCAGAAAATTTCAGAGCTATTATGACCTTGATCTCAACGGTCAGAGCGGTCCTGAGCCTTGTGTGAGGCTCGAGATCTTGGTGCAGGACATTGCTGAGCTCCCTTAGTGCGTCCTTTCTAAATCTGAGCCTTCGCAAACATTGAACATCACTGAGCTCCAGGAAGGAGAACTGACATCGATAGACCCTTTGATGGTAGGGCCGCCTTTCCCCCAGGTCTGTGCTGGCTACCTCCCATGGCAGTTGGCTGATTGCCTTCTCCATGTTCCTCCTCATGGTCAGGAGTATCTGCAGGCTATTGCTGGCAAGGCTCCTGGGCCAATATGTGGTGCAGGGGGCCAGCATACCTGACCCTCCTCCTCACGCAATCTCCCTGCTGACCACCCTCTCTACATGGAGGTCTGCGCTCATCTACAGGCCCTTCTGGATGTTGGGCAACCATGGCTGCTGCCTCCCTTGCCCGCTGCCTCTCTATACATTGCTGACAATGCCGCCTTCTCCTGCGTGCAGCCCTGTGCCTGACAAGTTGGACAAGGCGTTCCCCTGCTAACACTGAGCCCATTCTGTGTGAAGCCTGGACCCTGACAAGCGGGCCTCTGTGGAACAGAGAATGAGACCAACTCCACTAATCAGTGAGAACTAAAAGTCTTCATAACTTTCCCAAAAGTAATGAACACGACTCTGCAGGTTAACCAAATGCACACAAAGCAAAAGAAAAAGTTATGGCCAACAATACCTGATCGCGCTAATCCTCCGTTCTCCTCCTGAATTGACCGCACCAGGCTCATGGGTCACGAACTGGACTTCAGTCCGCTTGTGGTACGAAAATTAAAGGGGAGGTGCGGCGCCGACATTTTGAAAAATGGCTGACGTACCCTCCTGAAATCGCGGGGTTCGTTTCTGTGCCGGGCTGCTGCCATGGCACCCCGCTCCCCAGTGCTGCAGTGGTGGCCCCTTCTCCCCAATGCAGAGTCAGCAGTGTGCACTCCCCTTTTAAAGGGGAAGTCCCTGTGCTCTCCGCGTAGTGCTGGAAACTTCTTGCAATTAGCGCCCCAGTCCCGCCCCCGAGAGGAAGTGGAATGCATGACATTGCACTCCACTTCCTCTCAGGGGCGGTAACCCCAATTTTGTTGCCAGGGCAGAACTTCCACACCTGGCAAAGGAAGTCCTGCCTTGCCTCGGTTACTGCCCCCAAATGAGGCGATATCGAATTTTGCCTTCTTTATTCTTATACTCAAATCCTTTTGTAATAAAGGCCAACATACCATTTTCTTTCTTAATTGCTTGCTGTACCTCCATGTTAACTTTCAGTGATTCAGGTACAAGGACACCCAGGTCCCTCTGAACACCAACGTTTCCCAATTTCTCACCATTAAAAAAATAATCTGCTTTTCTATTTTTCCTACCAAAGTGGATAAATTCATATTTCTCCACATTATATTCCATTTGCCACATTCTTGCCCACTCACTTAGCCTGTCTATATCCCCTTGAAGCCTCTTTGCATCTTCCTCACAACTTGCATTCCACCTAGCTTTGTACCATCAGCAAACTTGGATATGTTACATTTGATCCCTCACAAAATGTAAGACTATGTTGATATATGTGGTCATGGATTTGCAACAAATGTATTTCTATTGTGGTTATGATGAATGTTTCAGTGCAGTTTATCCAAAGCAGGAGACAGCGAGCTGAATAAAGCATAAGGTTGCAGCAGGGAGTGATGTTATCTGGTGACGAACCACTGCTAACCTACTCTCTGAGGCAATTAATGGCCACTGTCAGCCAAATGGAAAAACATCCTTCTGGAAAATAGTTTTTACTGTGCAGATGAATTGATAAAAATAAATTTGTGTTTGGAACTCGATATCGGAGGAATGTTCTGTGCATTAAACAAATAAGGAGCCTGCAGTTATGCTTTAAATTGCTTGTGACTTCCCACAGCTTGTGTCAGTTTACATTAGTTAGATTTTTCTGGTCCAGTTTTTTAAAATCATATGTTGAAAATACACGCACTGCATAAACACATTTAGAGCTAAATCATCGATTGTATTCATGCCCCTATTGCCTTGATACACTCATTCTGAATGTCACGCATGGATTTGTAGAGGTTATAGTAGATGGGATTCATACAAGCATGTTAAATGTGTCTCGATGGGAACCATTGTCGGGAGATCAGCTCGTGTAATCCTATGTCTACATTTAATTTACTAATAAGCAGTTTGCTGGCACGGGACATTACACATGATAACATATGTCACTGCACACTTTAAGTTGGCATAGCCATTATTAAATGTTAATATGTTAAAATGTTCCATAAAATATCGTTGCTATTATTTGCAAACGACTTTTTTGCTACATTCAGCTTTTCAGTATGCCACTTTGATATTGCTTAAATATGCCAAATGCTACATTTATAACTGGTAAATATTAGTTACATTTGACACATTTTTCTTATATATATATTAAGTGCATTTAAATCCAGTGTGCTTAACTTTCCCAATACCAATACACTGACTTGATCTTCATAAAATATGTGTTGTATCTATATATGGCACCAATATTTGAACAATAACATGGAAACAAAATGCAGGGCAGATTTTCCTTTTTAACACTTGGACATAAAGCATGGCATGAGTAGAGCACAGATAGGAATATTGGGCAGGGAGGATCAGAGGCCCATAACATAGCCCACCAGATTTTCCATCCATGCCTCCATTTTCCTATTTGTACTCCACAAATGTGATACTTTATTCTTGAGCGCCAGTGCAAAATCTGCTCATATGCCCAGTGTTTGTGAAATAAAGCTCAAAGATGCGAGACTCCACTCCCAGTATGGAATTTCACCGACTGGGAATGCAGATTGCAGAATCAGGTGTGTGGTTCTCCGACTTGTGCTCCGATTATACAAGACTCCACATCAGGAGTGGAGTATTGCAATTTCGGGGGTTGCAGAGCAAAGGGAAAGTTCTGCTCTTATCGCATTATGAGGCACGTTTTCATCTGTGTGTAAAGTTAACGAAAAATTATTTTCATAAACTGGTTCATAATGGCAGGATATTAAAAGGAGTGGGGGCCGAAATTCCATGGCCATGATCCGGGCACTTGCGTCGGAATCATACCTGCTGGTGATTCCCAGTACTGACTGCACCAGAGTCTGCAGAGCTAGTGGGGTGGGGGTGGGAGCAGGAGCGGCGGACCTAGTTATTATGAGGCCTGAGTGCATACACCACTACGGTTGCCTTTTGGGTGCTCGCCTGCCCAAAGAATGCTGTGTTTCTGGTTGGTTTGGGGTGGGGGGAGAGGAGGTTATCAGGGATTCCCACCTTAACCTCCACCAACCCCACCCACACACAAGCACTAGGGTCTACAGGGAGGCTTTGCAAAGAAGGCTACATGGACATTTGTTTTTTTAAAAGCTGACCTCTACCATGACCCAGGCTTGAGCCTCCAATGTGTAATGGTTATGTTACTGGACTAGTAATCCAGTAGCCTGGACTAATAATTCAGTCAGAACATCAGTTCAAACCTGGCCATTATAGTTTGAGAACTTTAGTTCAGATTTTAAAAATCTGCAAATAAAAAGTTGGTATCATTAAAAGTTACCATGAAACTGTCAGATTTTTTTTTTTTTAAACTGGCTCACTAATGTCCTTTAGGGAAGGAAATCAGCTGGTGTCCTTACCCAGTCTGGCCTCACATGTGACTCCAGTCTCACACCAACATGGTTGACTCTTAACTGCCCTCTGAAATGGCCTAGCAAACCACAACAACATCAACAACTTATATTTATATAGCGCCTTTAACATAGTAAAACATCCCAAGGCACTGCACAGGAGCATTGTCAAACAGAATTTGATACAGCCAGATAATGAGATTTTAGGGCAGATGACCAAAAGCTTCATCAAAGAGGTAGATTTTAAGCAGTGTCTTAAAGGAGGAAAGAGAGGTAGAGGTGCAGAGAGGTTTAGGGAGGGAATTCCAGAGCTTAGGCTCTGGAATACACAGACAGCAATGCTGGAGCGATTCAAATTGGGCATGTTCAAGAGGCCAGAAGGAGCACAGGTATTTTGTAGATTTGTAGGGCTGGAGGAGATTACTTAAGAATATAAGAAATAGGAGCTGAAGTAGGCCATTTGACCCTTCTGCTAGCTCTGCCATTCAACAAGATCATGGTTTTCTTCAACCTCAACTCCAGCTTCCTGCCCTATCTCCATATCCCTTAATTCCCTTAGTTCCCAAAAATTTATTGAGCTCTGTCTTGAATATACTAAACGACAAAGCATCCACAGCTCTCTGAGGTAGAGAATTCCAAAGATTCAGAACCCTTTGAGTGAAGAAATTTCTCCTCATCTCAGTCTTAAATGGCCAACCCCTTATTTTGAGACTGTGACCCCGTGCTCTAGATTCCCCAGCCAGGGAAAAAATATTCTCAGCATTACCCCTGTCAATCCTCTTAAGAATTTTATATGTTTCAATTAGATCATCTCTCATTCTTCTAAACTCTAGGAAATATAGGCCTAGTCTACTTAATTGCTCCTCATAGGGCGATCCCCTAATCCCAGGAACCAGTCTGTTGAACCTTCGTTGCACTCCCTCTCAGGCAAGTACATCTTTCCTTAGATAAGGAGACCAGTACTGTACACAGTACTCCAGGTGTGGCCTCACCAATGCCCTGAATAACTTTTGTAAGACTTCTTTACTCATACTCTAATCCCTTTGTAACAAAAGCTAACATACCATTTACTTTCCTAATTGCTTGCTATAACTGCATGTTAACTTTCTGTGATTCATGTACAAGGATACCCAGGTCACTTTGAATGCAAACAATTCCAGTCTCTCGCCATTCAAAAAATATTCTACTTGTTTGTTTTTCCTACCAAAGTGAATAACTTAACACTTCCCCACATTGTATTCCATTTGCCATGTTATTGCCCACTTAATCAATGTGTCTATATCTCTCTTTGCGTCCATCTCACAGCTTTCGTTCCAACCTAACTTTGTATTATCAGTAAACTTGAATATGTTACACTCAGTCCTTTCATCTAAGTCATTAATATAGCTTGTAAATAGCTGAGGCCCAAGCACTGATCCTTGCAGTACCCTTACAGACACAGGGACGGACGAGGCCATGGAGGGATTTGAGAACAAGGATGAGAATTTTAAAATGGAGGCATTGCTCAACTGAGAGCCAATGTAGGTCAGTGAGCAAAGGGGTGATGGGTGAATGAGTCTTGGTGCGAGTTAGGACACGGACAGCAGAGTTTGGATGACCTCAAGTTTACGGAGGGTAGAACGTGGAGGGGCCGGCCAAGAGTGCATTGGAATAATCAAGTCTAGAGGTAACAAAGGCATGGATGATGGTTTCAGTAGCAGATGAACTGAGACAGGGGCAGAGTCAGGCAATATTATGGTGGTGGAAATAGGCGATCTTAGTGATGGCATGGACATGTGGTCTGAAGCTCATCTCAGAGTCAAATATGATGCCACGGTTGCGAACAATTTAGTTCAGCCTCAGACAATCACCAGGGAGAGGGATGGAGTCAGTAGCTATGGAACAGAGTTTATGGCGGGCACTGAATGGCTTCAGTCTTCCCAATATTTAGTTGGAGGAATTACTGTTCATCCAGTACTGGATGTTGGACATTCAATTGTATCAAAACTGCATCCCTGTTCAAGAAGTAGGCCCACCACCAGCTTCTCGGGGCAACTAGCGATGGGCAATAAATGCTGGCCTTGCCAGCAATGCCTACATCCCAAAATCTGGTGAAGCTATCCTCAATGATGGCGGAGTACAACATGTGAAAGAGACAAAGCTGACTTGTTTGCAACCGACTTCTGCCAAAAGTGCTGACTGGATGATCCATCTTGGCTTCCAACCAAGGTCTTCACCATCACAAATGCCAGTCTTGAGCCAAGTCAATTCACTCCACATGTATCGAGGAACAACTGGATACAGCAAAGGTTATGGGCCCAGACAACATCCCGTCTGAATTGCTGAAGACTTGCGCTCCAGAGCTAGCCGTGCCTCTCGCAAAGTTGTTCCAATACAGCTACAACACTGGGATCTACCTGACAAAGTGGAAAACTGCCCAGGTATGTCCTGTCCACAAAAAGCAGTACAAATCCAATCTGGCCAATTCACGCCCCATCAGCCTACTCTCAAACATCAGCAAAGTCATGGAAGGTGTCGTCGACAGTGCTATCAAGCACTTACTCACCAATAAGCTGCTCACCGAAGTTCAGTTTGGGTTCCACCAAAACCACTCAGCTCCAGACCTCATTATAGCTGAATTCCAGAGGGGAGATGAGAGTGACTGCCCTTGACATCAAGGCAGCCTTTGACCAAATGTGACCTCAAGGAGCCCGAGTAAAATTAAAGTCAATGGGACTCAGGTGGAAGACTCTCCATTGGCTGGAGTCATACCTAGCACAAAGGAAGATGGTTGTGGTTATTAGAGGTCAATCATCCCAGCCCCAGGGTATCGCTGCAGGAGTTCCTCAGGGCAATGTTCTAGCCCAACTTGCTTCAGCTGCTTCACTAATGACCTTCCCTTCATCATAGGGTCAGATAATGAAGCCGTCCATGCCCACATACAGTAAGACCTGCACAACATTCAAGCTTGGGCTGATAACTGGCAAGTAACTTTCGTGCCACACAAGTTCCAGGCAATGACCATCCCAAACAAGAGAGAGTTGAACCACCTCCCCTTGATATTTAGCGGCATTACCATCATCAAATCCCTCACGATCAACATCCTGGGGTCACTTTGACCAGAAATTTGACCAGCCACATAAATATTGTAGCTAAAAGAGCAGGTCAGAGGCTGGATATTCTGTGCAAGTGACTCACAATCCGACTCCACAAAGCCTTTCCACCACCTACAAGACACAAGTCAGGAGTGTAATGGAATATTCTTCACTTGATTGGATGAGTGCAGCTCCAACAACATTCAAGAAGCTTGACATCATCCAGGACAAAGCAGCCCGCTTGATTGGCACCCCATCTTCCACCTTAAACATTCAATACTTTGTCCACCACTGCAATGTGACTGCAGTGTGTGCTATATACAAGATGCACTGCAGCAACTCACCAAGGCTTCTTTGGCAGCACCTCCCAAACCTGCAACCTTTACCACCTATAAGGACAAGAGCAGCAGGCGCATTGGAACACCACCACCTCCAAGTTCCCCTCCAAGTCACATACCATCCTGACTTCAAAATATATTATCGTTCCTTCATTGTCGTTGGGTCAAAATCCTCGAACTCCCTCCCTGACAGCACTGCGGGAGTATCTTCACCACACGGACTGTAGCGGTTCAAGAAGGTGGCTCACCACCACCTTCTCAAGGGCAATTATGGATGGGCAATAAATGCTGGCCTTGCCAGTGATGCCCACATCCTGTACGTGAATAAATAAAAAATTCCATTGGACTGTCGCCAAAGTTAATGCAGGAATCTGCCAGGGCAACGGTAGGATTTTGGCCCCGTTTTCTTTAACTTTACACAAATTAGTTTGTGATTAAACTGTAGAAATCGCAATACTCAAAAGACACCAGGCCAAAAGATTGTCACAATAAATGCCATGATTTGTTTCTTAGTTAGGAGGATAGCCTAAATTGTTGGTGATCTGTGTTGGAAGTTTATCCTATTAAGTTCAATGAAGGATCACATTGCTCCTGTTCAAATGATCACACTGAGCTCCTACAATGTTCTCTGGTTATCAGCAACAAATTGGTAACTTTCAAAAGGGGAGGAGGTCTACTTGGATAGCTCTTTCCAAGAGCCAGCACAGGCACGTTGGGCCAAATGGCCTCTTTCGGAGCCGTATTCTATCCCAATTGCTGCAATCTATCAGCTTTTAAATCTGGAGCTTGATGTTACCTAACCACTAGTTTTTGATTGGAACCTCCACCACCCACCCATCTTCTCTCTGTCTCTTTTTGATTTGGGTGGTGTCCTGTGCAATGGGCTTTGGCTGTTGTATCTTTGTCTCTCACTAAAAAAGAAGTCCTGATGGAGTGAGAACAGTGAGAACTTGGCTATCAGCCAAATCTTAAACATACCAACTGGTAATCAGTGTTGTACAGTTTGTGAGCATCACCCTGTCTAATATCAACGGATGGCTTTTCTGATGAAATGCCAATCTGCCTTTTTTTGCTTGGCTAATCATACTTCCATCAGCCACAAAACTAATGATGTGGAAAGTTATGTTTAAAGTATTTTACTTACACTGCTATTCAGTTTTTAAGGTTTTCAGCCGGCTTAATTGGGCTGGATTTTCAGTTCTGGACGTAAGGGCGGCGGGCGGGTAAAGTTTGCGCCCAGGAACAGTTTGTGCCTCAGTCTGCAAAATTCATGAACTGAGTGTGGGGCGGAGTGCTAAGGGAAGCATTGCACACCTCTCTTAGAGCGCTAGGCTGGCTGAGCAACTCAAAATCCTGAGCTAAACAGCCGGCCTCGGAGCGCTCTGAGAGAGGCCTGGGGGGGAAAAAGGAATCTGAAAAAAAGGACACCAAAAACATTCCTAATAAATAACTCATGCCACCACAACAAAGAATGCTCATAGCCTATTTGATGGCAGGGACATTGGAATCGATCCCGATCTTGTCCTCGTCCAATGTCCCACCCTTGTGCACGTCCAGCAGTGTTGGCTAAATATTGATCAGCAACAGGTGTGTTGGCCAATTTTCCCCCTCTTAACCAAGGGACATGGTGAAACACTGGCGAACCCCTGGAGCCACCACAGGTCATACTGAGCCACTGAGAGACCTTCACGTTCTTGTAGTCTGACTTTACACATCACCAGTAAGTGCTTGATAATGAGGCTAGATCCAAAAAATGAGAACGTGTTTCATTCCGCATCACTAATTTATTACAAATAGATTGGAGTGCAAGAGTAAAGAAGTCTTACCACAATTATATAGGGCCTTGGTGAGACTGCACCTGGAGTATTGTATACAGTTTTGGAAGGATATACTTGCCTTCGAGGGAGTGCAATGAAGGATCACTGGAATGATTCATGGGAGGGAGGGATTGTCCTATGAGGAGAGATTGAGTAGCCTAGGCCTATGTTCCCCAGAGTTTAGAAGAATGAGAGGTGATCCCAGTGAAACATGTAGGCCTTGAAATCGTGGCCTCTACAAGCGCATATGAGTTGCGCACGCGCCTGTGGGGGCCCCACAAGTTCTGGTTTAGGTATGCAAAGCGCATGCGCCTAAACCTGGAACCTGCGGTTTGTAAAGAACCCTCTTGACAGATCGCACACATCCTCAAGTAAAGGGCCTCCGCCAGCAGAGAGTTGGGTATTTGCCCAACTTCTGCCCGGCAAATGTCCTTGAAATTCTTACGACTTATAAAGGTGTCAGGCCTACTTTATCAGCGTAAGACTTTAAAAGGACAGAAAATAAAATTTTTTCAATAATTTAAGCATTTCAAATCCTGTTAAATAAGATAAGTTTATATTTAGACCCTTTAAAATATGTAAATTTATTTTTCAAAAAATTACATTTTTGTTTTAAATAATCAATTAAAGTCCATTTTGATTAATTTTAAGTATGTGATGTTATTTAAAAAATTATTTTAAGTGTTCGTGTGTTTTGGGGGTATTCCCATTCATACTTTTGGTGATTAATCAACACAAGTATAAATGGGAATACCCCTACTTGGATTGGTCAGGCCGGCCCAGTGATCCCAGGAACACGTATGAAGTACCTGCGTCTCTGGGATACGTGGGCATCTACGCAGGCCTTCACGTAGAGGCCCAGGACCACAAGTCTTCGAATCTCCCGGACCACCAGGTAGGTTTGTACAAATTTTTCAGATTGGAGGCTAAGGGAACCAAGAGAGGGGGATAGTGCGGGAAGGTGGAGTTGAGGTAGAAGATCAGCCATAATTTTATTGAATGGTAGAGCAGACTCGAAGGGCCAAATGGGCTACTCCGGCTCCAATTTCTTATGTTCTTATGTTTCAATGGGCTAGAATCTCCACTTTTGAACTTATCGCCCAAAAATGGGCATTATTTCCAGTGTGGGCGTTAAAAAAGGGTTTTCAGATCGCCGGCTTCTCATTCATTCTCAAAACACCTAGTTTACATTTTTGAAAATGGGCGTTACCGCAAGCGAAATCAAATGGGCGGTAGCGTAAAATTTTTCTGACCTTCTGCCGTAAAGTGTGGCTGTTCTTAGCAATGGCATGGCAACGCTCGATTCCAGCGATACAGGAGGTCAAGGGTCATCATGACATGCACAGAAGAGGAGGGAGCTCAGAGGCACTGAAAGCGTGTGTGGCTGTGGTGCATGCTTCTTTGGCCGTTGTTGGAGGAACGACGGAGATTCATCAGCAGCAAAAAGCCAACGCAGCACCAAGAATATCGTTGGCACCGAGTTTTTGTCCCACAAATAACATATAAAATGGAAGGGATGGAGGAGGCCCTGGAGCTGGTAGCCAGGAACACTGGTAGCAGAGGGCTCCCAGTGGTTCTGGAGCCCTGCACTGCACCCAAAGGTGATGCACCACCGTTGCCAACCACACATGAGAGCCAGCAGCAAAATCTTGCTTCTGGCTCGAAGCACCATCCTCTCCCGTATCCGTCCAAGCAGCGCTTCGTACGTCAACCCCCCCCGCCTCCCCCCTGCAATGAAGCATCGCCTGAGGACCTCCTTGGCCAGGTGGCTTGGAGTCAGCAGGGGAAGGGGAAGGGATAGAGGTGAGGAGGAGAAGCGTGGGCGGGGGGGGAAGGAAGGGTTGGTTTGTACAGAAATACTGATGATTTCAGATTAATGTTTGGTTTAAATGTTTGTTATTTAACAAAACCTTGTAGCGCATTGGCTCAGATAGCTGCACCATTACATGCTGGTGATTCCTTAACATCAAAGGGTATAATCACACTTAACTTCAATCAACTTAAACGTTAACTGTCACCATGGTGATGCCCACCATTGATGTATGACCTGCACACTCCACAGTGTGTCAGTCTTGTAAATAACACCAACGTTCTTTAAGGAAAAGCTATCAAAGCTAAAGTTCCTGATGTAAGACTCTTGCAGCTATCATGCCACCATGGACCCTTTCATGCAGTCTACAGGGGGGGGGGGCGGGGGCATGGCTTCAGCATCAGCCTGATTGTCTGGCCTGATATCAGCATCAGCCTCCTCGTTCTCCTCTTCCTCTCTGTGGTGAGGTGGACTGTCAGACTCATCAAGCAATTCTCGTCCCCTCCTGATAGCCAAGTTGTGTAACATGGAGTAGATTACCACAAATTGATCTACCTGCTCAGGGTGGGATTGGAGCTCATCTTCTGAGTGGTCCAGGCGTCTGAAGCGCTGCTTCAGCACTCCAATGGTTTTCTCCACGATATTGTGAGTTGCCCTGTGGTTCTCGTTGTATCGCCTCTTGGCCTCTGTGTGGGTGTCACGCAGGGGATCATCAACCAGGTGGCGAGGCCATATCCTTTGTCACCAAGCATCCAGCATTGAACTTGTGGCTCATTCTTAAACAAGTCAGATGCAGTGCTCTCACGCAGGATGTGCGCATCATGGATGCTGCCCGGAAATTGAGCATTCACTGCCAGTATAATTTGCTGGTGGTCGACAAACAGCTGGACATTCTGGGAGTGGAATCCCTTGCAGTTCCTGAAAACTTCAGCATTCTGAAAAGGTGCCCGCATATCGATGTGCGTGCAGTCTATTGCTCCCTGCACCTTGGGGAAGTTTGCAATTCTGGAGAAACCTAGAGCCCTCTCACTCTGTGCCTTCCTGGTCATAGGGAAGCTAATCAAGTCCCTCCTGTGTGCGTACAGGGCTTCAGTGACCTGTCTAATGCAGTGATGTGTGGCATGCTGAGAAAGTCAGCAAATGTCTCCAGCTGTGGCCTGAAAAGAACCCAAGGCATAGAACGACAGTGCCGCAGTGACTTTGACCTCAACAGGCAATGCAGCTCTGATGGTGCTGGCAGGCTGCAGATCTGCCCTTATCAGCTGGCATGTCTCAGTGATAACCTTTTTGTGGAAGCGTAGTCTCCAAAGGCAGGTGGTGTCGGGCAAGTTGAGGTAAGAATGCTTCTCCTTGTACTTGCGGGGGTACTGTCTGGTCCTCCTCATCAGTCTGTCATTTTGTACATTGGGCACATAATGCAGTGCAGCGTTCCTTCGGCGATGTCGCATCTGCTGCATGTATTTGGTCACCAAGAGAGGGTGAGAAAGGACAGGCCCCATGGCAGTAGTTCTCTGTTTTCCACCGATTGCACACAAACAAAGAATGTCTTCAATTCCAATCGGTCACAGTGTGGTCAAGATGTTTTTAGAGATGTTCACATCAACTCCAACGACCTGCGGAGTACATCCGAAATCCACCAAAGTTGAAGCACAGCAGCCTTTTAAAGGACGCAGCATGTGATCTACAACATGGCGTCCATAACGCTGTGATTCGTTCCACTTTTTGTGGGCGGTTTTTTGAGCGAGCGATATTGTGGGCGAAATGTGTGCGAGGTGGTGAAATTGACGATGTGCGATCTCCATGGCCGCTAGTTTGGGTAAATATGCTCTTTGTGACAAAAAACAGTCGGCGTCGTTAATATTGAATCTCAGCGTTAATTCCATGCAGAAAGTAACTCTGGGTGATATTATGGGCGTTGAATTCGCCCATTCTGCTGATTCTGCCCAAAAAAAGTGGGCGGGCAGTAATATTTTTTCTCGCCGTTAACCACGTGGGGAAAGTAACTCTCACCGATAAGTTTCTGGAAAATGCCCGGCAGTTTCCATTTTGTGCCAAAATGGGCGATATATGGGCGTTATACGTCATTTCAGCGGTAAAATGGATGTTAAGTGGACGTTAAGCATGCAAACAAAGTGGAGGTTCTATCCCAATGTCCCTTTCTAGATCAGCCGAAAAATGTGTCATAAAATGGCAGATGTAAATTAAACAAGTTTTTTTTTAAATGAAGAGTTAATTTGTGTTCAGTTCAGTTCTTTATACTGAAATTATTAGGATTTTATGTCTTGTTTTTCTAGGTAATCAATCCCTCTAATCAATATAATGCACATTTCATTTCATTTCCAGGTGTCCAACTACAAATTATTTTGTGATAAACATGTGGGAATAATAAAAGTTATTAATCTTTCACTATTGCAATGCATCAGCGAAAGTAAGTATGAGGGTTTTCATCATTCGCACTCACAGCAGAAAAACAAACCTCAAGATAAATAAAAATAATTTTCAGTGAAGGTAAAAAAACACTGGAAAACAGATACAGAGAACTCCCTCACTGTTTATGACATTGCCTGCACCTCTCCCAGTTAGGCCCCTGCCTTGTCACTCACCCCTTGGTAGTCTGCCATGCTATTGGCACACAATGGCTGCTATATTAGCTTACATTACATCATTCAATGAACGTGCAAAAAAAACCATTGGCCTAGAAATTGGATCACGTAATCGGGGTGCTCTCCTGGTGCAGCGCATGTTGCATGCCACTTAGTGAGGCAGGCAGCGGGACCACAACAAATTGGTGTATGACCGGTGAACTCCGGGTGCCAGTCTCAGCTCAGAGACAGCTCTCCATTCCCGAGAGGCACCAACATTAGCTGAGGTTGTTGGGAGAGTCTAAGGGAGGATGGGTGAGACGATGATCGGGTGGGGGAGGAGGGCTGCGAGCAGTGGCCAGTAGTGGGCCATAGGTTTAAATAAGCTTTCCTGTCAGCTCCACAGTAAGGTAAATAAAAAATTCAAACTTACCTCTTCTGTTAAGGAACGTAGGATTGGCAGCCTTTACCAATATGGCGGATGGCACTTCTGGTGTGGAATGAGCATGCACTGCCACCCGCTATATTGGGCCCATGGGTGCCTGTTTTAAAATGGGTGCGAAACAACTTGAAGGCCATTGTGTTTCACCCTGACATCTACCTAATGGTAGCCAGAAAATCTCCTGCAATTGCTTCTTTTCCTGCCCCCATCTCATTACCTCTGGTGTCCGTCAAGGATCTATCCTTGGCCCCCTCCTATTTCTCATCTACATGTGGCCCCTTAGCAACATCATCCGGAAACACAGCGTCAGTTTCCACATGTATGCTGATGACACCCAGCTTTACCTCACTACCGCTTCTCTCGACCTCTTCACGGCCACTAAATTGTCAGACTGCTTGTCCGACATCCAGTTCTGGATGAGCAGAAATTTTCTTCAATTGAATATTGGGAAGACCAAAGCCATTGTTTTCGATCCCCGTCATAAACTCCGTTCCCTAGCCACTGACTCCATCCCTCTCCCCAACTTCTGTCTGAGGCTGAACCAGACTTTTTGCAATCTTGGTGTCATATTTGACCCTGAAATGAGCTATCGACCACATATCCGCAGCAAAACTAAGACCGCCTATTTCCACCTCCGTAACATCGCTCATCAAAATTGCCTTCGCTCATCCGCTGTTGCAGCCCTCATCCATGTCTTTGTTACCTCTAGAGTTGACTATTACAATGCACTCCTGGCTGGCCTCCCACATGCTATCCTATGTAAACTAGGGGAAATACAAAACTTGGCTGCCCGTGATCTAACTCACACCAAGTCCCACTCATTGATCACTCCTGTGCTCGCTGACCTACGTTAGCTTCCGGTTAAGCAATGCCTTGATTTCAAAATTCTCATCCTTATTTTCAAATCCCTCCATGATCTCGCCCACCCTATCTGTGTAATCTTCTCCAGCCCCACAACCCCCCAAGATGTCTGTGTTCTTCTAATTCTGCCCTCTTGAGCATCTCTGATTATAATCGCTCCACCATTGGTGGCCGTGCCCTGTTGCTTAGGCCTCCAAGCTCTGGAACTCCCTGCGTAAACCTCTCCCCCTCTCTACCTCTCTTTCCTCCTTCAAGATGCTTCTTAAAACATACCCTCTTACCTGCACTAATTTCTACTTATGCGGCTCGGTGTCTTGGGATGTTTCACTACGTTAAAGATGCTATATAAATCCAAGTTGTTGTTGCTGTTGTTGACAAGATACTGGGATAACTTCCAAATTCGGCGGGAAATTGATGGGATTGAAGGCCGATAAATCCCCAGGGCCTGATAGTCTGCATCCCAGAGTACTTAAGGAAGTGGCCCTAGAAATAGTGGATGCATTGGTGATCATTTTCCAACAGTCTATAGACTCGGGATCAGTTCCTATGGATTGGAGGATAGCTAATGTAACACCACTTTTTCAAAAAGGAGGGAGAGAGAAAGCGGGTAATTATAGACCGGTTAGCCTGACATCAGTGGTGGGGAAAATGTTGGAATCAATCATTAAGGAAGAAATAGCAGCGCATTTGGAAAGCTGTGACAGGATCGGTCCAAGTCAGCACGGATTTATGAAGGGGAAATCATGCTTGACAAATCTTCTAGAATTTTTTGAGGATGTAACCAGTAGAGTGGACAAGGCAGAACCAGTGGATGTGGTGTATTTGGACTTTCAAAAGGCTTTTGACAAGGTCCCACACAAGAGATCGATGTGCAAAATCAAAGCACATGGTATTGGGGGTAATATACTGACGTGGATAAAGAACTGGTTGGCAGACAGGAAGCAGAGAGTTGGGATAAATGGATCCTTTTCAGAATGGCAGGCAGTGACTAGTGGAGTGCCGCAGGTCTCAGTGCTAGGACCCCAGCTATTTACAATACACATCAATGATTTGGATGAAAGAATTGAGTGTAATATCTCCAAATTTGCAGATGACACTAAACTGGGTGGCGGTGTGAGCTGTGAGGGGGACGCTAAGAGGCTGCAGGGTGACTTAGACAGATTAGGTGAGTGAGCAAATGCATGGCAGATGCAGTATAATGTGGATAAATGTGAGGTTATCCACTTTGGGGGCAAAAACACAAAGCAGAATATTATCTGAATGGTGGCAGATTAGGAAAAGGGGAGTTGCAATGAGACTTGGGCGTCATGGTTCATCAGTCATTGAAAGTTGGCATACAGGTGCAGCAGGCGGTAAAGAAAGCAAATGGTATGTTGGCCTTCATAGCTAGGGGATTTGAGTATAGGAGCAGGGAGGTCTTACTGCAGTTGTACAGGGCCTTGCTGAGGCCTCACCTGGAATATTGTGTTCAATTTTGTTCTCCTAATCTGAGGAAGGACATTCTTGCTATTGAGGGAGTGCAGCGAGGGTTCACCAGACTGAATCCTGGGATGGCAGGACTGACATATGAGGAGAGACTGTATCAACTGGGCCTTTATACATTGGAGTTTAGAGAAGGATGAGAGGGGATCTCATAGAAACATACAAGATCCTGATGGAACGGGACAGGTTAAATGCGGGTAGACTGTTCCCAATGTTAGGGAACACAGTCTTAGGATAAGGGGTAGGCCATTTAGGACTGAGATGAGGAGAAACTTCTTCACACAGAGAGTTGTTAACCAGTGGAATTCCCTGCCACAGAGAGTTGTTGATGCCAGTTCATTGGATATATTCAAGAGGGAATTAGATATGGCCCTTACGGCTAAAGGGATCAAGGGGTATGGAGAGAAAGCAGGAAAGGGGTACTGAGGGAATGATCAGCCATGATCTTATTGAATGGTGGTGCAGGTTCGAAGGGCCGAATGGCCTACTCCTGCATCTATTTTCTATGTCTCTATGTTTCTATGTTGGAACACTGATAGCAATGGATCAGCCATCCGGTTTACACACCTTCTGTTTGTTCTTTTATGTAACTTCAAGGTAAGTGACAAGATCAGGTTCTGGGGACATCTAATGGGGATCTTGTGTTTGGGAAGGGAGGGGAGAGTCCAGGGCTGAAGCTTTCTACCAGAGAGATGGGCTGAAGGTGCCTCCGAGTGAGTTGTGCCAAGCCACCCAATCATGCTCTCACTCACAATCGGTTCACTGGATGGTGATTAGATGTGGAAGCTGTTGTGTACGCGTAAATAACTGACAAACTGAGCCAGAAGAAATGTAACTGAACTTAACTGTGGTTTTATGCAACCCAAAATGGTGTCCCAAATCAGCATGAACCAGCATGAATACAGCAACTGTGAATAGCTTCCACAGCTCCTAATGCCCATCCTGTGAGCTGTAACCAACAAATAGAGTATGAACACAACATATTTGCTCCCCTTTTTAAAACCACAGTCTATGTACAGACAAAGTCATTGAGATAGCCAGGTCGTGTTCTTATACGCTGAGACCGGCGTGGGGCTTGCAGTGTTTGATCGAGGTTTTCGGTTGGAAAACAGGACGGTGCCTCTGTTCCATCCTGCTGGTCTGTTGGCCTGTGAGTTGGGATCAGTCTATGAGCGTTCCATCGAGTTCCATCATTGTGCTCGGAGGTGTGAGGGCTGAACTTTCGTCCGATCTGTTTTGGAGGTGAAAGTGAAGATGCGAGCTTATGACTCTGGTTTGGGTACTTAACTCTGACCCAATCTCCATTCTTCAGTTTGGGCTTTTGAGCGCGTCGGTTTGTGTCAGTGTACGACTTCACTTTTCGTTAGCATTTTAAAATCTGGGATGCGAATGTGGTTATCTTCACACTAGGTTTGGCTGGGGGTTTGAGAATGTCCAGTAGCCAGCAAAGATTCCGCCCAATCATGAGCTCAGCGGGTGTCTTCCCTGTTAGCGAGTGCTTTGTCGAATGGTATGAACCGCTTTGTCGCATGTGTGGCCTGCTGCGAGATTGGCTTTCAAACTCTTTTTGATGGCGTGGTTAAAACGCTCAACACCTCCGTTGCTTTGCGGATTGTAACGAGCATAACGCGATGCTCAATAGCATGACAAGTGAGGAAATCCGCGAACTCGTCAGACACAAACTGTGGTCCATTGTCAGTGATTATGACCTCTGGGAGACCCCACCTCATGAACATATGCTGCAGAATAGTGACGATCGTTGATGAGGTCACTGAAATTGTTGTAACGATTTCTGCCATTTGGAATGCAGGTCATGTACTGCAACAAGGAAACGCTAGTGCTGTGGAGCTGCTTCAACTGGACGAAAGATATCCAACTGAAGTTGTTGCCATGGTCTTTGTAGCGCTGGTCGGATGTCTGTGGCCTTTTCGCTCAGACTGCATGCTTCACAGTGTGAGATGAACTCCTCGATGCGAGTGTCAATTCCAGACCACCATACTGCATTGCAACATTTCTGCTTCATGCGGAGAATGCCAGGGTGTCCATCATGTGCCAATGAGAGAACGCGCTGTTGAAGCGACTTGGAAATTATTGCTTTATCCCCACAAGCTAGGCAGCCATCGTTCTAAACGGAAAATTCATCGCAAAGTCTATGGAATGTTTTCAGCTCTTCCGGAATTTGCTTAGGCCACTCTGTCTGGAGGAAGTGGCACACATGCTGGAGCGTAGCATCATTCTGTGATTCGGTTTTGAGTTTGTCAAAGGAGACAAGGTTTCTGATGGACTGAGTGATGATTGACGTGACATGTGTGCCGTCATCTGTGAACAAGTCAGCACCAGAGTCTGAAGCAGGTGTCGAGCAGCTGAGCATGTCAGTTACGTGGTTGCGACTGCCAGCAATGTACTGTACATCAAAGTTATACTGATGAAGGCGATCTGACCATTGGCTAATTCGTAGTGGTCTGTGCCTACATCCAGTTGTAACGATTAGCATAGTTAGCGCTTGGTGATTCGTACGGAGAGTAAATTTCATGCCGTAGAGATAGATGTGCCAGCGTTCACATGCGTAGATGCAAGCGAGTGCTTCGCATTCCTCTGTAGAGTATTTACGTTCTGCAGACGAGAGTGTGTGAGAGGTGAAGGCTACTGGGCATTCAAGGCCATCAATCCATTGCGAAAGCACAGCACCCAAGTCGGTGCCTGATGCATCCGTGGTGACATACGTAGTGGCATTCGGATCAAAGTGTGTGAGGATAGGAGGGGATGTGATTTTCTCCTTAAGCGTGGTGAATGCCTGAGCTTGGGAATCTGTCCATTCCCAAGGGACATCCTTGCACACCAACTTGCGAAGTGGTTCGGCAATGTGCGCATAGTGCGGGATGAACTTCATATAGAAGTTACGTGCCGAGGAATGATGAAAATTCTTTGACATTGGCAGCCTCCTGCAGTCGCTGCATCACGTCAATGGTGTCAGATACCGTGGGCTGTGACTCTGTAGCCCAGAAAGTTTATTTCTCCAGCAGCGAATGTACTTATTGGCATTAAGTGTAATGTTAATTGTAGCAAGTCTAGCCATGTTGCCTGAAGTCGCTGGTCATGTTCTTCCATTGTCCGTCCATGGATGACGATATCGTCAAGCAAATTGTGGGCTCCCTTTATGCCTGCTAGCATAGTAGTGACAATCTTCTGAAATGCACTTGGTGCAGAAGATAGTCCGTAGGGCTTGCGTCGATACTGATCCAGACAATCATGCGTCGTGAATACCGTGAGCGGTTTGCTGTCCTCCGCTAAGGGTATTTGCAGGTAACTGCGGTGCATGTCAAGTTCCGTAAAAATTGTTGAGCTGTGGAATTCTGAAGACAGTTCATCAATGGTAGGAAGAGGTTACTTCTCGGGGATGATGGCCTTATTGACCACTTTCAGGTCAATGCATAAGCAGTTCTCCCCATGTTTATGCCAAGCAATGACTAAGTTCGAAATCCAGGATGAGGAGTCGATGCTCTCAATGATTCCCTGCGTTTCGAGTCGCGTTAATTCTGCGGATACTTGGTCGCGAACCGCAAATGGGAGACGGTGAAGTCGCTGAGTAATCAGTTTGACGGAAGGGTCAACACGGGGATGATGGCAGAATTTTGTTGTCACTCCAAACCCTGTGAAGATTGAGGGATACTGCTTGTCAAAGTCCACCGTGTACACAGGTGTGCCAGTTGGGTCATAAACTTTGAACCCAAGCTTGTCAAAAAGGTCAACACCCATGAAGCTTCATCCCTTCACGACATAAAAGGAAAAGTTCTCCAATGTTATGTCCTTGTAGTATATCGGGACAAATATGACCCCAAGTACCTCAATTTTGGAGTTGGAGTACACATGTAGAATGGAAGTTGCGGGCTGCAATGTCCAGTGTGTGAAGTGAGTTTTGTACACAACCTCGCTCAATATGGAGGCTTAGGCTCCAAACTCAGTGAAGAGGCAGATGGGCCTGCCTTCAATATTTACCTCACAGTCATTGAATTTGCCCGAACCGATATGCGAAATGTCACTAACAGTGTAAACCATACTGGGTTTGTCCATATGTCAAATATGCTGCGATGAATGACAGACACTAGCAAAATGGTTCATTTTACCACATGCAGAGCATTTCTTCCCATGTGCAGGGCAGTCAGGACACTTTGCTGAGTATGATTTGTCCCCACAGTTAAAGCAGTGGAAGTTAAGCCCGCGATCCGTAATGGGTGGTTTATTACTAGCGCTGGGTCTCTGCTGTGATTTCCGCTTTGGACGAATGCCTTGCAATTGGGCTGTAGCTGCAATCTGTTGCACAGGGGGAGCAAGGGATCTGATTCACGCGCTGATTAGAAACATAGAAACATAGAAAATAGGTGCAGGAGTAGACCATTCGGCCCTTTGAGCCTGCACCAGCATTCGATAAGATCATGGCTGATCATTACCTCATTCCTGATTCGATTTGGATAGCCAAATTAGATGCTTTGTCGAATGTCAATTTATCATCCTCCATTAGCAAGCGTTCCCGAATGTGGGAGATCGTTGCTTTCTCAATAATTTGATCCCTAATCATTTCCTCTGTAAGTGCTTCAAGGTTACACATAGTGGCCAGTTCAGTTAATGAAATGATGTACTGTTTGATTGGTTCACCGTTCCCTCGCCCCCTTTTGCGAAATTGGTATCTCTCCATCACGATACTTTCCTTTGGCCCAAAATAGTTCTGTAAGGCGCTTACCGTTTTGTCGTAGGACTCTGTGTCTTCAATTTGGCCAAAGATGCGTTGGCCTTCGGTGCCGAGGCAATGGATAAATATTGCACGGTGACAAGCTGGTGTTACGTTGTCATTGTCTAACTGTGATGTAGATAGAAAAACTCACCGTGATGTAGGTAGAAAAACTTTTTATCCATCTCGGCCACAGAATTGGAGGGTCCCCGAGTATGGAGAGGAAAGCTAGGGTGGGTAGGGAGGTTAATTTGAATCATCCTCGTCACCAAATTATGTTCTGTATAACTGACAAACTGATCCAGGAGAAATGTAACTTAACTTAACTTAACTGTGCTTTTATACAATCCAAAATGGTGTCCCGAACCGGCATGAACCAGCATGAATGCAGCAGCTGTGAATAGCTCCCACAGGGTCCTAATTCCCGTCCGGTGAGATGTAACAATCAAATAGAGTATGAACACAACAGGGGTGCTGACTGGTTTTAACTTTGCTAATGCAAAGAAAGTAAGGGTGATTATAGTACCCTATCATTACCCCAGTTGAGATTAACTAATTTAGGACAGCTCAAAGATTAAATTCAGCACTTTCCTTTCTTTATGGCTCACACAGTGCACTGACCCACTAAGGACCCCACTGGGAGGGCAGCATTGTTGTGACCTTTCAATGCAAGTTTCAGATAGGCAGTGATTATTCTGATCATGTTTTTTCATTGTATTTAGTAAGTTCACAAAGCGCAAGTAGTCTTATTCCCTCACAATGTGTGAGACTTTGCAGCATGTCGAGCAGAACTTCCATGCAGTCATGTCGCTGCAAGCTCTAATGTGGGGCTAACATCTATCTATTGGAAACCGTTTGTTTCTGTTCTGCTGTTCTGCAAAAAAAAATCAATTTTTACTTCTAAACACTGTTATGAATCCAAAGCAGCAGCTCTAAGCATATGCAGAAGAACAGTAGGGAGGTAGACTAAAAAAAGAATTCATGAGATGCAAAGACTTAATCAATGCCACATCTCCATCAAACATAGCACACAGCACTGAATATACAGAACATTGATGTTTGTTGCTGGGAAATGGATTGAGCACATTAATAATTTCCTGAACAGCATCTTGTTTATATTAAGTAAAAGTCAAAGGCCATCTTATTCATCTGATCTGCCAGTCAATACATTTATTGGTGTTAGAAGCCAGAATATGGATTGATGATATTGGTAATGCCCTTGAGCAGTGTCCTGGCTGCAGTAAGTATGTGCGATTTCATGTTAGGGAAAGTATTTTTGATAGATTTAATAGAAGTATAACAAACAGGATGACACCAAACTCATGATTGGATTTAGAATTCTAAAGCTAAGAGCCATTCAGGAGACTAATGATGGATTCAAGGACAAAGATTTAAGATAATTGGCAAAAGATCCAGGAGGAAATTAGGAGAATTATTTTACGCAGCGTGTTGTTATTATCTGGGATGCACTGCCTGAAAGGGAGGTGGAACCAGTTTCAATAGTAATTTTTTGAAAGGGAATTGGATATGTACTTGAAAAGGAGAAATTTTCAGGGCTTATGGGGAAAATGCAGGGAGCAGGACTAATTGGATAGCTCTCTCAAAGAGCTGGTACAGACACGATAAGCTGAATGGCCTCTTTCTGTGCTGTAAGATTTATTGGTTCTACGACCGGAACCTTACCAGCCCTGCGAGTGCGGGTATGGAGAGGAAATGGCCATGATTGACAGTGGGGTGGGATCCCGCTCTGAACCCGCCTCCTTGTAAGTTACAAAGTGCTGGGTCTGGCTATGGTTCACAGACCCAACACCTAGCAGCAGGCCAGCCAACTAACAGCATTAAGAGGTACTTTAAAGGTATTTTAAAAGAATTTTACCAGGTACTTACCATTTTTCCAAGTTTTTATGAGGTTCACATCCCTCGGGGAACATGTCAGGTAAGTGTGTCGGGTTCTCAGTGACTCCATTGCTGCAGAAGTGGTATAAAAGCTACCATTTCACAGCTGTTCACTTTCCAATCTCAGAAGCCGAAGCCTTCAGGATTTGGAAGACACTTTTGAGCTATAGGCAGGTTGAAAGTGTTTGCAGTGAACTCTCTATCCACTGTCACCTCCTTGGAGCAACCTCTCTCACCATTGACAGATCGCTTCTGTCATCTCAACTTCAGTTGCCGTCCAATCCATCAGCATTGGTGCCCTTGAAAAAATCTCACCTTGTTCCTTAGAATTCCACCACAATCAGCCCCAACATCAACATCACTAAACACACCAGCATCACCAACAACAACACCAACTTTCTCTGCAATCACCTGATGCTGCACAGGACACAGGGCATCAGCACCCGACCACATTGCTGCCTGGGACGTCAGAGATGGCCACACCATGCCACATTTACTTCACTTGACACTGTACACCCTGGCTGCCACATGATGCACCAGGTTGGCACCACCCCACACTAGCACCATAAAGCATTGCTGTAATGCCCATGCCATTCCTTTCACATTTATCACCACTGCAGCCAGCTCCTCCTGACGACATCCCTGCTTGTGCAATGTGCAACCAGGCTGCATTGGTGTCCTGGAGAGGTTTGGAAGGGAAGAGAACCTCCTTGTGTGCTGTGACTCCCTCTATAAGCATCTGGAGGGAGGGATGGGAGAACTCGGGTGCAGCCGTGCACCTATGTGCAGTGATTGTCAGTGTATGCAGCACCTCAATGCTGCATACACTGACAGAACAACTGTCAAAATCAATGTGGCCGTGGCTCCTTTAAAGAAACTGGCTGATGACGCGTAATCAGACCTGCTTCATTTTAATTGGCTGGGTGCCTTGCAGGGCGGGCTTAACAAGCCCAATCTAGAGAAGATTATTTTCACAGTCCGGGCTGGAGTCAGGAGCAGTGTCGCAAACCACCACCGACCCCAACCGCCCTGGACTCGCCACGGTTAGCGAGATCGCGGCCTATGTGTGGAAAATTAGTTAATGTAGTAATGATATTCTGTCTGAGAAATTCTGGCGCAAACTGGCTGCAGAGATCAATCCTTATGGCTGAATATGTAGATCCGAGTCGCACTCGATATTTGGTCTCGGGCCTCGGTTAAACAGAGAGCAGCGAGCTGCAGACACCTGCTGGGTGTCCCCAGGCAGTTTACCAGCACAGGGAATTCAAAATTTGGGCTGATGTATCACTGACAGTTGCCCTCAGGTAAGTGTTTAAAGGGTAAGGAAAAGCAATCGGGAGGGAGGCTGACTGGGAAATAGGTGGACGATCAGAAGTGGGGTAACCGGGAGAGGGGAGGTGATCGGGAAGTGGGCCTGAGTGGTGACCAACAGTGATCAGCAATTTTAACATGAGGTCAGGAGAAACAGACCTGCTCCTTCCAGCTCCACGTGCAGGTTGGTATTTTTTGCAAACTTACCATTTTGGTGGCGGTCTCCAGCGGTCCCTTTAAGGACTGCCAGTTAGGCCGCATGTACACCCAGCTTTTGTCTGCAGGCAACCCAGTTTTGCACAGGGGCCCTCAAACAGGCATTTGGTCCCTTTTTTGCTAATGCAAAATGGGCAAAAGCATTTTTCAGCTGTGAGCTTTCGACGCTTATCTTTTTGCCTACAGGAGCCCATTTAATTCCTGAAAAACCAGTGTGGCATTTTCTAGGCCTCTTGGCTCAAGTTATCTTCAGCTTGTGAGTATATTAGGGCTACAAATTCGGTAGCGCCCCCGTTTGAAAAGTTGAAAAAATAGCACCAGGCACTAATCATTCTGGCCTTTTGGTAAATTGCTTATTAGTACTCCAAGAAAGAACTGGAGTGCTGAATCAAGCACTAATGACCTCACTAGGGCACTACATGGGCTTTACCAGCAGAGCGATAATAAATTCAAATACCATGTAATTGGAAATGATCTTTCACACTGGCTCCTTCCAGCTCTTAAAGGGGAGGTTCCATCATTTTATACAATCTCATTCTTAGCATTGTTGGCTGTTAAGCCAATCTCCAAGCAGCTCAACCTATTAGTCTCATGGCAGATCCCAACCCCAGGGAGAGAGAGTGCCATTTCAGTGACCAAGCACTGGAGGCATTGGTCATGGGAGTGTAAAGAAGGAGGGCAGTACTATTCCCAGCCACTTGCACTATGCAATCTTTAGAGGCAGGTTTAGTAGAGAGGTCTACACCGGGGATGAGCAGGCTGCAGCACACCCAGGGAGAAAGGATAGAATGGGAGCCCGGAGGGCGAGTTCGCTCATGAGTTCTACTGCACAGGACTCAGATAAGGACCTCGATGAGGAGGTGTTCACAAGAAAGGTAATGGGGCATGCACATGGAGATGATAGGTGCAATGGCAAGGGTGCCCGAGAGCTTCTCGGCAATGGTAAGGAGCGTGAAGGAGTCTGCCTCAACATTGCACAGAGCTCTGCACACACCATGGAGCCTATCATTTCTACTCTGCAAAGGATGGTGGACTCCCAGAGAGAATATGCGGACCCAGACCTCATGATGCATGTCATGGGCGATATAGCAGCATCCATTGCAGCACAGGCAGAAGCCACACAACATCTTAGTGCTGTCATGCAGTCAATGGTTGGTGGCATAGAGTCTCAGACTGCCCTCATGCAGTCTCAGCTGGATGCCATGTGAGCTCTGACTGCTGCCATCATTGCTGGATTCACCACCGTCCACCGGGGATCTCACAATCTCACAGCAGGCCATCAATCTGTGCTCCAACAGATTGATTAGGGATGCTGAGGTGCTGCCCCTGGAGAGTGCCATTGTATCAGTGAAGCAGGAACCTGCTGTCATTTCTGTCATCTCTATCATCCAGCCAGCCCAGACTGTCACCGTACAGCCTGAGGTGGTGCAGTCTAGAGCAGCCATTACCATTGCTGCAAGTCTCTCAGACATTGGTTGGATAGTTACCCTCATTATAAGGTTCAGGGCCCTGCCAAGGGATAGACCCGCGCCTGGGGTATATTGGGCCTCTGTAGATAATCTAAATCCACAAATAAAGGCAGGTCTAAGTCAGGTCAGGTGAAGAACACCGTGTCCAATCTACCTGGCTTGTGCCTGGCAGGGGAGAGGGAAATGTGCCTCTATATCTGCATTGCTTCAACGATAGACAGATGCTGAACATATAATATGTGAAATTACTTTGGCTATAGGTTGATTCACATGTAACTGCAAGTTCAAGTAACACATTAGAATTTACTGTCAATATGAAAGTATAAACTTAACAGAAAATTGCCTTTATTGTATTACTGCAATATTCTAACAGCACAAGTATCTTTAGTAATTCTGTTTTGTTCTTATTTAAAAGTTACAGTTAACAAGCAAGTACATTTAAGTGGAGTGGTTGCTGTTAATGATTCCTCTTGTTTCTGAATGGGCCTGTCATTCTGAGAAATAAAGACAGAAGAGAAAAACAATTAGAATTTAGACAATCTGTCATGCTTCAAAGCAGCCATGCCTAGTCAAGGCTGCAGATTGTAATAACCTCTTATCAGAATAAGATGACTGATCTAATTGACCCAGTTATTTAACGAGGTGTCAAGTAGCTATTTTAACTCCTCACTCATTTAGTTCCGAGAGGCCAAGATATATGTCATTGCTTGCACCTCTTGATAGTTTTTCCCCCAGAGCGCCACTCTAAACTACATGTGATAAGTTAAGGCACTTAGGTGGCAAATAGTGTCTATTTACCATTGTGTTCTAAGTATGGTAATTTACTGTCTGTACTACATTAAACTATCCAACAGTAAGTCTGATGAAATGATTTTAATTTACCCCCCTAACTGTAGTTGCAGCACTTAACGTTCGTTGGCAAGTTTGCCTTATTTTTCCTTGACAGTAAAGCAGCAAAAATGGCATGCCAAGCTATGTTGGTATGTAAAATTTAAACAAATGGTCTCCTTCCCATGTAATTTTCCTCCGTCCTGTAACTAATTGCAAAAGGAACCTGCGGGTTGAAATTTCTGCTTAGCACTGGGAGAGATGGGATGGAAAAGCATAGACATCACGGGCTGTCTAATCATGCCATGATTGTTACAAGTATGGATGATTAATAAAGCTCTTGCAGACTTTGTGTGGAGAGTATACCGATGGCAGACGATCAGCCCAGGAAGCTTGAGCACAATGAAAAGAGAGTAGGGAGATGGCAACATTGCCACTTGTCATTTTCCAGTGTCTGCTCACCAAACTTCCAGCCAAAGCACTTTGGCCAACAGGAATTTCTACCCTTAGATTTTTTTTGGTAACTGGTCAAGTAGGTACATTCCGATGTAGATAAGTGTAAAATAATTAGTATGGGTGCAAGGAACCAGAAGAGGGAGCATGAGTTAAATGGAACACTGGTAAAGAGATGATCAGGAAAGAGACCTATAGGTTCTTTAAGGGTAGATCACTGCCAGAAGCGAGTCAGGGTAGGACTTCTCTCCCCTCCCCTGACTCTACCCATTTACCTGGGTCAGGATCAATTAAGTACACAGGCCAGATGCCCAGCAGTATTTCCACTCATCAGTGGAAGTCAGTTGTGGTACGGCAACAAGGCATTTACTGTAGCACCTGAAATGGGTGGAGCCAAATTTAAAGTGGTGAGAGCCCCTTAAAGATGTCAGAGTCTGAATTTTTAATTGGCTCAGTGTGTGGTGTATGTAGCACACAAATCACTGACTCCACACGGTCTGGTGTTGAAATAACTGCTGTGACCTTAGTCCTTTATTGTGTAACTCCAGAGTGCCTCTCAGGTGTGGTGGGCAGCCTTTTATACTCTGTCTTGCAGGTACTTTCAGGTCTCCCACCACAGCGCCCTCTGTGGCACACTATTGTACTTATACATTTAATGTACCTGGACAATACATAAAACAGTGCAGAAGAACAAATAATTTGAAGGGTCAGATCTCTGATCTTTGAAGCTTAACAATCAATCAGCCTGCCTCCAGCCACCTCAGTCCCCCCTCCTGCCTCCTTCCTTCCAACCTTCCCCTCTATCAGCAGTGCAGAGTGGGGATCTGAGGGAAGTTGACCAGAATCCCAATTCCCACCCTCTCACCACCATTTACCAAAAACCAGAGGTTGACATTTTTTGGGATGGGGATCCAGCCTCATTTTCCACCAAACAGCACTCCAGGACCACTCAGAGGAAAATCCATTTTTATGAAATCATCTTCAGTTTAAAAAAAGACAAATAAGGTACTGGTTTTGCATTAGCAGAATAAGAGAGTCCAAATCAAAAGAGGTTGTACTGTTTTCTTTAAGGTATTGGTAACATCCCACCCAGAATACTATGTACAGTTCTGGTCAGCTAATAAGGTGAAGGATAACATTGACTGTATGACAGTATAGAGATGAATAGTGGAAATTATTATGGATAACAGGAAATTTAAGTGCTTAGGTGCTTAAGGACAGGTTAAGAAATTTGCTTCCTTTGAAAAACAGACTTTCAGGTGACCCAATTCAATTTTTAGAATTATGATGGAGATTGACAAAATTGATCCAGAGGAATTGTTCATTGTGGAGTTGGGTTTACGCACATCTGGAATAATTCTTAATGGCTTTTTCCTGCCAATAAAAATGTTCTTTGGTGCTGATTATCTTGCCCCATCATAGTGACCGTGATGTCACTGCGCTTGGTGCGCATGTCATAGTAACAGCGTAGTGACCTGATCTTGCCCAAATTTGTGAGGCCTGGTCATTTAAATAATTAAAACTTGATTGGTATGGCCCTTAAGAGCTGCTCATGTAAAGGGGTGTGACTCCTTAAAACTGCAAGGAGACTGTGTCCTGTTTGGCAGTCCAGGGTACCCACAAGACAGCATGGTGCCATGCCTGGCAGCCTGACTCAATGCAATGTGAGACCTGGGAACAGATGTGAGAGAAATACTTTCAGGAACCTGGCAAGGCAAGACGACCCAACAGTAGCATATACCAGTAAATGGCCCAAAATTACATGGCAGGTCACCACTGCCCTTAACTGTTATACATCTGGCACATTTCCAGTTAGCACTGCAATGCAAGCTAAACTGTAGCTCACACATGTATTGAATAGGCGACTAATGCATCTGTCACCATGGCCACCACTTTCCTCTCTTTTTCTACTGAAAGCATGACATGGCTGACAAATATACTGGCATTTTTTGTGTTTCAATTAACAGTATAACTACACTCTTAGCGAACATCCAGTAATCCATTAGAACTGCATTTTATTTTAGGTGGAAGTGGGGAGTAATGGTATTTTTGTTACATGTTCTTGGAATATAGGCTGCACTGGCAAAGAAGCCTTTATTGCCCATCCCTAGCTGCTCTGGATCAATTATATAGTGTGCAACTTGAGTTGCATATAGGTCAAATCATGTAAGAGTGTCAGGCTCCCTTCCCTGATTTGACCTCAAGATTCCAATACCTTAGCCACTCGGCTACAGTCAGTGGTCATACACTGCACATAACAATACAAGTGTGGCAGTACTACCTGTAATGTATTTGCTTCATGGGTTCTTTGCTTAAGAATTCATAGCAATACATTGCTACTAAGAACTAGTTGGTTTATTAACAAAGGTTTAACAATCAAACTACACATTAGCAGTTCATCCACAAGGCTCACAACTGCATACCTCAGCATGGATTACCTAGGTTCAACTGACTGGGGTTTTATTGAGTCTTGTGACCATCACTTGACTGGCTAAGCCACTCACAATGCAACAGCTCTACCAATCTGTGAGCATACTACATTACACTACCACAGAGAGTATAATTGAGCAGGATAACTTATTAGACGTGTACATCATACTCGTTAAAACGTTTCTCAAGATGGCCAATAAGCAACTAATAGTAAAGTAGTAAACTGGCAGAGTAGTCACTAATGTAATTCTTAGCAGCCATTTCTAGTGTTAGGGTGGCCGCGGGCTCAGAGAGCGGGGAAGGGCACAGCCAGCGCCATCCGAAGCCAATCCGCCGCCATCCTCTGCCAGCTCGGGCCCGGCCTGTCTGCCAGCAGCCTCGGCCATAATCCTCGGGCACTGCGTTCACGCCGAGGATCTCCATTTCCAGCCGATTCCGCCATGGCAGGAGTTGGAAATGGTGGCAATGACATTCAGTGGTGTTTCTCTCAGGTGAAAGGGGCTATAGATGATGAAGTTGCAGAAGCTGATATTATTTCCACAGTAGAATTCAACCACTCTGGAGAATTACTAGCCACTGGGGACAAGGGGGTTGGGGGAAGGGGGGCGGTAGAGTCATCATATTTCAGCAGGAGCAAGAGAACAAAAAACAGCCTCATTATAGTATTTTTCAGAGCCACGAACCAGTATTTGACTACTTGAAAAGCTTAGAAACTGAAGAAATGATCAATAAAATTAGATGGTTACCCGAGCAAAACGCTGCACAGTTCCTGTTCTCGACAAATGATAAAACAATAAAGTTGTAGAAAATCAGCGAAAGAGACAAATGACCAGAGGGTTATAACTTGCAGGAGGAGGATGGTAGATACAGGGATCCTAACCAGTCACTACACTTAAGGTGCCAGTAGTCAATCCAATGGATTTAATGGTTGAAGCCAGCCCTCGAAGAATATTTGCTAATGCACACACATATCATATAAAATCTATTTCAGTCAATAGTGACCATGAAACTTACTTATCAGCGGATGATCTTAGGATTAAGATTAAATGTGGCATTTAGAAATCCAGACAGAAGTTTTAATATTGTATATATCAAGCCTGCCAACATGGAGGAGCTGACTGAAATGATTACAGCAGCGGAGTTCCACCCCTATCAGTGCAACACATTTGTATACAGCAGTAGCAAGGGAACCATTCGATTGTGCGACATGTGAGCAGCTGCCCTGTGTGACAAACATACCAAATTGTTTGATGAGCCTGAAGATCCCAGTAACAGGTCGTTCTTAGAAATAATTTCTTCAATATCAGACGCCAAATTCCGTCACAGTGGTCGCTACATGATGACACGAGATTACCTATTGGTCAAAATCAGGGGCTTAAATATGGAAAGCAGACTTGTGGAGACATACCAGGTGCACGAATACCTCTGAAACAAACTGTGCTCACTGTACAAAAACGACTGTATTTTTGACAAATTTGAATGTTGTTGGAATGGTTGTGATAGTGTTGTCATGACTAGGCCGTACAACAATTTCTTCAGAATGTTTGACAGAAACACAAAACGGGTCATTACGCTAGAGGCCTCGAGGGACAACAGTAAACCATGGGCCATCCTGAAACCACGCTGGGTGTGTTCAAGTGGCAAAAGGAAGAAGGATGAGATCAGTGTTGACAGTCTGGACTTCAAAAAGAAGATCCTGCACACAGCCTGGCACCCCAAGGTAAATATCATAGCCATAGCCACAGCCAACAATCTGTATATATTCCAGGACAAAGTGAATTAAAACCAGTGCAGTGAAGAAAGAATCCGATTCCTGCCTAGTTAAAATGGCATTCCTTCACAGACCCTCTCTCTCAATACAGCTCCCTATACCTCCTAGCTAGAGGGCGCCATACATTATCTCGTTACAGATATGTTATCAGGAGGCTGTCAGCAAGATGTGAAGCATTTCCTAAAACTTAGGAGAGATCATTATTTTTTTTAAATCAAAGTTAAAAGCGAGCCTTTGTCTTGAAGGTAATTCTACCCAGAATGCAAAATACAATGCACATGGATTCTGTAAAGAATTGACTTGAAGGACCAGACGTTCTTTTCTCCTTCCATGCTTTCTTATGTTCTTGTGTGCAATAGTTCCCCATAAGAAGAATTTTCAGCTAAAATTATTCTATTTCTGGCATGGATATAGTGCAGATGGGGAAGGTGTGTTAGATTTTCAATTTTTTGTTACTATTTACTTCACCTGAAACAGCCATTTTGTGCTGGATTAGATACAAGGCAGGTATTAGACAAATGTTGACATTAATTCAGCAATGTTACCATTGATCAATAACATTTAAGTATAGACATACTCCATTTTGAGTGCAGTGGTAATCTGCTGGCAATTCATTTATCTGCCCAGTCAAGTCAAGGCTGAAATCCTGTAAATGAATCAGTTTAACCACCTGAAAATGAGCCACTTGACCTTTCTTAAAATCCACCATGGTTTCCGCTGGCAATAAAAGCCCCGATATAATAGGGAACAAGATGACTCATTGTATAGTTTCTCATTCAAGACATATTAAAAAGCTTTTAAAAATGCTATCTATGCTTCTTGAAAGGATGGTGGGCAGTGTGCACTTGGGACAGGAATAGTCTGTAAAATGATTACAGTCTTACAAGGGGATAGCAATGAATAGAATTGCGGCAAGATTCTCAATGACATAACAAGGATTGGGAAATGTACAATGCTTCTAATGTCAACCAAAAATATAATCAAACACAAAGTGGGAATTTTAGTTACTTGAATAGCAATAGAAAGGAACACCTAACATAACATCTCGATCAACAGTCATTGCAGTCACTCCCCGAACAATAACCAGAATCACCCAGGATGCAGTCATTTAGCATTTCCAGAAAGAGATTTGCTCTGTTCTCTATCTACGATTTTGCTTCAAACATTGAATAGAGAAAACCTTTCCTGTGGTGGTATGGCTTCACTGATGTTAATGCAGTCTTTACAAAAATTACTGCAAGTCTGCATTTTCTGCATTGAATTTAGCCAACTATAATTCATTAGTGTAGAATGACTCATCCACCATTTAAACAAATTATTAATGGACCAACCTGACCAAAAATAAACTACACATCTCTTTTAGTTCACATTTTGTATGCGTGTTGGACATTTCACTCGGTGTCACTTTTGAAGCAGCGTTTAATACTTCATATGCTGTTTGATGAATATTTAGTCACAAATTGCACATCTAGATTCTGCTAAATATCAATCTCCTGTGATTTATGCGACCAAGGGGAATCATTAATATTCAGTATGATGTAATCTCAGAGGAATAATAGGGCTTCTAAACAACCAAATAGAATTACATTAAAGAGATTAATTAAAAGGTTGTCAATAAATACAAATTAAAATTACATACTGTCCAACTTTTGGAACAAGTTACTAAAGCAAAATACTGCGAATGCTGGAAATCTGAAATAAAAACAGAAAATGCCAGAAATACTCAGCAGGTCAGGCAGCATCTGCAGAAAGACAAACTGAGTTAACGTTTCAGGTTGATGACCTCATGAAAGGTCATCGACCTGAAACAATGGTCGGGATTTTACTAACCTCAACAGGTCCGTGGTGAGTGATGTCGGTGGCAGATCCAGACCCTGCTGCCAGCTCCATCCCGCTCTGTAAAATAAATTTCCCTTGATGGGGCTTGTTAAGCCAGCCCACTACTTTCCCAGTCAATTAGAGGAAGCGGGTGTGGTGACATCATTTGATGATGCATCATCAGCCGGTTTACTTAAAGGGACCATGGCCAACTTTATTTTTCATTTGTGCTGTAAGTATTCTACAGCACTGAGGTGCTGCAAACACTGACAAGCTCTGTACAGAGGTGCATGGCTGCACTCAGGTTCTCCCATGTAAACTTGTATTTACTCTTTACAGCCACCAGAGGGCTCATCCCCTGGAGTCACAAGAGATCCCATAATCCCTTGGGAGCACAGGTATTTAAGGAGGCCTCACAGGTTGGAGAAGCACTCTGGAGACCTGCAATAAAAGACTACGGTCACATTTTACTTTGAGCTCACACTGTTCAGTCTGACTCTTTCTCCATATATAACAACTGGCGAAAAGATACAGATAGCGAACCCAAAGATGCAGAGAACCGTGGGCATCCTGGAGAAATTCTCGGAGGGAGATGATTGGGAAACTTTTGTGGAGCAACTCGACCAATACTTCGTGGCCAACGAGCTGGATGGGGAAGAGAACACTGCCAAATGAAGGGCGATCCTCCTCAACGTCTGTGGGGCACCAACGTATGGCCTCATGAAGAATCTGCTCACTCCAGCGAAACCCACGCAGAAATCGTACAATGATTTGCACACACTGGTCCAAGAGCATTTGAACCCGAAGGAAAGCGTTCTGATGGCGAGGTACCGGTTCTACACCAACAAAAGATTTGAAGGCCAGGAAGTGGCGAGTTATGTCACCGAGCTAAGACACCTTGCAGGATATAGTGAATTTGAAGGACATTTGGAGCACATGCTCAGAGACTTTTTTGTACTTGGATTGGCCACGAAATCATACTTTGTAAACTTTTGACTGAATAGACTCCAACCTTGAGTAAGGCCATAGCGCTAACCCAAATGTTCTTTGCCATCAGTGTCAATACGAAGCAAATCTCCCAGCACACAAAAGCTGCTACAAGCATTGTGAACAAAGTGATTTTGTTTTCTAATTGTAATGTACAGAGCAGGTCACACATAACTGCAGCTGCATGTCCACAGATGTCTCAGAGTCCACCACCAAGGGTGATGAATGCAAGGTCATTAACACCTTGTTGGCGCTGCGGGGGTGATCATCGTTTCCATTCATGCCAATTCAAAGGGTACGTTTGCAAGGTCTGTGGAACAATGGGACACCTCCAATGAGTGTGCAGGCGAGCTGAAAATCCTGTTAAACCTGCAAACCACCATGTTGCAGAGGAGGACAGATCCACAGAGGATCACGACGAACCAGAGCCTCAGACCGAGGAGGCAGAGGTACATGGGGTGCACACATTCACCGATAATGCTGAATGTTGAAATAAATGGACTCCCGGTGTCAATGGAACTGGACACGGGCGCGAGCCAGTCCATCATGGGCAAAAAGACTTTCGAAAGATTGTGGTGCAACAAGGCCTCAAGGCCAGTCTTAACTCCAGTTCGCATGAAACTAAGAACTTACACTAAAGAACTGATTCCTGTAATCGGCAGTGCTACCATAAAGGTCTCCTACGATGGAGCAGTGCACAAGCTACCACTCTGGGTGGTACAGGGCGATGGTCCCACGCTGCTCGGCAGGAGCTGGCTGGGAAAGATACGCTGGAACTGGGATGACGTCCGAGCGCTATCGCCCGCTGACGACTCTTCTTGTGCCCAGGTCTTAAACAAATTTCCTTCGCTGTTCGAACCAGGCATCGGGAAATTCCAAGGAGCAAAAGTGCAGATTCACCTAATTCCGGGGGCGCGACCCATCCATCACAAGGTGAGAGCAGTACCGTACATGATGAGGGAAAGGGTAGAGATCGAGCTTGACCAGCTGCAAAGAGAGAGCACTATTTCACTGATCGAGTTCAAAGAGTGGGCCAGTCCTATCGTTCCAGTCCTCAAGGCAGATGGCACTGTCAGAATCTGTGGCGATTACAAAGTAATTATCAATCGTTTCTCCCTGCAGGACCAATACCCACTACCAAAGGCCGACGACCTCTTTGCAACGCTGGCGGGAGGAAAGACCTTCACGAAGCTGGATCTGACTTCAGGAACTGGAGGAATCATCGAAGGCGCTCACCTGCATCAACACACACAAAGGTCTTTTTGCTTATAACAGATGCCCGTTTGGAATCCGATCAGCGGCGGCGATATTCCAGAGAAATATGGAAAGCTTACTGAAGTTGGTCCTGAACACCATGGTCTTCCAGGATGATATCTTGCTCACACGTCGGAATACAGTCGAGCATCTGCAGAACCTGGAGGAGGTTCTTAGTCGACTCAACCACGTGGGGCTCAGGTTAAAATGCTCAAAGTGCGTTTTCCTGGTTCCTGAAGTGGAGTTCTTGGGAAGGAGGATTGCGGCGGACGGAGGCAATCGAGAACGCACCGAGACCACAGAACGTGACGGAGCTGCGGTCGTTTCTAGGATTTCTGAACTACTTTGGTAACTTATTACCGGGTCTTAGCACACTGTTAGAACCACTGCATGTCTTACTACGAAAAGGGGATGAATGGCTTTGGGGCAAAAGCCAAGAAAATGCCTTTGTAAAAGCAAGAACGTTGTTATGTATGGAGAAAGAATCAGACTGAACACTGTGAGTTCAAAGTAAAGTATGACCTTAGTCTGTTATTGCAGGTCTCCAGAGTGCCTCTCCAACCTGTGAGGCCTCCTTAAATACCTGTGCTCCCAAGGGATTATGGGATCCCTTGGGACTTCAGGGGATGAGCCCTCTGGTCGCTGTACAGAGTAAATACAAGTTTACATATATAACATCCTCCATATGCTTATACAGGGAGTCACAGCATGCAGAGAGGTCCTCTTCCCTTCCCATGGGTGGAAGAGACTACCTAAGAGAGCAACACAGCCTGATTGCACGTTGCAGAGGAGGGCGCAAGCAGGGATTTGGTCAGGAGGATCTGGATGCAGTGCTGAAAACATTTCAATGATCTCAGTAGATCACGAAACATTAGTACAAAGCCACACTCAACCTCATCCTGCTAAAAGCCAATCATCACATCACCATCATTCTGCCTTCCCTACCCTACTCCTGCACATCCTTCTCACACCAACTTATTATGGACCTTCACCCATCCCTCTGGATCCTACAAATCCCCTGGGAGGACAGATGCACCAACGTTAGCGTCCTCGTCCAGGCCAACATCCCCAGCATTGAAGCACTGACCACACTTGATCAGCTCCACTGGGTAGGTCACATAGTTCGCATGCCAGACACAAGACTCCCAAAGCAAGCGCTCTACTCGGAACTCCTTCATGACAAACGAGCCAAAGGTAGGCAGCGGAAATGTTACAAGGACACCCTCAAAGCCTCCTGGATAAGTGCAACATCCCCATTGGCACCTGGGAGTCCCAGGCCAAAGACCGCCCTAAGTGGAGGAAGTGCATCCAGGAGAGCGCTGAGCACCTCGAGTCTTGTCGTCGAGAGCATGCAGAAATCAAGCGTAGGCAACGGAAAGCACGTGCAGCAAACCGATTCCACCCACCCCTTCCTTCAACGACTATCTGCCCCACCTGTGACAGAGACTGTAGTTCTCGTATTAGACTGTACAGACCCCTAAGAATTCATGTTCAGAGTGGAAGCAAATCTTCCTCGATTCCGAGGGATATCCTCTGATGATGTATCTATCTTATCCCAACTCACTAGTCACCCCTCGCACTCACCTTCATCCTAGTGCAATCATATCTACTAACTACACACAAGTGCAATCATATCAACTAACTACACACAAGGGTA
Source organism: Pristiophorus japonicus (assembly GCF_044704955.1). Classification (NCBI taxonomy): domain Eukaryota; kingdom Metazoa; phylum Chordata; class Chondrichthyes; family Pristiophoridae; genus Pristiophorus; species Pristiophorus japonicus. Next base: position 337,686,089 of record NC_091978.1, on the reverse strand, counting down.
GGCACTTGGGTGTTTTATGCAATGTTCATGTAAAGTTTCTGTTAATGTGGTGTTAAACATTGAAACCTTTATTTTCAACACTTGACGTTCTTGGACAGATTTGTGTGCACCTTTGGAATTTGCTTAGTGAGTTGCAGTGAATAATGAGACATAATGGTACACTCCACAATGGTCAAGAGTGTGAAAAGAATGGCTTGGGCATTGTAGGGATGCTTTATGGTGTTGGTGTGGTGTGGTGCCAACTTGGTGCATCAAGTGGCAGCCAGGGTGTACAGCATCAAGTGAAGTAAATCTGGTCATGGTGAAGCCATCTTTGGCCTCCTGGGCAGCAAAGTAGTTGAGTGCTGATGCCCCCTGTCCTGTGCAGAATCAGGTGATTGCAGAGCAGGTTAGTGGTGTTGCTGCTGGTGTACCTAGTGCTGCTGGTGTTGGGGCGGATTGCAGTGGAATTTTGAGGATCAAACTGAGAGAGTATAAAGTGCACTCATGCTGATGGAATATGTGGCAGGTGAAGTATAAATGACAGAAGTGATCTGTCAATGGTGAGAGAAGTAATGAGGTCAGATTGGATGAAGACATGTGTAAAGAATTGCAACATGGTGAATCTGTTGGGGAAATGCAATGAGGAAGAGCTTGAGGCTGAGGGAAGATATCTCTGTAAGGTGGGAGTTTTTGCGGTACATTTGAAGCTGTCAACTCAACAGCTGATTCAATGGCCACTGAACTCCTGCCTCAGCTTAACAGATGTGGTCCACGACCAGCATGGACCCCGTGAGTGAATACGTAAAATCAAAACATAAGCTCAAATATATTCTTAATGATCTCTAAACAAAGTCATAATTACCTGAATTGGGTCCCCTGCCACTGCGTGTTGGGGTTGCTCAGCTCTGACAGACCCAACACGGGGAAAGGCGCAAGGCTGTGGGTTGACAGCAGGGTCCTGAACCACTGGGAAAAAAACTTTCCCACCCAACATGCCACCGATCATGCCCGTTGACCCCAGGAAAATCTTGGCCATTAACTCTGTTCCTCTCTCCATAGATACTGCCTGCCTTGCTCAGTATTTCCAGCATTTTCTGTTTTTATTTTGGAACAAGTTGTTTGTCACAAGCCAGACCATCTACACTGTGCATGTTATGGATGAACAGAAATTTTCTCCAATTAAATATTGGGAAGACCGAAGCCATTGTTTTCGGTCCCCGCCACAAACTCCGTTCCCTAACCATTAACTCCATCCCTCTCCCCAACTTCTGTCTGAGGCTGAAGCACACTATTCGCAACCTTGGTGTCATATTTGACCCTGAACTGAGCTTTTGACCATATATCCACAGCATAACTAAGACCGCCTATTTCCACCTCTGTAACATCGCTCGTCTCTGCCCTTGCCTCAGCTCATCCACTGCTGAGGCCCTCATCCATGCCTTTGTTACCTCTAGACTTGGCTATTCCAACGCACTCCTGGCTGGCCACCCACATTCTACCCTATCTAAACTAGAGATGATCCACAACTCGGCTGCCTGTGTCCTAACTCGCACCAAGTTCCACTCACCCATCACCCCTGTGCTCGCTGGCCTACATTGGCTTCCGGTTAAGCAACGCCTCGATTTCAAAATTTTCATTCTTATTTTCAAATCCCTCCATGGCTTCGTCCCTCCCTATCTCTGTAATCTCCTCCAGCCCCACAACCCCCAAGATGTCTGCACTGCTCAAATTCTGCCCTCTTGAGCATCCATGATTATAGTCGCTCAACCATTGGTAGCCGTGCATTCTGTTGCCTAGGCCCCAAGCTCTGGAACTCCCTGCCTAAACCTTTTCATCTCTCTACCTCTCTTTCCTGCTTCAAGATGCTTCTTACAACATACCTCTTTTACCAAACTTTTGTCACCTGCGCTAATTTCTATTAATGTGACTCGGTGTCAAATTTTTTATCTCATAATACACCTGTGAAGCGCTTGGGATGTTTCACTATGTTAAAGGCGCTATATAAATACAAGTTGTTATTGTTGTTGTGTAAGGAAATGACTTGGAGGATAAAAGAATACCACATATTCCAGAACTTTCTAGTAAGTGAAAGTACTCAATACAGGGACATCTCACAGTATCTTATTAAATGCACACCAGTCACTGGAATCAGAAGTATTTAACAGAGTCTCTGTGATAAAAGGTATTTAAATTATATTGTATTTTTACATAGTAAAGGCTCTCATTTGTTTTGTCAACTAAAGGGCGTCGATGAATGAGATCCTTCAGCTTTGATGAAAAAGTTATTACCTGGGGCCTTCTTGGTGCAATGAGTTAGACCCTGGCCTAACAGTTCTGTCATCATCGTAGGCTGTCCCTCGTATCGAGGATGACTTGCTTCCATGTCAAAAAGGGATGAGTTCACAGGTGTTTCAATGAAGGAGCTAATATTCTAGGTCCCGAACTAAATCTTGAAGGTTGGAAGATGCCTGTGCGTGGATTTTTTTAACGTGTGGTGACCATTGCACACCAGCCACCACACGGGCTTGACGGAGCTAGGTCTTGGTCCAGTGGCAAGGATTAACCAAGACGACTGGAGACTAGCTCTGCTGCATGGACCAAGTGCACACACATATCGCCGTGTGGGCTGGCCCGTGCTGCCCCGGGGCCTTCGCCTCTCCTGGGCCCTGAACTCACGCCTCTCCTGGGCCCCGATCTCATTGCTCTACAATCTCTCGCGGCTGTACCTGCCCACACTCCAATCAGCAACCTGGACCAACCCCACGACAGCAATCAATAACCGCATTCCTATAACTTGGATCATTATACAGTTTAGTTACCTTCTCAATCTGGTGAGCTTCCCCTTTATGAAGTCTGAACATGTGCCATCACATTTCTTAATCCTACAGCGTCCAATCTGTGAGCAGAATTTTGCAGTTTTATCCAGTGTGCCAGGTAGTTCCAAGATCCTGATTCAAAAAAAAATGCTCCATCTCCGATATGATCCTGCTTATGAAAAATGTTCACATCCAAAAATAGAATAGACAATCTACCGCTAGGGATTAAAACAGTTGTGTCAGCTCTCAGGGTAACACATGGCTGAAATGTAACACTCATTGTATCTCTCATTTCTAACAGCTGCTCCCTATATTAATATATAATATAATATCATCAATATATTAACACCAATACCAGAGGCTCCGATGTTGTAGAGAAACCACTTGTGCGGTACCTTATCAAAAGCTTTCTGGAAATCTTAAGTAGACAATGTCTACTGGACTTCTCTCATCCACCAACTTTGTAACTTCTTCAAAAAAATACAATTAGATTTGTAAGACATGACCTTTTTATGAAGCCATGTTGGGATGTCCCTAACATGTCCCACTTGATCCAAGTATTCAAATATTGCATCCCTAATGATTCCTTCAAGCATCTTTCCTGTTACTGATGTTAAACTAATCGGCCTATAGTTACCCAGTCTTGCCACCTTTTTTAAAAATGGGGACTTAAAAAAATTATTCGTTTCATGATGTAAGCGTTGCTGGCAAGTCCAGCATTTATTGCCCAGCCCTAATTCCCTCGAGAAGATGGTGGTGAGTCGCCTTCTCAAACCGTTGCAGTCCGTGTGGTGAAGGTGCTCCCACAGTGCTGTTAGTGAGGGAGTTCCAGGATTTTGACCTAGCGACGATGAAGGAACGGCGATATACTTCCAAGTCAGAATGGTGTGTGATTTGGAGGGGAATGTGGAGATGGTGTTCCCATGCACCTGCTGCCCTTGTCCTTCAAGGTGGTAGAGGTTGCGAGTTTGGGAGGTGCTGCCAAAGAAGCCTTGGCGAGTTGCTGCAGTGCATCTTGTAGATGGTACACACTGCAGCTACGGTGCACCGGTGGTGGAGGGAGTGAATGTTGAAGGTGGTGGATGGGGTGTCAATCAAGTGGGCTTCTTTGTCCTGGATGGTGTCGAGCTTCTTGACACTGCCCATGAGGAACCCTGCAGCGATGTTGGAGCTGCACTCATCCAGGCAAGTGGAGAGTATTCCATCACACTCCTGACTTGTGCCTTGTAGATGGTGGAAAGGCTTTGGGGAGTCAGGAGATGAGACACTCGCTGCAGAATACCCAGTTTCTTACCTGATCTTGTTGCCACAGTGTTTATGTGGCTGATCCAGTTAAGTTTCTGGTTAATGGTGATGGATTCGATGATGGTAATGCCGTTGAATTGCTTGTTGGAGGTAGTCATTGCCTGGCACTTGTGTGGCGCGAATGTTACTTGCCACTTATCAGCCCAAGCCTGAATGTCGCCCAGGTCTTGCTGCATGCGGGCATGGATTGCTTCATTTTCTGAGGAGTTGCGAATGGAACTGAACACTGTGTGCAAACATCAGTGAACATCCCCACTTCTGACCTTATGATGGAGGGAAGCTCATTGATGAAGCAGCTAAAGATGGTTGCCCTGAGGAACCCTGCAGTGATGTCCTGGGGCTGGGATGATTGACCTCCAAAAATCACAACCATCTTCCTTTGTGCTGGGTATGACTCTAGCCAGTGGAGAGTTTTCCCCCTGATTCCCATTGACTTCAGTTTTACTAGGGCTCCTTGATGCCACACTCGGTCAAATGCTGCCTTGATGTCAGGAGCAGTCACTCTCATCTCACCTCTGGAATTCAGATCTTTTATCCATGTTTGGACCAAGGCTATAATGAGGTCACTTTGCTGATGATTGAGAGTAGACTGATGGGTGGTAATTGGCCAGATCAGACTTGTCCTGCTGTTTGTGGACAGGAGATATCTGGACAGTTTTGCACATAGTCGGACAGATGCCAGTGTTGTAGCTGTACTTGAACAGCTTGGTTAGAGGCACGGCTAGTTCTGGAGCTCAAGTCTTCAGCACGCCGGACAGGATGTTGTTGGGGCCCATAGCCTTTGCTGTATCCAGTGCGCTCAGCCGTTTCTTGATATCACGTGGAGCGAATCAAATTGGCTGAAGACTGGTTTCTGTGCTGCTGGGGACCTCTAGGCGGAGGCCAATATGGATCATCCACTGGCTGAAGATGGTTGTAAATGCTTCAGCCTTGACTTTTGCACTCATATGGGCTCCACCATCATTCAGGATGGGCATATTCATAGAGCTTCCTTCTCCCATTAGTTGATTAATTGTCCACCACCATTCACACTGGATGTGTCAGGACTGCAGGGCTTTGATCTGTTCCATTGATTGTGGGATTGATTAGCCCCGTCTATACCATGCTGCTAGATTCAGAACAGATCTAGCAGCTCAAAACTGGGCATCCATGTGCCAGCAGCAGCAGAATTATATTCCACCACAATCTGTAACCTCATGGGCCGACATATCCCTCACTCTACTATTACCATCGAGCCAGGGGACCAACACTGGTTCAATGAGGAGTGCAGAAGAGTATGCCAGGAGTAGCACCAGGCGTAACTAAAAATGAGGTACCAACCTGGGGAAGCTGCAACACAGGACTACATGCATCAGCTCTGTAATCTAAGGTTGAATCCTGTGACATAAAAATGAAGGTTCACAGTGACTGGATGGCCACAGGCAGTGCTGTCCATGCTGTGGTGTGAGGCTCAAGTTGTAGCTGCAGTAGGTGAATTGTAGCTCTAGTTGCTGCTTCTCTCTCCTGTCTTCCTGCCTGCCATATTGGCCCTTAGCGGCGCCCAATAAATGGGATGCTGCATGGTCCAATTCCTAGGCCTCTACATCCCAAATAAAGCTAGATGATCCTGGAAATGACCAGTAGATTAATCAAATAGGAGAGACAAGGATAAGTTGATATTTCAGTTATGACCTGTAACCAGCTCTGATGAAAGGTAACATATGCAGGAATATACTAAATTTTACCTATATTATATATGATGATCAATATTACATCATATGAAATACTTCTGCAGAAAGAATAGATAAGACATGAATAATAGCATAGGAATATAAAGTACATTGACGACGGTCTTCCCACTGCTTGTAATTTTGTCCTTATCGGTCTGAGAAATGCAACAAAAGTAGATTATCAAACAAGTCCTAGGTGTGGCCTCAATTTTGTAATGGAAATGCAGATTCAGTATGGTACAGTTATATGAACATACAAACAATGACAGACAGGTAAAGACCATCTGGTCAATCGAGTCTGTCCCACAAAACATTTTCAAAGTGGCAACATGGTAACATTAAAGGATTAGACATTTGATAGCACCACACCCGTTTTTCAGGAGCAAAATGAGTACCTAACCATCCCATATGGTGGGCGGGGCATATGTGCTCATTATCAGCCGGAGGTGCGCCCCCCTCCTCCCCCCGGCTTTATTGGATTGGGCTGCTCTGCGGGTGTCCAGGTCGCACGCCTGAATTATTAAAATGGCTCATTTAACAGCCAGCAATTATCCTTCAGCAGCTCTATTTAAAGGACTCATCGATTAAATTCAGGTTATTTGCTGGTTTGTTCTTTTAGGCTACTGTTTAACTTCTGCACATCTTTCAGCTGCTTTCTGAGTTATAAAACTTAAATCTGCACTGCATGGGTGGTCTCATAAGGCTGCCCTTGTGGCTGGAAGAGGAGGGGGAGCTGCAAGGAAGACAGGAGAGAGAAGCAGCAATTAGAACAAGAGGCAGGAGGATGTGGTCACGATGCAGGAGGCCATACCCACAGCAAGTCTTTAGAAAGCACTTCCCCAGAGCCCAGCGGCTGTTTCCCCTGGTTGGAGAGTCGAGAACTAATGGTCATAGTCTCAGGATAAGGCTTGGCCATTTAACACTGAGATGAGATTTCTGCAGTCAGAGGGTTGTGAATCTTTGGAATTCCCTAATTCACCAGCCTATGAACTTCAATGAGGAACAAGGTCTAAGGCATATTCTCGCTTCATAAGGAGGTTGTCACTGAGCTACAATTCACTTTTCTAGCCAGAAGTGCATCGCCAGCCATATTGGGTAAGGACAAACAAAAGTCATCCTTTACCATGCCTGAAGCATTAGTCCTTTTGCTTATGTAAATGAAGGGCTTAATGTATGTTTGAAGTCCCTTCTCCAAGATTGGTTATCCCTGAGGCAGCCAGAGCCATCATGGGCTGCCCTAAGGGAAAGCAGCCCTAGGGCTCATGTCCAACAAAGAAGGTAAGTAACTTACCTGAATGTAAGCACTTCTGCTTTTCTTGACCTCACATTTTATCCCCCTCCCAATTGCCACCACTTCCGATCTCCGATCAGCACGCCCACCCCACCCCCCAGTTTGCTCTCCTGATGCCCCCCTTTCCATGTAAACGGTGTCCACCCAAAGTGTTCTCCAAAATAGAGTACTTTGTAGGGTTACAGCCTCTGGCAAGTCCCAATTGGCACAAGAACCTGCTTTTATCCAATTAATTTAGAAGAACTAACACTCCAGGATATCCCCATTTTGATTTTTTTCCCCTGCTAATTTTCTTCACTGGTCCTCTCCTCAAAGTATTAACTTGTTGTTTCACGGGCATTCGGGTACCCACTTCTTCCTTGCCCAAGATGCCATTGTTCATGCGCGAGCCTTGACATGAAAGGGGCAATATTGATTTTTTATGATAGTGTAAAACAGGTGATAGCGAATCAGCAGCCCATTCTATATCTTTCCCGATTTTTATTTTCATTGACATCAATAGCTGATAGCTGATTCGTTACCACAAAGTTAAAATTACTCCCCAAATATTAGCAGGTTATTTAACCATGGTGGCTGCTAAGGTCAATTGTGTACCCCTCCGATGTCCACACCTGCACCATTGTCACCATCATCCTTTACTCCTCAACACCGACCTTAGTGAATCCATGAACTTAACTCTGAAGTTGCTGGTAGCTGCATGTGACCCTTGCATTGGGAACTGCCAGATTCTCACGGCCCACTAAGCACAATATGCAAGCAGTTATTATCTTGATGTCACATTGAACGATCTGGCTGTGCTGCACTGTTTGAGCAGACCGTAACTTCATTGCATTATCTTATCTGGAATCATGTACTACAGTAAAGATCTTAAACAATTGATGAATGAGTTGTAGCTGGTCTCAATGCACTCAAGGTTGCAGCATGTCAGGGAAATATAATCATTTTTCAGATTGTGGACAAAGTGTTTTCAGATAAAGTTCTTATAGCTAAGTAATTTGCACTTAAAATACAAAGGGATTTCACTGGCAGACTCCTTACTTTCCAATTATTCCAATTCTTTCATAACAAAGGTCATTGTGAAGTGCTCTGGAGAATTTGTTTAATCATTCCTCGTCCTGGGGGACAAATGTTGCCTTTATCTCTAGACTTGTGATGATTTATGTTGATGTAAAACGATGTGTTACTCAAAGGGCATTTATGGAATTGATGCTTATTGCATATTAACACAGCATTTTTATTCCCACCCTAAGCCAATCCATCTCTCCAGCTGTCCCTCCTCCTTTAAGACCTTCCTTAAATGAAGACTCTTTGATCAAGCTTTTGATCATCCCTCATATTCTTTCCTTCTTGGGGATTACAAAACTCAGTTCGGGGCAGCTCTTAAAGGGCTGCAGCTTCATTTAATAGGAGACTTTGTGGTGGGGGACAGAAATGTTGTCTAATTGTTTAGAGTGACATAATGAAGACAAGTGGTCTCCTGGCCAATATTTATCCTTCAATCAAAATAACAAAAAAAAGTATCAAAAAGAGAAAGAAAGCCTATTGATTTCTTTTGTCCTCTTATTGCCCTCTTGCAGCGGAGTTATCCCTGGTCTCCTGGCCAATATTTATCCCTCAATCAACATAACAAAAACATTTGGTCATTATCACATTGCTGTTTGTGGGAGTTTGCTGTGCGCAAGTTGGCTGCTGCATTTCCCACATTACAACAGTGACTACACTCCAAAAGTACTTAATTGGCTGTAAAGTGCTTTGAGACGTCTGGTGGTTGTGAAAGGCGCTATATAAATTCAAGTCTTTCTTTTTTTTCAAGTGGGGCAGCTTTGCCACTTTTAATGCTGAAGGGTTGACGCTCCTGCTGAATATTATTTTTCTGAAGGAGGGAGCGAACCATCCAATAAAGGTTCCAGGACAGGTTCCAGAAGCATGCAATGTAGCTGCTGACTGAGTCAGTGCACTTGCTTAACTACCTTGTACCAGACTGCAAATGAGGAAGAAGCATTCTCGTCAAAGGAGGAAGACAAAGGTAAACAGCCTAGACATTTGATCGTGCCCAAAAACGAGCGAGTTGGTTGCATGTGTCACTCACCTGATAGTGTTGTCCCAGGCAACAAGTCATACTCCAGCTGCCTGATCATTATCACGATTCAGGTGTGCAGCCAGTGGCATCTTGCCATTTTTGGGGGGCTCAGACACAGGCGTCTCTGACCCTGAAAGACAGCTAGCACCTCTTAAAGGGGAGGTACACTCTGGCTATAGACAACAAGGAAACACCTGTACGGAGAGAAAAGACTGTTAGACCTGCAGATCCAGCACCCAGGATCGCCGATGCTGCTTTGGAGGCCCTGGTGGTGGTGGACAGGAAGAACGAGCTGTTGTTACCCCCTCCCAGTGTGCATAAAGCCACCAGGAAACACCTCTGTGGCTAGTGGGAAGACGTCATAGGGGAGGTCAATGCCACGAATTTTCTGCTCACGCCTCTAGCCTCACTACGCACAATACTCCCTCCCCACCCCACCCCCTTCACTATACTTTCCTACAGTCACTGCACCAACACTTCATTACATCTCCTTCTCATACTCACACACTCGTCACTATTGTAAACCTCAATTCCCCACACCTCACATCAGACACACTGCAGACCAGCTGTTCCACCATGATAGGCATATTCTCCAAGTACCTCATAAGACTCTCACTAACACAAACACACTCCCTTCCTTCTTGCAGGAGAAAGTCGGCCACAACTCCAGATGGCTTGCTGCCAGCAGAAGAGACTGAGCCCATTAGTACACCCCCTCCTCCCTTGAGAAAAGCATGCTGGCCATCATGCACAGGGACAGAGTCATGACCATGATATTGAGCAGGCAACACTAAAGGATACATCAAACAGGGTTTCTTCACACCTTATCCCCTTTTCCCCTTCTTACTTCTATCTTACCCTACACACTCTGCATCACAAATTGTGGGTGCTTTCACCAGCCATTTCTCTCTCTGCTCTCCCTTTACACTAAAGGCTAACACTTGTCCCTCTCTTTCACTTAAGGTACTTCTACCACTTCAGGAAGAGGAGGCCAGTCTTCCTAATGATGTAACATCGCTCGATCTCACCTTCGCAAACACCAATTCAGACACTGACACCATGATTTCTTTAGAAGGTAGGCTACAGGAGGGGTTTTTATGTGGTGAATCACTGGGCACAAGTGTGCAGCAGCTAAAGCAGGGGCATAGGATGCCAGAGAGCCAGTGTGCCGGATGGCAAGATCACACAATAGCTGTGCTATAGAGGAGTCAGATGCCGATTTTGAGGTCACAACCTACTAAAGAAGGCTGATAGGCATATATTAGGAAATACCAGGTATACTGGTCAGCCTGCCAGCAAGCTTGCACACAATGTCACAGAACATGCATCAAAGCACCACACAGAGCTGTACAAGTGCTGAGACGCAGTACCAGCAGAGTGGGCTTGGTTCCATGTGAGAAGCTGCTGCTGTCCACTCTCAGGACGACATTATAACTGCTAACCCACCACCCACTCTGCCAGTTCCTTGTTAGTGCCACACAGCCAGCCGGCCCAGGCCACACCAAAATGCTACAGTCAGCAGCCGTGCGTTCTAGGCCCAGACCTGCTCGAAGTCGCCCACAAGGGTCATCTGAAGACTCCTCAGTGGAATTTCTGCAGCCTTCCACCTTCCAAGCAGTAGGATAGGTAAACAAGCAGAGAAGATCGGCAGGGCTTGCACAGGGTGTTTCATAATTATTTCTGTCATCTGTTAGATAGCGATAAAATGGAGTTGTTTGATAAAACAAATGTTCTGTATTTGGTATTGGTATTTGTCTTTGTAGTGAGGTGAAGGCAAGACACATAAGGCTGGATTGAAGGAAGGTAATTGGATGGTGTTGGTAAGGACAGCGGTGGTAAAGATTGTGGGACTTTTGTTGTATTTGAGATGGGAGTGATGCTTCAGATGAAGCATTCTTTGATGAGCTGCTCTCAGAGCTCTGGCAGCTAGGGGCACTCATGGTCAATATCTCTCCTGCTCTTCCTCATCATCGTGCTGCTCCACCTCCTGCTGCACTTCTGCCTGCCGATGGGGTGGTAAGGGCTCATTGTGGCAAAGTTACGGAGAATGCAGCAGATGACCATAAATCTGGATACCCGTTCAGTGATGTACAGAAAAGCTCCTCTGGCACGGTCCGGTAGCAGAAGCGTTGCTTGACCATGTCAGTTGTTGTGGCAGCATGGCTCTCGTTATAGGCCAGCTCTGCATCTATACCTGGGTTGCTGACCAGAGTCATGGACCACACCTGGAGAGGATAGGCCTTGTCACCCAGTAGCCACTCTGTAACATGACGGCCTGGTTGAAATAAAGATGGCACAGAGGATTGGCGCAGGTTGAATGGGTCATGATTGCTGAGAGTATACAGGGCACAAATGTGCACAAAGTGCTGCCTGTGGTATCAAACCAGCTCTACGTTGAGAGAGTGGAGTCCCTTTCAATTGATAAAGTTGCCAAGCTGGTGATGGGGAACACTCAAAGCAATGTAAGTGCAGTCTATGGCATCTTGGGGAAGCTTATCAGGCGGGTGAAGTCGACTGCTCTCTCGTCCTGCTTCGCCCTGTCATAGGGAATGAGATGTATGAGATGTAAATGTTTCTCATGGTGTAGAGGACCTCGATGACCTCTCTGAGACAGCGGTAGACTGTGAACAGTGATCTGCCACTGATGTTGCCTGTTTCAGCCTGAAAGGAGCTTGTGGCATAAATGTTAAGGACCACAGTGACCCACAGCTACAGGCAGTGTTGTCTATGCCATGGTTCAAGGCCCAAGTTGTGGCAGCAGCAGGTGACATAACTCGGTGACAGCCTCCTTTGCGAAGTGAAGGCACCTCATATATATTGCTCGGCTGAAAAGTTCATACCCTTTGGGTATGGTCCCTTGCACAGTGCTTCCCATCTCCCCGCTCTTGCCACAGCGGGTCCAGTTCTCTGCTGTCTTACTTGCTGCTCCCCCTCCTCCTCCAGTCCCAAAGGCAGCCCTACCAGGCCACGCATCACTGCAGTGAAACTGTTTGTAAGGCAGCCACAAACAGCGCAACTCCAAAATCTTCTCCGCAGTCAAAATTAAGTTTTCAGTGTGCGAAAACAGGCCAAAGAAATGGCCTGAAGTAACCAACAACCTGTAATGATAAACCAGGAATGAACCTGTAAGTACTGCATGATCCCTTTAATTACTGCTGGTGAAAAGTCCTTCCTGCCTGTTAGTGCCATGAGTTGCTGAGTGAGTTTATTATATGGCGAGATAGATGATGAGGCACCAATATCGTAAAGGTTCCTACAACGAGAGTAGGACCCTTATATAAATATTTTATGCATTGCTTTAAATAGTTCTGGCATGTGCACTGAACATCTATGGAGAAGCTGATCCAATATAATGGGGGGCGGACTTCTGGCTCGGAATAAACATGAACTTCCTGCCTGCCATATTGGATGATAATGTGCCCATTTAGCATCTGAAAAATGAGCGCAGCGCGAACACATTTTTAGGACCCATACTTTTCAATTCTGCTCATGTTGTTTGTGGCATCCGTCAACAATGAAGAAAGCTAAGTTAGTAATTCCCACTCCTCTCGGAGGTGGCATTCTACACAGCTATTGCTCTTTGTACACACTCTATCATTACGCTTCAGCAACATTGCACATTTTTCTTGAAGGTGTAGGCGACAGTCGAGGATCAGCAAACAGATGCTGGGGTGACCTGGCAAAGGTGCTCCTCTTCGGAGCTTTTTCAGTATGGTCAGCATCCATGGGCACAAAGGTTAGCCTTCGAAGAGCTATCAATCCAGTGTTTTTTCTTCTTCAAATAATGCGAGTTTTGTGTAATACCACATAATGAAGGCATAATGGCTGCTTCCTGGAAAAGGGATTCTGACATTTGTGAGGATGCTTCTCTGGTCAGATAGAAAGAAATAAATTTCATTTATCTAGCACCTGTTGTGTTCACTGAACAGCCCAAAATGCTTCAGTCTATGGATTATTTTAAAGTGTAATCACTGTTGTGATGTGGGCAAATGCAGCAATCGATTTGTGTACAGCAAGGTCCCACAAACAGCTATGATATGAATGACCAATTAATTTGTGTTGATGGTGCTAGTTGAGGGATAAATGTTGGCCAGGACAGTAGGAGAACACCCTTGCTCTTCTTCAAATTGTACCATGTTATCTTTTAAGTCTTTCTGAACAGACAGCTGCTTCATCCAAAAGATAGCACCTCCAACAATGCAGCACTCCCTCGGTACTACACTGACCATCAAACCTGTGTCAGTTGCAGCTGAGTGGGTAGCATCCTTGCTTCTCAGTCAGAAGGTTGTGGGTTCAAGTACCACTCCAGAGACTTGAGCACAAAATCTAGGTTGACACTCCAGTGCAATGCTGAGGGAATGCTGCAATGTCGGAGGTGCTGTCTTTTGGATGAGATATTAAACTGAGGTCCCATCTTCCCTCTCAGGTGAATATAAAAGATTCCATGGCACTATTTCAAAGAAGAGCAAGGGAGTTCTCCATGGTGCGCTGGAAAATATTTACCCCTTAATCAAGATCAAAAACAGATTATCTGATCATTATCACATGGCTGTTTGTGGGACCTTGCTGTGTGTAAATTGGTTGCCATGTTTCCTACATTACAGTTCCTTTCTTTCAAACCAAAAATAGGGTGTACCTTACGTTCCTGGAAGCTATAACCTTCTGAATCAGAGGCTATGACTGAGCAAAGCTGGCACTAACTTAACATATCACTTGACTATTTATTGAGGGAAAACTCTTTCTTTTCATCAAGGTTAGGGGGTTAATTATCGACAGGGCTCTGTTGCCAAATGGGTTATTTGTGTGAATCTTCACACTCAATAAAACCCTTGCCATCCAGTGAAAGCTGTGTGTCTAATATAGTTGATGCTCCTGTTCCACAGGGCAAAGTGTGAATGTGTTGCCCCTTTACAAATACAGCAGTTTCACTTCCCACGTACATGCATGCACTGGAGACTGCTGATGTGGCAGACATACCCTGGGGTGGCTTGGAGAAAGCCAGTAGCCTGAAAGCTTCATGTGGTGGTAACCTTCACTACTTCAGGAAGATCCACCTCTGATCCAGATGAAGGTGGCAGAACTATGTGACAGAATTTCTTCGAAGTAGAGGTGGTAAAGTTAGGATTTCTCTGTCATGGCGAAGAACAGCTCCTGGGGTAATGGCAGGTACTGCCCAGACACCTCAGGAGTCATTGCAGCTGTACCGACTGGACCCTCAATAACTCCTCTTCCTCATTTCAACTATATAGTACATTCAGCACCTCCAATGAGGCACCTCTTTGCACAGTGCCACAGCAAAGAGAGCAGAAATGAAAAATAATGAAGAAAAGTATTGCTGGAATAAAAATTCAACAATACAAAGAAATGGATGCCTTCCCAGTAATGCATGGACCAAAATGTAGGCAAAGCAATTTAAGAAATGCAAAAAAACCCAACAAATAATAAAGATGTATATTCTCCCTTTAAGAGGCCTACTGGAGTTTGTGAGTTCAAAAACAACCAATTTTAATGGCTTATGTTTAAGCTGTAGGCAGAGTCTTTCTCAAGCTTGTAAAATAGAGCTCGGGCTGTTGAAAGTATTATTTACACACTTTGATGAGGCCTGCGCACGCCCGAAGCATGGCCCTCAATCAAAAAACCCTCGGAAAGTCGGGTGCGCCAAGACTTGGGTGCAGGATGCCCAGGATCTGAATTTACAAACCTCGCTGGCTTTGTGTGGGGAGCCCCACCAACGGCATGGAACCTGCAAAATCAAAAGGCAGACTGCTATGATTTAAACACGTTCAATTAAGCAAACCTTTTGATGACATAAGGCATTTTTAAGGAGGCAATTGATAAAGAAGGAAAGAAAAAAGCTAATTTAATCTTTACTTAACTTTAATACATTTCATCTGAGCCTTTGCTATAAGAACCCTCACCCTAAACAGATGGTAGTTAAGAGCTGCACATCCATATTTCATGCAGATTATTTATATGTGGGGATAAAGCATTTACTTATTTCTGTGCCTGCAATGGTGCTGTGGGGGTGGGGTTGAGGGGAGGGCGAGGGGGTGCAGCAGGGCAGTGAAATACTGTTTTTTTTTTCCAGGAACCAATCAAAAAATACATTTACTTCACTTTCTCTGAGGAACTCTCTCACAAACTTCGGGGCAGATTTACCTTTTACTGTGCTTGGATCTTTGATGTAAGTGATACCCTGGATGTACTGCTAGAAGAAAATCAGATGGGGAGGCTCCTACGCTGAAAGAAAGGAAGACTTGCATTTATACAGCGCCTTTTACGACCACAGGACATCCCAAAGTGCTTTACAGCCAATGAAGTACTTTTGGAGTGTAGTCACTGTTGTAACGTAGGAAACACGGCAGCCAATTTGCGCACAGCATGCTTCCACAAACAGCAATGTGACAATGACCAGATAATCTGTTTTAGTGATGTCGATTGAGGGATAAATATTGGCCAGGACACCGGGGATAACTCCCCTGCTCTCCTTCGAAATAGTGCCATGGGATCTTTTACGTCCACCTGAGAGGGCAAACGGGGCCTCAGTTTAACGTCTCATTCAAAAGGCGACACTTCCAACAGTGCAGCACTCCATCAGCACTGCACTGAAGTGTCAGACTAGATAATTGTGCTAAATTCTCTGGAGTGGGACTACGAACCCACAACCTTCAGAGGCAAGAGTGTTACCACTATGCCACAGCTGACACGAGAGAGAGAGAGAGAGAGAGAGAGAGCACAATGTTTCAGGTACCTCTCCTGTCTTCGCTGCATACTATTATTCCTGAATTACATTTATATTCATTCCTCAGATTCTAATGGAGCTCGACGCACAGTTATAGAAGTGAGCCCAGATAATTCTGCTTCTGTGGAATCGGGCACATCTCCAGTGAGGCAACACTTCCACCTGCCAAAAGAGATGCTCTTGACCCTGGATGATATTCTGCTCTTGGGTGACCAGGCCTCTCAGCTTCCGCTGGGGAGCCCATCAGAAGTTGATGTGGAGATTTTGCTCGCAGCTTGCCAGCTTCCAGTAAAGGTTGATATTTATTTTTTATTTTTTCTATCTTAATGGTATAGCCTATGTAATCCACCCTCTGTCACCATAGCAACACTGGATACCAGGGACAAACAGGCATCGCCGGCGACCAGCATTGTTATGGGGCAAGTGACAGAAAGCACATCAGATGACCTATGTCCATCATTTACACATCAGATCACTAATACTGCCAATGTTAGTATTCTCCGACCTTTGTATTAAGCCCTTGCCCGCCCCAGTAAGGACATAAAAATAGGGCCTAATTATGGGCAATCAAGCCTGAAGGATACATGAGATAGATTTGTGGTAATGGTGCATTCAGGTAACTGCTGAGCTGTTAAAGCCCTATTTTTGGATGCACTAAGTCTTACATTATCCCCAACAGTCTCTTACGCCATCTAAACTTTGAGAATTAGCAATCGTTAGCCAAGTAGCTGAACAAACCATGGAATATATTGAATAAAAAGTGTCGCTTCGGAATTCTGGTAAAACGATAACTTTACATAAATGTGCTTCAGTCCACAGCACAGGAGGCACCTACAGCATGAAGCTTGCTTCTTCTACAACAATGGACAATTTGGTTCCCAGTGGGCAGTTTCTTTAATCTCTAAGGGAGGGAACTGACCATGGGTAAAACATCAAAGGTAAAGCTCTTCGGAATTTCTCCCCACCCCTCTGCCAAAATGAAGAAAGCTATGCGATATCAGTTTAATATCACAATGCATCACACAAACAGCAAAACTGTGGCTATGCTACCATAAAGGTCATTCAATGTTGCAAGACACTATTATGGTGTTGGCCTCGACAATACTAGGGGCCCAGTAAGTGGACGAGATGAGTTTCAGCAGCATGGGGACCAACCCCTGCACAGTCATTCTTGTCCTAACCTCTGCTGTAGCAGTTAACAATCCACCACATCACTTTTTCCACTACACTCTCTGGCCTAGAAATTCAACAAGGCTCGAAAACGACAGTGAAACCGGGAGATTTCCTCGCGCCCCTTTAGAAAGTGCAGGCAGCACATTATTTTGGAGCTGCCTGCTGATTTGAGTGATTATAGAACACAGACCAGTGACTAATGTGCTCAGCAGGAGCCTCAATGTCGCATCGCCATAGCGACACTGCATTTTCTTAAAGCGAGGCTACCATTTTTGAAAGCAGCCTCCAGTCCTTAATGGTGAACTGCCTTCTGAAAAAAAAATGTAAAATCATTCAAAAATAGCCAGTCTCTAGCCCTTATAACTCAATTGCTTTCTGAAGAAAATAAACCATTAAAATCATTCCAAACCAGGCAGTCTTCAGCTCTTAAAGGTTAAAAAAATAGCAAAAGTTCTTCAGCACGAACACAGATGGCTCAACAAGCCAGGGAAGGGGCATCCAGAATCTGACATGTAGCACACAAACTTTGTGCAGGGGGTCAACACTGAAAGAAAGGTCCTCTACCCACAGGGGTTTAGGAGGCCCTCCAGAAAATGTTGCCCTCAGGACCTGACTCCTATGCCCAAAGAATTTTCATGACCTCAGATGAGTGGTCAAGGTCAGTGAATGCATCTTCAAAAGCTGATTCTAATCAATTGCCTCACAAATTGTTCAATGCGCGACCCCCCACACCACACCACCCACCCCAATCACTCACCTACCAACAATCTGTACCAAACACAAGGCACGTCTCACATTCCTAGCTTCACCTCATCCCCATGGTGGAGACAGTGCTGGCCATTCTTGGCAGGGGCATGGCTGAACAATTGGCCAGTGGTGAAACTGAAAAAGTACAACATACTGATATCCTCAGACGTTATCCTCCTTCTCACATCCCACTTCCCCCTCATCTCACAATCTTTTCTGATGTACAAGCTGCATATGGTGCAAGCATGCACCTATTGCTTTCCCCCTCTCCCCTCACCGCTACCCTACCCTTGTGCCTTCTTCATTTCACACAACCAAAGAAATCCAACCTGCCCAGCCAGTGGTTGACCAAGAAGAGGGAGAGGAGAGAGGAGGAGGAGGAAAAGAAGATGAAGAAGAAGATGAAGAAGAAGAAGAAGGAGAAGGAGGAGAAAACCATCACTCTATTTGATACACACGGCCACCTTGAGGTCATCCTGCAAGGCCATTTGCAGTGTCCCCCACTGAAAATCAGCAGCCTTCAAATTAGACGTTGCATGCCAACTGACATAGAAACATAGAAACATAGAAAATAGGTGCAGGAGTAGGCCATTCAGCCCTTCTAGCCTGCACCGCCATTCAATGAGTTCATGGCTGAACATGCAACTTCAGTACCCCCTTCCTGCTTTCTTGCCATACCCCTTGATCCCCCGAGTAACTCCGATTTGAATGTATTTAGTGAATTGGCCTCAACAACTTTCTGTGGTAGAGAATTCCACAGGTTCACCACTCTCTGGGTGAAGAAGTTTCTCCTCATCTCGGTCCTAAATGGCTTACCCCTTATCCTTAGACTGTGACCCCTGGTTCTGGACTTCCCCAACATTGGGAACATTCTTCCTGCATCTAACCTGTCGAAACCCGTCAGAATTTTAAACGTTTCTATGAGGTCCCCTCTCATTCTTCTGAACTCCAGTGAATACAAGCCCAGTTGATCCAGTCTTTCTTGATAGGTCAGTCCCACCATCCAGGAAATCAGTCTGGTGAATCTTCGCTGCACTCCCTCAATAGCAAGAATGTCCTTCCTCAAGTTAGGAGACCAAAACTGTACACAATACTCCAGGTATGGCCTCATCAAGGCCCTGTACAACTGTAGCAACACCTCCCTGCCCCTGTACTCAAATCCCCTCACTATGAAGGCCAACATGCCATTTGCTTTCTTAACCGCCTGCTGTACCTGCATGCCAATCTTCAATGACTGATGTACCATGACATCCAGGTCTCGTTGTACCTCCCCTTTTCCTAATCTGTCACCATTCAGATAATAGTCTGTCTCTCTGTTTTTACCACCAAAGTGGATAACCTCACATTTATCCACATTATACTTCAGCTGCCATGCATTTGCCCACTCACCTAACCTATCCAAGTCACTCTGCAGCCTCATAGCATCCTCCTCGCAGCTCACACTGCCACCCAACTTAGTGTCATCCGCAAATTTAGAGATACTACATTTAATCCCCTCGTCTAAATCATTAATGTACAGTGTAAACAGCTGGGGCCCCAGCACAGAACCTTGCGGTACCCCACTAGTCACTGCCTGCCATTCTGAAAAGTATCCATTTACTCCTACTCTTTGCCTCCTGTCTGACAACCAGTTCTCAATCTACGTCAGCACACTACCCCCAATCCCATGTGCTTTAACTTTGCACATTAATCTCTTGTGTGGGACCTTGTCGAAAGCCTTCTGAAAGTCCAAATATACCACATCAACTGGTTCTCCCTTGTCCACTTTACTGGAAACATCCTCAAAAAATTCCAGAAGGTTTGTCAAGCATGATTTCCCTTTCACAAATCCATGCTGACTTGGACCTATCATGTCACCATTTTCCAAATGCACTGCTATGACATCCTTAATAATTGATTCCATCATTGTACCCACTACCGATGTCAGGCTGACCGGTCTATAATTCCCTGTTTTCTCTCCCTCCTTTTTTAAAAAGTGGGGTTACATTGGCTACCCTCCACTCAATAGGAACTCATCCAGAGTCAATGGAATGTTGGTAAATGACTGTCAATGCATCCGCTATTTCCAAGGCCACCTCCTTAAGTACTCTGGGATGCAGTCCATCAGGCCCTGGGGATTTATCGGCCTTCAATCCCATCAATTTCCCCAACACAATTTCCCGACTAATAAAGATTTCCCTCAGTTCCTCCTCCTTACTAGACCCTCTGACCCCTTTTATATCCGGAAGGTTGTTTGTGTCCTCCTTAGTGAATACCGAACCAAAGTACTTGTTCAATTGGTCTGCCATTTCTTTGTTCCCCGTTATGACTTCCCCTGATTCTGACTGCAGGGGACCCACGTTTGTCTTTACTAACCTTTTTCTCTTTACATACCTATAGAAACTTTTGCAATCTGCCTTAATGTTCCCTGCATGATGATCTGCACATTTACATTGAAGAGGCGAGCGCAGGCAACGGCAAAACTGCCAACCTCATCAAAATGGCGGCCGCCGTGTCCCGCGCCGGAAGCGGGCAGAGGCGAGGCAGCCGCCATTTTATCAAGAAAATCGGTCTTGATGGCTGGCACTAAAACATCAAATTCCGCGGCCTCATTCTTCTTCAACATTATTCCAGGAGGTCAATCAAATATCATTGTCTGCACTAATCAACCCTGATCAGTTGCATCACAGTTGACTCCTTGGACAGAAGGTGGTTTTGACTTCCACTTCAAACTGGAGCTATACCTAATTGATCATTCTAATCACCCCTAAAACCATTAGAGGGATAGAAGTTGAACTTAGTAGAATTTGCCCAAATAACGATATCACCGTTTTTTGGTGTTATTTGTGATTAATGACTTTTTTTCCCGCCAAAATAACGCGATAAAGTAAACGCATAAAATGTGCCAAACGGATTGTAACGTTTGCCGAAGCGTTAAAAAAGCGCCGTTTTTTAATGACAAAAATTAACTTTTCTGCAATAAAAAAAACGCCCGTTCTGCGCATGCGTGGAAAAATAAAATTTACTCCCATTTTTCATGCGACAGGTGCGCCCACGCATGCACAATACACTTCCAGATCTGAATCAGCCACTTTTAAAGGGGATTTAACGTTCCAGGAGAGTTCTCCGTACCTCAACACAGGTGCTGTGAGAACAAAAATGCAGGATGATTTGGGAAGGAAGAGGGATAGGAAGTTTACCCAGGACGCAAATGAGACTGTGATAGGCACTGTCGGGAGAAGATGGCGCCAGGTTGGAAAGAAGGGTAAAGGGAAACTGCACCCATCTGAAAACGCGTGGCCGAGCAGGTTACCTCTGTGGACTCTGTCATGAGGACCCAACACCAGTGCAGGACGAAGTGGCATGGTCTTTGCGGGACAGCCAGAGGAAGTCTTATTTTTATTTATGCACTCCAATTTATCCACTCTATTTACACTTAAATTGTAAATGGGACACACCTTGGTATCGCTAGGCTTCTGATCGTCACACATTATAAAGATTGCTTTTTTACTGCACTGCACTTCGATGTTTTCATGATGAACAACGTGCAAGTAAACGAACATGAAACAGATCACTTAATTAAATGCACACAGTATGGTATAAGTGATTTGGTGACTATCTGTGTGTTCCACAAGAGCAGAAGGCCCCTCTCTTAAAAATTTCTATTGCCATCATGGCAGAAAAAGTTGTCCCATAACCGGCAAAAGCAGAGGAAAACCGATGACGGTCCGGCAACACTGGTTCCACTCACTCATCTGGAAAGTTGTGTGGCAGGTCTAAAGAACATAAGAACATAAGAACATAATAATTAGGAACAGGAATAGGCCATCTAGCCCCTCGAGCCTGCTCCGCCATTCAACAAGATCATGGCTGATCTGGCCGTGGACTCAGCACCACTTACCCGCCCGCTCCCCATAACCCTTAATTCCCTTATTGGTTAAAAATCTATCTATCTGTGATTTGAATACATTCAATGAGCTAGCCTCAACTGCTTCCTTGGGCAGAGAATTTCACAGATTCACAACCCTCTGGGAGAAGAAATTCCTTCTCAACTCGGTTTTAAATTGGCTCCCCCGTATTTTGAGGCTGTGCCCCCTAGTTCTCGTCTCCCCGACCAGTGGAAACAACCTCTCTGCCTCTATCTTGTCTATCCCTTTCATTATTTTAAATGTTTCTATAAGATTACCCCTCATCCTTCTGAACTCCAACGAGTAAAGACCCAGTTTACTCAATCTATCATCATAAGGTAACCCCCTCATCTCCGGAATCAGCCAAGTGAATCGTTTCTGTACCTCCTCCAAAGCTAATATATCCTTCCTTAAGTAAGGTGACCAAAACTGCACGCAATACTCCAGGTGCAGCCTCACCAATACCCTGTATAGTTGCAGCAGGACCTCCCTGCTTTTGTACTCCATCCCTCTCGCAATGAAGGCCAACATTCCATTCGCCTTCCTGATTACCTGTTGCACCTGGGCCAATTGTGGAGCAGTGGAGGCGTGGCCTAAACAGTTGGAGCTGTGAGCAGTGAGAGAAGGAGCTGCTGCTTTTGCTCCTGGCTGGGCCTGTGAATCAGCCCAGGAAGAGAAGGAAGGAAGGAAGGGGCTTCACCACCAACTTTCACGCAGAGGGAGAGGAGGAAAAAGCAGAAAACTTGAACAACTTCACCATTTCTACAAAGAGTTGGAGAGAGGGGGAAAGACCAACAACAACTTCCAGTGTGGAAGGAGGGAGACTCTACCATTCTACAGGTGAGTGCAGTCCCTAAAAGACTTTGCTGTATCGGTGGGGGGAGGAAAGAAGACCAGTCGGGGGCCGGAACATCGCGGGGGGTGTGTGTGTGTATGGAAGTGTGTGTGGGGGCCTTGCTTACAACTAGGCCCCGCACACCTTTGAAGCACCCCTCCCCCATTGCCTAGCCTGGGATAGCTGGAGCTACCAGGCTGAAGAAACAATTAATCCACCCTAATTAACATCGTTGGGAGTGTGTGCCTGTGTGGCTCCAGCTGCACCAGGTGAAGACATCTTCTCCCCTCACCCGAAGACCACCCCAAAGACTATTTTTGTTTGCCATCTGGGGATTGCACCCACCCACAGCTGCGAGGGGAGACCTGCCCTCGCAGTTTCCCCCCTTCCCACCCCCCTCTCTCTTTCTCTGTTACTCTCTGTCTCTCCCCTCTCTCTCTGAGAGCCCTTTTCCTCCCAAATTGATTGGAAAAATATAAAACAATTAAGACAACTGAGCAGAGGGAGCAAGGCCCCTCCCCAATTGTCAACTAGGGGAGAGGTGTGCCTCGTTAAGAGCTCCTCTGCTCAGTCTATTAAACGAGGCCATTTAAAGACCATTAAGGCCTGTGACTTTGGGGTGGGTGTAGCCCTTCAAGGGAGCCCGTGATGGCGACCCCATCTACGCCGGTGGCAGGGCCAGCTAGGACTTATGCGCAGGCAGCATCCACATCCACGGCACCTCCTGCGCCACCTGCTGCCCTGCCACCATTCAGACTTATAACTACGAAACACGGGGTCAAGAGCTACACTCACCCCACAATGAGCATTGAGGAGTGCGTGCGGGCGATGGCTGGGATAGTCGGCCCCTCGGCCATTGTCGCAGCCTCCAAGATGTCTGGGAAGGCCGTGTTCTTCCTGGGGTCGGAGCGGGCGGTGTCCCTGGCAATTGAAAAGGGGCTCACGGTGGGCGGGGCGTTCCTGCCGGTGGACCCTCTCGAGGCCACCGCGCAGATGGTCATTCTATCAAACGTCCCGCCCTTTGTTCCCGCTGAGCTCCTCCTCCCTCACCTACACCAACTGGGGGAGGTAAGGTCGGGGATCAACCCCATACCGCTTGGCCTCAGGGAGAACAGCCTGCGCCATGTGTTCTCCTTCCGCCGCCAGCTCTTTGTCCGGCTGGCGCGGGAAGAGACGACAGAGGGCAATTTTAATGTGGTGCACGAGGGGACTGCCTACCGCGTCTTTTGGACGTCGGACGGCGTGCGGTGCCATGCCTGCAGGGAGGTGGGGCACGTTCGCAAGAACTGCCCCGCCTCCAAAGCCGCCAAACCACCGAGGGCGGCCAAGGCTGGCGCCGCCGCCACCCCTCCCCCTAGTAGCGTCCGCGTGCCTGGAGCTGTGGGTGCGCGGGCATCGTCGGGGGCCTTTGTTTTCACGGCCTCCGGCGGGGAGGAGGGAGAGCGTCCGGCCGGAAAGAAGGCGTGGAAGAAGGCGAAACAACTCAAGGCGGGCCCCCTCAGTGCGCCAGACAAGCTGTTCACCGCGCTCGGCCCAACCCCGTCACCGGCGAGCGCGGGGTGCCCTGAGCCCGTGCCCGAGCCCTTGACTAATACCGCAGAGGGGTTGGGCGCAGGCAAGATAAGAAAAAGGGGGGAGTGGAGCGGGAGGCCTCGGCAGACACGGGTGTCTCCCTGTCTCCGTGCCCCCCCGGGAAAAAAAGGAGGCGCCGCTCCAATGAGGCGGGAGGGGAACAACATCCCTCCGCGGAGGAGTCGGTGCCCGCCGCGTGTCCCGCGTCCCCCACCGGCGCCCCCAAACTGCGCCATAGGCACGAGGAATCTGTCCCCGGGGAGGGTGAGGCAGTCGAGGCTGCCCAGCCGCTGCCTCCCGGGGATGGCTTGAAAGATCTGCCTGTCGTGGGGGGTGTGGGGCCAGCGGAAGAATGCGTAGCCGCCGGGTCGAGCGTCCCGGGGACTGAGGCGGGCGGGGCCGAAAAGGCCGAACCTGAGCCCGCCCAGCCAATATCCAACTTCCCCCGGGATTTGCTCGACTCGGCAGAAATACAAAGTATTAACACTTTTAATGAATCTGTACATGCTGGGCCGGGGGGTGGCGGCGGGGAGGGGGAGGAACACCCACCCTCGCCCCCTACTTTGGAGCTGGAGCGCTTGGAGGGCCTGGGGATTTTCTATGGCCGGGTCTCTCCTTGTTCCCCGGTTCCTGGGGCGGAGGAGGAACCCCTTCCGCTGTCGCTTCCCGACCCAGCACCAATTCTAAAAGAGCCCAGTGGGGACTCCTCTGCCGACGATCCTGGGGCTGGGATCGGGGCAGAGCCAGGGCCGGATGGAGCGGCCGGGCCGTTTGCCGTACCTCGTGCGGTCGACGGGCCGGCTGCTAGCTGCGACCCCCCGGAGGAGGACGGGGACTCGGTGGAGGACGCGGGTGAAGATTTCGAGTCCATCGCCAGTGAGGCGGTGGACCTCCTCGTGCCCGCCGCTGAGTCCCCCCTCATTCCCATAGAGGATCTCCGGGACTTTTTGGTCGAGAGCCAGGGTCGCCGCAACCGAGCCCATCTGGCCCGGGAAAGATGGTCCGAGCCGGGGCTGCTCATCTCATCCGTCCGCGTCGCCACTAAAACCATGGCCGCGGGCGGGCCCTTATCAAGGGTGCAAGGCCTTGAGCTGCGCCGGCTCAAAAAGTTCCTCGCTGGGCTGCTGAAGGAGTGGAGGTCAACAAAAGACTCCTCTCCCTCCCCCGCAATAGGTTAAGGTAGAGGTTGCACTATGCTTTTGCCATGAAGATAACCATAGCCAGCCTCAACATCAACGGCGGCAGAGGGGCACGTCGTAGATTTGACAATTTTTCGCTCTTGCAGGAGGGAAAATATGCGATGTGCTTCCTGCAAGAAACCCACACCGTTCCGGGAGACGAAGCCACGTGGCTCCTGGAATGGCAAGGAGAGGTCCGCATGAACCACCTCACCGCCACTTCTAGTGGGGTGGCCATCTTGCTGGGCCCGCATTTTCAGCCAGAGATCTTGGGGGTCGAGGAGCCCGTGCCAGACCGCTTGCTGCACGTAACGGTTCACCTGGGGGACGTGCCGCTCCATCTCGTGAACGTGTACGCCCCTCAGCCCGGCCCGCAGCAGGCGCGCTTCTTCGAAGAAGTGTCCGCTCTTTTTGGCTCCGTCGACGTCGGCGACTGCATTGTCCTCGGGGGGGATTTTAACTGCACCCTCGAGGCGAGGGACCGCTCCGGTGCCCCGCAGAGCATGACGGCGATGGAGAAGTTGAGGGACCTGTTCGGGTCCTTCGACTTGGTGGACGTCTGGCGAAATCTCCACCCCGACTCCAGCAC
Organism: Pristiophorus japonicus; assembly: GCF_044704955.1. Taxonomy (NCBI): domain Eukaryota; kingdom Metazoa; phylum Chordata; class Chondrichthyes; family Pristiophoridae; genus Pristiophorus; species Pristiophorus japonicus. Next base: position 337,660,183 of record NC_091978.1, on the reverse strand, counting down.
CTTTACTTGGGTGAGGCCTGGAGTAGGATGGTCCAGAGTCGACCGCCTTTACGTGTCTCCGGCGTACGTTTCCTGCGTCCCGGCGGCCTCCATGCGGCCGGTGCCGTGTTCGGACCACCACCTGGTGTGGGCGGAGCTCGCTTCGCTCCGCGCGAGGACGGGGTCCGGGTACTGGCACTTTAACAACCGGCTGCTGGAGGACGTGCGGTTCCAGGACTCGTTCCGTCGATTCTGGTCCGACTGGAGAAGGAAGCAGGGGGGCTTCCCATCCTTGAGGCTATGGTGGGACGTGGGCAAGGCTCACGTCCGCGTCTTCTGTCAAGAGTACGCGAGGGGGTCGACCAAGAGGCGGGCGGCCGGAGTCGGGCGCCTAGAAAAAGAGGTGCTCGACCTGGAATCCCGTCTCGCTCAAGTCGTCCAGGACCCGGCCCTGCGGACGGTGTACGAAGCTAAGAAGGCCACGCTGAAGGACCTGCAGCTCGTCGAGTCCCGAGGCGCGTTCGTGAGGTCGCGGATCCGGTTCCTGCGGGATCTGGACCGCGGCTCCCCCTTCTTCTACTCGCTGGAAAAAAGGCAGAGTGTCCGTAAGCAGCTCTTGACGCTGCTGGCCGACGACGGCTCTCTCGTCTCGGATCCGGAGGGCGTCAACAACAGGGCCCGTGAATATTACGGGGCTCTGTTCTTTCCGGATCCGTCCAGCGAGGAAGCGCGTAGAGTTTTGTGGGAGGACCTGCCAAAGGTCAGCCCGGAGGGCGCCGAAAATCTGGAAGCTCCGCTAAGCCTGGCGGAGCTGACCGGTGCCCTCGACCGGCTCTCGAGGGGAAAATCCCCGGGGCTGGACGGGCTGACCGTGGAGTTCCACAGGGCGTTCTGGGACGTCCTGGGGAGCGACTACGCGTGGGTCCTGGGGGAAAGTCTGGCGACCGGGGAGATGCCCCTCTCTTGGCGCAGGGCAGTCATCGTCCTGCTGCCTAAGAAGGGCAATCTCCGCCTCCTTAAGAACTGGCGCCCGGTCTCCCTCCTCAGCACGGACTACAAAATCTTCGCCAGGGCGATGTCTGCTCGCTTTGGCACCGTGCTGGACCACATGATCCACCCCGACCAGTCCTACACGGTCCCGGGCCGGACAATCCACGATAACATCCATCTGGTCTGGGACCTCATCCATCATTCCCAGGAGGCTGGTCTGTCGGTCGCCTTCCTATCCCTCGACCAAGAGAAGGCGTTCGACAGGGTGGATCACGACTATCTGCTCGGAACTCTGCGCGCTTTCGGGTTCGGGACACATTTCGTCGCCCGGATCCGACTTTTGTACGCCGCCGCGGAGTGTCTGATTAAGGTTAACGGGTCCTTGACGGCGCCCCTTCGCTTTAGGAGAGGGGTGCGCCAGGGATGCCCCATGTCCGGCCAGTTATATGCCATCTGCGTGGAGCATTTCCTGCGCCTCCTGCGGACGAGGTTGACGGGACTGGCTCTGCAAGGGCCGGGCATGGAGGTCATCCTCTCGGCTTACGCCGATGACGTGCTCCTCGCGGTAGAGGATCCCGCTGACCTGCGGAGGATGCGTGAGTGCCAGGAGATTTACTCGGCCGCATCCTCCGCCAGAATCAACTGGGAAAAATGTTCCGGACTCCTGGTGGGTCAGTGGTGGGTGGACTCCCTGCCGGAGGAGCTCAGGCCTTTTGCCTGGAGCACGACCCATCTCCTCTATCTGGGAGTCTATCTTAGCCCCGACGAGGAAGCCTGGCCGGCGAACTGGCAGGAGCTGGAAGCCAAGTTCACCGCTCGCCTAGGGCGCTGGACAGGACTGCTCCGAGTGCTGTCCTACAGGGGTCGAGCGCTAGTCATAAACCAGCTGGTGACCGCAATGTTGTGGTACCGGCTGATCACTTTGACCCCTCCCCCTGCGTTTGTCGCCAAGATACAGAAGAAGCTGGTGGACTTCTTCTGGAACAACAGGAAGCACTGGGTCTCTGCCGCGGTCTTGAGTCTCCCGCTTGAGGAAGGCGGTCAGTCGTTGGTGTGTGTCAGCGCCCAGCTCGCGACTTTCTGTCTTCAGACCCTGCAGAGATACCTTTACGTCGAGCCCCCTCCTAGGTGGTGTGCTCTGGCAACGTATTTCTTCCGCCAGCAGTGCGACCTCAATTACGACACGCAGCTCCTGTTTGTGAACTTGGGGGGTGTCAGGACCGCCCTCCAGGAGCTGCCTGTCTTTTACAAGGAACTCATCAGGATCTGGAACAAAGTCTCCACCAAGCGCAGCTCTCCACCGTCTGGAGTGGCGGCTACCCTGCAGGAGCCGCTGCTCGGGAATCCGTACCTCCACAACCGAGGTTTTATGTGGCGGTCGGAAGAGAGGGCTGTGGCTGGTGAGGTGACCAGGGTCAGGGACCTGCTCGATGGCGGAGGAGCGGGTTGGATGACGCCAGGCACGCTGGTGCGGCGCCTAAATTCAGCCAACGTCTGCCGCGCGGCCGAAGCCATCGAGTCGCTAAAAACAGCTTTGGGCCCTGACTCCGTTAGGTGCATCGAGGAGATCCCGTCTGAACTGACCCCCGTCCGGACGGAATTCCTCATCGGCGCCAAACCCCGGAACCTCCTTCGGGAGCAGGCGCCTCACAACTTGAGCCGCCTCGAGGAAATCCCCTCCGTGCCTTTCAGTTCCGCGCGGAGGGGTTTCCTGTACGGGCTGCTCCTGCACACTCTCAACTTTGCCATCCTCGCCGGCCGTCCGGACACGCCATGGCGTACCATTTTGCCGTCCGGAGGAGGCGGGGGACCCCAATGGAGGGCACTCTATGCGGGAGTCCTCCCACTATTCATCGCGGACTTGGCCTGGAGGGTGGTGCACGGAGCAGTGCCGTGCAACAAATTTTTAAGCCGGTTCACGGACTCCCAGGCCGCCTGCAATTTCTGCGGTCTGGAAGAGTCCGTGTTCCATGTTTTTATGGAATGCACGAGGTTGCAGCCCCTGTTTTATTATTTAAAGGGGCTGCTCCTGAAATTCTGGCTGCACTTCAGTCCCACTCTCCTGATCTTTGGGCACCCTGTGTGGAGGGGAGCGGGTAGGTCCGAGGGCCTCCTCGTAGGACTGCTCCTGGGCACGGCCAAGGGTGCCATCAGCCGGTCCAGGCAGCGAGCGGTCGAGGGGGTCGTTCAGCCTGACTGCCTGCCTCTCTTCCGCGCGTACATCCGCGCCAGGGTGTCCTTGGAGATGGAGCACGCGGTGTCCACCGGTACGCTCGCGGCCTTCCGCGAGAGGTGGGCACCGGAGGGACTGGAGTGCATCGTCACGCCCGGCAACCAAATTTTAATTTGATTTTATGTATTAAAGTTTAATTTGTTTTAATTGCCGGTGCTTTTAGTGTCCCCCTCCCCTTTTATAGGGGGCACTGGAAAAAATGTGATTTTAGTGCCCAAAAAAAAAAAAAAAAAATACCAAAAAAAAAAGGGCCTTGTAAATGTCTGGTGTGTCATCCAGGGTGGGTGACACGGTTTAATGTTTATGTTTTTTCAGGTAAACTCCAAAAGAGTTTCATGCACAAGGACCCCCAGCTCCCTCTGCACCGCAGCATGTTGTAATTTCTCCCCATTCAAATAATATTCCCTTTTACTGTTTTTTTTTCCAAGGTGAATGACCTCACATTTTTCGACATCGTATTCCATCTGCTAAACGTTAACCATTCGCTTAACCTATCTAAATCTCTTTGCAGCCTCTCTGTGTCCTCTACACAACCCGCTTTCCCACTAATCTTTGTGTCATCTGCAAATTTTGTTACACTACACTCTGTCCCCTCTTCCAGGTCATCTATGTATATTGTAAACAGTTGTGGTCCCAGCACCGATCCCTGTGGCACACCACTAACCACCGATTTCCAACCTGAGAAAGACCCATTTATCCCGACTCTCTGCTTTCTGTTAATACATTTCCTCTGACTTCGCGTACCTTTATCTTCTGCAGTAACCTTTTGTGTGGCACCTCATCAAATGCCTTTTGGAAATCTAAATACACCACATCCATCGGTACACCTCTATCCACCATGCTCGTTATATCCTCAAAGAATTCCAGTAAATTAGTTAAACATGATTTCCCCTTCATGAATCCATGTTGCGTCTGCTTGATTGCACAATTCCTATCTAGATGTCCCGCTATTTCTTCCTTAATGATAGCTTCAAGCATTTTCCCCACTACAGATGTTAAACTAGCCGGCCTATAGTTACCTGTCTTTTGTCTGCCCCCTTTTTTAAACAGAGGCATTACATTAACTGCTTTCCAATCCGATGGTACCTCTCCAGAGTCCAGAGAATTTTGATAGATTATAACGAATGCATCTGCTGTAACTTCCGCCATCTCTTTTAATACCCTGGGATGCATTTTCTCAGGACCAGGGGACTTGTCTACCTTGAGTCCCATGAGCCTGTCCAGCACTACCTCCCTAGTGATAGTGATTGTCTCAAGGTCCTTCCTTCCCACATTCCCATGACCAGCAATTTTTGGCATGGTTTTTGTGTCTTCCACCGTGAAGACCAAAGCAAAATAATTGTTTAAGGTCTCAGCCATTTCCACATTTCCCATTATTAAATCCCCCTTTTCATCTTCTAAGGGACCAACATTTACTTTAGTCACTCTCTTCCGTTTTATATATCGGTAAAAACTTTTACTATCTGTTTTTATGTTTTGCGCAAGTTTACTTTCGTAATCTATCTTTCCTTTCTTTATTGCTTTCTTAGTCATTCTTTGCTGTCGTTTAAAATTTTCGCAATCTTCTACTTTCCCATTAACCTTGGCCACCTTATATGCATTGGTTTTTAATTTGATACTCTCCTTTATTTCCTTGGTTATCCACGGCTGGTTATCCCTTCTCTTACCGCCCTTCTTTTTCACTGGAATATATTTTTGTTGAGCACTATGAAAGAGCTCCTTAAAAGTCCTCCACTGTTCCTCAATTGTGCCACCGCTTAGTCTGTGTTCCCAGTCTACTTTAGCCAACTCTGCCCTCATCCCACTATAGTCCCCTTTGTTTAAGCATAGTACGCTCGTTTGAGACACTACTTCCTCACCCTCAATCTGTATTACAAATTCAACCATACTGTGATCACTCATTCCAAGAGGATCTTTTACTAGGAGATCGTTTATTATTCCTGTCTCATTACACAGGACCAGATCTAAGATAGCTTGCTCCCTTGTAGGTTCTGTAACATACTGTTCTAAGAAACAATGCCGTATGCATTCATGGAATTCCTCCTCAAGGCTACCCCGTGCGATTTGATTTGACCAATCGATATGTAGGTTAAAATCCCCCATGATTACAGCCGTTCCTTTTTCACATACCTCCATTATTCCCTTGATTATTGTCCGCCCCACCGTGAAGTTATTATTTGGGGGCCTATAAACTACGCCCACCAGTGACTTTTTCCCCTTACTATCTCTAATCTCCACCCACAATGATTCAACATTTTGTTCATTGGAGCCAATATTGTCTCTCACAACTGCCCTGATATCATCCTTTATTAACAGAGCTACCCCACCTCCTTTCCCTTCTTGTCTATCTTTCTGAATTTTCAGATACCCCTGTATGTTTAATTCCCAGTCTTGGCCACCCTGCAACCATTTTTCTGTAATGGCCACCAAATCGTACCCTTTTGTAATGATATATGGCGTCAACTCATTTACTTTGTTTCGAATGCTGCGTGCGTTTCGGTAAAATGTTTTAATACTAGTTTTTAAACCATGATTTTTAGTTTTGACTCCTCCTGCAGCCCATTTATATTCATACATATTGTCCCTTCCTATCATCTTGTGGTTTACACTTACCCCAGTGCTACTCTGCTCTGTTGCCTCCTGCCTTTTGCATTCTTTCTTGGAGTTCTGTTCATCTGAGCTCTCACCCACTCTAACTAGCTCAGAGCCCTCTCCTGGGTTCCCATCCCCCTGCTAAGCTAGTTTAAAGCCCTCCCAACCGCAATATGAAAACCACCTGCGAGAACATTGGTCCCGTCTCTGTTGAGGTGTAACCTGTCCGACTTGTGCAGGTCCCACCTACCCCATTGGTCTGATTGGTGTGTCGCAGAGATCGACCACCCATGCGGATGCTGAGCCCGTGTTCGAGAGTGACAGTTAGTCCTGTAAAATCCGCAATCTGGGTTGGCTCAATGTTAAGCACTGTGTGGGCTAGGCTTCGGGTTATGCAATGTACTGTCAGTTATCGTGGTCCTTCAAATGAGCCTGCGCTATGTGAGCCTACTCATGTCACCTTGCCCCCTCCCCTGCTGCTAACAAGTTAACTGTTCTTTTATATTTTGCAGATGATTCAGAAACATCCAATAATGAAGAAGACCCTGCCAGTTCGCCAGAAGCGGCATTGGAGGACACCGACCTCAGCCATCCTAACGAACCTCCACAGGATGTTTTGGTCTCCGTATTTAAGGAAGGATATACTTACATTGGAGGCTGCTCAGAGAAGGTTCACTAGGTTGATTCCGGAGATGAGGGGGTTGACAGATGAAGATAGATTGAGAAGGTTGGGCCTATGCTCATTGGAGTTCAGAAGAATGAGAGGTGATCTTATCGAAACATATAAGATAATGAGGGGGATCGACAAGGTGGATGCAGAGAGGATATTTCCACTCATAGGGGAAACTAAACCTCAGGGACATAGTCTTAAAATAAGGGGCCGCCCATTTAAAACTGAGATGAGGAGGAATTTCTTCTCTCGGAAGGTTGTAAATCTGTGGAATCCTCTGCCCTAGAGAGATGTGGAGGCTAGGTCACTGAATATATTTAAGGCGGAGACAGACAGATTTTTGAGCGATAAGGGAGTAAAGGGTTATGGGGAGCAGGCAGGGAAGTGAAGCTGACTCCCTGATCAGATCAGCCATGATCTTATTAAATGGCGGAGAAGGCTCAATGGACCAAATGGCTGACTCCTGCTCCTATTTCTTATGTTCTTAGGAGGAGGAGGAGGAGGAGGAACAAATGGGTACAGTGGGGTGGGGGGTGCGCGGCGGCATGTTGTTGTTGAGTGTGGAGGAGGGCACGCAGGCACAAAGGCCTTCATCTTCAGCCAGCAGTACGGAGGGGGGGCCCGGGACATTCCCCTGTTACACAACATCCAAGGTCACAGGTCCCAGTGGGTTCCAGCAAAGCACACCCAGCAGCAGGCCGTCTGCCGTCTGTGCGGAGGCTGCGTCGGCAAGACTGCTCTCCCGAAACACAGGCTGAACGGGAAGTAGTAGATTTGATGGGAATGACTGGGGAGAGCGTCCAGTTCACCAAATCGCTCCTCGAGGCCATGGGTGGGATCTCAGGAAGCATCGTAGCACTGTCTGCTGACATTAGGGAGGGCATGTCGCAGACAGCAGCTGCAACGCCCGACAACACCGAGGCTGTCAATGCCCAGCGGCAATTGTCGATCTCGACTGATGCCACTCCAATCCCCAGACCAACCTTACTAGGCTGAGCAACAGGATGAACACTCCAAATCCTGGACTTCCACAGCCCCAGCTTCTCGAGGGCTTCCATTTCCGTCTCCTTTGTCTGTCCCCCAACAAGCGCAGCACCCTTCCTGCAATAAACAACAGCTTGGAGTCCCCAGGACTAGGGGTAAGCCTGCGGTTACCGGCAAGACTAGTGCCAAGGGCAAGAGGGGGCGGGGGGCTTTAAATTAGAGGGGTGGGGGAGGTGGCTGCAGCTGAATTTTGTTTGCTGCTGTGGTTGTTGTTGTTTTGCTGTTCTTTTGTTCTTCTTTTGTTGTTGTTGTTGTTGTTGGTTGTTCGCTTTATTTTTATTTAAGTGACATTAATTTAACAGTTTAATATAATACTAACATTTGTTATTAAAGTTAAGAAAGTTGCTTTTAAGGACAAGTGTACAAATGTTTAATACATTTCAACTTATTTTTCCAATAAAACCAAACTTATGCAGTGTCTCATTTACAGAATAACAGGGGGAAATAGTCAACATGGTGGGATACAATGGGCAGTTCATGATGAAACAGCCGTTCAGTCTTCATGCAAAGTGGTGAAGTATCAGCTGCTGACGCAAGGCTCTTGCAATGGTGAAAGGTCCACGAGGCCTCCTCCCTGTCGTCCTGGGGATGGTAGTGGTGGCATAGGTTCCTTGTCCTCCTCCTCTTTCTCCTCCTCTTCCTCCTCATCCCCCACCTCACCTCTACTGAGTTCTGCAATCTCCAGTGGCAAATCCTGTTCCCTCATGATGGCTAAGTTGATGCCAGAGTGGTCCAGGCATCGGAAGCACTGCTTCAGCACTCCAATTGCCTTCTCGCCAATGTTGCGTGTGGCTATATGGCAGATATTGTTGCGACGATTGCCTTCTGTCTGCGGTTTGTGGAGGGGGAGTCATGAGCCAGGTCGCGAGCCCGTACCCTTTGTCCCCCACCATCCAGCTCTGGCCTTCTGGCTGATGCCCAAACAGTGAGACAACGCTCTCATGCAAGATGAAAGCATCATGGATGCTCCCTGGAAATTTTACATTTACTGCCATGATGTGCTGAGTATGGTCGCAGACGATCTGTACGTTCAGCGAGTGGAATCCCTTTTGGTTTTGGTAAAACTCCGGATCCTCAAAGGTGCTCGCAGGGTGATGTGCGTTCAGTCAATGGCAGCCTGGATCTTGGGGAAACCAGCAAATCATGCAAAGCCGATAGCCCTCTCATTCTGTACCGCCCTGGTCATTGGGAAGTTGATGAAGTCCTTCCTGCATGCAAACAGTGCAGCAGTCACCCGGCGAATGCACCTATGTGTAGCATACTGTGAGATGGAGCATATGTCCCCTGCTGATGCCTGAAAGGATCCGGAGGCATAGAAGGCAAGTGCCGCAGTCACCTTCACCGCGACGGGCACTGCAGTCCTCCTCACGCTTGTAGGCTGTATGTCTGCCTTTATGAGCTGGCACATCTTGTGACCACCTCTTTTCAAAAGCGCAGCCTTCTAACGCACTGTGCCTCAGACAGGTGCAGGCATGAATGCTTCTCTCTGTAAACTCGTTGGTGGTAAGGCCTTCTCCCCATAAGTCTGCGACTTCTTTGATTACACTGATAAAGCTCTTGAATAAGCCTTCTGCTAGCTCTCTGCTGGATAGCATAAGCAGTCAGCAAATATGGCACAGATAGAATAGGCCCCATTTTTTTCAATGTCCTTAACTGTCCTTAAATGTCCTAAATGTCTTTAAATGTCCTTAAACACAAAGTAAAAACTCACAAAAAGCTCAATCTGTCAAACTCAGCCTTCCCTCCAAAAGCTTTTATTCAGTGAACTGTAGCTCCAAGATGGCGCCATTATCGCCGATTTCGATCCGACTCGACCAGGTAAGACAAGCTTTTATTTCCGGTATTTATCACGGTACTTAAAAATGTCGTTATTGGCCGAATTCACAAAAATGCAGATACCGTTGTTTTTGACGCTGAGTGACGTCACAAAAATGGTTTTGAAAAAAGGCGGTCGTTATTTTTTTAACGACGGTGTTATACCACTGGCCAAATTAGCAAAATGCCGTTAAATTTTTTTAACGATAAAAAACAACTTTTAACATGTGTTATCCTGGCCAAATTCTAGCCCACAGTCTTTCATCAAACAATCTAGTCTCCCATCAATGAAGTAAAAAAAAATCTAAAAGTGCATCCAAAAGTAGGAGTGGCAATGTGACCGTAAAGATTGGTGCTGGATCACATCTTAGGAAGTGAAATAAGCAGATGGAAAGCAAAATGAGAGAATCGTGTGGCAATTAAGACATGTCTTCCCGAAAGAAGTTAACTGAAGTAAACTAGCTCGAGGGAATGGATTTATCCATTGATCCCTAGTTCACACAAGTCAGGCCACTAACTAGAAATATTAAAGAGAATCAGGAGAGAATAAGGAAGAAATAAAGATGAAAGGACCGCATTGATGGGATTAAAAGAGACATCCTCGACTTAGCTGAAAGTAAGAACTAAAGTGGGTGGGTGATGGAAAGAGACTTATAAACCAAAACTGAAGCAAAATTACTTGTTAAACTGAATCCTGGCACCAGAACTGAAGAAGCCAAATACAATATTCATTAAAATAAAAGAGGTGAAATAAAAAATGAAGTATCACTCACGGAGCTGGGATTGCTGGAGCATTGGGTTTAGCTAAGGGAAAGGTGTGATTTGCTTTTTGATATCCCAATGCAATCTCTCTATGGAGTTTGTTTTTTGCTATTAGTGCTCATGGAAGCTGGTGTTTAATGGGGTGGAAAATGAAGGATAAAGTGACAGCTGTATTCGATTGCATTTCTAGTGCTTTGTCTGCATTTCAACCCTGTAACCCCTGGATTTATTAGCACTAATGTCCCAGTATTATTTTATTGCTCAGCAATGGCATTTAAAGCTTGTGTAAATGACTCCTATTGCTGAATGGTGCCATTTTTCGTAGAGTACAATAAATTCTCTGATTGAGCCCAGAATCCCCAACCTAAGTCGGAGTGTCAGCTGTGGCTCAGTGGGTAGCACTCTCGACTCTGAGTCCAGGTACCATGACACTCCAGTGCAGTTCTGAGGGAGCACTGCACTGTCGGAGGTGCCGTCTTTTGGATGAGACATTAAACCGAGGCCTCGCCTGCTCTCTCAAGTGGATGTTAAAGATCCCATGGCACTAATTTGAAGAAGATCAGGAGCGTTATCCCCAGTGTCTTGGCCAATATTTATCCTTTAATCAACATAACAAAACATGCGATCTGGTCATTATCACATTGCTGTTTGTGGGAGCTTGCTTGCAAGGAAATTGGCTGCTGTGTTTCCTAGATTACAACAATGACTTCACTCCAAAAGTACTTCATTGGCTGTATAGCACTTTGAGACATCTGGTAGTTATGAAAGGCGCTATCTAAATGCAAGTCTTTCTTTTCTGTCTATTTCCAGGAGAGGTTAAACATACTGGTTGGCATTGAAGCTGTGATATGTGCCATACCATGTCATCAAGGGGACAGGAAGTAAAGTGGGAGCAAAGGTTTCCTGGAAAAACTTGGACCCACTATTCATAGGGCCCATGTCTCTTGGTAGTCTGTCGTATCTAACGAAGACGTTGATGTGCTAATCATCAATGGCATGTGTCTTCAAGTGACTGTATAGGCCAATTCTGGATGCACATAGTCTCTTGCACGTCGGACAAGGGAAGTTCGATGTGCCTGATGCTGACAGTACTGCCACCTGATGTCGTCTATCTCTAGTGTCCCGCAGGCGTTGATATCGGCTTTCTTCGAAGGTCTGGCAGACAGTCCTCATAAGAGTTCGCCACTGGATTTTATTAGCTGCTGTATTCTCGAGGTCCTTTGGTCGGATGCCACAGTACTGGAGGTTAGCCTTGATGCAATCTTTGTAGCGCTTGCGGGGGCGCCCCTGGTGTCTTTGACCTTCACAGAGCTCGCCGTGAAGAAGCTGACGAGGGTTCCTTGACTCATCCATGCGGATGACATGTCCAGCCCACCGGAACTGGGCTCGTATAATCATCACCTCGATGCTAGTTGATTGTGCTCTCTCCAGAACCTCAAAGTTTGACACCCGGTCTTGCCAGCATATGTAGAGTATAGATCTGAGACTGCGCATATGGAAAGCTTCAAACTTTTTGATGTGACGCCTGTAGGGTGTCCAGGTCTCACATCCATAACAGAGAGATGAGAGAACAACTGCTCGATACACCAACAGTTTAGTTGACAGTCGGATGTGGTGGTGACTCAACATCTTAGTGCTCAAGCGACCAAGTGCCTGGCTGGCTTTACAGATCCTTGCATCAATCTCCTTGTCCAAGGGCCCATCACTTGATATGGTGCTGCCAAGGTACTTTAGTTGTATACTGCCAATGAAGACTGTGGCAGACTGATAGAGAACCTCGGTTTTACTAAGGCTGATGGTTAGGCCAAACAATTCTGTTGCCTCAGCAAATTTGCTGAGTATGAATTGTAGGTCACTCTCCTTGTGTGCCATAAGGGCGCAATCGTCAGCAAAGAGTGCCTCTAGGATGGGTCGTTTCCGTACTTTGGTCTTTGCAACAAGGCGGCGGAGGTCGAACAGTGAACCATCTAATCGATATTTCAGGTAGACCCCAAACTCCAAGTCTTTTATGGCATAGTTCAAGACGCAGGTAAAGAATAGGTTGAACAGAACTGGAGCGAGTACACAACCTTGTTTCACTCCATTTGAGATGGCAAACGGGGCCATGGTTGTGCCGTCTGAGAGCACTTCACCTGTCATGTTGTCATGAAACAGCTCAATGATGTGGACAAACTTCCTTGGGCACCCAAATTTCGTTAAGATTGACCACAGCGCTACTCTGTTGACAGTATCAAAGACCTTGGTGAGGTCAATAAATACAGCGTACAGGTCCATGTTCTGCTCAATGCACTTCTCCTGCACTTGTCTGAGTGCAAAGATCATGTCCGCTGTGCTCCGACCAGGTCGAAAGTCACATTGTGTTTCTGGAAAATTTACTTCTGAGAAACTAGCTATGAGTCGGTTCAATACTAGGCGGGCGATGATCTTCCCAGCAATGGACAGGAGCGATATTCCCCTGTAGTTGCCACAGTCTGTTTTGCCCTTGTAAAAATCACGAGCCATGCAGGGAGCAGAATGCTGGACAGATCACTGTCTAGTCAGATCCACTCTCCAGCTGTACATCGCTCCACTTCAGCGCAAGCGTCTAAAACCGAGCAGAAGTGCCTTTAACACAGCTAGGCTGAAACATCAGTGCTCCTGTGAGCAGTTCCAGGATGACCTCAATAACAGGCTGATGTCTCACGGACATCTGCAAGACCACACAGAGGTGGACAAAGCTCAAACAGATGGTGACAGACTCAGCAAAGACAACTCTTGGACTTAAAAAGAAGGTACACCAAGACTGGTTCGATGAAAACAACGTTGAGATCTGCAAGACGCTGATGAAAAGAAAAAAAGCATACCTAGAATGGCAAAATGACCTTTCCTCAATTTCCAAGAGGGACCGCTACAGACACAGGCAGAGCAAAGCACAAAGAGACCTTCGCCAGATGCAAGATAAATGGTGACAGACAAAAGCAGAGGAAGTGGAACATTATGCTGAAACTCACAATACAAAGATGTTCTTCAGCGCCATTGAGTCAGTCTAAGGACCATCAAAACCCAGCATTACTCCACTCCTTTCAGCAGATGGCAGCACTTTGATCAAAGACAGGACTGGCATAAATGAGAGGTGGAGAGAACACTTCAGTAATCTTCTCAATCGACCTTCAACAGTGAACGAAGAAGCACTTGACTCCATACCCCAGCAACCTATCAAAGAAGATCTTGATCTTCCTCCCAGCATGGACGAAGCAAAGAAAGCCATCAACCAGATGAGTACTGGAAAGGCTCCAGGAAAGGATGGAATCCCTGCCAAAATCTACAAGGCAGTAGGCCCAGCAACTCTCGAGGCCCTTCATGACATAATAACTAGCATCTGGGAAGATGAAGACATGCCACTTCATCCATGTATGTAAGCCCTAACAGAGCAGAACCACGGTGTGTGACTGCAATCGTCCAATTTACCAGTCTACGGGCTCAATTTTCCCCTATGCCATTTTTTGGCGTATTTCAAGAGTTAAGCCTGGTTTCTTTGGCCCCAACTACTCAAAAAAAATAAATTGCAAGTTTCCCCATTCTAATCTTTTTAATTGGTGCCACGCAGCCTGTCCTTTAGCTTTGGGGGTGGAGCCTAATGTCTACACTGAAAAAATGATGCCCCCCTTCTGCGCATGTGCGAGAAAAAAATGACATTTTTTACGTGACTGCTATGTCCAGTACAGCTCCCGCTCTGCATTCAAAAATTTTTAAAGGGCCCGTTGTGTGTGAGAACTTCAATTCTCAGTGGAAAAATCGGAACTGCAATACAATATGCAATGCGGCTCAAGGACCAAGAATTTCTCACAGGATGAAATGGAAGCACTAGTTACTGCAATTGAGGCCAGATGGCATGAGCTGGACACCAGCAGAGGTCACATAAAAGTTTCACCAAAAGAAATGAAGAAACGCTGGAACCAACTTGCAGAAGATTACTGCAATGGTGACCACCCCGAGGTCTGGAGGCCAGTGCAAAAAGAAGTGGCAAGACCTTGGTCAAGTAGTTAGTGTAAATAATATTTTCATTTATTTACTGGAATTGCAATTGTAAATGTGACCAACTGTATATGTCCCACCCAGCAGAAAGACACCCTCTCTAAAAAGTTAGATTTTCAACTTTGCAGAGGAAGGTGGCACACAACAAAAGAAAAAGAACTCGAACAGGAGGAGGCCCGGCAAATTTGCACCCACTGATACCCTTGGAAGAGAGGGTCACTGCTTTGATGGGTCCTGCCTGGAGAAAAGCAACCACCATTGCACAAGCTGGGCCCACACTCGAGGCAGAGGGTAAGCCTTGCAAATTCCACATTCTGGATTTGCTAAAAGTTAAGTACTGCGTGGGCTAGCCATGCTTTGGTTCATGGGGATGTCTCCATCAGCTACACTTCGGTTGATGCAATGTGCTATCATTCATTGTGGTCCTTCAGATGAGCCTGCGCTGTGTGAGCCTACTCATGCCACCCACCCTGCCCCCTCCTCTGCTGCTAACCATTTGTCTGTTCTGTTATATTTTGCAGAACTTGAGGCCAACCCTGAAGAGGCTGAAGCCGATGCAGAAGAAGATTCAGATGCAGACGAGTCTGAAGAGGAGAACATCTACCAATCTCACCTTCCAGAACAAGAGCTTGGGGATGCAGGGGGTGGGGGAGGGACAGGGGGAGGGAGAGGGGGAGGATGAAACCCCCACTGTTGTACTCACTCTGGAGGAGGTGCTGGTGCCATCCATTGAGGTGCCAGCCCCTTTCCTGAGTGGTACGAGTGTTGGGACATTCCATGATTTTGCACAGTCTAAGGCTGCGGATTCCAGAGCCATGTGGCGAGGCACATCCAGGGCTCCACCGTCCGATGCTGCGGGTCCCAATGGGAGCAGTGAGCCATACCCAGGGCCCCACCATCCGAGGCTGCGGGCCCCAGTGGGGTGCAGCGAGCCGCACCCAGGGCCCCACCGTCCAAGGCTGCGGGTCCCAGAGGGGTGCAGCGAGCCACACCCAGGGTGAGGAGGGGAAGGAGATCTTGACAGTGCTCTCCTGAGGTGCAGGATCGAACAGATGTGGTTCAGATGATGGCAATGAGTGCAGAGAGCATTGACCTTACACGATCACTCCTGGACACCATCAGTGGGGTGGGTGTTTGAAGTATCGGGACTGTTGGGAGAAGTAACAACACTCTCACGAGAAATGGGAACACTGTCCAAGCACATGAGGGAGGGAATGTTGCAGGCAGCTGATACACTGTCGGTGAACATAGAAACATAGAAACATAGAAAATAGGTGCAGGAGTAGGCCATTCGGCCCTTCGAGCCTGCACCACCATTCAATAAGATCATGGCTGATCATTCACCTCAGTACCCCTTTCCTGCTTTCTCTCCATACCCCTTGGTCCCTTTAACCGTAAGGGCCATATCTAACTCCCGCTTGAATATATCCAATGAACTGGCATCAACAACTCTCTGCGGCAGGGAATTCCACAGGTTAACAACTCTCTGAGTGAAGAAGTTTCTCCTCATCTCAGTCCTAAATGGTCTTCCCCTTATCCTAAGACTGTGTCCCCTGGTTCTGGATTTCCCCAACATCGGGAACATTCTTCCTGCATATAACCTGTCCAGTCCCATCAGAATCTTATATGTTTCTATGAAATCCCCTCTCATCCTTCTAAACTCCAGTGTATAACGGCCCAGTTGATCCAGTCTTTCCTCATATGTCAGTCCAGCCATCCCTGGAATCAGTCTGGTGAACCTTCGCTGCACTCCCTCAATAGCAAGAACATCCTTCCTCAGATTAGGAGACCAAAACTGAACACAATATTCCAGGTGGGGCCTCACCAAGGCCCTGTACAACTGCAGTAAGACTTCCCTGCTCCTATACTCAAATCCCCCAGCTATGAAGGCCAACATACCATTTGCCTTCTTCACCATCTGCTCTACCTGCATGCCAACTTTCAAGGACTGATGAACCATGACACCCAGGTCCCGCTGCACCGCCCCTTTTCCTAATCTGCCACCATTCAGATAATATTCTGCCTTTGTGTTTTTGCCCCCAAAGTGGATAACCTCACATTTATCCACATTATACTGCATCTGCCATTTATTTGCCCATTCGCCTAACCTGTCCAAGTCACCCTACAGCCTCTTAGCATCCTCCTCACAGCTCACACCGCCACCCAGTTTAGTGTCATCTGCAAACTTGGAGATATTACACTCAATTCCATCATCTAAATCATTAATATATTTTGTAAAGAGCTGGAGTCCCAGCACCGAGCCCTGCAGCACTCCACTAGTCACTGCCTGCCATTCTGAAAAGGACCCGTTTATCCCAACTCTCTGCTTCCTGTCTGCCAGTCAGCTCTCTATCCACGTCAGTACATTACCCCCAATACCATGTGCTTTGATTTTGCACACCAATCTCTTGTGTGGGACCTTGTCAAAAGCCTTTTGAAAGTCTAAATACACCACATCCACTGGTTCATCCTTGTCCACTCTACTCGTTACATCCTCAAAAAATTCCAGAAGATTTGTCAAGCATGATTTTCCTTTCATAAATCCATGCTGACTTGGACCGATCCTATCATTGCTTTCCAAATGCACTGCTATTTCATCCTTAATGATTAATTCCAACATTTTCCCCACTACTGATGTCAGGCTAATTACCCGTTTTCTCTCTCCCTCCTTTGTGGTGTTACATTAGAAACCCTCCAGTCCATAGGAACTGATCCAGAGTCAATAGACTGCTGGAAAATGATCACCAATGCATCCACTATTTCTAGGGCCACTTCCTTAAGTATTCTGGGATGTAGACTATCAGGCCCTGGGGATTTATTAGCCTTCAATCCCATCAATTTCCCTAACACAATTTCCCACCTAATAAGGATATCCTTCAGTTCCTCCTGCTCACTAGACCCTCGGTCCCCGAGTACATCCGGAAGGTTATTTGTGTCTTCATTTGTGAAGACAGAACCAAAGTATTTGTTCAATTGGTCTGCCATTTCTTTGTTCCCCATTATAAATTCACCTAGATCCGACTGCAAGGAACCTACGTTTGTCTTCACTAATCTTTTTGTCTTCACATACCTACAGAAGCTTTTGCAGTCAGTTTTTATGTTTCCGGCAAGCTTCCTCTCGTACTCTATTTTACCCCTCTTAATTAATCCCTTCGTCCTCCTCTGCTGAATCCTAAATTTCTCCCAATCCTCCAGTTTGCTGCTTTTTCTGGCTAATTTGTATGCCTCTTCCTTGGATTTAACACTATCCTTAATTTCCCTTGTTAGCCACAGTTGAGCCACCTTCCCCGTTTTATTTTTACTCCAGGCAGGGATGTACAATTGTTGAAGTTCATCCATATGATCTTTAAAGGTTTGCCATTGCCTATCCACCGTCAACCCTTTAAGTATCATTTGCCAGTCTAATTTAGCCAATTCGCGCCTCATACCATCAAAGTTACCTTTCCTTAAGTTCAAGACCCGAATTAACTGTGTCACTCTCCACCTTAATAAAGAATTCTACCATGTTATGGTCACTCTTCCCCAAGGGGCCTTGCACAACAAGATTGCTAATTATTCCCTTCTCATTACACATCACAGTCTAGGATGGCCAGGTCTCTGGTTGGTTCCTCAACATATTGGTTGAGAAAACCGTCCCTAATACACTCCAGGAAATCCTCCTCCACCACATTGCTACCAGTTAGGTTAGCCCAATCAATATGTAGATTAAAGTCGCCCATGATTACTGCTGTACCTCTATTACACACATCCCTTATTTCTTGTTTGATGCTGTCCCCAACCTCACTACTACTATTCGGTGGCCTGTCCACAACTCCCACTAGCGTTTTCTGCCCTTTGGTATTCCGTAGCTCCACCCATACCGATTCCACATCATCCAAGCTAATGTCCTTCCTTACAATTGCATTAATTTCCTCTTTAACCAGCAATGCCACCCCGCCTCCTTTTCTTTTCTGTCTATCCTTCCTAAATGCTGAATCTCTTAATTTTCAATGAGATGCGAACTCCAGTTGTAGATTTAAAGTAACTTTATTCTGGCAGCTGCAACAAGCTCTGGCTGATTGCCAACCCTTTGTCCTTCTGAGAACACATGGCAGAAATGGTTGTTCTTGTACCTGATCAATTTACAGAAATGAACTCGCCTCCTTTGACCTTATTGGCACAATTGATATGTTGTTAACCCCTAATTGGCTCGCTGCCAAAAGTCCTGAAATGTCAAGTTGATTGATGACTTAATGCAATGTACTCACTCTCATGTCAACATGGGTCTGTGTTTTCTCAACTTTGCAGCCTGCTTGAATTCTCTGTCAATCCCCCCTTTGATTCTTTCACAAACTGAATCATAAAACATCAGGTATCACTGGTTAAACATTCTACACAATAATTTCATACATGGTAATAGAGTTTCCTTCTAAAATTTGTTGATGTGTTTTGCCACATGTCCGGACTAGTATCTTCCACACAAATTTACATCAACCCGAATTCCACCGTGGCCACAATGGAAGTCTGGTTTTAGGAGGTTAATTAACCTCATTCCAACTTAATCCAAATCAATATCTTAATTCAACCAGTAAACAACCTTCCCTTAAGCATAACATACATCTGTGCCATGTACAGACGGTCTGCTGGGACCTGTAAGGTGTCTCACCTGCGGAACAGCAGCTACAGCCACCTGGTTGCAACAACAATTAATCAACATAAGCAAACAATATAAAAGTAAAATAATTATGATGAATTAAACCCTCCACCAATGAAGATCCTATTGAACCTAGCCATTCAGTGGCTCCACTCCACAAAGTGAATGATGGGGGTTGCTTAAGTTTTTCTACCTCCTTTTGGATATGCTCCGCTAAATGGGTATTTTCTTCGGAGCTATCTGTGATATATGTGCAACACTCACTTCCGAGTAGGGCACACGTACCTCCCTTTTCAGCCAGGATGTAATCAAGGGCCAGTCTATTCTGTAGGGCTACTGTGCGGATTGCTACCATTTCTGCATTGATTTTTACTAGGGCCTCTGAAGTATCATTGGCTACCCGTTCCACAATGGATGCCATGTTAATGGATTCCCTTACCAGTTTTGCGGTCCCATACCTGGGGATCAGCATGGCAAAGAACCTTTCTGTTTCTGTGATAGCTCTCTTAGGACGGTATAGATGTTCCGACAGTGAATTTATATGATACATATATGGCACAATGTAGGCTAAATAGGAGGATCCAGTCCAATTCTGGGGCAGCCAAGGGGAGGCCTTGTGGCCACACACCAAATAGGTGCCATTATAGGCAATGAATGTTAGCTGTTTCTTTGTCAGCAACACTCCGGGGCCTGTCCAGGCTTTTCCATCTGTTTTATTCAGAATCCCCGTTACGTTAAGAACGCCCACATAGGCCCAGTTTGGACGGTTCCATGGCTTGATTACATTATAATTCCGGGAGCAGTTACTATACCCCATATTTTGGCCTCCTTTGATGTTTCTAATCAGACAGACCGATTCCCCCGGTCTTCCTATCCCCGTTGTATTAGTGATAACAAAAAATCGGGGCCGTTTGGAATTATTGTAGCACGGTTGGTATCCCCCTTCAAAGGTAGTCAGATTGTAACCTGCTGACTTCCATTTACATGCCCAGTTTTCCATATCCTGAAATGCATTGCCTATTTTGTTTTGATTAATTATCCACTCAGCCATTTCTGAGATATTCAAGGGAACTGGCCTCAAGGGAATCCCTCCTTTTGAGTGAATAGGAATATGTGCACACACCCAACAACTAGAAATGTTACTTTGTTTGGCATAAATGTATGACATATATAAAAAGGTATTTACATGTAATTCCCTGGGTAATCTACTATTTCCCTTTGGTGCAGAGGGTCGGCTAGTAAGAAGTAGGCAAATGCCTGGAATACCTACAGTCAGTAGTACAATATATTTATACATTTTGGCAAAAAGTAATTGCCCTTATCAGATTTCACCTTCAGTTATGGGTGCTCGTTTAATGTGTGAAGCGTGGATCCAGGCTTTCTTTCCTTGGACTTTAACAGCTGCCTGGGTGGTCAATAACACTTGGTAAGGTCCCTTCCACTTGGCACCCAAAGGTTCTTTATGCAACTTTTTCACATACACCCAGACTCCCGGGATTATGTCGTGTCCTCCATCGGGTGGATTACCCCAAGCTGCCGATACCTGTCGGGAAACAGAACTAATAGCATTGGTTAGGTTCTGACAGTATGATAACAGAGTGTCACTCATTAAGTGAACATCAGCTTTCTGTAAATCAATAGTTCCTGGCAGAGACATGGGTCTTCCTGTTATAATTTCAAATGGGCTTAGACCTGTGGTTCTGTTCGGGGTTGCCCTAATGCTACATAGCACTATTGGGAGTGCCTGGGGCCATGGTGTTCTTTCTTGGTGATATTTGGCAAGCTGTTGTTTCAGAGTTTGATTAATTCGCTCTACTTGTCCTGATGATTGTGGATGATAAGGACAGTGTAAATCCCATGTAATGTTCAATAACCTACAGACTTCTTGGCTGACAGCACCTGTGAAGTGTGTTCCCTGATCTGAGTCAATGCTACTCGGGACTCCCCATCGGGGAATGTAATCCTTACACAAGACCTTTGCAGTGTGATTGGCTGTGGCTCTTTTAGTTGGGACAGCTTCTACCCATCCAGAGAATCTGTCAACCATGACAAGAATGTTAGTGTATCCTTGGCATGAAGGAAGAGATATATAATCAACCTGCAGATGCTGGAATGGTCCGACAGGGGCAGGGGGCCTCAACTGGGGCATTACCATGATGGGTCCAGAATTATTTTTCTGGCAGACCACACAATGGTCTGCTACCAGCTGGGCGTGTTTTTTAAATCCCCGACCGCACCAGCTTTTCTGGAACCGTGCCGTCATCTGTTGTGAGGCCAAGTGTCCCCACGAGTGGATCTGTTGGGCTAAAAAAGGCATAAGTGCTTGTGGCGCAACTGGCTTGTCAGTAACTCTTTGTCTCCAGACACCATCTTCACATAGCTTAATTCCTGTCTCAATCCATGTCCATTTTTCCTCTCGGGAGCACTCGCCTTGCATTGTTTGAAGGTCTCGTGTCAGAGTCCTGAGTGCTTTCAATCTGCACATCTGTGTTGGTTCTTCTGGGGGAGCGCCCTGTGAGGAGGCATCTTTAGCTGCCTGGTCGGCTAGGGCATTTCTCTGTGCTTCCGTGGTATTTTCCTTGGTATGGGCCTTACACTTCAGGATGGACACTTTCTGAGATAATTGTATGGCCTCTAGGACTTCTTTTTCATTTCGGATAGGTGTACCAGCAGCAGTGAGGAATCCTCTTTTCCGCCATTACAGACCAAAGTCGTGAGCGACTCCAAAAGCATAACGCGAATCTGTGTAGATATTAGCTGTCTGTCCTTCTGCTATTCGACATGCTTCTGACAGGGCCCATAACTCGGCCAGTTGCGCTGACGTTCCTGAGGGTAAACATCCTTTTGCCACTACTTCATATCAGGTTGTAACTGCCGATCCTGCTTTTCTGGTACCATTGTCCACAGAGGAGGAACCATCTGTAAACAGGATGAGGTCTGGATTGTGCAGAGGCTCCTCTGCTGCTAAGGCTGCTTCTTCTGTTTCTTTTAACATCTCCACTCAGTCATGTTCATCACATTCTCCCCCCTCTTGCTCCCTCGATTCTGACATCGGGAGCAAAGTTGTGGGATGAACCGGGCTGGCCCGGACGATATGGAGATTTGGAGCTTCCATAACTGCTGTCCAGTGGGTCCATCTAGTTGCCGTCACTTGAGACATTCTATTCATAGACAGCAAAGCATGTACAGTGTGGTGACACTTGACAATCAGCTTTTGGTTGAGGACTAGACCCGCAGTGAGCATTACTGCTCGACATGTAGCTTCCATGGCCTTTAGGCAACTTCCCCATCCGAGGGCTACTGCATCCAGTTTTTCCGAATAATAGCCAATAGGTCTTTGCCAATCCCCATGTTCTTGTGTCAGTATAGCTATCATGTATCCTTCTTTCTCATGGACAAACAGGGTAAATGGCTTACCACTGTCGGGGATTCCCAGAGCCGGTGCCGTACACAAAGCCTTTTTCAAACTCAGGAAGGCCTCTTGCTGTTCCTTAGTGAGGGTGATGGCTTCTTTAGAGGCATGTTTCCCCTTTAAAATATCATTCAGTGGCTGAGCAAGCTGTGTGAAGGAGTCAATCCAATTTCTGTTAAAGTTACACAATCCCAAACAGGACCTTAGTTTCTGAATAGTGGTGGGATTTTTAGCAGCCCGAATGGCTGCAGTTCTATCCTGGGTAAGTTCTCTCTTTCCTTGTGAAATCTTTTGTACCAGGTATACAACCTCTTTTTGGGATATTTGTGCTTTGTCGATGCTGGCTTTATGTCCTTTCAGCCAAAGGTGGTCCAGCAAAGCTCGTAAATCTTGTTCATGCTGTTTTTCCGTGTTTGAAGCTAGCAGGATATCGTCTACATATTGGATGACTGTGGATAACAGGGGAGGTAATTCTCGCAAATGGCTTTGTAAAGCCATGTGGAATACCGTAAGGCTGTTGTGGAAACCCTGCGGTAACCGGGTCCAAGTATACTGTTGTCCTTGGCCAGTGAAAGCAAACCACTGTCGAACCTCCGGTGCCAGCGGCACCGACCAAAATCCGTTGGCCATATCTATAACCGAGAAATATTTATGTTCCGATTTGAGGGCATTAAAAATGGTGGCGGGATCTGCGACCAAAGGAGCTTTTTGATCAATACACTGGTTAGCTTTCCTATAATCGACGGTCAAACGCCTAGTTTCATTAGATTTCTGTACCGGCCACACGGGGCTATTGGAGGAGATATGCATTTTCATCAGCACCCCTTGTTTCTCCAATTGCTGAATAACCGGTAAGATTCCCGCGATGGCAGTTGGACTGATGGGATACTGTTTAGTGCATGGAGGCTTGGTCCCGGTAAATGACGCAGGCCCCATCTGGAGTAGGCCACAATCGTTCTTATCTTTTGCCCACATCGGGTGTTCCTTCAATTCTTCTTTCTTCAAAGTTCTAATTGACCATGTCACCCGACCATCCTTGAAATGCAATGATGAATCTACTTGGATTAGAACGTCCATTCCCAAAAGGGGTTGATCTGCTGGGCCTATCCAGACCGGTGTGGTTAGTTCATGTGGACCCACCCTATAAGTACCAGTCCTTTTAATTTCCATTTTATGGCTCCCAACTCCATAGGCTGTACGTGCCCTCCCATCCAATGGCAAAGAGTCTCCATATTGTAGGGATAGGCATGTTAATTCCGCCCCTGTGTCTAAAAGACAGTCCACATTCTTATCGCCCACCCTCACAGTTATATATAGCCCATCTCCCCTCTGTTGTATTTGTGCGAGGAGGGGGGCCAGGGCAGGCTCTAATCGTTTTTTGCTATCCCAAGTAACTCCTTCTGTTGTTTTATTGTCAGTCGCTTAAATGCTTCTATGGGGTCGTTATCTTGTGACAGGCCTGGTTTGTTGGCTGAATTGTATCCCTGGCTGCATCCTCTTCCCCGGCCACGACCTTGCTGTTTTGCCCTGCACGTCTTGGCCCAGTGACCTTCTTTCCCACAATAAAGACATTTTCTGGGTAATTTTCCGAATGACTGTTTATCGGAATCCTGGGATTTCCATCTGCACAGCTCGGACTTTAGCTCCCATATCCCTGTCTAATTGGTTACATCGATCCACCAATGCTGCAAAGGTAGTTCCTCTACCTTCCCAGTCCGGTAGCACTACCTTAAACATTTTGGACAGTTCTGGCTTTAGACCTACCACGAAAGCTGCTTTCAGGGGTCCAAACACTTGTGCATCCATTTCCTCATCTGTATTATTCATTACCGAATGTTCGAGCCACATGCATCTAAACCGCTCGTCATACTCCAGGACCTCCTCTATTCCTTTCTGTTGGCAAGCTGCAATTTTTCCCCAGTCTGTCTTAGCTGGACTGAAGGCTTGCAGCCAGTGTTTAATTGCATCCCAACCTGCGTCTAATTCTTGCTCATCCCGCCCCAAAGCTTCTTCTACCTTGTTGTGCAATTTTCTTCCTTGTGTTTTTGGCACTATTATGGTCAAAATTTGCACTCCATCCCAGGGATGAAGTTGATATTTATTTCTTAAGCGGTCCAATTGGTCCCACATTTTCACTCCCACTTTCTTTGGATTAGGCAACTCCTTGGACAATTTATCAATTTTCTCTGGGTCTGCCGGATCATGAAATAATTATTCTGCATGCACCCTTCTCTTCATTTTTTTGATTTGACTACAACTCGTCTTTTTTTAAACGGGGCAAAGCGCACCCCTAATTCTTCATCCTCCGACCCTGTATTGTCGGAGGACTCAGAATCCGTATCTATTCCTTGGTCGTGTCTTCGGGTTTGCACTTTTAATTTATCTAAACATGGGTACCCTGGGAATTGACCGATACATTTTCCTTTTCCTATTACTGTCTCTTGATCTAATGATTTTTTCCATTTTTTAATTTCACCTTTAAAATCTTTAACTTCTGCTTCCACTTTTCAAGTTCAAGTTTTTTCTGTCGCAGCTGTTCACAAACCGCTTGCAATTAGTCCTTTGTACTGGTCAGGTCCCCATCATGTTGGGAACACGTTATAATTTCATTCCGCTGTCGGATCTGTCCCATAACAGCTAAGGACCATCTGGTTCGCTCTTTATTTTTCATGCGGGTCGTTTATCCCCAGAATCTTTTGATCTCGTCCAAGGACCATTGTCCTTTGGAGGTACCGTATTTTCATTCGATCTTAATACAGGTTTTAGATAAGTCGAATTGTTGCTCTATGTATTCTTTCAACTGTTCGAGGATTTCATCTATTGAAATCTCAGGTGGTGCCCGCCCGCCTTTAACAGTTGTAGGCAATTCTTTTCTCTTATCTTCTGCTGCCATATTAGTAATTTCTTCACTGGGGTCTCGAGTCGTAGGCTTTCCAGCCGAATCAGTGGGTCGGTGATGAATTAACCAACACACCGCCGAAGTTTAGACGTCTGTGGGACCTCGAGCCAATCACCAACCAGAGGGTTCGCAAACCGTAGGCTTTCGGAATCGCGTAGAAGGGGAGGTGAATTTAGACAATTGACCAAGGACTTTTATAAAGAGCAGTCCTTACCTCAGTATGTAGGTCCGATTCAGTTTCTTCCCTCAGCGATCCTGTTCGTGACACCAAAATTGTTAGATCTCTTAATTTTCAATGAGATGCGAACTCCAGTTGTAGATTTAAAGTAATTTTATTCTGGCAGCTGCAACAAGCTCTGGCTGATTGCCAACCCTTTGTCCTTCTGAGAACACATGGCAGAAATGGTTGTTCTTGTACCTGATCAATTTACAGAAATGAACTCGCCTCCTTTGACCTTATTGGCACAACTGATATGTTGTTAACCCCTAATTGGCTCGCTGCCAAAAGTCCTGAAATGTCAAGTTGATTGATGACTTAATGCAATGTGCTCACTCTCACGTAGACATGGGTCTGTGTTTTCTCAACTTTGCAGCCTGTTTGAATTCTCTATCAATACCCTTGGATGTTGAGGTCCCAGCCTTGGTCACCCTGGAGCCATATCTCCGTGATGCCAATCACATCGTATCTGTTAACTGCTATCTGCGCAGTTAATTCGTCCACCTTATTCCGAATACTCCTCGCATTGAGGCACAGAGCCTTCAGGTTTGTCTTTTTAACACACTTTGACCCATTAGAATTTTGCTGAAAAGTGGCCCTTTTTGTTTTTTGTCCTTGGGTTTCTTTGCCCTCCCTTTTTACTTTTCTCCTTTCTATCTTTTGCTTCTGTCTCCATTTTGTTTCCCTCTGTCTCCCTGCATAGGTTCCCATCCCCCTGCCATATTAGTTTAACTCCTCCCAAACAGCACGAGCAAACGCTCCCCCTAGGACATTGGTCCCGGTCCTGCCCAGGTGCAGACCATCCGGTTTGTACTGGTCCCACCTCCTGCAGAACCGGTTCCAATGCCTCAGGAATTTGAATCCCTCCCTGCTGCACCACTGCTCAAGCCACGTATTCATCTGAGCTATCCTGTGATTCCTACTCTGACTAGCACGTGGCACTGGTAGCAATCCTGAGATGACTACTTTTGAGGTCCTACTTTTTAATTTAACTCCTAGCTCCCTAAATTCATCTCGTAGGACCGCATCCCGTTTTTTACCTATATCATTGGTACCTATATGTACCACGACAACTGGCTGTTCACCCTCCCTTTTTAGAATGTCCTTCACCCGCTTCGAGACATCCTTGACCCTTGCACCAGGGAGGCAACATACCATCCTGGAGTCCCGGTTGCGGCCGCAGAAACGTTTATTTATTCCCCTTACAATTGAATCCCCTATCACTATCGCTCTCCCACTCTTTTTCCTGCCCTCCTGTGCAGCAGAGCCACCCATGGTACCATGGACTTGGCTGCTGCTGCCTTCCCCTGATGAGTCACCCCTCCCAACAGTACCCAAAGCGGTGTATCTGTTTTGCAGGGGGATGACTGCAGGGGACCCCTGCACTACCTTCCTTGCACTGCTCTTCCTGTTGGTCTTCTATTCCCTATCTGGCTGTGTACTCTTTTCCTGCGGTAAGACCAACTCACTGAATGTGCTATTCACGTCATTCTCAGCATCGTGGATGCTCCAGAGTTCATCCACCCTCAGCTGCAATGCGGTCTGTTAGAATCTGCAGGCAGATACACTTCCCGCACACGTAGTCATCAGGGACACCGGCAGCGTCCCTGACTTCCCACATAGTACAGGAGGAGCATAACACGTGTCCGAGCTGTCCTGTCATGACTTAACCCTTAGACACACTTAAATTGGCAACAACAATGTTAAAGGTTACTTACTGATATAGAAAAGAAAAAGAAAAAGCTACTTACCAATCACCAGCCAATCACGGCAACTTTCGATTTCTTTCTACTTCTTTTTTGCCTCCCTGCTGCAGCTGCACCGATAGGCTCGTCCTCGACATTGAGCCTTTATAGGACGCGCCCGGACTTCCCGCTGCTCGAACTGCCACTCCTCCTCGACGTTGGGCCTTGAAAGGCTGCGCCGGACTCCCCGCTGCTCGAGGAGGGAATGTCGCAGATAGTTAAGACACTGTTAGAGCACATGAGGGAGGGAATGTTGGAGTTAGCTGCTACAATAAGGGAACACGCCCAGTCCCCGCGGGCATTGACAGAATCAACTGCCACTCCCACTCCAATCCCCAGCCCAGCCTCTGAAGAGGCGCAAGCCGGGCCTTCCACATTACTGCCTGCCCCTCCCATCAAGAATTGCGTATTACCCAAGATGCTCGAAAGAATAAGCTTGGTACCAACCCAAGAAACGCTGTGCCACCGCCTGCGGGCAGGGGTGAGGTCACCCGGCAGAGTGCAGTGGGCGGTCTTAGAATAAGGTGGAGGAGAGATGGTTAAAGCCTTTCTTTGCTGTTGTTGTTGTTATTATTGTTGTTACTGTTGTAACTGTTCTCAAATTAAAAGTTTTTTGTAAATTTACAAGTTTAAAAGTTTGTAAGTGATTTAAAAGTTTTTGGGTGATCTTAAAGTTTGTAAGTGATCTTAACTGAAAACTTTAAAGTTTGATACAAGAATATTTTTATTAAAGTTAAGTACAAACAGTTGTTAAACTTTTGAATAAAATATTTTTAAATTATAACTGAATCATTTCCATCATTTGTTTCATTGTTAACACAACTTTTTGAACTAAAGAAGAATCATTTTCATTATTTGTTCCATTAACACAACACAACATTATGGAACAGGTCCAAACAGTAAACATGGTCCATTTGGAATAGTTGCCGCTGAGCCTTCAGGCAGCAAAGTGTTCGCAGATGAGCTGCTGGCACAAGGCTCGAGTAATCGTTAAAGGGGCAGGACAGGCCGCTCTCCTCCAGCGTCGTGTTCCAGGTTCAGGTAGCTGCATGGCTTCCTCCTCCTCTTCCTCATCTGCATGTTCCTTCTTATCATCAGCCACTCTCACCTCAGGTGGGTCTTCTACTATCAGCTGCTGCTGCCTCATGATGGCTAAGTTATGCAGCTTGCAGCACACAACAATGAACTGACCGACAATCATCAGGGAGTATTGCAAGTAGCCTCCGGAATGGTCCAGGCATCGGAAACGCTACTTCAAGATGCCAATGGTCATCTCTATTATGCTGCGCGTCGCCATGTGCGACATGTTATATCCCCGGTCAGTTTCCGTCCCAGTTACGCGTGAGGGCATTATGAGCCAGGTGGCGAGGCCGTACCCTTTGTCTACCAACAGCCAACTCTGCCCTTCTGGCTGCTGCTGAAACATGGCAGATATAGCGCTCTCGCGTAGGATGAACGCATCATGGGTGCTCCCAGGATATCTCGCATCAACTGACATGATGCGATACATGTCGTCACAGATGAGTTGCACATTCCACAGAGTAGAAGCCTTTTCTGTTCCTGTATATCTCGGAATCCTCCAAAGGTGCTCGCAAGACGATGTGGGTACAATTAATGCAGCCCTGTACCTTTGGGAATCCAGCAATCCTGGATAAGCCCACAGCCCTTTCATGTATTGCGGTCATGAGGAATTTTATGTTGTCATTCCTCCAGGCATAAGAACATAAGAACATAAGAAATAGGAACAGGAGTAGGCAATATGGCCCCGCGAGCCTGCTCCACCATTCAATAAGATCGTGGCTGATCTGATCATGGACTCAGCTCCACTTCACTGCCCGCTCCCCATAACCCCTTATCCCCTTATAATTTAAGAAACTGTCTCATTCTGTCTTAAATTTATTCCATGTACCAGCTTCCACAGCTCTCTGAGACAACAAATTCCACAGATTTACAACCCTCTGAGCAGCCCCTTATTCTAAGATCATGGCCTCTAGTTCTTGTCTCGCCCATCAGTGGAAACATCCTCTCTGCATCCACCTTGTCAAGCCCCCTCATAATCTTGTACGTTTCGATAAGATCACCTCTCATTCTTCTGAATTCCAATGAGTAGAAGGCCAACCTAGTCAACCTTTCCTCATAAGTCAACCCCCTCATCTCCGGAATCAATCTAGAGAACCTTCTCTGAACTGCCTCCAAAGCAAGTATATCCTTTTGTAAATACGGAAACCAAAACTGCATGCCGTATTTGTTTTGTATGCAATAACTGTTAGACTGAGTACTGTTTAACTCCAAGAGGTATGACCTTGGCTCTGCTTTATTAAGGCCCAAAGTGACTAATATACAAAATGGCTGGTCTTTTATACTTGGGCTGCACACACGTGCGTGCAGCCCAATGGCCTCCAAAAAGTGACGCCATCTAGTTACTAGTGATTCCAAAAGTACATACATGACAATACCACCCTCTGAGATATTAACACAGTCTTTTACAAATTGAGACGGTCCGGTGTTTTACGCTCCCGTGTTGACCGTCTCAGTTCAACTCCAGTCTTAGGTGAGTGTTCAGAGTCTGTTGTGACTGGTGGCTGGGTGGCTGACCTGGTGGGAGTGGCAATGGTCATGTCAGGGATTGAAAATCCAATTTCATTGAACATGTCAGTGATTGAAAGTCCCGATTCACTAATGACCACTGAGTCCTCTGATGACTGGGGGTAGGTTGGTTGGTCATCGATTGTCTCTTTCTCCGACTGTTCCGGTTTGTCTGTGTGCTGCAGCTTTGTCTGATCCATATGTTACCTGCATGTTTGCCCATCTTTGAGCTTGACAATAAATACTCCTTGGCCATAACAGTATCAGTGATCCACTTGGGACCCTGACCATAATTCAGAACATATACAGGATCATTTACAGAAATATCGCGTGACGCAGCTCCGCGATCGTAATACCCTTGCTGTCTTTGTTTTCTATATTCAACATGGTTATTCAAGTCAGGGTGTACAAGGGATAGCTTGGTCTTAAGACCTCTCTTCATCATTAGTTCAGCAGGCGAGACCCCCGTTAGAGTGTGTGGTCTTATCCTGTAACTCAACAGTATGCATGACAGGTGGGTCTGCAATGACCCTTGGGTTACTCGCTTCATACTCTGCTTTATGATTTGGACAGCACGTTCTGCTTGTCCATTGGATGCAGGTTTGAATGGTGCTGACCTTACATGTTTGATACCATTAAGTTTCATGAACTCTTGAAACTCTTGACTGGTGAAGCACGATCCGTTGTCGATAACAACGATGTCAGGCAGACCATGTGTCGCGGACATGACACTGAGATTCTCAATGGTAGCTGTGGATGTGCTGGATGACATGATTATACACTCTATCGACTTGGAATATGCATCCGCCACAACTAAAAACATCTTCCCGAGGAAGGGACCTGCAACGTCTATGTTTGGACCATGGTTTGGATGGCAACGTCCACAGACTCAGTGGCGATTCCGCTGGTGCTTTGCTGAGCTGCATGCAAGTTTTACACTGGTGCACACATGATTCCAGCTCTGAGTCAATTCCCGGCCACCATACATGAGACCTGGCGATGGCTTTCATCATTTCAATGCTGGGATGTGTGCTATGTAGCTCACGTACAAATTTCTCTCTCCCTGTCTTGGGCATAACAACAGGATTGCCCCACAGTATACAATCCGACTGAATAGACAGTTCGTCTTTGCAACGAATGTAAGGTTTGGTCTCCTCGCACATTTGCTTGGGTATGGCAGACCAATCACCTTTGAGGATGAAACTCTTCACCACCGATAAAATCGGGTCCTGGCTGGCCCAGGTCTTAACTTGTTGAGCCGTAACAGGGGTTCCTTCACTCTCAAAAGCATCCATAACTAACAATTGATCCGCCGGTTGTGGCATTTCCAACTCCGGTGTGGGTAGCCGGCTCAAAGCATCGGCACAATTCTCGGTGCCTGGTCTATGGCGAATGACATAATCATAAGCGGATAATGTCAGCTCCCATCTCTGGATGCGGGATGAAATATTGGTATTGATATCTTTTTTTCAGAGAACAGTGAAATGAGCGGCTTGTGATCTATCTCCAGTTCAAACCGAAGACCAAACAGGTACTGCTGCATCTTTTTAACCCCATACACACAGGCTAGTGCTTCTTTCTCTATCATGCTGTAGGCTCTTTCCGCTTTAGACAAACTTTTAGAAGCATGCGCGACTGGTTGAAGTTTACCCGACACATTAGCTTGTTGGAGTACGCTACCAATTCCATATGACGAAGCATCACAGGCCAATATTAAACATTTACATGGGTCATAATGTACCAGCAGCTTGTTAGAGCAAAGCAGGTTAGTGGCTTTCTCAAAAGCTCTGTCTTGAAACGCACCACACACCCAATTGTCGCCTTTTCTTAGCAGCATGTGCGGTGCGGTGCTCAATTTAAGTAGGAAGTTACCAAAGTAGTTGAGTAGACCCAGGAATGAACACAGCTCCTTCACATTCTGCGGCTTGGGTACATTCTTGATGGCCTTGGTTTTCGCGTCCGTGGGCCTGAGGCCATCAGCAGCAATTTTCCTCCCCAGGAATTTCAATCTCTGGTGCCATCAAGACGCATTTCGAGCATTTCAGTCTGAGTCCCAATTTGTCCAGACGATGTAGAACCTCTTCCAGGTTGTTCAGATGTTCCTCGGAGTCATGACCTGTGATCAGGATGTCATCTTGGAACACGACGGTTCGCAGAACGGACTTCAGTAGACTCTCCATGTTCCTCTGAAATATTGCTGCAGCCGAGCGAATTCCAAAAGGGCACCTGTGATAAATAAACAGTCCCTTATGTGTGTTAATGCACGTAAGTCTCTTCAACGTCTTGACCAGCTCCTGTATCATGTAGGCCGATGTCAAGTCCCCCTGGCTAGCGTTGCAAAATAGTCATCAGCCTTCGGTAATGGGTTCTGATCCTATTTCGAAACCCTGCTGATTGTAGCCTTGTAGTCTCCACAGATTCTGACTCTGCCATCACTTTTCAGCACAGGAACAATGGGGCTGGCATATTCATTAAATTCAACCGGTGATATGATCCCTTCACATTGGAGTCTGTCCACTTCGATTTCGACCTTCTCCTTCATCATATATGGAATTGCCCGAGCTTTATGATGGACGGGTCTTGCATCCGAGTCCACGTGGATCTGTCTCTTGGCTCCCGTGAAGTTGTCGGAGCCTGGTTCGAGCAGCGAGGGGAACTTGCTCAGTACTTGGGCACATGTATCTTTCTCCGATGACAACACCTTGATGTCGTTCCAATCGCATCTGATTTTTTCAAGCAAGTTCCTGCGACAATCCAAAGCAGTAACTCGTGAACCGCACCGTCATATGACACTTTAATTGTGGCACTGCCAATCATCGTTATGAGTTCTTTGGTGTACGTGCGCAACTTGGCATTGACTGGACTCAGTCTTGGCCTCCCAGCCTTAGAATCCCACAGCTTGTCGAATGCCCTCTGGTGCATTATCGATTGACTCACCCCCGTGTCCAGTTCCATCGATACCGGCACCCCATTAAATTTCATATTGATCATTAACGGTTTGCTCTTAGTTAGAAACAAGTACAATCCATACACTTCCTCCTTTAGTATCTCGGATTATATATCCGGATCCGCGCTAGTCTGACCATCATTCTCCACGTGGAGTTGCACTGGAGATGGCCCACTCTCAGACAGCTTTTGCAACTATATTGCTTAAATCAGCACTACTGGTGCCGGTAATTTCCCCCACAACGCCAACACAGAGAAATTGGATGCATTCCCGCTGGCGGACTTTGGGCAGCCACAGGTTTCGCGTACGCAGCCGGGTAGGCCCTGCCATGTGCTGCTCTGCTGAACGCCGAATCAATCATATTTACAGTACTTGCCGAGTTTTGATTTTTCACTGATATCTGCTTTAGACTTCTATCCATCGTCATGCATGACTGAGCTATCGTGATGGCCCTGTTCAAGTCTAACATCTCCACCGCCAGTAGTTTACGCAGGATCACCTCGTGTCCTCAGGTCGGCAACGAATTCCGCCGCATTCTGGCCCTCTGAGCAAACGTGCGTATAAAATCTGTATCTCGAGATGATGATGCCTTCGTCTGGCTTAAGGTGGTCCTGTACTAGTGTACACAATTCTTCATACGTCTCCTCTGTTGGACTCACAGGCAGGAGTAGATTCTTTATCAGACCATAAATTTTTGGACCGCAAACTGTGAGGAACACCGCCCAGCGCCGATCTGCATTGCCGAGCTCCTCTATTTTGTTGGCCATGAAGAACTGGCGATTTGTGGAAGGAGAAGATTGGTCAGACTTTGTAAGATTGGTCAGACTTTGTAAGTCTGACCAATCTTCTCCTTCCACAAATCGCTCCAACAATCCAATTGTGCTCATTTTTGCATGCCTCGTCGCCAAATGTTGTGTATGCAAAGCTGTTAGACTGAGTACTGTTTAACTCCAAGAGGTATGACCGTGGCTCTGCTTTATTAAGGCCCAAATTGACTAATATACAAAATGGCGGGCCTTTTATACTTGAACTGCACACACGTGCGTGCAGCCCAATGGCCTCCAACAGTGACGCCATCTAGTGGCTAGTGATCCCAAAAGTATATACATGACAGTATTCCAGGTGTGGCCTTACCAATACCCTGTATAGCTGTAACAAGACTTCCCTGCTTTTATACTCCATCCTCTTTGCAATAAAGGCCAAGATTCCATTGGCCTTCCTGATCATTTGCTGTACCTGCACACTATCCCTTTGTATTTCATGCACAAGTACCCCAGGTCCCGCTGTACTGCAGCATTTTCTAATCTTTCTCCATTTAAATAATAGCTTGTTCTTTGATTTTTTTTCTGCCAAAAAGTGCAGCAGTCACCTGCCGAATGCAGATATGTGTTGCATGTTGAGAAATGGCATACACATCCTCAGTTGTGGCCTGGAATGATCCAGATGCATAAAATGAAAGTGCCGCTGTAACCTTTTCTTCAACTGACAAAGCAATCTGCCTGACGTTTCTAGGTTGCAGGTCTTCTTTTATTAATTCACAGATCTCAGTTACAACTTCTTTGAGGAAATGCAGCCTTCTCACACAGTCTGCATCACTCAGGTGCATGTCTGGACTGTAAGGTTTACACATTTTCACAAAAGGCACAGGAAGAGGCCACAGCTAAAAATGGTTTAAAGGAACTTTTTGGACTGCTTGGGCGGGAAAAGAGGGCGCCAGCCTGGGGCAGGTGGTGACTCATCACCGATTAATGCAATTTCTGTGGTCAGGAGCTAGACCTGATTAAACATCAAGACAAAGGATTTGATACAATCAAGCAGAGGAGTCCCTAAATTGATTGGCCAGAGGGAAAAACAGTTCCCTATGGAGACTACAAGTCTGCAAAAAACCAGGACAACAAAGGGTCTCACAAGGCATGCATTTTTGGATAACGGGACACCAAAGCTAAGGCATTATCTTTTGCCCTATCAACTCTGTGTGCAAATTGTGGCCACCCAAACCCATCACTGTAGCCATTCAAACAGATCACCACAAACATCAAGACTGATCCAGAGACATTAACGGAAAAACAGCCCAGCAGGAGATGCATTCATAGAATGGATATATAGGTATGAGCTGAGAGCAGCTCAACGGAACAAGAGGAAGATCAGAATGTAACAGGAGAAGCAGAAGGACAAGCAGGACGAGAAGGAGGGAACATCGGGAAGGAACAGCTGGTCAAGGAACAAACAACCACGCACCTACAATCGACAACAGCAGCAACTGCCTGGATGGGTATGTCTTCAGTCAATTCTATCAGAAGTCTTGTTCTTTAATTTTTAGCTGGTTTTTGTGCAATAAAACTAACAGTTGCGTTAAGCCTAAACTTTGCATTACGTGGAATCCTTTCCTGTAATTCCCGAGGTCTATGAATCAAAGTAGAGTGGAAAACGAACACCCTACAGAACGCCTGTCTCGATATACCCGACATGGGTAAGGCCTCCTGCCCATCATCCTACGTGCTCTCAGGTTCCTCATGCAATGATATCTTATCAATCGTCTCCCCCGCAGCACCATCATGCAGAAGGCTTGCACGAGGTAAAGCATTGTCAATATTGCCCCCATAATTAAATTGTACCTTTGCAAGAAGCTCAAAACAGCAGGACAAAGGACTCAAACCTTCTGTCCACTCTCTCTCTCCCCAAGGTCAATGCCCTCGTATGGTCTACACCCTGGTCTGCGCATGCACAATAGGCTTGCTTAGAATGGGAAGCTAGGCATTCAATGAAGACATTTGGGGCAACGAAGTCCAATGCAATTCTTTAATTTTTGCTATTTTTCAAAGTGCCACCCCACCACCAACCGAATACCTCCTCACCGGGCTCAAGGGTCGGCCGGCAGAATTGCTCCCTCGCCCAGACAGTCTTCTTTTGTAGCCGAGCCCTGAGCCCCTGTGTCCAGACAAGTGAGCGATTCTGCCGGCCAACGCTCCGACCCTCGAACCCGGTGAGGAGACGTTCGGTGGTGGCATGGTACAGTGTACTTTGAAAAAAATCAAAAAGTTAAAGAATTGCATTAGACTTCCATTTTCTCCCTTTTGACTTTGAAAAAATTAAGCTTCATGATGCATAGTCTTTGTCTTCTTAATTCCCTCCAAAACTTTGCATAAAAACAATGGCGTCTTTCTACGCCGATTTTTTAATGTGCGTTGGTTTTTCTTAAGTGCCCGGAAGGCTTTTTGGGAGTGGTCACATGCGTCGTCCCAGGAAAAATGTAAGTTGGCCAAACTTGCTTAAATCTGAAAAACTGGCGCAGACATCAGGTTACACCCCCATGACGCAAAATATTACTAACCTAAAAAAATCATAACTAACTGAGTTATGCTGGCGCAGAAACTTGGGGAAAACTTGGATATTTTAATTTAAGCCAAAAAAAGCGGCACGCGCCAAAAAAACAGCGCAGATAACTGGGGAAAATTGAGCCCTACATCACCTCCTGATGACAAATTGCGGGGTTTGCCCTTGCAGTGTTGCCAACTCTGAGTGGAGGTGGTTTCATCACATGATCACCCGCCGCCATGTTCCCGCCGTTGGTTGCCCAACATGTCCATCCTCGCAGCACGCGCCTTCCCACGCCAACTAGAAAGTGAGCAGACCCTTTGTTACTCGATTGGATGATTCTTCTCTGTCAGTCAAAAAGCCTTTTTTCCCCATCTCCAATGTTTTTATAACTAATACATGAAAGTATTCAAAAACAACATACAATTTGTTTAATGACCCTATGATTTCATTCCTGTGTTACTCATAACAGTATCTTTAAGATTAAACTTTAACTGCTGGGGTCTCCAGGACAGTCCAGGAGGGTTGGCAGCCCTCAGCAGGATAATCATCAGTCAAATCTGCACTCCCTGTGGCAGTCAAGGTTTTGGCTGTACTCAATTGTTATGCCTTGATACTTTCTAGGCCGCGACAGGGGATAATACTTAGATTAGCCATTATTTGTTCCACAGAATTATACAACAAGTAACTGTTGTGCTGTTTGGCAGAACCCAGCAGTGTATCAACTCTGAGTTGAGGCAGTGTCTGTAATTCTAATAGCAAAAAGGCTTCTGCCAATTGGGGTTCAGGGAATGATTCATTTTACCCACATGGACAATCGGGCACTGTCTAGCAATGCCACAGCCAATGTTCTCTTCAGTCTGCCCAGCCGTGTGGCCACGCAGTGCCCTGCAGCTCCCATGTAGCCAACTTTTAAGTCAGAATAAAACACACAAGCACAGTATTTCAAATGGGCCACGCAGTCTCTTAAAGGGGCCACGCACCCAAAACAAATTAAAGGGAACATTGGCTGCAATATACATGCATCAAAAGGGCTTTTATTCCCTTAAAGTGCAGGTGGTTTGTGACCATAGATTTAGGATTATGCATATTAATGCCTAATGCATCATGTGCCAATCCTATCGTGTTGAGCCAACGGGAGGGAAGGCTCAATAATTAGCTGCTGGATGATATGCATTACAACTGTCGTTCATTCGACCTCCACACAACGTACACACAAAGGGGTGGGAGTCGATTTTGGCTTCGGAAGTGTTTTGACATCCAGTGGACGGGCATCCGGCCATCCCCTCCCCCGCGCCCCCCACCCACCTGATGGAATGCATAAGAGGCTTTACACGCTATTTGCTGGAGTGCACAGCTAACAACCTGACATACGTCATGTCCGTTGCTCTTGCCCGGGATAACCCCAGAGACGAAAAAGTTCAGAGCTGTTGTGACTTTAACAGCCACAGGAAATGCATGTCCACCTCTGATTGTAGGCTCCAGGTTGGCTGCAGCAGATGACACAGAGCAGCGACAGCCTCGTGACTGAAGCACAGCCTCCTTAAGCATTGTTCCCCGTCAAGTTGAGGTAAGGCACGCGGGCTCTGCAAACCCTGTTTACAGGATACTGGCATACTGGCACATTCATCATTCTCCCACCACCCTCCCACCCACCGCCGCCCCCCCAGCGGTCTTCCTCCACCCCCCCCCCCACCCCTCCCGCGGTCTTCCTACAACCTCCCGTGTAGCTTTTTGGTCTCTGTGATACTAAAGCCACTCATAGAGCAACTAGATTGGTCTTGTTAGCACTGCTCCCATTCTCAGCATGAGCCATAGGTTGTATGTGCTCCACAATTGTTCAAACATGCCAACAAAACTTTGTGACTAAGTACTGCCCTTTGAAACAGGCTAGGCTTGTTACCAACCAGATCCAATGATTCCAGCAAGTTTCAGGTCTTTCTAAATAAGTGTTCCAAATGGCCTGTCTGATTCCTGAACTGCCCACTTTACTCGGTGATTACTGTCCTCAATGGTAGTCTCTAGTCTCGCTATTCACCTTAAAAATTGCAGTGGGGTCCTATTTGGAAAATAGGAGGGAAAATGGCATTGACCCCTTGCAAGCAACTGCATCAGGAGCAGATGTATAAAAAGTGATGCTGTGATGTGTGTTGCACTCATCATAGACAGTCTCTTGAAATCGAGGAAGACTTGCTTCCACTCTAAAAGTGAGTTCTCAGGTGGCTGTACAGTCCAATGCGGGAATTACAATCTCTGTAACAAGTGAGCAGACAGTGGTTGATGAAAAGGGTGGGTGGGGAGTCTGGTTTGCTGCACGCTTCTTCCGCTGTCTACGTTTCGTTTCTGCATGCTCTCGGCGACGAGACTTGAGGTGCTCAGCTCCCTCCCGGATGCTCCTCCTCCAATTAGTGTGGTCTTGGGCCAGGGACTCCCAGGTGTCGGTGGGGATGTTGCACTTAATCAAGGAGGCTTTGAGGGTGTCCTTGAAATATTTCCTCTGCCCAATTGGGGCTCGCCTGCCATGTAGGAGTTCCGAGTAGAGTGCTTGCTTAGGGAGTCTCATGTCGGGCATGCAGACGATGTGGCCCGCCCAACGGAGTTGGTCGAGTGTAGTCAGTGTTTGATGCTGGGGATGTTGGCCTGAGCGAGAACACTGATGTTGGTGCATCTATCCTCACAGTGGATTTGCAGGATCCTGTGGAGGTAGCACTGGTGGTACTTCTCCATCGTTTTGAGATGTCTGCTGTATATAGTCCACGTCTCTGAGCCATATAGGAAGGCGGATATCACTACTGCCTTGTAGACCATAAGCTTGGTGCTAGAATTAAGGTCCTGGTCTTCAAATACTCTCTTCCTCAGGCAACCGAAGGCTGTGCTGGCACACTGGAGGCGGTGTTGGGACTCATCATCGATGTCTGCCCTTGCTGATAGTAGACTCCCGAGGTATGGAAAATGGTCCACGTTTTCCAAGGCCGCGCTGTGGATTTTGATGACCGGAGGGCAGCACTATATTGCCATTGACAGAGGTACTACCCTACAGTTCTCCAATAATTAACGAGCAGAAGTACAAGAGGAGGATGAGGATGGGCAACATGATCTGCCCCCTCAAGAAAGAAAGTATTTGCATTTCTATAGCACCTCACATGTGCTCGGGATGTCCCAAAGTACTTCGGAGCCAATTAATTACTTTCGAAGTGTATCATTGTTGCTATGTCAGCAAATACAGCATTCGATTTTTCACGTAGCAAGATCCAGCAAATAGCAAAGAGAGATGAATAACCAGTTAGTCTGTTTCGGTGGGGGGGTATTGTTAGATGGATAAATGTTGGCCAGTACATCGGAAGAGCTCCTCGACTGATCTTTCACTCGTGCCGTGGGATCTTTCACATCTACCTGAACAGGAAGACAGACAGATATCTTACCTGAAAGACCACACCTCCAGAAATGCAGCACTCCCTCATTATTTTGCTGACATGTCAAACATGGATTTTGAGCTCAATCCCTGGATTAGAACTGAAACACACAACCCTTTGACTCAGAGGCTACCACTGAGACAAGCTGCCACAGCCAGCAGAAACACTGCCATAGGTGATTGACTACTTCCTCTGAACTTTTACACTGGTGACATTTGCCTTTTGCTGGTTACAGTGATATCCATCCTATTCACTGATCCTCTGGAGTCCTATATTTTAACAGTACCTCATCAACACAGGCATATGTTGAATCCCTTGGTGTTTACAGGAAGCATAATGTCGTCATTAGCAGTAATATTTAGATAACACTAAGGGTCATATGGTGCAGGTCCCTGTGTGGGTCATTAAGTGTCTGCTTTTAACAGAGTGTATGTGTGACGATTTATGTGCAACATATTGGAAATGGCCACCTCTGAGTGAATGGGTCAGATTATTTTATAACATATGTACACGTTACTCGTTCTTAAACATGTGGGTCCTGATCTACACTTAACTTCCTTTTTCTACATTACAAAGGATTTCTAAATAAAAGATTTAACTATTTTTTTCTATACTTCAGACGCAGGATGTGTATTTCTAGCAATTCTATTTTTACTTCAGATTTCGAGCATATTTCCTTTTTTATTATCTGGACTAGGCATAAACAATCAATCATTCAATTGTACACCCACATATGTGTGTGTGTGTGTGTGCATGTGTGAGTGAGTGTGTGTGTGCATGTGTGAGTGAGTGTGAGTATATGTGACAGTGTGTGAGTGAGTGAGTGTGTGAGTGTGTGTGTGTGTGTGTGTGTGACAGTGTGAGTGAGTGTGTGTGAGTGTGTGTGTGTGTAACAGTGTGTGAGTGAGTGAGTGTGTGAGTGTGTGTGTGTGTGTGTGTGACAGTGTGTGTGTGAGTGTGTGTGTGAGTGTGTATGACAGTGTGTGAGTGTGTGTGACAGTGTGTGAGTGTATGTGTGTGTGACAGTGTGTGTGACAGTGTGTGAGTGTGACAGTGTGTGTGTGTGAGTGTGTGAGTGTGTGTGACAGTGTGTGTGTGAGTGTGTGTGAGTAAGTGTGTGTGTGCGCACATGTCTGAGTGTATGTGAGTGTGTGTGCGCAAGTGAGCATGAGTGAATGTGAGTGTGAGTGTGAGTGTGAATTCTAATGTGTGCGCATGAGTTTATGTGTGGTGATGCTTCTTATCAGGACTTTGCTCCAAAAGTTGGATTTTTCTGAATATATTTATTGGAACCGATCTCTTAAAATGAACATGGGGCCCGACTTTAACTACCCCCTCAGGACGGAAACCGGGCCGGGCCAGTTAAAGTAGCACAAGTCACATAGCCCCTCTCAAAACACTACCTTTCCACGGTGTCTTAATATTAACCTGCTCGTTTGAACAGGCGATCAGGACACCTGCAGGAAGGAAGTGGGGTCCTACTTTCAATATGCATATCAGGCCCGACGATGATATCAGGACCCAATCCGTGATTTCAACCAGGGGCCGAAGCTGGCGTTGGCCGTTTTGGGGGGGGGGGGGGGGAGATGGTGTTAGAGGGCCAGACTCCTCTCCCCCAATCAAGAACAGACTCCCCTCTCTCCCCCAATCACAGCCAGACACTCCTCTCCCCAATCACGGCCAGACCCACCTCTCTCTCCCCAATCACAGTCAGAACCCGCTCTCCCCCAATCACAGTCAGACCCCTCTCTCCCCAATCACAGTCAGACCCCTCTCCCCCAATCACAGTCAGACCCCTCTCTCCCCAATCACAGTCAGACCCCTCTCTCCCCAATCACAGTCAGACCCCTCTCTCCCCAATCACAGTCAGACCCCTCTCTCCCCAATCACAGTCAGAACCCGCTCTCCCCCAATCACAGTCAGACCCCTCTCTCCCCAATCACAGTCAGACCCCTCTCTCCCCAATCACAGTCAGACCCCTCTCTCCCCAATCACAGTCAGACCCCTCTCTCCCCAATCACAGTCAGACCCCTCTCTCCCCAATCACAGTCAGACCCCTCTCTCCCCAATCACAGTCAGACCCCTCTCTCCCCAATCACAGTCAGACCCCTCTCTCCCCAATCACAGTCAGACCCCTCTCCCCCAATCACAGTCAGACCCGTCTCTCCCCAATCACAGTCAGACCCCTCTCTCCCCAATCACAGTCAGACCCCTCTCCCCCAATCACAGTCAGACCCCTCTCTCCCCAATCACAGTCAGACCCCTCTCTCCCCAATCACAGTCAGACCCCTCTCCCCCAATCACAGTCAGACCCCTCTCTCCCCAATCACAGTCAGACCCCTCTCCCCCAATCACAGTCAGACCCGTCTCTCCCCAATCACAGTCAGACCTCTCTCTCCCCAATCACAGTCAGACCCCTCTCCCCCAATCACAGTCAGAACCCTCTCCCCCAATCACAGCCAGACCCCTCTCCACCAATCACAGTCAGACCTCTCTCCCCCAATCACAATCAGACCCCCCTCTCTCGCCGAACATAGTCAGACCCTCCCTCTCTCCCCAATCACAGTCAGACCTCTCTCTCCCCAATCACAGTCAGACCCCTCTCCCCCAATCACAGTCAGAACCCTCTCCCCCAATCACAGCCAGACCCCTCTCCACCAATCACAGTCAGACCTCTCTCCCCCAATCACAATCAGACCCCCCTCTCTCGCCGAACATAGTCAGACCCTCCCTCTCTCCCCAATCACAGTCAGACCTCTCTCTCCCCAATCACAGTCAGACCCCTCTCCCCCAATCACAGTCAGAACCCTCTCCCCCAATCACAGCCAGACCCCTCTCCACCAATCACAGTCAGACCTCTCTCCCCCAATCACAGTCAGACCCCCCTCTCTCGCTGAACATAGTCAGACCCTCCCTCTCTCCCCAATCACAGTCAGACCCCTCTCCCCCCAATCAAAGTCAGATCCCCCTCTCCCCAGTCACAGTCAGATCCCCCCTCCCCCAATAAAGTCAGACCCCTCTTCCCCAATCACACAGACCCCTCTCCCCCAATCACAGTCAGACCCCCCTTCTCCCCAATCACAGTCCCCACTAACTGCTGCGAACCGTTGCCATGCGGCTTTCTACCACAATCTTCTGCCTCCGCCCGCTGGCCGAGTAGTGAATCTGGCTGGGTGTCAGGCGGGATTCTGCATGCTTTTATTAAAATGAGGCCCTGTCATCAAGATTGTAGTGTATGGAGTCAGACTGAACACTGTGAGGTCAAAGTAAAGTGTGACCGTCATCTTTTTTATTGCAGGTCTCCAGAGTGCCTCTTCAACCTGTGAAGCCTCCTTAAATACCTGTGCTCCAAAGAGATTATGAGATCCCTTGAGACTCCTCTGGTGGCTGTACAGAGTAAATACAAGTATACATAG
This sequence comes from Pristiophorus japonicus, assembly GCF_044704955.1. Lineage (NCBI taxonomy): Eukaryota > Metazoa > Chordata > Chondrichthyes > Pristiophoridae > Pristiophorus > Pristiophorus japonicus. The sequence continues at coordinate 337,617,501 of NC_091978.1, read as the reverse complement.
AGAACAACACTCCCCCACTTCCCAAAGTCAATAGCACAAATTTACAATGTGGGTCAATCTGGGGCCCTTTTTGCCCTGGTTGATTGTTTCAGTGAGAAAGCTGGTGTTGTTGAATCATTTGTTGGGCCCTGCTGGGCTTCCTGGTATGTTGGGCACTGCTGGGCTGCTGTGGATGTTGGGTTCTGCTTTGTGGTCAACCGTGGTGCCGGTTGCCACTGGTGTGTATGTTGGGGGATCAATAAAGGTAGGGTCCAAGGTGGGTTGCTCAGGATAGTCCATGAATCTGAGTTTGATTTGGTCCAAGTGTTTCCAGTGAATGAGTCCATTTGAAAGTTTGACCCAAAATACCCTGCTCCCCTCTTTGGCCACAACAGTGCCGGGAAGCCACTTGGGACCTTGTTCATAATTTAATACAAATACAGGATAATTGATTTCAATCTCGCGTGACACACTTGCGCTATCATGGTATGCACTTTGTTGAAGCCGCCTGCTCTCTACCTGTTCATGTAGATCAGGGTGAACTAACGAGAGCCTTGTCTTAAGTGCTCTTTTCATGAGCAGTTCAGCAGATGGGATCCAAGTGAGTGAGTGTGGTCTCCTGCGGTAGCTAAGCAGGACTCGGGATAGGCGAGTCTGCAGTGAGCCTTCTGTTACCCTCTTCAAGCCTTGCTTGATGGTTTGCACTGGTCTCTCTGTCTGACCATTGGACGCTGTGTTAAACGGGGCAGATGTGATATGTTTGATCCCAGTACGAGTCATTAATTCTTTGAACTTAGCACTGGTAAAACATGGCCTGTTGTCACTCACCAGAACATCAGGAAGGCCGTGTGTGACAAACATAACCCGCAGGCTTTCAGTAGCGGACGTGCTAGCGGACATTATCTCACATTCAATCCAGTTGGAGTACGCGTCTACAACCACATGGAACATTTTACCCAAGAACGGGCCTGCATAGTCGACGTGTACCCTAGACAGTTTGGAAGGCCAAGACCATAAATTTAGCAGCGCCTCCCTGGATACATTGCTTCACTGCGAGCATGTATTACATTTGTGAACGCAGGACTCTAAGTCTGCATCGATACCGGGCCACCACACATGGGATCTGGCTATCGCTTTCATCATCACGATGCCTGGGTGGGTACTGTGGAGGTCGTTGATGAAGGTGTCTCTGCCCTTCTTGGGGATCACTACTCGATTGCCCCACTGAAGGCAGTCTGCCTGTATAGACATTTCATCTTTTCGCTGCTGGAATGGTTTTATCGCTTCCTGCATTTCCACTGGGACACTGGACCAGCTCCCGTGAAGCACACAGCTTTTGACTCGAGATAATAAGGGGTTCTGGCTTGTCCAGGTATTGATCTGCTGGGCAGTGACGGGTGATTGCTCACTCTCAAAAGCTTCCGTAACCATGGTTAGATCTGCGGGCTGCGCCATTTCCACCCCCGTGATGGGCAATGGCAGCCTACTGGGAGCATCGGCGCAGTTTTCGATGCCTGACCTGTGGCAGGTGGCGTAGTTGTATGCGGACAACTTGAGCGGCCATCTCTGGATGCGGGCCGATGCATTGGTATTTATCCCTTTACTCTCGGAGAACAGGGATGTAAGTGGATTATGGCCAGTTTCCAATTTGAATTTTAGCCCAAACAGGTGTTGATGCATTTTCTTTACCCCATAGACACACGCTAACGCTTCTTTCTCAATCATGCTGTAGGCTCTCTCAGCCTTAGACAGACACCTGGATGCATAAGCATCCGGTTGCAGTTTCCCGAAATCATTAGCTTGTTGCAATACACACCCGACGCCATATGACGACGCATCACATGCTAGTACCAAATGCTTACATGGATCATACAACACAAGCAATTTGTTTGAGCATAACAATTTTCTCGCTTTTACCAAAGGCATTTTCTTGGCTTTTGCCCCAAATCCATTCGTCCCCTTTTCATAGTAAAACATGCAGTGGTTCTAACAGTGTGCTGAGACCCGGTAAGTAGTTCCCAAAGTAGTTCAAGAGTCGCAGAAACGACCGCAGCTCCGTCACTGTGGCCTCGGTGCGTTCTCGATTGCCTCCATCTTCGCGCTGGTGGGCTGATGCCGTCTGCCGCAATCCTCCTTCCCAGGAACTCCACTTCAGGCGCGAGGAAAACGCACTTCGAGCTTTTTAACCTGAGCCCTATGCCGTTGAGTCGACTACGAACCTCCTCCATGTTCTGCAGATGCTCGACTGTGTTCCGACCTGTGACCAAGATGTCGCCCTGGAAGGCCACGGTGTGCGGGACCGACTTCAGTAAGCTTTCCATGTTTCTCTGGAATATCGCCATCGCCGATCGGATTCCAAACAGGCATCTGTTATAAATAAAAAGACCGTTGTGCATGTTGATGCAGGTGAGGGCCTTCGATGATTCCTCCAGTTCCTGCGTCATGTAGGCTGAAGTCAGATCCAGCTTTGCAAAGAGGTTCGTCGGCCTTTGGTAGTGGGTTTTGGAAACGATTAATACTTTGTAATCGCCACAGATTCTGACGGTGCCGTCTCAGTTGAGGACTGGGATGCTAGGACTGGCCCACTCATTGAACTCGATCGGGGAAATGATGCCCTCTCTTTGCAGCCGGTCGAGCTCGATCGCTACCCTTTTTCCCATCATGTGCGGTACTGCTCTCGCCTTGTGATGGATGGGTCGCACCCCCGAAATTAGGTGGATCTGCACTTTTGCTCCTTAGAATTTTCTGATGCTTGGTTTGAACGGTGAAGGAAATTTGTCTTTTTGCCCATGATGGACTGGCTCGCGCTCGTGTCCAGCTCTATTGACACCGAGAGTCCATTTATTTCAACATTCAGCATTATCGGGAGACAATTCATGATGAATATGTGTACCCCATGTACCTCTGCCTCCTCGATCTGAGGCTCTGGTTCATCGTGATCCTCCATGGATCTGTCCTCCTCTGCAACATGGTGGTTTGCAGGTTTAACAGGCTTTGCAGCTCGCCTGGTGTCCCATTGTTCCACAGCCATTGCAAACGTACTCTTTGAATCGGCATGAATGGAAACGATGATCACCCCCGCAGCGCCAACAAGATGTTAATTGGCTTGCATTCATCACCCTTGATGGTGGACTCAGACATCTGCAGATGTGCAGCTGCAGGTATGTGTGACCTGCCCTGTTACGATTCGAAAACAACATCACTTTGTTCACAGTACTTGTAGCAGCACTTGTGTGCTGAGAGATTTGCTTTGTATTGTCACTGGTGGCAATGAACACCTGGGCTATCGCTATGGCCTTACTCAAGGTTGGGGTCTCTACAGTCAAAAGTTTGTGAAGTATGGTTTCGTGGCCAATGCCAAGTACGAAAAAGTCTCTGAGCATATGCTCCAAATATCCTTAAAATTCGCAATGTCCTGCAAGGCGTCTTAGCTTCACAACATAACTCGCCACTTCCTGGCCTTCAGACCTTTTGTAGGTGTGGAACCGGTACCTCGCCATCAAAACGCTTTCCTTCAGGTTCAAATGCTCTTGGACTAGTGTGCACAAATCGTCGTATGATTTCTCCATGGGTTTCGCTGGAGTGAGCAGACTCTTCATGAGGCCATACGTTGATGCCCCACAGACGGTGAGGAGGATCGATCTACGTTTGGCAGCGCTCTCTTCCCCATCTAGCTCGTTGGCCACGAAGTATTGGACGAGTTGCTCCACAAAAGTTTCCCAATCATCTCCCTCCAAGAATTTTTCCAGGATGCCCACTGTTCTCTGCATCTTTGGGTTCGCTATCTGTATCTCGTCGCCAGTTGTAGTGTATGGAGAAAGAGTCAGACTGAACACTGTAAGCTCAAAGTAAAGTGTGACTGTAGTCTTTTATTGCAGGTCTCCAGAGTGCCTCTCCAACCTGTGAAGCCTCCTTAAATACCTGTGCTCTCAAGGGATTATGGGATCCCTTGGGACACCCAGAGGATTAGCCCTCTGGTGGCTGTACAGACTAAATACAAGCATACATATCTAACAAAGTTCATCATGGCCTCCACGTCCTCGGCCATGCCGGGTTCTTCGTCTGCTACCAGGCTCCCTTGCGATCGGGAGGGGGTGCTGAGTGGTGTCTGGCAGTGGCCCATAAATTTTACATAGAGTCAGTGGGAGCCTTCCTGCTCCTCCTGGCTCCACAATAAGGTAAGTAAAACAACTTAAAATGACCTTTCGGAACATAGCCTCCCGCGAACCCTTAAAGAACCGCTAATTTGGCTGTCTAGCACCTGAGAATATTGACCGCAGAATGCACGGCATATGCTGTGATCAGTCACTTATAAATCATGGAAATGGGGCGTCAAGCAGGCATTAAACACCCATGTACATATGCAACAGGCCTAACATCTTTTTCAGGCGTGGGCTCTGAACGTCTATGCCAGAGCCTTGACCTAAATAGTGGGAGGCGCGCATCGGGCAACGTGCGGACTCACGCTGTCTGCCTCATCGAACGCTTATGCGCCAACTAATTTCTAAGCCATTAGTACTTAAGAACACATTCCACTTTGGAGACCTATCCATGGTGGTACATTAGTGAGTCTGATTAAACAGATGGTAAAGAGCAGAGTCTGTGCTAGTCGGGTGCGACTGCAGCAGCTCAGTTCCATTTAGTTACTACTGCTGATCAATGCAGCGCGCGCGGCCTCGGTCAATTGCTAGCCGGGGTTCCATCCAAAACAGGCAAAATATTTAATGTACATTCCCATTGCAGTGTTGCATATTTTCATTGGCCAGTTTGATTGTCAATCATGTGCGCACAGATGCATCCCGAACCCGAGTGAAGTTTGCCATTACTGACACATTACTCTTTAGACCGTACGCAGTGACTTGTCAGTTGCTCCATTTCACTTGTTTTAAATGTAACAACAGAGACCTGTATACACCGATGAAATGTTTATACAATGCAAGATTCATTACAATGGATTTAAATACTAATGCATTGCATATTTTATCAGGTCATTTGTTGTTTTATTAAATCCTAAATAGAATACAGAAAACGTTAGTTCAACTGTTACACAAAGCGTTTCCGTTTACTGCAATACTTTTCAAGGTGGACTGTTTCGGGAGAGAATTCTTTCATTGTCCTTTCCTGTTGCTGCAGTGATATACATTGGTGCAGCTTCTGATTTGCCGCTACATTTGCTACAGAGTATCCCAATCAGTTCTCCAGCAATCTTTGGCATAAATTCGCCATTGGGGAATCGGAGGTCAGGGCGATCTAAATGATGGCGTTCACCACCAATATCGCCATTGCAGTGAATTCCTGCCCGCTGTCTCATCACATGCATTTAGCAGCACTGTAACAATTTTCTTTCATTCCTAAACCAATGCAAGGGTTCCCCAGACCCTTTCTTTCAGAGACACAATATAATCCATAACCTTTTCTCTGAAGAATGATGCCGTGGGACTAGTTCAGTGAGACTCCAGAGACTTGAGAACGGCATTGAGGCTGACACTGCAGTACAGTACTGAAGGAGTCCTGCACAGTTGGAGGGACCATCCTTCGGATGAGACATTAAACCGAGGTCCCATCTGCCCTCTCAGGTGGACATGAAAGATCCCACGGCACTATTCAAAAAAGAGCAGGGGAGTTCTCCGGTGTCCTGGCCAATATTTATCCCATAAGCAACATCACTAAAACAGATTACCTGGTCATTATCTCATTGCTGTTAGTGGGAGCTTGCTGTGCACAAATTGGCTGTAGCATTTCCTACATTTACAGTGACTACATTTCAAAAGTACTTAATTGGCTGTAAAGCACTCTGAGACATCCTGAGGTTGTGAAAGACACTATATAAATGTTCTTATAGCTAAATGCATCACAGTTAAGTGCTCCCAGACCCTCTCGTGACTGACGATTCTACATGTATTTAATGGTTCATGTCAAAGAAATTAAGTTTAAAAACTAAGTTCGAAAAAAGTCAGAATATTTGGGAGATGAAAGAATAAGTGAAACAAATTGATGAATTAATCGTGGGCACTGCAACTTCAGTGTTACAGTAAGAATCTCTGTCCAAAAGTAAGGTTCCAGCTATGATTCTTTAAATGGGACTATCTTGCTGAATTCACATGATCACTACAAAGAGTCCTGATTGTCAGATTTCTCATTTTCAAACCAGAGATTTCTACACATACTCAGAGCTTGTTTGTGGGTTTGTGTGTGTGTAAGGGAGTGATGAGTTGTGAAAACTGCAGACAATACCAAATTAGGAGGGGCAGAGCAATTGAAGGAGGCAGCTCCAAAATTACAGAATGAGTTGGATAAATTATGAAAGTGAGCAGAACGATAGCAGGTGACAGTAATATGACAGGAAAGAATTTCACTTAGGAGGGACAAAATTACCAAAACAAATGCTCCAAGAATGATGTTGCAATAGCTCAGGAATATGTTGAAAGAATCATGGTAAGTTCAATGTAAACTATTGTGGTTGCTATAAATCTGAAATAAAAACAGAAAATACTGGAAATACTCAGCAGGCCAGACAGCATCTGTGGAGAGAGAAACAGAGTTAATGTTAACAGTCGATGACCTTTTGTCACTTTTGTCATCGACCTGAAACATTGGCCCCGCTAATAACAAATTGTTGCGAAGGGAGCGGGGGAGGGCTGGGGGGAGGTTTAGCGGCTGGGAAACCCAAAAGTATGGAGTTCCCAGAGGTCCGGTAGAATTTAATGGCAAGACCTGAGGTTAAAAAAAAAATGTCTCCAGAGTGAAGGCTGGTTATCTGAAGCTCCTGGTCACAAACAGGGAGCCAGCATTAGCAAGATGATTGAGAAGGGGTTGGTCTTCAGGAAAGGGTCAGATCACAGGGCTGAGGTCAGATCGCAGGGGAGGTGTCAGATCACGGGTGGAAATCCAAATCATGGGGGGGTCAGATCACGGGGGGGGGACAGATCGCGAAGCGTTAGACCGTGGGGCAGTCAGATTACAGAGGGGTCAGATTGTGGGGGGGACAGATCATGGGGGGGTCAGATCACAAGGCGGGTGGTGTCAGATCACAGGATGGGGTCAGATCACAATAGGTCAGATCACGGCGGGGGGTCAGATCACACAAGGGGGTCAGATCACAGGCCGGAGTCAGATCACAGGTTGGGGGTCAGATCACGGGGGGTTAGATCACAGGAGGTCAGATTGTGGGGGTCAGATCATGGGGAGGGGTCAGACCACAGGAGGGGGTCAGATCACAGGTTGAGGGTCAGATCATGGGGGGGTCAGATCACAGGAGGGGGTCAGATCACAGGTTGGGGGTCAGATCACGGGGGGTTAGATCACAAGAGGTCAGATTGTGGGGGTCAGATCATTGGGGGGGTCAGACCACAGGAGGGGGTCAGATCACAGGTTGGGGGTCAGATCATGGGGGGGGGGTCAGATCACAGAGGGGTCAGATCATGGGGGGTCAGATTTTGGGAGAGGGTTCAGATCGTGAGCGGTCAGGTCACATGGAATGTCAGATCATGGGGGGTTTGTCCGTCAGATCACCAGGAGGTCTCGGACAGTTGGAGTGAGGGATATGCGATTTACAGGTTTGCTTCTTGGACTGTGCAGAAACACTCCTGCTCCTCCTGGCCCACATGCAGTGCTATAAAGGCACATATCTGTTCTGTCCAGCCTTTCACGTTTCCCTCCAACTGTCGGGTTTGCCGAGGCCCTGGAAACCCGCTTGCAGGTGTTAAAAATGAAAGCAACATTTAAATGGAGGAACGCAGCCACCTTAAAATATTTTAAGGAGCAAATGGTTTGGTTGTCCGCCTTCTGACCTACCTCCGTTAAATCTGGAAGTGGGTGGGATGTCCATTTTTTTAAATTTTAACCCCTCGCCCACACTAGGAATTAAAATTACCCTGCTTCTCTTTTCACAAATGCTGCCTGACCTGCTGAGCATTTCCAGCATTTTCTGTTGGTAGACTCAATGTTCAACATGTCCAACCAATGCAGAACAACAACCAACGAAGCCAACAAGGCAAACAGAAATCCTGCCCCCAATAAATTTGCAGTACTGTTGGGGCCAGGGAGGAATATCACCCTCCCACCCACCACCCTTTTGTCTGAGTTCATTTCTAGACAGTTGTTTCAATAAACAAATCAAGTCTCCTCTGACCTAAACATGCCCAAATTTGCACCGTACATGAATAGCATGCCCAAGTTTATTAATTAATTACCTAATCATGAGAGATTGAATACAGAAATAAAATAATAAAATATATAAAAAATCTTGGGGCCCAAATTATCTATAGGACTAATTCAGACAATTACACTGGGATTGTGCTTGCTGGGGCTTCTCAGCTCTCAGCCGGCCAGAGTTAGCAGGTTAAGTGGGAAGGCACATCATTAGTATGGTGCAGGCAAGTATAAGTGCCACTTCGGGTGCATCACCAGTGTCTGTCATTCCCATGGCAACAGAAATTGAGTCATTCTGCCAACAAAGTGGGAATTACCCAGGTTCCCTCCCAACACTGGCCACGTTCCCCTCAGCTGGTATCTTTTAATTAAATTGTCACTATGGACAGCACCTGTGGGGTTCACATATTCCCTGTGGTGAAATGCCAAATTCCTTTCCTGCATTGGGAATGGTACCTCCCGGTTTAGGCACTCCTATCCCCCGGCTCTGCTCCCAATTATAACTTGCCTTCTAAGGTTGGGCGGTACTTCTGCGCATTACAAGGCAACCAGGGAATAACTACAAATGGCAGAGACCAGCGGAATCCCAGAGGAGGTTTGGAGTCTTTTGTCTGCACCCACTTCCCTTGAACTTGTTTATATTACGCATCTTTGCCCTGAAGTAAGGAGGAGGAACTGAGGGAAATCCTTATTAGCCGGGAAATTGTGTTGGGGAAATTGATGGGATTGAAGGCCGATAAATCCCCAGGGCCTGATGGACTGCATCCCAGAGTACTTAAGGAGGTGACCTTGGAAATAGTGGATGCATTGACAGTCATTTTCCAACATTCCATTGACTCTGGATCAGTTCCTATAGAGTGGAGGGTAGCCAATGTAACCCCACTTTTTAAAAAAGGAGGGAGAGAGAAAACAGGGAATTATAGACCGGTCAGCCTGACCTCAGTAGTGGGTAAAATGATGGAATCAATTATTAAGGATGTCATAGCAGTGCATTTGGAAAGAGGTGACATGATAGGTCCAAGTCAGCATGGATTTGTGAAAGGGAAATCATGCTTGACAAATCTTCTGGAATTTTTTGAGGATGTTTCCAGTAGAGTGGACAAGGGAGAACCAGTTGATGTGGTATATTTGGACTTTCAGAAGGCGTTCGACAAGGTCCCACACAAGAGATTGATGTGCAAAGTTAGAGCACATGGGATTGGGGGTAGTGTGCTGACATGGATTGAGAACTGGTTGTCAGACAGGAAGCAAAGAGTAGGAGTAAATGGGTACTTTTCAGAATGGCAGGCAGTGACTAGTGGGGTACCGCAAGGTTCTGTGCTGGGGCCCCAGCTGTTTACACTGTACATTAATGATTTAGATGAGGAGATTAAATGTAGTATCTCCAAATTTGCGGATGACACTAAGTTGGGTGGCAGTGTGAGCTGCGAGGAGGATGCTGTGAGGCTGCAGAGCGACTTGGATAGGTTAGGTGAGTGGGCAAATGCATGGCAGATGAAGTATAATGTGGATAAATGTGAGGTTATCCACTTTGGTGGTAAAAACAGAGAGACAGACTATTATCTGAATGGTGACAGATTAGGAAAAGGGGAGGTGCAAAGAGACCTGGGTGTCGTGGTACATCAGTCATTGAAGGTTGGCATGCAGGTGCAGCAGGCGGTTAAGAAAGCAAATGGCATGTTGGCCTTCATAGCAAGGGGATTTGAGTACAGGGGCAGGGAGGTGTTGCTACAGTTGTACAGGGCATTGGTGAGGCCACACCTGGAGTATTGTGTACAGGTTTGGTCTCCTAACCTGAGGAAGGACATTCTTGCTATTGAGGGAGTGCAGCGAAGGTTCACCAGACTGATTCCCGGGATGGCGGGACTGACCTATCAAGAAAGACTGGATCAACTGGGCTTGTATTCACTGGAGTTCAGAAGAATGAGAGGGGACCTCATAGAAACATTTAAAATTCTGACGGGGTTAGACAGGTTAGATGCAGGAAGAATGTTCCCAATGTTGGGGAAGTCCAGAACCAGAGGTCACAGTCTAAGGATAAGGGGTAAGCCATTTAGGACCGAGATGCGGAGGAACTTCTTCACCCAGAGAGTGGTGAACCTGTGGAATTCTCTACCACAGAAAGTTGTTGAGGCCAATTCACTAAATATATTCAAAAAGGAGTTAGATGAGGTCCTTACTACTAGGGGGATCAAGGGGTATGGCGAGAAAGCAGGAATGGGGTACTGAAGTTGAATGTTCAGCCATGAACTCATTGAATGGCGGTGCAGGCTAGAAGGGCCGAAGGGCCTACTCCTGCATCTATTTTCTATGTTTCTTTCTATGAAATTCCAAGGAGGTTCCATCAGTCTCCCACTTTAACTCCGGCAGGAGAATAACAGAACCCAGCCAGAGTTTGGCCAGAGACTGGAAGAAATCCAGCAGAATTCCCGGGCCCCTGTATCCATATTCATAATGGAAGTTGCCTATGTAACACTTGTCAAACTGTAATTACACCTTTTCCCAAGTGGCCATGCTGGTGGGAAGGTGTAATTACAGTGTGACAAGGTTACATAGGCAGTTTCCATTGTAAATGTGGACTAAGAATATGTAATGGTACTATAAAAATAAGGACAGAATGTATGGCTAAATTACATCTTTGTGCTCTGCTACAATTAACCCCCGCCCTCTAACCTTGCTTCACTGAAGGCTGCACTTGGTCTTGGCTCCATAAATGAAAATCAGAAGCAATGTACAATAGCGGCTGAATCAATATCAACCATTTTACTTTATCACCCTACCAGAGGAGATCGACTAAGATATAAAATATATAAATACTACTCAATGACTCTTTTCACAAAATAAATAGACAGATTTGTAGAACACAATCCCTAAAGCAGCAGCAGATATCTGAGCGACAGGCTATGGTGGAAGTTGCATACGAGATGATTCTCTTGGAGCCCTTGTTTGCCACTCCCATGTGGAGAGAGAAAAAACGCAGGAAATGAAAAACTGCCAAGGGGGCCCATGGGCTTTTCTTTCCTTTGATGGAACAGCAGCTTGTTTCAAAACTCTCCTTGAAGGAAAAGAAAACCCACATCATAGCAAGACATGAATTACTATTCAAGGAAACAAGTATCACAGTCATGCTCATATTCTCTCAGTATAATGTCCTTCGGTATGGTATAAATGATCAGACTATATCCCGTGTCTATCCTATTGCCTCAGAAGGCATCTAAGTAACTGCTCCAATTGGAACAAAATAAATTCTCTGGCTGTGAGTCAGGTGATGGTTATCTCCTAATATAGCTACAGAATAAGAGGCAATGCTCACACAAAGGCCAAGCAATATTTTTTTTTTAAAGCAACTTTATTCTGACCATCTAAAATTAAGAAAAATTACTCAGTTTCCAGCACGGTCATTGTGCTACCAATTGTCTCTGCAGGTTATTATTTTAAATTAAAAGCTTGTTGCTGAAAAGTTTAATTAAAATGTGAAAGAGGAGTGGCAATGCAATTAATCAGAGTGCCCCAAGCACAGGAAGGGAAAATTCAGCCAGTGTTCCTGCTCATGCTGTCTAGCAAGTCTTTCTGGAAAGTGTATACGTGTGAGGACAAGATTGGGCTGTGCAGTGATGCACCTCATAGTTGAATAGCTTATTGACACTCTATACTAACACATGAAGATTAGTCACTTGGACAATGTTTTGGAGGACAATTTGTTCTCATTCCTCAGCATGAGTCACTGCCTGCAGGAAGAAAAGAAAGACAATTGGGGAGGGAAAAACTTTCTCTTGCATGTTGAAGTCCCACAAGTGGCACGGGGTCACTGAGAATTTAGGCCTAAATCTGACTTGCAATTGCCACGGGCTTCCATTTGTGGAAAACATTTTCCCTTGTGGCGGGAGTCTTTGCTGTCATCAACGTCCAGGGCTTTCCAATTAACTAATGGATGATCACACCTTCACTGAAAGGGAACATTCATAATGGAATCTCGACAAAATTACAAGAATTCAACTGAATGCTGATTTATATTCCATTGTAACTATTGAGTAAAATGATAAGCTCTGCTTCTGTTTGTACACTGAGTGAATCTGGATGTTCACTTCTCGGCAGCAGTTTCAATAAACAAATCAAATCTCCTCTGAACCAAAACCATCCATATTCACACCATGCATGAATAGCATGCCCAGGCTTAATAATTAATTACCTGATCATGGTCGATTAAATACATAAATAAAATAATATCCACAGTGTTTTGCTGTAGCAGGGCATCTAACGGTGTCTGCCGTTAGTTAGACTTGCCATTGCACGTTTTTTAATTTTTTGCAACCCAAGTTGGTAAAAGTGCAAGCTGATATTGTCACAGTGGGGGAAATGGGCATCTGGAGCCTGAATACACAGAGCAAAGCAACTGTGCATCTCCTTAACCAATCAGATTGAAGGATTGTGAAATTAACAGCGCAAGGACTGAGAAGGAAGTGTAAATTAGAGTGGGTAAATTCATTGCCAAATTAGGTACAGAAAGAGAAATAGAGAGAAAAAGAAAGATGGAATAAAAGGAGTGAGAAAAAAGAAACAGAAAGAAAAAGTTAAAGAAAATTAAAAATTAAATTAAAAAATATCTCTAACAATTAAAATCTGAAGGAATGAGACTTTACACTTCTAATTGTTAATTTTCAGTGCCAGAGAGATTGATTTGCAGTAATTAACACTTATCACGTCATTAAAAGGGTCATAGGCAGTCCCTCGGAATCTAGGAAGACTTGTTTCCACTCTTAACATGAGTCCTTAGGTAGCTGAACAGTCCAATATGAGAACCACAGTCCGTCACAGGTGGGGCAGATAGTCGTTGAGGGAAGGGGTAGGTGGGATTGGTTTGCCGCATGCTCTTTCCGCTGCCTGCGCTTGATTTCTGCATGGCTCGGCATTGAGACTCGAGGTGCTCAGCGCCCTCCCGGATGCACTTCCTCCACTTAGGATGGTCTTTGACCAGGGTCTCCCAGGTGTCATTGGGGATGTTGTACTTTATCAGGGAGGCTTTGAGGGTGTCCTTGTAACGTTTCCACTGCCCACCTTTGGCTCGTTTGCCATGAAGGAGTTCCGAGTAGAGTGCTTGCTTTGGAAATCTCGTGTCTGGCATGCGAACTATGTGGCCTGCCCAGTGGAGTTGATCAAGTGTGGTCAGTGCTTCGATGCTGGGGATGTTGGCCCGGTCGAGGACGCTAATGTTGGTGTGTCTGCCTTCCCAGGGTATTTGTAGGATCTTGCGGAGACATCGTTGGTGGTATTTCTCCAGGGACTTGAAGTGTCTACTGTACATGGTCCATGTTTCTGAGCTATACAGTAGGGCGGGTATCACTACAGCCTTGTAGACCTTGCGCTTGGTGACAGTTTTGAGGGCCTGGTCCTCAAACACTCTTTCCCTCAAGGCTGCACTGGCACACTGGAGGCGGTGTTGGATCTCGTCATCAATGCCTGCTCTTGTTGATAGGAGGCTCCCAAAATATGGGAAGTGGTCCACGGTGTCCAGGGTCGCCCCGTGGATCTTGATGACTGGAGGACAGTGCTGTGTGGTAAGGACAGGCTGGTGGAGGACCTTTGTCTTGCTGATATTTAGCGTAAGGCCCATGCTTTCGTACGCCTCAGTAAATACATCGACTTTGTCCTGGAGTTCAGCCACTGTATGTGTGAAAATGCAGGCGTCGTCCGCGTACTGTAGCTCGATGACAGAGGTTGGGGTGGTCTTGGACCTGGCCTGGAGATGGCGAAGGTTGAACAGCTTCCCACTGGTTCTGTAGTTTAGTTCCACTCCAGCGGGGAGCTTGTCAGCTGTGAGGTGGAGCATGGCAGCGAGGAAGATTGAGAAGAGGGTTGGAGCGATGACGCAGCCCTGTTTGACCCCGGTCCGGACGTGGATTGGGTCTCTAATGGATCCGTTGGCAAGGATCACGGCCTGCATGTCATTGTGAAGCAGACAGAGGATGGTGAAGAACTTTTGGGGGCATCCGAAACGGAGGAGGATGCTCCATAGACCTTCATGGTTGACAGTGTCAAAAGCCTTTGTAAGGTCGAAGAAGGCCATGGATAAGGGCTGGTGCTGTTCCCTGCAGCTCCCTTCGGGAGCGAATGGAATCCCTGCCGTGGCACTGAAGTATGGCGGCGAGGCACTGCTGGCACGAATACATAATCTCATCTCTCTCATCTGGAGGGAGGAGAGCATGCTGGGAGATCTCAGAGATGCAGTGATCGTGATCATCTTTAAAAAAGAAGATAAATCTGACTGCAGCAACTACAGAGAAATCTCTCTGTTATCAGCCACGGGGAAAGTCCTCGCTAGAGTCCTCCTCAACCGTCTTCTCCCTGTGGCCGAGGAGTCCCTCCCGGAGTCACAGTGCGGATTCCGTCCCCGTCGGGGCACAACGGACATGATTTTTGCAGCACGACAGCTACAGGAAAAATGCAAGGAGCAGTGCCAGCCCTTATACATGGCTATTTAAAGGGTACTTAGACTTGAAATGACAAGACTTAAATGAGTTCAGCTCGTATCTATCGTGCAAATACAACAACTTCACACCATAGTGAGATGTCGTTTTCACGAAGCTAACAGTAAACAACTTTTGTATATTTGCGTTTAACCATGCATTTGTCCCTCGCCTTTAGTTGCTGTACCATTTGTGCATAAATAATCCCAAGCGCCATTAACCTCACCATTATTTGGCCAGAAAATCCTGGAACAATGTGTTAAAAATTTTGCGGTCAAAATACCCGACAACAGCACTAGGATTGCGCCAGCTACTATTTCTCAACACTGCTGCTGCCAGAGATTGCAGCATAAGTGGGAGGGCACACATATGAAACATGGCACATTTAAGCATATTTAAATAATGGCCAGACTGGTAGTCAGAGATTGATATACCTGGAAGCACTGGATGTTAATGCTGCATGTTCCACCTGTGTGTTGTGGCAAATGTACTGAGTACTGACACAACCACATAAGGCATGGAAGGGCAAGAAGGCATGCATCTTTTGAAGGCTTTACCGTACCACTTGTTTTTTGGTACAAAATGAATCCAAGTCTTAAAGGGGCATCATTGTATTTTTTGATATGTTCAGACTTTGAAATCTCCCTCAGAAATACTCTGGCCTCGATTTTAGCGAGGATAAAATAATGGAAAAAAACCTTACATTTATATAGCACCTTTCACAGCCTCAGGGTATCCCAAAGTGCTTTACAGCCAAAGAAGTACATTTTAAGTGTGTTGTGACGAGAAAACGGGCAGCCAATTTGCACACAGCAAGGCCCCACAAACATCAATGAGATAATGACCACGTAATCTGTTTTAGTGAGTTTGATTGACGGATAAATATTGGCCAGGTTATTGGGAAACTCCACTGCTCTTCTTTGAAATAATGTCATGGGATCGAACCTGCAAGGTTAGATGAGGCCTCGGTTTATTGTCTCATCTGAAAGATGGCATCTCCAATAGTGCAGCACTACCACAGTACTGCACTGGAGTGTCAGCCAAGATTTTTTGCTCAAATCTCTGGAGTGGGACTTGAACCAACAACCTTCTGACTCAGAGGCGGGAATGCTAGCACTGAGCCACAGCTGACACTTTAAGGAAATGGCGCTCCCACCCCGAACACTCCATGTTCGCGGCTATCGCACTATTAATAGTGGCAAGTATTGGGGCCAACGATGGAGAAGCAGAGGCTCATAGAAACCATGGGCCCAAGTTTCCACAAGAAAAAAAACGGGCGCCCCTCCGAGCTGGGCGCCCGTTTTTCGCACCTAAACCGGCGCCTAAAAAAATCCTCGGTATTCTCCACCTACTTACAGGTCCTCTGGCCCTCGGCGCAGCCAGCACGAGCTGTGGGGGGGGGTGGAGCCAGATCCCGGCGCTGAAAACAGTGCCGGGACCTCTGCACATGCGCGCTACAGTCGGCACGCAAGTGCAGTAGCTCCAGGCGCCGAACTGTGTGGGAGGGGCCCGAAGCACGCAGCCCCTAGCCCTGACTGAATGGTCTCACTGGGGCTGCGTGAATAAGGCTCCTCCCACGGCCAGCTCCTGCTCCCCGCCCCCGACAAGACCCGACACCCGCTCCCCCCCCGCCCCCGCCGACCAGACCCGACCCGACACCCGCTCCCCCCCCCCACCGACCAGACCCGACCCGACACCTGCTCCCCCCCCGCCCCCGCCGACCAGACCCGACCCGACACCCGCTCCCCCCGCCATCGCCGACCAGACACCCGCTTCCCCCCCCCGCCGACCAGACCCGACCCGACACCTGCTCCCCCCCCGCCCCCGCCGACCAGACCCGACCCGACACCCGCTCCCCCCGCCATCGCCGACCAGACACCCGCTTCCCCCCCCGCCGACCAGACCCGACCCGACACCCGCTCCCCCCCCCCGCCCCGACCCGACACCCGCTCCCCCCCCCCGCCCCGACCCGACACCCGCTCCCCCGCCCCGACCCGACACCTGCTCCCCCCCCGCCCCCGCCGACCAGACCCGACCCGACACCCGCTCCCCCCCCCCCCCACCGACTGACCCGACACCCGCTCCCCCCCCCTCCGCCGACCAGACCCGACCCGACACCTGCTCCCCCCCTGCCCCCGCCGACCAGACCCGACCCTACACCCGCTCCCCCCGCCATCGCCGACCAGACACCCGCTTCCCCCCCCCGCCGACCAGACCCGACCCGACACCCGCTCCCCCCCCCCGCCCCGACCCGACACCCGCTCCCCCGCCCCGACCCGACACCCGCTCCCCCGCCCCCCCTGCCCCGCCCCGAGACCCGAGACCCGTTCCCCCGCCACCCCCCGACTGACCCGACCCGACCCGCGCTCCTGCTCCCCGACCCGACCCGCCCCCCCCTCTCTCCCCCCCTCTCTCCCCCACCCCCGCTCTCTCTCTCTTCCCCCCCCCCGCTCTCTCTCTCTCCCTCCCTCCCTCTCTCTCCCTCCCTCCCCTCTCTCTCTCTCTCTCTCTCTCTCTCTCTCCCCTCCCTCCCCTCTCTCTCTCTCTCTCTCTCTCCCCTCCCTCCCTCCCTCTCTCTCTCCCCTCCCTCTCTCTCTCTCTCCCCTCCCTCTCTCTCTCTCTCCCCCCCTCCCTCCCCCCACTCTCTCTCTCTCCCTCCCTCCCCCCCTCTCTCCCTCCCTCCCTCCCTCTCTCTCTCCCTCTCTCTCTCTCTCTCTCTCTCTCTCTCTCTCTCTCTCTCCCCCTCCCGCTCAGCGGCACGAACGGCTGCAGAATTCTCCCTGGCTGAAGCACTTTCACACAGGTAGGAAGATGGTTTATTTAATCTTTTCTTGGCTTATAAATGTTTATTCAGGTTGGATTTATTTGTATAATATTTGTCGAAGTATAAATAAGGATTTATTGTCGAATTTAATGAGTTCCCTTCCCCCCCACCTCGTTCTGGACGCCTAATTTGTAACCTGCGCCTGATTTTTTAATGTGTAGAACAGGTTTTTTCAGTTCTACAAAAATCTTCACTGGCTCCATTCTACTTTAGTTTGGAGTACATTTTCACTGTGGAAACTTTCAAATCAGGCGTCAGTGGCCGGACACGCCCCCTTTTGAAGAAAAAATTCTGTTCTAAACAAGAACTGTTCTCCCTGACTAGAACTGCAGAAAAAAAAATGTGGAGAATTGCGAATTCTAAAATAGTCCGTTCTCCACCAGTTGCTCCTAAAAATCAGGCGCGAATCATGTGGAAATTTGGGCCCATAGAAATATAGAAAATAGGTGCAGGAGTAGGCCATTCAGCCCTTCAAGCCTGCACCACCATTCAATATGATCATGGCTGATCATGCAACTTCAGTACCCCATTCCTGCTTTCTCTCCATACCCCTTGATCCCTTTAGCTGTAAGGGCCACATCTAACTCCCTTTTGAATATATCTAATGAACTGGCCTCAACAACTTTCTGTGGTAGAGAATTCCACAGGTTCACAATTCTCTGAGTGAAGAAATTTCTCCTCATCTCGGTCCTAAATGGCGTATCCCTTATCCTTAGACTATGACTCCTGGTTCTGGACTTCCCCAATATCGGGTACATTCTTCCTGCATCTAATCTGTCCAATCCCATCAGAATGTTATATGTTTCTATGAGATCCCCTCTCATTCTTCTAAATTCCAGTGAATATAAGCCTAGTCGATCCAGTCTTTCTTCATATGTCAGTCCTGCCATCCCCGGAATCAGTTTGGTGAACCTTCGCTGCACTCCCTCAATAGCAAGAATGTCCCTCCTCAGATTAGGAGACCAAAACTGTACACGATATTCAAGGTGTGGCCTCACCAAGGTCCTGTACAATTGTATTAAGACCTCCCTGCTCCTATACTCAACATGCCATTTGCAATCTTCACCGCCTGCTGTACCTGAATGCCAATTTTCAATGACTGATGTACCATGACACCCAGGTCTCATTGCACCTCCCCTTTTCCTGATCTGTCACCATTCAGATAATATTCTGCCTTCCTGTTTTTGCCACCAAAGTGGATAACCTCACATTTATCTACATTATACTGCATCTGCCATGCATTTGCCCACTCACCTAACCTGTCCAAGTCACCCTGCTGCCTCTTAGCATCCTCCTCACATCTCACACTGCCACCCAGCTGAGTGTCATCTGCAAACTTGAAGATATTACATTCAATTCCTTTGTCTAAATCATTAATGTATATTGTAAATAGCTGGGTTCCCAGCACTGAACCTTGCGGTACCCCACTAGTCACTACATGCCATTCTGAAAAGGACCCGTTTATTCCTACTCTTTGCTTCCTGTCTGCCAACCAGTTCTCTATCCACGTCAATACATTACCCCCAATACCATGTGCTTTAATTTTGCTCACCAATCTCTTGTGTGGGACCTTGTCAAAAGCTTTTTGAAAGTCCAAATACACCACATCCACTGGTTCTCCCTTGTTCACTCTACTTGTTACATCCTCAAAAAATTCTAGAACATTTGTCAAGCATGACTTCCCTTTCATAAATCCATGCTGACTTGGACTGATCCTGTCACTGCTTGCCAAATGCATTGCTATTACATCTTTAATAATTGATTCCAACATTTTTCCCACTACCAATATCAGGCTAACCGGTCTATAATTCACTGTTTTCTCCCTCCCTCCTTTTTTAAAAAGTGGGGTTACATTAGCTACCCTCCAAGCCAGAGTCTATAGAATGTTGGAAAATGACCACCAATGCATCTACTATTTCTAGAGCCACTTCCTTAAGTACTCTGGGATACAGACTATCAGGCCCTGGCGATTTATTGGCCTTCAATCCCATCAATTTCCCGAACACAATTTCCTGACTAATAAGGATTTCCTTCAGTTCCTCCTTCTCGCTGGACCCTCGGTCCCCTAGTATTTCCGGAAGGTTATTTGTGTCTTCCTTAGTGAAGACAGAACCAAAATATTTGTTCAATTGCTCTGCCATTTTTTTGTTCCCCATTATAAATTCACCTGATTCTGACTGCAAGGGACCTACATTTGTCTTTACTAATCTTTTTTTCTTCACATATCTATAGAAGCTTTTGCAGTCAGTTTTTATGTTCCCTGCAAGCTTCCTCTCATACTCTATTTTCCCCCTCCTAATTAAACCCTTTGTCCTCCTCTGCTGAATTCTAAATTTCGCCCAGTCCTCAGGTTTGCTGCTTTTTCTGGCCAATTTATATGAATATGTGTAAGTTGGGGTTATATGATACAATTAGGACCCCAATGTTATTTTAACTGGTTCAGATTAGAAAACACAGAGGTTGTGGCACCACTTGAAGAAACCTTTTGGGATAGGATCGGAACTGTTTAGTGTACTAGATGAAAAGGGCCCATGACGAGATTACATCTGCAAACAGTGGTCTTTCATTGCATTGTGAACTGTGACTTTTAGCATCAGTATTGTGTTTTTTTGGAATTTAATGACTTCTTCCTAAAAAGTCAGAAGAGTTCAGTGGCCCCACCTACTATGTGAGGAAGTTCAAAACCAAAACAATATGCACAATGTCCTGGCTGCCATAAACATCATGCTGGATGAATGGCTGGGCAAGATGGAGAGATCGGGGCCAAAATTCAGGGTCTCGGTCAGACCCATTACTGGCCGTTTGCGGCGGCCATGCGGTGGAATCCTGTGGCCGCTGCTTTGTGGTCAACTGACCACTCCGACCCAAATTCAGGTCGCCATTTTTTGGCCTGTCCCCACTTCCATCCTGCTGCTGCCGACCACCGCAAGCACATCATCAAAGCGCACACCACCACTATCCCGCACCTGCAGAATACACCAACCCAAAATCACCTGAAAAAATCATTGTCCCACCCCGTGGTGCCCCCGGACAGCTTTCTGTTTTGGTGCACCTTCTGCTGACTGTGTGAGTTCTCATTATTATGATTGAGAAACACCATCCCCCCAAACACCCAAACACAAATAAAAAATAGAAAAAAATACATCACTATTTAAGATTAATTTAAATTAAAGTTAATAAATATCTTAGAAAAAATATATATTTTTCCGATTTTAAAAACATTTTAATTATGGTTTAAAATAAACTTACCTTAGTGGGCAGGGTTTTTAACAATAAAATGTATTTTCAAATTTTATTTTACTATATTTTTGTATGTTTTAAAACTCTTACGCTGGTAAAAGTAGAGTTACAAAAATATTTTTAAATTCTTATGCTGCTTTTACTAGGCACAAGAGTTTTCAGGACATTCGCTGGGCAAGAGATGGGTAAATACCGCAATCTTGCCCATGCGAACATTCTGGCTGTGGGGATATGGACAATCTGTCAAGCCAGAGCTTGACAGAGCAGGAAAGCCGGTTTTCGGCGCATGTGCATTGCGCGCCAAAAAACGTTTTTTGCGATGCCTTCCCGGGTCTGTACTCATTCCGTACAGACCTGGGGAAGTCGGGATTTCTGCCCCAATGTAGTCAGCTCTGCGGCAATACCTTTGATTCTATACTGGCTGCCATGAATGTGGCTCACCAGCAGTGGCTTCAATAGGGGTCAACAACAACTACAACTTGTATTACTATAGCGCCTTTAATGTTGTAAAACGTCCCACGAAGCTTCACAGGAGCAATCATCAAGTAAAATTTGAAACCGAGCCACATAAGAAGATATTAAGACAGGTGATCTAAAGTTTGGTCAAGGAGGTAGGTTTTAAGGAGCATCTTAAAGAAAGCAAAAGAGGTAGAGAGGTGGAGAAATTTGGCAAGGGAATTACAGAGTTTAGGATCTAGACAGCTGAAGGCATGACTACCAATGGTGAGGCGAAGTAAATCAGGGATGCACAAAAGACCGGAATTGGAGAAACACAGAGTTCTCAGAGGGTTGTAAAGCTGGAGGATTATAATTAAATGCTATATTTAAATCCCACGCTATTTTGCTTTGCTTGCAATCCTTCTTTCACTTCTGTCCCTCCCTCTCTTTTATTCTCTCATCTCCTTCACTTTTGTTTGCCTGTCTATTGTTCCCTTTGCTTCTGGCTATCCCTCTCCTATTTATGTCTCTCTCCTATTTCTCTCTTTTTCACTTCAATCACTCTCTCCTCCTTTACCTCTCTTTCACTACTCCTTCAGTTCACTGTATTTGTCTCCTCTCTCGCTTCCAACTTCTTTCTATCATGGCTTTTTATCTCTTCTCATCTTCCTTTATTGTTCTTATATTTTTAACCTCTCGTTCTCTATTTGTCTCTGCAATTGTGATTAGTGAGAGACAGCAGTATCAGGACACAAGACAAACAGACTAGTTAGAGACAGCACATTCGAGACTCAGGCAGGGACTCAAGGTGGTCTTAAAGGATATGTTAGGGCAAGAGTCAGCATCAGGGGTAGTATTAGAATTATCCGGAGACTTGGTCATCCTTCATTGAAACCATACAGCACCCTCCAGCATCTTGAACAATCAGCTAGAAAGAGTTAGCGGCCCAGATTTCCCGGTTGGCTGCTTCCTGCGGGTGATCGGGTAAAAAAATTTAAAAAGGTGCGCACCTACCTATTCCTGCTGTGTCCACGCGAGTTCCTGGTCTTGAGGCTTCCACTGACTGCGCGCCTGAATGCGTGCACATCAGGACGTGCGTAGGGCTGGAGCTGCAGTCACATGGCTCTGGCAGCCAATCCAGGTAAAGTATATTCTCATTCATAATGGCCCAGAAATCCCGGACTTCCCGGTTCCGTACGGAGTTTCTACAGACCCGGGAAGGCAGCGGAAAAGCCGGTTTTCAGCGCACAACACGAATACTCTGAAAACCGGCTTTTCCGATCTGTCAAGTTTCTGGCTTGACAGATCTCACGCATATCGGGAGCGAGGACATTTGTAAGGGCAAGATTGCGGTATTTACGCATATCTTGTCCATCAAATATCCTCAAAACGCTTGCGCCTGATAAAAGCAGGTGCGTAGTCTACTTTTACAGGCGTAAGAGTTTTAAAAAACACAAAAACATTGTAAAATAAAATTTTTAAAACGCATATTATTGTTAAAAACCCTCCCCACTACGGTAAGTTTATTTTAAACCAAAATTAAAAAAACTTTTGAAAATATCGAAAAGATAGATATTTTTTAAATACATATATAATTTTAATTTTAATTAATAAAAATATGTTGTGCATTTTTTCAATCTTTTATTATTGCATATTAGTGTTTGGGGGGGCTGTTTCTCATTCATAATAATGGGAACTCCAACTTATGGAGTTCCCATTATTATGAATGAGAATATACTACACCTGATTGACTGCCCAGAGCCATGTGACTCCAGCGCCAGGCCTGCGCACGTCCCAACGTAAATGCGCTCTGTTGCGCAAGAGAAGGAGGCCTCGACTCCGGGATCTCTGGCGAGCATTCAACCAAAAGTTACATGCGCATCTTCTGTCCTACTGTTGTCGAATGCTCGCGGGAAGAAGAAACCGTAAGTTGGCGTTCCCATTATTATGAATGAGAACCCCACCCCCCCCCCACCCCCCACCCAACATACAAGACTCTAATTAAAAAATAGAAAAAATACACCATATATTTTTATTAATTTAAATTAAAGTTTTTTATGTATTATAAAAAAATATATTTTTCCGATTTTTTAAAAAAGTTTTTTTAATTATGGTTTAAAATAAACTTACTGTAGTAGGGAGAGTTTTTAAACAATATTTGTTCTTATAATTTTATTTTACAATGTTTTTGTGTATTTTAAAACTCTTATGCCTGAAAAAGTAGGCTATGCGCCTGCTTTTATCAGGCGCAAGAGTGTTCAGGACATCCGCTGGGCAAGATATAGGTAAATACCGCAATTTTGCCCATGCGAATGTCCTCGTTCCTGAGATACGGAGGATCTGTCAAGCTCCAGCTTGACAGATCGGAAAAGGCAGTTTTCAGCGCATGCAATTTGTGCACTGAAAACCGGCTTTTGCGATGCCTTCCTCGGTCCATATACACTCCGCACGAACCCGGGAGGCCGGAATTTCTGGGCCAGTATCTTTCATGATCCAGAAAGTTAATGAAGGGAAAAACACATTACTGGTGGGTGTCAAGCAGCTGACACAGAAAACTTGGTGCACAAGTAAATCTTTCTGTTGTTCGATTCAAACTATTCTGGACTGGGATCAGAGGAGGCAGATTAGAAACTACATACTGAACCAAGCAAACTATGTGAGTGGGCCGAACAATGGCAGATGAAATTTAATCCAGAAAAGTGTAAAGTATTGCATGTGGGGAAGAAAAATTGGGAAAGATGTATACTTCATGAATGGTGTTGCACTAAAGTTGAAGTTGAAGGAGATCTTGGAGTCTTAGTGGACATAAATGCTCAAGAGGTAGATATTGACTTTTGGGTGGTCGACTGGCGGAGCATGTTGATTGGCCGCCCCTTCTGACGGTGACGGGGCCCCCGACGTTATGAGGCTCTGGCCTCATTTAAATTCAACACACAAGCTGCTGGGTGCCAAACAGGCATCCTGATGCCGCACACCAGATTGAAGCTGAAAATCGGGCAGGAGTTGTCACCAGCGAGATAAGTTGTGGGGGTGGTGGGCGTTGTCGTGATCCCGGAGGGTGGAGGTCCCGAGTGGCTGCGGCCCACATTATTTTGGTGGGCCCCGGAATTGCACTCCTGTTCCTCTGGCACCCGCAAAAATAATGCAACACTTAAATTTCTCACCTTATCTCTGCCATCGATTGCACGAAGCAAGGAAGCTGTCCAAATTTGACTCCCTGCCCGTTGCAACCCATTTCTGTTGCCCAGAATTGCTATGGTGCAAATGGCAGGAAAGCCATCAGATGCTGTTTTCCTGTTATTATCCTCTCATTTGAATGGTTTTACCCAAATATAATGGATCTATTCAATATCTGCCGTCAGTTCCAGCGGGAAATCACAGATATGCCAGCGTACACCAGGGAATCACTGGAATAGCTTCCTGCTCCATCTTCCATCCTTCGGGCAGTAAATAGCAGGGCAGAAAGTCCAGCCCCCTCCTTTAATGTAAACTGCGACTATCAGCCGATCTGCATACAGGTGCATACACCAGATACACAATGAGATACAGCCAAGCCAACTGACCTCTTACCCCATGGACCATCAGCATAAACATAGCATGCTGTGAAGTTCTATCACAGAGCAGGATTCCTTCAAGTCCTGGGGTCATAAATGGAACACTATGAGTGCCTATCCACAACTCCTGTGTTTTTATGGAATTATAGAAATTTATGGTACAGAAGGAGGCCATTTGGCGTATCATGTCTGCGCCGGTCTTAATATGTTGCTTTGTGCGATCTTGAACACAGAATCATGCAAGTCAATGCTGACTACTATAATTGCAGTCACAATGGCCCCGATATTTACGGGGAGGCTGAGGCTGATGAGGCTGAAATCAGCCGAACAACCCAGCAAGGCCAGGGACGTGGAGGCCCGGCCAATCTTAATCTTGTAGGTCTGCGTCCTGCTCGGCAGTCGACCCAAAGAACAGCCTCGCCAGCTGAGGACGTGGAGGCTCTGTCATTAAGATTGGCAGGGCTACTGCGCCCCTGGCCTGCCTGCGTTCTTCGGCGGGAGGGCTGGTGGGGGTGGAGTGGGGTGGGGGGGTGCAGCCTAAAATCAGAAGGGCGGGGCTGGTAGGGGAGGCTAGAGATCAAGGCTGGGGGAGGCTGAAGGCTTCCTTTATAGGCCTAGGTGGTGTGGTGTATGAAATGATACAATGAACTCTACTGTGAGCCAGTGACTAGGTGTAACCTGGTTAGTTTTTAATGGCTTCCAGAAGTGAAGATACAAAGGTGAAGTTCAGGTTATATATTGGGCCCAGCACGAGTGTACCTATGACCCTCGGACTTCCGACGGTAATGCCCCCTGTTGGTAGGCAGATCTTCTACAAGGAGTGCAAAAAGAACCACTTACCTTGGGGAGTCGGCAGCTCTAGCCTCCGTTTCACTCCAGAATTTCCTGACTCCCGGGAAACCCGTACAACACCAGTAAATTTCAAATCAATTGCACTGTAGGAGCCCAATTTAAATATGTTAATAAGCATCCCACCTCTCCATGTGGGGCACTCAAACGCCCTGATAGCTGCCGCCATAAAAAGAGTGGTGGGCACGTACATGATGTGTTGGAGTTGGGTTTCACAGATTTCACATTATAACTCCCCCACCCCGCCCCACTCCAACCCCTCAAGTATGCCTACAAGGATAGACTTTTGATACCATGGATAATGACACCCTGGGACACCCATGGAGTATCAGTTCAATCAAGCACATGAAGCCACCAGCATCATACTCAAGCATAATACAGGAATCCTAAAGTAACGCTTCATATGACTTGACCACTCACGGGGTTATGTTGAAATACAGTCCTGCAAAAGTCTCTTATTTCATCATAGCATGCCACACACTGCAAGCCTGTAGATAGACCTCCACGTGAAGCCATTGTGGAAGAATCCAAACTTTCCGTAAAGAGTAGAAAAACCCAAGAGTAGGAGGAGCCAGGAGAAATGGCTGTAGAAGAATCTATGCATACAAATCAAAGCTTCAATTAAGTCCCCCGTGACTCCTAATGCATAAACAGTCATTTTCCCCATAAAATAGTCAACAAGACTATACCCAATGTTGGCCAATACTGCACCTCAAATCCCACTTATATCCCTTCCTTCCCTCCGATTGTAGTTGGAGGGCGGGGGCGGGGTTTATAACATGAAATCTGGGAAACCCAACTCCAACACATTGCATACATGCCCACCGCTCCTTTTATTACTTGAAACAGTATCAAGAATGCTTTCAAGATACATAATTCCCTAAGTGCTAGCAAATATTTATTCCCTCTAAATGTTTTGCGCTTGTGGCTCTACTAATGAAAATCACCGTGCTTCCCTTATCTGAAACTATTTGATTGATGTGTTATTGAATCTTATTGTTGACTGTTTCTACATGCTCCTCCAGTGCCTGAAATTAGTGAAGTGTCTGCATGCTGGGAGACTGAGCTGGCCTTAAACCAAATCTTGAAGTATAATGTGGATAAATGTGAGGTTATCCACTTTGGTGGTAAAAACAGAGAGACAGACTATTATCTGAATGGTGACAGATTAGGAAAAGGGAAGGTGCAACGAGACCTGGGTGTCATGGTACATCAGTCATTGAAGGTTAGCATGCAGGTACAGCAGGCGGTTAAGAAAGCAAATGGCATGTTGGCCTTCATAGCGAGGGGATTTGAATACAGGGGCAGGGAGGTGTTGCTACAGTTGTACAGGGCCTTGGTGAGGCCACACCTGGAGTATTGTGTACAGTTTTTGTCTCCTAACTTGAGGAAGGACATTCTTGCTATTGAGGGAGTGCAGCGAAGATTCACCAGACTGATTCCCGGGATGGCGGGACTGACCTATCAAGAAAGATTGGATCAACTGGGCTTGTATTCACTGGAGTTCAGAAGAATGAGAGGGGACCTCATAGAAACGTTTAAAATTCTGACGGGTTTAGACAGGTTAGATGCAGGAAGAATGTTCACAATGTTGGGGAAGTCCAGAACCAGGGGTCACAGTCTGAGGATAAGGGGTAAGCCATTTAGGACCGAGATGAGGAGAAACTTCTTCACCCAGAGAGTGGTGAACCTGTGGAATTCTCTACCACAGAAAGTAGTTGAGGCCAATTCACTAAATATATTCAAAAGGGAGTTAGATGAAGTCCTTACTACTAGGGGGATCAAGGGTTATGGCGAGAAAGCAGGAAGGGGGTACTAAAGTTTCATGTTCAGCCATGAACTCATTGAATGGCGGTGCAGGCTAGAAGGGCTGAATGGCCTGCTCCTGCACCTATTTTCTATGTTTCTATGTTTCTATGAGATTTGTTTTATTCATTCATTCGTGGGATGTGGGCATCGCTGGCAAGACCAGCATGTATTGCCCAACTCGAATCGCGCTTGAGAAGGTGGGATCAGGTATGTCAGATCAGGTAGTCCCTGCAGACATGGTGCCAGCTTGTGGCTCCACCATGTCTGCAGGGATTACCCGATCCGACCTACTTGCTGGCATGTATGGAATCAATGAGGAGGCACAGCGTGAGGTTCTATAACCCTATCCATTCCCATTCCACCCGTGCTTCTGCTGTTGGGCCTTGGCTCACCATGCCCACTGATACCCACTGACAGCAGAGCTAATGGCACCAATGAGATGTATTGACAAGGCTTTGCTCCATCTGATTAGTAAATATCTTGAACTTGAGGAGTAAACACATTTTAGAGTGTAGCATGAAGCCACTACCTCTGGGTTCGGTTACAGATGTCCCTAGATGCTGCACAGTGGATTGCAAGTGTACTGAATACATGCTTCATTCCTGGATGGATGTGACCTGTAGTTACCCCCATTGAGGCCTTCAGCCTTTAGTAGGGCTCCTTGATGCCACACTCGGTCAAATGTTGCCTTAATATTAATGGCAGTCACTCTCACCTCATCTCTGGAATTCAGCTCTTTTGTCCATGCTTGGATCAAATCTGTAATGAGGTCTGGAGCCGAGTGGTCCTGATGGAACCCAGACTGAGCATCGGTGAGCAGGTTATTGGTGAGTAAGTGTCGCTTAATAGCACTGCCGATGACACCTTCCATCACTTTGCTGATGATGGAGAATAGACTGATGGGGCGGTAATTGGCTGGATTGGGTTTGTCCTGTTTTTTGTGGACAGGACATAACTGGGCAGTTTTCCACATTGTCGGGTAGAGACCAGTGTTGTAGCTGCACTGGAACAGCTTGGCTAGAGGCACGGCTAGTTTTGGAGCACAAGTCTTCAGCACCACGGCCGAGGTGTTGTTGGGACCATAGGCGTTGTTATATGCAGTGCACTCAGCCATTTTTTGATATCGCGTGAAGTGAATCGAATGGGCTGAAGACTGGCTTCTGTGAGGCTGGGCTCAGGAGAAGGCCGATATGGATCATTAAGCTCGGCACTTCTGGCTGAAGATGGTTGTAAACGCTTCAGTCTTGTCTTTTGCACTTGCTTCGCCATCATTGAAGGTGGGAATATTCATGGAGCCTCCTCCTCCCGTTAGTTGTTTAATTTCCCACGACCATTCACGACTGGATGTGGCAAGCCTGCGGAGCTTTGATCTGATCCTTTGATTGTGGGATGTCTATAGCATGCTACTTCTGTTGTTTAGTGGTCATGTAGTATTGTGTTGCAGCTTCCCCAGGTTGGTACCTCTGCTGCTCTAGACATGCTCTTCTACAATTCTCATTGTACCAGGGTTGGTTCCCTGGCTTAATGGTAATGGTAGAGTGAAGGATATGCCAGGCTATGAGGTTACAGTTTGTGATGGAATAAAATTCTGCTGCTGCTGCTGATGTCCCACAGTGTCTCATTGATGTCCAACTTTGAGGTGTGTTCTGTTCTGTATCTATCCCATTTAGCATGGTGGTAGTGTCACACAATGTGATGGAGGGTGGCTTCACTGTGAAGATGGGACTTCGTCTCCACAATGACTCTGCGGTGATCACTGCTACCAATGCTGTCATGGACAGATGCATCTGCGACAGGTAGATTGGTGAGGACAAGGTCAAGTAGGTTTTTCCCTTATGTTAGTTCTCTCACTACCTGTTGCAGGATCAGACAGACAGATATGTCATTCAGGACTCGCCCAACTCGTTCAGTAGTGGTGCTACCGAGCCACTCTTGGTGATGGACCGAAACAGCTCTCATCAAAGTCACAAATGACATCCTTTGTGACTGTGACAAAGGTAAACTTTCCCTCCTCATCCTTCTCGACATATCTGCAGCCTTTGACATGGTTGACCACTCCATTCTCCTCCAATGCCTCTCCACCACGTCCAGTTGGTGGGACTGCACTCACCTGGTTCCATTCTTAGCTATCCAATCATAGCCAGACAATCACTTGCAATGGCTTCTCTTCCCCCTCCCACATCGTTACACCTGGTGTCCCCCAAGGATCTACGCTTGGCCCCCTCTTATTTCTGATCCATATGCTGCCTCTTGGCGACATCATCTGAAAACACGGCGTCAGTTTCCACATTTACGCTGACGACACCCAGCTCCATCTTACCATCACATCTCTCGACCTCTCCATGCTCTCTAATTTGTTAGACTGTTTGTCCGACATCCAGTACTGG
The DNA here is from genome assembly GCF_044704955.1 of Pristiophorus japonicus. Classification (NCBI taxonomy): domain Eukaryota; kingdom Metazoa; phylum Chordata; class Chondrichthyes; family Pristiophoridae; genus Pristiophorus; species Pristiophorus japonicus. The sequence goes on along the minus strand of NC_091978.1, from coordinate 337,587,806 downwards.
ATGAGAAGAAATTTCTCCAGTTAAATATTGGGAAAACCGAAGCACTTCTCTTTGGTCCCTGCCACAAACTGCGTTCCCTAGCCACTGACTTCATACCGCTGCCTAGCATCTGTCTCAGGCTAAACCAGACTGTTTGCAACCTAGGTGTCATATTTGACCCTGAAATGAGCTTCTGGCCACATATCCGCAGCATAACTAAAACCGCCTATTTCCATCGCTGTAATATTGCCCGTCTCCACCGCTTCCTCAGCTCATCTGCTGCTGAAACCCTCATCCATGGATTTGTTACCTCCAGACTTAATTGCTCCAATGTACTCCTGGTTGACCTTCCACATTCTACCCTACGTAAGCTTGAGGTTATCCAAAACTCGGCAGCCCGTGTCCCGTTCACCCATCATCATCATTATCATCATCATCATAGGCAATCCCTCGAAACCGAGGAAGACTTGCTTCCACTCTAAAAGTGAGTTCTCAGGTGACTGAACAGTTCAATACGGGAACTACAATCTCTGTCACAGGTCGGACATACAATCGTTGAAGGAAAATGTGGGTGGGGAGCCTGGTTTGCCGCACGCTCCATCCGCTGCCTGCGCTTGTTTTCTGCATGCTCTCGGCATTGAGACTCAAGGTGCTCAGCGCCCTCCCGGATGCTCTTCCTCCACTTAAGGCGGTCTTTGGCCAGGGACTCCCAGGTGTCGGTGGGGATGTTGCACTTAATCAAGGAGGCTTTGGGGTGTCCTTGAAACGTTTCCTCTGCCCACCTGGGGCTTGCTTGCCATGTAGGAGTTCCGAGTAGAGTGCTTGCTAACCTGGCGACCCTTGATGACCCCGAGATGCAGAGTGCCCACAGTGCTTGGACTGCCTTCCAGGCCGCCATAACTAGTGCCTGCGAAGAGATGCTTATTCACACAACCAGGAAACGCCAGGACTGGTTTGATGGGAATGACTAGGAGATCCAAGAGCTAATAAACCGCAAGCGCAGGGCATTTCTGAACCTAAAACAACAACCCAACTTGGGAGCAGCAAAGCAGCTTTACAGACGGCTTAAGGTCGAGGTCCAACAAAAAACCCGTGACCTGAAGAATAGTTCACCCATCACCCCTGTGCTCACTGACCTACATTGGCTCCTGGATAAGCAACGCCTTGATTTCAAAATTCTTGTCGTTGTTTACAAATCCCTCCATGGCCACGTCTCCTCCCGATCTCTGTAATCTCCTTCAGCCTCACAATCTCCTTGAGATGTCTGCGCTCCTCAAATTCTGCCCTCTTGAGCATCCCTGATTATAACTGCTCAACCATCGGTTGCCGTGCCTTCAACTGCTTGGGCCCTAAGCTCTGGAAATCCCTCCCTAAACCTCTCTGCCGCTCTTCCACTCTTTCCTCCTTTAATACGCTCCTTATAACCTACCTCTTTGACCAAGCTTTTGGTCATCTGCCATAATTTCTTCTTACATGGCTCGGTGTCAAATTTATTTGTTTTGTCTTATAACATTCCTGTGAAGCACCTTGGGATGTTTTATTACGTTAAAGGTGCTATATAAATACAAATTGTTGTTGTTGTTGTTGTTGACATTGGATTCCCCCGCCCAGGGTACATTCTGTGCCCTTTCTACCATCAGTGCTTCTTCCAAGTGGTGTTCAACATGGAGGAGCACTGATTCATCAGCTGAGTGAGGGCTGTAGGTGGTAATCAGCAGGAGGTTTCCTTGCCCATGCTTGACCTGAAGACAATGAGACTTCATGGGGTCCGGAATCAATGTTGAGGACTCAAGGCCACGTCCTCCTGACTATATACCACTGTGCCTCCACCTCGGGTCACAGGAAGTACCATAGGATGATGATGGAGGAGTCTGGGACATTGGCGGAAAGGTATGATTCTGTGAGTATGACTTTGTCAGGCTGTTGCTTGACTAGTCTGTGGGACAGCTCTCCCAATTTTGGCACAGCCGCCAGATGTTGGTGAGGAGGATTTTGCATGGTCAACTGAGCTGGGTGTGCCGTTGTCATGTCCGAAGCTGGTGCCGAGGTCGATGCCATGTGGTCCGTCTGGTTTTATTCTTATTATTCTTTCTTGTAACGGTTTGTTACAACTGAGTGGCTTGCTAGGCCATTTCAGAGGGCAGTTAAGAGGCAACCAGATTCCTGTGGGTCTGGAGTCACATATAGGCCAGACCAAGTAAGGACAGCGGATTTAATTTCCTAAAGGACATTAGTGAACTAGATGGGGTTGTACGACAATTCGGTAGTTTCATGGTCACCATTACTGACACTAGCGTTTTTATTCCAAATTTATTTAATAACTAAATTTAAATTGCCCAGCTGATTGACCCAGGCCTCTGGATTACTAGTCCTGTAACTTAACCACTATGCTACCATTCCCATAGCTATGTGTTCCCCCCATATCTATGTGTTCACCTTGTCCTGCAAGGAGAGAAACAGAGTTAAGACATTCACATTTTAAGAGGATATTCAATAAGTATGGGCAAATATGTGGGTTGCAGTAAATGGAATTAACAACAACAACAACAACTTGTTATTTCTATAGCGCCTTTATCATAGTGAAACATCCCAATGCACTTCACAGGTGTATTATGCAATAAGAATTTGACACCGAGCTGCATAATTAGAACTTACCGCAGGTGACCAAAAGCTTGTTCAAAGAGGTATGTTTTAAGGAGCGTATTGAAGGAAGAAAGAGAGGCAGAGATGTTTAGGCAGCGATTCCAGAGTTTGGGGCCTAGGCAACAGAAGGCATGGCCACCAATGGTTGAGCGATTATAATCAGGGATGCTCAGGAAGGCAGAATTATAGGAGCGCAGACATCTCAGCAGGGTTGTAGGGCTGGGGGAGATTATAGAGATATTGAAGGGTGAGGCCATGAAGGGATTTGAAAATAAGGATGAGAAATTTGAAATCGTGGTGTTGCTTAACCGGAAGCCAATGTAGATCAGCAAGCACAGGGGTGATGGGTGAGCGGTACTTGGTGCGAGTTAGGACACAGTGAATCGAGTTTTCGATCACCTCTAGATTACATAAGGTAGGAGGTCAGCCAGGAGTGCATTGTAATACTCGTCGAGAGGATAAGTAACTTGCATTGGTAAGGAAGGGGAGTGAGCATCATTGGAAAATTTTTAGTGAAGAAAGCATTGGAGGCAACAGTTGTGGAACTGTAGTGCTCATGGTACTGCTATTTCAGTCTGTTCCATCTTTGATATTATTTCAACTCCTTCAGAAACCCTTCTCCCTTTAAGACTCAGCTTCAGAACTTTAACTTATTTTTAAAGTCACCAAGCAAACCGCTTCTCATACCCTCAAAATCTACCCCACTGGTTGATTTAAACTGTGGAGTCTCATTCCTTTCGATAGTGAATTGTTGTTGGAGATTTTATAAATGTAAATTTTTACATATTTACATTTTTTTTTACTTTCTCTTTGTCACTTTTTTTTCTCTCTTTTCATCCAATCTTTCTTTCCCTGCCTTGATTTCTCTTTCTGTACCTGATTTGACTCTAATTCACCCACTCTAATTCACCCTCCTTCTCAGTCATTCCTCTGTTTCTATCTCAGTCCTTAATTCTCATTGGTTAATAGTCCTTAATTCTGTTGGTCCTGCCAGTCACTGAGATCCCAGATGACCTGTTACCTTTGCCACACTGTTATCCACCTACACTTACAGCAACTTACAGGGCAAAACATGTTTCAGCTGAAGGATGCAGGAAAAAGGCTAACTAACCAGGCATGCTCTACTCCAGGAAATTCTGGCCAAATGTTTATGGTGCAGCTCATGAAAGTCTGAATATGGCCTACTTCCACTCAAATCAGCAGTCATGAAACCTACTGCAGCGACTTCTGTCCTGGTCTATGTCTTGACTAGAAGGTTTACCTTTAATTATCCACAACTATGGGAAGGATGGTGGAAGAGGTGGCCATCACACAGAGTTGAGCCCGATCCCTTAATGGTAACTGGACATTGATCAGTAGCAGTAACCCTGATTGATTTTTCACCTCCCTAGCCATTATTTAGACTTCATGTTATGATTAAAAAGATCACTGCCTATACTGGGTGTTGTGTAATGAGAGATGATTAATTAGCAATCTAGTTGTGCGAGGCCCCTTGCGGAAGAGTGACTATAATATGGTAGAATTCTTCATTAAGTTGGAGAGTGACACAGTTAATTCAGAGACTAGGGTCCTGAACTTAAAGAAAGGTAACTTCGATGGTATGAGACATGAATTGGCTAGAATAGGCTGGCGAATGATACTTAAAGGGTTGACGGTGGATAGGCAATGGCAGACATTTAAAGATCACATGGATGAACTTCAACAATTGTACATCCCCGTCTGGCGTAAAAATAAAACGGGGAAGGTGGCTCAACCGTGGCTAACAAGGGAAATTAAGGATAGTGTTAAAACCAAGGAAAAGGCACATAAATTGGCCAGAAAAATCAGCAAACCTGAGGACTGGGAGAAATTTAGAATTCAGCAGAGGAGGACAAAGGGTTTAATTAGGAGGGGAAAAATCGAGTATGAGAGTAAGCCTGCAGGGAACATAAAAACTGACTGCAAAAGCTGCTACAGATATGTGCAGAGAAAAAGATTAGTGAAGACAAATGTAGGTCCCTTGCAGTCAGAATCAGGTGAATTTATAACGGGGAACAAAGAAATGGTAGACCAATTGAACAAATACTTTGGTTCTGTCTTCACTAAGGAAGACACCAATAACCTTCCGGAAATACTAGGGGATTGAGGGTCTAGCGAGAGGGAGGAACTGAAGGAAAGCCTTATTAGTCAGGAAATTGTGTTCGAGAAATTGATGGGATTGAAGGCCGATAAATCCCCAGGGCCTGATAGTCTGCATCCCAGAGTACTTCAGGAAGTGGCCCTAGATGCATTGGTGGTCATTTTCCAACATTCTGTAGAATCTGGATCAGTTCCTATGGATTGGAGGGTAACGAATGTAACGCTACTTTTTAAAAAAGGAGGGAGAGAAAACGGATAACTATAGACCGGTCAGCCTGACATCGGTGGTGGGGAAAATGTTGGAATCAATTATTAAAGATGTAATAGCAGCACTTTTGGAAAGCAGTGACAAGATCGGTTCAAGTCAGCTTGGATTTATGAAAGGGAAATCATGCTTGACAAATCTTCTAGAATTTTGCGGATGTAACTAGTAGAGTGGATAAGGGGGAGCCAGTGGATGTGGTGTATTTAGACTTTCAAAAGGCTTTTGACAAGGTCCCACACAAGAGATTAGTGTGCAAAATTAAAGCACATGGTATTGGGGGAAATGTACTGATGTGGATAGAGAACTGTTGGCAGACAGGAAGCAACGAGTAGGAATAAACCGGTCCTTTTCAGAATGGCAGGCAGTGACTAGTGTGGTACCGCAAGGTTCAGTGCTGGGACCCCAGCTATTTACAATATATATTAATGATTTAGACGAAGGAATTGAATGTAATATCTCCAAGTTTGCAGATGACACTAAGCTGGGTGGCAATGTGAGCTGTGAGGAGGATGCTAAGAGACTGCAGGGTACTTGGACAGGTTAGGTGAGTGGGAGAATGCATGGCAGATGCAGTATAATGTAGATAAATGTAAGGTTATCCACTTAGGTGGTAAAAACAGGAAGGCAGATTATTATCTGAATGGTGACAGATTAGTAAAAGGGGAGGTGAACGAGACCTGGGTGTCGTGGTATATCAGTCATTGAAAGTTGGCATGCAGGTACAGCAGGTGGTGAAGAAGACAAATGGCATGTTGCCTTCATAGTGAGAGGATTTGAGTGTAGGAGCAGGGAGGTCTTACTACAGTTGTACAGGGCCTTGGTGAGGCCACACCTGGAATATTGTGTACAGTTTTGGTCTCCTAATCTGAGGAAGGACATTCTTGCTATTGAGGGAGTGCAGCGAAGGTTCACCAGACTGATTCCCGGGATGACAGGACTGACATATGATGAAAGACTGGATCGACTAGGCTTATATTGACTGGAATTTGGAAGAATGAGAGAGGATCTCATAGAAACATATAAAATTCTGACAGGATTGGACAGGTTAGATGCAGGAAGAATGTTCCCGATGTTGGGGAAGTCCAGAACCAGGGGTCATAGTCTAAGGATAAAGGGTAAGCCATTTAGGACCGAGATGAGGAGAAACTTCTTCACTCAGAGAGTTGTGAGCATGTGGAATTCTCTACCACAGAAAGTTGTTGAGGCCAGTTCGTTAGATATATTCAAAAGGGAGTTAGAGGTGGCCCTTACAGCTAAAGGGATCAAGGGGTATGGAGAGAAAGCAGGAATGGGGTTCTGAAGTGCATGATCAGCCATGATCATATTGAATGGTGGTGCAGGCTCGAAGGGCCGAATGGCCTACTCCTGCACCTATTTTCTATGTTTCTATGCACTGCACCTGCAAGTTGCCCTACAAGTCACACACCATCCTGACTTGGAAATACATCTCCATTCCTTCATCGCCTCTGGCTTAAAATCCTGGAACCCATCTTGAACAGCACTGTGGGAGTTCCTTCACCACAGTGATTGCAGTGGTTCAAAAAGCCTACTCACCACCACCTTCTCAAGGGCAATTAAGGATGGGCTGGCCTTGCCAGCGACGCCCACATCCCAAGAAAAAAAAAAATTCTACAATGACATTTATCTTCATTCCAGATATGGTCACTGTGACAGCCTGCCTTCAGCAGTGCGGACGACAAAGACAGGTCTACTGTGACATGACCAGGTATATTTTAAGCGGTGTGTAAATGCGGTTTCCTGGGGAATTGGCACTGTTCCACCTGCACTCGGTGACCCTTCTTGAACTCCTCTTCCTCATCTGAAGCATCTACGATGTTTGGAACCTGGCAAGGAATACCCATGCTTAGCATTTTGTGCAGCACCATTTAAATTCCTGCAGCAACCAAGAATATAGAAGGAAATTGTTAGTACCATAATTGTTGCTAAACAGAGGACACAGATTTAAGGTAATTGGCAAAAGAACCAGAGGAGAGATGAGGAGAATTTATTTTATGCAACAAGTTGTTATGATCTGGAATGCATTGCCTGAAGGGGTGGTGGAAGGAGATTCAATAGTAACTTTCAAAAGCAATGGATAAATACTTGAAAAAGAAAAACTTGTATTGTTATGGAGAAAGAGCAGGGGAGTGGGATAAATTGGATCACTCTTTCAAAGAGCCAGCGCAGGTACAATGGGCTGAATAGCTTTCTTCTCTTCTGTACAATTCTATGATACAAAATGTAAAAGTTGTAGAGTTCTCAGCAAAAACAAAATGCAGTAAAATTGTCCCAGAAACACATACAAAGACAGTTTTCTTACCTTAAAGAGGCTTTCTTGGACGTGCAACTTGTTGTGAATAATCCTTCTCCTGCTGTTATATAAATGTGCCATTTAAAATATTATCGTATATACTAACAGCATGGCACCATTTTAACTGCTAGCATTGCTGGTTCAGATATTGGGCATACGTCTGTTTGCTCCAAGGCACCAGATTAGCAGTGGAGCCTCGAAATATGTGTCAACCTGTCATGCAGGGAAATAAGTGGTCTTCTGATTTGTAAGTTGCAAGGGCACAAACACAGGAATGGACATGTGCCTAACCGGTAGCCTTTTTTGTATCAGTAAGTGACCGTTCATTATGCAGCTGGGTTGGGCGACAGTTATTTTATATGTAAAAAGCTCTGAAGATGTGAGTGTGACAGGGTTTTCAATTGTAAATTGCAGCTTGAAGGCACGCTCTGCTGGAATATGAGTATGCAAAATCAGCAACGAAAGAGCTGCAAGGTTATATTAAGATTTGGTATTGAGTCAACTATAAATGTGGAATAGGTTGATAGGCAACACTTTGTGGCATCTGCCCAGTAAATGGTCCTGTGGGTAGTTTAATCTTGGCAGCTTTCGTAAGGAGTGCCATCTTCCACATCTGTTCTTAAGTCATGTGACAGTGTGCACAGTTTTGAGCATGACATGCTTCCAACAACAACAACTTGCATTTATGTAGTGCCTTTAATGCGAAATGTCCCAAGGTGCTTCATAGAAGTATTCTCAGTCAAAATTTGACGCTAAGTCACATAAGGAGATTTTAGGACAGGAAGAGGTAAGTTTTAAGGAGCGTCTTAAAGGAAGAGAAAAAGGTAGTGTGAGGAAATTCCAGAGCTTAGCGCCTAGACGCTGAAGCTTGGCCGCCAATGGTGGAGAGAAGGAAATCTGGGATGCCCACAGGGCCGGAATTGGAGAAACACAGATATTTCAGAGGGTTGTAGAGCTGGAGGAGATTACAAAGAAAGGGAGGGACGAGGTTATGCCCTCTAGAGAGGGTGCCTTTGAGTGCCAAACACGGTTAACAACTCTTACACCCACTTTATGCAGCAGCAAGTCCACTTTACCAGACATCAAACTGGTGCTGCACCGTTTTATATTTTTTAGAACAGACTCCATCTGTGCCTTCACATTTACTTTGCTTTCTCTTGGTTTTTGCCAGCCACAACTTTTCTCCCACTCAACTTCCGAAAGACTGAAAGATATAGTTAAGACATTAGCGGACAATTTTTGTCGACCTACCTGCCCATTTTTCAGCATGAACGGGGAAGTAGCAGCACAAAAATCGTGGGGAACAAAAATCGCTGGATTGCTGCTGGAGGCCCACGTGTTGCAACATTCAAATGGGCCTTAATCTACGCAGCCAGTGTTTCCACTCAAAACAGACGGGAGCTGAAAAAATCTATTAAGTAAAGATCCTACGAGATGGTTAGGACATTTTCACGTAAGGCAACGCAGCCACCACTGCTTCCTAAACCTCCATAATTCATGGGCGGTACAGGGCAGAAAATAGCCAGTTCCAACGGTATTTAAAGGGGCACTCAACTGCTATAATGTAAATTGTTGTAAATGCATCTTGGTTGTAATTCTTAGTAATCTTTGGATGCAGATTTGCTGTCTTGTTTTTACTTGTAGTGGCTGGACGACCTTCAGGAAGTTCAAAGTGATACAGTTACAACGTCCGAAATCCAGAATCCTTGGGACTGAGTCTGTTCCAGTTTTTGGGTGTTTCCAGATTTCAGACAAGAAAATCAATCGTCTGAAATCCGGAATCCTCGACCGAATCCGTGCCGGATTTTGGGTTTTGCCTCAAAAATGTCCGGTTTTCGGACAATAATTCCGAATTCCGGACGACTCCATCAGCTATGCGCACAATGTCTGGTTTTCGGACAATTCCGGTTTTCGGAGTTCCGGATTCGGTACTGACAATGCTTGTTTTCTGAAAACAGTAATCATTTTTGCCATTCCATTCTGGCGAGAGGTGGCAGGGCCGCATGTAGCTGGAGCTAAGCTGCAAGGGGACCATAGCGGAAGAAAGCTTGCAGACATCCTTAGCCACCCAATCAAGGTACATAGGCTCAGAAATACACGTCGGCACTTCTCAAAGGAGCAAGGTATAAGGAGACTGCACTTCTCCAGAATTGTGTTGACTCCTGCACCAACTCCTGCAACCCGCTGGCACTGCATTGCCTATTGCAGTCAAAGTTACTGTGGTCCTCAACTTGCTGATGACTGGCTCCTTCCAGGCTGCAATAGGGTAGGTCAGTCTGCAGTTCATGCATGTATCAAGCAGGTGATTCACACCACATTTGCTAAAGCGAAGACTTTCATCACGTTCCCGCATGAACAAGCAGCAATAGCAGAATAGAGCTCTGGGGTCATCATAGATTACAGGCTTCCCCCAAGCCCAAGGCATACCTACGCACCCACCACCCCCACTCCCACCTTCCTTTATATTAACAGTTGGAAATCTGCCCCAGTCCTTCCCGCTTCCAATAAACTACTTCTGCCCAAAATCCAGCATTGATATATCTCATCTGACATTGCAAGCTGGTCAGTCACTGCTGGAACACTCTTGCAGACAAAGATTTCAAAATAGTTTATAATTTTACTCGTGTACACAAATGCCTACAACATTAAACATCATCCAGGTGTGTCTCCATAGTGCTTACCTTTAGTGATCTATTACCTATTCTATTGCACCTACGAGGTGAAAGCTGCGTGGCTTCAACATGGGAGGTGGGCGGCTTCTGTGGTTTAGATCAAGGATCTTAAGATGCTTCTGGTCGGTCACTTCTAAGAGACTCCAGCCCAAGAAGTCCCGGCTGCAGACTGCAGCATCTTGGTGGCTGAAAAGTCAGTTTGAGCCATCTGGCTTTCTGGCACCAGATCAGGCATTGGATGAGGGGTGGCAAGGGTGCGGACATGCCATCACCCTGAGAGAGGTCAACATTCTCTACTCTCATTGGATAACTGCTATGAATTCAATGCTTCCACTTTCACTGTGGGAAATTTGTGATGTGCCAGAAACTCTAAGCATTCAGTTTCCCAGCCTCCAAGGTTCATGAGCCCTGAGCCTGCATGGTACACGTATGAGCATCATTGAGGGATGCTACTACTGGTGGTACTCACTCCTGGAAGGAGTGCCCAGCTGCAGCATCCACGCTCCATGGTTGACTGCATGTCGATGCCACGCGTCAAAACCCCACACAACCTGGAATTGAACCCCTCCACCATCTCCGATGTGTGGCGTAAGCTGCCTGGCAAACTGTTCACTTCAGCAATTGCTGGTGTGCAGAAAATATTTTTCACTTTGAAAGTTGGGCCTTTAAATTCTGCCTTTCCATCCTCTTCAGCAGAACTAGGAAGTGAGCTGGCCCTTCAGCGAGCCGTTTCCTTGGCTGTCCTTCGCACTTGCTCTTACTCGTTTCTGCTGAGTGAATCATCCTGTGCCGACCCCTCTAACTCTCTATCTATACCATCTGATGATCACTGTGCTGGTGCTTGGGAAGGTATGAGCGAGTGACATTGTATCTCGCTGCATCTGCACAGCTGCAGGGCTCAAGTCACTGGAAGGAATTAGAAAAAGGGCTGAGTGACAAGGATTAAGAAGATAAAAAAAGACGTATTTATATAGCACCTTTCACAACCTCAGGATGTCTCAAATCACTTTAAAACCAATGAAATACTTTTTGAAGTGTAATCACTGTTGTAATGTAGAAAACGCAGCAGCCAATTTGCACACGCAAAGCCCCACAAAAGCAATATGATAATGACCAGATCATCTGTTTTAGGTGTCGGTTGAGGGATTAATATTGGCCAAGACATTGGGGAGAACTCCCCTGCTCTTCTTCTAATAGTGCCATGGGATCTTTTACGTCCACCTGAGAAGGCAGACAGGACCCTGGTTTAACATCTCATCCAAAAGATGGCATCTCTGACAATGCAGCACTCCCTCAGTACTGCATTGAATTGCAGCCTGGAATTTGTGCCCAAGTCTCTGAAGTGGGACTTGAATTCACAACTTTCTGATTCAGATGCGAGTATCAGCTGAGCCACGGCTGACACCATTAGGTAATAGAATGAGCAAATAGTAGCAATGCAGCCCTAGCGGGCCATTCTTTGTGTGAGCCAGAGAGTTAAGTGGAGAGAGTAAAGGAAGTAAAATGACTAAATATCATGCTGTGCATGACCTTACTCCTTGCCAGCTCCAACACTGCATGACCTCTCTCTGTCAATAATGTCGATGGTGGTGACCTCCATTGGAGTGAGAGTTTGTAATAAAGGAAAAATCATTTTGGCAGTTAACAAAATGTACAAGTTCCAAAGACATTCAGTACTCAAAAGGGTTAATTTGCGGTATTTTATTTCAGTGATGTGTGCCAGTGGCCAAATAATAACTTTGTATGTTTTTTTATTGCAGTTCACTGTTGCGACCAGTTCACTTTGATCTTTCTCCAACTTTGTACCTTCCCTGCTTCTTTCAGATTCCCTTCCATTGTGTGCTAGCTTGTTCTGCAATAAGATTGGATGTGGATCAGTGTAAGGCATGTAAAGATATGTGAGGCAGTTTAGCACAGTGTGCTGGCTGAGAGGAAGAAGCCTCAAGATTGTACAAGAAAGAGATACTGTTGGATGAAAGAAAGTGCGCAGAGTGTAAAGTATCAAGGAACATCACAGAAATGTGAAAATTAATCCGAGCCAAACACAAACAAAAGCAGAACATTGTTTGTACTCGTTTTGTGGGCAGTAGCAGATATTGCATGTGTGAATGTAAGCAGAAAGAGATTTACTAAATTGTCCCATTGTACACTGTTGTAATTGGAGGTAAGGCTTATACAGTGGAAGAGGAAAGGATTAGTAGTGCTGATGTTATAATGTGATGTTATAGAGCTAAAAATAAGAGTAAAAGAGGAATGAAGAGAAGACTGACCTTGGGAGTTTTGGTAAGGTCATTAAATCTTTTCCGACACTGCAGTCAGGTCCTAGGAGAATATAAAAACATAAGAAATAGGAGTAGGAGTAGGCCATCCAGCCCCACGAACCTGCTCCACCTTTAATAAGATCATGGCTGATCTACTGAATTTAAATTCCCCAGCTTCTGTGGTGAGATTGAACTCATGGCCCCAGATCATTAGTCCAGGCCTCAGGATTACTAGTCCAGTAACATAAACGTTCCTGGAGTGATGCTGCTGGCACTCACCTGCTCAGCCACCTCTCTCCATGCTTGCTGACTTACTTTTCCTGGCATCTGTCTACCTTCTAATGGAAGCAGGACTTCTTCCTTAAGCACCTCCACCACACTATCGAGCCATGCTGAATTTGTTTCAGCATTGGTTACAGTCCTTTAAGGAATGATTTCCCTGCCAAAACTGGAAAATTCCTCTATGATATCCTTTGTATTTTAAGTCTAATTTATTTCTGCTGTCACATCCTCAGTATCTTAATCAAGTAAATTCAGTGCTCTCACATGCCATGCTTGAAGGGGTGCCGACCAGAAATGGGACTAAAACGCTCGGTGGAAACCTTGGGGGGAAAGCCAGAAACAACTGTTTATGCCATTTGTCTGTCTGCTGTAACTTTAGCAGAATCTCCAATGAGGAGAATCCCAGCCGAACTCCAGCTGTGGTTCTCCAATCCACACTTTCTTTGAAGGTGACTTATTATTATGAGTGTGCGGTCGCTAAACCTATGCTAACGTTAACAGAAACCAAAGAGCTGATTCCACCATTTTACTATCCATTCATTTTATTTGGATCATTATAGAAACCGCACCATTTTCAGTTTCATTGAAATCTATCCTCTTGTGTCACAATTGCAAATCTGAGTGCCTTTCTGGTTTTCTTTGCTCCCAGTTATTGGTGAGCTTTTTAAATATGCAGTTCACGATATTTATATTGTGTTGCTTCAGGCATGTTTCATATTACATTATCACCTCTTGTAGAAACATATGATCATCCCCATCATTTTTTTTGACCAATTGCTTATAAAATGTTGTATCGGTTAACTCGGGTGCAACTAAACATGGTATGAATTTCTGCTCTGGAAAACTGTTCTATGTTTGAATACTTAAATTAAATGTTTTTCACTCAACTGTGTTTGGTTGTCCTGTTTGGGGTGAATTCAATTGCAGCTGTGTTGTAAAATTGAATGTGTTACAGCAAGTGGCTTGAGGCAAAAATTGCAGGTCGTAACCTCACCCTGCTCAATCGCACTTCCTGTCAATCGATCTTTGAGTGGCATTGTGTGGAAATCTGCAACCAAAAACGTTGTTTCCTCCCAGGAGGAGAGGAATGAGTGGCAGCAGAGCAACAAAAAAGTAAATAGAAATCCTGGAAAAACAGAGCAGATGAAGAAGGGTCAAGCTCTGGCTGACTTTAGTTTGTCCATCACGACTTGTATAACAGAAAGGTCATCAGCAAGGTTTCTGTTATAAATGTTTCCACAATAAGAACAACACGACAGCCTCTTCTTCTGGTTTATAAAGTACTTTTAAATGAAAGAATGAAAGTTCATATTGTATGAAACTTTGGTCTCAACTGTTCAGACTTTATCACGCTCATTCTGTGGTTTGAGGGAATCGAACTTGAAGTATTGCAGGTCATGGGGTTCTATTCTGTCTAATTTCAAGAAGCAAATAGAAACCTTATAACAACAACTTGCATTTATATTGTGCCTTTAACATAGTAAGCTATCCCAAGGTGCTTCACAAGAGCACAATCAAACAAAAATTGAGGTTTGGGAAGGGATTTCCAGAGCTTAGGACCCAGACAGCTGAAGACACGGCTGTCAGTGGTGGGCCAAAAGAAATGGGGGATTCACAAGAGACCAGTTGGAGGCACGTAGCATTCTTGGAGATTTGTAGAGCTGGAGGAGGTTACAGAGATAGGGAGGGGCAAGACTATGGAGAGATTTTAAAACCAAAGTGCTGGTGAACCAGGAGCCAATGTAGGTCAATGGCCACAGGAGTCCTGGGTGAATGAGAATTGATGCAAAAGGCAAAATACTGCAGATGCTGGTAATCTGAAATATAAACTGACAATGCTGCACATACTCACAGGTCAGGCAGCATCTGTGGAGAAAGAAACTGAGCTAACATTTCAGGTCTGTTCATTAGAACTTGGAAAACGTTGCAGATGGAACAGGTTTTAAGCAAATACATAGGCAAGGAAAGCTGGGTAGGGGTGATGGACGAGGAAAGAGCAAAAGGGAAGGGTGGCAGGCAGGAGTGATTTCAATGATAAAGGGAGGTGGGGCAAGGCAAAATGGGATGATAATGGGATAAATAAAGAAACAAAAGATGGGTCTAGAGGAGCTGAAAATGGCAACAGCAGAATCATTATCAACATCTGCTGTCCGAAAAACGGGAGCAGTGCTTATGATCTGAAATTGTTGAACTTGAAGTTGAGTCCGGAAGGTTATAAAGTGCCTAATCGAAAGATGTGGTGCTATTCCTCGAACTTCCATTGAGCTTCATTGGAACAGTGTAAGAGGCCTAACACTGAAAGGTTGGAGTGCGAGTGGGGCGAAGAATTAAAATGGCAAGCGACCGGAAGCTCAGGGTCACGCTTGCAGACTGAATGGAGGTGTTCAGCAAAGCAGTTACCCAATCTGCACTTAGTCTCCCCAATGTTGAGGAGGCCACATTGTGAGCAGCAAATATCATATACCGAGCATCATCATATACAGAGATTTGATGCAGGTTCGGATATGAGTATTGTTTGAGCTCAAGTTTCTGGAGAGTGGAAGATGAAGAGCATTGGAATAGTTGTGTCTGGAGGTACCAGACGCATGGATGAGGGTATCAGCAGCAGTTACTCTGAGATGGGGTGGAGGTGCATATGAGGATGGAGCTCAGCTCAGGGTCAAATAGGACACTGAGGTTGCAAACAATCTGGTTCAGCCTAAGACGGTGGCCAAGGAGGGGGTTGGAATCGATGGTGAGGAACAGAGTTTGTGGCAGGGGACGAAGATAATAGCTTCAGTCTTACCAATGTTCAATTGTAGGAAATTTCAGCTCATTTCGGACAAGCAGTCTGAGAGCCAGTGGAGTGGTAGTGAGGTAGAACTGGATATCATCAATGTACATGCGGAATTTGACACTGGGCTGAATTTTACAGGGTGGTAGCGGGAGAGATCAATGGCGGATCAGATGGGAATGTTGTTATTTTTGACAGCGGTACAGGGGAAACTCGCTCTCATCTCGCTCCCACGTGCTTTTCCCCCAGGCGTGCCTGTCATCACAGAGCCAGCCCAACCAGCAATGGCTGGGGATTTAATTGAAATCATTATGAGGCAGTTTGCAGGCACGTAAGAGCCTTTTCCCCAATACTTTTTAAATTTCCCTGCACGGCCATGGGATTCACACAGTTCAGGAACCACGTCTGTCAATCTGAGGTGGGAGTTCTGTGGCTGATTATTTGACAGCATGAAAACAAACCACAACAAAAACGTGTTGATTACATCGGCTAACATATTGATGGAGATGCTGTTCTATTTGAAAAGCTACTGGTAAATGTTAATTCAGAAATTCCTGAAGGGATGTGAGTGCTGAAGGCTCCACTCCTACCGTGGATGGTGAGGGAAACACATTTTTCACCGGTCATTCTCGGCTGTTGCCGTCCAACTCAACAGTAATTGCAGTGAATTGATCTACACTATAAAAATAAAACATATACCATCTAAATACATTTTGTGTTGTTTCTGGTCAGGTTTTTCTCACAGTTTATTGTGATTGTCCAGTTCCAGATTAAATCAAGTCATCAACCATAACAATTTCATTCTCATCACTCATTCCACTGGTTCAATTTGTTTTCAGTCCCTGAATATAACTAATTTAATTTTTCAGTCTGAGACTGTGGGGGTGAATTTCTGCGGAGGTTCTTTCACTCGTTCATTGATATTTTCAACGAAAGAGTTGCAGAAATCTCAGAAACACATTGCACCACTTACACTGTTTGTCAAGGTTTCCGCAATTCTTCCGCCCCTTTACAGTTACATTTAAAATCTACTTAATTTTATATGTTACCTATACACACACATCTTATATTTGTACCAGTTACTGATACAAAAGTCTAAAGCTCCAATAAAATTCCAATTAATGTACTTTTAAAATTATGTTCTTGATCGTATTTATAGATGGCTTCATATTACTTAACGATAATATTATTGAAATATTTCTTTGTCACTCGGATATAAATGTTATTATATTATTGTAGAGTAAAGATTCAACACACACTTTGTTACATTAAATTTCAAGGGCTGGATTTTCGATTTGTTGCTGCCTCTGTTTGCACCCCGGTGGGGTGGTAATGGCAGCAGACATCATTTCCGGGTGGCTGGCCAGCTTCCAGCGCCCTGCAGGGACATTCGATGCCGATATCGACAGGGCGCAGGGCAGTACTGCCTGGGAGATGCGAGCCAGTGTGCAACGCCCCTGGTTGCAACAGCGACTCTAAATTTGTTTCGCTCCCGATCCTTAGCGCGCCGTAGCGCACCCTAGTGGGACCGTCTGGGATAGCTGGCGGTCCGAGCTGTACCGGCCGCAGTGAGGGGAGGAATGTCGACCTGAGGTAAGTGTGGTTGTTTTTAATTCTTTTATTATTGCTATTTATGTTGATGTGGCATCCGTAAGGTATTGGCAATGTTTTTGGTGTTTTTTTTTCCATGGAAGCCTCTCTTATGACGCTCCGAGACCATCTGTTTAGCTCAGCATTTTCAGTTGCTCAGCCGGTCTAGCACCCTACAGGAGGTGTGGAACGCCTCCCTTAATGCTCCGCTCCACACTCAGGTCCCAGCTGGTGAATTTTGCAGCTGGAAACGCAAATCATTTCCCGGCGCAAAATTTACCGCTCCGCCTGGATTAACGTCGCAACAGAGGTGCGATCGAATTTCCACCCCCAAATGTAATGTCATCATGGTCCCTTTAACAATTCCAGTTGCAAACATGTCATGAATGATGTCATCAGACCCGCTCCATCTCATTAGGCTGGGTAATGTTCTCTGCAGGCTTAATAGGCCCCATTAAGGTAAATAGATTTTTCAACAGCGGAATGGAGTCAGCCGCAGGGTCGCGACCCACCATGGACACCGCTCACACTGGACCTGCGAAGCTAGGGAAAGTTCTGGCCATTGTGTCTTCGGATGATGACACCGAGGCAGCATGTATGTGAGAGCTAGAGGGAGCCAAAGATAGATCCTTGGGGGACACCAGAACTAACTGTGCAGGGATGGGAAGAGTAGGCATTGCAAAAAATTCTCTGGATATGACTGGACTGGTAAGAGTGGAACCAAGCAAGGGCAGTTCCACTCAGTTGGAACTCTATATTAACGACTTGCAAGAAAGGACTGAGTGTAACATAGCCAAGTTTGCTGACGATACAAAGGTGGGAGAAAAAGCAATGTGTGAGGAGGACATAAAAAAGCTGCAAAAGGACATAGACAGGCTAAGTGAGTGGGCAAAAATTTGGCAGATGGAGTATAATTTTGGAAAGTGTGAGGTCATGCACTTTGGCAGAAAAGAATCAAAGATCAAGTTATTATTTAAATGGAGAAAGATTGCAAAGTGCTGCAGTACAGTGGGACCTGGGGGTACTTGTGCATGAAACACAGAAGGATAGTATGCAGGTACAGCAAGTTTTCAGGAAGGCCAATGGAATCATGGCCTTTATTGTAAAGGGGATGGAATATAGAAACATAGAAAATAGGTGCAGGAGTTGGCCATTCGGCCCTTCAAGCCTGCACCACCATTCAATAAGATCATGGCTGATCATTCACCTCAGTACCCCTTTCCTGCTTTCTCTCCATACCCTTGAACTTTTTAGCAGTAAGGGCCACATCTAACTCCCTCTTGAATATATCCAACGAACTGGCATCAACAACTCTCTGCGGTAGGGAATTCCACAGGTTAACAACACTCTGAGTGAAGAAGTTCCTCCTCAACTCAGACCTAAATGGCTTACCCCTTATCCTTAGACACTGTCCCCTGATTCTGGACTTCCCCAACATTGGGAACATTCTTCCTGCATCTAACCTGTCCAGTCCCGTCAGAATTTGATATGTTTCAATGAGATCCCCTCTCATTCTTCTAAACTCCAGTGAATAAAGCCCTAGTCAATCCAATCTCTCCTTACATGTCAGTCCAGCCATCCTGGGAATCAGTCTGGTGAACCTTCGCTGTTCTCCCTCAATAGCAGGAATGTTTTCCTCAGATTAGGAGACCAAAACTGAACACAATATTCCAGGTGAGGTCTCACCAAGGCCCTGTACAACTGCAGTATGACCTCCCTGCTCCTATACTCAAATCCCCTAGCTATGAAGGCCAACATACCATTTGCCTTCTTCACCGCCTGCTGTACCTGCATGCCAACTTTCAATGACTGATGTACCATGATACCCAGGGCTCATTGCGCCTCCCCTTTTCCTAATCTGCCGCCATTTAGATAATATTTTGCCTTTGTGTTTTTGCCCTCAAAGTGGATAACCTCACATTTATCCACATTATACTGCATCTGCCATGCAGTTGCCCACTCACCTAACCTGTCCAAGTCACCCTGCAGCCTTTTAGTGTCCTCCTCACAGCTCACACCACCACCCAATTTAGTGTCATCTGCAAACTTGGAGATATTACGCTCAATTCCTTCATCTAAATCATTAATGTATATTGTAAATGGCTGGGGTCCCAGCACTGAGCCCTGCGGCGCCCCACTAGGCACTGCCTGCCATTCTGAAAAGGAGCTGTTTATTCCTACTCTCTGCTTCATGTCTGCCAACCAGTTCTCTATCCATGTCAGTACATTACCCCTAATACCATGCGCTTTAATTTTGCACACCAATCTCTTGTGTGGGACCTTGTCAAAAGCCTTTTGAAAGTCCAAATACACCACGTCCACTGATTCTCCCTTGTCCACTCGACTAGTTACATCTTCAAAAAATTCCATAAGATTTGTCAAGCATGATTTCCCTTTCATAAATCCATGCTGACTTGGACTGATCCTGTCATTGCTTTCCAAATGCGCTGTTATTTCATCTTTAATAATTGATTCCAACATTTTCCCCACTACTAATGTCAGGCTAACCGGTCTATAATTACCTGTTTTCTCTCTCCCTCCTTTTTTAAAAAGTGGTGTTACATTAGCTACTCTCCAGTCCATAGGAACTGACCCAGAGTTGATAGACTGTTGGAAAATGATCACCAATGCATCCACTATTTCTATGGCCACTTCCTTAAGTACTCGAGGTTATAGACTATCAGGCCCCAGGGATTTATCGGCCTTCATCCCATCAATTTCTCTAACACAATTCCCCGCATAATAAGGATATCCTTCAATTCCTCCTTCTCACTAGATCCTCGGTCCCCTAGTACTTCCGGAAGGTTATGTGTGTCTTCCTTCGTGAAGACAGAACCAAAGTATTGTTCAACTGCTCTGACATTTCTTTGTTCCCCATTATAAATTCACCTGAATCTGACTGCAAAGGACCTACGTTTGTCTTCCCTAATCTTTTTCTCTTCACATATCTATAGAAGCTTTTGCAGTCAGTTTTTATGTTCCCGGCAAGCTTCCTCTCTATTTTCCCCCTCCTAATTAAACCCTTTGTCCTCCTCTGCTGAATTCTAAAATTCTCCCAGTCCTCAGGTTTGCTGATTTTTCTGGCCAATTTATGTGCCTTTTCCTTGGTTTTAACACTATCCTTAATTTCCCTTGTTAGCCACAGTTGAGCCATCTTCCCCGTTTTATATTTACTCCAGACAGGTATGTACAATTGTTGAAGTTCATCCATGTGATCTTTAAATTTGTGCCACTGCCTATCCACCGTCATCCCTCTAAGTATCATTTGCCAGTCTATTCTAGCCAATTCACGTCTCATACCATCGAAGTTTCCTTTTTCTTAAGTTCAGGACCCTAGTCTCTGAATTAACTGTGTCACTCTCCATCTTAATAAAGAATTCGAGCATATTATGGTCACTCTTCCCAAAGGGACATTGCACAATAAGATTGTTAATTAGTCCTTTCTCATTACACATCACCCAGTCTAGGATGGCCAGCCCTCTAGTTGGTTCCTCGACATATTGGTCTAGAAAACCATCCCTAATACACTCCAGGAAATCCTCCTCCATCGCATTTCTACCAGTTTGGTTAGCCCAGTCAATATGTAGATTAAAGTCACCCATGATAACTGCTGTACCTTTATTGCACGCATCCCTAATTCCTTGTTTGATGCTGTCCCCATCCTTATTACTACTGTTTGGTGGTCTGTGCACAACTCCCACTAATGTTTTCTGCCCTTTGGTATTCCGTAGCTCCACCCATACAGATTCCACATCATCCAAGCTAATGTCCTTCCTCACTATTGCATTAATTTCCTCTTTAACTAGCAATGCTACCCCACCTCCTTTTCCTTTCTGTCTATTCTTCCTAAATGTTGAATGCCCCTGGATGCTGAGTTCCCAGCCTTGGTCACCCTGGAGCCATGTCTCTGTGATACCAATTAGATCACATCCATTAACTGCTATCTGCGCAGTTAATTCGTCCACCTTATTCCGAATACTCCTCACATTGAGGCACAGAGCCTTCAGGCTTGTATTTTTAACACACTTTGCCCCTTTAGGATTTTGCTGTAATGTGGCCCTTTTTGCTTTTTGCCTTCGTTTCTCTGCCCTCCACTTTTACTTTTCTTCTTTCTATCTTTTGCTTCTGCCCCTATTCTACTTCCCTCTGTCTCCCTGCATAGGTTACCATCCCCCTGCCATATTAGTTTAACCCCTCCCCAACAACACTAGCAAACACTCCCCCAAGGACATTGGTTCCAGTCCTACCCAGGTGCAGACCGTCTGGTTTGTACTGGCCCCACCTCCCCAAGAACCGGTTCCAATGCCCCAGGAATTTGAATCCCTCCCTTGTGCACCACTCCTCAAGCCATGTATTCATCTGAGCTATCCTGCGATTCCTACTCTGACTAGCACGTGGCACTGGTAGCAATCCTGAGATTACTACTTTTGAGGTCCTACTTTTTAATTTAGCTCCTAGCTCCCTAATTTCATCTTGCAGGACCTCACCCCATTTTTTACCTATATCATTGGTACCTATATGCACCACGACAACTGGCTGTTTACCCTCCCCCTTCAAAATGTCCTGCACCCGCTCCGAGACATCTTTGACCCTTGCAGCAGGGAGGCAACATACCATCCAGGAGTCTCGGTTGCGGCTGCAGAAATGTCTATCTATTGCCCTTACAGTTGAATCCCCTATCACTATGGCTCTCCCACTCTTTTTCCTGTCCTCCTGTGCAGCAGAGTCACCCACAGTGCCATGGACTTGGCTGCTGCTGCCCTCCCCTGATGAGTCATCCCCCTCAACAGTACCCAAATTGGTGCATCTGTTTTTCAGGGGGATGACCGCAGGGGACCCCTGCACTACCTTCCTTCCACGGCTCTTCCTGTTGGTCACCCATCCCCTATCTAGCTGTGTAATCTATACCTGCGTTAAGACCAACTCACTAAACATGCTATTCATATCATTCTCAGCATCGTGGATGCTCCAGAGTGAATCCACATGCAGCTCCAGTGCCGCAATGCGGTCTATCATGAGCTGCAACTAGATACATTTCCCGCATATGTAGTCGTCAGGGATACTGGAAGCGTCCCTGACTTCCCACATAGTGCAGGAGGAGCGTAACACGTGTCTGAGCTCTCCTGCCATGACTTAACCCCTAGATTAACTTAATTTGGCAACAATAATGCTAAAGGTTACTTACTGATAAAGCAAAGAAGAAAAAACTACTCGCCAATCACCAGCCAATCACTTACCCGCTTGGCTGTGACATCACCTTTCGATTTCTTTCTACTTTTTTGCCGCCTTTTCCTGCTGCAGCTGCACCAGCTGGCCTTTATAGGCCGCTCCGACGTCCCCGAACCTCTTGCTGTGATGTCACACTTCGTTTTCTTTTCCTCCCAGGCCGAGGAGTCAGCACTGGTGGGGAAAACAAGACAAAGCAACACCTCCCGCTCCTACTTGCCCGAACTCTTACCTTTGCTAACTGACCTGCCGCTGCACCCCGAGCAAGACTTTGCAGTCTATGAGCTCTTTTGAAGTACGGACCACTGTTGTTTTCTGTGCAAACACAACAGCCAATTTGCACACAGCAAGACCCCACAAATAGTAATGAGATTAATGACCGGTTATGTTTTTTTTCGGATGTTGTTAGGTGAGGGATATATGTTGGCGAGGATACAGGGCAAATTCTCCCACTCATCTTTGAATAATACCATGCAATCCTTTATATCCACCTGAACAGGCAGATAAGGCTTTGGTTTAATATCTTATCCAAAAGGCAGCACCTCTGAAAATGTAGCACTCCCTCAGTAGAACACTGAATTATCAGCCAAGATTATGTGCTCCAGTCCATGGAGTGGGGTTTAAACTCACCATTTTCTGACTCAGCAGATGGGAGAACTACTACTGAGCCAAGCTGGGACTAGAGCACAAAGCTGCAACAAATTCAACATAATTAAATGGGAATTTGCAATCTCACTAAGAAAGTGTACGACTGGTGTAGGAAATGGAAAATGTTACCCGATGCAATTGGGATGTTGTTCAGAGGGTCATTGTTGGGCCAGAAAGAGGAAGCTTTAGATTCCATTTTTATTATAGAAATACTCCAACTATAATATAATCTTACTATGATCCAGAAACTCTAGATAACTGTGCATGTGAGAGTGAGGCATGTGGAATTACTCCAAGTTATGAACTCTCTTTTATGACTTTGCCATTCTGGGACATTATTTTCTCTGATGTTCGGGGACATCTGCAAAGTATATTGCTGGCTTGGATCATTGGGCTGAGATATCAGCCCATCCATAGGCAGATCCATGGTGGTGAACCCAACCTAAGTATGGCCATTGGGCAGTTATTTATATTGATGCTGATGACACGAGCAGTCAGAAGGACTCTGGGAAAGCCCCTCACAAAGTGGGCTGTAATGTCATTAATGCCAATGGCATTGTTTTCTTTGTAGAGTTACCTCCAAAGTTGCTCCTATAATCCAGGCAAGTAAATAGGCATTTCCCTACCTAGGAGTCCTTGACATTGATACTGGGTGCCTGCAATGGAAAATGTTCCATCCCCCAACATGTCTCACCATGTTCAGCACAAAAATCACAAAAAAATTAAAAATCGATTAATAGTGAAATATTGTATTTTAAATCATCAGTGATTTCAAATTGTGCCCACAGGGTGTTAACTCAGACTGGCATGGCTACACTGATCATATCTGACATGAAAATACTACAAATCCAGAAGAATAATTTTGTCTTTTTTATTCCTCCTTTGTTCCTACCATTTAATGTGTATTCCCTTTGCTTGTTAGCCCTCCCCAATTGCATTACTTCACATTTCTCTGGATTAAATTTCATTTGCCACTATTCTGTCCACCTGACCAGTTGATTGTTACCTTCCTGCAGTCTAAAGCTTTCTTCTTCGGTATCATCTGCAAACTTCTTAATCATATCCCCTATATTCAAGTCTAGATCATTGATGCATTGATGCATAAAATGAAAAACAGGGGCAAAAATACGACAAAGGCTGGGAATCAATCTCCGCTGTTCTGTTTTTGTGGCAGTAATATACACGTTTCAGCATCATAGATGGCCCCTCGAACGAGGATGACTTGTTTCCACGGGTTCACAGGTGTTTCAATGAAGGACCTGCTGTTCCAGTTCCGAACTTATTGAGGGGGTGGAAGAGGCCTGTGCGTGGATTCTCTCAACATGTGGTGACCGCTGTACATCAGCCACCACACGGGCTCGACCGAGCCAGGCCTCCATCCAGCGGCAAGAGCCAAACCAGGACAACTGGAGACCTGCCCCGCCGCATGGACCCAGCGCACACTCACACTGCATTTCTCTTGTAGTTGTTGCGTGGTGAAGATCATGTCCTTTGTACCCTTTAGTGGACAGAATCTGCATTGCAACTCTGGGAGGAGCTCAGTGTTCTCTCTCAGGCCAACAAACCCAGCATTGAAGCACTGACCATGCTTGACCAGCTCCGTTGGGCAGGTCACATCGTCCGCATGCCCAACATGAAACTCCCTAAGCAAGCGCTCTACTCGGAGCTCTGACAAGGCAAGTGAGCCCCAGGTGGACAGAGGAAACATTTCAAGGACACCCTCAAAGCCTCCTTGATAAAGTGCAACAGCCCCACTGGCACCTGGGAATCCCTGGCCCAAGACAGCCCTAAGTGGAGGAAGAGCATCCGGGAGGGCGCTGAGCACCTCGAATCTCGTCACCAAAAGCATACAGAAATCAAGCGCAGACAGCGGAATGAGCGTGTGGCAAACCAGGCTCCCCACCCACTCTTTCCTTCAACCACTGTCTGCCCCACCTGTGACAGAGACTGTAATTCACGCATTGGACTGACAGCCACCTGAGAATTCACGCCTTATTGCAGGTGACTGTATTATGATGCAAATGACAGGTTCTTCTCCCTAGACCAAGCAAAAATAAGTTTGCTGAAAACATTTTCATGAAGACAGTATCCCCTCCAACAAAAATAAAATGTTGAATTAGTACTTTGTTTTGAGAAAGAACAACGAAAGAACTTTATAGAGCACCTTTCACGAACTCAGGACATCCCAGAGTGCTTTACAAGGTACTTTGAAGCGTAGTCACCATTGTAATGTAGCAATTTAGGAAACAAGTCTTTCTCAATTTCGAGGGACTGCCTATGATGATGATGATGATGTTCTCAATGATAGCGGATGTGTCTGAGTTCCTCTTCCATTCAGAGAATCTGGGTTGGAACCTCAGTTGAAACAGACATTCCAACTCAACTACCCTCTATGAGCAAGTTTCATCTGCTTATGATTGTTGCAGATTTCATCATCGTGAGTGGGTGCTGTGGCTGGAAAAAAAATCAGAATGAAGATGCAACTTGTTGCACTTAGCTTGCTCCATACCAGTCTTGACAGATAGACCATGATAGCTCAGACTAGACCTTCACTCCTTTACAGTTGAGGAAGAAGAGAAAAGAAGACTGAAAGTGGATGAAATAACCTACCTACAATTTCATCCCATATCTATTCTCTGACAGCATTTTAAAGGGGCACTGTCTCGTGATAAAGGATTTACTAAACTGTCACGCCACAAAGATGTAAACATTAATACGTACCAGTGCCTTATTGCAGGTGACTGTATTATGATGCAAATGACAGGTTCTTCTCCCTAGACCAAGCAAAAATAAGTTTGCTGAAAACATTTTCATGAAGACAGTATCCCCTCCAACAAAAATAAAATGTTTAATTAATACTTTGTTTTGAGAAAGAACAATGAAAGAACTTTATAGAGCACCTTTCACGACCTCAGGACATCCCAGAGTGCTTTACGAGGTACTTTGAAGCGTAGTCACCATTGTAATGTAGCAATTTAGGAAACAAGTTTGGTCCATTTTATGTTAGGTGAAGAGCCATAATTTGGATTATTTAGCAGTAGCAACAATCATCGTGCAGGTTCTGCAATGGACAAGCAATTCATTCCGCCAAATAACTGCCCTAGCAGCAAAGTTGAGAATAAGTCCAGTATATCTAAATGTTTGTGAGACTGTGCCCTTGAATTTCATCGGGAGGTCTTTTAGGGACTAAGCTGGGCTCCCCCCGTGGTTTCACCCTTTATGCTGGATCAGGGGCATTTGAATGCTTTTAGAACACTTCATTCCACTCAGGGCTGAATTTTAATGAGGAAGGCGGGTTAGGGGTGGAGGGAACTCTGGGGTGGTCAGGAAACCCAGGATAACAGCAGGGCCTGATTTCAATGGGAAGATTGAGAGGCTGGCTGTCGCCAGGCGGGTCGGCCTATGGCACTAGCCACAGAAAGAAGGGAGGGAGGATCACATGTGGGCCGGAGTCGGCCTGGAGGAGGGCTAGGGGGGAAGGGGTGGGTGGGGATGGGGGAGGTCTGTAGATCGGTGGCCAGTAGGAGCAGGGGGTGGGGGGTTCTGCAGATCGGTGGATCGGAGGAGCGACGGCTGAAATCGATCGGCAGCGTGGAGAATCGGGGGGGAGGGGGGCGGGGTTCTGAAAATCAATCGGCGGCATAGAGAAGCAGGCGGGAGAGGGTGGGTCTTGATTGATTGGGAGTCGTGGAGCATCGATAGCAGAAGGGGGGATCTCAAGGAACAGAGGCCAGAGGAACATGGAGGGGCGGGAGGGGGGTGGGAGGGGAGTGTCATGGTTGGGGAGAGATACGTCTCGTGGGAAGATTGGAGGCCTGGGGTGGAAGCCTGGTGGGGGGATCATAGATCTGGGTGAGTATCGGAGGCAAGGGGGTGGGGGACTGTAAGCCTCGTGGGGGATTTCGAATCACGTGGGGTGGGATAGGTCAAAACCCTGGAGCCAGGAGCTTAATGTAAAGGCTCTTATCTCCTGGATGCAGCAGTCCTCATCTTGCTTTATCTGGTGTGCAAACCCAACCAGATAAAGTTAAATACAAAATGGTGGTTAAAGCGACTTCCAGCCTCATTGTAATAATTAAATAGACGCAGCCTCTCCAGTGCCTTTACATCCTTTTTATAATATGGCAATCAGAACTGTACACAGTAAAATGCCCACAGGTACATCAAACCAGCGCAGTGCATATGTCAAGTACAACATGCATATACATATCCAATGCTGCATGGGAGCATAATTCAGAAACAGCAGCAGAGCATCTGTCAGATATCAGAGAAGGTGCATTTGTCAGTCACGACATGTACAGCAGTCACATGGGCATGTGGACATCAAACCGGCACATGTGTAGACAACAGCTTCAAAAGGAGATCAGAAGAAAGGAAGAAAGACTTGCATTTATATAGCGCCTTTCACAACCCAAAGCACTTTACAGCCTATTGAGTACCTTTTGAAGTGTAGTCACTGTTGTAATGTAGAAAACGTGGCAGCCAATTTGTACACAGCAAGCGTCCATAAATACTAATGTGATAATGACCAGATCATCTGTTTTGTTATGTTGATTGAGGGATAAATATTGTCCAGGACACTGGGGATATCTCCCCTGCTCTTCTTCGAAATAGTGTCATGGGATCTTTTACGCCCACCTGAGAGAGTGGCTGTCTCATCCGAACCCCCGGAGAAGCAGAGTAAATGGCTATGTACACCATTTTTCCAGGGGGTCCACTGATCTCTTGTGAGGATCAGGAGAAGCTCCATGTAAATTCAGAGCCAGCATTTAGAGTGTATAACAAATACTACAGCAGCAATGTATATGTCAGACAATGGTAATTGCATATGTCATATACAGCACAGGTATCTGACCAACAAAACACATTTGGGAAGGGAAAGCACAACACATTTGCACATCTCGAAAAGCATGTGTTAATCTGTCAAACATAGCATGCATATAAATATAAGAGACAGTACATTTGCATGAGACCAACATATCACCTACACAAGACAACACCCATTTATATGCCAGGCACAACTTTCTTGCACACGTTAGCATATGAACATTTTAGGGATGAGCACTAATATCAAATTTTGTATCAAAATTAATTTAATTGGAGCCAAATTTTGCAATTCATATGCATTCTATTGGCCCAATTTTGACTTGGAAAGAGACTTCAATTTTAAAAGAATGTACACAGATAAGGTCAGGGTGTTTGTTTTTTGTCTCCTCGACATATACATTATTGGATACAATGACATGTACAATTTCAAAACTGATATTGCTAGATTTTTGTTAAGCAAGAGTATTAAGGGTTATGGAACCAGGACGGGTAGATGGAGTTAGGATACAAATCAGCCATGATCTAATTGAATGGCGGAACAGGCTCGAGAGGCTTAATGGCTACTCCTGCTCCTATGTTCCTATTACTAAGTTATGTTTTTTCTCCTTCTCTGTTGTTATCAGCATGTTCCATCAGCCAAAACACAAGAGGACGCTCCATAGTCCCTCACGGTTGACTGTGTCAAAGGCCTTTGTGAGGTCAAAGAGAGCCATGTACAAGGGTTGATTCTGTTCCCTGCATTTCTCTTATAGTTATCGCGCGGTGAAGATCATGTCCTTTGTACCCTTTAGTGGATAGAATCCGCATTGCGACTCTGGGAGGAGCTCATTGTTCTCACTCAGGCCAACATCCCCAGCATTAAAGCACTGACCATGCTCGACCAGCTCCGGTGGGCAGGCCACATCATCCGCATGTCCAACATGAAACTCCCTAAGCAAGCCCTCTACTCCGAGCTCCAACACGGTAAGCGAGCCCCAGGTGGGCAAGGGAAACTTTTCAAGGATGCCCTCAAAGTTTCCTTGTTAAAGTGCAACAACCCCACTGGTACCTGGGAATCCCTGGCCCAAGACCGCCCTAAGTGGAGGAAGAGCATCCGGGAGGGCGCTGAGCACCTCGAGTCTCATCGCCAAGAGCATGCGGAAATCAAGCGCAGACAGCGGAAGGAGCATGTGGCAAACCAGGCTCCCACCCACTCTTTCCTTCAACCACTGTCTGCCCCACCTGTGACAGAGACTGTAATTCACGCATTGGACTGTACAGGCACCTGAGGACTCATTTTTAGAGTGGAAGCAAGTCTTTCTCGATTTTGAGAGACTGCCTATGATGATGATGATGATGTTCTATCAGCAAGTTCTCTAATGATAGGGGATGTGTCTGACTTCCTCTTCCATTCAGAGAATCTGAGTTTGAACCTTAGCTGAAACAGACATTTCAACTCAACTACCCTCTATGAGCAAGTTTCATCTGTTTTTGATTGTTGCAGATTTCATCATCGTGAGTGGGTGATGTGGCTGGAAAAAAAATTAGAATGAAGATGCAACTTGTACTTAAGATGCTCCATGCCAGTCTTGACAGATAGACCATGATAGTTCAGACTAGACCTTCACTCCTTTACAGTTGAGGAAGAAGAGAAAAGACTGAAAGTGGATGAAATAACCTACCTACAATTTCATCCCATATCTATTCTCTGACAGCATTTTAAAGGGGCACTGTCTCGTGGTAAAGTATTGACTAAACTGTCACACCACAAAGATGTAAACATTAATATGTACCAGTGCCTTATTGCAGGTAACTGTATTATGATGCAAATGACAGGTTCTTCTCCCTAGACCAAGCAAAAATAAGTTTGCTGAAAACATTTTCATGAAGACAGTATCCCCTCCAACAAAAATAAAATGTTTAATTAGTACTTTGTTTTGAGAAAGAACAACGAAAGAACTTTACAGAGCAGCTTTCACGACCTCATGGTATCCCAGAATGCTTTACAATGTATTTGAAGCGTAGTCACCATTGTAATGAAGCAATTTAGGAAACAAATTTGGTCCATTTTATGTTAGGTGAAGAGCCATAATTTGGATTATTTAGCAGTAGCAGCAATCATCGTGCAGGTTCTGCAATGGACAAGCAATTCACTCTGCCAAATAACTGCCCTAGCAGTGAAGTTTGAGAATAAGTCCAGTATATCTAAATGTTTGTGAGACTGTGGCCTTGAATTTCATCGGGAGGTCTTTTAGGGACTAAGCTGGGCTTCCCCCGTGGATTCACCCTTTATGCCGGATCAAGGGCATTTGATTGCTTTTAGCAGTGCAACTAGGTCTCCCATCTTAGGAAATTCAGAATGGGGTCTGTGCCATGTACTGGCCCCCAAATGGTCTGCAAATATATAATGGCCAGAGGAAGGGACAACATAACTGCGGCTTGCTTTGATTTCCAGTTGCAGCCTGCCCTGAGAATAACGTTCTAATATTGATGGTGAAGGTCCCGATTTTAACTCTGGGCAGGTGGATGGTGCAGTAAGTTGGAAACTCACTCGCTATTGCAGAAATCAGGTCCAGGTTATTTTAACTACTGGGCCAACGTTAACATGCAATAGGTCCGCTTCCTGCTTGTTTCGGGTGGGAAGTGGGTGGGAAGCGGCTGCCGACCTCCGGAATATTGGACGGGTCATGGCTACCCACTGTCATGAAGTTAGGAGTGGGGAAGGGGCCTCCGGAAGGGTCTCATGGGAGGGAAGGAGGAGGGAGTCCAGGATGAGGGAGGGCTATATGTTCATTGCGGAGCCTAGAGGAGCTTTCCTGTTCCTTCTGGCCCTTCAAAGAAAAGAATGAAATTTGAGTGGCCTAACTTTAAAGCGACCACTGGAAGCCCTTCAAAGAATTCCCCAGGAAGCTTAACAATTGAGGCTCCCACCTCACCGCCCTCCCACCCCGCCAACACCGCCTCCAGTATCATCTCCCTCCTTCCCAGGTCTGACCTGCTGGCTTGTCCAGCACGGAGAGCAGCCATTTTCCCACCTTCCCAGAACCAGATAGCTGCAACGAGCCACCCGCTTGGCACCCGCCAGCTTTGAAATGGATCAGACTGCATGCTGGCACCAACGGGTGAGGAGAACAGCCATATCACTGACTTTGTGCTCGTTTTGAAAGCTAGTTGAAAATCACGCCCGGTATATCTATGTGTGATATGGTACTCTGTGTGAGACTGTATGTGTGTGTGTGACACTATATCTATGAGACACAGTCCTTCTCTGTGTGAGACAGTATTATTTGTGTGATAGAGTATATGTGTAGCCATGTAATTCCTGGTAGGCTGCTGCACCACTGGAAGTACATCTACTCGCCAATGATGATGCTATCCAAACTCGAGTCCGCAAATTTGCATATTTTGGATGGGTACCCATGTCATTTCAACACAGGTGTTTTTTTATGTATGCATGTGTGTGCAACAGTATATTTGTGTGTGTATGTGTTTGTATTTGTGTGCATGGCAGTATGCCTGTGTGTGTGTGTATATGTGATGACAGTATACATGTGTGTTTTTGAGATAGTGTACAACAACACCTTGCAGTTATATAGCACCTTTAACGTAAGAAAATGTTACATGAATGGTCACTGAGCCAAAGAAAGACTTGCATTTATATTGCGCCTTTCACAACTACCGGACGTCTCAAAGCGCTTTACAGCCAATAAAGTACTTTTGGAGTGTAGTCACTGTTGTAATGTGGGAAACGCGGCAGCCAATTTGCGCACAGCAAACTCCCAACAAATGTGATAATGACCAGATAATTTTTTTTTTAATGTTGATTGAGGGATAAATATTGGCCAGGATACCAGGGATAACTCCCCTGCTCTTCTTCAAAATAGTGCCATGGGATCATTTACATCCAGCTGAGAGGGCAGACTCAGTTTAATAGCTCATCTGAAAGACAGCACCTCCAACAGTGCAGCACTCCCTCAGTACTGCACTGGAGTGTCAGCCTAGATTTGTTTATGTGCTCAAGTTCCTAGAGGGGGACTTAAACCCACAATCTTCTGATTTAGAGGCAAGTGTGCTACCAACTGAGCCACAGCTGACACTAGCAAAGGAGGTATTAGGTGAAGTGACCCAAAAACTTGTACAAAGGTGGATTTAAGAAAGGTTTAAAGGAGAAGAGGGAGGTGAAGAGGTGGAGGGGTTTAGGGAAGGAATTCCAGAGAGTGGGGCCAAGACAGCTGAAAGACATGGCCACGAACGGTCGGGCAAAGGGGAAGGTTGCATAAATGGGAAGAATCAGAGGAACCTAGAGTTCAGGGAAGGGGATGTGGGGTTGCAGAAGGTTACAGTGATAGGGAGGCACAAGGCCATGAAGAGATTTGAACATGAGGATGAGAATTTTAAGTTGGAGGTGTCGGGGGATTGAGAACCAATGTAGCTCAGCGAGGACTGGAGTGATGGGTGAGTAAACTTTGCTGTGGGATAGGATATAGGCAGCAGAATTTTGAATGAACTGAAGTTTACATAAAGTAGAGATGGGAGGCCAGCCAGGAGAGCAAATAGACTAGTAGTGCTTGTAGGTGACATAGGCCTCCAATGTTTCAGCAGCAGTGGGGCCACACCTATTTGTGTTTGTTTTTTGTTTGTGCATGTGATAATTCTATCTGTATGTATGCGTTACACAGTTTACTGTGTGTGTAACCCGGGCTGTACCGGTCCTGGGTCAGTTAGAGGGAGATTTACCTTGTGTGTGATGCGGGCTTGACCTGTCCTGGGTCAGTTAGAGGGAGATTTCCTGTGTGTGTTACCCGGGTCGTTCCTGTCCTGGGTCAGTTAGAGGGAATTTACTGTGTGTAACCCAGGTTGTTCCTGTCCTGGGTCAGTTAGAGATAATTTACTGCGTGTAACCCGGGTTGTTCCTGTCCTGGGTCAGTTAGAGGGAATTTACTGTGTGTAACTGAGGCTGTACCTGTCCTGGGACAGTTAAAGGGAGATTTACTGTGTGTAACCTGGGCTGTACCTGTCCTGGGACAGTTAGAGGGAGATTTACTGTGTGTGTAACCCAGGCTGTACCTGTCCTGGGTTAGTTAGAGAGAGATTTACTGTGTGTAACCCGGGCTGTACCTGCCCTGGGTCAGTTAGAGGGAGATTTACTGTGTGTAACCCGAGCTGTATCTGTCCTGGGTCAGTTAGAGAGAGATTTACTGTGTGTAACCCGGGCTGCATCTGTCCTGGGTCAGTTAGAGGGAGATTTACTGTGTATAACCCAGGCTGCATCTGTCCTGGGTCAGTTAGAGGGAGACTTACTGTGTGTGTAACCTGGGCTGTACCTGTCCTGGGTCAGTTAGAGGGAGATTTACTGTGTGTAACCCAGGCTGTACCTGCCCTGGGTCAGTTAGAGGGAGATTTACTGTGTGTAATCCGGGCTGTACCTGCCCTGGGTCAGTTAGAGGGAGATTTACTGTGTGTGCAACCCAGGCTGTACCTGCATGGGAACATCGGCGGCAGGTCGGAGCCTTAAAAGGAGTGGCGAGCAATGGCCTGGGAGCAGTGTGGTGGCCCTGACCTGTGAGAGACCATCAGTGACAGGTTAATCCCATAAAAGGAGCAAGCGGCGTGTGGAGGCCCTAGACCAGCGTGGTACAGCGCGAGCCAGTCTGGGAGGGTGACAGCTGGGAAGAGGGCGACTGGATTGGACATCACCATAGCCCAGGTCAGTGATTGGAGTGCGGGCAGGTACAGCAGGAGCGGCGAAGGAGTGGCAAGAGGTAGCAGAGCGACGTGGTGAGGGCCCAGGAGAGGTGTGAGTTTGGGGCCCAGAAGAAGCATGGGCACAGGGGCAGCACGGGCCAGCCCACCCTGCAATATGTGTGTGCACTAGGTCCGTTCAGCAGAGCTGGTCACCAGTCATCTTGGTTAACCCTTGCCACTGTGCCAAGACCTAGCTCTGTCAAGCCTGTGTGGAGGCTGGTGTGCAATGGCCACCCCATGTTAAATAAATCCACGCACGGGATCTTCCACCCTTCAATATGCAGTTCGGGACCTGGAATATTAGGTTCTTCATTGAAACACCTGTGAACTCATTGAACTCATCCCTTTTTGGCGTGGAAGCAAGTCATTCTCGATTTGAGGGGCTGCCTAAGAAGAAGATGCATATGTATGTGACAGTACATCTGTGTGAGTATTTCAGACAGCACACCTGTGTGCTACAGTAAACCAGAGTGTGATAGCGTATACATAAAATAAAAAAGGAAAACATCAAAAGCTAGAAAAGTAAATAATAACAATAAAAAGGAAGGCTGGAAATACAGAGCAAGTCAGTCAGCATCTGTAAAGAAACAAGATAGGTTTCGGGTGGGTGCTGATGAAGGATTTGAAATTCTATTTGTATTTTCTCTTTACAGATACTTGTGCGTGTGTGTGTGTGTGTGAGAGAGATTACACCTGTGTGTGTGTGTGTGTGTGGGGAGGGTGGGTAGAGATTGAGAAAGAAACAGAGAGAGGTACGAGTTGAGACGAGAGAAACACATTGAGAGCAAGTGTTTGAAGGGATCCCAAGTTGGCCAAGCACGGTAAACTGCTGAGTAATTGTAAGTCATGACTTTCTGGCTGATGCAACACATCCTGAGCAGTGACATCAACCAAGTAAGTGTTTGTTTGCCCAAGGCTGAATAAAGAGTAGGCGGAAGTCGAGTTTTTATTTTCGGGGGGAGAAGGTGGGGGTTTGTGTGGCAGTCAAGATAGACAGATAGATGTACACACAGACAGCTACTAATATACCCACAGACAAACAGATGCATAGACAGAGGCAGATATACCACACACACACACACACACACAGGTAATCAGTAGTAAAAAAAAATGAACATTATTAGCAAGAACCCAATTTAACACACACACATACACACACCTGCCTTCACAGTATCCAGTGCAGTGGGATCAGCGCTGGAGCGATCAAAGGGAAGCGCATTCGGCGAACCAGGGCCATCGAAAGCCAGTTGGCGGGTGCAATCCATTGCCTCTTCGCTGACTTCTAAGTACCACAAGTACCATGTCCACCACCAGCCCAGCCTCTGACATCTCTCGCCGAGATCACAGCAACGCCGGCTCCAAGGGGACCGTGCCACCTGACGCGGACGCCCGGCGGCACCGCAAAAACAACAAGGTGGTCTTGAAGAAGAAAGTGACCCTGCTGAGGGGCATCTCGATTATAATCGGCACCATCATCGGCGCCGGCATCTTCATCTCTCCCAAGGGGATCCTGCAGCACACCGGCACGGTGGGGATGGCTCTGGTGATGTGGACTGCGTGCGGTGTCCTGTCGCTGTTCGGTGAGTCCTGCTCCGCTGACTGCCCAGAGTTTGCCACAAACTTTCGCGTTTGCGCTGAATTTTCAGTCCCGAGGGGAAACGATAGAAAGGATTCGGTGTCGCTCTCCCCGGCGTGATGCTGAGGAGCGACAGCAAGACTCCGGCCAGCAGAAGTTTCAGTGTTTGCTCCTCGCTCTTGGACAAACACAGTTATAAATCGCGATAATGCAAACTGCAGGCGTGAGAAGTGTCGCTTTGCTCGAACGTATTCCTCTGAAACTTCTGCGCGTTATCAAACTGGGATGAAGTTGAATGCGTGTGGCAACGCTTCGTTTTTAATAATAACTATATGTGCATATATCGTCATTATTAAATATATTATATATATTAAATCATACTAGCACAGGGAGCATATCTATACACGTATTTCCTATCGATTGTCCTTTAAGATGCTCCTTAAAACCTATCCCTTTAACCAAGCTTTTGGTCACCTGTCCTCATATCTCCTTACCTGGTTAGGTGCCAAATTTTGTTTGCAAACGCTCCTGTGAGGCGCATTGGGACGTTTTACTACGTTAAAGGTGCTATATGAATGCAAATTGTGTTGTATTTTGTTTAGGGCGTTATTATATTGCCTCTTTCACATCAGTGCATATCAGTTTTGCACCTGCATCAGTGAAAAAGTGGCAGGATTATGCAGGAGACTCCACAAAAGTTGGAATAGGCTCGATATTAGGTGGTTCTTTTCTTAGAGGGCAGCGAACCTCTGGAATGCATTGCTAGCTTGTGCCGTGAGTGCCTACCTTCAAGAGGGAGCTGGACCGGTTCTTGGGTGGGGCAGAGATGACATCATATAGCAGCGAAATGGATTAATGGTTAATGCACACATGATTACATAAGAACATAAGAAATAAGAACAGGAGTAGGCCATTTGACCCCACGAGCCTGCTTCACCATTTAATAAGATCATGGCTGATCTGATCATGGACTCAGCTCCACTTCCCTGCCCAGTCTCCATAACCCCTTATTCCCTTATCGCTCAAAAATGTGTTTATCTCTGCCTTAAATATATTCAATGATCTTGGAGGAAGGCAGTAGTGCACAACTCTGAGTTACTCTGTCCCAATTGTATCCACTCTCTCGTTGTGGGCAAATGATGAGTTAAAGTTGAAGACTGTGCAATGAGTGTTGATTCTAATATAACAGGGGAAATTTTAACCTAACCAGCCCATTGGGAAACTGACGGGATTGGGTGCAACACTGGTTTTACACATCGCTCGATTTTACTCTGCATTGAGGTCAATGGAGTTGGCACCCACATGATCCCATCAGTTTCCCACCTAGCGGGTTAGGTTAAAATGGCTCCAATGAGCTGGTAGGACAACATATTCTGAGCTTAGAAGGAAAGTTCAGAGGGCCACCGACCATAGCAGTATTGGTAAAATTGAGAAACGCAAGCAAGAAACTGATTAGAGGCTGCAGGTAAAATAGGGACCGACAATCAAACAATTTTATTCTTGACTCCTGTCCATTACTGTAACAGACATGTTAGAACAGCCCTCCTGGGAGCAGTCTTGGACAAAATTAGAGTAAAGAGATGCTGAGGGGGAAATAAGTTTTTGACAACGAAAGAGGAAGCATAGCTTCTTGGAAGCAGGTTTGCAGTACCCTCTGCTCACTCGTGTCCCATGATGATGAGATTTTTATTGGTAAAGAACTGATGGGACATTGCCTCTGTCCTAATACTAGAAACTTAATGGCTATGAATCCCCATGGGACATTCTTAACTTTAAAATTAAAGCTTAAAAAACCTGGTTCCATGGAGGTGGTAGGAATAGTACTACCTGTATGGGGTCAAAGCAAGCAGTCTTACACTGCTTCTGTTAAATGACCTTATGGTGAACTGATTTCACATCAACTTCAGTTACTGTATACACTGTATATTTTTGCAGTGGGAAAACTGCCTTACGTCAATGTTACACCTTCAGTATAGAATAGGTACATGTGACTTATTTTGACAAGTTTGCTGGAATGTTGGGAATGAATTGGAGGGTTCTATTTTTCAAAATTTGTTCTTGTGATGTGGGCAATGCTGGCAAGCTGTGTTTGTTGCCTATCCCAGATGCCGTGAGAAGATAGCTGGGAAGGAGGGGGTCTTCTCCTCAAACTGCAGCAGTGATTGTGGTGATGGTCCTCCCATAATGGTGTTAGGTAGGAAATTCTAGGATATTGGGCCAGTGACGATAAAGAAACAGCGATATATGTCCAAGTCAGGATGGTGTGAGACGTGGAGGGGTTCTTGGAGGTGATGGTGTTCCCCCAATATTTGCTGCTCTTGCCCTACTCAGAGGTCATGGGGCTGGGAGATGCTTTTAAAGTAACCTTAACAAATTGCTGCAGTGCATCCTGTACATTTTGTAGCCGCAGTGCATCGATGATTATAAGGTTGGATATTAATTCCAGTGTCAAGGGTGCCAATCAAGTGAAATGTATTGACTTGCATGGTGTCGAGCTTCTTGAGTATTTTTGCACTGTACCCATTGAGGTGAGCGATGAGTAATTTAATCCTAACAACAACTTGTATTTATATAGCGCCTTTAACGTAGTGAACCATCCCAAGGCGCTTCACAGGAGTATTATGAGATAAAAAATTTGACAACAAGCTACATAAGTAGAAATTAGCGCAGGTGACCAAAAGCTTGGTCAAAGAGGTATGTTTTAAGGAATACCTTGAAGGAGGAGAGAGAGGTAGAGAGGCAGAGAGGGTTAGGCAGGGAGTTCAAGAATTTTGGGCCGAGGTAGCAGAAGGCACAACCTAACCTGAGGCCTGTAGATGGTGGAGAAGCTTTGATGGGTTAAGAGATGGGCAACTTATCACAGAGTACCCAGCCTCTGTCCTGTCAATTTGCACTGATTTCAAAATCCCAGTTCCACCCCAATCCCCAAACTGTCCCTTGCCCCCCACCACCAACTGCAGCCATGGTCTTATTTCCAGGCTATGTACCCCACTGGGTACCCCAGGCTGGTATGACTCCATTTACTTGGGCATTCTAATCGGCATTGCAGTGCCAGGCACCGGCTCAGGCACAGGAGCATAATTGTAAGGCGTGAATGGAAATTCCACCCATTAAGAAACCACCTGGTACCAGCAGGACTATGCTGTTTTCCTGGAGGCACTGCTGCTCTCCCCTGGCGGAACCACTGGAAAATTTAGGTCGAACTGAAAAACAAAAAAGGGGCACGTCACTGCTGGGAGTGTAATATAGACCCCCAAACAGTGAGAGTAAGATAGAAGAGCAAATATGTAAGCACATGTCTGAGAAGTTCAAAAACTATAGGGCAGTAGTAATAGTAGGAGATTTCAACTATCCTAATACTAACTGGGATAAAATTAGTGTGAAGGGTATAGAGGGTGCGTAATTCCTAAAATGCATTCAGGAGAACTTTTTTAGCCAGTATGTAGCAAGCCCAACACAGGAGGGGGCGGTTCTGGGTTTAGTTTTAGGGAATGAAACTGGGCAGGTGGAAGAGGTATCAGTGGGAGAGCATTTAGGTGCTAGTGACCATAATTCAGTTAGATTTAAGATAGTTATGGAAAAGGACAAGGATAGACCAGGAATAAAAGTTCTAAATTGGGGAAAAGCCAACTTTGCAAAGCTGAGAGGTGATTTAGCCATAGTGGACCGGAAACAACTACTTGGAGGTAAATCCGTGTCAGAACAGTGAGCAAGGGGGAGATCCGGAGGGTTCAGACCAAATATGTGCCCTTAAAGAAAAAGGGAGGGACTAACAAATCTAAAGCCCCCTGGATGTCTAGGGAAATACAGGGTAGGATAAAGAAAAAAGAGAGGCTTATGATAGAACCAAGGGCTAAATACTGCAGAATTTCTGGAGGAGTGTAGAAAGTGCAGGGGTGAAATTAAAAAGGATATTAGGAAAGCAAAGAGAGAGCGTGAAAAATTCTTGGCAAGTAAAACCCAAAGATGTTTTATAAATATATTAAGAGCAAGAGGATAACTAAAGAAATGTTAGGGCCTATTAGAGACCATGAGGGTAATCTGTGTGTGGAGGTGGGAGATGTGGGTATGGTTCTTAATGAATACTTTGCACCTGTTTTCACAAAGGAGAGGGGCGATGCAGAGGAGGAGTGTGAAATATTACATGAAATAAACATTGTGAGAGAAGAGGTATTAAGGGGTTTAGCAGCTTTGAAAGTGGATAAATCAGCAGGCCTAGATGAAATGTATCCCAGGCTGTTAAGCGAAACAAAAGAGGAAATAGTAGAGGCTTTGACCATCATTTTCCAATCCTCTCTGGCTTCAGGTGTGGTGCCAGGGGACTGGAGGACTGCTAATGTGGTACCTTTGTTTAAGAAGGGAGAAAGGGGATAGACCAAGTAATTACAGGCCAGTCAGCCTAACCTTGGTAATGCGAAAATTATTGGAAAAAATTCTGAAGGACAGGATAATTCTTCATTTAGAAAGACATGGATTATTCAAGGACAGTCAGCATGGATTTGTTAAGGGAAGGATGTATCTGACTAACTTGATTGCATTTTTTGAGGAGGTAACAAGGAGGGTCGAAGAGAATAGTGGGTTTGATGTAGTGTATATGGATTTTAGCAAAGCTTTTGATAAGGTCCCACATGGCGGACTGGTCACGAAAGTAAAAGCCCATGAGATGCAGGATTAAGTGGCAAGTTGGATCCAAAATTGGTTCAAAGGCAGGAAACAGAGGGTAATGGTTGATGGGCATTTTTGTGACTGGAAGGCTATTCCCAGTGGGGTTCCGCAGGGCTCAGTACTAGATCCCTTGCTTTTTGTGGTATACGTCAATGGTCTAGACTTGAATATAGGGAGTGTGATTAAGAAGTTTGCAGATGATACTAAAATCAGCTGTGTGGTTGATAATGAAGAAGAAAGCTATCGACTTCAGGAAGATATCACTCAGCTGGTTAGGTGGGCAGAATAGTGGCAGATGGAATTTGAGGTGTGAGGTAATGCGTTTGGGGAGGGCTAAGAAGGAAAGGGAATACACATTAAATGGTAGGACACTGAGAAGTATAGAGGAACAAGGGGACTTTAGTGTGCATGTCAATAGATCCCTGAAGGTAGCTGGCCAGGTAGATAAGGTGGTTAAGAAGGCATACGGAATGCTTGCCTTTATTAGCCGAGGCATATAATACAAGAGCAGTGGGGTTATGCTTGAAATGTATAAAACACTAGTTAGGCCACAGCTAGAGTACTGCATGCAGTTCTGGTCACCACATTATAGGAAGGATGTGATTGCACTGGAGAGGGTACAGAGGAGATTTACAAGGATATTGCCAGGAGTGGAGAATCTTAGCTATGAGGACAGATTGGATAAGCTGAGTTTGTTTTCCTTGGAACAAAGGAGATCTCATTGAGATGTGTAAAATTATGAGGGGCCTAGATATAGTGGATAGAAAGAGCCTATTTCCCTTAGCAGAGGGGTCAACAACCAGGGGGCACAAATTTAAAGTAATTGGTAGAAGGTTCAGAGGGGATTTGAGGGGAAATTTCTTCACCCAAAGAGTTGTGGGGGTCTGGAATTCACTGCCTGAAAGGGTGGTAGAGTCAGAAACCCTCACCACATTTAAAAAGTACTTGGATGTGCACCTGAAGTGCTGTAACCTGCAGGGCTACGGAGCTAAAGCTGGAAAGTGGGATTAGGCTAGATAGCCTCTTGTTGGCCGACACGGACACGATGGGCTGAAATGGCCTCCCTCTGTGCTGTAAGTTTCTATGATTCTATGAAATTTCAGGCTCTATTTTTTATGGAATTCTTTTCGGGCAGAGATACAAACACGCAATTTTGTGGTGTTGAGAATCACTTTCGCGATTGGACGTAATCATAACCTCTTCATTCAATTCCTGCCTTGTCTCGCTGCTAGCTGTCTATTATTATCCTAATTAGAGTGGCAGATAAAATGTGTCGGTAAGTTTTTTGTAAAAGTAATAATGGGCTACAATCTAAAACAGTGATTACCATACATTTTCCAGACTATAACATAGGTCTGTACAGGTACAATGCTCAGCATGAACATTTTACCTAGGTATAGTGTTCAATGCAAATGATTTGTTAAGCTGTTATATTATGTTACCGATCCCCAGCGTTTGGTTCTCATACAGGCAGCGGCAAGGTCAAGATCGACTGGGTTTTGTAAGATGATTGGGATGACCAGTTTCGTATTGAGTCTTCCCAATTGCTCCAGTGAATGTGTTGGTCCAGCAGGAGGATGTAGTGGTATCTTGGCAAGGGGGAAGGTCGGGGCAAGAGTTTCTGTGGGAGTTCTACTGCTTGTCCAATGTAACTTTGGAGGAAGAGCTAAGGAAACCCTGGAAAAATGTTCCACACACCGTTTATGCCGCTTAAGCATTTTACAGCCAATTAGGTGTAGTCACTATTGTAATGTAGGAAACGCGGCAGCCAATTTGCACGCAGCAAGATCCCACAAGTAGCAATGTAATAATGATCAGAACATTTGTTTTTTTTAGGTGCTGGTAGCCATTTGCTACCTTGTCCAAGTTGTCATTCTTTACGTTAGAGCTTAAACAATGAAGGAGTAATTTTCCAAATTGATGCTCTCGGTATGGAGCAGGTATTGGAAATTTGGGTGCATGCTGCACATGGTTTTCCACCCTTGCGTGCCAAATTTCC
The DNA here is from genome assembly GCF_044704955.1 of Pristiophorus japonicus. Taxonomy (NCBI): domain Eukaryota; kingdom Metazoa; phylum Chordata; class Chondrichthyes; family Pristiophoridae; genus Pristiophorus; species Pristiophorus japonicus. Next base: position 337,546,247 of record NC_091978.1, on the reverse strand, counting down.
AATGCAGGTAAGGCACCAGGTGTGAAAAGTCAATAACTATGGGGGCTTCACAGAAGGGATAGGGACAAGTAGACTTTCACCAGATAATAATCAGGAGCAGGAATGCTAGCTGATTTTCTTCACCTCTATCCCATAGGTGTTGGGATGAAATGTATCACTCTCATTGAATATAATTCAAAAAACTCAAATATATCATGCTTGTCAACCATTGACTTGTGTGTCAACTGCAGCTCAGTGACAGCACTTTCTCCTCTGAGTGCAAGGGATGTGAGTTCAGAACCCATTCCAGAGACTAGAGCACAAAATCTAGACTGCCACTGCAGTGCAGTACTGAGGGAGTTTTGCACTGTCAAAGTACCCTCTCAGGTGGACTTAAAGGATCCCACAGCACTATTTTGATGAAGAGAAGGGGAGTTCTCCCCAGTGTCCTGGCCAATATTTAATCCCTCAACTAGATGTAATAAAAATAGAAATAGTGGTTATTACTTAATTGCAGTTTTGGGGACCTTGCTGTGCGCGAATTTGCTGCTGCAGTTCCGACATTACAACTGTGACTACACTTCAAAAGCACTTAATTTGCTATGAAGTGCTTTGGGATGTCCTGAGGTTGTGAATGGTGCTATATGTATGCAAGTCTTTCTTTTTTGTCATTCATTTCAAACATTTAGCTGACCACATTTGTCACAAAACGGGAAATGGAATTGACTGAACTTAATGGAGTGGAATTGTCTGCCATGAAACACAGGGATTGAAATTGCACTTTACGATATTATTAACAGGCTTCTTAATCCATTTAAATAAATAATTTAATGTCTTCAAATTTCATATGAATACTTGAATGTATTTGTTACAAATATCATACAATGCAATTTAAAACTAATGGTGTGGAATATGTTAAACTGCACTGCACATTTCTTTTACACAGCATTTGGCTTTTTCACTGTTGTGTACATGCAGCTAATATAAACCAAGAAGTCATAACAGTTACAAAACATTTAACCTCAGTTTAGAAACACCAGTTTTAACTACTGAGAACATTGTATGTCCCAATAAATGATCTCATAATTAAAAATATATTTGTGTTTGTAACAGAATGTGTCCCAACTTGCAGTTTAACACTATACTAATTTACTTCTTACCATGAGTGTTTTGTTGGGGCTGCAGGCAAACAAATATGGAGGAGACGAGGCCACAGTGATAACTTGTGGACCTGCTACTATTCAGGGATAAGACACCAGGGCACTCTGTACCACCAAAAGTATCCACAGCCAACCCACTTTGCACTGTCACTGTCTTTAATATTGACACTAGTCAATCCGAAGCCATTTCCTAACGTCATTCTCTGGCCCACCCTGTTCCCCTCGTGCTCCAAGTTCACTTCCTTGCGATACGCAATGCAGATGACCCATTGGAACATTCATTGTTATAGTCTATATGTGCAATTTGTCCATACTGATTACAAGCTTATTGCAGGGCTATGGGGAAAAAGCAAGGGATTAGGACTAATTGGATGACTGGGCTACTTCTATGTTCTGTGATTCTATGATATTGAGCTTTCAGGGAGGGGCAACTGGCTTATCTGGGACACTGTGAATAAGTATGACTCGGTATGATGGCTGTCCAAATGCACCGTATCAGTGACAGTTCTTGTTAAAACGGTAAATTATTAATTTACTACTCAGCATAATCAGCATTCCTGTGGGACAGTGGCTGAAATAGTGTTACATTAGTATGGTGGGGGAGGATGATGGAAGGAACAGGATACTTCTTTGGAAGAATGACTGTGATAAGCCCATTCAGATCTGATTAAATTATGTATTACCCGCTAAACTTACTTGCCGCAGCTTCCACCTCTTGTTTGCAAGATGGCTGGCATTTTGCTGTGTCTCTCATCTTAACTGTCCTGAAGCCCGGATTTTACGGGGCTCCTAAAAACGTACGCACAGCAGCGTAAGCTGTCGGAAGACTTCAGAATAGCCGCACAAGTTGCAGGTTTCCGCATGCGCAGCTCATGCATGAAAACCCGGAACTTGCGATCTGTCAAGTTTCGCTTGGACAGATCCAGCCTATCCGCTGTAAATTCACTTTCGCTGGTGCAGAGTAGGCCTATTTGCCCAACTACTGCCCAGCGAATACCCACCAAACTTTTACGCCAGGTAAGCGTAAGTCCTTTTATCGTAAGTGGTAAAATAAATGTAAATATATATATTTTTTAAATGATTTAAACATTCACTTACATTTAAAATCAGTTTAGATAAATTTTGTTCCATTTAAAAATATGTACATCTATTTTTCAAAAAATTAAATATTTATTTTAAATGTTTAATTACAGGGTATTTTAATTAATTTTGAAGCTGTGATCAATTTATTTTTATTTAAGTGTTGTTAGATCTCTTAATTTTCAATGAAATGCGAACTCCGGTTGTAGTTTTAACATAACTTTTATTCTGGCAGCAGCAACAAGCTTTTGGCTGATTGCCAGTTCCTTTGTCTTACTGAGACCACATGGCCAAAATGGCTGTTCTTATATCTGGCTCAGTTTACAGAAAAGAACGTGCCTTCTTTGACTCAATTGATATTCTGTTAACCTTTAATTGGCTCGCTACCAAAGGTCCTAAAATGTCAAGTTGATTGATGACTTAATGCAACATGCTCCCACTCACGTAGCATCTCTGACTGGGAAGTCGGTGAATTCTCACAGCCTGTCTGAATGCAGCCTGTTTGAATTCTCTATCAATCCCCCCTTTGATTCTTTCACAAACTGAATCATAAAACATCAGGTATCACTGGTTAAACATTCTACAAAATAATTTCATACATGTTAATAAAGGTTCCTTTTAAAATTTGTTGACGTGTTTCACCACATGTCCGGATTAGTAGCTTCCACACAAATTTATACCAACCCGAATTCCATCGTGGCCACAATGGAAGTCTAGTTTTAGTAGGTTAATTAACCTTCTTCCAATTTAATCCAAATCAATATCTTAATTCAACAAGTAAACAACCTTCCCTTAAGCATAACATACCTCTGTGCCACGTACAGACGGTCTGCTGGGACCTGCAAGGTGTCTCACCTTAGAGACAGCAGCTGCAGCCGCCTAGTCGCAACAACATTTAATCAACATAAACAAACAATATAAAAGTAAAATAATTACAACGAATAGAATTAAATCTTCCACCAATGAAGTTCCTATTGAACCTAGCCATTCAGTGGCTCCAATGATGGGGGTTGCTTAAGTTTTTCTACCTCCTTTTGGACATGCTCCGCTAAGTGGGTAATTTCTTCGGAGCTATCTGGGATATACATGCAACACTCAGTTCTGAGTAGGGCGCAAGTACCTCCCTTTTCAGCCAGGATGTAGTCAAGGGCCAGTCTATTCTGTAGGGCTACTGTGCGGATTGCTACCATTTCTGCATTGATTTTAACTAGGGCCTCTGAGGTATGATTGGCTACCCGTTCCACAACGGATGCCATGTTAATGGATTCCCTTGCCAGTCTGGCGGTCCCATACCTGGCGATCAGAATGGCAAAGAACCTCTCTGTTTCTGTGATAGCTCTCTTAGGACGGTGTAAATGTTCCGACAGTGACTTTATATGATACATATATGGCACAATGTAGGCTAAATAGCAGGATCCCGTCCAATTCTGGGGCAGCCAAGGCTAGGCCTTGTGGCCACACACCCAATAGGGTGCCATATTGGCAATGATTGTTAGCTGTTTCTTTGTCAGTAACACTCCAGGGCCTGTCCAGGCTTTTCCATCTGTTTTATTCAGAATCCCTGTTATGTTAAGAATTCCCACATCGGCCCAGTTTGGACGGTTCAGTGGCTTGATTACATTATAATTCCGGGAGTAGTTACTATACCCCATATTTTGGCCTCCTTTGATGTTTCTAATCAGACAGACCGATTCCCCCGGTCTTCCTACCCCCGTTGTATTAATGATAACAAAAAATGAGGATATTTGTGCTTTGTCGATGCTGGCTTTATGACCTTTCAGCCAAAGGTGGTTCAGCAAAGCTTGTAAATCTTGTTCAGGGGCTGTTCTTCCGTGTTTGAAGCTAGCAGGATATCGTCTACATATTGGATGACTGTGGATGACAGGGGAGGTAATTCTCGCAAATGGCTTTGTAAAGCCATGTGGAATACCGTAGGGCTGTTGTGGAAACCCTGCGGTAACCGAGTCCAAGTATACTGATGTCCTTGGACCGTGAAAGCAAACCACTGTCGAACCTCCGGTGCCAGAGGCACCGACCAAATTCCAAGTGTTGTGAAATTTTATTTATTAGGTCATTTCCATTATGCTTATGGGTATTCAGTACATAAATGGAATCCACTTAAGCATAATAAGAATCCCCCTTCGTCATTGGTTGGCCTGGCCCACGTGATCCCAGGGATGTTTGTGAACCGCCTGCGCGCCTGGGATCCGTGAGCATGGTGTACCCAGGTGTACAGGGTGGCAAGCCTCTGACGACAACTTCCAGGCCATTGTGTTTCATTAACAAATATTAGAGTATGTTCTCTGAATCGGAGTGGATTACAAGGCGAGATTCCAACTGATAGGCTTAGCTGCACTCGTAAATTGGAAAAGTAAAGCTCAAGCAGTTTATTGGTCTACAAATCCCAGGTCTGAATCACTGCCTGTCGTCCAGCAGTTTTTTTTTAACTACAAATAGCAGATTAGTCGTGATGAGTCAGCGGATAAATAGTTTTATATCAATTGGGGATGCTATCAACGAAGTTGACAGAGAAAGTGTTCAAAGGAAATACTGGAGTTGTTCGCTATATTTAAGAGTTTTAATATAATACAGATATGTATTTTATTTTTTTTACTTTCAAAGGCAGCTTTGTGAGTAGTCTTTTGACAATATTTGGCAGGCAGAAGTGAACTCTTGTGATGTTGTGTATACGGTGGCTGCCTTTTTGCTTATACAGGTAAAGTGCTAATTAAAGTAATACCAGGTGTTAAAAGTGCTTGAAATTTGTGAAACTTATCTAGAAATTTGGTAGTATCCATTTTTGGGTGCTTTACCTGCAGAGTGCTAACAGCCTAACTCTCAAAGGGGGAGGTCTGAGGAGCACGGGATTTTGTGCGTGCACGGCGCGGTCGCCATTTTGGACACAACACGGCTCCTCATTTTTGTGTGGTGCATGAAAGAAATGAACGGATGTGATGCTTTAGATTTTGTTTTATTTTTAGTTGGTAAGTCTGAGAGACACCAGGGGCTGTATCATGTGCCTGGAAAGATGCAAGTTCTATGGCGCGGCCATTGTGACACGGGGAGGTGCTGTAATTTTCCTAATAATTATAATGTTTTTGAAAAACTTGAATAGTGCGCTCTTGTGATCACAGCTTTGAAACTATGTAAAACAGTTATTGTGAAAAACTGTCGTCGATTCCATGAACAACATCGTGGATTTGGCTCTGTGTAACTTCAGGACTGCAGGGCTCCATTTACACGAAAAGATGATGGGGTGAAATTCAGCTCCCGAATAAGGCCCATTACCGCCCATTTGCGGCGGCCATGTGGCAGAGTCGAGCAGCCGCCGATTTCTGGTCAAATGGCCACCGCAAGCGAAATTCATCAAAGGGAGGTTTTTAGGCCGTCCCCACTTCCCCACGCTGCTGCCGAGCGGCTGTGAGTGCGTCATCAGTGCGCGCACCACTGGCAACCCCCACCTCCCACGATACTTAGCCATAAAAATCTTATTGCCGCCGACCGGTGCCCCGACAGCTTTTTCTGTCGGTGCACCTTTGATTTCCTGCAGAAACCCTGGCTGCGTGGTGGCCATTAAAGACAAGCCCAATGCCGCGGCCGCCATTTTTTTTGCCGGCCGACTTCCATGTCGTCTGGACTATTGTGCCCCCTGGTTCAGCCGGGCCGCCAACAGGCAGCCTGACACCCCCTCTTGGGTGCCAGGCCGCTGGCCCGGCCGAAACCCTTCCTGGTGGTCCAGTATCCGATCGCGACTGATGGCCAATTCTCTCCCCTTTAACGGAAGCGAGATGCGTGATGATGCAGACGCGCAATGACGTCACCACCAGTCCGCTACTAAATGACAGCGGCGGAGAATCCGTCCTGCCTCCACTTGCGCCCCTCACCAGCACTTACCACCGCACCTCCGTCCCCTTTATGACCGACTTCCTAGTCGATTAAAAAAAAAGACAAAGGGCCCAAGTTTCCACATGATTCACGCCTGATTTTTAGGAGCAACTGGTGGAGAACGGACTATTTTAGAAATCGCAATTCTCCACATTTTATTTTCTGCAGTTCTAGTCAGGTAGAACAGTTCGAGTTTAGAACAGAATTTTTTCTTCAAAAGGGGGCCTGTCCGGCCACTGACGCCTGATTTGAAAGTTTCCACAGTGAAAACGTACTCCAAACTAAAGTAGAATGGAGCCAGTGAAGATTTTTGTAGAACTGAAAAAACCTGTTCTACACATTAAAAAATCAAGCGCAGGTTACAAATTAGGCGTCCAGAACGAGGGGTGGGAAGGGAACTCATTAAATTCGACAATAAATCCTTATTTATACTTCTACAAATATTATACAAATAAATCCAACCTGAATAAACATTTATAAGCCAAGAAAAGATTAAATAAACCATCTTCCTACCTGTGTGAAAGTGCTTCAGCCAGGGAGAATTCTGCAGCCGTTCGTGCCGCTGAGAGGGGGGGGGAGGGAGAGAGAGAGAGGGGGGGGGAGGGAGAGAGAAAGAGGGGGGGGAGGGAGAGAGAGAGAGGGGGGGGAGGGAGGAGGGAGAGAGAGGGGAGAGAGGGGGGGGAGGGAGGGGAGGGGAGGGAGGGAGAGAGAGGGGGAGGGAGGGAGATAGAGGGGGAGGGAGGGAGGGAGAGAGAGGGGAGGGAGGGAGGGAGGGAGGGAGAGAGAGGGGAGGGAGAGAGAGAGAGAGAGAGGGGGGGAAGAGAGCGGGGGGGGGGAAGAGAGCGGGGGGGCGGATCGGGGAACAGGAGCGTGGGTCGGGTCGGGTCAGTCGGTGGGGGGGAGCGGGTCTTGGGTCTCGGGTCTCGGGTCGGGGCGGCGGGGGGGAGCAGGTGTTGTGTTGGGTGCGGAGGGGGAGCGGGTGTCGGGTCTCAGGTCGGGGCGGGGCGGGGGGGAGCGGGTGTTGGGTCTCGGGTCGGGGCGGGGGGGGGAACGGGTGTCGGGCGGGGCGGGGGGGGGAGCGGGTGTCGGGTCGGGTCTGGTCGGCGGGGGGAGCGGGTGTCTGGTCGGCGGTGGGAGGAGGGGAGCGGGTGTCGGGTCGGGGCGGGGGGGGGGAGCGGGTGTTGGGTCTCGGGTCGGGGCGGGGGGGGGAACGGGTGTCGGGTCGGGGCGGCGGGGGGGAGCGGGTGTCGGGTCGGGTCTGGTCGGCGGCGGGGGGAGCAGGAGCTGGCCGTGGGAGGAGCCTCATTCACGCAGCCCCAGTGAGGCCATTGGGCCAGGGCTAGGGGCTGCGTGCTTCGGGCCCCTCCCACACAGTTCGGCGCCTGGAACTACTGCACTTGCATGCCGACTGTAGCGCGCATGTGCAGAGGTCCCGGCACTGTTTTCAGCGCCGGGACCTGGCTCCGCCCCCCCCCACAGCTCGTGCTGGCTGCGCCGAGGGCCAGAGGACCTGTAAGTAGGTGGAGAATACCGAGGATTATTTTAGGCGCCGTTTTAGGCGCGAAAAACGGGCGCCCAGCTCGGAGGGGCGCCCTTTTTTTTCTTGTGGAAACTTGGGCCCAAAGAGCTGTATTTTGCGAACCAAAACGACAGTAAAAACTCTTAAAAAAATAGTAGGTGTGCCAGCTTTCTGGCGGTGCTGAATTTTGGCCCCGATCTCTTTAATGTATTGCCATTATAATTTCAAGTTATCTTTAATTGTGCTGAATTGCGTCAATGCATCTCCATTGGGTTTGTCTTTTCCTCACCTGAGACTGGCTTCTACGTGAAGTAAGGGGGTATCAGATGGTAACATCTTGTAGCAAAGGAATGGATTGCTCACAACTAGGAAGGAAAAAAACTGCAGGGTTAAGAGGTCAAAGACATGCTCAAACTCATCCCTCAGGCAGGGAAATCAAACCCAAATTGTTTGCTCATAGTTGCTGTCTTTGCATATATAACAATAGATGTTACAAAATAGCAATTAAATGGAACAATTCTGGTTATGACATAAACCATAGAGCAAATCAAGAGCTATTTTCAAATATAAGCATTAAATGCTGATAAAGAAACAACTTGCATACATATAGCGACTTTCATGACCTCAGGATGACCTAAAGTGCTTCAGAGCCAATGAATTACATTTTAATTGCAGTCACTGTTGTAATGTAGAGAAAGGCCAGCCCACACTGCGATATGTGTGTGCACTAGGTCCGTGCAGCAGAGTAGGTCTCCAGGCGTCCTGGTTAACCCTTGCCACTGGATAAATCCACGCACAGGCATCTTCCACCCCTTCAATTGGAGTTCAGGACTGGAATATCAGTTCCTTCATTGAAACATCTGTGAACTCATGTGGAAGCAAGTCATCCTCGTTCGAGGGACCGCCAATGATGATGATGTAGAGAAACTCATCAACCAATTTGCACACAGCAAGATCCCACAAACAGCAATGAGATAATGTCCCTTTTCTTTTTAGTGAGGGATAAACATTAGCCAGGGTATCGGGAGAACTGCCCTGCTCTTCTTCAAATAATTCATCGGGATCTTTTACATTCACCTGAGAGAACTGACGTGGCCTCGGTTTAATGTCTCATCCAAAAGACGGCCCCTCTGACAGTGCCCAATGTCAAGTCTATTTTGATAATGTCAAGTTGTGCCCCGAATAGCATTTGCGTAGGCCCGAACTTACAATGGGCATAAATCAGCATAAACAATCTGAAGGAAAGCAAAAACCCACACCATATATTTCTTCTTTAAGTATGCGAACGTAAGTTTGAACTTATTTAACCATCATTCATGCACATTAGGCACAGCATGTTTAAAAACTGCAATTGGGGAACCATTTCAATTTTTAATGTGACTTATACTTATGCCATAAAAATGCATTAAAGGAAATAGAATATCCAGAACAGGTCTCTGTGAGGATAAATTAGAAAAAAAACATTCAAAATATTGCAATAAAACAACAGAAAATCATTTTCTTTCCTGCTGCGCCTGAAAACCTGGTCACAATGTGAAGAAACCATCCCACCCCAACTCAAACAAGCGCAATTGGACGGTACTTGCATTTGAGACTGGGGGACGTAACCAGTTTCCGGAGAAGATTCATTCAGACGAAGGTGGCGGGAGAAATTGGAGTAATTTGTGCCTCCTGTTAGTGCCCCGACTTAGCAACCGGGCGCAGTGCCACTAACGACTCCCACTAAATTCGGCTGGAGGTTAGCGGCGGCGCTATGGCATTGCGCCCCAATCTCCTGCGCCTAGAGATCATGATGTCATCGCCATGCGCCGCATCCAGTTAGCGTCTTAGGGACTTTGAAGGAGACTTGGGAATATTGTAGTTACGCACAGAACTCACTAACGCTCAAAATTACGCGATGCTTTACGCCGTGTAATTGGTGGGTGCCCAGATTACGTGTGTCTCTGGGCGCAGCTGCAGAGGAAACTCCAGGCCCTTGAATACTAAGGCCGGAAGGCTCCTTGGAGCTGCTCCTGTGGACTCGCCATTGCTTCACCAGAAGAGCAGCGGAAACCCCGTTTACACATGCACATTTACACGTGTCAGAGGAGATTGTGACTCACCTCTGGCGAAGTATGATTAGGTGGAGCAGGAGCAGCTCCGAGGAATCTCCCAACCTGAGTTTGCACTTTAAAACGTATTTGCTTTATCTGAAGTTTGTTAGTTAGGGTGATTCTGTCTTTCCAGTGCTCCCAGGGAGGGCTTCTGGGGAAATAACCTATTGTTCCTGAATATTTTGCATTACAGCATTGATTTCTTTCGCGCTACCTCGCATGCTGGTTTTTCAGTCTTTGCTTAAGATATAAAGTGCCTATATTCTGGTGGAAGCCTTTTGTGCAAGATGTGATCTTAACCCTGCTCCAAATCCGTGGGTCAGGGGCATCTGCATTTGGTAGGTATCCGCACCTTTTACAGCACAACTGAGGCACCCACCCCAGGTGGGGGAGGGGATTTTTCTGCGGCAGCGAAAGCGACCCTTCAAACTATGAATGCCCCAGACAACCCTGGACGTCAGGGACACAGAGATGTTCCTTGCATCCAGCATTGCTCGGGTGCAAGCACAGCATCAAAATATGCCCAATCATTTGTCGGCGAACATTTTACGCTCTTTCCCCAGATCGGGCAGAACCTCTGCTGGGCAGCGAAGGCAGAAGGGGCTCAACTTAACCAGGTGCCACCTCAAATTCCACTCCATACACCGAGGTGACAACAGATCTCCTTCTTCAAATCCCTAAAATATAAGGGCTAATTACTTTATTTATTTGTTTATCCTTCCATCCTCCTCTCCAAAACCTTCCTCCTATTTCTCAGTCATTTGTATCCCACAGTGGAATTACAGTGGAATTATAGGGCTGGATTTTGCAGGGGGGGTATCAGCGGGCACGATCGGTAGCGGGTCGGGTGGGAAAGTTTTTTTGGCACCCGCAGACTGGGTTAGTTAATTAAATATTGTATCATTTTATTGTAACATTAAGGTACTGAATGTTATGAGTGTAACAATATTTGATCCATCGGGTACAGAGTAAGAAGAAAGGTTTTATGTTTCTGACCAGCACTGTTAGTAAGTATAAAAGAGGAAATAGAGATTTTTTTCGATCATGAATGGGCAGCTGAGATCTGTTGCTTGCAATTCCTGTGCCATGTGGGAAATTCAGGACGCTTCCTGTGTCTTGGGAGACCACGTGTGTGGGAAGTGTCTCCAGCTGCTTGAGCTTGAGTGTTTCCCGGATCGTACGTTCCAGGAGGTGGCCACCCCACAGGCAGGATAGTAAATGGGTGGCCATTCGGAAGAGAAGGAAGAGGCAGTAAGTGCAGGGATCTTCGGGATGTGTGTCACTCTCAAACCGGTACTCAACGTTGGAGACAGCTGGGAGTGACGACACTTGAAGGAGTGCAGTCCAGACCATGGCTCCAATGGGCAAGGGTCTGCACAGGGGGGAGCAGCAAAGTGTAAAAATGCAGTTGTTATCGGGGATTCCATAGTTAGGGGGCCAACAGGCATTTCTGTAACTGTCATCGTGAGTCCCGCATGGTGTGTTGCCTCCCTGGTGCCAGGGTAAAGGACATCACGGAGAGGGTGCAGAATATTCTGCAGGGGGAAGGGAGTAAGCCAGAAGTTGTGGTACACATCTGTACCAACGACACAGAGAGGGCAGGTATTGAGGTCCTACAGTCAGACTTTCAGAATCTAAGGAGAAAGTTTAAAAAGTAGGATTTCGAAGGTAGTAATCTCTGGATTACTCCCAGTGCCACGTGCCAGCGAGAGTAGAAATCGGAAGATAGGGAGGATCAATCCGTGGCTTGAGACATGGTGCAGGAGGGAGGGCTTCAGATTCTTAGGGCATTGGGACCAGTTCTGGGGCAGGAAGTACCTATTCAAAAGAGACGGGTTGCACCTCAACAGGACTGGGTCCAATGTTCTCGTGGGGAGGTTCACTAGTGTGGTTGGGGAGGGTTTAAACTAAATTGGCAGGGGGATGAGCACCAGCATATAGAAGTAGAAAAGAGGAATAGGGTGCATAGAGTGTTGGATAGTACAGAACGAATACCTGTAGTACCATATTAGATAGCAGCAGACTAAGAAGAACTATAAGGGATACAAAGACACAATTAATTAGCTGTGTGGGATTATGATGCAGTGGCAATTAACGGAAATGTGGCTTAAAAATGGTGAGGACTGGATGTTTAATATTCATGGATACAAAGTGTTCAGAAAAGATAGGGAAGGATAAAAGTGAGATGGGGTGGTATTACTGATTAGGGAAGACATTGTAGTGTTGGAAAGAGAAGATATCCCTGAGGGGGCAAGGACAGAATCCATTTGGCTGGGTGGTGAAGCAAAAAGGGCATGATCTTGCTATTGGGGGTATTCTATAGACCTCCAAATAGTGAGAGAGAGATAGAGGAGCAAATCTTCAGGGAAATCACAGGGATGTGCAAGAACTTTAGAATAGTGGTATATGCTTAGAGGCGCAGGGCAAGGCTAGAATACTTTGTATCAGTGTTTACTAAGGAAGAGGATGGTGACAAAATAGCGATAGAAGCGGAGATGGTAGAGGTAATGGATGGGGTGAAAATTGAGAGGCAGGATGTACTGAAAAAGCTGGATAGGCTTAGAGTGGATAAGTCGCCTGGTCTGGATGGATTGCATCCCAGTTTGCTAAGGGAAGTGGGGGTGGAGATAGCGGAAGGGCTTCCCATAATCTTCCAATCTTCCCTAGATGTGGGGAGGTGCAAGAGGATTGGAAAGTGGCAAATGTGACACCCTTGTTCAAGAAAGGATATAAGGACATTCCTAGTAACTATAGGCTGGTCTGTTTAACAGGTGGGTAAGGATTTAGAAATAATAATCAAGGCAAAGATTAACAGGCACTTGGAGAGGTTTCAGTTAACTAAGGAGAGCCAGCGGGGATTTGTAAAAGGCAGATCGTGTTTGACTAATCTAATTGAGTTTTTTTGATGAAGTAACAGAGAAGGTTGATGAAGGGAATGTAATGGATGTTGTCTATATGGATTTTAGGAAGGTGTTTGATAAAGTGCCACATAAAAGGCTGGTTAACAAAATTGAAGTTCATGGAATAGGAGGGTCAGTGTCAGCTTGGATAAGAAATTGGCCTAAAGACAGAATACAGTGAGTCATGGTAAATGATTGATTTTCAGACTAGAGAATGGTAAACAGTGATGTTCCCCAAGGGTCAGTGCTAGGAATACTGCTTTTTTTGATGTATATAAATGACTTGGATATTGGGATACGGAGTACAATTTCAAAATTTGCTGATGATACCAAACTAAGAGATGTGGCAAACAGGGAGGATGATACCAATCGACTGCAACAGTACATAAATAGGCTGGCAGAATGGGCAGACACGTGGCAGATGGAATTTAATAGAGAAGTGTGAGGTGATGCATTTTGACAGAAAGGATTGGGAGAGGCAATATCAACTTAATTGCACAGTTCTAATGAGTGTGCAGTGACAGAGGGACCTGGGGGTTCATGTGCACAGATCTTTGAAGATGGGAGGACATATTGAGAGAGCAGTTAGCAAAGCATATGGGATCCTGGGCTTCATAAATAGAAGTATTAAGTACAAAAGCAGGGAAGTTAAGCTGAACCTTTATAAATCTCTGGTTAGGCCACAACTGGAGTATTGCATCCAGTTCACACCTAGGTCTGTCCCACTACTCCTCCGACACTTTCTCCTCCTTTGAACATCTCACCTTATTCCCCCCCTCACTCCACTCATTTAAAATTCTCGTTCTCTACTGTCCATCCAAGTATGACAAAAATGTTATCACAGATATATCCTCACTGCTTTCTTCCCTCAGCCTATGCACCAAGTGACTTCTCATCCTCGGTGATTTCAACCTCCATCTCAATTCATCATGCTCTCGCTCTTCTGAGTTCATTACCCTCCTGTCCTCCCGTAATCTCTCCCTCAATGTGAATTCCTGAACCCATATTCATGGTCACCCCCTTGACCTTGCCATCTCCCGTGGCCTCGCTATTCCTATCGTGTCAATTACCCATCTCTGACCATTTCCTCGTTTCGCTCTCAACCCACATCCCCCTTCCCCAATCCAAACCTACTTTTTTCTGCACTACCCCTGGAAAAAACTCTCTCCAAACTCTCTTACAACTGTACTTATCAACTCCAAACTGTCCAACCTTTAGCCCTCCTTTCACCATGACATCTCTGCAGCCACTGATCTGCTCAACCACACCCTCATCTCCACCTTTGATGGCCTAGTCCCTATTAAAACCATTACTCTCTCTCAGCCTGGCCGTTCTCCCTGGTACAGCCCTCATCTTTGCTCCCTCAAGTCCAAGGGCGCAGACTTGAACGGATGTGGCAGACAACTGGTTTAGCCATTCACCGCCAGATCTGGCTCAATCACATAAAGCATTATCGGATCCTGCTCTTGTTTGCAAAAACTGCTCACTATTCCACTATTCTCTACTGCTAACCATCTTTTTAAACCGCTCTCCCCTGTCTCCACCACACTCACCTCCAACAACAATGTGCAAGGAGCTCATGGACTTCTTTGTCTCAAAGATTGAGACCATCCGATCAGCTGCCTCTGCCAGTTCCCTTCCTTCCCCTAGCCCACCTGGCTAAACTTCATCTGAGGCTCCCCCCTGCCCTAGCCCTAAACTCAGTATCTTTCTCTAGTTTTTGAGCTCCCCCTTGACCTCTGCACACTCATCTTGTCCATGAGACCCACTTCCTGTTCCCCTGACCCTATTCCCACTAAACTGCTGACCACCCAACTTCCTTTTTTGGCTCTCATGTTAGCCGACATTGCTAATGGTTCTCCCTACTCAGCTACTTTCTCCCTCGCCTTCAAATCTGTGTTCATCACCCCTCCTCAAAAAAACAGTCCTTGACCCCACTGTGCTTGCTAGCTACCGCCCCATCTCCAAACTCCCTTTCATCTCCAAAGTCCTTGAACATGTTGTCACTTCCCAAATCCATGACCATATTTCCTGGAACTCCATGTTTAAATCTGATTTCCGCCCCACCACAGTACCGAAACGGCTCTCATCAAAGTCACAAGTGACATCCCTTGCGACTGTGACAAAGTTAAACTATCCCTCCTCGTCCTCCTGGACCTGTCTGCAGCTTTTGGCACAGTTGACCACTCCATCCTCCTCCAACGCTTCTCCATCGTCGTCGAGCTGGGTGGGACTGCACTCATGATTCGATTCTTATCTATCTAATCACAGCCAGAAAATCTCCTGCAATGGCTTCTCTTCCATCTCCCACATCGTTACCTCTGGTGTTTCCCAAGGATCTATCCTTGGCTCACTCCTATTTCTCAACTATATGCTGCCCCTAGGCAATATCATCCAAAATCATGGAGTCAGTTTCCATATATACGCTGATGACACCCAGCTCTAGCTCTCCAGCACTTCTCTCGACTCCTCCATTGTCTCAGTTGTCAGACTGCTTGTCCGACATCCAGTACTGGATGAGCAGAAATTTTCTCCAATTAAATATTGGGAAGACTGAAGCCATTGTCTTTGGTCCCCATCACAATCTGCTTTCCCTAGACATTGACTCCATCCTTCTCCCTAGCATCTATCTGAGGCTAAATTAGACTGTTCACAACCTAGGTGTCATAATTGGCCCCCGAAATTAGTTTTTGGCCACATATCCATGGCATAACTAAAACTGTCTATTTCCACCTCCTTAACAATGCCCGCCTCCATCCGTGCCTCAGCTCTTCTGCTGCTGAAACCCTCATCCATGCCTTTGTTACCTCTAGACTTGACTACTCCAATGCATTCTTGGCTGGCCTCCCAGATTCTACACTATGTAAACTTGAGGTCATCCGAAACTCAGCAGCCCGCATCCTAACTTGCACTAAGTCATGGTCACCCATCACCCCAGTGCTCGTTAACCTACATTGGCTCCCGGTTAAGCAATGCCTCGATTTCAAAATTCTCATCCTTGTTTACAAATCCCTCCATGGCCTCGCCCTTCCCTATCTCTGTAATCTCTTTCAGCCTCACAACCCCACGAGATGTTTGCGCTCCTCAAATTCTTATCTCTTGAGCATCCCTGATTATAACTGCTCAACCATCAGTGGCCGTGCCTTCAGCTGCTTGAGCCCTAGGCTCTGGAACTCCCTCCCTAAACCTCTCCGCCTCTCTACTTCTCTTTCCTCCTTTATGACACTCCTTAAAACCTACTTCTTTAAGCAAATTTTTGGTCATCTGGTGTAATTTCTTCTTATATGGCTCAGTGTCAAATTTATCTGTTTTGTCTTATAACACTGCTGTGAAGCACCTTGGGAAGTTTTACTATGTTAAAGGCGCTATATAAATAAAAGTTGTTGTTGTTGTTATTGTTTTTGTGGTCACCACACGTTTGGAAGGATATGAAGGTCCTTGAGAGGATGCAGAGGAGATTTATCAGAATGGTTCCAGGGATGAGGGATTTTAGCTACAAGGTTAGTTTGGAGAAGCTGGGCTTGTTCATCTTGGAGGAAAGGAGGTTTAGGGGAGATTTGATAGAGGCATACAAGATTATGACAGGTTTAAATAAGGTAGACAAAGAAAAGTTGTTCCCAGTAGCTGATGGTACAAGGACTAGGGATATAGATTTAAGGTTTTGGGCAAAAGATACAGGGCGGATGTGAGGAAGAACATTTTTAGCAGCGAGTGGTAATGACCTTGAACTCAGGGGTCGTGAAAACGGAGATGATCAATGATTTCAAAAGGAAATTTGATAGGCACTTGAGGGAAATAAACTTGCAGGGCTATGGGGATAGAGCAGGAGAATTGGGCTAACTGGATCGGTCTACAGAGAGCCAGCAAGGACTCGATGGGCCGAATAGCCTCCTTCTTTGCCATAATGACTCTATGGGCTAGATTTTAAACTTTTGTGCATATCGCCCAAAAAACGGCGTTATTTCCAGCGTGGGCGGTAAAAATGGGTTTTCAGATCGCCGACTTCTCGCCCATTCTCAAAGCACCTAGTATCCATTTTTGAAAATGGGCGTTACCGCGAGCGATATGAAATGGGCGGTAGCATTAAATCTCTCTGAACTTCTGCCGTAAAATGTCGCAACGGCATGGCAATGCTCGATTCCTGCAACTCAGGAGGTCAAGGGTCATCATGACATGCGCAGAAGAGGAGACAGAGAGAGAGAGAGCTGAGAGAGACTGAAAGCGTGTGTGGCTGTCGTGTGTGCTTGTTTGGCTATTGTGGGAGACACGAGGGAGATTTACCAGCAGCAAAAAGTTTACTAAGCACCAAGAACATAGTTGGCACCGAGTTTCGGTCCAACAAATAAGATATAACATAGATGGGATGGAGGAGGCCCTGGAGCTTGTAGCCAGGAACACTAGTGCCACAGGACTCCCAGTGGTCCTGGAGCGCGGCACTGCACCCCAAGGTGCTGCACCCCCATTGCCAACCACACATGAGAGCCAGAAGCAACATCTTGCTTCCCACCTCAGGACCGTCCTCTCCCATATCCATCCAAGCAGCGGTTCGGCCATCATTAATTCCCCCCCCCCCCCCCCCGCCCCAATGAAGCATTGCCTGAGGAGCTCCTCAGCCAGGCGGCTTGGATTCAGGAAGGGAAGTGGATGGGGTAGGGGTGGGGTGGACAAGCGGGAGTGGGGAGAGGAGGGTTGGATTTTACAGAAATACTGATGATTTCAGACAAATGTTCAGTTTAAATATATTTTATTTAACAAAACCTTGTAGCACATTGGCTCAGATGGCTGTACCGTTACACGCTTGTGTTTCTTTAACATCAAAGAGTATAATTACGCTTAACTTCAATCAACTTAAACTTTAACTGTCACCAAGGTGATGCCTACCATTGATGTGTGACCTGCACACCCAGCAGTGTGTCAGCCTTATAAATATCAGCAACGTTTTTTCAGGCAAATCGCTCATTGATGAGCTCTTGACATAAGGCTCTTGCAGCTATCATGCCACCATGGGCCCTTTCATGCAGTCTACAGGGGGTGGGGGGCAGGGGCATGGCTTCAGCCTCAGCCTGATTGTCTGGGGCGATGTCAGCATCCGCCTCCTCGTCCTCCTCTTCCTCTCTGTGGTGAGGTGGATTGTCAGACTCTTCAGGCAATTCTTGTCCCCTCCTGATAGCCAAGTTGTGCAGCATGGAACACACCACCACGAATTGAGCTACCTGTTCAGGATGGCCTCCTGAATGATCCAGGCATGTAAAGCGCTGCTTAAGCACTCCAATGGTTTTCTGCATGATATTGCGAGTGGCTCTGTGGCTCTCGTTATATCGCCTCTCGGCTTCAATGTGGGTATAATGCAGGGGGTTCATCAGCCAGGTGGCGAGACCATATCTTTTGTCACCAAGCATCTAGCATTGACCTTGTGGCTGATTGTTAAAGAAGTCAGATATATTGCTCTCACGCAGGATGTGCGCATCATGGATGCTACCCGGAAATTTAGCAGTCACTGTCATTATAATTTGATGGTGGTCGACAATGAGTTGGATCTTCAGGGAATGGAATCCTTTGCGGTTCCTGAAAACCTCTACATCCTGAAAAGGTGCCCGCAATGCGATGTGCATACAATATATTGCTCCCTGCACCTTGGGGAAGTTTGCAATTCTGGAGAATCCGAGAGCCCTCTCAGTCTGTACCTCCCTGGTCATAGGGAAGCTGATCAAGTCCCTCCTGCATGCTTACTGGGCTTTAGTGACCTGTCTAATGCAGCAATGTGTGGCATGCTGAGACAAACCGCAAATGTCGCCAGTTGAGGCCTGAAAAGAACCCGATGTATAGAACGATAGTGCCGCGGTGACTTTGACCTCGATGGACAATGCAGTATTGATGGTGCTGGCTGGCTGCAGATCTCCCCTTCTGAGCTGGCATACCTCAGTGATCACCTCTTTGTGGAAGCGCAGTCTCCGAACGCAGGTGGTGTCGGGCAAATCGAGGTAAGTTCGCTTGTCCCTATACTTGCGGGGGGTGTAACGTCTGGTCCTCTTCATCAGTCTGGCACATCTTACATTGGGCACATAATGCTGTGGAGCATTCATCTCAGCAATCTCGAGTCTGTAGCATGTAATTGGTCATCAAGAGAGGGTGAGAAAGGACAGGCCCAATTGCAATAGCTCTCTGTTTTCCACCGATTGGTCACAAAGAATGAATGTCCCAACGAAGACACCTATTAAATGCCAATCGGTCACAGTATGGTCAAGATGTTTGTACAGATGTTCACATCACCTCCAAAGACCTCCAGAGTACATCCGACCTACCCCAAAGTTGCAGCAGAGCAGCCTTTTAAAGGATGCGACATGTGATGTAGAACATGGCGTCCATAATGCTGTGATTAGTTCTGGTTAGTTTTACTTTTTCCGGGTGGGTTTTTGTGCGAGCGATATTGTGGGCGATATGTGTGCGAGGTGGTGAAAGTGACGCTGGGCAATATTATGGGCATTGACTTTGCCCATTCTGTTGATTCCACCGAAAAAAAGTGGACGGGCGGTATTATTTTTTCTCGGCGTTACGCACATGGGGAAAGTAACGCTCGCCGATAAGTTTCTGAAAAATGCCCGTCAGTTTCCATTCTGTTGCTAAATGGGCAATATATGGGCATTATACGTCATTTCAGCGGTAAAATGGACGTTTAGTGGGTGTTAAGCATGCAAAAAAAGTGGAAAATCTAGCCCTATGACTCTATGTAAAATGGGCTGCCAACCCATTATCACCCATTGTATGCTATCACATCCAGTCAAGTTCTATCCCATTGTATGAGTAATTTGTTTGGTTCATTTTGCTGTTTCCAGAGTGTTAGATTTGAAAAAAAATGAATGATTTGATTCTGCTTCTAAAGAAGGGTATGCACCTGAAACACACACCTGTCCTTTCTCTTTTCAGGTGCAGACAAAAATGCTCCGCTTTTGTTTCATATTTCCAACATTTACAGTTTTATTTCAGTGAATTGGTTGTTTGCTTTGTTGGCGGGAGAGCTTGCTTGTTGCTAATTGGCACCTTTGCCTAACTATCAGATAATTGGAATTCATTCTTTGACTGCTTCAGTGAGACATTTCAGCCTCATATTGAATATGATATGTTACAACACAGAAAAAAATTATTCAGCTCAAGTCTGCACTAAAGTTTGTCGCCACTGAAGCCACCTAGTCTAAATGTCACGGACCCCACTTGCTCCTCATACACTTTAATATTCATCTTTTCCAACAATCATTGAATTCTTTTTTAATCAGGTTTTATCGACTCGGCTTCAATAATGGTTTGTGGTAGAGAATTGCACATTCTAGTCATCCTTACACTTTTTCTAACCTCATTGTTACTAATTCAGGTATCTTCTTGGGCTCAGTGGCATCAGTCATTTCTTGAGCTGCCTGCTTGCCTGCTTTTCTTTTACTGAAGTTGACTGCCACTGCCCTACATCTGCTAATACAGTAAAAGAAAGAAAGACTTGTATTAATATAGCACGTTTCACGACCACCGGACATTTCAACGCGCTTTACAGCCAATTCAGTACTTTTTGGAGTGTAGTCACTGTTGTAACGTGGGAAACGTGGCAGCCAATTTGTGCACAAGCAAGCTCCCAAAAACAGCAATGTGTTAGTAATCAGATAATCTGTTTTTTGTTATGTTGATTGAGGGATAAATATTGGCCAGGACGCCATGGTGAGATTAGGGAGTGTGACAATGAAACTCCTTTGTGATGTGAACCGAATCGCCATGTCTTAAACTCGCACACTCCTTTAATCTCCCAGAAAGTGGACCAAGTTAACATCAGCCTTTATAAATTGCTTTATTCCACAATAAGCAAAACAAACCTACAGGACATTAAATGTCATGAAAATCACTTGATGCAATCAGTTCAATTTCTTTTCACAAACCATTACAAAAATAAAGAACTCATGTGCATTATCCCACTTGGGGGATTCTTACGTAATATTGAAAGATAGATTTGCTCTGCTATCTGTCCTGCCGACAGTGTGGTGAATTTTAACTTGCAGAAGCGAATGGGTTTGGGAGTGGGTGGGTGGTTAAAAGCGCGAAAATTGACAACGCGTCAGGAAGCCGGTTCCAACCTGTCAACTTCCACATTTAACTGCAGCGAGTTAGGTTGCGTGTAAGCAACCCCCTCTGGCAATGTGGGTTGTCAGTCTCAATATGTTAATCGCTCATTAATCGTGGTATTAACATGTGTTTTGGGGGTTTAACTGTGAGTGCCAGTGAAAGCAAGGCGAAAACACAGCGGCAATTGAGGGGGCTGAAACTATGACAGGCAAATATTCAACTAAGTTCTGAAACCTCAACTGCTTTCTGCTTTCTTGCCCAGATTGTGTGAAAGGCTTTGTTCATTGCACTTGTGCTGAGAGGTTGATTTCATTACTTTAGAGGTGATTCTCACAACTTTGGAGGTGGCTTTCACAAATTTGGAGGTTTGTAGGTCTGATTCCACTTCGGAGCTGGGATCTATCAGATCCGCATGGGTGCTGTTTATGCAGTTTTACTTTGGACCTCAGATGAGGACCAAGATGACCAGCAGCATAAACAGCAGCAGCAGCAGCAGGAAGAGCACCAGCGGGAGCAGCAATAGCCAGCTCCTCAGAGACCTGCTAGTTCCTTGGAGAGAGGGGATGAGCAGAGAGGTGTAGCTCACAGGAGGCCATACCCGCTACACAGGGTGTACAGGCAGAGGATCATCTTCCTGGACATTTCGGAACAGCAGTGTCTCAGGAGCCTCAGGGTCACGCGTCAGGTGGTGGCAGACATTTGCAGCCTGCTGGAACAAGACCTACTGCCAAATTGGCCTGGTGGCCACGCTTTTCCAGTGACCACCGCCTTCAACCTTTTTTCCCCTGGCTCCTTCCAGGGCTCTGCTGGAGATATTTGCAGGACCTCGCAGTTGGTAGCCTACAAATGCATAAGACAGGTGACTGTTTGCCAGGGCAGGCAGTTATGTCAACCTTGCCACCGGCGATGCCACTCAAAATGAGCGGGCGCTCATGTTTGCTGTTCTGGGTGGCTTCCCACTGGTGCAGAAGGTCATCAACTGCATACGTGGCAATTAAGGCACCCCTAGATCCCCTAGATCACCTAGGAGTATTGATCAACTGCAAGGGCATTCACTCCATCAATGTGTAGCTGATAAGCAACCACAAAAAGATGTTTATGCAGGTGTGCGCAAGTTGCCCAGGCAGCTACCATGATGTTTTTATCCTGTGCCAGTCCACATTCCCTGATTCCTTGGCACCTCGAAGCAGAGTTACAGACTGGTTGTTCGGAGACAAGGGATACTCACTTAAAACGTGGCTGATAACACCCGTGAGGAACCCAACCAGTGAGGCCCAGGAGCGATAAAATGAAAGCCATATGACAACCAGATGTGTCATTGAGCAAGCAATCAGCATGCTGAAGATGCGCTTCAGGTGCCTTGACAGATCTGGAGGCACTCTTCAGTACACATCAGCCAGGCTCTCCAGAATGGTTGTGGTGTGCTGCGCTCCGCATAACATTGCAAAGCGGCGAGGTTTGGATCTTCAGGAGGAACAAGGTGCAGAGCACATGACTGAGGAGGATGAGGAGGAGGAGGAAGAAGAGGATCGTGATGTGGCCAATGTATCAGCAGCACTGCACATTGCTAATCGGGATGCCCTCATTATTGCGAGGTTCAATTAGGATACAGCAGTACATCCATCTGACAGCCACGTACAAAATCCATTTCCCCATCCCCCTTCCCACAACACAAAGCAGTCCTGCAAACCAGCAAGCATCCCTTTACAGTCTCACATTGCTCAACGTTAATTCTTGTCTTACCATTCATCATAAATGAAAAGGCCACTTGCCAGGCAGCAGCCAAAAATGGACACGACGGGAAACTAGTGAAAACCAATAATATTTATGAAGCTCAAAAATGAAACAGAAACTTAACAATCTAACATCGTGTAACACGCCATCTGCATCCCATTGCGCAACCTCTAACCTTTACTCTTCCTCTTTCTTCCATTCCTACCTGGTGCAACCCCTGTGGCTTCAGCAGAGGGAGAGGCAGGCTTCTCAGATCCTTGTTCTGACTGCTGAGATTCTCTTGGCTGATGTTCTCTGGGTTTGGGAATCCATGTGAGCCCCGGCAAAGACTGCTCCACCTGCAGCTGTGCAGGGGTCGACTCGACCATCGGGACACAAGGCAGCATGTGGGCTATTGACTGGGAGGATGGGGGTGCGGGGGGGCAACTGGTGAGAAATGGAATCACTTTGAGCCAAGTTACCACTTCCATGTCCGCTTTCACTATCATCCCTCTCACGGCCCACCTGCACCTCCCTGCAAGCAATATGCTGGAGAGCACTTTGCTGCAGATCAGTGGGTTGATGAACGGCCTAGGATAGGGTTTCATGAATTCTATTTAAGGTGGCATTCATAGTGTGCAATCCATTAGTGAGGGCCTGCAGGAACTCGTTTGAAGGCCACATTTGATGCTCCATGCAGGAACATCTTTCCATGGATGAAGAAAGACATCATCGCAAAGGCCTGCGACATCATGGCACTCATGTTTGAAACAGTATCCTCCAATCTCTCTGCAAGTGCGCACAGTGCGGCTGGAAAGCCTTCCAGTACATCGCACATTCTCTGCTGATACTCCAGAAGTATCCCCTTCATCGACGACCACCCCCCCCCCCCCGCCCCTGATGTTCAGCATCTGTGTCCAGCTGAGTAGAGCTTGGAGCGTTCTTTGCCCTCCAATGCGAACTCTCCACTGCTGTCCCTGTCTTGCTCAATTGTGATGTGTGAGTCATCAGGTGAAAATCCAACTATCTTCCTTATTGGTCCCACCGAAGTGTGAGTATCTGAGCTGGTGCATGGTCTGTATGAGTCCTATGATGGCACGCCCTCAGAGTGAGTGACCTCCTCTGAGCAATTGTCCTCATCCTCTGGCACCACCTCCTGCAGGACACTTGAATGCCCTGTGGAGATTAAAAAAACATGAATTAGAACTGTCAAGGTAAGAAAGTTTGAAGTGATCATTATGCACATGATCATATTTCACTCACCTCTGACATCAAGTCTGTGTTGTATGCCATGTGGCTGAGTGATGTTTAATTCTGTCACCTGGTAGCTGGGAGGCCCCTATCTCCCCATCACCGACGGCCAAGCACGCCGAGACTCCACTGATGTCCAGCATCTGCTCCTGTGCAGCTATCAGTTGCAAGATAGCTGAAGGGCCACCTTAGGTTCCCTGCCTCCCTCTCATGTTCTGTGCTCTCTTCATCTGCAAGGAGGGAAAGAAGAGACCTATGAGTGACAGTAATGGCACATATTGAGCGGATGGATGGAGAGCATTTGTTGGTGGTTACCCTGAGGAGATGCATGAAATTGAATAAAGATGAGGGTGAGTATCAGTGGTGGATGGACATGTAAATTCCCGGATTCTTTTACCTCAATCTGGTTCAGTAAAATTACTGAGTCGAATACCTTTTGTGCTTTGAACAAAGCAGTCTTTATTACCGGCCAGTAAGACCTATCAGACAGAAGATATACTCTCTGGATAGAGCGTACACACTCCCTACGGATAGGTGAAGTTACATCGTAAAGCGTTAACAGTTATACAGTTTTGAAATCAGATAACAAAATACAAATGGATTGACAGTCTAACTCAGCCACTCATTAGTCAATCTATATGAGATGTTCTTCTTGAAAGCTCAAGCATTGCCTCTAAATGTTTCAATCTAATTTCATGTTACAATTAGATGTCATTGGCAGGAGTAGTGACTTGAAACCTTGAGACAGACTGTTAGCTATGCTGATGTTGCACTATTTGCAATCTGACATTCTCCCAGCTATTCTTCCATGGCTTATACATTTTCATATATCCCGTTTACTTTACTGTCCTTAATTCCATATATTCCATTCAGATATCCACATCCCTCCTTTTATCATTCTATGATAACATTTAGGATCATTCTAGGAGTATTGCATTGTTGAGTAGTTCTCCAGTTTGTTGGATCATAACCCGGGAACCCTTGACCACAAGAGGGTCTGCTAACCTTGTCATCATTACTTTACAGCAGAGGTTAAGGCAACCAACAATCAAACAGCAGGTAATTATTACAATGAGAACAATTGCCCCATGTATTAGATAGGATCTCCAAGATCCACCCAGAAACCTATCAAACCTGCTAAGTTCTTTTGCTGGTGTGGATAACTTCTTCACCTCCCTCCTTATGTGATCGGCAAGGTGGGTTATGTTTTCTGAACTATCAGGAATGTAAGTGCAACATTCAGATCCTATCAGGGCACACGTTCCCCCTTTCTCAGCTAACAGGTAATCGAGGGCCATTCGGTTTTGTAATGCTACGGTCCTTATCGCTACCATTTCAACTGTGATGCCCTCCAGAGCCTCAGCAGTGCGGTTAGCTACCTGTTCCAATATTGTTTCTTTGACTCCATCTAACAGCCTTAGTTAGGGTCAGTGGAACGGTGCGCAAAGGAATTCCCCCTTTGGAATGTATAGGGATATGTGAACACACCCAGCATCTAGTGAAGTGCCCTTTTTCCGCATAAACGTAAGACATATACAAAAAGGTGTTTACATGGAGCTCTCGCCTTTGTCTTCCTTCCCGTGCGCCAAAACTGTCATATATCAACACTATTATGCAGACAGTGGCATACAGACACAGTCTCATCTTATAAATAGTCCAATTATTTAGCTGATAAAAAGAGTTCTGTTTTCCCGTTTCCCTTCTTCAGGTCTCCGTCAGTGTATTTGGCTGTCTTACAGGTAAAAGTTCAAACTGATCCTCCTTCAACTGCCGTGTTCAGCTATGGGGAAGAGGAGATCTGGAACAGAAACAGGAATTAGACTAACCAGCAAAATTTGTTTAAATGGTGATTTGCAATGGTGCAGGTGAACCCAGGCACTTTTCCCCTCAACCTTGGCTGCAGTGGGGGTAGTGAGTGACACCTAAAAAGGCCCCTCCCATTGTGGCTCTAATCCCTTCCGAATCCATACTTCCCTGGTGCCATGAGGGACAATTCGGGTAAAACTGGGAGGTCGAGGTGAGCATCTTGAACCTGGTTGTGAACTAGTCGCAGAGCCTGAGTCAGAGAAAGAACATAGGTGGTCATCAGTCTAGCTGAGATCTCATATCTAGGAACAATTTCCCTCATTAACACCTTAACAACAGTCTGAGTCTTATTGTCCAGGTTAGGGTAGGCTTCAATCCATCTGCTAAACACATCTACTATTACTAACACATATTTGTAATACTGAACTTTTTGCAACTCAATCTAGTCCAACTGAAATGTCTCAAAGGGACCTTCGGGTAGGGGCTGTTTACCCCAATCACAGGGGACTCCCTTCCCTGGATTATGTTGCTGGCCAACCAGGCAATGACTACTGATGTTCTGGGTGAGCGCCTGGAGTCTAGGGTGCCACCAAGTAGCCAAAAGCGTATCACTTGTTGCCCTTGCTCCACAATGAGTAGCAAAATGCAGACATTCTGTAACCCATGAGGCCAACTCGTCAGACATGCAAGTCTGTTCCGCGGGAGTGGTCCAGAGTTTAGAAACATTGTCATAAGTACATGCATAATATTTCCACAACAGTTTATCTTTTTCAGGAGCGTCCTCCTGTGCTTTTATAACATCTTGGATGGTTGGCATTGGTTTTTCCGAGGCTAACTTATCTTTCGCAGGATTTTTAGTCTGACTCATAATTTTGGGCACTACCATCTGTTGGTCACGAGAGGTCTGTTTGGCCTCTTGGTACAATGGCAATGTGTTTGGGGAACATGAGGGCTTGCAACAAATCAGATACTAACTGTTTATGAGATATCTCATTCCCCTGTGAGGTTAGGAATCCCCTATTTTTCCATAATTGTCCGAAATCATGGGCCACCCCAAAGGCATACCTAGAGTCGGTATAGATATTGACTTTGAGATCTTTGGCGAAGATACAGACTTGGGTGAGGGCGAATAGTTCAGCTTGTTGAGCAGAATAGGCGGTTTCAAAAGCGGCAGATTACAAGACCTGATTCTCCTGGTTTACTATGGCGTATCCTGAGATTTGTGTATCTTCTGGATTAATAGAAGTACTTCCGTCAACATACATAAACAATCATGACTGGGTTCTTCCTCATCTTGGGTTGGCTCAGTAAGAATACAGTCTGGATCTTCCATCTTCCCTGACTGATGTGGCCTCTTAAATTAAAGATAAGCAATCATGACTGGGTTCTTCCTCATCTTGGGGTGGCTCAGTAAGAAAACAGGCCGGATTAATTGCAGTACAGTGCCGAAAGGTCAGTTTAAGATTGCCTGTGATTTCAGTGGGTTCTATCGGATTGCCCTGCACTGGGATCTCAATCGGATCAATGGGAGTATAACCCACTTGGGAGGGGTTCTCTGCCCACACATGAGGATCCACATAGTCAGGTATGCCGGAGCCAGTATGATGCTGTAGAGTCCTTAAGACCTTCTCGGGGTCCCCATGAAATTGGACTGTTCGGCCATGTTTTACGATTTGCACATCCCGGCTGGTAGGGTCAGCCTCATCTATGGCCTTGCGTACCATAACTCCCAAATCTTTAGCATGGTGAGGGGATAATACTTCACGAGCAAAATGCCGTGCTATTGTTAGGGGCTGTTTCCACAGATTTTTATCCACTTCCACAAAATCTGCCTCTCTTTCCAGTCCAGTCACTCTAGCCCTTAATAGAATTCCCTTCACTTCCCCTTCGTGATCCTGATAAAAGTTCTGCAGGTCCTGATTCTTTCCACTGGGATCGTATGCTAGGGTCACGTGATAGGGTGCCTGCGGCAGGTCCAGAGACCACCACTGAGGGGTTCTAGTGGTATAATACTGCCGCTTAAAGGTTTCCTGTTTTACAATAATCCCATCGTCTCCACACTCCAAGTGCAACTGGAATCTAGCCATCAAGTTACAGTCCAGATTGGTTGTGATAACAATTCGATGTTCCACCGATTCTTCCTGGTAACCCATTTTAACCGGTTCTGACACTGGGAATGTCGAGATTTGTCCCAGGAATCCTGAAAGTTCCTGTGTTTCAGTAGAGGCAGGGAGTTTAAGCTTTGATTGTACAGAAGACATGAAGGCTCCCGTATCTATCAAAAAGGGTTGCCACTCATTCAGAATGGGTTCGTCGTCCGGGGAGGATCCCTGCACAATCAAGCTGCGTAGTCAATCGGGGGACAATTGACCAAAGGGGTTGTTTCTGGGAGAAGTTAGTGTAAGATCCTCCTCTCCCCCCTTGCCCCCCTCCTCTTCCTTTTCCATGCTGACGGTAGGGGCAATTTTTATTCCAATGTCCTTCCTGCCCACAATTAAAACAGTCAATTCCTCTTACCCAGTCCCGGCCTCTTCCCATACCATGCCGTGGACAATAGGGAGGTTTATTAGCAGGGCTAGGGCCGTTTGGTTGTTTAGTATAACCGTATCCTTGCTTATCCATCCAATCCTGTATGCAACACTGCGGTTCTATTGATCCTTCCTCCCGAGATGGCTCTTCCTTTCTAGTCACGTATTCAGTCTTGACCCGGGTTGGGGGCGCACCTCCCCCCTCCCCTTTCTTTTCCTGCCAATAATATCTAACTGTCCTCTCCATCTGTCCGGATAGCGTGAGCAATCAAATAGTTGTTTGAAGATCACAGACATCTATAGAGAGGTGGTCTGCAGCTTGTTGTGCATCAGGGTTTGGCATTGGTCTGACAGGGAATTGGTGTTGGGACTTTGGGATCTTGGAAATAATTTCTAGGTCGGAGGATGTTTCGGAGCTGTCTGACTGCTTGACAGTTCTGCGTCTCGATCGGCGGGGGTGTTTGCTATGTCTTTCACAACTTGGACTGGTAGATTGACTAGAAGATTTATGGGACTGTTTGTGATGTCGAGATATAGTTCTGCCTTTCGAGTGTGAGATCTGGTCCTTTCGGCTATATTGCTTGTAAACTGGGGATCCGAATCGCTATCAGAGGATGAGGAGTCAGTTCGGGTTTGTTGCTTTGGTGGTATGGGGTTGTTCCTAACTCCTCTTGCCGGAGTGTAAGGTGGAGGGTGTTGGGAAGAGGACTGGAGCAAGAGGCCAGGGGGTGCGGGAGGCGCCGTTGAGCGCTGAGTCAGTGGCCACTCATCAATTTCATCATCAGCCTTGGTTAACACAAAGCCAGCCATTTTAACTCGTAGTTGATCAATACCTTTCTTAGAGGTCCCAGAGGATCTCTTAGTAAGTTTCTTGTGCGCACATTCTTTCTTTAAGACGTCTACAGTTTTAACATGTGTTCCCTCTGTCAATGCAAGTCCTAATTTAATAGCATTTGTTTGCCAACTTGACAGAAGTGATGCATCTTTTAATTTCTGACAATAATGTCGCCAGGTTGCAATTAAATTTTTATCCCCTTTTCCTCGTCCCCTTCTCCAAATTAATCCCTGTGCTTTTTTTGCTACCTCTACGCTTCTAGTGTCACCTGGAGGCCACTGGTCATCCCCTAATAAATTATCAGGAGCCCTGAATAAATTTCTAAAGTCTTCAGCTCTTTCAGGGAATTCCTCACATAACTTTTGTAGTGGACTATCCGCATCCGTGGTTTTATCTAACTGATTACCCATTTTCACGCTGCTCCTCGTATTACTGTGTTGCTACGCGTTC
Source organism: Pristiophorus japonicus (assembly GCF_044704955.1). Taxonomy (NCBI): domain Eukaryota; kingdom Metazoa; phylum Chordata; class Chondrichthyes; family Pristiophoridae; genus Pristiophorus; species Pristiophorus japonicus. Next base: position 337,516,948 of record NC_091978.1, on the reverse strand, counting down.
GTGTCATCATGCAATTTAAACAAACTTAAAAATAGACACAGACTTTACAGAAACTAACACTGACTTTAACTAACTCCAAATAACCAAACTTTACTAATGTTAACACTGACCTGAGTCGCCGCATGGTTCGCGTCGCCGTGCGATTTAGGATACTAAAACTCCCACGTCGCCTCGCAGTTCACGTCGCCGCGCAATCCGCGTTGCCTCGCAGTTCACGTCGCCGCGCAATCCGCGTCGACCCGTGGCTCGCGTCGCCGCGCGAGTTAAGATACTTAAAACTTTAAAAGATAAACAAGGACTTCTAACACTTACCCGCGTCGCCGCGCGGTTCGCGTCGCCGCACGATTTCAATACAAGATAGACAAAGACTTCTAACACTTACCCGCGTCGCCGCGCAGTTCACGTCGCCGCGCGATTTCAATACTTAAAACTTTACTTAAAACTCTAAACACTTAAGAGTTACAAAGACTTACTGACATTAGCACTGACTTTCGCGATTCGCGTTGCTGCGCCTCTACGTCACTACGCGTTGACGTCACTGCGCGTCTACGTCACTGCGCGTTTACGTACTGCGCGTCTACGTCACTGCGCTTTGGCGTCACTGCGCGTCTACGTCACTGCGCGTTTACGTACTGCGCGTCTACATCACTGCGCGTTCGCTTTCCTGCGCGTTCGCTTCCCTGCGCGTTCGCTTCGGCCCTTCTCCTCTCGGCCGCACGCTCGCACCGCTGCGCGTCTCGCGTTGTTTGTGCGTCTGCGCCGCTGCGCGTTCGCGTTGGCCCTACCTTCCGAGTTGCTGCGGGGGTTTTTTTTTTAAATTCAATCAGAGCCTAGACGGGTCAAGTGATATTCAAGGTCCCTTTGTCGTACCTGAGTTGAACACCTATCCTCTATTTAAATCCCCATTTTATTCCCTGTGAGCCTAAGTTTCTAAATTTGATTTCTTATGAGCCTCAATTAATTTCTTTCAGTCTCCAAATTTCCCTATCCTTTCGCGTTACTGCGCAGTTTAAATTCAATCAGTCAATGAAAGCCCTAATTTAATGGAGTTTTTCTGCCAACTGGACAGGAGTGATTTATTTGTTTTAACTGCAGTGGAATTTTTTTCATAATTTAAAATCTCAGAACATTTTTTTCTTTCAGCACCTATTTAGTACGTTACATTTTTTTCCATGACTAGAGAGAAGTCTGGCACGTAGGCTGTGGACTGCTTTTCGTTATCTCAATTGTTCCAGCCTCAAGGTCGTGTTATTTAATATAATTTTTTTTTTAAATCCTTTTGAATCCATCTCAGTTGTTTTGCTGTGCCTTCTCTGAATGTTTTCTTTCAGCAAGTTTTTCTTTTTTTTTTAACCACCGGGACCATGTAATTTTTTTCTTTTTTTTTAACAAACCTATCCTTTGGGCATTTCCTGGCTCCGTAACTTATCATCCGAATATACGTAATTCAATAAGGTTCACACTCTTAAACTTCCCACATACAGGACAACACTACGAAGGGTTAAAACAAATTTTCATTCTGTTTGAGATAAAACAAACCACAACTCCCCGGCTTTTTTTTTACAGTAAAAATCACAGAAGCATTTCTCATTTAAACAGACATTCACAAGAGTCTCTTTACTTTCCTATTTATTTTTGGATCCATGATTGATCATCTATCCCTATCTAGCTCTAACTATAACCTATCTTTCCAAGTCGCCGCTTGGTTTGCGTCATCGCGCAATTTCCCTATCTCTATCCCTATTCTAAGTTTGAAAGGTATTCACCAGATTGTCCTGGATCTCGTTCAGACACTACCTGAGAACCAGCGAGTGGCTAAACTTTCCTCAGACTTTTGAAACTGGGGGAAACTGGAGCAGTATTGAAATCATACTCACTCTAGTAGCCACTTTCCCCTCGTCTCGTCCAAGGCTAGTCTGGCTCTTAATTCGCAAGTTTTCGGCAGTCGTCCATTGAGATTCCACTTCTGACACCAAATGTAAATTCCCGGATTCTTTTACCTCAATCTGGTTCAGTAAAATTACTGAGTCGAATACCTCTTGTGCTTTGAACAAAGCAGTCTTTATTACCGGCCAGTAACACCTATCAGACAGAAGATATACTCTCTGGATAGAGCGTACACACTCCCTACGGATAGATGAAGTTACATCGTAAAGCGTTAACAGTTATACAGTTTTGAAATCAGATAACAAAATACAAATGGATTGACAGTCTAACTCAGCCACTCATTAGTCAATCTATATGAGATGTTCTTCTTGAAAGCTCAAGCATTGCCTCTAAATGTTTCAATCTAATTTGATGTTACAATTAGATGTCATTGGCAGGAGTAGTGACTTGAAACCTTGAGACAGACTGTTAGCTATGCTGATGTTGCACTATTTGCAATCTGACATTCTCCCAGCTATTCTTCCATGGCTTATACATTTTCATATATCCCGTTTACTTTACTGTCCTTAATTCCATATATTCCGTTCAGATATCCACAGACAAATGGGGATTTGAGGAAGTGCATAGACAGAGAGGGATGGGTACACCTGCAATTTAAGTTGGTGTGACGAGTGATGTGCTGGAATAGGCTTGAGAAGGCAGAGAGAGGGGATTGGCATGATACACACATTAGGACAATGTTCCCTTTAAATTTTTTCTTATCTTTAAATTTGCTGCATGGCCACTACGCACACGTGGTGCCTTGAATGCAAACTGCTTGTGAGGAGCCTGTGCGGCACCTTTCCGATCGTTACATGTGCACACGTGCACAGCTCAGAGGGAACATTGCATCAGGATGTAGTTGAATGTGCCACTGTACTCAGCTTTCCTTGCCTTGACTAGGTCATTAAACGGATTTTGGCATTGAATCCAGGTGCGCGGCACCACACTCCTGCTGCTGACCTCATGGGCAACCTCCAGCCATGCCGTCTTGGTTTCACTGGCAAGCTTCTTCCTCCCATCAGTAGGGAACAGTATATTCCTGCCGGCTCTTACAGCACATCCAGGGAGGCGTCACTAAAAAGAGGTGCAGCCTTTGAACGTAACACTCTGCTGTCAATTTCTTGTGTTGGACTCCCAACTCCAGAATCCATCAAATGTCACCTTTGCAGTATTCCTTTAAATACTGAAATTGAAATCGACTCACACGAGTCATCATCAATCCCGCTCAATCTAATTGGTCGGTAAACATGGAATTCCTATGTTTGGCTGGGTTAAAAATCCACTGATAGGCACGCTGCCCTAACTTCTGGGTTTCATGTGTGCTACTAGATACTTCCTCCACCCACTGCCCCAGCTCCCAGCAAGTTAAAATTCCTCCGCCTTTTTTATAGAAACATAGAAACATAGAAAATAGGTGCAGGAGTAGGCCATTCGGCCCTTCTAGCCTGCACCGCCATTCAATGAGTTCATGGCTGAACATTCAACTTCAGTACCCCATTCCTGCTTTCTCGCCATACCCCTTGATCCCCCTAGCAGTAAGGACCTCATCTAACTCCTTTTTGAATATATTTAGTGAATTGGCCTCAACAACTTTCTGTGGTAGAGAATTCCACAGGTTCACCACTCTCTGGGTGAAGAAGTTCCTCCGCATCTCGGTCCTAAATGGCTTACCCCTTATCCTTAGACTGTGACCCCTGGTTCTGGACTTCCCCAACATTGGGAACATTCTTCCTGCATCTAACCTGTCTAACCCCGTCAGAATTTTATATGTTTCTATGAGGTCCCCTCTCATTCTTCTGAACTCCAGTGAATACAAGCCCAGTTGATCCAGTCTTTCTTGATAGGTCAGTCCCGCCATCCCGGGAATCAGTCTGGTGAACCTTCGCTGCACTCCCTCAATAGCAAGAATGTCCTTCCTCAGGTTAGGAGACCAAAACTGTACACAATACTCCAGGTGTGGCCTCACCAATGCCCTGTACAACTGTAGCAACACCTCCCTGCCCCTGTACTCAAATCCCCTTGCTATGAAGGCCAACATGCCATTTGCTTTCTTAACCGCCTGCTGCACCTGCATGCCAACCTTCAATGACTGATGTACCATGACACCCAGGTCTCTTTGCACCTCCCCTTTTCCTAATCTGTCACCATTCAGATAATAGTCTGTCTCTCTGTTTTTACCACCAAAGTGGATAACCTCACATTTATCCACATTATACTTCATCTGCCATGCATTTGCCCACTCACCTAACCTATCCAAGTCGCTCTGCAGCCTCACAGCATCCTCCTCGCAGCTCACACTGCCACCCAACTTAGTGTCATCCGCAAACTTGGAGATACTACACTCAATCCCCTCATCTAAATCATTAATGTACAGTGTAAACAGCTGGGGCCCCAGCACAGAACCCTGCGGTACCCCACTAGTCACTGCCTGCCATTCTGAAAAGTACCCATTTACTCCTACTCTTTGCTTCCTGTCTGACAACCAGTTCTCAATCCATGTCAGTACACTACCCCCAATCCCATGTGCTCTAACTTTGCACATCAATCTCTTGTGTGGGACCTTGTCGAACGCCTTCTGAAAGTCCAAATATACCACATCAACTGGTTCTCCCTTATCCACTCTACTGGAAACATCCTCAAAAAATTCCAGAAGATTTGTCAAGCATGATTTCCCTTTCACAAATCCATGCTGACTTGGACCTATCATGTCACCTCTTTCCAAATGCACTGCTATGACATCCTTAATAATTGATTCCATCATTTTACCCACTACCGATGTCAGGCTGACCGGTCTATAATTCCCTGTTTTCTCTCTCCCTCCTTTTTTAAAAAGTGGGGTTACATTGGCTACCCTCCACTCCATAGGAACTGATCCAGAGTCAATGGAATGTTGGAAAATGACTGTCAACGCATCCACTATTTCCAAGGCCACCTCCTTAAGTACTCTGGGATGCAGTCCATCAGGCCCTGGGGATTTATCGGCCTTCAATCCCATCAATTTCCCCAACACAATTTCCCGGCTAATAAGGATTTCCCTCAGTTCCTCCTCCTTACTAGACCCCCCGACCCCTTTTATAACCGGAAGGTTGTTCGTGTCCTCCTTCGTGAATACCGAACCAAAGTACTTGTTCAATTGGTCCGCCATTTCTTTGTTCCCCGTTATGACTTCCCCTGATTCTGACTGCAGGGGACCTACGTTTGTCTTTACTAACCTTTTTCTCTTTACATATCTATAGAAACTTTTGCAATCCGTCTTAATGTTCCCTGCAAGCTTCTTCTCATACTCCATTTTCCCTGCCCTAATCAAACCCTTTGTCCTCCTCTGCTGAGTTCTAAATTTCTCCCAGTCCCCAGGTTCGCTGCTATTTCTGGCCAATTTGTATGCCACTTCCTTGGCTTTAATACTATCCCTGATTTCCCTTGATAGCCACGGTTGAGCCACCTTCCCTTTTTTATTTCTATGCCAGACAGGAATGTACAATTGTTGTAGTTCATCCATGCGGTCTCTAAATGTCTGCCATTGCCCATCCACAGTCAACCCCTTAAGTATCATTCGCCAATCCATCTCAGCCAATTCACGCCTCATACCTTCAAAGTTAGCCTTCTTTAAGTTCTGGACCATGGTCTCTGAATTAACTGTTTCATTCTCCATCCTAATGCAGAATTCCACCATATTATGGTCACTCTTCCCCAAGGGGCCTCGCACAACGAGATTGCTAATTAATCCTTTCTCATTACATAACACCCAGTCTAAGATGGCCTCCCCCCTAGTTGGTTCCTCGACATATTGGTCTAAAAAACCATCCCTTATGCACTCCAGAAAATCCTCCTCCACCGTATTGCTTCCAGTTTGGTTAGCCCAATCTATGTGCATATTAAAGTCACCCATTATAACTGCTGCACCTTTATTGCACGCACCCCTAATTTCCTGTTTGATGCCCTCCCCAACATCACTACTACTGTTTGGAGGTCTGTACACAACTCCCACTAACGTTTTTTGCCCTTTGGTGTTCTGCAGCTCTACCCATATAGATTCCACATCATCCAAGCTAATGTCCTTCCTAACTATTGCCTTAATCTCCTCCTTAACCAGCAATGCTACCCCACCTCCTTTTCCTTTTATTCTATCCTTCCTGAATGTTGAATACCCCTGGATGTTGAGTTCCCAGCCCTGCTCATCCTGGAGCCACGTCTCCGTAATCCCAATCACATCATATTTGTTAACATCTATTTGCACAGTTAATTCATCCACCTTATTGCGGATACTCCTTGCATTAAGACACAAAGCCTTTAGGCTTGTTTTTTTAACACCCTCTGTCCTTTTAGAATTTTGCTGTACAATGGCCCTTTTTGTTCTTTGCCTTGGGTTTCTCTGCCCTCCACTTTTCCTCATCTCCTTTCTGTCTTTTGTTTTTGCCTCCTTTTTGTTTCCCTCTATCTCCCTGCATTGGTTCCCATCCCCCTGCCATATTAGTTTAACTCCTCCCCAACAGCACTAGCAAACACTCCCCCGAGGACATTGGTTCCGATTCTGCCCAGGTGCAGACCGTCCGGATTGTACTGGTCCCACCTCCCCCAGAACCGGTTCCAATGCCCCAGGAATTTGAATCCCTCCCTGCTGCACCATTGCTCAAGCCACGTATTCATCTGAGCTATCCTGCGATTCCTACTCTGACTAGCACGTGGCACTGGTAGCAATCCCGAGATTACTACTTTTGAGGTCCTACTTTTTAATTTAGCTCCTAGCTCCTTAAATTCATTTCGTAGGAACTCATCCCTTTTTTTACCTATGTCATTGGTACCAACGTGCACCACGACAACTGGCTGTTCTCCCTCCCTTTTTAGAATGTCCTCCACCCGCTCCGAGACATCCTTGACCCTTGCACCAGGGAGGCAACATACCATCCTGGAGTCTCGGTTGCGGCCGCAGAAACGCCTATCTATTCCCCTTACAATTGAATCCCCTATCACTATCGCTCTTCCACTCTTTTTCCTGCCCTCCTGTGCAACAGAGCCAGCCACGGTGCCATGAACTTGGCTGCTGCTGCCCTCCCCTGATGAGTCATCCCCCTCAACAGTACTCAAAGCGGTGTATCTGTTTTGCAGGGGGATGACCACAGGGGACCCCTGCACTACCTTCCTTGCACTACTCTTCCTGCTGGTCTTCCATTCCCTCGCTGGCTGTGGACCCTTCTCCTGCAGTAAGACCAACTCGCTACACGTGATACTCACGTCATTCTCAGCATCGTGGATGCTCCAGAGTGAATCCACCTTCAGCTCCAACTCCGCAACGCGGACCGTCAGTAGCCGGAGGTGGACACACTTCCCGCACATGTAGTCGTCAGGGACACTGGTGTTGTCCCCGTGTTCCCACATGGTACAGGAGGAGCATATCACGTGACCGAGCTGTCCTGCCATGACTTAACCCTTAGATACACTTAAATTGCCGACAACAATGTTAAAAGTTACTGACTAATAAAGAAAAAGAAAAACTACTCACCAATCAGCAGCCAATCACTTACCACGTTGGCTGTGACGTCACCTTTTGATTTCCTTCTACTTCTTTTTTGCCTTCTCTCCCAGCTGGAGCTGCACCGCTACGCCTCTCTCGACTCCCGCCTCTCTCGACGCTCCCCGGACTGCTGAGCCTTTTACAGGCCGCTGCCTCTCTGGACTCCCGCCTCTCTCGACGCTCCCCGGACTGCTGAGCCTTTTACAGGCCGCTGCCTCTCTGGACTCCCGCCTCTCTCGACGCTCCCCGGACTGCTGAGCCTTTTATAGGCCGCTGCCTCTCTGGACTCCCGCCTCTCTCGACGCTCCCCGGACTGCTGAGCCTTTTACAGGCCGCTGCCTCTCTGGACTCCCGCCTCTCTCGACGCTCCCCGGACTGCTGAGCCTTTTACAGGCCGCTGCCTCTCTGGACTCCCGCCTCTCTCGACGCTCCCCGGACTGCTGAGCCTTTTATAGGCCGCTGCCTCTCTGGACTCCCGCCTCTCTCGACGCTCCCCGGACTGCTGAGCCTTTTACAGGCCGCTGCCTCTCTGGACTCCCGCCTCTCTCGACGCTCCCCGGACTGCTGAGCCTTTTACAGGCCGCTGCCTCTCTGGACTCCCGCCTCTCTCCTTTCTGCTGCTTTCTTGACTTCTGGGCATCGATTTTAACATGTAGGGGATGGGGAGCTGGCCGGGGTGAGCAACAAATTTTCATGCTGAATCCCGGGGAGATTTTAGCTCCCAGGCTGATAAAATTAATATCAAATTACATTTAGAGTATTCCAAAGCTGCAATTACCGGCTTCAAACATTTTCTCAGTGCATAATCCCCTGTGTGCTTTTAAGTATGTCTCTGGTGCCCAGTCTGGTGCTTTTTCTAGGTGCTCCCTGAAAGCTAAGATGGCAAGATTTCATTAACATGTTCCACCTGCAAGGGTGAGAGTGTGAAGATATCATGCATTAAACAGCATGAAGATGTCAAAACTAATAAGTGACGGGTTCATTGATCTGTATGTGTGTTTGGGCGGGGAGAGGATAGGAGAGGATACGAGTCTATCTAACCTACCCTCATCAAGTCAGTATTTTTTTCCTGCACTGCACTACAGCCTTGAGTGTCGAGGAACTGATGTGACAGCAATGGACCACCTTCTCTGTTGTGTATGGAGAAAGAGTCAGACTGAACACTGTGAGCTCAAAATAAAGTGTGACAGTCTTTTATTGCAGATCTCCAGAATGCCTCTCCAACCTGTGAAGCCTTCTTAAATATCTGTGCTCCCAAAGGATTATGGGATTCCCCTGGGACTCCAGAGGATGAGCCTTCTGGTGGCTGTACAAAGTAAATATAAGTATACATATATCACATTCTCCATGTAGCTCCAGGCACTGTTTTATTTGGATTCTTCTTATGGTGGCCCAGCAGACAGGCCCGGCTTTTTTGTCAGGGCCAATAATACCTCCAGCTCCCTATCAGCAACAACAACAGTAACTTGTATTTATATAGCGCCTTTAATGTAGTGAAATGTCCCAAGGCGCTGAAATTGCTGAAATTGGCAATTTTTGTATCATCTGCAAACTTCTTAATCATACCCCCTACATTTGTCTAAATCATTGATATATATCACAAAAGCAAGGGACCTAGCACTGAGCCCTGCAGAACCCCACTGGAAACTGCCTTCCAGTCAAAAAAAACACCCATCGACCATTACCCTTTGCTTCCTGCCTCTGAGCCAATTCTGGATCCAACTTGCCACTTTGCCTTGGATTCCATGGGCTTTTACTTTCATGACCAATCTGCAATGTGGGACCTTATCAAAAGCCTTGCTAAAATCCATATGCACTACATCATATACACTGCCCTAATCGACCCTCCTGGTTACCTCCTCAAAAAATTCAATCAAGTTAGTCAGACACTACCTTCCCTTAATAAATCAATGCTGACTGTCCTTGATTAATCCATGTCTTCCTAAATGAAGATTTATCCTGTCCCTCAGAATTTTTTCCAGTAATTTTCCCACCACTGAGGTTAGGCTGACTGGCCTGTAATTATTCGGTCTATCCCTTTCTCCCTTTTTAAACAACGATACAATGTTAGCAGTCCTCCAGTCCTCTGGCACCGCACCTGTAGCCAGAGAGGATTGGAAAATGATGGTCAGACCTTCTGCTATTTCCTCTCTTGCTTCTCTTAACAGCCTGGGATACATTTCATCTGGGCCTGGGGATTTATCCACTTTCAAAGATGCTAAACCCCTTAATACTGCCCCTCTCATTATGTTAATTTCAGCTAAAATTTCACACTCCTCCTCCGTGATTGCAATGTCTGCATCGCCCCTCTCTTTTATGAAAACAGATGCAAAGTATTCATTAAGAGCTATACCACGTCTTCTGCCTTCACACAAAGATTATCTTTCTGGTCTCTAATGAGCTCTACTCTTTCTTTAGTTATCCTCTTGCTCTTAATGTATTTATAAAACATCGTAAAGTTTTCCTTGATTTTACTTGCCAATATTTTTTCATGCTCCCTCTTTGCTTTCCTGATTTCCTTTTTAATTTCACACCTGCGCTTTCTATACTCCTCTTGGATTTCTGCAGTATTGAGCCCTCGGTATCTGTCATAAGCCTTTCTTTTTTTCTTTATCCTAACCTGTATGCCCTTTGACATTCTGGGGGCTCTAGATTTGTTAGGCTCACCCTTTTTCTTTAAGGGAACATACTTGCTCTGAACCCTCACAATCTCTCCCACTGTTCTGACACTGATTCACCTTCAAGTAGCTGTTTCCAGTCCACTTTGGCTAAATCACACAGAAACTGTGGAATAAGACCATCCAACCTGTTCCAATGCAACCCTTATCTGCATGACTTGCTTGTCATCTTCTGGCATGCATCTCATTGGATTTTCTTAAAATTATATGATTATCAATGGAGCAAATTTGTTTCTATTGCCGTTTTGTTTTAACAAGCTCGAGGGTTAGAAATTCGGTTTACGGTATTTTTACGCCAAAATTATCGTTTTCACTTTGGTACCGTTACTAGACCCGATTTTCGGCCTTTAATTTGCGCAGCGGTAAAAATTGGCATTGCACGATGATTCGCAGCACAAACTGCGAATTTCGACAACTTTAGTCTGGGGCCGATAGTGCTGCGAAAGAGGCCTTGGAGGTGGGAAAAATAACAACAAAAAAATTGCAAAAAGAACCCATTCACAAAACTCTTACCTATTAAATCGCTGAAAAAGAATTAAAAATATAAAAACTTTAACTTACCTTTTTTGCAGGTCTTCATACTTACCGCTGCTGGCAGTGCTGCAATGCAGCTTTTTCCCTGTCGGTATTCTGGGTGCAGAATACGGGTGCGGAGAGAGCCAAATATCGGCCGTAAACACTATTTCGGGTGTTGCACGTCAGCGCTCCTCTCCCCAGCAGTACATGGAAAGCGCCACTGCAAAAAGATCACCGAAGATCGCACCGACCGAGGTTTTCGCCACCGAGGGTGAATTGGCACCAAAAAGCCAGTCGCAAAGTCGGCGGGTTTCTAGCCCCAAGAGCCTATAAAAGATCTGAAATAGAGGTAGAGCAGTAGGCTGGTGAGTTACCAATGTGTTAACTTGGATCCATTCTCTGCTCTGCCTCTCCTCGTGCCATCCTGTTAAGTTAAATGAGTGATCCTTATTCCTTGGCCTTTTCATTGCTTGTTTGTTGATCTAACTGGTGAGCACCAGCTGAAACTTTCCCTGATGTACATCTCTGGTTTTTCATTCACCCTTCCTTATGCCCCTTTCTCGCTATTCACTTGTTCACTTCTTCCTAAACAAAACCAAAATGACCTCAGCTGTCAATGATAGATTTATTGGATAAAGACGCACTACATTCCAAACTTCACATAAACCTTGGTGTAACCTGAATTGTTGCCCAAAGCACAGCTCATGTGTATACTTGTGGTAAAAAAACACTACACTTTGACCTTCCAAATCCTTACTTGACACCAGTTCATTAACTTAATGGGGTGGAATGTCAGAAATACAGATGGCAAAGGGAAACGTGAAAGTGAAGTATTACTTTCCAAATCATTCATTTCCTTCTCCAGTTTTGTCATCAAACCATTGCCTTTTTATGCTTGCCTTTTAATCTCTGATACAGGTCGAATTTAAAAGGGGAACAAGCAACCACATCTGTAAATGTACTTTGAAGAATGTCCTTTAGGGAAGGAAATCTGCCGTCCTTACCCGGTCTGGCCTATATGTGACTCCAGACCCACAGCAATGTGATTGACTCTAAACTGCCCTCTGAAATGACCTAGCAAGCACGCAGTTGTACCAAAAACCGCTACGACAAAGTCAGTGCTGTGGGAGTACCTTCACCACAAGGGCTGCAGCAGTTCAAGAAGGCGGCTCACCACCCACCTTCCCAAGGACAGTTAAGGATGGGCAATAAATGCCAGCCTTGCCAATGACGCCCACTTCCCATGAATGAATAAAAAAGAATAACATCTTAGAGTTCAGGTGAGGTTGATGAAGTTCTTTTTCCTCACATTTTCTCCCTTTCTCTCCTGAAGGCACTAACACTTGATAAGTATAGACCTAGGAGTCACAGTTGTCCGCCAATATAATGAGGTAAGAGAGTGGGTATCAGCAGGCTATTTGATTGTGCCTGAGGAGGGGGGAATATAAACACTGCTCAATCCTGTCCTCGGCCAGTATCCACCCACGCACACAATTGTCCATTAGCAGTTGCTAGGTGCCAATCAAAATTAGGAACTCTGGCTGATTTTTCCCACTACCTAGTTCAGGATACTGAGACCAGGGGGCCGAAATTGCCCCTCTCCTTAACGCCTGTTACCACCGCAAATCGGCGGCCACGCTGTGGAGTGGAGTGGCTGGCGACTTTTCGTGGAGTGGCCGCTGATAGCCCAATGGCCCTCCTGAGTTTTCCCAGAGGAGCCGCGATCGCCCCCCATCGCTCCTCTGCTGCCGATCTGTGGTTAGTGTGTCATCACCGTGCGCTCCGCCGATCTAACCCCCCGACGGCGACATTCCCCTCCAAAAATCTTCAGCCCGCCCTTCGGTGCCAAAACAAGCTTTTTTGCGGTGGACCAGTGAGACTGTGGCCTTCTGCAATGGTGGTGCGACTTCACTTAAAGGGAAGGATGCACTACCGCTGCCGTCATGTTTTTTTTGTTGGCCGACTGCTATGTCGGCCCAACAATTATGCCCCCGGGTTTAGCCAGGCCGCCAACAGGCAGCCTGGCACCCTTTCTTGCGTGTCAGGCTGCTGGCCTGACCAAAACCCTCCCTGGTAGCCCAGTGGGCCGAAGTTTTTAAATCACAGAGGCTCTCCCCTTTAAGTGAAAGGGAGCGCCGCGGTGGTCACTCCGCACCGCCCACAACTTCCGCCTCTCAGCTGTTGCCACCGTCTCATATCAGCCCCTCAAGTGTTGTCACCAGCCCCATTAAGAGCGACTTCCGGAGCCAAGGGAAAAAAAAACAACAAAGAGCCGAATGTCACTCAAGAGGCGATCTGAACCACAGCTGCGGTAAAAACCTTTAAAACAGGGTGAGAGCGCCCCGTTTCAGGCGGGGGTAATTTCTACCCCCAATTGTCAACTCCTTACCACCACTTCAGCTGAAATCAGCTAACTCATCATTAAAATTGGAGCCTTCTTAGTTTGTTTTGCTTATTGCTGCAACATTCAGTGTTGTGACATTGTCTTGTGACCACCCCACCAAGCAGTGTCTCATACTGGATAATGAACTTTCTTGACAAAATGGCTTCCTTTAAAATTGCTATGTTTCTCCTTGTGATCTATTTGATGTTACAGGTGTCTGGCTCTTTGAATATACAAGCAGTTCTCTATGACATAAGAGTTCACAGTGGTACAATTGGTGTATAACAGTAGCGTAAAACGGGCTCATAGCGAATCATTGGAAATCATTTCCAATGCAAAAAAACTCAGGCGCAGTGTAAAATGGGCTTTCGATTTGCTATGAGCCCATTTTCCATCACTGCCATAGACCAATAAACACTACCATATATTTTGGGCTCGAAATTGGTGGAAATCTCATCCACAGTCGCCGAGGTTCCACCAGAAATGAATTTTTTTCAGCGATTCCTCCGGTGACGCCCACGTTCTGCCCGCCGTTAGATTGCTTGCGGAGGTTCCGCTGGCACGCTGTCCTGCTTCCCGCCCATGCCGGAGGCTGGAAATCCGGCATTTTCCTCAGCGACGACCGACTAAGATCGCCCTGCCGCCCGCCAGAATGACCACTGGCAAAAAGCTGGTCTGGGCAGGCTGTGAGTCAAGCAGCAGGGAGAATCACTCAGAGTGCTGCAGCGCTGCACTTCCCGGATATCGTTCACATCCTGTAGCATTATCAGTGGCGCATAAATATTGAGGTGATGGACCTTAACCCGCACACACAGAGAGTTCAGATATATAACTTCCATGACTTGGTTGAAGGGAAGGTGTGGTAGAGGAAGCGGCAATGAGTGGTGGAAGATGGTAAAGGCTCAATGGAGATGTCCTGCAAGAGTTTGGAAACCATTTCATGCAGAACCTATTTAGTGACTGATTGTGACTGCAGATGGTATGAGCTTATGCCAGAGTTATTGAGCGAAAGTTATAAGATGTCAAGCAATGGCAGATTGCTGCAACTGATACTGAGAACATCATGACATGAGGTGTGGAAGAGGGGAAAATACATATAATGGACTGCAATGTAACTGATGAACATATCATCTCAGGGGTGGCACTCCGTCATGTTTGGCATCTTAAAAAGTGGCTTGACCTGCAAGCCTTAATGTGTGCCCTGCAAATAGTTCCAGTGACTCTAATTGAATGGCAGCCTTTCTGGTGAATTGGTGAAAGGCTGCAGAGAGTTGTTGGTGCCAGTTGATTGGATATATTCAAGAGCGAGTTAGATATGGCCCTTATGGCTAAAGGGATCAAGGGGTATGGAGAGAAAGCAGGAAAGGGGTACGGAAGTGAATGATCAGCCATGATCTTATTGAATGGTGGTGCAGGCTCGAAGGGCCGAATGGCCTACTCTTGCACCTATTTTCTATGTTTCTATGTGACCCTTACTTGTGTCGCGATAGCCTGATGACAGGATCCATTATCCAATGGAATTATATTTGGAGGGCAATATATTCCTGATGCAGCAGAACACCTGTGGGACAGCTGTGTGTTTCTCACAAAGCATCACACATCACGTGGTAATGAGACACTGACTAAGAGAGGGTGAAGATTGTGACTGTATTTAAAAGTGCATAATTACAAAAATGATATAACCTATAACATTCATGAACATCTCCGCCATCAACACCCACCCCTCTACCTGCTACCACCACTTTTCTTCCCCCCCTTGATGTGAGGCCCCCATTGTCCTCTTCTTTGCTCCGCCTTCAAGGTAACGTCCCGCACCCCTCCCCCTCTCTACCTCTGCTTGAGCAGGTTGTGCAGGAGGGCAGCCGGATTTCTGCAGACGTGTCCATCTTGGCGAGAAGGTAGAGGGCGTGACTGAAGTCACCGGCATCTCCGGCTCCTCTGGATCTGTCTGCCTTGAGGGTTTGGGGTCGGGGGCTTGCACGACCTACCCAGAAGCCATCGCTTGCCTCATCGCCTCAGCAGACTGGGTGTTGCGCTCCACTGCACTAATAAGCCAGTCCATGCTGTCAGTATGGTGCTGAGCGAAGGATTCGATGCTGGCAGCTATCCAGCCATGGTCTGCAGCAGATCGCGACCTAGGTCGACGTTAGTCCTCGATAGCTGGACCATCTCTTGAATTGATGTGAGCCATCCTGCATCCTCAGCAGCTTGTGTCGATGTGGGTTGACACGCCTAGTTTGGGTCAGCTCCACGGCCTCGGCGCCTGGCAGCTGGTTCAAAGCCCATGAATTCTGAGCCCGACGCCGAGGTTCTCCAGACACGTGGCACGTATAGCAGGAGGCTGGTGTCATCCTCTTCCAGCTCCTTGACCTCAAGGGTCTCAAACATGGGTCCATCTCCCTCCTCTCTCTCCTGTTCTTCATGACTCTGGGTGGCAGAGCTAGGTGCTGTGGAAATGGGTGATCTTGGAGGAGCGGGGGGAGGTTGAGGAAGGAACCACTGTCTTGGGCTGGGGACAACATTGGGGTGGGAGACTCTGGTGTTACACGCCTCCTTTGAATGCCAGAGGTGGATGGTGTGCTATGATCAGTGCTGTCCAACTCACTATCTGTAAGTACAGGACAACATTTCAGTCTATGGGGGGCAGGGGGAGGCTTTGGTCAAACTGACGTGAGCCATCTCATCTCACAATGTGCCATCAACGAGTTCCATTTCTACATGGGCACACCAATAATGGCCGACAAACTGCATCAAAACACATTTGCCTTAACATTGCATGGCCTTTCATGCCATGAGCATTACTCACACCGGAGATTATTATAACCTTACCATACTCCAGCATGGGATCTGCATCACCTTTTGTGGTTGCACGGCGGCGGTCACCCACCAATGCCAAGGCATGCTCCTCCAGGCTGCTCAACTCAATCACCTCTGCTGGGCCCCTTCCCGTGGCACTGAGGCTTGCTGCCTTGGAAGTTTGTTTCTTCTGGAGAAAGAAACGTTGCAGCCTTTACCCCCTTTGCTCATGCCCCACACATACACCCACACACACACACATCTGCGACATAACCTTTTGCAGTTGTACAGGAGGGGTCCCATAAATGTTTACTCACTCTTGCTGACGCTACCACATCATTCCAATGTTTCCTACACTGGTCTCCATCCCACACAATGTTGCCCATTGAGGACACGGCCTCACCAATCTCCCTCCAAATCCAAATGCGTCTGTATTGGGGTGGAGGGTGTTTGCCTCGACCATCGCGGGTGAGGTCTTTATGCTGCGCTCCACCTCTGATACAAGCTCCTCCAGTTCCTCCTCATTAAACCAGGGAACTCTGGGCCTGGTCTTAACACTCTTCTTTGATGCTTTTTTCCCATTCATGTTTAATCATTTAAGGAATGGCTGCTGAAAGGTTTGCAGCTTTGTATCTCCTACACTCTCCTCTCTACAACTAGCAGGTGCTAGTGAGTGATCACCATTTAAACGCATGCGTCGGCTTGCTAATAGAACGACAAAAAAAAACCACCAAATCTCGCACATGCGCGTTGCAGGGCCTCCGAAGTTCTCCGATTCGAGAGGCCTGTACCTCGCACCCACTGATGCTGCCTGCCGCTGCTGCCCACAATACCGAGGCGAAACTGGCTCCCGACTGGAGCCAGCAGCAGCGGGCACCAAAAAGGTAGGTGCCGCTGGGGACCGCCGAAAAATGGGTCATCAATTTTGGGGCCCTCGCATTTTATAACACAACACCAAACAGATTGCATCAATTTTTTTTGCCATATTACCCATTTTTGTCAAGGAATAAAATGTGGTAAAATTCACCAACCACTATACTGCAGTATATATGCATACAATTATTTGTAAGTTCTAGTGTCGACGCACCTGTGTTCATAGCTGCCTCAGAACACTGGGGTCATTTTGAACTTTGCCACCTGGGTGGAAACCTGGCAGATCACCCACCCATTGTAGTAGCTGCCCAACTTTCATTCCATTCCATTCTAAATGGAACAGATATCGAGCATGTTCTACAATAGGTGGGCGACCTGCCAGCTGAAAATGTATCCCCATTGTATCAAAATGTGACGTAGCTTTAGCAAGTGCATGCTCCAAACACTGTGATGGAAACAAAGGCAGCACGTTGATCATGTGACTGGCAAAAGGGCATTTTATTTCGGATAGCAGTCATTCACTAGATAGTGTCTACCAAATTATGAATACTTTGATTGTCATTTTTTTTCTTCAATGTTCTTCCCTCCCTTTGTGTGAGTCTTAACAATGAGTTTTAGTTGGCTATTTCACGACAGGGCATCACAACCGAGTCCAATCCTGTACTTATCCAATATCCACATACATGTACTTTCAGCAAGAATCACTGGATAGTAACTTGGAGTGGTCATGATAAGTTGGAGCTTAAGCTGTTTTATGCAGACCAGAGCATTATACTATGTAACTTGCCAACTGGATCAATGGTAGCATTCTTGCTCCTGACTCTATTGGTTGCGAGTTTAAGCCCCACTCCAGAACTTGAGCTCATAAGGGAGGCTGACACTTCAGTGCAAAATTGGCTGGATGATGTATTGTCGAAGATATTGTCTCCAGGATGGCATATTAAACCGAGGCCCTGTCAGCATGTAGGCGGACAAAATAGATCTCAAGGCACTTTTTTAGAAGAAGAGCAGCAACTTCTCTGAGTGTCTTGACTAATGTTCATTCCCCGACCTAAACAGATGAACTGTTTGTTCACCTCATTGCTGCTCATGGGGCGCTGCTGTGCACAAACAAGTTGCCATATTTGTTTACAAAACAAGAGCGATTACACTTTGAAAGTAATTCATCAGCAGTGGAGCCTGCGAATATGAAAGGGGCTATATAAACGCACGTCTCTCTAATGCGCAATGTATTATTCTGCAGCTGAGCCGCAGTTTTTTGTAATCTGATATATCCCTTAAGGCTGCAACGTCTTTTTCCAGTACATAGGTAAATCCTGATGTGCGAGGACTCTTCATCGCAGTCAAGGCCACCTACGGTCCAAACTCCCAAGGCCCCACCCAACTGCTGGCCAAGAA
Organism: Pristiophorus japonicus; assembly: GCF_044704955.1. Classification (NCBI taxonomy): domain Eukaryota; kingdom Metazoa; phylum Chordata; class Chondrichthyes; family Pristiophoridae; genus Pristiophorus; species Pristiophorus japonicus. The sequence goes on along the minus strand of NC_091978.1, from coordinate 337,498,863 downwards.
CGGGGAAACACTCATCAAGGACACCGAGGCAGTCAGGACCCTCTGGAAGGAGCACTTCGAAGATTTCCTCAATCGAGATTCTGCCTTTGACCCGAGTGTTCTCGACTCCATCGCGCAGCATGCGACCCACCATGACCTCAGTGAAACCCCAACACCACACGAGGTAGGCAAACCATAAGACAGCTCGAGAACAACAAGGCTACGGGAGCGGATGGAATCCCCGCTGAGGCACTAAAGTATGGTGGAGAGGCGCTGTTGGCACGGATTAATGACCTCATCTCCCTCATCTGGAGGGAGGAGAGCATGCCGGGAGATCTCAGAGATGCAGTGATCGTGACCATCTTTAAAAAGGGGACAAGTCCGACTGCGGCAACTACAGAGGTATCTCCCTGCTATCAGCCACTGGGAAAGTTATCGCTAGAGTCCTCCTCAACTGTTTTCTCCCCATGGCCGAGGAGCTCACAGTGCGGATTTCATCCCCTATGGGGCACAACGGACATGATCTTTGCAGCGCGACAGCTGCAGGAAAAATGCAGGGAGCAGCACCAACCCTTTTACATGGCATTCTTTGACCTTACAAAGGCTTTTGACACTGTCAACCGCCAGGGTCTATGGAGCGTCCTCCTCCGTTTCGGATGCCCCCAAAAGTTCGGCAACATCCTCCGCCTGCTCCACGACGACATGCAGGCCGTGATCCTTATCAACGAATCCATTACAGACCCAATCCACGTCCGGACTGGGATCAAACAGGGCTGCGTCATCGCCCCAACCCTCTTCTCAATTTTGCTCACTGCCATGCTCCACCTCACAGTCAACAAGCTCCCCGCTGGAGTGGAACAAAACTACAGAACCGGTGGGAAGCTGTTCAACCTTCACTGCCTCCGGGCCAGGTCCAAGACCACCCCCAGTCATCGATCTACAGTACACGGACGACGCCTGCGTCTGCGCATATTCAGAGGCTGAACTCCAGGACATAGTCGCCGTATTTACTGAGGCATACGAAAGCATGGGCCTTACGTTAAACATCCGTAAGACAAAGGTCCTCCAGCAACCTGTCCTCACCGCACAGCACTGCACCCCAGTCATCAAGATCCACGGCGCGGCCCTGGACAACGTGGACCATTTCCTATATCTTGGAAGCCTCCTATCAACAAAAGCAGACATTGATGAGGAGATTCAACACCACCTCCATTGCTCCAGCGCAGCCTTCGGCTGCCTGAGGAAAAGAGTGTACAAAGACTAGGCCCTCAAATGTACCACCAATATCATGGTCTACAGGGCTATAGTAATATCCACCCTCCTGTATGGCACAAAGACATGGACCATGTACAATAGACGTCTTAAGTCACTGGAGAAATACCACCAACGATGCCTCCGCAAGATCCTACAAATCCCCTGGGAGGACAGACGCACCAACATTAGTGTCCTCGACCAGGCCAACATCCCCAACATTGAAGCACTGACCACACTTGATCAGCTCCGCTGGGCAGGCCACAGTGTCCGCATGCCAGGCACGAGACTCCCAAAGCAAGCGCTCTACTCGGAACTCCTTCATGGCAAATGAGCCAAAGGTGAGCAGAGGAAACATTTCACGAACACCCTCAAAGCTTCCCTGATAAAGTGCAATATCCCCAACGACACCTGGGAGTCCCTGGCCAAAGACCACCCTGAGTGGAGAAAGTGCATCTGGGAGGGCGCTGAGTGCCTCGAGTCTCATTGCCGACTGCATGCAGAAGACAAGCGCAGGCAGCGGGAAGAGCGTGCGGTAAACCTGTCGCACCCACCCTTTCAACGACTATCTCTCCCACCTGTGACGGAGTCTGTGGTTCTTGTATTGACTGTTCAGCCACCTAAGGACTCATTCTAAGAGTGGAAGCAAGTCTTCCTCGATTCCGAGGGACTGCCTGTGATGATAATGCTGTAAAGCCTGATGTCAATTAGAGAAAAGAAAGAAAGACTTGCATTTATAAAGCGCCTTTCACGACCACCGGACATCTCAAAGCGCTTTACTGCCAATGAAGTACATTTGGAGTGTAGTCACTGTTGTAACGTGGCAGCCAACTTGCACACAGCAAACTCCCACAGACAGCAATATGATAATGACCAGATAATCTGTTTTTGTTATGTTGATTGAGGGATAAGTATTGGCCAGGACACTGGGGATAACTACCCAGCAAGAGGGCAATAAGAGGTCAGAAAAAAACAATGGGCTTTCTTTCTTGTTTTGATACTTAAAAAAAAAAATGTGCAAACCTGAAATGTGAATGTGTGATTTATATATGCACGAGCAGATGCCCCATGGCATTGCTCCTGTTAAGTCTGAAGATACAGCCTCTGACATTCTAATGGGAGACTCCCATAAAAACAGCGTAAATGGCAGCTAGTAGGCTTTTCGGCTGCTTCCTTGGAGTTTCCACCAGTCTCCTGCTGGAGTTACAGTGGGAGACTGGTTGAGCCTCTGTGAAATGCCTGGATTACATTGATCTTTAAGAAACAGGACCATTATACCAGAGGACGCATCGTGTATTGTTTTGTTACTAGCATGAAGCTGTGTGTAACCAGGCCTGTCCATTTAAGTCGTAAATTCTGTTGCTGTGTATAGGCATACCCTCAGGTCAAGTACAGGTTAATTTCTGCTAAGCCCATCCTGAAGTCAATTATAGTATACTTCTTTCTCTCTAGATTGGCAGCCGCCAATAAATGATGGGCCCACCCCCCACCTCCATTTCAACCCCATTCCACTTCCATCCCCACGCCACTTACAAGGTCAGTGGGTTAACCTTATTTTAAAGATTGTTTTGTGTTCTGTAACAAAGTGTAAAACCTTGATCTGAGATGGACAGGTACCAGAGGTGAGACGTTTGGAATTTATAGTTATGTGCAGAAATATGCTTTGAGAAGTCACTTAATTTTTCTCTCTGTTCCTTTTTGTTGTCAGGAGCGCTCTCTTATGCTGAACTTGGGACAAGTATAAAGAAATCGGGTGCTCATTACACATACATCCTGGAAGCCTTTGGACCACTGCCAGCTTTCGTTCGAGTCTGGGTAGAACTGATTATCATACGGTGAGTCAATAGCCTATCTGCTCACAGATAGGGGAAGTCGCATCTTTGTATCAAAATGCTCTGTTCCAACCTGTGCGTTTTCATTATGAAAGAGATCTGCATCTGTTTAGACAGGTTAGATGCAGGAAGAATGTTCCCAATGTTGGGGAAGTCCAGAACCAGGGGTCACATTCTAAGGATAAGGGGTAAGCCATTTAGGATCGAGATGAGGAGAAACTTCTTCACCCAGAGAGTGGTGAACCTGTGGAATTATCTACCACAGAAAGTTGTTGAGGCCAATTCATTAAATATATTCAAAAAGGAGTTAGATGTAGTCCTTACTACTCGGGGGATCAAGGGGTATGGCGAGAAAGCAGGAATGGGGTACTGAAGTTGCATGTTCAGCCATGAACTCATTGAATGGTGGTGCAGGCTAGAAGGGCCGAATGGCCTGCTCCTGCACCTATTTTCTATGTTTCTATGGAACTCTAAACCCATGTGAATTATGCAGATTTTAAGCATTCCTAATCTTTTGAATGAATGGCAGTCCTTTTAAGATAGAGGCAACATGAAGAGTGGGATATTTCGCATTTTCTCCAGGATTCTTTGAATGTGTAGCAATGTATAATATTGCTTATTATGCATTTCTAATTATGACAGAAGGAAATGACACAGTACATTTTCACAATATGAGAAATACATTTTGGCCCTGAAATTCCACAGGGATTGTCCCGGTCTCCTGCTGGCGAGAGGCCAGCGGAACCACTGTGGGATTTTAGGGCCGTTACTTTTTTTTAATGCTTGACAACGTAAAGTTCATCCAGTTTTAGCAGAGTTCCAACGGCTCCATATTCAAAATGATCCGGTTGATTTTCCAGACCATAATGTGTCCCCTCCCCAACCCCTCCCAGGGAAGGCCTACTTCTTCAGCTGCAAAGATGAGGAATAAAGTCACTGATCACTGAGTTTCCCCCTTTGTAATGTTGCCCCGGGATTTCTGGGGCTTTCTTGGAGGGAGGGAGAGGAGTGGAGCTTGGCTACTGCCTGTAGCAGGTGCCGGCCAGCTAATCCCACTCAAATCCCATTCCGGGCCTGCCAACTTGTTTTCCTGTCCTGATGTCAGCTGGGCACCCCCACAGACGCGGCTGTGATATGTTCCTGGTGCTCTGCTGACCGAAGGGTTTGTGGGAGTCTGAGGGAAGGCCAAAAATTTACAGGGGAGAATAGGTTTTAAACTTTTCAAGGCCCCTCAGAATTTCAATTGGTGCCTTCATCTGCATAGGCAGCCAGAAGCTCCCGATGGCTGAGGCCAGGGACACCACTGCTGGCCTGAGAGGTCAGCAGCTGCCCTGACTTTCCCGACCATACCGTGGGTGCTAAGCCTGAGGAGACTGACAGGTGGGCACAGTGACCTCTGAGCTGCTTGACCTCCCTGGAATCCCTTTCTTCTCCTCTCTCCAAGAAATTAATTTATCAGGTGATTTCCACTGAGTTACCAATGAAACTATACATTAAAAAATGCAGTACAACCCTCACCACAATGGCTCCTGAGAACCATTACTGCCAGCGGAGGGGAGGTGGTGTGGGAAAGGGAACAAAGAAATATCCTGCAATATATTCATTGAATCTACTTATTATGACGTTCAAATGAATTTCGGTGTACAGTTGTATTGCCTAGCAACCATGGATTTCCGAGCAACTTTGGACGTTAATTGCACTTGGCATCCAGCACTCTCTAATGTCATCAACAAGCGAGCAATGTGAAATGATGTCACCCTCCTTTAATCATAATATTACTCTGAAGCCTCTACCTTTTCCAGGAAAGAGCTTTCTTTACAACTAGGAACGCACGCACAGCGCAATCTCAACAGCGATCCAGCGGAACAGATCTTTGCCAAATTTCCCTCACCATTGCACTCAGTAAAGAGTCCAAGGCATAATGTGGACAAAAATCACTCTTTACCTCTCTCAAAGCTAGGTTTAACTGGTTTCATTTCCAATGTGTTTTGATAACCTATTTAGTTTCTAGGCAGCAGATGACAATTCCAGATCATAGTGGTGGTGCAGCGGCTGGGGGGGAGGGTAACTTCCATCGATCAATGGGGATGGAGGTATCAGCTCGAGTGTCTGATTGATGGGAAAGAAAGGCAGGCGGGGTATATAATGGGAGGACAATCCATTACTGCCAGTTCCGAACATATGAACAATGACGGACAGGTAAAGACCATCTAGTCCATCAAGCCTGTCTCACACAATTGCGATACCTTGTGTATCAAAATATATACACTCCACCCACCCGAAGCCATGTTTTGCACCCCTCGCCAAGGATGAAAGTTACCTCCAGTAATCTCTGTCCTGTGCATTAGACAATCAGTCCAATATTGCTGCAGTAGTTCTGGACTCCTTTTTGTGACACCTTTGAAGACTCTTAGCGACTGATTATCGATTAAGCAACCTTAATATTTGTTCAGCTGCTTCATACTACTACTGTATTTTCATGTGACATATTGCAGCTATTTGCTCACTGACACATTGGAAAGATTCAATTTAAGGCCAGAGCAAAATATTATTGCAGGTGTGCTGCTGTTTAACTGAGTTAACACCAATGACGTACAAATAAAGCAACACATGGCAATCCATCATTTGTGGCAGCGATTCCCATGCCATGCCGCTGCGTAGAGGCAGGAGACGTACAAATCCCTAATCAGTGAGGGCATGGTGGCAAATGCTAGCAAAGGAATTCTGGCCATTACACCACAGTATAGCACTGGCAGTGTGCCAATGTAATTAATAAAAATATTTAAATCAAAAATTATAGTTAAGCAAGAGCACCAACAGCACAACTGATAGCAAATGTAGTTGAGACCCCGTGTATCTCACCCCATTCAGAGAAAGTCCCGCCTCCACCTCGGGACACAGGGCAATTTCGCCCCATGGTTCAAGTTTCCGCTCAAATGTATTTGCATATCTACAAACAGAAAATCTTCCATGAACCAGCGCAATTGGGCAGCGTTTTAGAACATAATTGTTTATTTTTACCCCTTGCATTCAAAAATATTCTGCGATATATTTAGAAAATAGGTGCAGGAGTAGGCCATTCGGCCCTTCGAGCCTGCACCACCTTTCAAAAAGATCATGGCTGATCATTCACCTCAGTACCCCATTCCTGCTTTCTCTCCATACCCCTTGATCCCTTTCGCCATAAGAGCCATATCTAACTCCCTCTTGAATATATCTAACGAACTGGCCTCAACAACTCTCTGCGATAGAGAATTCCACAGGTTCACAATTCTCTGAGTGAAGAAGTTTCTCCTCATCTCGGTCCTAAATGGCTTACCCCTTATCCTTAGACTGTGACCCTTGGTTCTGGACTTCCCCAACATCGGGAACATTCTTCCTGCATCTAACCTGTCCAGTCCCGTCAGAATTTTATATGTTTCTATGAGATCCCCTCTCATTCTTCTAAACTCCAGTGAATACAGGCCCAGTCCATCCAGTCTCTCCTCATATGTCAGTCCTGCCATCACAGGAATCAGTCTAGTGAACCTTCGCTGCACTCCCTCAATAGCAAGAACGTTCTTCCTCAGATTAGGAGACCAAAACTGAACACAATATTCCAGATGAGGCCTCACCAAGGCCCTGTACAACTGCAGTAAGACCTTCCTGCTCCTATACTCAAATCCCCTAGCTATGAAGGCCAACATGCCATTTTCCTTCTTCACCGCCTGCTGTACCTGCATGCCAACTTTCAATGACTGATGTACCATGGCACCCAGGTCTCGTTGCACCTCCTCTTTTTCTAATCTGCCGCCATTCAGATAATATTATGCCTTCATGCTTTTGCCACCAAAGTGGATAACCTCACATTTATCCACATTATACTGCATCTGCCATGTATTTGCCCACTCACCTAACCTGCCCAAGTCACCCTGCAGCCTCTTAACATCCTCCTCACAGCTCACATCACCACTCAGCTTAATGTCATCTGCAAACTTGGAGATATTACACTCATTTCTTTCATCTAAATCATTGATGTATATTGTAAATAGCTGGGGTCCCAGCACTGAGCCCTGTGCACCCTACTAGTCACTGCCTGTCATTCTGAAAAGGACCCGTTTATCCCGACTCTCTGCTTCCTGTCTGCCAACCAGTTCTCTATCCACATCAGTACATTACCCCGAATATCATGTGCTTTAATTTTGCACACCAATCTCTTGTGTGGGACCTTGTCAAAAGCCTTTTGGAAGTCAAATACACCACATCCACTGGTTCTCCCTTGTCCACTCTACTAGTTACATCCTCAAAAAATTCCAGAGGATTTGTCAAGCATGATTTCCCTTTCATAAATCCATGCTGACTTGGACCGATCCTGTCACTGCTTTCTAAATGCGCCGCTATTTCGTCTTTAATAATTGATTCCAACATTTTCCCCACTTCCGATGTCAGGCTAACCGATCTATAATTCCCCATTTTCTCTCTCCCTCCTTTTTTAAAAAGTGGTGTTACATTAGCTACCCTCCAGTCCATAGGAACTGATCCAGAGTCGATAGAGTGGTAACCTGGAGAGTTGCCAATTAACATATATTAATCATTCATTTAGAGTGATATTAACATACTTTTTTAGTGTTAAAGTTGGGTCCACACGTTTCCCGGGCTTCCTGAAACTCGCCAGTGAAAGTTAGGTGATCACACAGCAGCACTTGAGCGGTCTGAATCAATCTCAGAGAAATATGCCAATAAATACTCAGTACTTGCAGCAACTTCCTTACCTATTAGTGGGAAAGGGTTTGCTCGCAGTACTTTTGCTGAGCGGTTACTTTCTACAATTTGGAAGTTTTCTCTCTCACATCAGGATGTGTGCCGCTTATGCTGCTGTGGATTGGACCTTGGATGAGGATCCAACGACCAGCAACAGCTCCAGCAACAGCACCTGCAGGTCACAGACCTGATGTTGCACAGGAGCGAGGGGATGAGCAGAGAGGTGCAGATCGCAGGAGGCACTACCCACGAAACAGGGTCTACAGGCAGAGACTCAGTTTCCTTGACATGACTGAACACCAGTGCCTCAGGAGGCTCAGATTGTCACATCGGATGGTGGTAGCCACCTGCAGCCCCCTAGAAGAAGACCTGCTGCCTGCTGGCCACGCGTTACCAGTGGCTGTCAAAGTCACCACCTCACTCAACTTTTTTGCCTTCAGATCCTTCCAGAGCTCTACCGCAGACATAGCCAGGATTTCCCAGTTGGCTGCCCACAAATGCAGAAGACAGGTCACTGATGGGTTGTTTGCCAGGGCGGCAAATCTTGTCGGACTAGCTTGATTGAGTTCTTTGATGAAGCAACTGAGAGAGTTGATGAAGATAAGTACAGTATATGGACTTTCAAAAGCCATTTGTTAAAGAACCACATAACAGACCTATTTGGAAAATAGAAGCACATGGTATTAAAAAAATGGTGGTAACTTGGGTATGTAATTCTCTAAGGGATAGGAGGCAGAGAGTATTGGTGAATGGATGTTTTTTTGACTGGAGAGAACTATGCAATGGGGTCCCCCAGGGGTCATTATTAGGACCATTGCTTTTCTTGTTATATATAAATGGCCTGGACTTGTGTATAGCGAGTACAATTTTGTAGTTTGCAGATGATACAAAACTTGGCAATGTAGCAAATAGTGAGCCAGATAGTAGCAGATTTCAAGAGGATGTAGACAGACTGGTGAAATGGGCTGACACATGGCAGGTGTAATTTCATTCAGGTAAGTGTGAAGTGATGCACTTTGGGAGAAACAACATGGAGAGACAGTATTATCTAAATGTACTATTTTGAGAGGGTTATAAAAGCAGAGGGACCTGGGGATGCATATTCACAAATCTTTGAAGGTGGCTGGGCAAGTTGTTATGGTGATTAAGAAAGTGTATGGGATACTTGGCTTTGTAAATAGGGGCATTGAATGCAAAAACAAGAAAGTCATACTAAACCTTTACAAATAACTGGTAAAAGCCTCAACTAGAGTATTGTGTACAATTCTGGGCACTTTAGGAAGACTGTCAAGGCCCTGGAGAGGGTACAGAGGAGGTTTGCCAGGACACTACCAGTGATGAGGAACTTCAGTTATGTTGAGAGATTGGAGAAGCTAGGATTGTTTTCCTTAGAGCAAAGAAGGTTAAGGGGAGACCTAATAAAGGTATTCAAAATTATGATGGGTGTTGACAGAGTAAGTAGGGGGAAACTGTTTCCTCTGCCGTGATTCGGTAACCAGAGGTCTTAGATTTAAAATAATTGACAAAAGAACTAAAGGGGAAATGAGGAGCAATATTTTCACACAGAAGGTTATAAAGATCTGGAATGCAGAACCGGAAAGGGTGGTGGAATCAGATCCCGTAGGAGCTTTCAAAAGGCAATTGAACATGTACAAGAAGAGATTAATTTGCAGAGTTATGGGGAAAAAGCTGAGGTGTGGGACTAAATTGGACAGCGCTTTCAAAGAGTCGACACAGGCACAATAGGCCTAATGGCCTTCATCTCTGCTGTAAGATTGTATGAATCTATGTTTCTATGATTGCTAAAAATGAGCCTTTGCACGGGCAACTTTTCAAAGGAATATATATCTGTAGATTAGCCAGCATTAATGAGCCTCCTTCCCTGAATCTGAACCTTTACCTTTCTTACCTTGGAGAGAAAACTCTTTTTATAAATCCAGGCTGCTCAAAAGTTGAGAACAATTAGCTCCTTACTCAATTTTAAAGATCACGTACCCCTAAGGAGGGATTCAGTCAATTGTATTGCTGATTAAGAAAATCTTTCAGTTGGATAATTAGTGATTTGAGCCGTACTCTGAGCAATTTACTTTGGCAATCCGATACTCTACAAATTGTCGAAGTGAGTGCTTCAGGTATTGCATCATAATACAAGTCCAGCTCGCTCTGGTATGAGTTCAGTTCATTGTTTTGTATGGCAATGTGCTATAACACATTGTGCTTGTGCACTGACCCATCAAAGCCATGGTTTCCACTGACCTTATTCGAATAACCCTATTTGGCTGCTCAACAAATAAGTGAAAGTGGCAAATATGTTTTAGTGTTGGTTGTCAAAGCAACAAGCAGTTCACTGCTGAACACGATCTGGGTAATTGACTCAAATTTGTGTCTGATCCAGTACTAGATTTATATTGGCTGACTTGAGATCAAGTTTCGTGCAGGGATTGGTGCTAGTGCTAATAATAATCATTGCAAGGGATGGAAATTGTTAGCAATTGCAAATAGTGTTAATCGAAAATATCACTGCTAATCCAAAGTATTACAAATAGTAAATATCAGCACTTAAATAAATAACACGTTTTCAATCCTGCACCCATCCTTGAAAGTACATCAGATCTCTGGCATTACCTGACTGTGCAAATCATAATCACCCAATTGATAACTCAGTACAAAATAAGCACACCTTTTCCTGTGTGACAATAATTTCCAAAAATAACAAAACACTGCATAAGTGGATATTGTCCTTTAATATAATAAACTCTAAAGTAAACAGAAGTCAACCTACTCTTTCCTCAGATCGTGCTTCCTCTAGGGGTCTAAACATGTCCTTTCTTCAATTCTAATGCTTCTCCTAGGGGCAATCCAATGGCCAGTATCATGGAATAAGATTGGCTGTTCCTGTGGTATAAAACATTCATGAGACTGAGCTGCTTCTCTTCTCATGGCAGCTTATTCTTGGGAGGGAGCTGCTGCTGTTTGCACCTCTGGGGCTTGTGCCTGATAGCCTAATGTTACCTCCTGCATGACACTGGTGTGGTGCTTTAAGGGGCAAGGTTGGATGTCTGGCATGTATGAGAAACAGCAGTCTCAGGCAGGTTGCTTCCAGACACCACCATTCCTGGATATGTGACCCCAATGCTGAAGTCAGGAGCTATCTTTTCCTTGGCCTCCCCTGGGAAAGTGGCACATTTAAACCCATTCCCTAGTCCTCCTGCACTGGTGCTTTGTGAATCATCCTTACCAACACTATCTAAGTCCCCCATAGCTATCTGAGGTATGTGTATCAGTGAAAAAACATATGATATTATGGAGGATCATTTGGGCAAGGTCATGGTCCATGGCTAATGTCTGGGCTTGACTTCCACATTCTCTCCCTCATCTTCATCATCCTCAATAACAAAAATACCAAAACAACTTGCATTTCTATAGCATCATTAACATAGGGAAACATTGTAAGGCACTTCACAGAAGAGTAATCAGACAATAATTATAGCTAGCAGAACTTGAACTTAAACATTGGGTGAAATTTTAACATGTAGATGCGCGTGGGTTTGGGTGCGGGTTGTGGGTTGTGAGAAATTTACAGCGCGTTGGGAAGCCAGCTCCAGCCCCCTGACATCTGCATTTAGAGGGAATGCTTTAGGCTACCTGCATGCAACCCCTCAGGAGAGGTGGGTTGTCTATTAACATATATGTAATTTATCTAGATTTTCTAGAGGCCTTCGATAAGGTACCACATAATAGACTAAAGAATAAGGTCAGAGAATGCAGAGTCAAGGGACAATTAGCAGAATGGATAGCCAGCTGGCTTCAAGACAGAAAGCAGAGAGTCGGAGTAAAGGGTAGCTATTCAGAGTGGCAGAAGGTAGGAAGTGGTGTTCCACAAGGATCAATGCTGGGACCAAGTTGTTCACAATTTATATTAACAAGTTAGACTTTGGACTCAAAAAACCAATTTCTAAATTGGAGGGGATAGTCAATACTAAGGAGGACTGCCTCAAATTACAGGAGGACAATAATAAACTTGCAGAATGGGCATTAAATTGGCAAATGAATTTCAACACAGATAAATGTGAGGTATTAGGGAAGGTAGGAAGGATAGGGAGGTCACTTATTACTTGGAAAGTGTGAGTCTTGGTGGGGAAGAGGAGCAAAGGGATCTCGGAGTAAAAATACACAAATCACTAAAAGTAGCGACACAGGTTAACAAGGCCATAAAAAAGTGAACTGAGCACTCGAGTTTATTTCTAGAGGGATAGAATTGAAAAGTAGGGAAGTTATGCTAAACTTGTACCACACCTTGGTTAGACCACACTGCGTACAGTTCTGGTCGCCATGTTATAAAAAGTATATAGAGGCACTGGAGAGGGTGCAGAGAAGATTTACAAGGATGTACCAGAAATGCAAGGGTATAGCTATCATAAGAACATAAGAAATAGCAGCAGAAGTAGGCCATTCGGCCCCTCGAACCTGCTCCACCATTCAATAAGATCATGGCTAAGCTGATCTTGGCCTCAAGTCCACTTTCCTGCCTGTTCCCCATAACCCTTGACTCCCCTGTAGTTCAAAAAAGGAAAGGATGAACAGATTGGGGTGACATAATCGGGACCTTTAAAATTATGTAAGGTTTTGATAAACCAAATACAAAGAGTATTCCCAATTGTTGGGAAGAGAATAGCTAGAGGCCATCATTATAAGTTAGTCACCAAGAAATCAAATAGGGAATTCAGAAGAAACTCCTTTACCCAGAGAGTGGTGAGAATGTGGAACTCGCTACCAGAGGCGGTGGTTGAAGCGAATCGTATAGATGCATTTAAAGGGAGATTAGATACGCATATGAGGGAGAAGTAATTAGATGGTTATGCTGATAGAGTTAGATAAGGAAAGACGGGAGGAGGCTCAAGTGGAGCATAAACGCCGGCATGGACAGGTTGGGTCGAATGGCCTGTTTCTGTGCCATTTTTCCTGTAATCCTATGTATATGCTAATCACTTAATTCGAGCAATATTGACACAGATTTTTCAGCTTAACGTGTGATCCGCGGGTTTCCCAGGCTTCCTGAAATACGCCAGTGAAAGCAAGGTGAGAATACAGCGACAATTGAGGGGGTCAATCAATCTGCCTCATGGAAATATGGCACTGCATCCTCAGTATTCACAGCTGCCTTCTTATTGCTAGAAGCAAAGGCTGCTCACAGCACTTTTGCTGAGAGGTTGCTTTCTACACTTGGGAGGTTTGATCTATCAGGTCAGGATGGATGCCGCTTATGCTGCTTTAGATTGGACTTCAGATAAGGACCAGGATGACCAGCACCAGCAGAAACCTGCTGGTCACAGACCTGTAGCTGCACAAGAGCGAGGGGACCAGCAGAGAGAGGAGTAGCAGAGAGGTGCAGTTCGCAGGAGGCCAAGCCAGCCACACAGAGTCTACAGGCAGAGGATCAGCTTCCTCGACATGTCGGCACAGCAGAGTGTCGGGGCCTCAGGTTGTCACGTCAGGTGGTGGCGGACATCTGCAGCCTGCTGCCAGCTGGACCTGGTGGCCATGTTTTACCAGTGGCTGTCAAAGTCACCACCGCCCTCAACATTTTTTACCTTTGGATTCTTTCAGGGCTCTGCTGGAGATATTTTCAGGGTCTCCCAGTCGGCAGCCCACAAGTGCATAAGACAGGTGACTGATGGCTGGTTCGCCAGATCCGCCAATTATGGCAACCTTGCCTGCGATTATGCCAATCAGAATGAGTGGGCACTCGGGTTTGCATCTCTGGCTGGCTTCCCACAGGTGCAGGTTGTCATCGATTGCACACATGTGAAAATCATGGCACCCACAGATCAAGTAGGAGTATTCATCAATCATAAGGGCTTCCACTCCATCAATGTGCAGCCGGTGTGCAACCACAAAAATATCTTTATGCAGTTATGCGCAAGCTGCCATGATGTTTCTGCCCTGTGGCACTCCAATCTCCCTGAGGACTTCGCACCTGAAAACAAAGTTAATGGGTGGCTGCTTGGAGACCACTTACAACATGGCTGATGACACCTCTCAAAAACCCAGGGAATGATTTCCAAGAGTGCTACAATCAATGCCATGTAACCACCAGTTGTGTCATCGAGCAACCCACCGACATGCTGAAGATGCGCTTCAGTTGCCTCGACAGACATGGAGGCATCCTTCAGTACGCACCATCCGGGGTGTCTAGAATGGTCATGTTGTGCTGTGCTCTGCACAACATTGCGCAGCAGTGAGGATTGGACCTGGATGAGGACCAAGGCGGGGAGTGCATATCCACTTCAGAGGATTACGAGATGGAGGTAGAGGAGGATGAAGAGTTGGAAGGTGATGAAGGCAATGCGCCACCAGGGGCACACATTGCTGCCTGGGGATGCCAGGGATGCCCTGATTATTGCGAGGTTCAATTCAGTTCTACCAGTGCAGCCATTTCACGACCACATGCAACAGCCACTTTTCACAAGTGCTAATGGATATTGAAGAAAGCTGACCCGGATGAGGTCAACACTTCAGATCATCAGCAGATTCAAGTGGCACAAAACCAGTGTCATTCATATGTCAGGGCCCAAGTCTTTATCACATTGGTTCTAGAGTTAACTTGGAGTGGCAGCCACTGTGGAACAAACCTGGTGCCACAAACACTCGCTTCACCCTTTTTCCAGACAGGTTTTTTTGACAACAAGCAGCATCCTTACCATGTAGCTCAGTAGTTTGTTTACCAGGTCTTAGAAGCACCATAGATGTCAGTCTGGCACTTGGGGAATATGGCCACTTTGTTGGATGCCAGCCTCAGTGCAGTGGTTGTTAGAGACTACAGCTGCTTGGCATACACATCAGTGATACACGTGGCATTGGCAGTGTGCCTGTAAAATTCTTGGCTGATTACCAAGGATCCCATAGGAACCTGAAGACGTTGCACTCCATTTTGCCGAGGTTATTCAAAAGTTACAGCTCTGTTCATAAAACATTTAACCAAAGTTACCTGGTGCTGGCTGGTGCTCAACTTTCCAATAACGTTGTTGCACTGAGATTGGCAGCCAGGACTGGGAAGGATGCCAACCCCTGCTTGCTATAATGGCATCTGGTTGCAAAGGGACCAATCATTAAAGTGTTTTTCTTATTTCATCAGAGAGACCAGAAATGGCAGGTCTCCAGCAGACTGATTTTTCATTAATTACTTTTGTTGGTCTTTCTGGGGGCTTTAATTTTAGAGTGACATCTCACTAAAAAGCCCAATTGTACAAAAGCTTTACTTTCATTTAGCTTGCGATAATCTTGCATAAAAATCGCTTTGTCACGCTACACCAATTAAATCAGCTACAGATCAACAGTTATGGCTACAGGAACCAGGAAGAGCAATGGGCTAGCACACTTTTTATTCTATCTCCGGAGCCACATTCAACTTAAAGTGACTGATCAGATGTATGAGGACCAAGGCTTAGAAATTTGGTCATGCCCAAAAACAAGCACGTGGGGGCAGGGGCATGTGCTGCAAGCACCTGTTCCCGTGGTCGAAGGGACGAGATGAAATTGGTGCAGGCAGCACATTATCTTGACTGAGACGTGTAGCCAGCGGTACTCATTATCTAACCGTTTGTGGGGAGTTCGAAAATCAGGCTTAACTGATGCTGCATAAAGGCAGCCAGCACCTCTTGAGGTGCACTCTGGCTGCAGATGGCAAGAAAACTTCAACCAAAGCTCGCAAGTAGAATAATGACTGTAAGAGATCCTGAGGGCACCCGGGTTCTCTGAAGCAGCATTGGAGGCCCTGGACAAGGCAGTAGACAGGAGGAGGAAGTTCTCCCGGAATTGTGGGGGGGGAGGGGGCATAATTCCTTCCAGATGACACTTCTGCTGCCAGTGGGAAGAGTTCGATGAGGAGGGGTTAATTTTAGGACCTTAGCTTCCAGAACAAGGATGTAATGTAGAACAAAGCGCAGTGAACTCACCAGAGTTGTCATGTTAAGAATACCGCTCTCTTACCCTCTCCTCACACCTGCACCAACCTTCCGCCTCACTATTCGTAATACTCCCCTCTCCCGCATCCCTTCAATCACCGGCAATCACTGTACCACACCTCATTCCACCTGCTTCTCCTCCTCACACACTCTCACTTCCTAATTTCATCACTATTGCAACCCTCACTTCCCTACCCCTCACATTGAACACACTACATACAAACTATTTGACTGTGACAGGCACAGTCTCTAAACACAACAACAACTTGTAATTCTGTAGCACCTTTAACGTAGTGAAACATCCCAAGGCGCTTCACAGGAGTATTATGAGATTAAAAACACCTCACAATAATGTCACTGGTACACTCCCTTCTTTCTTGCATTGGAAGGTCGCTCGCAATGTGTGACAGTTTGCAGCGACCTGAGGAGGCTGAGCCTGCCTGTAGATCCTGTCCCCTGTGCAACAAAGCGTGCTGGACAAACAGCACGAGCAGGGGGAGAGTCATGGCCGTGGCGAGTGCCAGTTTCGCAGGCGATGTCATGTAGGGTTTCTTTGCACCTTATCCCTTTTATTCCCTCCTTAGTTCTATCTCACCCTATACACTCTGCATGATAAACTGCAGTTGCTTTCACCAGCCACTTCACTCTCTGCTCTCCCGACACTTCAATCTAACTGTTGTTCCTGTCTTTCATTATTATAAGTGTCGGACCCTTATTTCAATGCTTTAATGAGGCTTTTTTAATACTGCCGGTGCCTACTATGGTGGGCGGCATAGTTCCGACACGGAGTGAGCAAACGCATGCTGCCTGCCATGTTGAATCATTAGGCGGCAGATTTAGGCTTGTAAAACAAGCACGATGCCACTGAATTTTTGAGCCCATTTTTCCAAATGCACGCTCCCAGTAGAAAATCTTGCCTGTTGGGAGCATTTATGGAAAATGATGAGTATTGTGTGAGTTATCTTTGTTGGGACAAGATAGGGAAAAATAAATTTGGAGAGTATTCCCTCAGGAGAATTGATGGGTTGGATAGACTCCATGCTAGTGTGAATCTGTGGAAAGAATGTGCCAAAGGGGGTAAGTGGTCTTTTCTTTTTCCATGCCTTCCTTAGTTCTTATAGAGTGATTTCAACCCTATGTGTTTCCTCAAATTTGCTAATGCAATTTATTTGCAATCATCCTTCTGTTCAGAGTATCTCTGAGCGAACAGCCATGGTTTTGTGATATATCCTTACGACATCACTAACAAACACATACAAGACAGCTCCAACAGAAATTGTCATCATGTGACCTTTGTCACATGACTCTTTGTTACATGACCCTTTTATTATATTTACATCAGCAGTTGCATTACCACAGTATTCCACTAGGTGGAGCAGTAGCCCACTAGGGGGAGCGCTAATACAGGTATAAAATGATCTTTTGGCTCTTTCCTGGTTACACATAATCTGAGGATACGTCAGACTAATGTTATTGCATTTCTATTTGTACAGCCCTGCATCCACTGCTGTGATATCCTTGGCCTTCGGTCAATATATACTGCAGCCAATATTTATGCCATGTGGAATCCCAGAAATTGCCATCAAATTCGTCACCACCATTGGAATCAGTAAGTTTACTTACATTGTGTTCTGTGAAGCGATAAAGATTTTCCAGTTCTTCAGTTACCTCATTATAATATATACCAAATGGGGAATTTTACTGTGATCTACTGTGGAGTAAAAATAGCAGGGGAAATGGTGTCTCAAGAACTAATAAATCTAAATTGCCCAAGGACTGGTTTTAATCTCCTTAGCACCTGATCTGTGGTACTAACCGGCCAGTAGAGGTGAAGAAATCAGTTCTGACACATTCCTGCTGATCTTGAGCCTCACTGACTCTTCTGGTCATGCCAGGGATGGATATCTGAAGCTCGAAGCTCAAGCAGGTGGAAGTTTCACTAACCAATGTAAAAGGAAGTGGGTAAAGGCGCTGAGGGGGTAATGTTGGCCTAACCAGCCCAACGGGAACAGGGCAGTTTGGGATCAACCATCCGTTTTACACCCTTTCCGATTGCAGTGAATGGAGAGTACTATGGGGTTGGGTGTAAAACAGGTCCCAATCTGAGCCGGCCTTGTTCCCGCCAGGTGGGTTAGGTTAAAATTACTCCCTGAGTCCTTAGAACACCCAATGTAACCTGACAGGAAGGAGACCTTGGGTGGACCTGATGGTGGGAGAGCCTTTAAAAGATCTGGATACGTATTTCAAAGGTCTTTCTTGTATTGTTTTTTTTTTCCAGTTGTCAGGTAAGCTGTGTGCTACTTGTGATTACTATTTTGTTTTTTTGCCCTGAGCTCCCATTATTGGCAGCAATAGTTTTGCCAGTTGGGATGGTGTTTTGCGGAAGTGGAGGAGTTATAGAAGGATGCCAGGCAGCTTAGGTTGCCCAAGAGGTGCTCTGTGCTCATCCACCAACACCTGCATCTCTGCATTCTACAGATTGAACATACCTACCTCACTTTGGCAGATATTGTGCAGGTGCAGGATCCTTTTCCCAGCATCCCTTTTGCACCATTACTATGAGGTGTCAATCATGGTGAGCAACAACAACAACAACTTGTACTTATATCACGTCTTTAACACAGTAAAGTATCCCAAGGCACATCACAGGAGTGTTATAATTGAGCAAAAGCCAGCATTATCTGTTTGGCCACACTCGCCTAGATGCCAACAACCCTTCTGCTGGCTTGCCTAGGAATGATTGTGCGAACCTGCCTTCTCAAGGTCTGGGTCAGTCAAGGAGGCAGATGCTGAGCAGTGCCGTTTACTGCAAGGACGCCTGCGGCTACTATGCAATAAAGGGCTGGTAAACACAGGGAGAGTAACAGTCAACTGTGATCTGCAACTTCTCATTGCAACGGTAACTACACTCCAAAAGTACTTCATTGGCTGTAAAGCACTTTGCGATGTCCGGTTGTCATGAAAGGCGCTATATAAATGCAAGTCTTTCTTTTTTCTCGCAGGCGTGCTGTAATGCTGACTCATGATATGGTGCAGAGGGAAACACCATTTCAACTTCAGCAGCCATCATAGAGTAGGCCGAGTTCTGAGTTACACTGTTAATTGCCTGCAGACTCATGCTAGCACATAGGCGACTCTTTCCCTTTTCCTTTGCTTATCACTTCTTAATTCCCTGTATTTTTACCCTTGGCAAACACTGCTGAAGAGTTGAGATGCCTTTTAATGCTCTTCAGATGATTTTTACCTTTTTGGTCCCCCTCTTTGTGGTGCGCCTCTTGAATTGAACCTACCCCTTTAAATTTCACTTATGCACAATGTTTCTCTCCTGCCAGTGGTGTCATCCCTAGACCCACGTGAGTTTGCACCTGGATGTGTGCTTAATTACTCAAATGAGATTACGACAAGAAAATTAAGTGTTATTTACACTTGAGATTCAGGTAGGTCTTAAAGCAGCACAAAGCAAATCAGGACTGATTGAAGATGTAGATCGTCCCTCCTATGTCATAATATGGTAACAGATTGTGTCCTCTGTATTAGACTGCTTTCCCAACCAAGCATTTCATGTTAAAGAAACAGGAGACCATCGCAATGGTTTTAAAAACACAGGAAAAATTTGAAACAAAACTTAAAAATCTAGCAAAAACCTGCATAATGTTCTCCGGAGGTAATCTTCATAGATTACCACCAGGGACACGTCCTCCCTCTGATTAATGAATGTGTTTTTCATGACTGCCAATAACCAACAGATTCAAGCAGAAATCAAAAATGTGTGGGTAATTCCAGCCTATTTCACTGCTCCATGAGGAGCTTTCCATCATCACCTATATTAATAGCAGTGAGAAAATAGTTTTACCCGCTAGTCATCACTAGTGAAAAATCTGTTAGTACACTTTGCTCAGAAAACAGAGTAAAAAGAAAAGAACGACTTAGATTTACATTGCGTCTCAAAACATCCCAAAGCGCCTTGCAGTCAATGAAGTACTTTTGAAGTGTAGTCACTGAGGTAGTATCGGAAACGCAGCAGCCAATTTGTATAACCGCAAACAGCAATGAAATAACGGACCAGATCATCTGTTTTAGATGCTGATTGAGGGATAAATGTTGGCCAGGCCACCAGGAGAATTTCCCGGCTCTTCTTCCAATAGTGCTGGGGATCCTTTACATCTACCCGAGAAGCAGACAGATGCGCGGTTTAACGTCTCATCCGAAGGACAGCACCACCAACAGTGCAGCTCTCTCTCAGTACGGCATAAAAGTGCCAGTCTAGATTATGTGCTCAAGTCTCTAGAGTGTGGCTTGATCAGAGACGATAATGCTACCACTGAGCCATGGCTGAGCAATGTACAATGCAATGCAGGTATTTTGAAAAGAATTTAAGGCCGTAATCGCATGTTGAGGTTCAGGTGACCTTTACTGTCTTACTTTATGATACCATCTGTACCCAAAGATTGTGGCTCAGCCTTGTGACACTACCACTCATCTTTTAGTTTTAAAGTAATGCAGTCAACATAGTTCTCTGCAGCTAGGCAATAAACATGCTGCAGCAAAACATCCCATAACATAGTGTGAAATATAACTTGAGGGATTTGGAAAACTGTGTCTGGTAAACTTGTAACACACATAGGCCTAGAAATTGGTTTATGGGACGTGATCGACATGCTGGGGGAGCAAGTTGCTGAGAGGAAGAAAGACGGAGATGCCAGAACTGGAGCTGTGATGAGTTTCTCGGGGAGGATGAGATCGGGAGAGGGGTAAGTGGTGGCTGGCAACAGCACGCAGTTTACACGTAGAGCCAGGAGGACCCAACAGGAAAATAATATATTTTTTACTTCATTTTTTGATAGCAGCCTCCAGTGGTTCAAGAAAACTGACCACAGCATGCAGGGCACGCACTGTGATCAGCCACAATCCAATTTCGTAAAAGGGTCTGAAACGGGAGTTTGACCTATCATTTGCATAGGCAACGGGCCTTATGGTGGTTTTGGAAGGATGCCCTGGATGCCTCCAGGGTGCCCCATCCAATTTGGCATGTGCCTCTCTCCCAGGGAGAACTGCCCGCGCACGCCACACACCATATTGAATCTTTCAGCACCCATTTATCGCCTAGAAAATAGGCATCTGTGTGATCCAATTTCTAGGCCTATGTTACTTCACAATGAAGGTGAATGCCAATTTGAGTTTCTTTGTCAGCTGAGTGGTTCCTGAAAATTTTACTTTGCAGCTTATACAGTCTTGCATTATTTTAATTTGATATTTTGGGATTCCAACATGGGGTGCTCATTTTGATATTGCCCCTCTGTTGTTACATGACAT
Source organism: Pristiophorus japonicus (assembly GCF_044704955.1). Taxonomy (NCBI): domain Eukaryota; kingdom Metazoa; phylum Chordata; class Chondrichthyes; family Pristiophoridae; genus Pristiophorus; species Pristiophorus japonicus. The sequence continues at coordinate 337,477,784 of NC_091978.1, read as the reverse complement.
GGATCCTCCCCTGAGTAAGTCACCTCACCTCTAGTCATTTTTCATGGTGACAAGGAGTAAAGGATCCTGCAGAACTTAGGCAAGTTTCCAAACAGTCAGGGTTCTGAGCTGCAGTGGACTGCGGTGCTTGTTATTGATTTAAAGGCAGGGGCGGCAAAGAAACTGTGTATATACACATGACATCCGCCTGAAAATCTACTCTGATCCTCATGGGCAATCACGGTCAGCCATCTTTTTATTCAATATTTAAACATTGTATAATATGAGGTGACACTAATTCACAAATAATTTTAATTTGCTTATGATTTCATTCAATTACTGGGATAAAATAAATACACTACCCTCTGTACACTTCATCCTTTCCTGGTAATGGGGAGAGAGCTCAGGCTAATGCATGGTGAGGCATTTGGCAGGTTTCCCAGAATGCATACTAAAATTCTGAAGGGCCTTTGATCATATTTTTCATTTGCGCTGGGAAATGCTTAGCGGTACAGTCGACGGGTGTGAAAATTAATCTTATTGTGTGCTTTCTTTTCTTCGTAAAGAGATTCTTCACCATCTAAAGCAAACATTTCTGAAGAAATATAATTAACTTTAACAGTCTACTCCCCCTATTTTTCCTCTGATTTTTGAATATCTTTTTAATGCCTGCACATTAAACATTAATAACACCAGGGGATTTGTTTCAGAAAAGATACCAGGGGACCAGAATTAGCATCTACAGACATCTAATCCAGGCAGGATGCTTCAGTAATTGCATCAATTCAACTGGTACTTGCAAATCTAGGCCCCTCGTAAGCTTAGCCACTTATCTGAAGTAATAGATCCACCAGTGCTGTCAATATTCATGGTCTAAACAAATGTATTCAGAAATATTACAGAGCCAGAGAGCTCCTGATGTTGAGACTTTGGGTCTGATATTGGTCTACACCAGTAGCCATTGGTAAAGAAAACTGGGCATAGTGTAAAACAGGTTGTCGATTTGCTATGAGCCCATTTTGCGCAACTTTCATAGACCAATTCCACCGCCGCCCCACCCCCCACCATTTCTTGGTGCTGATGAATTAGGCCTGAAATCAAAAACCTGAACAATTTCCGCATGCTCTGTCCCAATATCCTGCTGTAACTTTGTTAGGAGATTGATGGAACACTCAGAGAAATGGCGTAAATGGATAAAAAATCACTGTTTCTTACATAGTATTTACATCATGGAAACAGACCATTCGGACCAACAAGTGTAAGATTTCTAAATCTCTGGCATTAAATTTGACAGTGAGACAATTCTTCTAAAACAATTGGAACAGTTTATTAAAAAAAAACAGGCACACATGAACATCCACCTTAGTTACAACAGATACAATGAGGTTACAATAAATAGTGATATATGTTACTTCTCTTTGGCTGGCTGGTTCAAGAGAGAGAGAAATGTCTTTTGCTGAGTTCTTTATACCTCTCAAAAGCCATTGTCCCTCCGAAAGCCTCATGATTGGACCTTGGTTCCATGGCAGTTCCTTATTAGTTCTCCTCACACATGTGGCTTTCTGGCCTGGCTCAGCCATCTCTTGATTAATTTAAATGGCTTTCCAATACACAAAACCCATGTGGCAGCTCTATGGGCTCCCATTTTGTTTCTTTCAAAACTCAGCCCATGCTTTCATTTTGTTTCAACACAAACAGACCTTTCCATATAACCTACACTTTTAACATTTATACATACACAGAATCAATTTTAATCATTAATAAACACTTTTATTCTTACACAGGTCCATGCTGGTGTTTATGCTCCATACGAGCCACCTCCCATCCTACGTCATTTAACCTCATCAACATATCCTTCTATTCCTTTCTCCCACATGTGTTTCTCTAGCTTCTCCATAAAGGCATCAATGGTAGTTGCCTCAACTACTCCTTGTGGTTGTGAGCAACACATTCTAATCACTATCTGGGTAAAGAGGTAAAGAAGTTTCTCCTCAATTCCCTAATCAATTTATTAGTAACTATCTTATATTTATGGCCCCAAGTTCTGGTCTCCCCTGCAAGTGGAAACACCTTCTCTACTTCTACACTATCAAAACATATCATAATTTTAAGACCTCTATATTAGATCACCCCTCAGTCTTCGTCTTTGATGTGTTTTCTTTCCATTATATGGTGCTCTAAGACAGGTAATCTCCCCTTTTCAACAGAACAAATGGTTAAATTGTTGGTCCCATTCTTTAGCCAGCGACTAAAAGGTGCAAGAGGACTATCTGGCTTCACCCGCCCTCCTATTTCCCTCCTTTTGTCTGGAAAAATACCTTGTGCTCCTCGTGGCTCTGCAAGGAAACTTACCAGTCTGGGCTTCTCTGGCTACATCTCCTCTCCCCACTCTTTTCACCTGGTGGGAAAGTTACAGCAGCTGCTCCTCTCAAGCTAGTTAATATTGCAGTTAAGTACCGATGACATCATCGGGGCCCAGCACGCATATGCAAAGAAGGACCCCGCCGACTTTCAAGCGGGTACCCTTGCTGTCTGCTCAGTAAAGCAGAGTAAAATTCGGAATGGTGAGTTCCTGCCGGTTTTCTGATGGGTAAGTAACTGTGCCAGTCTATCCACCTGGTTTCTGCCAGGCACCAATGTCAGTGTTCTCGCTCATTCCAACATCCCCAGCATCGAAGCACTGACCACACTCGACCAGCTCCATTGGGTGGGCCACATTGCCCGCGTGCCCGACACGAGACTCCCAAAGCAAGCGCTCTACTTGGAGCTCAGAACATGGCAAGCGTGCCCCGAGTGGGCAGAAGAAATGTTTCAAGGACACCCTCAAAGCTTCCTTGATAAAATGCAACATCCCCACCGGCACCTGGGAATCCCTGGCCCAAGACCGCCCTAAGTGGAGGAAGAGCATCCGGGAGGGTGTTGAACACCTCGTGTCTTGTCGCCGAGAGCATGCAGAAATCAAGCGTAGACAGCGAAAGGAGCATGCAACAAACCAGACTTCCCACCCACCCTTTCCTTCAACCACCGTCTGTCCCACCTGTGACAGAGCCTGTAATTCCCCTATTGGACTGTATAGTCACCTGAGAACTCACTTTTAGAGTGGAAGCAAATCTTCCTCGATTTCGAGTGACTGCCTATGATGATGATGACAGTGGTTTGGTTGGACCATGTTTCGATCAGTTCTGCATATACATTGTGCCAGTTCATTGGTTGTATACAAATGCTGGAAGTGTGGATCGAAGAGAGTGACTATCAAACAGGTGATGTTTGAATCATGTTTGCTAAAGTCTAAAGTTGGGGTAGAATTTCACCTCAGTGCCTGGACACTAAGCAACACTTGTGCTAAGGAGCACAGAGAGGAAAATTGGGTGATACACACCAGTTACAGAACCCAGCAAATTTACTTTCCATTCATTTAAATGGGAGGAAACTCGGGCGGGTTCTATTAGTGATGTGCAATCCTCCCTGCCAGATATTCCTCTCTGTGCTCAGCTCAGGTGATTTAGACGAAAATCCACCCTATGCGTCATTAAGAACTGCTGAGCTATTGGCACTCTTCCCTTCACTCCATAAGTGGCATTCTGTACAGCAGATTGTGCAACCTGTGCTGACATACTTTAGAATCTGTGACTGACTAGTGGGGACCTGTGACTGATGAGAAATATTTAAAGAGTTCTACTAAGCCTATATATAAGAACATAAGAACATAAGAAATAAGAGCAGGAGTAGGCCATTCGGCCCCTCCAGCCTGCTCCGCCATTCAATAAGATCATGGCTGATCTTCTACCTCAATACTTTGCTGCACTGTTCCCATATCCCTTGATTCCCTTAATATTCAAAAATCTAGCGATCTCTGTTATATACTCAAAGACTGAGCCTCCATAGTCCTTTGGGCTAGAGAATTCCAAAGATTCACCATCCTCTGAGTGAAGAAGTTTCTCCTCATCTCAGACCTGGTGCTAGACTCCCCAGCCAGAGGGATCATCCTCTCTGTCAAGCCCTGTAAGAATTTTGTATGTTTCAATGAGATCACCTCTCATTCTTCTAAGCTCTTGAGAATAAAGGCCTAGTCTTCTCAATCTTTCCTCATAGGACAATCCCCCCATCCCAGGAATCAGCTGCACTCCCTCTATGACAAGTATATTCTTCCTTGGGTAAGGAGACCAAAACTGTACACAATATTCCAGATGTGGTCTCACAAGGGCCCTATATAATTGCAATAAGTTGTCTTTACTCTTATACCCAAATCCTCTTGTAATAAAGGCCAACATATCATTTGCTTTCTTAATTACTTGCTGTACCTGCATGTTAACTTTCAGTGATTCATGTACAAGGACACCCAGGTCCCTCTGAACACCAACATTTCCCAATCTCTCACCATATAAGAAATACTCTACTTTTCTATTTTTCCTACCAAAGTGCATAACTTCACATTTTTCCACATTATATTCCATTTGCCATGTTCTTACCCATTCACTTAGCCTGTCTATATCGCCTTGAAGCCTCTTTGCATCCCCCTCACAATTTACATTCCCACCTAGCTTTGTATCATCAGCAAACTTGGATATATTACATTTGGTTCCCTCATCCAAATCATTGATATAGATTGTGAATAGCTGGGGCCCAAGCACCGATCCTTGCAGCACCCCACTAGTTACAGCCTGTCAACCCGAAAATGACCCGTTTATTCCTACTCTCTGTTTTCTGTCAATGAAACAATCCTCAATCCAAGCTAGTATATTACCCCCAATCCCATGAGCCCTAATTTTGATTAATAACCTCTTTTGTGGCACCTTATCGAATGCCTTCTGAAAATCCAAATACACCACATCCACTGGTTCCCCCTTATCTATTGTACTAGTTACAACCTCAAAAAACTCTTAACAGATTTGTCAAACATGATTTCCCTTTCATTAAACCGTGTTGACTCTGCATTATCCTATTATTATTTTCTAAGTGCCCTGTTACCACATCCTTAATAATATATTCTAGCATTTTCCCTATGACCGATGTCAGACTAACTGGTCTGTATGCTGATAGATATAACACCGCTTCACTGATACAGCTTAATGTTTTTCATTAGTCCAAAATAAGATTTTCATAGCCCTACTCGCAACCCCACAAAGCATTCAGTGATGAAAATACCCATTACCATAGAAGTAACCATATTTTACATTGTCCCTTTTTCTCTCTTTACTGCACAACATTCCCACTGAGCTGCTGATTTTAATCATTTGCATTTCTGCTGCCTCAGGAAGTCCTAGGTCAGTGGAATTTCCCTTCCTAAAAGGAGTTACATGTGATTCTTACAGTCGAACAGTGCAATTCATTCAGTGATTTGCAAAGGGGCATTTGCCCTGATCCGATTAATTATCATGAGTTTTTTGACACTTGCTCTGAAATAAGTTGTCTGGTGACACTTTTGTCTGTCCTGGTTGGCTGCAGTTGGGTTTCTGTGCAAAAAGGAACATGACATTTCAAAAGAAAAAGAGTTGACTTGAAGTTACCTAAAAGTAATTTGTCATGCTGCAGATATACAAGCTGTGATTAATGCTGAACAATTAACCCCATCATAATGAGATTGCAGTTAAAAACAGAAAAGGAAGTCAGCTGCTTTACTGAAAGTGTGACAACTGTGTGTTACTGCAAATGACCAGTTTTGCAATATTGGTAATCTATTACAGATTTCCTATCATTTGTGTAACATATTTCATCTTAAGAAGGATGTCAAGGCCTTGAAGAGGGTGTAGAGGAGATTTGCTAGAATGGTACAGGGAGAGGAATCACTGATGTGGAGAGATTAGAGAAGCTGGGACTGTTCTCCTTAGGGCAGAGAAGGTTAAGGGGAGATTTAATAGAAGTGTTCAAAATTATGATGGGTTTTGAAAGCTTGGGCTAAACTGTTTTCACTGGCAAGTGGGTTGGTAACCAGAGGACACAGTTTTAAAATAATTGTCAAAAATACCAGGAAGGAGATGAGGAGAATTTTTTTCATGCAGCAAGTTGTTACGATCTGGAATGCACTGCCTGAAATTAGGTACTAAACTGACCATTGCTTTAAGGTCAGTCTTATTTCAACAGTTCAGTGGTCGCTGCATCTAAATTGATTTATACTTCCTTACTTAACAGGCAAAAGCTAAAGGTTGCTATTACTACAATGCAGAGAAAAATCAATAGCATGAAATATTAGCAGTTTGATTAACCCTATCCTTACAGTAGGACACTGGGAGAGCTCCTGGATCTTCAAATAATGTCTTGGCATCTTTAAACTCCACCTTGCAGGACCTCAGTTTGGCATCACCAACAATGTAGCAGTACCCGAGTACAGCACTCGAATATCAGCTTAGATTACACACTCAACTGCTGAAGTAAAGTTTGAACCCATAAGGGGCAATTTTCTCCCTTGGTGTGGAGCTTCACTCACCAAGAGCTCATGTTGGTAATTCAGACACGGAGAGCAGGAGGCCGTACTGGATTTCTGTTCATAATGGACAAAGTGTCCTGTGGGGCCTGTCAGTCTAATTTTGACCCTTTCTTCAATGACTCTTTGCGATGCCTTGCTCCCTTCTTACAGTGCTTCAACCAGGCTCTCCACTTGAAGACATTCCTTATAAGTGGCAAAAAAACCACATGAGCCGTTTCTGACATAGCTGACAGTTTAGCACGAAGTTTACTACTTACTTGCTGCTCCCCTAGGCTGCTGCTACAATCTTAACACATGCTTGGCTTTTTAGAGGCTGCACTATAGAGATGAAATCCAAAATGAATTTTGTAAACCACAGTCACCCAAATAGGGGCCATTTCAGGGTCTGGGACAAGATTTTGCTCAATTCAGCACCTGAATTCCTGATCTGCAAACTGGGAGCCCAAGTTCATAAAAGTTACCTAACAACCTTCTGACTCAGAGACAAGAATACTAACAAATGAGTCAAACTGGCATTACTTAGTAATAGCTGATAACACTCGCAATGCATAAAGTGGTTCTGAACATCAGTCCTCAATGGAACTTAAACAAGGACTTATAACATAGGAGTGCTCCACAGTTGCTCTTCAAAGCTGCTCATTGTTTCACGCCAGATACAATATGTCCCGTAATGTTATTTGTGAAGAGTTGGAACAGTTCAATATTGATCTGGAAGCTTTTGCATTAAAGTGCACTTTTTAAGATCTTCAAGAAGCAGGATTCTTAAAAGGATCTTAGCAATCTCACAGCTGCCACCATTTTGGATAGTGATGAAAATAAATAACTGAAAATGTTGGAAACAGGCAGCAGGTACATCAGCATTTGTGAAAAGAAAAGAGAGGTTAATGTTTTGGATGTAGACACTTCGTATTTCTTAGAAAATGGAACATGGTCAGTTCGCATCAGGATTTTCTGGAACCCAACATTTTTTTTTCCCTTATTTATATTTCCCTCTCATTTTTTTTATTCTTTCCCTCAAATCTGGTTCTCAGAATCATGATATTTTCAGCAGAAACCTGGCAGGTTGGCAGTTAAAATTGCCCTGGCTATTACCTGTCCGAAATACGCCTTGATCGCAACATCTGCAATTTTAACCTGCTCTCCTGAGCAGGCAGCAAGGACATGCAATCGGAACCAATAGGGCCCTTTTTAAACAAATGCATATTGCGTCTTGATGACATCATTGAGACCTGATGTAATTTTATCTCAGGCCTGAGCGGGAAATCCACCTGGAGTTAAAATCGACGCCCGAAGTCTCGGGGTCGCAGTCCACTACAACCAACATCAAAGAGACTCTGTTATCCATTGGGAGGAGGTGTGAGAAGATTGGGCCGAGTTGAGCTCTATTAGGTTCTCCTCCTGGTGTTGCATAGGCCTCATGAGCCATGGCTCAGTGGTAGCACCCATGCCTCTAAGTCAGAAGGTTGAGGATTGACAATCCCATTTCAGAGACTCAAGCACAAAATCTTGGCTGAGTGAGTGCTGCACTGTCAGAGGTGCTACCTTTTGGATGATATATCAAATCGTAGCTCCGTCTGCCCTCTCAGGTAGACATAAAAGATCTGATGGCTGTATTTTGAAGAACAGCAGGGAGTTCTTCCCGTTATCCTGGCCAATATTTATCCCTCAACCAACACCTGAAAAACAAATGATCTAGTGATTATCACATTGCTGCTTGTCAGACCTTGCTGTGTGCAAAATGCTGTGTTTCCTACATTACAATAGTGACTACAATCTAAAAGTACTTCATTGGCTGTAAAACGCTTTGGTATGTCCTGAGAATATGAAAGACAAGTCTTTCATTCAAGGCTTTTTTTAACCCACAGCCTAGTTCTACTTTATCTTTCTTTCGAACAATCACAAAATGTGAAATCCTGAACAGATTATTGCATTACTGCATTTTCTTCCATTAAAATAAATAATCAATTCAGTTTACATTATACATATTTTGGAAGTGTTAAATAACACACTTGCAGTTCCCTGAATGGTACACACCATCAATCTTCTGCTCTTGTAACATTCAGTAATGTTCTACCAGTTTGAATGATGAATGTGCTCAGGGAAACATTTACCATGTATGCTGCAGGCTGAATGTCTTACCAAAATAAAATAAAGAGATTTAAAGGCCTCATCTCAGAGACATGTACCATTGCAAACTATGGCCTACAAATTGGTTGAAGACACGCTAATTTTTCAGGCGAAAACAGCCGCCTAAGTGTCCAACATGGCAAGCGTCACACGCGCAAGCACATTCTGTACTGGAGGTCCGTTGCTTGCCATATTGGTGAAGGCAGGATAAGAGATGTCCAGGGCCCATGCCTCAAACCACCATCATTGGTCAGCACTGGTACCCAGAAAAGATGCACAGCAAATCTCACACGTCCCAACTATAATGCCACGTCCTTTAGTTTAGCCAAAGCATCTTTTATAGCTCACTATAAAACTACTGGGGCTGGATTTTCCTTTTAAATTGCCCCCGCTCGATTCTTAGCGGTGTTCCGGCGGTTGCGTCTTTCTCATCCGCCGGAATGCCGCTGGTGCTCCATGTCAGCATCGGCGAAACAGTGCGGGAGCGAAGTGCAGCGGGCGTTGTGCAGCAGAGGAGAACTATCGACTCGGGAATCTTTGGCTCCCAAGTTGTGCACACGCGCGTGTGGTTGTAGGGGGGTGGGGGAAGAGAGATCGCTGTGGGGGGGGGGAAGAGAGATCGCTGTGGGGGTGGGGTGAGATCACTGTAGGGGGTGAGACAGACTGGGAAGTGAGATAGACTGGGGGGGAAGAGACTGAGGGGGTGAGAGAAACTGGGGGGAGGAGAGACTGTGGAGGGGGAGAGAGACTGGAGGTGAGAGAGACTGGGAGGAGAGAGACTGGGGATGAGAAACTGGGGGAGGAGAGACTGGGGGGAGAGACTGGGGGGAGAGACTGGAGGTGAGAGAGACTGGGGGGGGGAGGAGAGACTGGGTGGGTGAGAGAGACTGGGGGGGCGTGAGTGAGACTAATGCGAGTGAGACTTGTGAGTAAATAAGGCTTTATTAGACCATTTATATTATTGCCTAACAATAGAAAATACTACAATCCATTTAAAAATACATGAAACTGTGGAGAACTATAAAGATCTGTATAATATCAAACAAACCTGTCAGATCTGTGTCCATACCGCCCACTTAAAATCCACTTAAGATCCAGTAAGGCCTGCTTTTTCAGGTTGGTATTAAGGTCCGGTGAGAAACGGATCTTAATGATGAAACTTCCATTTTGGGCGGTAATATATGGGCGGACAGTGTTGAATACTGCCCGGTGGTAATGACTCTGGAATTTACCGCCCGGCGGTATCTGGGCGGTAAATGTGTTTTTTTGATGAAACTTGTATTTCTGGGCGGTAACTGGGTGATAAATGGGCGGTAAATGGACAATTTGAGAGGAACTCTAGCCCCTAGTCTGAGGTCATGAAGCATCTTTGGGCACTGGAGTCAGGCGGTGGGTGCAACAATGCTGGCAGTAATGACCTCAGTAATCTTGTACCGCATTCTCCTTTCTGGAGGGGTTCTCCTGGCCCCTTTGGGTACAGGACCTCTCTTGTAGTGTTGACCCCCTGCACAAAGCTGGAGTGCTATGTGCGAGACCCTGGGTGCCCATTCCCTGGCTTGCTAAGCCATTTGTGTTACTACTGAAGCATCTATCTTATTTTTTTAGGTGCAGAAGCGAATTCAGCTTTAAGAGCTGAAGACTCCCATTTGGGAATGTTTTTTCAAATGTTAATTTTTTTTTCAGAAGGCAGTTGAGCTGTAAGGGCTGAAAACTGCATATTTTTGCATCATTTTTATTTTTTCTCATTTCAGAAGGCATTGCCCTTTTAAGAACACAATGCATTGACCTTTTAACATCCTGCAATTCTTTGCGAAATCACAGTCTCGCTTTCAGAGGCTGTGCAAAGCTGCAATGCAGCTATAGATGCCACATTAGGGCCTGATGCCACCAGGAGGGTGTTCCATGGTCAGTTTAGCGCTGGGCTAATACTTATTCGTCCCCAAAGCGAAATATCCGTCCTACAGGTGCCACCATTTTCGGAGGCCTGTTAACCTGTGGCCACGGTGACACCAGAAGCTTTCATGGCGCATTTGAATTTTTAGGCCTTACATCAGAGCACAAATTGGGCAACAAATATTCATATGACTCTAAGGCTATAAATGAAGTTAACCAGACCATTCTCCAACTAGCTAAACTTTCTGCATATCCTTCTTTGTCCTTTATAAATTACGCTAACAAGTGAAGATCAGACTTATTATTAAGAAACAGAAATAACATGACTTATACCAAAGACAGTTGGACCGCCACAGCTGACAGCAATAATACTGAGTGATGTTTCAGAAGACAGTGTGAAAACAGTGGATTGAGCCGCCTTCTGCCAGTCATTGCCTCAAGTCATTGCCTGTCCTCTTTCATTTTATATTGTAAAACATTTAGTATTGACTAAACCAATTGCCCATTTTGGCACCTAGTTTTACACAGGGTTGCCTAATGCTCGGAGACTATTGATCTGTTAAAGTATAACCCTGCCTGCTTTATCTTTATTAAAAAATATCATGATTCCAGGACAATTACATAAAAGACTGGCCTTTGCTTCGTCATTCACTCTCTGGCACTTTTACAGAGATAAAGCTAAGTACAGCCAAGTGTTTCCAACTCATCAGGTAATCAACTCATATTCCAGACTTCAAGTGCCTGGTATTTTCCCTGTCTCTGACCTGTCACTTGCGTAGTAAGGAACCATACAACGTGCCTGAGGACAAAGCCAACCAGGCTGTCCATCCGCTATCAAAATTATGGAAGAAGATTTAATTGCGGTTAATGGACAGCTTCAACTAAAGTTTTAGTAAACTGACCACTACTTTGACACAGCTCTCATTGGATCATTGCAAGGTTAGGACAGCTTCAAGTTCTGTTAGGTCTCATGCACATTGGTGTGCTCCACATACCTTCCAGATGATTGAGGGGAAATGAAGATATGTGTGTAAGAGGGCGTGTCAATCTCATCATATTAAAAAGATGCACAGGCCCCAGGTTAGAAAGGTGGTAGATGTCCATTGATCATAACTTCTTAGTGTTAAAAGTAAAGGTAGAAAACCAGGTGTAGCATAAACCAATACAAAATTAGGGAGCTGAAAGATATAATGTCACTCCCCTCAATGAATATAAGAACATAAGAAATAGGAGCAGGATTAGGCCATTTGGCCCCTCAAACCTGCTCCGCCATTCAATAAGATCATGGCTGATTTGATCATGGACTCAGCTCCACTTCCCTGCCTGCATAAGAACAAATAAGAACATATGAAAGATAATTCCTTTAGATGAGAGATATGCTGTGTGACTTTCCTCAATAAGCAGGCAGTTGTGGTAAGGAAATTGTCACAAGGTAGGGGTAGTGTAACGACATACATTTATCAAGATCCAGAATTTTTGTGGGCTAAGAGTTGCTCTACATTTTGTTGTGATTGTAGCTGTACATGTGTTTGACTTTGTGCTCGTTTGTGTTTTATTCTTTCAATGGAATTGAAAATCAGGAGGGATGTAGAATGGGCGGCTGAATCAATATCGCCCATTTTATGCCATCACCCAAAATTAATGTTACCTGCTCGAGTGGGGCTTGAACCCACAACCTTCTAGCTCAGAGGTAATAGTGCTTCCACTAAACCAGGGCTGCCACAGTCCATGAAAACTATAAAGCGTTAGACTAAATACATGAGACTGAATTCTCTTTTGAAGCAGGAAAGGAGGATATATTTACTATATAATGTCTATTCTAACTTGCTTTTGATTTGTAACACTGAAAATGTTCAGGTAAGATTGAACAGCAGTAATATACCCATCTGAATCCCCATATTACACTTCATTGGATGTCACCTTGGAACATTGAAGCACAATGACATCTACCAAAGCCAAAACTTCAATCAATTCAACTGGGCTTGTAGCCAGTGTAATACTGTTTGTTGTATGTATGGTTTATAAATGTTCATTTTTGTTGAGGGCAACGGCAGTAAACAATTGACCCTCAGACTGTAGAAATGACAGAAATTGTATTACAGAGACAGTACATGCCAACAGCCGTACTATTATGATATGTACCTGTGACTGGATACACATTGCTAACATCACAATACATGTCTGTTGCTGCAGGCAAGATGTCAGTCAAACCACATCGGTCAATCACCAGGTATTTTTGTCAATAATACAGCACATACCAGTTACTGGGAGCAGAGTGTCAATCGAACACAGAGGCATTTAGTTAATAACAAGCATGTTAGTTGCTGGGTGCACACTGTTATTATTACATTACAGATCAGTCATTGGAATACTCATAATAAGAAACATTGTTGTATATTCAGTAACCTTAGGAGCAACAGTTTATTAATTATAGCTTGAAAATGATACCCACCATATGTTTTCTTTCATCTGAATTTAAATCCCTGATCTTGCATGCTTCAGCCAGATGAGCAGAATGGATGTAAAATCATACACAAGTCTACTCATTACATGTGTGTGTGTTTTATTTACTTTCCCCCCCACCTCACAAAATCAATACTAAACAATGGGCTGAATTTTTGCCACCATGCTGCGCCATTGTTTTGGCGTACGCTGTCTTTTGTGGAGCAGACTAAAATCTGCAAGTTTTGCCAAAGTTTCTGCGCCATTATAAAGTAGGTATGTCCGATTTTTTTAGTTCCCGATTTTTTGATGTCACTGGGGCGGAACCTGCCGGGTGCGCCATTTCTGTCCATTTAAGCGAGTTTGGCCATGTACGATTTTTTTTTCCTAAAACGGCGCACTGCACCCTTCTGAAAAACCTTACCTACACTTAAGAAAATCGGCGCAGAGAAGAGAAAATCGGCAGAGAGAAGACACCATTGTATCAGCGGAGCTGAAGACACGGCACACGGAGGGGGAGTCTTTCGGCCTAGGCTAGTAGTGGGCCAATGCAGGAGCCTTGGGCCTTTCGGCCTGGGATAGAAACGGCATCGGCAGGGGAAGGGTCCTTTCAGCACGGGATAGTAGCAGCACCGGCAGGGAGGGCGGGGGGTGGGGGGGGTCTTTTGGCCCAGGATAGTAGCAACACCGGCGGGGGATGGGGGTGAGTGGGTCTTTCGGTCTGGGATTGCAGCGGCACCAGCACTGTAGAGGTGAAAAAAATCTATAAATGCTATAAAGGTATTTCATATTGCTTCATATATTGAGATTTCAATCTGTTGTCCCAAGTCTCACTTCGTGATCTACTTTGCGAAGGGGAAATGCTTTACTTGTACCTCAGCCCTTCAGTGTGTCCCTCATTACCCTGGCAACCTCAGTTTTTCAGCGCAGACCTTAAGCTCCACCCACAGAGTTTAAGGAGAATCTGCAAACTTGGAATTTTTATTTTAGGCACAGTCGGACCACTAAAAAATCGGATATACCTCTACAACTGCGCCAAAAAAAGTCCATGTGGAATTTTGGGCCCATTACAAGATTGTATCTTCCAATGTCAGACTGCACAGGTGAGCCAGATATTTCTTTGCTCTCCTCATATCAGAAGTTGTAATGTATGAAATGCGACAGTCATTTGTGAAGCGTAGGAGGTGGTATTCAGTGAGCGTTATCTGTAACTGGACGGACTGAGTCCCATTACTATAAGCTTCTGGCATGAAGCACAATTCTCTTAATTTGTAAAATCTCAGCCAATTTGGAAACTTCCCAATACTATTAAATCATCACAATGTATTAGACTTTTGAATGTATATTGAAATTCACTCTGATTTCAGATGGATCAGAATACTGTAGTGGTGGCTTGGCTGAGTGGTAGCATGCTTACCTCTGAGTCAGAGGTTGTCGGTTTAAACACCACTCCAGAGACTTGAGCACAAAATATTGTCTGACACCTCTATGCAGTACTGAGGGAGTGCTGTGCTGATGTTGGTGTCATCTTTCAGATGAAACATTAAAGTGAGCCCCCATCTATCCCTCAGGTGAATGTACAAGATCCCACGGCACTGTTTTGAAGAAGAGCAGGGGAGTTCTCCCTGGTGCCTGGGCCAATATTTATCCCTCAACAACCAACATCACTAAAACGGATGATCTGGTCATGATCACTTTGCTGTTTTTGGGGACTTTGCTCAGAGCATTTTGACTGTTGCGTTTCATACATTACAACAGTGACTACACTTCAAAAGTGCTATGTTGGCTGTAAAGTATCCTATGGTTGTGAAAGATGCTATATAATTGCAAGTCTTTCTTTCCTTCTTTTAATGGTCAAATTAATAGCAAGTATGACTTTGGAGTTACCCAATATGTAACACACGATGCAGGTTGCTGCTGAAGAAGACACGAGCACTGCCAATTCCCAACATGCTGGTTTTACACAGTCAGTTGCAACCTAAAGGTGATCCTAAAGGCAATTCACTAAAAACAGTGCCTAAGAAAGCCCTTCTTTTCATGCGTCATCCCTGGTTGCCAGCCTCAGTGAGTTTGGCATGTTTCTGTGGTGTAAATTATATGTAATTCTGTGTTTAACTTCAGGTAGCTGCTGACTGCACAAGACTGTGTTTGGAGACAGGTTATGTAATACCAAAGTTCTCCCTGCCCTAGCCCTGAACCCCTATATTTCTCTAGTTTCTTTTTCTCTCCGCCCCCCCCGCCCACCATACCCTCTCTGAACTCAACTCATTTGAGACCCACCTCCTGCTCTCTCAAACCTATTCCTACTAACCCAACTTCCCTTCCTGGCCCCCATGCTAGCTGACTTTGTAAACGATTCCCTCTGCTCAGGTACTTTTCCCTTCCCCTTCAAAACTATCATCTTCATCTCCCCTCCTCACCTATCACCCAGTCACCTATCACCTCTGTGCTCGCTGGGCTACATTGGCTTCCAGTCCATCCACGCCTCAAATTTAAAATTCTCATCCTTGTGTTCAAATTCCTCCATGGTCTTGCCCCTCTCTACTTCTGTAACTAACAAATGTTTTCTAAAGGTGAAGACAGGATGAAAGTCAGTCGAATTGCCTTGTGACACTTACTATCCAAGCTCCAATGTGGAGTCTGTGTAATTGTACTTCAGTAAGAGTCAGTACCCCCAGGAAAGATGGTGAGGAACTTTACAAGATTTTCCATACTCTCTTAATATGTGAAATTCAGGCCTTGAAATTCTAAGTCTCCCGCTGTAACTCCGGCAAGAGACCAGTGGAAACACCTGGGAATGAGTATAAGTGGCCAATTTTAGCAATTTATGCCTTTCCCCTCGGGAATGCCCCAGTCTCCTATTGGAGTTACGCCATAAAACTAATCAAAATCCCTATGCAATTTCGGGGGCTAATAGTTTTTTAATTCTCCATATTTTCCAAAGATTCTTTGAATTAACAAAAGTATAGTCTTGAAAATACACCACAGGATGACATCATACAAAGGCTTAAAATTTGTCTGAGTTCCTGCCCCCTATAATTTTAACAGAGACATTAACCCATTTATTTTAAACAGGATAAGTAAAAGGAATTTCAGACAAATATGTTAAATGTCGGTACAAGGTTTTTGCACTGTGTAATTTTAAGGGTTATATTTATAAAATAAATCTTTTTTATCAGCATGTAGGTAATTACAGAAAAGTGGATATTAATTACATGGGACAAATTTATTGAGTCTGTGCTTTTGCAGCCATTTTGATGAATGGCTTCTGAAGCAAAGAAACAGAATTATGGCA
This sequence comes from Pristiophorus japonicus, assembly GCF_044704955.1. NCBI lineage: Eukaryota > Metazoa > Chordata > Chondrichthyes > Pristiophoridae > Pristiophorus > Pristiophorus japonicus. The sequence continues at coordinate 337,461,624 of NC_091978.1, read as the reverse complement.
AGAGTCTGGCATGAAGTTTGTGCCCTAAAGCAAACTGTGCCATGTTTTCTCTCACTGATTTACATGGGGTGTCTAGAGGACAACTCAACACCAGGCATTACATGTGGGAGTTCTTTCACAAGTCTGAATGAGTTATAATTCACAGGGAATGAATTATGGCACCCTTTTACAGGAGAGAAACTAACAACATTTGCCACTCAGTTGTGCCTTCTCTTTATTCCATCACCATCTGCATTGTTTGAACCAAGGTAGCCTTCAGATAAGATTTCATTAAATTTATATTTTATCACCTTTTCAGCAAATTATTTGCTGCTCAGCAAGGTGAGGAAGATCAGTGCTGGGTAAAAGGCTTTTTTTACTTTAAGTTACTGTTGTCGGCATCAAACAATCTCAGTTATAGAGCAGCTAGATGCAGGATGAAGCTATTTCTACTGAGTCCTGGAGGCAATTTTCGCCACCATTGGGCACTGTTTTTTTGGCGCCCGGCGATTTTTTTTGAATAATCGGTATTTTGCAAGTTTCCACAAAGTTTTGGTGCCGGCGCCGATTGCTAGCGCCAGAGTTTTTGGCACCAGATTTTTTTTGCCACCGGTCAGCATTAAAAATGGATTCCGTGCCGTTTTTGCCCATTTATGCTAGTTTCCCCAACAACGATTTTTTTCAGAACGGCGCAGAATGACCTGAAGTACCATGCAGAAAAACCCTACCTTAACTTAAGGAAATGGTGCTCAGGCCCTCTGCAATCCCGGGCCGAATGGCCTCCCTGCTCCCGACCCGCTGCAATCCCGGGCCAAATGGCCTCCCCGCTCCTGGCCCACTGCAATCCTGGGCCAAAAGAAATGCACAGAGTTTAATCAATTTTTGCACTCATCAGCGTGAACGATATAAGTCTTCAATAATGAAGAACTTTTTATTTTTGTTATATATGTAAACCTGTAAATACCTTGTGTAACCACTAGAGGGCTCATCCCCTGGAGTCCCAAGGAATCCCACAATTCCTTGGGAGCACCTGTACTTAAGGAGACTTCACAGGCTGGAGAGGCAGTCTGGAGACCTGCAATAAAAGACTACGGTAACACTTTACTTTGAGCTCACAGTATCTGATCAGACTCTTTATTCATACATAATAATTGTGGACACCAGTTCTTAACATTTCATTCTCATGTTGGTACAGAAAGGATCAGAAGGAGATTAAACCTCCTCTCCTCTGGCTCAAATATGTGCTTAACCCCGACCTCTGAAAAGCTTCCCCTGTCGCACCATTATGAATTGTACCACTTCTCACACCAGCCACCCTATCCACTTTCTCAGTGAAATCATTTTATTTGGTGGCCATTTGTATCACTTATGAGCAGTTTTGCACTGTGGACTTGTGCCTAGTCCCCCCGGCACCTGGGAATCCCTGGCCCAAGACTGCCCTAAGTGGAGGAAGAGGATCTGGGCGCACCTTGAGTCTCGTCGCTGAGCCCATGCAGAAATCAATCGCAAGCAGCGGAAGGAGCGTGCGGCAAACTAGACTCCCCCCCCCCCACCCTTTCCTTCAACCACTGTCTGTCCCACCTGTGACAGAGACTGTAATTCCCGTATTGGACTGTACAGTCACCTGAGAACTCACTTTTAGAGTGGAAGCAAGTCTTCCTCGATTTCAAGGGACTGCCTATGACGTTGATGATTAGCAACTGCTGATGCACAACATGGCCACATGAAAAGCATATCCCATTACTGCACGAGCTTGAAGAACCATCACATAGGGCCCAAATTTCCCCAGGAGTTGCTCTGTTTTTTTTGGAGCCACTTGATTTTTCTGGAGTATCTTTTTAGTTGCAATTCTGGCCATTTAATTTGCGCCAATATAAGTGAGTTAGTTTTTTTTTTAGTTTAGTGTTTTTTTTCCAAAAGGGAGCATTACCAGCCACTTACGCCTGTTTTGGCCATTGAAGCAAGTTTAGCCAGCTAAAAGTTACTCCAAACTAACTTAGGCCAGCGTAATCGGGCACCCTTGTATGTTCAGAAAAACCTTGCGTTGACTGAAGAAATCAGCGCAGGCAGCCAGAGATAGGGCGGTGGGGGGGCGGGGTGGGGTGGTGGGGGAGGGGGGAAGAGGACCTTGCAAAGCACTAAACACCTTCACAACAGCATTAAAGAAGCATAAATACATTTAAAGCGCCAAGCACTAAACAAAGCACAAAAAGTAATCAGCAATTAATTAACAAATAAAAAATAGAAGGAACCCTGCACCTAAAGCACCATGACCAAAGTAATAAGCAATCAATCAATCAGTAAATAACAAATAAAAAATAGAAGTCCTACCTTAGGGAACGCAGCGGGCCGCCGATGAGGGAGCCCATTCGGCCAAGGCTCGGGACGGCGTGCTTCAGGAGGCCCCTCCCACACAGCCTGCAGCGTGCACTCACAGATTCGGACTGCACATGCACGCAGACTCTAGCGTGCATGTGCAGAGGTCCCGGCACTGTTTTCAGCGCTGGGACCTGGCTCCGCCCCCAATCCACTGGGCCACGCTACGCCACCACCGAGGAGAGGCTGGGCAGTGGCCACAAATGTGAGGAAGATTATTGGCGCGCTTGGAGGCAGACAAAAACAGCGCACCTTGGGTGCAGGCGCCAGAAAAAGGGTTTGGGGAAATTTGAGCCCATTAAGTGGGATGCCATCCTGTAGAACAAATTCCAGGAGTCTGTGGATTCGGCCCAACCCTTTCCATCCTTTTCCAGTGATACTAATAAGTGGTTATGTTAACTTAATGTTTGTGGTTTTAGGCCAGCAACCTAGATGTCATTTAGTTCAATATGCAGCATTGCAAGTGGCACCAAAAGCTGTACCATTGCTCATTGTTTTATAATGGAGTGTACCCAATAAAATGTAAACCATGTTAAAGACAGAAGTAGAGCTAAAATTCCATTAATCAAAGACAGTCATCATTAAGGTGCCATAAATCACTGTGCGTCTCCACAGTGTTGACTCTTTGCACCTGTTAGTGTGAAAACGTAATGTTGTGTTGCTTTATGTTGCTTTAATTCAAATAATAATACACAGGATTCTGGTTAAATGTAAAAAATAAATAGGTTTATTAAACATTTGTACAGTATAGTTGTACTTAACTTAACTTATAACTTTAATAACTTTAATAAATGTTGCATCAATCTTTTCAATGAAGAAAGAAGCAAACAAGCCATCTCTCCTTCCCCTTAGCGCTGTGCACCACTCCTGCCCCAATGCTGCCTCTATCCCTACCCATGCCCATTATTGCAGATTTCTGCTTCCTCGCCCCCCCCCCCCGCCAACCCCAAGGTTTTTTCTATTTTCTTTCCGATGGCGCATTTGTTGTTTGTGGGTTCCGACAGAGACAGACCTAGCAGACGTCATTGTGGAAGGCCCGGGTTCCTCATTGGACTCTTCTTCAGCTTATGGATCAACCCCTGACTTTGGTCTTGGGGTTAGAATGTTAGTGGCAGCAATGACAGCCTGGGTGTGACCCCTTATTGCTGCTACTGACAACCTCTCCTTCATCTGTCCCGACAGTGTTGCTACCTCTAATGACAGTCCCGCAATTTCTCCCCTCACCACACCCATTCCTCCAGCCAATGTTGCTACTTCAAGTGCCAGTCCCACTAATTCTACCCTCACACCACCCATGGGGCCCAACATTGCCCAAGCCGTTTTTTCAGTGCACTGACCTGAAGCATGCCGACTTTGCGCACTGGAATGGGCGCCAGGAAAAAGGGACCCCATCCTGGCCACTCTTCGGAGTCCCAGGAGTCGTGGCATGGTGTGCAGTCTATCGGGGGGGCGGAGCAACAGGCCAGCGCAGAAAGCACTGCCGGTACCTGCGCGCATGCTCAGTGAGGGCTGCGCGCATGCACTTGCCCTCCCAGCGCGTCCTGCGGGCTGTGAGCAGGACCTGATGCTCGTAGCCCCTATCCCCGGCCGAAGGGACGCTCGATCTCGCCGCACTCTATCCCCGGCTGAGTGGCCTCCTGCACCGGCCGGCTGGCCGCTGAATTCCCGGGCAAGGTAGGACTTCGGTTCTATTTTTTATTTAGTGGCTGTGCTTGCGACTTTTGATTGCGGGGGAGGGGGAGGAGGAGACTTTTGGGGGTGGGGGTGGGAGAAGGAGAGTTTTTGGGGGGGGGAAGGAGGAGACTTTTGCGGGGGGGTGGGAGGAGAAAGAGTGTTTTGGGGGTGGTGGGGAGAGAGAAAGAATGTTTTGTATACCAGCATCTCTCTCTCTCTCTGGCTTCCGCTCCCCCCCCTCCCCATGACAGCCTGCAGCTCGCATTTCTCCAGTAGGATTTACTTCATGTTTATTAGTATTTTAATTATTTGAACTTTTCCTTGCAATGTTTGGTGCTTGGTTGTTGAGGTCCTCTCCAGTTCCCTTACCTCCCCTATCCCTGCCCTAATGTCTGCTGAATGTGCGCTGCTTTTTCTTCACTGCCCGCAAGGTTTTTCAGAGCTGGCCATATACGCTGACCTAAGTCGATTTGGAGTAAATTTTTGCTGGCTAAAGTGGCATAAATGGCCAAAACTGGCGTAAGTGTCTGGGAACGCCCCCTTTTGAAAAAGAAAACTGACCTAAAAAAAATCGTTCCTAACTGACTTACTCTGGAGCAAATTTTTTGGGGAAAATGGCATTTTTTAAACTTACGCCAGAAAAAACAACTTACTCCAAAAGAATTGATGCAAGTCATGGACAAAATTGGGCCCATGACTTCCAGGAGCGATCTTGTTAGCCACTCATACCCACGAGCTGTCCTATGTTCCCTGCATCCTGTATTTCAGGTTCAGCTCTCCCTCCCACCCTCCTTTGCCGTCTCCCAGGTGTGACTTGCTGCGACACACTGGGACCCACAGCCTCAAATGGTACACCTTGAAATGTTGCATCGGTTCAATCGCTCAGGAAAGAGCTTGGAATCCTCGAGGGGTTCACCAGCTCCAATTCCAGTGTAACCATCTCAGTATTGGGGTCTTCCCGCTGCCCTTCATTCTCCTGATCTAGATGAACAATATCTGGACTGATGGCTTCCTGATCATGTTCTTTTTCTACTTCAGGTGCATCTTCTGTGTCTTCTTGATGTGCAACATCTACAAAACATAACAGAGCAGATGCTTGGTTAGCTGCAGGGGGAGTGGGCAAAAGCGTAACCAGCCCATGCAGTACTTAACATTTAGCCAACCCAGACTGTGCAATTTGCAGGGCTTACCCTCTCTTGGTAACCTGGGCCCAGCGTCCACATTGGTAATTGATCTCTTGTGAGATTTAATCATATCAGCGATCCTCTGTTCCACGGCTGTTAGTTGCAGCCTACTTGCCGGACCTCCTCCAGTTTTTGACTTTTCTCAGATAATCTGTGACACCATCTTCTGCAAAGATGAAAATAGAACTTTATAAGAGAGGGTCCTTCTGCACACACACACGCGCACACACACACACACATTAGTCACATTTACAAATGTTGTTGCAGTGCATAAATATAAATATGAATTTAAATAAAAATATTACTGACAGTAACTGCTTGTCCGAGGTCCTGCCACTTCTTTCTGAGCTGTGTGCCGCTTCTTGAGGTAATGGATAATGAATTAAACTCTTCTGCAACTTGGTCCCAAACTTTTGCGAGTACAGAGGGTTTCAGTTTCTTTTGGCCCATTCTCCATTTGTTTTCAAGCACATCCCATCGCCTCTCAATTATGTCTACCAGGGGCTCAATTTCTTTTGATAGAAATCTCTTGGCCCTTACAGCTTCCCCTTCCCTTTCTCCTTCTCTGTCCCTTTCTCCTTCTCTGTCCCCTTCCCTTGCATCCAACTTTTGAAGCTGTAATTTTAATCTCTAAATCCAGCTCTGATACCAATGGGTTCTCACTGATGATCCAGACCAGGCAGACCCGTCGCGTGTAGAAAGTGATTTTTTTTCCAGCGCATGCACAGAGACTTTTCAGCGTACACTACAAGCTCTGCCCCCAGAATTATCTTCAGGTAGCGAGGTGCCAAAAATAACTTTTACTTTGGGGAAACTAGCATTTTTGGGGGCAAAAATGGGTGGAGAACGTATGTTATTGTATGTGGGCACCAAAAATCGGGAAGGTTGAAAATAGGGGCCCTAATAACTTGCATTAGCCCCAACCTCAGACAAATCCAGTGGTATTTTAAGTGAGACTGTTAATTTAGTGCTAACTGGTGCTGAATTATGGTTCAGTACTGTGCATTTCTGCCTTCTGAAAATTTGGCTGAAACGTGCCTCGTTCATGTCATGTAGAGGGCTTGCAGTCAAGAGAAAGGGGGGAGTTTCTTCTCAAAAGTCCATGCTGGTCTCAAACTTCAGAGAGAGAGAAACAGGGTGCTGTCCTTAAATCAGCTCTAAAAATTTTGAGTGCTGCACCCAAGTCCCGTAAAACAGAATGAATCGTCTATTCACAGGACTCAAGTCATTGTCCAGAATCACCAACTTCTCCAGTGTGACTCCGAGCACATCCACACACCTAGCAACTGATCTGTTGAACATTTGCGATGTACATAACATTAATTGTTAATATTAAAATACCACCGCAGATAGCATTTGATCACCTCAGAATGTTTCTTCAACAGACTCTACTGAAATAAGACAAACTGAGAATTTGTGCCAATGCCTTTCTACCTGTGTCATATTTGAAAGGCCCAAGGAGAAGCAGAGCTGAGTCTCCGTCCATTGAACAATTCAATCCAGACACATTTCTGAAACACAAAAACAACCCTCCAGGTTCAGTTGCTGGTATCGCAGTGCTCTATAAAAGGGTAGATGCTCTACAACGGACATGATCTTCACGGCGCGATAACTGCAAGAGAAATGCAGGGAAAAGCACCAACCCTTCTTTGACCTCACAAAGGCCTTTGACGCTGTTAACCACTGTTAACCGTTTCGGCTGCCTCCAAAAGTTTGTCGCCATCCTCCGCCTGCTCCATGACAACATGCAAGCCGTGATCCTGACCAACGGATCCACCACAGACCCAATCCACGTCCGGACCGGGGTCAAACAGGATTGCGTCATCGCGCCAACTCTCTTCTCGATCTTTCTCGTTGCAATGCTCCATCTCATGCTCAACAAGCTCCCTGCTAGAGTGGAACTAAACTATAGAACCAGTGGGAACCTGTTCAACCTTCGTCACCTCCAGACTAGATCCAAGACTGTCTCATCCGCTGTCATCGAACTACAGTAAGTGGACGACGCTTGCGTCTGCGCACATTCAGAGGCTGAACTCCAAGCCATCATCAACATCTTCACTGAGGTATATGAAAGCATGAGCCCAACACTAAACATCCGTAAGACAAAGGTCCGCCACCAACCTGACCCCACCATACAGCACTGCTCCCCCGGTCATCAAAATCCATGGCGCGGCCTTGGACAACATGGACCACTTTCCATACCTCGGGAGCCTACTATCAGCAAGGGGAAGCATCGACGACGAGGTCCAACACTGCCTTCAGTGCGCCAGTGCAGCCTTCGGTTGCCTGAGGAAGAGAGTGTTCGAAGACCAGGACCTCAAATCTGCCATCAAGCTCATGGTCTACAGGGCTGTAGTAATACCCGCCCTCCTTTATGGCTCAGAGATGTGGACCATTTAAAGAAGGCACCTCAAATCGCTGGAGAATTACCACCAACAATGTTTCCGCAAGATTCTGCAAATCCCCTGGGAGGGTAGACGCACCAACATCAGTGTTCTCAATCAGGCATCGAAGCACTGACCACACTCGACCAGATCCGTTGAGTGGGCCACATTGTCCGCATGTCCGACACAAGACTCCCAAAGCAAGCGCTCTACTCGGAACTCCTACATGGTAAGTGATCCCCAGGTGGACAAAGGAAACGTTTCAAGGACACTCTCAAAGCCTCCTTGATAAAGTGCAACATCCCCACCGAACACCTGGGAGTCCCTGGACAAAGACCGCCTTAAGTGGAGGAAGAGCATCCGGGAGGGTGCTGAGCACCTCGAGTCTCGTCGCCAAGAGCATGCAGAAAACAAGCGCAGAGAGCAGAAGAAGTGTGCGGCAAAGCAGGCTCCCCACCCACCCTTTCCTCCAACGACTGTCTGTCCCACCTGTGACAGAGACTGTAATTCCCATATTGGACTGTTCAGTAACCTGAGAACTCACTTTAAGAGTGGAAACAAATCTTCCTAGATTTCCTTGACTGCCTATGATGATGGCTCTATAAAACAATCAGATCCACAATTGAATTCTGTTTATAGGTCATTCGGTCTGAAGTTTATACCTGCGCTCCTAAGGATGATTGTTCCATATCTGTACTGTATCACAAGTTGAGACGATTCACCACTTTGCAACGTAATAGTGTCCTGGTTAAGATAAAATACACACTAGATCGTTTCTGGTCCAGCACTTTATTTTTGATCCCATCCTTTGCCTGACTGGGCTGGCACCATTCGGGTGCTTCAAGTGCCTGTAGAGCAACAAGTTGAGCTGAGCTGACCCCATGACGAGATCAGCACATTATAATATTTTGATGACACTCCAAGCAGGTAGCGCACAATGCATTGGGAGTGGCGGGGGGCAGGAGGTGAAGGGGCAGGCTGGAATTTCAGGTGCCAGGAGCCTATCAAGTGTCGCTGGCTATCTGTTGAGCACTGCTAGGATTTTAAGGTGTAGAAGGACCAAGAACGGGCACTGTACAGGGCACAGGGCTGTGATAGTGAAAGTCAGGCACCTAGCAGGATATTTATTAATTGGTGCCATCCATTCTGCCTCCATTCCTGACAGGCACTACGGAGTTTGAGCATTGCTCCAGTCACATTATTAGGAGACACCCGATCTAAAGTTTTTTTCGGGGCCTTAATGAGCCTTGTGCGCGATTTGTGCACTGGCTCCCAATGTCCAGCCACATTGCAGCACAATAGCACCTTGGGGACATTACAGGTTCCTACATCTAGTCATTGTGTGGGGGGTGGGCACCTATGCACTTAAGTCCATTATCAATCTTACAGCAGTAAGGAATGGGGTGTTAACAGTGTTACTTTCAGAAGCTAAAGTATGCAGAGTACTATGTTAAAGTACTGTGGTGTTTGTACACAGTGGGCCCAATATTGCCTGGAACCTGGAATTTGCATGGCCTGATCACATTCCTGGCACAGCCCCACTCTCTAACAGGGCCTTCATCTGAAATCAGAAATGGGAACAGAGGCACAGACGCTGGCCTGAAAGTATAGGCTTGACTGCCAGCCTCAGGGCCTTCGAGTTGCCGTTGTTAAAGCTGCAAAATCCTTACATTCTCAGACCTCCCTTGCCTTGCTGCCAGATCGCCTAACAGCCTCCGATTTCAGGGGCTAGGTGCTAGGTCCAGCAACAGCTTCTTCAGACACCCCTCAAAATGGGCATCCTTCTGTTGCAGAGAGAGAGGAAACCGAAGTGAGAGGGCTGGGGACATCCCTTTCTGCTTCTTATCCATGGCTGCCCTGTTCCTGCACCTTTTTGCAGTTGCAGGCCTGGGTCTGCCTATCTGGGAAGGTCCCGGAGATCCCGGGACAATGTAAGGTGGGGGGAGGGACACCCAATATAATCGATCTCCGTACTTCTCCAAGCTTTTTCCTTTCCATGGCGCCAGGGAACCAAGCATTCTCCAGACGCTATAGAGAAGAACAGTAAGGCTTGGGCTAAAGATGCTTGACTCTTTTTTATGCAGGAATCTGGCTCCAGAGCTCTTAGTAGTTCTTAAAATGCGCTGTGAGGCATGTCTTGAGAGGTTCTAAATTGAGGGAACTTTGTATCGTTAGCAACTAACTTTTACTGATTTTGGTCTTTCCCACATTATTTGTGTGTCATTTCCTCCACTGTGGAGGCTGGGTCATTGAATATATTTAAATTGGAGATAGACAGATTTTTGAGCGATAAGGAAGTAAAGGGTTATGGGGAGCATACAGGGAAGTGGAGTTGAGGCCAGGATCATGGAAACATAGAAACATAGACAATAGGTGCAAGAGTAGGCCATTCGGCCCTTCGAGCCTGCACCACCATTCAATAAGATCATGGCTGATCATTCACCTCAGTATCCCTTTCCTGCTTTCTTTCCATACCCCTTGATCCCTTTAGCTGTAAGGGCCATATCTAACTCCCACTTGAATATATCCAATGAACTGGCAGCAACAACTCTCTGCGGTTGGGAATGAAGAAGTTTCTCCTCATCTCAGTCCTAAATGGCTTACCCCTTATCCTTAGGCTATGTCCCCTGGTTCTGGAACATTCTCCCTGCATCTAACCTGTCCAGTCCCGTCAGAATTTTATATGTTTCTATGCGATCCCCTCTCATCCTTCTAAACTCCAGTGAATACAGTCCCAGTCGATCCAGTCTCTCCTCATATGTCAGTCCTGCCATCCCGGGAATCAGTCTGGTGAACCTTCGCTGCACTCCCTCAATAGCAAGAACGTCCTTCCTCAGATTAGGAGACCAAAACTGAAAACAATATTCCAGGTGAGGCCTCACTAAGTCCCTGTACAACTGCAGTAAGACCTCCCTGCTCATATACTCAAATCCCCGAGCTATGAAGGCCAACATACCATTTGCCTTCTTCACCGCCTGCTGTACCTGCATGCCAACTTTCAATGACTGATGTACCATGACACCCAGATCTCGTTGCACCTCCCCTTTTCCTAATCTGCCGCCATTCAGATAATATTCTGCCTTCGTGTTATTGCCACCAAAGTGGATAACCTCACATTTATTCACATTATACTGCATCTGCCACGCGTTTGCCCACTCACCTAACCTGTCCAAGTCACCCTGCAGCCTCTTAGCGTCCTTCTCACAGCTCACACCACCACCCAATTTAGTGTCATCTGCAAACTTGGAGATATTACACTCAATTCCTTCATCTAAATCATTAATGTATGTTGTAAATAGCTGGTGTCCCAGCACTGAGCCCTGCGGCACCCCACTAGTCACTGCCTGCCATTCTGAAAAGGACCCTTTAATCCCGACTCTCTGCTTCCTGTCTGCCAACCAGCAATGATGTTATTGAATGGCGGAGCAGGCTCAAGGTGCCAAATGGCCGACTCCTGCTCCTATTTGTTATGTTCTTATGTTCTATGTTCTTCTTTAGCTCACATAGCAGTGGACGGCAGGTGACCTACCACCAATTTCTGTGCTAAGACAGATCTGTGACTTGCTACTCGGAGATGTATCAGCACAGCTCTGGATAACTCACCCTCTGATTTCTCGTTCCCTCGCTGTGAGGCAATGCATGGCCTGTGCCTTATTCTCACCCCCCAGCCGGCAATATCTTACTGAAATTAGGAAAGCTGTTGTATGAGAAATCACAAGCAGAATAAGCACTTTGCACATCAATTCCACACAGGTTCCAAATGGGAGCAACAAGGATGTTGGGAGAGATAGATTTTTTTTCATTTTGTCAATATTTTGATCCTTTATTATACATCAGATATTTTGTTACCTTTATGTTACACAGTTTGACAATACTGTGAAGTAAATTGTGTAGCGTTGGTTTCGATCCAGTTGCCAGTCAGCAGTACCCTTGAGTGTGGCATTGTGCAGTGTATTATTACCTGGGGTAACAGTGTTTATTTTGTTCTGTTTTATTTTCCAGCTGCGATAATGTACATTAACAGCATGAGCGTTAGCTGGACTGCACGGCTACAGATCTTTCTGACATTCTGGAAACTTGCTGCCATTTTAATAATCATCATCCCCGGAATGGTGCAATTATTCAGAGGTAAGCAATCACAAAACAATTTACCATTTCTAACGAGCTGCATGCAGAGCAACAGAATATTCCCAAATGACAAAATAGAAATGGTCTTTCTCTGCTGGCTTTGTTAACATTGTTGTGCTGTATCAAACATTACTATTTCTTTTTCATTTTGTGATGAGAAAATTTTATTAGTTTTCCATATTTTACTTCTATTCTCTCCATCACTTTAAGTAAAGAGTATTCATGTGGCAGCTGAACTAAAATCTCATTCTGCACTGCAAATTTACTTTCAGTGACACAATTTGCTTGCAATGCTTTAACAGGAAGTTTTATTTTTAATTGGAGTTACTGCAAAAATCACGCTATGAGTTTCTGACATCAAAGCCAGAAATTCCTGATTTCAAGCAGACGGCTCAGTGGTATCTGACAACACAGTGCACTGTGAGTCCACACCAATATTTTGAAGACTTTAAAGCGGCATTGTTGTTATTAGATAATCATTGGCGTAGCTCCCCTGTGGTATTTATCAACAATCCAACCAGATGATAGCGTAATTTATAATATGTCAGGAAGCACCATTGTGTCAGTTAAAAACAACTGACGTCCCAAAGCACTTTACAGTCAATTAAGTACTTTTGTAGGAAATGCAGCAGTCAATTTGTGCGTAGCAAGATTCCACAAACAGCAATGTGACAATGACCAGATAATCTGTTTTAGTTCAGTATGTTAAGCGATTAATATTGGCCAGGACACCAGGTAGAATTATACTGCTCTTTTTCAAAATAATGCCTTGTGATCTTTTATATCCATCCACCTGAGAGGGCAGGCTGGGACCTCGGTTTAATGTCTCATCCAAAATATAATGCGCCTGAAATTCAATATCGCTGGAAAGCTGGTACCTCCCCCCCCACCCCACCTTTTTGTGGCCATTAGCGCCGACATTTTTGTGGCTGGGTCACCCCATATTCAGCTCCAAAAGTGAATAAATAGATTCCAGCGCTAATGACCCCTTCCAAAGTGGAATTTTCAGTGGTGTAGCTGTCTTAATTTGAGCGTTATCACCACTGAGAAATTCAGCATGCAGGTAAGGGTTTCTAATGCACCAGTTGCTCCTTGGCCCTTTTAAAGGGCAGGGTTTGCAGCAAGGCCCTGAGGGGGGAAGGAGTTTGGAAGGAGATTGGAAGGAGGTTGGAAGGATGGCTGGTGTACGAGGTGCAAGAAGAGCCAACAGGTTCACTGATATGGAACTGGAGACACTGATGGACGGTGTGGAGGACAGAAGAAGAATACTGTTTCCTGACATGGGGAGACCTGGCAGACAGGCAGTACATAATGCATGGAGGGAGTTTGCAGGGGAGGTGTCAGGCACCTCCAAATATGTGAGGACGCACCCTCCCAGGAGGGTGCTGGCCAGTCTGCACCCGGCCCTTCCAGGGTGGCGATGAGTTGACGCCTCCTAGCTCTGGAGTGACGGAGATCCTCCTCCTCCTCCTGCGCCGCCTCCTCCTCCTCCTCCTCCTCCTGCGCCTCCTCCTCCTCCTCATCCTCCTCCTCCTCCTCCTGCACCTCCTCCTCATCCTCCTCCTCCTCCTGCGCCGCCTCCGCCTCTTCCTCATCCTCCTCCTCCTACGCCTCCTGCTCCTCCTCCTCCTGCACCTCCTCCTCATCCTCCTCCTGCACTTCCTCCTCCTCATCCTCCTGCACCTACTCTTCCTTCTCTCCTCCTGTGCCTCCTCCTCCTCCTCCTTCTCCTTCTCCTCCTCCTCCTCCTCCTGCGCCTCCTCCTCCTCCTCCTGCACTTCCTCCTCCTCATCCTCCTGCGCCTCCTCTTCCTCCTCTCCTCCTTCTCCTCCTCCTCCTGCGCCTCCTCCTCCTCCTCCTCTTCATCCTCCTGTGCCACCTCCGCCTCTTCCTCTTCCTGCGCCTCCTCCTCCCCCTCCTCAGGTGGTACTGCTGGCTCGACCTCCAGCGGCTGTCCCCTCATGATGGCCAGGTTGTGTAGCATGAAGCAGACCAGGACGATTATGGGGACTGTTGAGGAGAGTACTGCAAGGTGCTACCAGAGCGATCCAGGCACTGGAACCTCTGCTGAAGGATGTCTATGCATTGCTCGATAATGCACCTGGTGGCACAATGAGCATCATTATATGCATGCTCTGGCGCTGTCCTGGGGTTCCGCAGAGGAGTGAGCAGCCAAGTGTACAGGGGATATCCCTTGTCCCCAAGCAGCCAACCGCAATCCTGATTTGGACCGGTGAAGACAGCGGGCACACTGGTCTGGCACAGAATGAACGAATCATGGCTGCTGCCTCCCTTGCCCGCTGCCTCTCTGCACGGTGCTGACAGCGACGCCTTCTCCTGTGTGCCTGCTTCTGAGAAGGTGTACCAGGTGTCGCCCTCCCAACACTCTTCCCATCCTCAGGGTGAACCCTGCCAAGCAGGTCCCTGCAGCCCACAGGCCTCCACTAAAGAGTCAGACCTGACAGTTGGACAAAAGTCTGTGAAAATCTCCGTGCAGCATTCAGCAGGTTGAATGGAGCCAAAACAATTAATAAAACTATTAAAAAGATAAATACAGTGGATACTGTAATCTTAAATAAAATCACTAATAATTAATAAACTATTAAAAGATAAATACAGTGGATGCTGTAATCTTAAATTAAAATACTAAAATTAATAAAACTATTTCCCTACCAAAGGGCCCCGACCGCGGCAACACTCCAGCGGTGTCCCGTTTGAGCACCAACTGGAATACCTCACGGGGACACTCTGGGAAAAGGCCTTCCTTTTTGCAGCTGCCAATCCCTGTCCTTGCCGCTTTCCAGTGGCCCGCACGCTGCAGAGCTCACTACTGAAATGTCACCTTTACAGTGGCTTCACCGCGCCGTCCAGGAAGGGAAAATCATCCGACCTCAGCGGCCAATCAATTTTATCGGTCGTCCGCCCAAACTCCGCAGTAGCCGTCCCTTTGGGGACAGTGAATTTCAGCCCCAGCATGTCTGACAGTGCAGCACTGCCTCAGTATTACACTGAAGTGTCAGCTGTATTTTATGTCAAGGCTCTAGAGTGGGGCTTGAACCCACAACCTTCTGACTCAGAGGCAAGAGTGCTGCCACTGAAGTGCGACTGACACCCTTTTATGCTGTTCCTCTGCAGAGTTTCCCCCCTACGTTAGTTTGGGCCCTTTGTTACAGGGCCAGTTTCCAGATTCTCAGACATATTACAGAAAGCAGATAAATTAACCAACACATCAGTATTGGTCTTGAAGCTGTAACTTCTGTCTCTCTCTGACCAGTTATAATTGTGCATCTTAGTACATTTACAATTGCATTGAATGTACAGCACAGAAAGAGGCCATTTGGCCCAACTGTTCCATGTTTATGCTCCACACGAACCTTCATCTAACTCTATCAGCATAACCTTCTATTCCTTTCTCCCTCATATATTTATCTAGCTTCCCCTTAAAAGCGTCTATGCTACTCACCTAAAGCACTCCATGATGTGGCAATGTCCACATTTTAACTATTCTCTGAGTAAAGACTTTTCTTCTGAATTCCCGACTGGTTTTATTGGTGATAGTTTTATAGTTATGGCCCCTAGTTTTGGTACTTTTTTATGTAGGAGAGGAGGTCGTAACAGCACCTCATATATAATCCACTCTTGGAGTTTTCTTCCAGCAAAGGAAAATATTAGAACATTCATTTTAAGCTTAATCAAACCCTTTCTTCCCCCACCTTTTGACTGACAACATGGGTCTGTTAAGAATTTGGACAACACCATTAATTTGCTAAATCAGTTTGAAGAATGCACGCCATCAATAATTATGAATGATTGTGTATTTGGTTAATCAGATTACTTGCTTGCGTCAGCCTCTCTAATCATGCATTATGATGTTTCTGCTTATTTTCCTTTCTTTCACATACCACAGGAGAAACGCAACACTTTAATGAAGCATTTCATGCAAAAGAAGTTAACCTTATGGGAATTCCCCTCGCTTTTTATTCTGGAATGTATGCATATGCAGGATGGTAAGTACTCTCACTGTCTGTAAGAAGCCAAAGGCATGAAAGAACAGGATAGAGAAGGAAAGTAACCCTTGCAGAAAACATTCTTACAGAGGCTCTTGGTAAAGGAAAGGTATCCCTTAATTTATGTGTGTGATTAGAATCAACAATAATCTACGAACTTAAAGTATGACAGTAAGTATGTTGAATTATTTTAGTTTAAATAGTGAGATTTTATTTTTTCTCAAAAGATAGAGTCGATAGGAAGGACTCCCTTAGCAGAGGAGTTAATAACCAGGAGGCATAAATTTAACATAATTGGTAGGTTTAGAGGGGATTTGAGGGAAATTCTTTTTACCCAGAGGACGGTGAGGGTCTTCAACTCACTGCCTGAAAGGTGGTAGAGGCAGAAACCCTCACCACATTTAAAAAGTACAGGTTGAACCTCCCTTATCCAGAACCCTCAGGACCTGACCTGTTCTGGATAAGGGAGTTTTCCGGACGAGGGGTGGTCACATTAAATTGGATGGCACAGGTACTGAGCAAGGGAATATCGGGGCAGACTGGCTTGGGGCTGAGAGTGCGGCAGAGGGATCATTGGGGGAGGGGGGGGCATTGGATCGCGGGGTCAGGCCAGCAATTGCAGGAGTCGGCAGTGAGAAAGGACTTCAATTTGTTCAATGATGGAGCTCTACGCATACGCCACCCGGTGGCCGCGAATGCTTCTGGACAAGGGGTGGTTCTGGATAAGGGAGTTCTGGATAAGGGAGGTTCAACCTATACTTGGATATGCACTTGAAGTGCCGTAACCTACAAGGCTATGGACCAAGAGCTGGAAAGTGGAATTAGGCAGGATCACTCTGTCGGCCGGCACAGACAGGATGAGCCAAATGACCTCCTTCCGGCTATAAATTTCTATGATTCTATGAAAACGTGAAATCATCTGATATTTATTCTCTCCTTAGCAATGATTAAATGTCCTCCTTTCTTCAAGTTCCCCACTTCCCCACCATTCTATGCCCCAACCAAGGCAAGCGGTGGACCTATTCCCAGGGCTTTGCCAGTGCTGCAGCATTAACAGCCAATAGGAGTACCATTCAGTCCTCCAATCAGTGTACATTCCTGGCAGGCTCGTCACGACCAGGAACTCACCATGGCCGGAATCACCAGCCCATACCATGTCACACACACTGCACAGTCCACTGGCACAGCAAAATATTACATGGCCTTTTCCTTGTCAGATTGCCCTGCTAACCTTGCATAGCACAGCTTAAAAAGAAAAGCAAAATCAAAATAATAATTTTGATCACATTGTATCATTAGATCATACAAGAGATAAAGGCCAGGGGTTTTGCTTTTGCTTTTGCACTCAAAGTGAACTGAAGCAGAAACCTCTCCCCGAATAGTCTGGCCCCCTTCTGTGGGGAAAATACACAAATGTTTTTCTTTTCTCTCCCTGTGCTGAATAAACTCAAGGCCCAACGTACAGAACTTCCCTTCTAAATAGGAACTTAGAAAATGCAGTGAATGATGGGAGGAAAGCAACATACTGTCAGGCCGGTTCAGTGGTCCAGCACTCCCAGCAGGGAGCGGCGCTAGCAAGGATCGCATGGCGGGCAGAGCCTGTGACTTTCTGCTGAGTAAAGTGAATGGGTGAAAAATCGCTGGTTGCACCCCTGCAATGTACTCCCTGGGCTGGATTTTCAGCTTTTAGGATTTCGGGGCCTTAATGATAGCGGGGCGGTCCTGAAAGCGCCTGGAAAAGGCTTCAGTCAGCAAAATTGGGCAGCTGGGCCCTGAGTGTGGGCGGAGCGTTAAGGGAGGCATTGCACACCTCTCTTAGGGCGCTAGGCCGGCTGAGCATGCGGAAATTCCGAGCTAAACAGCTGCCCTGGAAGCGCTCCAAGAGAGGCCTGGGGAGAAAAAGACAACCTGAAAAAAACCCACCAAAAACATTCCCAATACATAGCCCATGCCACCACAACAGAAATTGCAAAAAAAAAATAAAAGAAAAACCATTCACACTTACCTGAGGTCAACATTACTTACCACACTGCAGCCACTGCAGCTTGGAATGCCCGTTTTCACATGCAGTTCCAACATGGCGCTCTGCACAGCGCTACAGATCGGGCGGGAGTCAAAAGGCGATCTGGTGTCACAACCAGGGGCGTTGCGCACCGGCTCGCCTCTTCCGGACGGTAATGCTCCGCAGCCCGCCGAAACCGTCCCGGAAAACTCCGGTGGGGCGCTGGAAGCTGGCAGAAGCCTGGAAGCAGAAGAGCTCACCGCCGCCATTGCCGCCCCGCCGGGGTGGAATCAGAGGTGACCAGGAGCAGAAAAGCCAGCCCCTTGTGTTCAGTGCTGGGATCAGCAAATAGTGGAATCGATTCTTATATTACAGCATAACATAATAACTAGTCCGGTTAAATCAGGCCCATTTACTCATCTTTAACCTGTTATGGATTAGCTCAGAGATACACGTAGGATTATCAGCCGTCCCATTTTTGACGAGACAAAGTGTCTTTCAAGTACAGTGTCTGGAAACTTCTAAAATATAAGCTGGACACCAGGATCTTGATTTTAACCCCCCACCCCCACCACCCCGACAGGTGGAAGAGGATCAGGAGGAAGGTTAAAATATCAGGATTAAGCAGCCCAACCCCATTTGCGGCTGTTTAAACTTAAAAAAATCCAAATCAGGCCAATGGTGAGGCTCCCACAAAAGGCAGATGGGGGCCTAATTAACATTTAAAATGACATCATTGGCACTGCGAATCAACCATGACTGTAAGTCAGGGGGAGGCCCACGTTGTCGGATGCCCAGCAGTAGATCCGAGTTGAGCAGTGACGACCACCTAAAGTAAATACTAAAGATCAGCTCTTTTTAGCATTCCTTGTGAGCCACAAAGAGCAGGACTGCTTCCCCAGGCCACACAAGGGGCAGCCCTCCCAGGTGTGATCGTAGCCCCGATCACTCTGCCTCTCCTAGGCCCGATCATGGCCCAGAGCTTCTCACCGCTGGGGACTTTCCCCTTAGGTCCCTGGCTCCGCCTGTCGACCAGGTGGGGAGCTTGTTAGCCAGTTAAGCTAATGGACTCCCCACACCCTTCTTCCAAGCGGATGTAAAAGATCCCATGCCACTATTTTGAAGAAGAGCAGGGGAGTTATCCCCGCTGTCCTGGCCAATATTTATCGTCAATCAACATAACAAAAAACAGATTATCTGGTCATTATCACATTGCTGTTTGTGGGAGCTTGCTGTGCTCAAATTGGCTGCCATGTTTCCCACATTACAACAGTGACTACACTCCAAAAGTACTTCATTGGCTGTAAAGCACTTTGAGATGTCCAGTGGTTGTGAAAAGCACTATATAAATCCAAGTTTTTCTTTCTATACTATGACATTATGTTTCTAAAGTTTGAATGAATTTCACCAGCATACAACAATAACAAAAACAACTTGATTTATAGAGAACCTTTAATGTAGTAAAACATCCCAAGATGCTTCACGGGAGCAGACAAAATTTGACACGAGCCACATAAAGAGATATTAAGACAGGTGATCAAACGTATACCTCAAGCTATGATCCCAGTTCTTACTCTGACCACTATTTGGTTTCAAAATTGGCAATATGGCAACCCTAGGTTCTTGCTCAACCTAATTGTTTTTCAGTGTTACTTCAGATAATGATATCTAGATCAGTAAATTGCTATCCATCCATAATCAGAATGATTTGTTATTTTTTGTTTGCTTCACAGGACAGAATTTTCCAGGGGTCAGCGGGCCCGATCAGTGGCGGGTCGGGTGGGAAAATGTTTTTTTTTTAACAACAGGTCGGGACCCCGCTGTCAACCCCACGTATTTTCCAATGTCAGGTCTGTCAGCACTGAACAGACCCGACACACAGCGGCCGGGGAGGCAATTCAAATCATTAGTGGCTTGTTTACAGCCACTTAACATTGGTGCTGGAATTCCGATGTTCCGGGTCCGTAGAAACTTCGTACGGACCTGGGAAGGCATCGGAAAAGCCGGTTTTCAGCAGGCAATGCACATGCGCTGAAAACCGGCTTTTCCGATCTGTCAGGTTTCTAGCTTGACAGATCAGCAGCAGATCGGGAGCGAGGGCATTTGCAGGGCAAGATTTCCGATATTTACGGATATTTTGCCCTGCAAATGTCCTCAAAAATCTTGCGCCTGAAAAAGCAGGCGTACAGCTTATTTTTACAAGGGCAAGTGTTTAAAAATAGACAAAAACATTTTAAAATAAAGTTATAAAAACACATTTTATTCTTAAAAACCCTCCCCACTACGGTAAGTATATTTTTAAACATAATTAAAATACTTTTTTAAAAATCGGGAACATATTTTATTTTTATAAGACATAGAAACATAGAAACATAGAAAAGAGGTGCAGGAGTAGGCCATTCGGCCCTTCTAGCCTGCACCGCCATTCAATGAGTTCATGGCTGAACATGCAACTTCAGTACCCCATTCCTGCTTTCTCACCATACCCCTTGATTCCCCTAGTAGTAAGGACTTCATCTAACTCCTTTTTGAATATATTTAGTGAATTGGCCTCAACAACTTTCTGTGGTAGAGAATTCCACAGGTTCACCACTCTCTGGGTGAAGAAATTACTCCTCATCTCGGTCCTAAATGGCTTCCCCCTTATCCTTAGACTGTGTCCCCTGGTTCTGGACTTCCCCAATATTGGGAACATTCTTCCTGCATCTAACCTGTCTAACCCCGTCAGAATTTTAAACGTTTCTATGAGGTCCCCTCTCATTCTTCTGAACTCCAGTGAATACAAGCCCAGTTGATCCAGTCTTTCTTGATAGGTCAGTCCCGCCATCCCGGGAATCAGTCTGGTGAACCTTCGCTGCACTCCCTCAATAGCAAGAATGTACTTCCTCAGGTTAGGAGACCAAAACTGTACACAATACTCTAGGTGTGGCCTCACCAAGGCCCTGTACAATTGTAGCAACACCTCCCTGCCCTTGTACTCAAATCCCCTCGCTATGAAGGCCAACATGCCATTTGCTTTCTTAACCGCCTGCTGTACCTGCATGCCAACCTTCAATGACTGATGTACCATGACACCCAGGTCTCTTTGCACCTGCCCTTTTCCTAATCTGTCACCATTCAGATAATAGTCTGTCTCTCTGTTTTTACCACCAAAGTGGATAACCTCACATTTATCCACATTATACTTCATCTGCCATGCATTTGCCCACTCACCTAACCTATCCAAGTCGCTCTGCAGCCTCATAGAATCCTCCTTGCAGCTCACACTGCCACCCAACTTAGTGTCATCCGCAAATTTGGAGATACTACATTTAATCCCCTCGTCTAAATCATTAATGTACAGTGTAAACAGCTGGGGCCCCAGCACAGAACCTTGCGGTACCCCACTAGTCACTGCCTGCCATTCTGAAAAGTCCCCATTTACTCCTACTCTTTGCTTCCTGTCTGACAACCAGTTCTCAATCCATGTCAGCACACTACCCCCAATCCCATGTGCTTTAACTTTGCACATTAATCTCTTGTGTGGGACCTTGTCGAAAGCCTTCTGAAAGTCCAAATATACCACATCAACTGGTTCTCCCTTGTCCACTCTACTGGAAACATCCTCAAAAAATTCCAGAAGATTTGTCAAGCATGATTTCCCTTTCACAAATCCATGCTGACTTGGACCTATCATATTACCTCTTTCCAAATGCACTGCGATGACATCCTTAATAATTGATTCCATCATTTTACCCACTACCGATGTCAGGCTGACCGGTCTGTAATTCCCTGTTTTCTCTCTCCCTCCTTTTTTAAAAAGTGGGGTTACATTGGCTACCCTCCACTCCATAGGAACTGATCCAGAGTCAATGAAATGTTGGAAAATGACTGTCAATGCATCCACTATTTCCAAGGCCACCTCCTTAAGTACTCTGGGATGCAGTCCATCAGGCCCTGGGGATTTATCGGCCTTCAATCCCATCAATTTCCCCAACACAATTTCCCGACTAATAAGGATTTCCCTCAGTTCCTCCTCCTTACTAGACCCTCCGACCCCTTTTATATCCGGAAGGTTGTTTGTGTCCTCCTCAGTGAATACCGAACCAAAGTACTTGTTCAATTGGTCCGCCATTTCTTTGTTCCCAGTTATGACTTCCCCTGATTCTGACTGCAAGGGACCTACGTTTGTCTTTACTAACCTTTTTCTCTTTACATATCTATAGAAACATTTGCAATCCGTCTTAATGTTCCCTGCAAGCTTCTTCTCGTACTCCATTTTCCCTGCCCTAATCAAACCCTTTGTCCTCCTCTGCTGAGTTCTAAATTTCTCCCAGTCCCCGGGTTCTCTGCTATTTCTGGCCAATTTGTATGCCACTTCCTTGGCTTTAATGCTATCCCTGATTTCCCTTGATAGCCACGGTTGAGCCACCTTCCCTTTTTTATTTTTACGCCAGACAGGAATGTACAATTGTTGTAGTTCATCCATGCGGTCTCTAAATGTCTGCCATTGCCCATCCACAGTCAACCCCTTCAGTATCATTCGCCAATCTATCCTAGCCAATTCACGCCTCATACCTTCAAAGTTACCCTTCTTTAAGTTCTGGACCATGGTCTCTGAATTAACTGTTTCATTCTCCATCCTAATGCAGAATTCCACCATATTATGGTCACTCTTCCCCAAGGGGCCTCGCACAACGAGATTGCTAATTAATCCTCTCTCATTACACAACACCCAGTCTAAGATGGCCTCCCCCCTAGTTGGTTCCTCGACATATTGGTCTAAAAAACCATCCCTTATGCACTCCAGGAAATCCTCCTCTACCGTATTGCTTCCAGTTTGGTTAACCCAATCTATGTGCATATTAAAGTCACCCATTATAACTGCTGCACCTTTATTGCACGCACCCCTAATTTCATGTTTGATGCCCTCCCCAACATCACTACTACTGTTTGGAGGTCTGTACACAACTCCCACTAACGTTTTTTGTCCTTTGGTATTCTGCAGCTCTACCCATATAGATTCCACATCATCCAAGCTAATGTCCTTCCGAACTATTGCCTTAATTTGCTCCTTAACCAGCAATGCTACCCCACCTCCTTTTCCTTTTATTCTATCTTTCCTGAATGTTGAATACCCCTGGATGTTGAGTTCCCAGCCCTGATCATCCTGGAGCCACGTCTCCGTAATCCCAATCACATCATATTTGTTAACATCTATTTGCACAGTTAATTCATCCACTTTATTGTGGATACTCCTTGCATTAAGACACAAAGCCTTCAGGCTTGTTCTTTTAACACCCTTTGTCCTTTTAGAATTTTGCTGTACAGTGGCCCTTTTTGTTCTTTGCCTTGGGTTTCTCTGCCCTCCACTTTTCCTCATCTCCTTTCTGTCTTTTGCTTTTGCCTCCTTTTTGTTTCCCTCTGTCTCCCTGCATTGGTTCCCATCCCCCTGCCATATCAGTTTAAATCCTCCCCAACAGCACTAGCAAACACTCCCCCTAGGACATTGGTTCCGGTCCTGCCCAGGTGCAGACCGTCCGGTTTGTACTGGTCCCACCTCCCCCAGAACCGGTTCCAATGCCCCAGGAATTTGAATCCCTCCCTGTTGCACCACTGCTCAAGCCACGTATTCATCTGCGCTATCCTGCGATTCCTACTCTGACTATCACGTGGCACTGGTAGCAATCCCGAGATTACTACTTTTGAGGTCCTACTTTTTAATTTAGCTCCTAGCTCCTTAAATTCGTTTCGTAGGACCTCATCCCTCTATTTTAAATATGTGTGGTCTGTTTTTTATGTTTTATTATTTTGTGTGATTGCTTTTGTTCCCATTAATAGCACTGAGAACGTGTAGATACACGAGTCTCAGTGTTATTAATGGGAACCTGTGAAATACTTACCTGATTGGCTGAGCAGTCACACATGACTGCATCTTCTGTATCGGGACCCTCTGCACGGGAGCATGCTTTGCAGTGCGGGAGGAGAAGGCCTCCCCATTGGAAATCAGGGCGCTTCCTAGACCACCAGGTAAATTCGTTAAAAATATCCAGCAAGGAGGCAATTGCCTGCGGGAAGACCTCCAGAGGAATTTCTGGGCCAATGATTTTTTTTCCCAGCTTTTTGATTTTGACAGGTCGACCACTGGTTTCCCACTGTACCTGGACCTCGTCCATGTAGCTGAGGCGGGAGGTGACTTGCCATTGTTTCAGCTGATGAGTTGATAGCTTCAAATGTCAAGTCAAAGTTCTCAGCTGAATCAGATATCTTCCCTTCGCCACTAGCTTCTTTAAAATGCATTTCCACTACAGATCAAGAATGCTGCAAGTCTCCATCCAATCTGACCTCATTACCTCTCCCAATATTGACAGATCACTTCTGTCATCACTATTCCACCTGCCATCTTTTCCATCAGCATCAGTGCCCTTGAAACTATCTCACCTTGGTCCTCAGAATCCCACCACGATCAGCCTCAGCATCAACAGCACCAACAACAACCCCAACCTTCTCCGCAATCAACTGATGCCGCACAGGACACAGAGCATCAGCACCTAACCACATTGCTACCCGGGAGGCCAGGGATGGCCTCACCATGGCCAGATTTACTTCACTTGATGCTGCCACATGATGCACCAGGTTGGCACCATCCCACACCAACACCATGAAGCATTCCTACAATACCCAAGCCATTCCTTTCACACTCATCAGCATTGCCGGGGTTACCATTATGTCTCATCGTTCACTGCAACTCACTAAGCCACTTTCAAAGGTGCACACAAATCTGTCCAAGAACACAAAGTGTTCAAAATAAAGGTTTCAATGTTTGACAGCACATTAACAGGAATGATACATGAACATTGCATAAAACACCCAAGTGACTACCTTTGTGTGTTGTTTGTATATGGAAGGCGTTATGAGAGAGCTCGGGTGCAGCTGTGCATGTCAGTGTTTGCAGCATCTCAAACTGACAGTAGAACACTGACAGCACAAATGTCAAAATTAATTTGCACATGGTCCCTTTAAGGAAACCGGCTTTCGACATGTCATCAAATGACATCATCAGACCCACTTACTTTAATTGGCTGGTAAACGCGTTGTGCATGCTTAGCAGGCCCAATCAGGGGAAAATCATTTTGGACAGTGGGCTGGAGCCAGCAGCGAGGCCGAGACCCACTACTGACGTCGCCCGCCATGGACCCTCCGAAGTTACTAAAATCCAATCCATAATATATAATGTGCACCCATCTACAACAGTTGATGACCTATTATCACAGTGTTTAGGTTCTCCCACATTGGACTATCACTTGCCTGGACAATGCAGCCTATTCCCAGTTATGTGGCAGTGTCTCGCTTGAGAAAACAGCCTCTCTCTCCATGTTTCCCTCTCTTCCTATTGGGAAATAGTTACCACCTTCTCCATCTCCTCCCTCAGCATCTAGGCAAGGTCAGGGAAAATGGAGAAGGTGAACCCATGTCTTGATGGCCCCATTAACTAAAAGCATTTCAACCAGCTTCCTTTTGGTGACAATGCTAGATTATGTTTAATAAAAAGCAAAAATGTGTGGTGCTTGATAGATAATAGTTCTCAAAAGCTGCTTATTTATCTCGCCTCATGGGATAATAATTCTTGAAGGATTTTCCATCTTAGGGAAATTGATTTCTGCCATTCCAAAAAGTCAGATAGATTTACTGTAAATTACAGGAGGAAATGAATCAAGGAATACAGTTAGTGTCATTGAAACACGAATGAATTAACTGTAACTGTCTTGCATTTGTATAGTGCCTTTAATGTAGAAAAACATTGCAAGGTACGTCATAGAGGTAAAAGCAGAAATACATGAACAAGGAGATATTAGGAAGGGTGGCCAAAGAGTTGGTCGAAGAGTTGGATTTTAAGGAGGGTCTTATAGGAGGAGAGGGAGAGGGACTTAGGGAACTCCAGAGTGTGGGGCCTAGCAGCTGAAGACATGACTGCCAAAGGTCATGTGAAGGGAGGGTTGGAGATCACACTATAAATAAAATTAAAGAGGACAGAAGTAAGATATTTTCAATGAAGGAATATTCTTCGTAACACACCAAAGATAAGCCTTTGGGGTTATGCTCACAGTTATGTTTCCAGTATGAAATAAGTAATTTTGTTGAATGATCACGTTTTATAATAATGTCCTCTAATTATTCATTGCTATTTTATGCAGGTTTTACATGAATTTTGTCACAGAAGAAGTAGACAATCCTGAAAAGTAAGTCTTTGAAATCAATTTTGTTTGAAAGAATTCTCTTTGAGAAAAAGTTTGAAAAGCATTTCAAATGCTTCAGGAAAATATTTTTTCTCCACATGTTCTAAAACTGGTACATCGTGCAGTGCTAGACACAAAATATACCTTCATCCCCTTTTGGCCTGTGCTAAACTGAAGCAACTCCATTGCTTGGCACAGCAGAAAAAAAGCTTCTCAAACTACATTTACCTCTGAGGGCGAAAAAAGTTAACTCAATGGATTAACACACTGTAGCGCCTATTTCAACATCTGGCAGAGAACGGACAGGCAGAGTGCATCTACTGCCCGCCTGTTGGCGACGTGACTTCCAAGCCATTTTGAGAGCAGGGCCACATTAACATGCCAAGTGAGCACTTTGCTGCAGCTCACCAGTTGTGGGAGGATGGGGAATTGCACGCTGAGCCAAGCAACAGTTGGAGCCAGGGGGTGGGGGGAGAGGATCCCGGGGTGGGCCTCGGCAGCAGACTTCGTGCTCGCTCCTTCTGTCCCCACCAAAAAAATTTAAACATTTCCTGGGCCATTTTCTGAGGCGTTGACAGCAGCCCTTTAAGGACCGCTGGTTAAACTGCTCACTACCTGGTACAAATGTGTGAAGCACGTACAGCACATGCACTCCAGACTTTTTCACCTCAAAATATGTATACCATACGACCCCAATTTGCGTATTACAAGTGGCCTATCATCTGAAACTTCATGGGTGCATTGGTCACGTAGCTCACGACCCTACACAGGATGGCGGCAATTAGAGCACCAGCAAAATTGGCAGGCGGTAAGTGTCCTTTCGTCAGTTCGGGCCACTATCATCCCACTTACACCAGGCGGAGACGACTTAAAATTGGCCCTTGTGTTTCCACTTCTGGCACCTGAGTTCAAATCCAGCTCAAATGAATGGGATGAAAGTTCCTTTGGCTGTCCAAGGATCTGAGCTGTAATTTGAGTTCCAGCAAGGCACAACCCTGTTTACATTGCTTGGCTCCTGCATGTCTGGAACATTAACTACTCTGTTTAAGAGAGAGCTCTGCAGATACTTGGATACATTCACGGGCAGAACTACTTCCCAAAAGATATAAATTTGAGAGTTTAGAGGAAAGGTGGGGGCGGGGGGGCAGAATCTCTGCTCCGAATAAAGTTTTGCCCAGAATTTTCTGGAACCTTACATCTATGGCGTTGGGTTCATTTTACATGGTAAAAGTCCCAGGAAATAATGGCGTCAGTGAGCTACTCCATTATTTATGCTGCACCATAATTTCCTGGGGTTTTTGTGCTGCTCCACCAATATCTTGGCCGTAACCATCCAAATTTATTATCATGGCTTTGCTCCCCAGCTAAGCTAGTTACGATCCTTGATTTACAGCAGTTTACTGGCCGCAATCACTTAGGCTGACAAATAATGACTCTCACAAATATTTAAATTCATGAGGTCAAAATAATTGATTAATGATCTTTGATCTTTCTTGATATTTTTCATTCTTAGCTAACACCCATCAAAAAATCGTCTTTGTCATTGTGTGTTAGGTTTAGTGTTTATTAAGTGCGCAGTGTAGGGCACTGAACCAAGAGTGGAGGAGAAATCGTTTAGGCCCAAAATGGCCAACGCAATCACAACGTGCATCAAAAGCCCAAGGCTCTTTTGAAACCAGGCCTCATTTGAATAATTCCAGTGAGCTGTGGGCATCTGTCAGGTCTCTTGAGGTAGCTCACCGTTTTACCCCTTGACCAATTTGGGCTGGATGTAACCCAGCAGCGACCCTCAGGGAGGTCCTGGGAGTTGGAGGAAGTGAACTGGGGGTGGAATAGAAACACAGAAACATAGAAACATAGAAATTTTCAGCGCAGAAGGAGGCCATTTCGGCCCATCGTGTTTGCGCCAGCCGACAAAGAGCCGCACGGCCCTCGGTCAGCAGCCCTAAAGGTTACAGATAAACTTATGAACAATGGCAGGAAGGTAAAGAGCACCCAGCCCAACCAGTCCACCCCACGCAACTACGACGCCCCTTATACTGAAACATTCTGCATTCCACCCCAACTGGAGCCATGTGATCTCCTGGGAGAGGCAAAAAACAGTTAAAAACCCAGGCCAATTGGGGGGAAACAAATCTGGGTAAATTCCTCTCCGACCCATCCAGGCGATCAAAACTAGTCCTGGAAATCACCCTTGCCGTATTCAATTCCCTGCAGTACTTACCATCGTATCTGCGCTAGCCAACAAGAGGTTATCTAGTCTAATTCCAATTACCAGTTCTAGGTCTGGAGACCCTGCAGGTTACGGCACTGTAAGTGCCCATCCATGCACCATTTAAATGTGATGAGGGTTTCTGCATCCAATAGGGCGAGTGCAAGTCAGCAGCAGCCCACAGTAGTGCAACTCCTGGCTCCACAATAAAGTAAGTTAAAAAGAAACAAAACGTACCTTTTACATTGGCGGCCTCCAGCGGTATCTTTAAGGACTGGTTAGGCCGCAGAAGGGACTTGAACATCTGACCTATTTCAGAGACGGGAGTTTAAACAGGTATTGGCCCTCATTAGCATATATAACAGGCATAAGGCCAGTTTAACGCAGTATTCAGAGATGCCTGAATATAGTCCTAGCCAATATGGCATCTGACATATTGCAGGCACCTTTGGAATGCAGGATGTAGCCCCTGAAAAATTAAACCTTTCTGTCTCTGTTATACATCCGAGAAATGGGCAAAACAAGGTCAAATTTTGCATCCCACCTCCTATTTGTTTAATCTGAGGCTGTTTAGGTAGCCTAAATTACTAATATAATCAAAAATAATTATCACAAAAAACCTGTAACTTCGAATGGTGCTCAAAATTTAATACAGCATCTGAGTGTGTCCAAATTTCCCCAAATTTTCTACAAGTGACTCAGATCTGTTTAATTGATGTGGATGGGGCTAAGCCATTGGTTGTGTTGCTTTTGAGGCCCCTGATTATGCTTGTTGTGCCATATGCAAATTACTTTTCCAGGAAATTTTGAAGTAAGTTCACAATGGGAACATCGGGGGGCAAGAAACGATGTAATTTATGGTGTAGGTCACAGATTATACCGTTCCAGGAAATTCTGGACCATTTAGGTAGGTACAAAACTATGTTGACAGCTCACTGGATTTACAGTGCAGGCAATGTCAAGCCTGTCTTTGGATTTAGCCTGCCAGTTCAGTATCCATGCAAAGAAATGTGGGCTTCACTCCGATGTTAAACTGACCATGTAAATAAATCCTAAACCTCCTAACTGAAATGACCTCGAGCAGTCTAAATCTAGCTCCTATTGGCCCAAGTCCATAGTTTAACACTCGAAGGTATTAAATCTTACTTAGAGCGGGTGGCTGCTGCAGTAAAGAAAATGTGTTCTTTTGCATGAGGGAATTTGTTTTTTTATCTTGGTGTTGAGATACATTACTGGAGCATAGTCGAGAGGGCATTGCTTTGAATCTAACGTACGTTGTACTTGCATTTGTGACTGCTTAATGTTTACTCTGCGCGAAGAAAAGAACCGCATAATTAAGTCACCTAGTAATAACATCAGAAGATAGGATTAAGAAAATAACCATTCATTCCATCCAACTCAACCTGATGATGTAAATGCATGCTTAGGAGCTATCTTGGCGCCTTATGGAATGTCACTTATATAAAGTCAAGAGGCTAGAAATTTGGTTGAAGGATTCTTAAAGCACTAATGTCGGACGGTCGATGAATTTAGCGTCAGAAAATGGTTAGTGACGGGAGCCACAAAGTTCAGTGGTTACGTCCTGAGAGTGGAGTGTAGCACTAAGGGAAGCATTCCACACTTCTCTTAGGGCGCTAGGCCGGGTGAGCAACTGAACATCCCGTGCTAAAGAACCGACTTCGTAACGGCCTAAGAGAGACCTCCCTGCAAAAAAAAGAATCGGAACAGAAAACAAAAAAAGCACTCCCTATACATTACTCACCCCAAATAAAGTTAAATCGCAAAAAACCCCCCACAAAATATCAATCACACTTGCGGGTGATACTCCTCAGTGCCACCGGTACCGGCATGCTGAATTTGACAAACGGCGCTAATGCCGGCACTCACGGTTGCAAACCCTTTAGCGAGGGGTGCTATCCAAACAAATTTCTCCCCCAAGGAGACATGCCCGTGGAACTGAAAAAACCTGCTAATTAAAGCCACTGGCATTTTTGCCTTTAATAGTCATTTGCTTCCAGGGAGCAAGCATTTGAAATAAGGACGCGTTTATTTGCACTGCCAAAATGGCCAACATGCTCCACCCTTGGTTTCTGATTAGTCCCCTTGGAGGATAAGCCACACCCTGAAGTTTCACAGGAATGTGTCACTGGAACCACCTATCCCAAGGATTCACTGACTTTGCAAATTGTAACTCAATCCATTTTGACTTCCTGAAGCGACAGAGCTCCCCAGAAGACAGCAAGGATCAGTCATAATGCCTTACCCCAGTCCAAGTACATGCCACCCCCAGCCGAAGTGTATCCCTCCCCCAGGCGTAGTGCGTTACCCCAGTTGAAGTACATCCCTCCCCCAGCCAAAGTGCCTTGCCCCAGTCCAAGTACATCCCTCCCCCAGCCAAAGTGCCTTACCCCAGTCCAAGTACATCTCTCCCCCAGCCAAAGTGCCTCATCCCAGCGCAAGTGAATCCTCCCCCACCCCCCACCACCATAGATGGGGCGGGCATTGTGTACTGAATGTTAATAGGTTTATTGGGTACGAAGTGAATAGTGACAGTGTCATGACTTCTGGATATCATCCACTCCAACGATGTCCTTTGTAGGGGATTGAAAGAACATGATCCGTCTTCCCCCCGACCCGTGTCTATCTTCCCCCCCACCCCGTGTCCCTCTCTCCCCCAGCCTCTCGCTCTCCCCCAGCCTCTCTCTCTCTCTCTCTCACCCCCCAGCCTCTCTCCCTCTCACCCTCCCCAGCCTCTCTCTCCCCGCCCCTCCATCTTCTCTCTCTCACCCCTCAGCCTTTCTCTCTCTCTCCCCCCAGCCCCTCTCTCTCTCTCCCTCTCACCCCGCCTCACTCTCTCCCCCCCAGCCTCTCTCTCTCTCTCTCGCTCTCTCTCTCATCCCCCAGCCTCTCTCTCTCTCTCTCTCTCTCTCTCTCTCTCTCTCTCATCCCTCAGTCTCTCTCTCTCTCTCTCTCTCCCCCCATCTCTCTACCTCTTCCCCCTGCCTCTCTCTCCCCCTCCCCCAGCCTCTCTTTCCCCCCCACAAGCCTCTCTCTCTCTCACTCTCTCTCCCTCCCAGCCTCTCTCTCGCTCCTCCACCCCAGCCGCTCTCTCTCCCTGCCCCACCCCAGCCTCTCTCTCTCCCTCACCCCAGCCTCTCTCTCTCTCTTCCCTCCCCAGCCTCTCGCCTACCCCCACCCCCTCCCCCCTCTCACTATCAGGCTCACGCCGGTCGCTCTCGGACCCACTGGTGCCAGCGGGCCCAGGACCACAGGTGGTACGGGTCCTTGCTGGCTGGGGTTGCGGGGGGGAGAAAGACTGAGCCTCAGGTCCTGCTTCTCGGCACCACATTCATGGAATGATTCAGCCGGGAGAGGGCGGAGCTTGACAGGGGGCAGGGCTTGTCGCCTGTCAGTCAAAAAAGTGCAGTACAAATAGTTACATTATTAAAATAAAGACAGGTTGTCATCTCTTTTAGTACCTTCCCCTGCCAAAGGGTAACAGTCACAGTTTTGAAAATAGAGATATATTTGGCTCATGCCTCTTAGAGGCAATAAACTATAGAAGCAGAAGCTTTGTGGAGCAGTCAGAGTGAGAAAAGGTGGTGAGGGTTGAAGTAGTTTGACAGTAATTTAAAAAAAATAGTATTATATTTGCTAATTTGCATTATAGCATTTGCTAAAAATGTGTTGCATTTCTTTGATATTAATCACCAATCATTAGTTTTCCATGTTTTATGTACTTCAGAAAAAAATCTTTAATTTCATACATCTATTACTTTGTTCGTTAGGGTTCCGTTACTCATATCCAGATTTATCAAATTATTATTTTTTTCAAAAAAATATCCACCAAATCAAGGGACAAAGTTATCACCAGTACACCAATGAAATTATGACTATATGGAGGTTAATATGCAGCCTGAAGCAAGTATAGACATTACAAACTGCAATGGAAACTTCAGCAGTTAATCATCTGAAACCCCAAGATTTTGTTACTGACACAGAACACACTCTCATACACTTTTTTTTAAAAACAGTAGACAGACAGTAACACTACTTACGTTTATCCATTTTAAGTTTTGCTGGGGATGTGCGGGGAGGTTGGGGTGGGGTGTTAGCTGCTTTGGCTGACATCAATGGAAACCAGTTCTTATGATGGAATCACATTATTTAAACCAAAGTGATCTTGTAACATGTGAATTGAAGAATGAAATCTGAAGTTAGTTGACATTATGTAATTGGAGAATACTATTGTTTGAGAATAATATACGGGCAGCAAGATATATATTTAAACACGTCAATCTAGATTCTGAAAAACAGTTGCAATTATTCCTTGTCCATTCTGATTATTCACTTTACATGTTCGCAAGGATTATTCATGCTCTGATCCTGCTGCAGAATTCCTCTCTGTTGATTGGTTTGATCACTAAAAATGGCATAACAATGAGACTAAGAGAATGCCTTCATCTATTTCTTTAAAAGGATGCTTTTGCTATGATGTAACAAAACAGTTAAAAGATCAATGTGAAAAGGGTGTTTAGATTTCCTTAGAATTCGGAAAATACCTTGGTATTTGGCATGAATGTGAGAGATGACAGGCTTGCCCCAGAGTAATTTAATTAGATGGTAAATCCCCTTGTATTCTTGGCTAGCTGCAAGACTTTGAAGCCAACTTTCGTCTTTAGGTTTATTGGCAGACCTTTAATGTTTAGAACACGTGTAAATCTGTCCAAAAGATAAAGTGCAAATAATACTCAATTCCTTGGTTTGAACTCATTTGAATAATTATTCACAACTCTTGGTGCAAAATCAGACAGGTCTAGAAAAGATCTTTAGTGGTGGGAGAGGAACATTGTGTGTAAGTGGGCTTTAAAAGGATGAGGACATTTAAAGGGGAGTGTCACAATAGAGAAGGCACAAACTCTGAAAGGCTTTCAAGAGCCACAAAAGGCATCTCAACCCATTAGCAACCTTTGCCAAGCCTGAAGGAGCAGAGGGTGAAGAGGCGGTAGGCAGGAATGTAGGAAAAGGGAACCCTAGGTGCAGGCGTAGGTTTGCAAACAAGTGGCAGAGTCACCCAGAACCTAACTGGTTTGATGGCTACAGAAGTCAGTGATGCTTGATGAGGTGCTTGAAAGGCAGGGTTTGAAGACCAGGCCCTCAAAACTGCCATCAAGTTCATGGTCTACAGGGCTGTTGTAATACCCACCCTCCTGTATTGCTCAGAAACATGGACCATGTACAGTAGACACCTCAAGTCGTTGGAGAAATACCACCAACCATGTCTCCGCAAGGTCCTACAAATTGCCTGGGAGAACAGAAGCACTGACATTAGCGTCCTCGACCAGGCCAACATCCCCAGTATTGAAGCACTGACCAGATTTGATCAACTCCGCTGGGCAGGTCACATAGTTTGCATGCCAGACACGAGACTCCCAAAGCAAGCGCTCTACTCGGAGCTCCTTCACGGCAAACGAGTCAAAGGTGGGCAGCAGAAACGTTACAAGGACATCCTCAAAGCCTCCCTGACACCTGGGAGACCCTGGCCAAAGACCGCTCTAAGTGGAGGAAGCGCATCTGGGAGGGCGCTGAGCACCTCGAATTTCGTCGCCAAGAGCATGCAGAAATCAAGCGCAGGCAACGGAAAGCGCGTGCGGCAAACCAGTCCCACTCACCTTTCCCTCAATGACTATCAGCCCCACCTGTGACAGAGACTGTGGTTCTCGTATTAGACTGTACAGCCACCTAAGAACTTACTTTGGGAGTGGAAGCAAGTCTTCCTCGATTCCGAGGGACTGCCTATGATGAGTTTGCATGCCAGATACGAGATTCCCTAAGCAAATGCTTTATGCGGAGCTCCTTCATGGTAAACGAGCCAAAGGTGGGCAGCGAAAACGTTATAAGGACACCCTCAAAGCCTCTCTGGTAAAGTGCAACATCACCACTGACACCTGGGAGACCCTGGCCGAAGACCGCCCGAGGTGGAGAAAGTGCGTCCGCAAGGGCGTCGAGCTCTTCGAGTCTCAACACAAAGAGCGTGAAGAGGTCAAGCGCAGGCAGCGGAAGGAGCGCGCGGCAAACCAGCTCCACCCACCCCTTCCCTCGATGAATGTCTGTCCCGCCTGTAACAGGGTCTGTGGCTCTCGTATCGGACTGTTCAGCCACCAAAGAACTCGCTTTGGGAGTGGAAGCAAGTCTTCCTCGATTCCGAGGGACTGCCTATGATGATGATGATGTGGAATATTTATGTACAAAGCGTAACAAAGTCATAGAATGATACAGCTCAGAAGGAGGCCATTTGGCCCATCGAGCCTGTGCCAGCATGCTATGATTGGGGTGCTTCTGTAGAAATTTCCAGCTTAATGGTTAGACAGTCACATCTCACAGTGGTGCCATTGAAGGGCTGTTGGCAGTGAGGTAATTTCACCTCTTTATCCAGTTATCCAGGAGGTGTGGGCTCTGTCAGGTGGGCATAGAGCATTAGTCAGGCAGCCTGACCTGCCTAGAATCCATCTTCTGCCTAGAATTCTCTTCTGAAGCTGTCAGCTCAGACCATCGGCAAACTTATCAGTGCCAGTAAAGGGCAATGTGAGGAAAGAATATATGATTTGCAACAATTGGTGCAAAGACTCATGAATGTGCCAGGAGAAAAAATACATTCATCTATTAGATCTGTGTGCCTTCTAAAGGCCCTCCCACCTGAAGGTCTGCTCCTGACTATGTTAGGAACACACCTCCCCCACAAAATGGAGCAGCGCTCTTCCCTACCACTTTTTCTACATCCTGATGTAGTTCCCACCTACTGAGGGTTATGTAATATAGCTCCACCTAGTGAACTACTGCTCCACCTAGTGGACTAATGTGGTAATGCAACTACTGCTGTAAATACAATAAAAGTCACATGATGTGTTGGAGCCATCTTGTGTAGTATGTGTGTTTGTGATGTCATAAAGAATATATCACAGGTAGGAACTTCTTAATGCCTACCGCAGGCCCACATGGAAATTGGTGCCATTCCAAAACTTGGAGGCAAATCAGCAAGATACTCTTTCCATCTCCTTTTGAGATCCATTATACCCCATCTGTGCCTGAATTGAAGTGCAGACAGGGCATACCGGATATTAAAATCAGCCCGACTGTTTTTCCTGTTTTCTAATGCAAAAGGTGCTCCAGAAAAGAAATTAAACACTGCTTTGGATCAATCAGTGATTAGTGAGCAACATACTGAACTTACTATTTCATATTTTTATGCGAGAACGTGGAGTTGAGGTTGAGGGCCCCTCATTTGTTCACAACGCATAGAACTCTTTCTCGATGTTCTTCAGAACAGCAGCAAAATAGAGGGGTCGAAATTGGCCTCTTGTGTGCCTGCCGTTAGTAGCTCTGGGAGGCACTAATGTGACGAAAAATGTTTTTCGCGGCGATAACAGGGCCCCACGCGGAATTGGGTGAGGGTTTTCACCGAGGCACGCCACGCTCCTGCGGATGCGCCCCGCTCGGCTGCGTGCGGCGATAATGACCAAATTGCCGTGTGCAGCACACCGTTATCGCCCCGGAAGTGAAATTCGGCCACGCACCCTCACTTACCGCCTGGCAGTGACAACGACAGCTTCAACTGTTGAGTTAGAGTAGGGAGTCGGCTGGAGGAGCGCTATTTAATGGCGCCACCTTGAAAAAAATGTTGTTAGCCATTACTCTTTGCAGCTTGCTAACACACAGACAGAGTGGCTGGTAGATAGATTGCAATGATTTTGACTTCAAAGACTATTCTGCCTCCTAACTATTCCCCTGTATCATTCAGGGTAGATTTCAAATCACAACATTTATCTTGTTTCATGCTTGCTGTTTTGGCAATCGACCTCTTGCTCCAACATCTCGATTGGAGGCTTTGTTGGCGAAGACAAAGGTGGAGACAAATGCAGAGAGAAAGACATAGAGAAAGACATAGAGAAAGACATAGAGCCTCCAGCTCCTGATGGACCACGTTGCAGAGTTGGAGCTGAGGGTGGATTCACTCTGGAGCATCCACGATGCTGAGAATGACGTGAGTAGCACGTGTAGCGAGTTGGTCGTACCGCAGGGAAAGGGTACACAGCCAGATAGGGAATGGAAGACCAGCAGGAAGAGCAGTGCAAGGAAGGTAGTGCAGGGGTCCCCTGTGGTCATCCCCCTGCAAAACAGATACACTGCTTTGGGTACTGTTGGGAGGGATGACTCATCAGGGGAGGGCAGCAGCAGCCAAGTTCATGGCACCATGGCTGGCTCTGTTGCACAGGAGGGCAGGAAAAAGAGTGGGAGAGCGATAGTGATAGGGGATTCAATTGTAAGGGGAATAGATAGGCGTTTCTGCGGCCGCAACCGAGACTCCAGAATGGTATGTTGCCTCCCTGGTGCAAGGGTCAAGGATGTCTCGGAGCGGGTGCAGGACATTCTAAAAAGGGAGGGAGAACAGCCAGTTGTCGTAGTGCACATTGGTACCAACGATATAGGTAAAAAACGGGATGAGGTCCTACGAAACGAATTTAAGGAGCTAGGAGCTAAATTAAAAAGTAGGACCTCAAAAGTAGTAATCTCGGGATTGCTACCAGTGCCACATGCTAGTCAGAGTAGGAATCGCAGGATAGCGCAGATGAATACGTGGCTTGAGCAGTGGTGCAGCAGGGAAGGATTCAAATTCCTGGGGCATTGGAACCGGGTCTGGGGGAGGTGGGACCAGTACAAACCGGACGGTCTGCACCTGGGCAGGACCGGAACCAATGTCCTCGGGGAAGTGTTTGCTACTGCTGTTGGGGAGGAGTTAAACTAATATGGCAGGGGAATGGGAACCACTGCAGGGAGACAGAGGGAAACAAAAAGGAGACAAAAGTAAATACAGAAAGGAGATGAGGAAAAGTGGAGGGCAGAGAAACCCAAGGCAAAGAACAAAAAGGGCCACTGTACAGCAAAATTCTAAAAGGACAAAGGGTGTTAAAAAAACAAGCCTGAAGGCTTTGTGTCTTAATGCAAGGAGTATCCGTAATAAAGTGGATGAATGAACTGTGCAAATAGATGTTAACAAATATGATGTGATTGGGATTACAGAGACATGGCTCCAGGATGATCAGGGCTGGGAACTCAACATCCAGGGGTTTTCAACATTCAGGAAGGATAGAATAAAAGGAAAAGGAGGTGGGGTAGCATTGCTGGTTAAGGAGGAGATTAATGCAATAGTTCGGAAGGACATTAGCTTGGATGATGTGGAATCTATATGGGTAGAGCTGCAGAACACCAAAGGGCAAAAAACGTTAGTGGGAGTTGTGCACAGACCTCCAAACAGTAGCAGTGATGTTGGTGAGGGCATCAAACAGGAAATTAGGGGTGCATGCAATAAAGGTGCAGCAGTTATCATGGGTGACTTTAATATGCACATAGATTGGGCTAACCAAACTGGAAGCAATACGGTGGAGGAGGATTTCCTGGAGTGCATAAGGGATGGTTTTCTAGACCAATATGTCGAGGAACCAACTAGGGGGGAGGCCATCTTAGACTGGGTGTTGTGTAATGAGAGAGGATTAATTAGCAATCTCGTTGTGCGAGGCCCCTTAGGGAAGAGTGACCATAATATGGTGGAATTCTGCATTAGGATGGAGAATGAAACAGTTAATTCAGAGACCATGGTCCAGAACTTAAAGAAGGCTAACTTTGAAGGTATGAGGCGTGAATTAGCTAGGATAGATTGGCGACTGATACTTAAGGGGTTGACTGTGGATGGGCAATGGCAGACATTTAGAGACCGCATGGATGAACTACAACAATTGTACATTCCTGTCTGGCGTAAAAATAAAAAAGGGAAGGTGGCTCAACCGTGGCTATCAAGGGAAATCAGGGATAGTATTAAAGCCAAGGAAGTGGCATACAAATTGGCCAGAAATAGCAGCGAACCCGGGGACTGGGAGAAATTTAGAACTCAGCAGAGGAGGACAAAGGGTTTGATTAGGGCAGGGAAAACGGAGTACGAGAAGAAGCTTGCAGGGAACATTAAGACGGATTGCTAAAGTTTCTATAGATATGTAAAGAGAAAAAGGTTAGTAAAGACAAACGTAGGTCCCCTGCAGTCAGAATCAGGGGAAGTCATAACGGGGAACAAAGAAATGGCGGACCAATTGAACAAGTACTTTGGTTCGGTATTCACTAAGGAGGACACAAACAACCTTCCGGATATAAAAGGGGTCAGAGGGTCTAGTAAGGAGGAGGAACTGAGGGAAATCCTTATTAGTCGGGAAATTGTGTTGGGGAAATTGATGGGATTGAAGGCTGATAGATCCCCAGGGCCTGATGGACTGCATCCCAGAGCACTTAAGGAGGTGGCCTTGGAAATAGCGGATGCATTGACAGTCATTTTCCAACATTCCATTGACTCTGGATCAGTTCCTATCGAGTGGAGGGTAGCCAATGTAACCCCACTTTTTAAAAAAGGAGGGACAGAGAAAACAGGGAATTATGGACCGGTCAGCCTGACATCGGTAGTGGGTTAAATGATGGAATCAATTATTAAGGATGTCATAGCAGTGTATTTGGAAAGAGGTGACATGATAGGTCCAAGTCAGCATGGATTTGTGAAAGGGAAATCATACTTGACAAATCTTCTGGAATTTTTTGAGGATGTTTCCAGTAGAGTGGACAAGGGAGAACCAGTTGATGTGGTGTATTTGGACTTTCAGAAGGCTTTCGACAAGGTCCCACACAAGAGATTAATGTGCAAAGTTAAAGCACATGGGATTGGGGGTAGTGTGCTGACATGGATTGAGAACTGGTTGTCAGACAGGAAGCAAAGAGTAGGAGTAAATGGGGACTTTTCAGAATGGCAGGCAGTGACTAGTGGGGTACCGCAAGGTTCTGTGCAGGGGCCCCAGCTGTTTACACTGTACATTAATGATTTAGACGAGTGGATTAAATGTAGTATCTCCAAATTTGCGGATGACACTAAGTTGGGTGGCAGTGTGAGCTGCGAGGAGGATGCTATGAGGCTGCAGAGTGACTTGGATAGGTTAGCTGAGTGGGCAAATGCATGGCAGATGAAGTATAATGTGGATAAATGTGAGGTTATCCACTTTGGTGGTAAAAACAGAGAGACAGACTATTATCTGAATGGTGACAGATTAGGAAAAGGGGAGGTGCAACGAAACCTGAGTGTCATGGTACATCAGTCATTGAAGGTTGGCATGCAGGTACAGCAGGCGGTTACGAAAGCAAATGGCATGTTGGCCTTCATAGTGAGGGGATTTGAGTACAGGGGCAGGGAGGTGTTGCTACAGTTGTATAGGGCCTTGGTGAGGCCACACCTGGAGTATTGTGTACAGTTTTGATCTCCTAACCTGAGGAAGGACATTCTTGCTATTGAGGGAGTGCAGCGAAGGTTCACCAGACTGATTCCCGGGATGGCGGGACTGACCGATCAAGAAAGACTGGATCAACTGGACTTGTATTCACTTGAATTCAGAAGAATGAGAGGGGACCTCATAGAAACGTTTAAAATTCTGATGGGTTTAGACAGGTTAGATGCAGGAAGAATGTTCTCAATGTTGGGGAAGTCCAGAACCAGGGGACACAGTCTAAGGATAAGAGGTAAGCCATTTAGGACCGAGATGAGGGGAAACTTCTTCACCCAGAGAGTGGTGAACCTGTGGAATTCTCTACCACAGAAAGTTGTTGAGGCCAATTCACTAAATATATTCAAAAAGGAGGTTAGATGAAGTCCTTACTACTCGGGGGATCAAGGGGTATGGCGAGAAAGCAGGAATGGGGTACTGAAGTTGCATGTTCAGCCATGAACTCATTGAATGGCGGTGCAGGCTAGAAGGGCTGAATGGCCTACTCCTGCACCTATTTTCTATGTTTCTATATTTCTAGAAAGACATAGAGAAAGACATATGGAAAGACTTGGAGAAAGGCTAGGAGAAGGACATGGGGCAAGACATGGAGAAATACGGGGGGAGGCACAGGGAGAGGCACAAGGAGAAAGATAGAGACAAAGGCAGGAAAATGTGGTCATTCAGAGAAGGCCCAACAGGCTGGCAACAGGATACCTTCCTAGGATATTCCGGAAGCACTTCTCCTACATCAATTTCACTGAGGAACAGTGTGTTCGAAGGCTGCGCTTCAGCAGGTACTTCAGCAGATGCTTCGATGCTGGGGATGTTGGCCTGGTTGAGGACACTGATGTTGGTGCATCTGTCCTCCCAGGGGATTTGCAGGATCTTGCGGAGACATCGTTGGTGGTATTTCTCCAGCGACTTGAGGTGTCTACTGTACATGGTCCATGTCTCTGAGCCATACAGGAGGGCGGGTATTACTACAACCCTGTAGACCATAAACTTGGTGGCAGATTTGAGGGCCTGGTCCTTGAAGACTCTTTTCCTCAGGTGGGTCAATGAGCCGCAGCACTCGCTCCTCAAGGTCAGAGAGGGGTCGCAGTTCGGGTTCCCCTCCTCCAGTCCTCTGCTGTTCCTGTCTGTTATGGTATGGAGGAGGTGTGGAAGCTGTATTCACCTTCACCACCTGACATAGGTTGCTTAATTTTTTTGTGACACTGGGTGAGGCTTCTCTGCACCGCTGTGCTGACCGACACCTCCTGGGCACCTCTTGCCACATGGCCCTGAAAACCGGCAGTGATTGCCTCCTCCCCGATGCAGGGAACAGCGACTCCCTCCTTGTCTCCAATGCCCCCACCTGTGCCTCCAGAGCCACATCGTTGAATCTTGTAGCTCTCTCTCTTGAAGGGGCATTACCAGCAGCCATTTAACAATCTTCCTCAGCTCCACAGATCACTGACTGAAGTGCAGCCATGCTGAAAATGAGCTGCAGCAGGTTCAAATGACCTCCCCTTTAAGAGCCAGATGGAGCTGGAGTCAAGGATTGATGGCTGATTGCTGAATGGAACTCAGCTGAAATTGGATAAGTGGCTGTGAATCGCGTCCCCTGCAACACCCAGCTGAAGCCATTAGCACCTCATTTTCCGCTCCCTTCATACCTGGGGCGAAAACGCCCAATTTTGCACAATTTGGCACGGCAACTCGCCGGGCGCTAAATTTTCTCCAAGTAAGAAACGTGGTGCGACCGAATTTCTTCCTTTCGATTTATGTAACGCTGTTGGGGCCCGCCCCTTTCCCTGAGCCAGTTGACAGCTAGGCCTCCCTCGCAGATTTGCAGCTCGCGAGCTGGTAACTGTGAGCTTGTCAGTTTAATTGGCCATGTGTTAAATTCTGGAAAATGTTAGACGTTCGCACTTCATAACAGCCTTCAGCTTCCCCAAGAACGAGAGCCAAATAAAGCCAAGCACAGCCCACGGCAAGGTTTTTGCACCACAGCATATTTCACAGTGAAGAAAGAAGCCAACGCTGAAACAAATCATCTGCTCTTTGTTTCGAAAAGAGTTCGTAATTAACTGTGGCATGTTCTGTAATAACCTGACTGATTTCTGCAAGAAATTTATTTAGAATGAGCATTGTTGTCCCTAATTATACGTGCGCTGTTGTAGTTTTGCCTCTGATAATGCTACAGGATCACTGTGCCACACTTTGAAGATATTAATGACCATCAATTGGAATTTTAATAAGAAAACTCTGCTCTTGAAACATTAGCAAGGCGCTAAATCCCACTGGTAAAGTCACTCTTTTCATTTTATTGCTGCCAATTTTCTCCATTTAATTATTCGTAATGTTTTTCAGAACTTTCTAATACTTTTGGTCCAAACATTCTGTGAACACATATTTATCCCAGGTGGGTTGCCATGGCACACATTTTCACGCTGGGAATTTGGAGTAAATTATGCGATCAAGGGTCGTATTTACGAAAGCTGCGCTTAAATGAGGATAATACCACAGGAGGCAAGTTTTATACAGAAACTACAAACGCATGACAAGATTTAATACCAAAATAGCTTCGAAGGTTATATAAGCGGACGAAATGAGTGCGCACAGAGTACTAAAATAACTGGAATAAGAAATATTCACAGTAATTAAATAGAGGAGATACGACAATAGGAACTTCTTCACCACTCATTTAGTCTGACTGTACGTCATCTTGGGTTAGTTCACTTAGTTGGTAATACTTTCAACAACAAAAACTACTTGCAGTTATTTTGCACTTTTGAAGTAGTAAAAATGTCTCAAGGTGCTTCCCAGGAGCATTTATCAAATAAAATTTGAAACTGAGTCACGTAAAGAGATATTAGGACAGTAGGATTTAAGGAATTACTTCAAGGAGGAGGGAGAGTTAGAGGGACAGAGAGGGTTATAAGAATATAAGAACTTAAGAAATAGGAACAGGAGTAGGCCATATGGCCCTTCGAGCCTGCTCCGCCATTCAATAAGATCAAGCTGATCAGATCATGGACTCAGCTCCACTTCCCTGCCCGCTCCCCATAACCACTTATCCCCTTATCGTTTAAGAAACTGTTTATTTCTGTCTTAAATTTATTCAATGTCCCAGCTTCCACAGCTCTCTGAGGCAGCGAATTCCACAGATTTACAACCCTCTGAGAGAAGAAATTTCTCCTCATCTCTGAGCAGCCCCTTATTCTAAGATCATGTCCTCTAGTTCTAGTCTTCCCCCATCCTTTCTGCGTCCACCTTGTCAAGCCCCCTCATAATCTTATATGTTTCCATAAGATCACCTCTCATTCTTCTGAATTCCAATAAGTAGAGGCCCAACCTACTCAACCTTTCCTCATAAGCCAAACCCCTCATCTCTGGAATCAACCCAGTGAACCTTCTCTGAACTGCTTCCAAAGCAAGTATATCCCTTTGTAAATATGGAAACCAAAATGCAGTATTCCGGGTGTGGCCTCACCAATACCCTGTATTGCTGTAGCAAGACTTCCCTGCTTTTATACTCCATGCCCTTTGCAATAAAGGCCAAGATACCCTTGGCCTTTGTGATCACTTGCTGTACCTGCATATTATCCTTTTGTGTTTCATGCACAAGTACCCCCAGGTCCCGCTGTACTGCAGCATTTTGCAATCTTTCTCCATTTAAATAATAACTTGCTCTTTGATTTTTTTTCTGCCAAAGTGCATAACCTCACACTTTCCAATATTATACTCAATCTGCCAAATTTTTGCCCACTCACTTAGCCTGTCTATATCCTTTTGCAGATTTTTTGTGTCCTCCTCACACATTGCTTTTCCTCCCATCTTTGTATCGTCAGCAAACCTGGCAATGTTACACTCAGTCCCTTCTTCCAAGTCGTTAATATAGATTGTAAATAGTTGGGGTCCCAGCACTGATCCCTGCGGCACCCCA
Organism: Pristiophorus japonicus; assembly: GCF_044704955.1. Classification (NCBI taxonomy): domain Eukaryota; kingdom Metazoa; phylum Chordata; class Chondrichthyes; family Pristiophoridae; genus Pristiophorus; species Pristiophorus japonicus. The sequence continues at coordinate 337,418,183 of NC_091978.1, read as the reverse complement.
CTAATTACTGGTTGCCAACCAGAGAATGAACCATTTATCCCGACTAACTGTTTTCTATTAGTTAGCCAATCCTCTATCCATGCTAATATATAACCCCCAATTCAAATAGTCAAATTTGAAGGTAACGAAGGCATGAATCAAATTAGGGAGTGAATTCCAGAGCTTAGGGCCTAGGCAGCTGAAGGCACGGCCGCCAATGATGGAGCAATTAATATCAGGGATGCCCAAGAGGCCAGAATTAGAGTAGCGCAGATATCTCAGAGGTTTTGGGGCTGGAGGAGGTTACATAGATAGGGAAAGGTGAGGCCATGGAGCAATTTGAACACAAGGATGAAAATTTAAAAATCACAGCATTGCCAGCCTGGGAGCCAATATAAGTCAGCGAGCACAGAGTGATGGGTGAATGGGACTTGGTGCAAATTAGCATATGGGCAGCAGAGCTTTGGATGAGTTCAAGTTAAGGGACAGTGAAAGTTGGGAGGCTGGCCAGGAAAATAATGGAATGGTTGAATTTGAAGGTAACAAAGGCATGAATCAAAAGATTGGCAGTTGTAGCCAAGTTTGAGCACAGAACTGAAAAAATGCTGCACTTTCAAACAGTCACTTTTGAATGACTTGTTAAGCCTGGTTCCTGCCTGTTACTTCTATCTCATTCATCCCTCCACCAAAAATGGATTCACTAACTTGTTCATATGTCTCATTGCTGCCTGTGGGATTTTGCTCTGTGCAAACTGGCTGCTGCATTTCTGCATTCAAAGTAATCCCCGTAGCATAGCTGATTTGGGAAATGGAAGATGTCATGTTGGTGTAGTAGGAGTGTTCTTTGGAAGTTGGAGATGGGGTTGGGAGGTCAGAAGTTAAAGCAAATGTTGGGGAAGGGTGTAGGGAGCTTTATTCTTCATATAAACGTGCCTCTAAGGTATCAGAAGTATATGGGCAGGCTAGGGGAACCAGTGGGTCTTTTCCTGTCTGTCATTTTTGTGTGTTTGTTTTTTTCTCCTGACACTAGAATGAGAAACAATTCAACTTTCTAGTTCTAACATTTATGATCTTGATGAGCACAAAAATTCCCCAGGAGAAAAAAAAACTGCATCTACTTTCTTCAATAGCTACCACTCCGCTTTATCTATCATTGCTCATCTGAGAAGACAAGCTAACTGAGCAAAGATCAAATAAGTAGTGTGAAAAATGAAATGTCACAGAGATCATTGTTGACGCAGTATGAAGGGAATTTTACTCTGCATCTAATCCACAAACCCTTTATATACTTTGCCAATGGATGGTTGCTATGAAGAGTGTAATTTTTTCCATTCTTCCAACACTATCATGATCAACTTCCCCCGTAAGTGGCTCTGCCTCCTGGGTAGCCTATCTCCCCCAAGGCGCAGCCCATTCAAATTTTTGCGCATGTGCGGTATCTACAATAGAAAAGCCAGTGAGCAGCCTGCGCAGGACCTTGCAGATGACTGCGCACAGCCACGCACCTTCGCGGGAACATTGGTCATGACGTGCACTTAAATTCATCAGAAATAAAAGCAAAAAGATAAAAACGATTCTGATCTAATTTTACTCTTTCCTTTTCCCATATGGACTCGCAGATGAATTTATTGGACAGTCTGGGAGGGATTTTGAGTGCCCTTGCCTGACTCAAAATGGCCTCAAAATGGGCTTGGTAGCCTTAACATCGGCGATGCAGCTGGCTCCATTTCAAAAGGGGCCTACCACTGGGTGTCCAAAGAGCCCGCCTGATTCAGGCTATACGCCCCTTTTAAGATGGAAATCAGGGTCCGAAGGTATAAATAGGATCCTGATTGCCATTTTAGGTAAGAACTGGTTAGATCCTGCACAGTACAGGTTCCAACCAGTTCCACAGACGACGGAACAGAAGAGGCTCTCTAAAAGTCAGAATTCAATTACTTTTGTGGGCCCCAAAGGAGCAGGAGGACATCTCCAGGACTACAAAGATAACCAATAAAATGACCTCACCCTCTGCGATCACGACCCCCTGCTCCTTGCAACTTATCTTGCTGGTAGCAGCTCCTGTCCGATTTTCAGGCATCATTCTGGCGAGTTACGTCATGACGTCTGTTTGGCACCCTACAGCTCAAAATGACAGGGGCTTCTTCACCACCATAATCGGTGGCCAAGCAGCTCGCTCCGCCAATCCTCCACCCAAAGTCAAAATCTACCCTGCTGAGTCATATGATCATCAATCATCCAGCAGGAAGGCTAGGATGAGGTAAGACGTCACATATTGTCTAGCCCATGGACAGAGCAATTTGCTTCTTATCAGCTCTCCATCTGCTGGCCAGGCCAAGAACTGATGAAACCCACATGAGTTTAATCAGTTCGTGGTCTGGCCAGACAGCTCTCTTTATCTTATATTTGTGAACCTTGATCAGGAATGATATATACTTTGCTTTTTGAGCTCCTGGGTACCAAGTTTCTGAACATACCTTAAATAAAGTTATCTTAAAATATATCTGAAGTTCCTAAAGTGCAAGTTACAAACTCAGCAGTAACCATGGGGTTCATTTTCACCTAACACGCCTGAGGAGAATCTGACCGGATCCGATTGGCCGCTTGTTTTGCACCACGCCCAGTTTTTCTTTCAAGTCACTTCATTTTTTTGTCAAATCACAAATTATCCTTCAACCCAATAGTTTGGGATCATGTTTAAGGATAAACATTTGATTTCATTTGAGTTTTGGACTTGGGTTCAGCTTTGAAGAGATAAGAATTTAAAGCATGAGGAAAAAATGGGGTTAATCAAGAAAGAAAAAAAAGACTCGAATTTCTATAGTGCATTTCACGACCACTGGATGTCTCAAAGCACTTTACAGCCAATGAAGTACTTTTGGAGTGTAGTCACTGTTGTAATGTGGGAAATGCGGCAGCCAATTTGCACACAAGCAAGCTCCCACAAACAGCAATGTGTTAGTAACCAGATAATCTGTTTTTTTGTGATGTTGATAATGGCCAGGACACCATGGATAACTCCCCTGCTCTTCTTTGAAATAGTGCCATAAGATCATTTACATCTACTTGAGAAAGCAGACGGGACCTCAGTTTAATGTCTCATCTGAAAGACGGCATCTCTGACAGTGCAGTGCTCCCCCAGCACTGCACTGGAGTGTCAGCCTAGATTTTTTTTGTGCTCAAGTCCCTGGAGTGGGACTTGAACCTTCTGACTCGGAGGCGAGAGTACTACCCCACTGAGCCACAGCTGACACGGCTCTCACACCAAATAGTGATTAGGTAGCACCAAAGTTGAGTTTTTAAAGTCTAAAAGGTGTCAGAGGAAAAGACTGAGGGGAGCTTTTGAGTTTGTGGTTAGAGCAGGAAACAGTGTGATGAATCTTGATTTCATACAGTGACATTGCAGTGTGGAGGAAAATATGCAGGATGTAAAATTTGAGACTTAGGAGGAACATGAGAGAAAGGTTCAGAGCAGCACTGATCAGAGAAGTATTGATAAAATAGGAAGACATAAGAAAGATTGCTGCAATGGTCTCAATTCTTATTTGCCGCAGATTCCTTGGTAGCCACATATTTTTTTAAGCTGTGTTTCAGGTAAAGAACAAACTCAATCTGTTGGATTCATTGTTAAGGAGAAATATTACTTTAGGAGAAGAACCTGCAATTTAAAATTATCCTACCCACAGAAAATGATACCAATAAATGCTCAAAAAAAAATCCTACTTTCGAGGAGATATGCCCATTTGATCTGGACTAAAAGCAATCATGCCAATACGCTATCTGAGAGCTTTCAGTACAAAATACCCTCTTAGAAATTATACCCAAAGGTCAGCTTGCAGCTAGCTGCTTCTGAGGTGAATGAAGATTAGAAAAGCTTCAGCGCATTGACATCTATCTCAAGTACTTCAGTGCAATTAAAAATATTGATACCCACAAGGGCTTGAGTGCTGCTTTTGGGCGTTCAAGAACATGTCTATCTCTACTCAGGAAGGAAAGATTTAAGTTACCTTTATTTCAACAATCTTCCAATTTTACATTGAAAGTGTTTTTCCAAGAGCGACTTTCCCCTTTAAGTTGACAAAATTGCTTTTGCTTCCATACATGTTACATTTGGTCTAGTCATTTTGCTCTGCTATCCCATAATTACTCATTTCAAAATGTGTGTGAAATTCAAGGCAGTTAGCGTGTCTACCTTTCTGAGAAAAATGCCGCATGACCCAGGTTTGAATCCCAAACTCAGCTAACAGTCGTACTCAAATTTCCCAAGGTGGCAAGTTGACAAACTTGGCTGGGTGCTGGGAATAGCACAGAGCCGAGATGAAGTGCCATGCTGATGTGAGGGAGGGAAGCTGGCAGAGAGTTCCGCCTTGGCTTGCACTCCAGCACGGAACTGGCCCCGCAGTTATTCAGCCTTCTCTACGTGAGTCCTCATCTGCGACAAAACCGCAACATTGAAAATTACTTTTTTTGAAATGTTTTTGTACAGCTAGGTTTTTAATAAAAGAAGCTTGATTGATTTCTTTTCTTTGTCACTGCAAGTTGGAATGCCACTTTAGTGAAGCAGTTGTCCAACAGTCTGGACTTAGGCCAGACAAATCAAACAGAAACAAAACATTACTGTACAATTTTTAATCACAGTAACAGTGTTCAGTGAATTCTTTTGTAACAGTGCTGAGTGTTTAGATTTGCAATGAGCACTTCCTTTGCAATGAGCATTTATAAATCGCTGTGCTAAAGATCTGCAGGCCTCCAACATCCTGGTCTCACTGAAACCTCGCCACTGGCCCTGCCTGACCTTCCAGCATCAGGGGGAAGTTTATAGCGGATGGCCAATACAATTCTAATCTGTTTTACGCCCCCTGGCAAAGTTGAAAGGTCTGGTATGATAATTGGTAAAGGTGCGAATGAAGTAAAGTTAAACTAAAGTTTTATTAAGAAAGGATTTGAACCTTGTCCACCTATAGTTAAAATCAGATCAAATCCCCTGTCAGATTTATCTGCAATCACCCCCCACCGATCTCACATGCTACGATTTTAACCTGGTCTCTCTACCTCTCTTTCCTCCTTCAAGACGCTCCTTAAAACATACCCTCTTTGACCAAGCTTTTGGTCACCTGCGCTAATTTCTACTTATGTGGCTCGGTGTCAAATTTTTATCTCACAATACCCCTGTGAAGCACCTTGGGACATTTCACTTTATGGTAAAGGTGCTATATAATTACAAATTGTTGTTGTTGTTGGTCTTCAGAGCAGGCAAGATGGAGACCCGCCAGATACTGGCAGGGTCCTTCCTTAAATATGCAGATTGGGCTCGGAAGACGTTATAGGGCTCGACTGCTATTTTAATCAGAAGCCTGCGTGGGGAATCCGTTGTGGCTTTCCCACCAGCCGAAACTAGCAGGAAGAGGAGGCGGGGCCAGAAGAGGCCCAAAAAGGTAAGTTTTCTTATTTTCTTTGGCTTTCCTTGTGAGGCCAGATGTAACAGTCTGGGCTCCCCTGCCTTAGGCACCGCCCCCCGCAATCCCCCCACCACCCACTGATTTCAAGGCCTTCGGGAAAGCCCCTTGGGAGGCCTAGGGGATTTTAACTATCAGACCTTATTTCCATGCCCCGACACAGACTCCCACCAGAACTTGGCAGGAATTACATCAACTCCAGCGAGTAGGCGTGGAAATTTACAGGGGGTCAAGCCGTGGCTAGAGACTAATGGAAATAGTCCCTGGCAAGGTAAATGAGGAAGGGGCCGGGGGGGGTGTGGTCAGTAAAGTTCATGATCGGGGGAAGGGGAGAAGCCTGAGTCAGTGGAGGCCCAAGTTATACTTGTGGTGCCAGGAGAAGCAATCCTGATCTTGCTGGCCCACAGGAACCTTTTAAAACAATTTAAAAAGCACTTCCCTGGACTTCCTGTAGCCGGCATGCTACCAGCCGCCAGCTTTCGTTCACATGTCCATGACAGTGTGGCCGTTAGTCAGACATGCAGTTAACATAGTATCATCGAGACACAACTTCACCAGTTAAATTGGGCCCCGGACCTCTAGAGTGGGTGGCCTTTCCAGGCCTGATTTAAGGTAAGTTAAGATGGTGGAGGGGCAGGAAGACTGCTGAAAAAAACTGGCAGCCATCAGACTGCCTGCACTTTGGATTCCCTTAGAGCTTATGTTTAATTCTGCTCACACTTTTCTCATGAAAAAAAAACAAGATTCAAATTTTAGAAAGTGCAAGGGGACCGAATGTCACGAGACCCAGCATAACTACCTGCCTGAACCACACTGCCACAACTTTCGGCCTCCTTTGTACCTGACATGTGCTCCTGGTGGTGCCTGCCTGCTTTGTTTAAATTAAATGACCCTGCAACTTTGTTAGGATCAGCACAGAGATTATGGGCAGGCACATCCTGGGCTAGACAATATGTGACGTCTTACCTCATCCTAGCCTTCCTGCTGGATGATTGATGATCATATGACTCAGCAGGGTAGATTTTGACTTTGGGTGGAGGATCGGCGGAGCGAGCTTGGCCACCGATTACGGTGGTGAAGAAGCCCCTGTCATTTTGAGCCGCAGCGTGCTAAACTCACTTTTAGAGTGGAAGCAAGTCTTCCTCAATTTCGAGGGACTGCCTATGATGATAGAAACATAGAAACATAGAAAATATGTGCAGGAGTAGACCATTCGGCCCTTCGAGCCTGCACCACCATTCAATAAGATCATGGCTGATCATTCCTTCAGTACCCCTTTCCTGCTTTCTCTCCATACCCCTTGATCCCTTTAGCCGTACGGGCCATATCTAACTCCCTCTTGAATATATCCAATGAATTGGCATCAACAACTCTCTGCAGCAGGGAATTCCACAGGTTAACAACTCTCTGAGTGAAGAAGTTTCTCCTCATCTCAGTCCTAAATGGCCCATATCCTAAGACTGTGCCCCCTGATTCTGGACTTCCCCAACATCGGGAACATCCTTCCTGCATCTAACCTGTCCAGTCCCGTTAGAATTTTATATGTTTCAATGAGATCCCCTCTCATCTTTGTAAACTCCTCCAGTGAATACAGGTCCAGTCGATTCAGTCTAAAAGTGAGTACTCAGGTGACTGAACAGTCCAATAAGGGAATTACAGTCTCTGTCACAGGTGGGACAGACAGTGGTTGAAGGAAAGTGTGAGTGGGACTGGTTTGCAGCACTCTCCTTCCACTGCCTGCACTTGCTTTCTGCATGTTCTCGGCGATGAGACTTGAGGTGCTCAGCGCCCTCCCGGATGCTCTTCCTCCACTTAGGCGATCTTTGGCCAGGGACTCCCAGGTGTTGGTGGGGATGTTGCATTTTATCAAAGAAGCTTTGAGGGTGTCCTTGAAATGTTTCCTCTGCCCACCTGGGGCTCGTAGGAGTTCCGAGTAGAGCGCTTGCTTTGGGAGTCTTGTGTTAGGCATGCGAACAATGTGGCCCGCCCAACGGAGCTGGTCGAGTGTGGTTAGCACTTGGATGCTGGGGATGTTGGCCTGATCGAGGATACTAATGTTAGTGCGTTTGTCCTCCCAGGGGATCTGCAGGATCTTGCGGAGACATCGTTGGTGGTATTTCTCCGGCAATTTGAGGTGTCTACTGTATATGGTCCATGTCTCTGAGCCATACAGGAGGGGGGGAATCACTACAGCCCTGTAGACTATGAGCTTGGTGCCAGATTTAAGGGCCTGATCTTCGAACACTCTCTTCCTCAGGCGGCCGAAGGCTGTGCTGGCGCACTGGAGACAGTGTTGAACCTCATCGTCGATGTCTGCCCTTTCTGATAATAGGTTCCCGAGGTATGGAAAGTGGTCCACGTTGTCAAGGGCTGCACCATGGATCTTGATGACTGGGGGGCAGTGCTGTGCAGCGAGGACAGGCTGGTGGAGGACCTTTGTCTTACGGATGTTTAGCGTAAGGCCCATGCTTTTATACGCCTCAGTAAATACGTCGACTATTTCTTGGAGTTCAGCCTCTGTATGTGCACAGACGCAAGCGTTGTCCGCGTACTGTAGCTCGACGACAGAGGTTGGGACGGTCTTGGATCTGGCCTGGAGACGACGAAGGTTGAACGGGTTCCCACTGGTTCTGTAGTTTGTTGACTGTGAGGTGGAGCATGGCAGCGAGGAAGATCGAGAAGAGGCTTGGCGCGATGATGCAGCCCTGCTTGATCCCAGTCCAGACGTGGATTGGGTCTGTGATGGATCCGTTGTTCAGGATCACGGCTTGCATGTCGCGGTGGAGCAGGCAGAGGATAGTGACAAACTTTTGGGGGCAGCCGAAACAGAGGAGGACACTCCATAGTCCCTTGTGGTTGACAGTGTCAAAGGCCTTTGTAAGGTCAAAGAAGGCCACGTACAAGGGTTGGTGCTATTTCCTGCATTTCTCTTGCAACTGTCGCGCCGTGAAGATCATGTCCGTTGTACCCCGCAGTATATGAAATCCACACTGTGACTCCGGGAGGAGCTCCTCAGCCACAGGGAGAAGACGGTTACAGTTACCTGAGAACTCACTTTTAGAGTGGAAGCAAGTCTTCCTCAATTTCAAAGGACTGCCTGTGATGATGATGATGATGATGATGATGATGATGCATCAGAACGCCATGGATTTTTGGCCCCATAGTGTATACGCGTCAAAACAAAGCATGCATGTAGAGCACGAGAGCACGTTTAATTTACCATAACCCAAGTTAAATGTTGTGAGGAAGCTGTGGGCGAAGTTGTGATATAAAGCTACGAGAAGGGGGCGGGAATTGAAGGCAGAATGAAGGTGTCCCTTTTTTATAATCTTTAAAAATTCTGTTGTCAAATATCAGCATTGGCAATCACAGGAGCTCTACAGTTGGCTGATTTGTAAAATATAAATTCTACAACATCAAAGAAACTTCCACCACTTTTTTTTAACCAAAGGACAGTTTTTATGTGTTACCCAGTTGATTTAATTTATGATTGTTTATATATTCAACACAATGGAAGCTGAACTTGCTGCTTTTTGCTCACTCAGCTCCTGTCTGTGACTACAATCGAGGTATCAGTACGAGGCAAATACAGATTCCAGCTCTGAAGCTCACTTGTCAGCATTGTTGTTTTTATAGTCCTACTGAGTAACACAGCTGGTGTCAGAACTGTAGTTAACTGGGCCACAAATCTGAAGGTTTGGGTGACACAATTAATCTTATTTTATTTCCTTAGAAAGGCTTATTGTCTCTGTGTCTCCACAATAATGAAGGATTGTGCGGCGATCGACCAAGCCAACTAAAATGTTAATCTTTGCTGTTTGGTGCTTTTGGAGTCCCAATCAGGACTGTATCAGCACCCTTGAGTTTCAGATGATTGAATCCAAACACTGTTTAAAACAAAACCAGAAAATGATGGAAACATTCAGCAGATCAGGCAGCATCTGTGGAAAGACAGAGTTAATTTGATGGGCGAAAGAGGGTTGGGTGGGGCTAAAGCCTTCAGTACGGGGAACGCCTCCCCAACATGTCGCGCATGTGCCCGCTGCATTTTTTACAGTGGCGTCCGCGTGTCCTGCCGTGGGGAGGGGGGGCACTTAATTAACACATTTTAATCAGGCTCCCACTGTGCAATTGAGAGCCCGATTTTAAATCTGGCAGATAAAGGCACGCGGGAGCTGCCACCTCCCCAAGTTAAGTGCCTCCCCCCGGCCTCTCAAGGAAGCCTTCATTCTCCCAATCGCTGCCTCTCTCTCCGCCATGCCGATCAATTCCTCCCCACCCCCGATTTCCTGGGGCCGTATCCAAGGGTCCCCGGCTGCCGCCAATTGCCGCTGGATTTCCTTCCCAGCCGCTGGCCAGGCTGTCAATTTGGCCGGCTGCTGGACGGCAAATGGACCAAAAGAGTGTTAATGAGGTACTGTCTTGTTGGGTTCTTCGGCCGTTTTTGACCTCCTCCGCACCTTCCCCACTCCCCTGTAAATATTGGAGCCAATGTTTGAGATTGATGACCTTTTATCAGAACTGGAAGATATTAGAGATTAACAGCTTTTGATTAACAACAACAACAACTTGTATTTATATAGCATATAAATTTGACGTACTGAAACGTCCCAAGGCGCTTCACAGGAGTATTATGAGATTAAAAATTTGACAGCGAAATTAACGCAGGTGACCAGAAGCTTGGTCAAAGAGGTATGTTTTAAGGAGTGTCTTGAAGGAGAAAAGAGAGGTAGTGAGGCAGAGAGGTTTAGTCAGGGAGTTCCAGAGCTTGGGGCCCAGGCAACAGAAGGCACGGCCACCAATGGTTGAGCGATTATAATCAGGGATGCTCAAGTACAAGTCAAGTAGAGAGCCAGGGAGATGGGGCAGAGAAGGAACAAAGGGGAAGTCTGTGATAGGGTGGAGGGCAGGAGTGATTAAGTGTAAAAGAGATGATGGTTCATGGCAAAAGCGGGTGATAATGGGACAAGTAAAGAAACAAAAGATGGGTCTTGAGGAGGCAGTAATTGGTTACAACTGATTGGCAATGGAGAAGAGGAGCATGGAAAAGTTGGCAAAGTGGAGAGGGCTCTGTTTAAAACAATGGTCCCGATTTCGGCAACAGTGCCAAGACCGGTGCAGCCGGCATTGGTGGCGTGTGGGGAACGTGCTCACGGCTCAATGCCAAGCACATAACATTGATTGGGCTTGTTAAGTCCGCCCTGCAAGGTTCCTAGCCAATCAACGGAAGCCAGTCTGATTACGTCATCTGAGAACATAAGAACATGAACATAAGAAGTAGGAGCAGGAGTACGCCATACGGTCCCTCAAGCCTGCTCCGCCATTTAATACGATCAAGCTGATCCGATCATGGACTCAGGTATACTTTCCTGCCCGCTCCCCATAACCCCTTGTTCCCTTATCGGTTAAGAAATTGTCTATCTCTGTCTTAAATTTATTCAATGTCCCAGCTTCCACAGCTCTCTGAGGCAGCGAATTCCACAGATCCACAACCCTCTGAGAAAAGAAATTTCTCCTCACCTCAGTTTTAAATGGGCAGCCACTTATTCCAAGATTATGCCCTCTAGTTCTAGTCTTCCCCATCAGTGGAAACATTCTCTCTACATCCACCTTGTCAAGCCCCCTCGTAATCTTATACATTTCGATAAGATCATCTCTCAGTCTTCTGAATTCCAGTGAATAATGGCCCAATCTACTCAACCTTTCCTCATAGGTGAACCCCCTCATCTCCGGAATCAACCTAGTAAACCGTCTCTGAACTGCCTCCAAAGCAAGTATATCCTTTCGTACAGTACATCCTCAAGAATTCCAGCAAATTTATCAAAAATGACTTCCCCTTCATAAATCCATGCTGACTCTGCCTGACTGAATTTTGCTTTTCCAAATGTCCTGCTACTGCTTCTTCAATAATGCACTCCAACATTTTCCCAACCACAGATGTTAGGCTAACTGGCCTATAGTTTCCTGCTTTTTGCCTGTCTCCTTTTTTAAATAGGGACGTTACATTTGCAGTGAGCGGGTGTAGGGTCCAACTGGGAAGCAAATCACTTCACTGTGACATTTAAATCTAAAAATAAATAAATTTAAGATAATTGTGACAGAAAAACTAGCTGCGGTGGTATATATTTTTTCAGACATTGTATGAGGCACCTTATTCTGGCATACATTCCCTTTAAACATTTTGTGGAAAAATTCCAGCACAGAATTCACAGAAGTCACGCACAAAATAACACATTACTTACAAATTTAAAAAGAAATCACTGATGTATGGTGAAAACAGACCAAAACAACGCATCTTGCCTTATCCTGACAGAACTCAATTTCAGACTCCCAGATATGTACGCTTTGGAATTGTGAAGAAAAGAAGATATGAAAAATTCAAAAAGAAAAATTAGGTTACTGTCAGCAGAGTTTCTACTTGCCAACATATAATCCCAATGAAAGGAGCTTCCGATTAGATACTGTGAGGCGAGAAAGGATTGTTTGAAATATAAAAAAACCTGAAAAGATGTGGGATTCGAAAAGATGATAAGGTAAAGTGACAGCATAGACGTAGCACAGGCAGTCCACAGAAGCAGGACAGAAAGTAAACAAAAGATAAGGATTAATAACAACAGCATCTCACAGAGTGATCCTTATGGTGAGCCATGTACAGCAAGAACCTGGGGTAATGTTTCGTACACATGTCACATAAGACAAGGTGGATTATTTCAATTTGTCCAGCGATTTTAAAATTGCTTAATGTCTTCCTGTTTTCATGTGAAAATATATTGTACACCAAGTGCAAATTGGCTGCCACATTTGCCCACATAACAATAATGATTACACTTCAGAAAAGTAATTGGCTGTGAAGTGCCTTGGGAAATCACGAGGATATGAAAGGCGTTATATAAATGCTAGCTCTTCTTTTACACTGGAAAGCTGAAGACCTTCGTAAAATAAAGTAGCATAAAAGCAAAAATAAAGAAAAATACAGCAGGTCCATCAGCATCTGTAAAGAGGTTTGTATTAACCTGTCTTTCCGCTCTTCAAATGCTGATGGACATGTTGAGTATTTCCAGCATTTGCTGTTTTTATTTTAGATTTCCAGCATTTGCAATTAAAAAATATATTTTTCTTCCAAACTGTACAGTGTTCAAAAAATAATGTCAGGAATCCTGTAATGTGCTGGACCACTGATTTCTCCCGAGTTCTTGAATCCAAATTTGCTAGCTTGGGAAATAGCCAAAAGGGGGGTGGGGCGGGGGTGATTTTTGTGTTGCTAGCATCCTGCTTGCGCTTATAAACGGGGCAGCAGTGCAAACAAAATCAATAAGAACATAAGAACATAAGAATTAGGAAGCCCCTCGAGCCTGCTCCGCCATTCAAAAAGATCATGGCTGATCTGGCCGTGGACTCAGCTCCACTTACCCGCCCGCTCCCCGTAACCCTTAATTCCCTTATTGGTTAAAAATCTATATCTGTGATTTGAATACATTCAATGAGCTAGCCTCAACTGCTTCCTTGGGCAGAGAATTCCACAGATTCACAACCCTCTGGGAGAAGAAATTCCTTCTCAACTCGGTTTTAAATTGGCTCCCCGTATTTTGAGGCTGTGACCCCTAGTTCTAGTCTCCCCGACCAATGGAAATAACCTCTCTGCCTCTATCTTGTCTATCCCTTTCATTATTTTAAATGTTTCTATAAGATGACCCCTCATCCTTCTGAACTCCAACGAGTAAAGACCCAGTCTACTCAATCTATCATCATAAAGTAACCCCCTCATCTCCGGAATCAGCCTAGTGAATCGTCTCTGTACCCCTTCCAAAGCTAGTATATCCTTCCTTAAGTAAGGTGACCAAAACTGCACGCAGTACTCCAGGTGCGGCCTCACCAATACCCTGTATAGTTGCAGCAGGACCTCCCTGCTTTTGTACGTTATCCCTCTCGCAATGAAGGCCAACATTCCATTCGCCTTCGTGATTACCTGCTGCACCTGCAAACTAACTTTTTGGGATTCATGTACAAGGACCCCCAGGTCCCTCTGCACCGCAGCATGTTGTAATTTCTCCCCATTCAAATAATATTCCCTTTTACTGTTTTTTTTCCCAAGGTGGATGATCTCACATTTTCCGACATTGTATTCCATCTGCCAAACCTTAGCCCATTCCCTTAACCTATCTAAATCTCTTTGCAGCCTCTTTGTGTCCTCTACACAACCCGCTTTCCCACTAATCTTTGTGTCATCTGCAAATTTTGTTACACTACACTTTGTCCCCTCTTCCAGGTCATCTATGTATATTGTAAACAGTTGTGGTCCCAGCACCAATCCCTGTGGCACACCGCTAACCACCGAAAAGGACCCATTTATCCCGACTCTCTGCTTTCTGTTAGCCAGCCAATTCTCTATCCATGCTAATACATTTCCTCTGACTCCGCGTACCTTTATCTTCTGCAGTAACCTTTTGTGTGGCACCTTATCGAATGCTTTTTGGAAATCTAAATACACCACATCCATCGGTACACCTCTATCCACCATGCTCGTTATAGCCTCAAAGAATGCCAGTAAATTAGTTAACCATGATTTCCCCTTCATGAATCCATGTTGCATCTGCTTGATTGCACTATTCCTATCTAGATGTCCCGCTATTTCTTCCTTAATGATAGCTTCAAGCATTTTCCCCACTACAGATGTTAAACTAACCGGCCTATAATTACCTGCCTTTTGTCTACCCCCTTTTTTAAACAGAGGCGTTACATTAGCTGCTTTCCAATCCGATGGTACCTCCCCAGAGTCCAGAGAATTTGGTAGATTATAACGAATGCATCTGCTATAACTTCTGCCATCTCTTTTAATACCCTGGGATGCATTTCATCAGGACCAGGGGACTTGTCTACCTTGAGTCCCATTAGCCTGTCCAGCACCCCTAGTGATAGTGATTGTCTCAAGATCCTCCCTTCCCACATTCCTGTGACCAGCAATTTTTGGCATGGTTTTTGTGTCTTCCACTGTGAAGACCAAAGCAAAATAATTGTTTAAGGTCTCAGCCATTTCCACATTTCCTATTATTAAAACCCCCTTCTCATCTTCTAAGGGACCAACATTTACTTTAGTCACTCTTTTCCGTTTTATATATCGGTAAAAGCTTTTACTATCTGTGTAAAAGGTTTTACTATCTGTGTAAAAGCTTTTACTATCTGTCCCGCCGACTTACCACTGCTTTGACAGCTGTCTTGATTTTTGGGACGACTTGCCAGAGCTCCTATTGCATATATGCAAATAGCGTCAAGTGGCACGAATAAAACCCAGGCACTATTTTCACCTCTGCCTGTCTGACCGCCACCAGTTTTTGCAATTGTCCACCAACTGTGGGAGCTGCAAGTCATGGGCGGTGGCCATTTCCAGTGATAAGGAAGGGGATGCTGTCAGGTAAAGCTGGGTGGAGCTTTTGAAGACATATTTCCAGTAGTTACTTATGGGGGTAGAAATTGCCCCCCGCACGAAACGGGCGTTTCGATGGTTTTTACAGCAGCTGCATTTCAGGTCGACTCCTGTACGACATTCGGCTCTTTGTTGTTTTTTTTTCCATGCATCCGGAACTCGATCATAATGGGGGTGGTGACAACACCTGAGGGGCGGATACGCGGCGGTGACAACAATTGAGGGGCGGAAGCTGGGTGCGGAGCGGAGTCACCGTCGCGATGACATCATCACGGCGCCCCGTCAACGCAGCTCCCCCCTTCACTTAAAGGGGAGAGCCTCTGCGATTTTTAAACTTCGGGCCACTGGGCGGTAAGAGGAGGATCGGGGCACCACCGGGAAAACCCGGGAGGGCAATTGGGCTAGCAGCGGCCATTCCACGAAAAGTTGGCGGCCACTCCACTCTGCAGCGTGGCTGCCGATTTGCGGTGGTAACAGGCCTTAAGGAGACGGGAAATTTCGGCCCCATGGAGTTTTGTACCAATGCATCTGAAATGTTATGCAGTTGCTGCTGCAGGTTCTGCACACGTTACGTGCTGCTCCATAGTGCTGCTTATTTTTGATCCCAATGCTAAATCAATCAGCTCCTACACTGACACCTCAGGGAAACAGATGCACATCCTTTGCCCACCGCCTATCCAATCAACGTGTACATGCCAAAGTCACCGCCTAGGCATTTCTCAATAGCAAGGAGAAAAAAGACAAGACCATTAGTTCCAGATCTGTCATATGCTGTGATTGGTCAATAAAAGCAGGGAAGTCCTGCTACAACTGTACAGGGTATTGGTGAGACCACACCTAGAGTACTGCGTACAGTTTTGGTCTCTTTATTTAAGGAGGGATAAACTTGCAGTTTAGAGAAGCTTCATTAGGTTGATTCCTGAGATGACGGGGTTGACTTATGAAGAAAGGTTGAGCAGATTGGATCTGTACTCATTGGAGTTTAGAAGAATGAGAGGTGCTCTTATTGAAACATATAAGATACAGAGGGGGCTCAACAAGGTAAATGCAGTGAGGATGTTTCCACTCATGGGGGAATCTAGAATTAGGGGGCATAGTTTAAGAATAAGGGGTCACCCATTTAGAACTGAGTTGAGGAGGAATTTTTTCTCTCAGAGGGTCGTGAATCTGTGGAATTCTCTGCTTACCCAGAGAGCTGTGGAGGCTGGGTCATTGAATATATTTAAGGTGGAGATAGACAGATATTTGAGCGATAAGGGATTGAAGTGTTATGGGGAGAGGGCAGGGAAGTGAAGCTGAGCCCATGATCAGATCAGCCATGATCTTATTGAATGGTGGAGTAGGCTCAAGGGGCCAAGCAGCCTACTCCTGCTCCTATTTCTTATGTTCTTATTGTATTAGCTTGCTTTATCTGAATGGAGAGCAAGAAGAGTAGGAACGGTGCTCAAATCCAATTACGACAGTCAGCCAGGCTGTGAGGAGATATCTAGAGGCACATGGCGAAGCAGGTCAGTTAAGGACTACAGCTAAAGGGGAAGCAGGCTGCAATTAGTTTCATAACTATCTCTGACATAGTAGAGCACCAAGAATCATTCTCAATTCAAACTCACTAGACTACAAGTGCATGCCTAGCTACTGGGCCCCCTGGAGATGTATGATGCATCACACTCCGAGTTACAGAGAAATTAACCAGGCAGATGTGTCGGGCTGATATGTGGAATTTCAGGAAAGAGGAATTTACTTTATCTGCACTTAAAATAAAGGCGTCAAAATTCCACTGTGGTTATGCCGGGATTGCGGTCTCTGGTACCCTCCAACACTGACCACCACTAGAGTTTGCGGAATCAGTGAGAGGGCACTTCACTTGAGGGAGGCAGGTGGGAACAAGCGGCGCCAAGGTCACATCCAATCCCATGCCGGGGATGTTGACCAACAGACCCAATGTAATCGGGTCGCCACAGTTTCCCTGGAGGTTCTAGAGCACTTCTGGAAATTATGATGGAAGACTGGTAGAATCCCTAAGGAATTTAAGGGCCATCGTAATCTTGAGGTGTCTTTAGGTCAGGACCTTCTGGAAAATGTGCAGTGGTTTATGTAAAACAAACATTACGTTTATGTACGCAGTCAATTATGGAAATTCTGAATCACTAATTAAATAATATGCCATAAAAAAAGTCAACCTACTATCATCATCATCATCATCGTAGGCAGTCCCTCAAAATTGAGGAATACTTGCTTCCACTCTAAAAGTGAGTTCTCAGGTGACTGTACAGTCCAATACAGGAATTACATCTCTGTCACAGGTGGGACAGACAGTGGTTGAAGGAAAGGGTGGGTGGGGAGTCTGGTTTGTCGCACGCTCCTTCCGCTGCCTGCGCTTATTTTCTGAATGCTCTCGACAACTTTGGGCAGTCTTGAGCCAGGGATTCCCACGTGCCAGTGGGGATGTTGCATTTTATCATGGAGGTTTTGAGGATATCCTTGAAATGCTTCCCCTGCCCACCTGGAGCTCGTTTGCTGTGTAGGAGTTCCGAGTAGAGCGCTTGCTTTGGGAGTCTCGTGTCGGACATGCGGCTGATGTGGCCCGTCCAACGGAGCTGGTCGAGTGTGGTCAGTGCTTCGATGCTGGGGATGTTGGCCCGATCGAGAATACTGATGTTGGCGCGTCTATCCTCCCAATGGATTTGCAGGATCTTGCGGAGGCAGCACTGGTGGTATTTCTCCAGTGCTTTGAAGTGTCTACTGTATATGGTCCACATCTCTGAGCTATATAGGAGGGCAAGTATCAATACAGTCCTGTAGACCATAAGCTTGGTGCCAGCTTTGAGGTCCTGGTCCTCGAACACTCTCTTCCTCAGATGACCGAAGGCTGCGCTGGCGCACTGGAGGCAGTGTTGGACCTCGTCGTCGATGTCTGCCCTTGCCTAGGCTCCTGAGGTATGGAAAATGGTCTACGTTATCCAAGGCTGTGCCGTGGATTTTGATGACCGGGGGTAATGCTATTTGGAGGACCTTTGTCTTATGGATGTTTCGTGTAATGCCTATGCTTTTATATGCCTCGGTGAAAATGTTGACGATGATTGCCAGCTTAGATCCACACTACAGGCTCTGCCCTCACCATATACAAGACACTCAGAATGACCACAACTTGGGGGAAAGCATTCATTTAATTCCACCTTTGTACTTGTACATCCATTCCAGAGCGAGAGAGAATGGACTTTGTTATAAGTGTGCGAGGTCTTCCCTCAATTGTGCCCTAAAACTTAGACCAGGTGAAAGGATTTCACGTTGGCAGTTATTGACAGTGTGCCTGTGTAAGGAAACATTCACTCTGACAGCTGCCAGTCACTGCACAAGTCTGAGCCAGCATAACACACACAAATGCACACTTTACTAAGGCTAGAATAACACAGTAAGATACATTTTGTTGGTCTGGCTCTATTTTCAGATGAAATTAAGGGAATTTGAGTGAACGTTACAACCTGCACCCTTTGTAGGCTCTATACCACCAAGGAGCTCAACCATTTCAGACCCACCAGCGCTAAATCCAATTCAGACAGGCCGATCCACTTGATCGCCATGGAGCTCAGATGAATGCTTTGAAAGACATATCGGGGTAGAAATTCGGGCAGGCCCATCTCTGGGCATATTTGCATACGCAAAGGAACAAATTGGACATTGGTCGGCGATTTTTTATTCTTTCCCAATATGGCAGGCAGTCCGAGAAACAGATGCTGCATGGCACAATTTATAGACCATCAACTCATGTAGGGCAGGGAATGTAGAAGTGACCGTAGATGCTTTGGGCCCACGAGACCACTAAGAGAACTCGTATATCTCACGCCCAATAAATCTTCCAGGACATTGAACAAATAGAGATGTGGTGAGGGAAATCTACTGTAGAATAAATAATACACAAAAAACAAATTACGTCAGAAACTGCGAAACTATTGTGACACAAAAACTTTTTTTTACAAAGGCCCTTCACTAATTGAGAAAGCATGTAATTGTTCCATTCCATTTACTGACATTGAAAAAAACTTGGTCAAACTGTTTTTTGCTGGTTTAAAACAAAAGCTGCCTAAATGTGGAAGTCACAGGGGAGGGGGTTACTTGTTAAATTTGTGCAGCTCCAATAAGTCGCTACAGTTATTTTTTTTTTGATGTGGTTGGGAATTTTGCTTCAAAATATCGGCGTCTACATGTTTCTGATGTTAGTTACCACCAGTGCGTGAGTGGCTGCAGATTGCACATTTAGTTGATTACACAATGGCCCTGATGGTAACCAGACTAGAACTTGCTGGAAGTCACAGAGCAGCATTAATTTTCCATGATCATATATATTGAACTAGGAAAGGCGATTAAATGAATGCCTAATGTAGCCAAAGGTTGACCTGCTGGTACCAAAGTGTGAAGCCAATGTGGCATGGACAATCAGTTTAAGAATAGAGGTTTAAGATGCTTCCCACCAATGATAATGACATTCTAATCCTGAGTAGCAGTCATGAGTTGCTGATGTTATTGCAAAAGCCATAAACAATGGGCTAGATTTTCAACTGCCAGGCACAAATCTGGTGTGGTATATTGGCTGCCCATTATAGAAACTTATCGATTTTAATTTCTATTGATTTTAACTTGCCCAGGTGACAGGTTGAAAATCTACCCCAATGTATTCCCCTATTTCAGATGAGGTGATAAACCAAAGCCCTGTCTGCCCTCTCAGGTAGATGTAAAAGATCCTGTACCACAATTTCAAAGGAAGAGCAGGGGAGTTCTCCCTGGTGACCTGGCCAATATTTATCCCTCAGCCAACATCACTAATTAAAAAAAACATTATCTGGTCATTATCACATTGACCTTCCTATGCACAGATTGGCTGTCGTATTCCCAACATTACAACAGTGACTACACTTCAAAAGTACTTTCTTGGTTTTCAGCGCTTTGGGTTGTCCTGGGATCATGAAAGTCCCTATATAAATGCAAGTCTTTTTTTCCTTCTTATTCTCATTGTCTTTAACAAAAATAATAAAGGTGGAAAATAACTGGAGATGCATTTTAAAAGTATTGTTAAAATAATCATGTATTGTTAAAATGGTTCACTGAGGCACAGCTTGGTTAGTACTGCGCAACAAAGACCAAAAATATTCACCATTTGATTCTTGCCCTGGTCTATTAGTTGATTTTGGTTGAAGCAGCAGACGGGGAACACAATAGGGCATCAGCATCCTTGAGTTAGGGAGGAGGAAAAGCAGGTAAGACTCCTGCTCCTAAATAGTATACAGCAAATCCTGTTGGAAGTTCCCTACTGATGGAGGATATCAGTCAAGGATATGATCAGGCTTCGCTCTGATGGGCCCGATGGTCAACAGCCAGCTAAATAATGGGAGAAAATTAGAGAAAACATATTTAAAAATAAAGTTAATTAATCAAAGCACTTAATAGATTTGAGCATTCAAAGATATATACCCTGTATAGAGTTTAAAATTTGGATAATGTAGATATAGACTAAATCAGGTGGGAGATGTTATTCTCCTTAGTCAAAGTCTGGATTAACATTATTTTAATCACATATTGCATACTATCTAAATCTGTTATAATGATGGAATGTTACTTAACTAATATTAACCCGGTATCGACTAGCTATTCGTAAAGGTTTAGAAAAAAGGATCCTGAGAACAGAGAGGGAAGAAACATGGAGCAATTTTCCTTTATACATGTAATGCTCATTCACTTACAATCTATTTGTTAGATACGTATCTTTCACTAGTTAATAAACAGAGAATCTCAAGATAGCACTAGTTTAATCAAGTGATGTCTTCTTTCTTCTTTGCCTGGTAGTCTCTTCCCAAACGGCTTTAATCCAGCTATCTGCAAAGTTAAGAAAAGGGATCAATTGTATTGTTTCAATTAGAAGCGAAATCTTCTTTCTTCTTCGATTAGTGGTCTTGCCCCTCAGGCAAGGTCATGATCTTTGGATGTTTCTTTCTTCAGAAGGTCCTGAGCTTGGCTGCTTTTCAGTTGTTTGTTTATTACAAAGTTTTCCCAGCCGAGACAGTCTGATCTGTTCTTCCT
This sequence comes from Pristiophorus japonicus, assembly GCF_044704955.1. Classification (NCBI taxonomy): domain Eukaryota; kingdom Metazoa; phylum Chordata; class Chondrichthyes; family Pristiophoridae; genus Pristiophorus; species Pristiophorus japonicus. Next base: position 337,397,255 of record NC_091978.1, on the reverse strand, counting down.
TAAAGCAGATGTTTAGGTTTTAATTATCACAGTTTGAACAATGGGACTCAGCTCCACTCAGATTTTTGCCAGTTTTGTGGATTCTTGTAGTAAATTAAATACAACAGATACAAAATACAACTGCATTAGGTGATACAAAATACAGCAATGGATGTTTAGGGGATGCTGGGTCTGTTTTCTTTGGAACCGAGGAGGCTGAGGGGAAACCTGATTGAGGTGTATAAAATTATGAGGGGCTTGGATGAGTCGATAGGAAGGACCTGTTTCCCTTGCCAGATGGGTCAACAACCAGGGGGCGTAGATTTAAAGTAATTGGGGGCAGACTTAGAGGAGATATGAGGGGAAATTTCTTCACCCAGAGGGTAGTGAGGGTCTGGAACTCACTGCCTGAAAGGGTGGTAGAGGCCAAAAACCTCACCACAATTAAAAAATACTTGGATGTGCACTTAAAGTGCCGTAACCTACAGGACTACAGACCAAGAGCTGGAAAGTGGGATTCGGCTGGATAGCTCTTGGTCGGCCGGTGCGGACACGATGGGCCGAAATGGCCTCCTTTAGGTCGGGTTTAGACAGGTTAGATGCAGGAAGAATGTTCCCAATGTTGAGGAAGTCCAGAACCAGGGGTCACAGTCTAAGGATAAGGGGTAAGCCATTTAGGACCGAGATGAGGAGAAACTTCTTCACCCAGAGAGTGGTGAACCTGTGGAATTCTCTACCACAGAAAGTTGTTGAGGCCAATTCACTAAATATATTCAAAAAGGAGTTAGATGTAGTCCTTACTACTAGGGGGAATCAAGGGGTATGGCGAGAAAGCAGGAATGGGGTACTGAAGTTGCATGTTCAGCCATGAACTCATTGAATGGCGGTGCAGGCTCGAAGGGCTGAATGACCTACTCCTGCACCTAGTTTCTATGTTTCTATGTTTCCGTGCTGTTAATTTCTATGATTCTATGACCGATAGCACTATTTGAAAGTAAACACTGAGTTCTTTTAGTATCCTGGTCAGCATTCTACTGCAACCAGCACCACCAAAATGATAGCTTAACTAATTATTTATCTCATTGCTGCTTGAGTGATGTTGCTTTCACAGAATGGCAGACTAGGTCAGAACATCACTGCACTTCAAAAAAATAATTTGCTCTGTGATGCACATTCAAGTGTTTCAACAACATATTTCTGTAGTGATTTAGCAAGGCTGCTGGGGTTTAGGGGAAGAATTCCAGATTGAAATGGCTGAAGACTGTACAAGTGATGGGAGAATGGAGGGAGGAGAGAGTAGATAGAGGACCAGAATGGAAAGGCAAGCAGCATTGTAGGGCTGGAGGAGGTTGCAAAGGTAGGGAAAAGCAAGGCCAGGGGGCAATATGTTTACGAGGATTTTGATGCACTTGAAGTTTCAACATGATAAGGTGCTGTATAAATGCAATCCAGCCATTATTTATTTATTTTATTACAGACTAAGAAAGTCTGGACACATATCCCCTGCTCTTCACCAGACTAACAGGACTTGGGTGCGCATTCGCCCCTCCCTGCACCTTCTCCTAGCTCTACTATAAACTATCTGAATTGAATATAGAGAGGAAGGAAAATCAATGGAATCATCACCCCATACTATTCACACAACCACTAGCAGAACGGGCAGAGGCCTGGGATCAGGTTACTCCCCCCACCCGCTCGGTCAGGAATGGTTACCTGCGTGCACCCGGGCACATGTTACATAGGGAGGACCAGTTTGTGGAAGGAGAGAAATTAACTGAAAAAAAATGATGACAAGATAAGAAACTGAATGAGTTGATGTAATCGTGACATCTCACACAGTGTGTAGCGAGCTCAGTAGAGGACATTGAGGAGAGAAATCTGCTGTAAACTTTGGCCTGAGGTTTGATGAAAGAGACTTGAATGAAATTGATTTCTAAAAGAAGAGATCAAGTGAGAAAGTTAAAAATGAAAATTATAAAGGATAGATGAAAGTGGATGTGAAAAGGTAGAGAACAAATGAAAGGCAGATAAGATGGAGAGAATCATATTATTAATTCTCAAAGCAGGAGTCCCAGTGAAACTAGTATGTGTGTTTTCAATCCTTATTCCAATAAACATATATTCACAGCACAAAATCAAACCACATTTACAACCAACCATGTAGCTGCATTCAAAGAGTAAGAAGTGGAAATCGTACACTGGTGCAGTTAAGATTTCTGAGCTAGGCGTTAATGAAATTGTTGAGGAAGTATAGAGGGAGGTCTGAACCAAATGTAACCATTGATAAACTTTACTAGAGAATGCATGATGATGACAATTAAAATGGGAAATGACCCAGCCATTCCTCACCTTTAACTAATAATAATAATTTTAATAACAAATTGGAATGTGAAGTTTTGAAATTAGTTACAAGTAATTGCTGTAAAGAGGTAGTTTTGTTCCTGTGCCTGGTGTGCATTGGATCACCTGGGCATAGCGAATAGAAGATAATAGGATAGGGGAACACTTTGACTACAATCATTACCATTTGAATTTGGGCCATCATCTCTTTTGTCTCTCTAATCTCTCCTGTCTTCCAATCTCTCACAGACCGTCCCTTTTGTTCTTTCTTCCCTTTTCAGTGCGTGTTAAGAATCCGTTCTTTCCGAACACTCTCCAGTTCTGATGAAGGGTCATCGACCTGAAACGTTAACTCTGCTTTCTCTCCACAGATGCTGCCTGACCCACTGAGATTTCCAGCATTTTCTGTTTTTATATTGACCATAAGGAGCCTGGCTGGTTTTCTGTCAGTTTAAATGAATCGACAGAAAAATTGGGTGGTCTCTCCTATGGGTGTGGGCCCTTCCCACCCAAATTCTCCTCTATGTGCTACACCTAGGCGAACAGGAACAGGAAAATCTACCTCTGCATTTAGATGTGGATTTTCGTTTGTCTAACGCCTCAGTTAGCAGCCAGAGGGGGTGTTAATGGGAGCGTAAGAGGTTACCGACCGGGAGCGCAGCGTTTAGCACCCCGACTAAAAATTCATTCGCGGCTCACCGGGAGCGCAGACCAGCAGTGCCTGGCTGCTGATGATCACTCCAATCATGACGTGTTCCTGGTGCAATGCACACGCTTGCGTCCCGGTCGGAAAATTAGGTGCAGCCGCCTCATTCAGCGGCCGCCAAGAACATCATCTGGAAAAACAGTGGGTCCAGGCTTGCAGAGTTGTTAACTGGTGGCTACTTAAGGGGATGAGAAAGCGCTTCCCTCGGAGTCACAGAGCACGGTGCGTGAGCCTCTGAGTTTGCAGCGGCAGACAGAATTAAGAGTTCAGCTTGAGAAAAAGTGATTTTGAAAACATTAATAGGTGCATTGCTCTGCCACGCCTTGAAGACTTGGCTTTTCCCGGAAAGTGAATCGCAGTTCGGTGCTTGCGCAATGACTCGGTTAAATTTAGCGCCGGCATTTTTGTTAGCGTCCCTCCAGCTCTGGTATGCAATGGCTGATTTAGCGTTCCTGTCAGCTCTTCGACCGATTCTAATGAATTTCTGGGTGGACAGCGGCAACTTTTTCAAGGCGCTAAAATTACCGCGTCACCTAGGTTACCGCCCCAAATGAGGCGCGACCGAATTTCTCCCCCTTAATTTCTTAACATTTGCAACCTCAATTTGAAATCTAAATCAATCAAATAAAATATTCAGAATCTGTTAGTTAGTTCAAAGAACCATGGAAATCATCTTTGTTAATTTATATAATATAAAAAAATCATTGAAAGATAAATAGAATCAATCCCGGATACATGATAACAAATTCTTGATTAATGATAGCTCAATAAGATATTGATTCAGATAAATCACAGTAACTAACATAGCTCTGAACAGATTGGAAATATCAGCATCAACAAATTAAATTTATGCAATGCCTTTTTAATGTAAAAAAATGCCCCAAAGTCATTTAAAAAATAGATTACAAGGAGAACAGTTGCCGAACCCAAAAGGCAGAGATGAGGAGGAGATGCTGAAAGGTTGATCAATGAGATGGGTCCTGTGAAGGATTTTAAAGCTGGAGAGAAAGAAGTGGCATGTAGAGAGGTTTAAATGAGTTCCAAGGAGTAGGACCAAGGCAGCTGAGTGCTCTGCCATCAGTGATGGGACAAAAAGAGCGGAGATACACAGAAGGCAGGAGTAAGTGGAACAGATCATTTGGGAAGGATGTAGGGCTGGAGGGCATTGCAGAAATAGGATAGAAGAAAGCCACAGAGAGATTTAGAGATAGAGTTACAAGGATTTTAAATGTGATATATTGGCACACCAGGAGCCAGTGTAGGTCAGCATGGATGATGGTGATGGGTAACATAGGATACTTGCAGCAGTTTTGGGCAAGTTGCAGTTTATGGAGGCTGAAAGATCGGAAACCAGAAAGGAGAGTCTTGGAAGTAGTCAGGTCTAGGTCTCAGCGCTGGAAGGGCTGAGGTAAGGGCGGAGGCAGGCAGTGTTGCAGTGATGCAAGTAAGAGCTCCTGACAATCGATAGGATGTAGAGTTTAAAGCTGAGCTCAGGATCAAACTGAGCACCATAATTTTGAATGATCTGGTTCAGCTTGAAAGAGTGGCCAGGAATGAGGATGAGTGAAGTTCGTGGCATGAATTAAAGACAGTAGCTTCTGACTTCCTAGTGTTGAAATAAAGGAAATTGTGACACATCTGAGACAATGCTCGACAGCCAGTCTGCTAGCATAGAAACAGTCAAGGGATCAAGAGAAGTGGTGGAGAGACAGAGCTGAGTATGATAAGCTGTGCCTGCTGATGTTATCACTGAGGGACAGCATGTAGATTTTAAAAGAGGATGGAGCCAAAGGCAGATCCTCGGAAGCCCATGAAGGTGATGATGTGGGGGTAGGAAGAGAAGCTATTACTGGATATATACATGTTGAATTTGTATAGGTAGAAACGGAACCATGCAAAGGCAGTCCTGTGGAGCTGGGCAGTGAAGGAGAGGTTTTGGAGGAAGGTGACATAGCTCACCATATGAAACGCTGCAGAAATATTCAGGAGAAAAAAGATGGATAAAGCACCATGGTCATGGTTGTAGCTTTGTCGAGGGTTGTTTCAGTGCTGTGAGAAGGACAAAAGCTGGACAGTAGGGATTAGAACGAGATGTTTTGAGAGGGACTGGCACAGAGCTAGTGGGTGATGGCATATTCTTTTCCTGAGAGAGAAAAGTAAAGTTGGAGATGACACAATAGATGGATTGAAGGTTGTTTTAAGGAGAGGATATTGACAGCAATTTTGAAAGGGAGCAATCTGGTGCATGAGGAAAGGGAACTATTGACGATGAATGTTGATGGAAAATGGTACATGTTGCAGTATGTTGAAAGCTGCACACATAACTTTTAAGGATAGATTGCAGAACAGTAACTAATTGCTCGCAATGGTCCATCATTTACAACTTCCTCCCACCCCCTGAATACAAGTCATAAAAAACAGCACACGCTGAATTTTATTTTATGGTTTTTAATATTTGCTAAGATTTATCTTGAACCTTATTCTCCACACCTAACTGTATCCGGTGAGCTTAAGCATAGGTTGGCAAGTGACAAGACTTAGGGGCTGCCCCAAGTGTGCACAGGGTACTGCTAGAATTTAAGTGCACAGAACACTTGTAACCTTCCTGCTGCTTGTCCAGCCAGGATCAATGTACCAGTTGGAGCATTGGCTTGCTGGGTAACCTATAGGTGAGTAGGAAGAATCTCAGCTCCGGGTAACAGATCTACCCGTCCAGGTTCCATTAATCAGCCAAGATGGCTGCTCCAACATCAACAATGCCCTGGAGTACTGTGCCAACACTTGGTTCAGGTGTCGAATGACTGAGTCTGATGCAAAAAGAGCTGGTTTGGGTTCAAACCAATTTAGAAACATAGAAACATAGAAAATAGGTGCAGGAGTAGGCCCTTCGAGCCTGCATCGCCATTCAATGAGTTCATGGCTGAACGTGCAACTTCAGTACCCCATTCCTGCTTTCTCGCCATACCCCTTGATTCCCCCTAGTAGTAAGGACTACATCTAACTCCTTTTTGAATATATTTAGTGAATTGGTCTCAACAACTTTCTGTGGTAGAGAATTCCACAGGTTCACCACTCTCTGGGTGAAGAAGTTTCTCCTCATCTCGGTCCTAAATGGCTTACCCCTTATCCTTAGACTGTGACCCCTGGTTCTGGACTTCCCCAACATTGGGAACATTCTTCCTGCATCTAACTGGTCTAAACCTGTAAGGATTTTAAATGTTTCTATGAGATTCTCTCTCATTCTTCTGAACTCCAGTGAATACAAGCCCAATTGATCCAGTCTTTCTTGATATGTCAGTCCCGCCATCCCAGGAATCAGTCTGGTGAACCTTCGCTGCACTCCCTCAATAGCAAGAATGTCCTTCCTCAAGTTAGGAGACCAAAACTGTACACAATACACCAGGTGTGGCCTCACCAAGGCCCTGTACAACTGTAGTAACACCTCCCTGCCCCTGAACTCAAATCCCCTCGCTATGAAATCCAACATGCCATTTGCTTTCTTAACCGCCTGCTGTACCTGGATGCCAATCTTCAATGACTGATGTACCATGACATCCAGGTCTTGTTGCACCTCCCCTTTTCCTAATCTGTCACCATTCAGATAATTGTCTGTCTTTCTGCTTTTACCACCAAAGTGGATAACCTCACATTTATCCACATTATACTTCATCTGCCATGCATTTGCCCACTCACCTAACCTATCCAAGTCACTCTGCAGCCTCATAGCATCCTCCTCGCAGCTCACACTGCCACCCAACTTAGTGTCATCCGCAAATTTGGAGATACTACATTTAATCCCCTACTCTAAATCATTAATGTACAATGTAAACAGCTGGGGCCCCAGCACAGAACCTTGCAGTACCCCACTCGTCACTGCCTGCCATTCTGAAAAGTACTCATTTACTCCTACTCTTTGCTTCCTGTCTGCCAACCAGTTCTCAATCCACATCAGCACACTACCCCCAATCCCATGTGCTTTAACTTTGCACATTAATCTCTTGTGTGGGACCTTGTTGAAAGCCTTCTGAAAGTCCAAATACACCACATCAACTGGTTCTCCCTTGTCCACTCTACTGGAAACATCCTCAAAAAATTCCAGAAGATTTGTCAAGCATGATTTCCCTTTCACAAATCCATGCTGACTTGGACCTATCATGTCACCTCTTTCCAAATGCGCTGTTATGACATCGTTAATAATTGATTCCATCATTTTACCCACTACCGATGTCAGGCTGACTGGTCTATAATTCCCTGTTTTCTCTCTCCCTCATTTTTTAAAAAGTGGGGTTACATTGGCTACCCTCCACTCCATAGGAACTGATCCAGAGTCTATGGAATGTTGGAAAATGACTGTCAATGCATCAGCTATTTCCAAGGCCACCTCCTTAAGTAAATCAAGTCCTGCTGTTAAATTCGACAGGACCTCTGGGAAATCCATACTTCTAAATCTCCCCTTCCCACTCCCTTCCCGCCCCGCAGTTATTATCAAGGCCGATCTTCGAGTCGGCTTGACGTTAAACAACAAGTGTGGGTTAAACCTTTGATAGATGGACAGCAGATGCCAGGAAGGAAAAGCAAAATACTGCAAATATTACAAATCTGAAACAAAAACGCGAAACACTGGAAAAACTCAACAGATTGGTTAGTATCTATGGAGCGAACAAACATGTTAAAGTTTCAAGAGGGATATCTCCTCTTATCTCTATTTCTCGCCCCTTGATCTATCCCTACCCGCCTACAACTGTGACACCGTCTGCTACTTTAGCAGACATTTCATTACAAAATTAACATTAATGAAACCGGAGGAATGTTTTCACTTTGTAACAAAAGCCCAGATAATAGTATTGACCAGATTTTGTAGTCGTAACGTGCTGTGATAACGGCTGATCCAATAACAATGAAATTTGAAAGGGCCAGCTGCCATGACAACCCTGAATGTAATTATCTATATACACCACAGAATAATTCATGCAGTGGGAGTGTTTGTTGCAACTTAATTGTTGACATTTAGATAATGAAAAATTCATTTGGAGCTTGGAAAATACAATTATTGAATTGGGACCATATGTGATTAATTGTCAATTAGTTAAAGCTCATCAGGGAATATTATACACCTTGCCATCTTATGCCAACAGGTCTATGTATGCCCTTTAGATCTAGGAGACTGAAAAGCGACAGCTGTTTCTTTTTGTACATCTTCTCAGTCGGCAACTAACAGATATCTGTCATAACCTATGTGATCGATTGTGAGGTCAGATTTTGGGGAAAGTGTAATTGAACTAAAGACCATACAGAAATTAATGATAAGATGGTTGTCATGTATGTAACCATCATGCAACGGTAATCTTCATGTAACTGTAACCTTCATGCAACTCCTGTGCACTGTACTTATACCCTAGAAATACACACCCTGACCACAGGAGGTGAACGTGTGGGAAATTACACTCCGCTTCTATTGAGCGGGGTAAGGCCAATTCTGCGGCGGGAGCAGGACTTCCACGTAGGGGGCTAAAATTCCCTGTCCCAGAAGGTTACCGCCCTCAAGATGGGAGCCTGTGCGGGGAGGCAGAGGGAAGATGAGGGGAGACGGGGACGGGTGATGGAGGGGAGAGTGGTGGAGGTGGGGGGTGGAGAAACCCAGGGCGGGGGACAGGAGGGGCCACATTGCAGTGAAGGTCTGGGGGGGCGAAGTGTGTTGGAGGGGCGGGCCTGGGAGCTCTGTGCCTCGGTGCAGGGAGTGTTCGGAGTGGGGTGAACGGGTTGACTGCGCAGATGGCGGTTACTGGATGTGGTGTGCTTGGCGTCGCAGGGGTGTGGCTCCGGGTTGGCCGGGGCTAGGGGCTCGACATCCGGGGGTGTTCGGCATTTGGGAAGGTTTCTGACGGGACGGGGCGGGTTGGGTGCGGGGGGAGTGTTCCCGGTGTTGGGTGGGTCCGTAGCCGGGGGGGGGGGGGTGGCGGGTGGCATGCTCTTGGGATGGGGGGTGGGCTGTTTGGGGCTGGGATTGGGAGAGACTTCTTCACTCGGGGAGTTGTTGGTCTGTGGGGTTCCCTGCCGCGGGGGGTTGTTGATGCCAGTTTGTTGGATGTGTTCGGGAGGGAGTTGGATGTGGTCCTTGCGGCTGGGGGGGTTGGAGGGGTGTGGAAGGGGCGTGGGGGGGAGGTGCTGGGGTGGGTGATCAACCATGATCTTGTTGAATGGCGGTGCAGGCTCGAAGGGCCGAATGGCCTACTCCTGCACCTATTTTTTATGTTTCTATGTTTCTATGTTTCTATGAGACACTCCTCGCCTGGGTTTCCAGGTATAAAAGGGGAGGTCCCACCCAGGGTCAGCACTCCTTGGTCCTGGCAATAAAGGAAGGTCACGTAGTGATTGTGTCTGCAGTACATGCCTCATGTGAGTTTGTAGTATGGTGCAGGGACACCACAATGGTGATTGTCATTTCCTTGTGGCAGGGGAGAGAATGGTGTGAGGGTAAATCTTCTGCTGCTCTCCCTACATCAAGAGGGTACGTCTGGAAGGAGTTCTTGGGCAACCACAGAATCCTGCCCAGCACGCTCTTATCAGCTGTGCCTCTGTGGGTAGCACTCTCACCACTGAGTGGGTTCAACTTGAGCACAAAAAAATCTAGGCTGACACTCCTGTCCTGTGCAGTGCTGAGGGAGCATTGCACTGTCGGAGGTGCCGTCTTACAGATGGGACGTTAAACCGAGGCCTTGTCTGCTCTCTCAAGTGGATGTAAAAGATCCCATGGCACTATTTCGAAGAAGAGCAGGGGAGTTATCCCCGGTATCCTGGCCAATATTTAACCCTTAATCAACATAAAATAAAACAGCTAATCTGGTCATTACCACGTTGCTGTTTGTGCGAGCTTGCTTGTGCACAAATTGGCTGCCACGTTTCCTACATTACAACAGTGACTACACTCCAAAAAGTACTTCATTGGCTGTAAAGCTCTTTGAGACATCTGGTGGTCGTGAAAGGCACTTTAGAAATCCAAGTCTTGTTTATAAGGCCACAACGAGAATTCTCACCAGCTGAGAGCTTTGCAAAGACCCCGATCCTTGCCCAGACGGAAAAGGTCATCCAATAGGTTGGGCCAGAAATTCCTCGGGAGCTTTTCCCACAGGCAATTGCCTCCTCGCCAGAGATTTTTTACGAAAGTACCTGGTGGTCTAGGAGGCACCCTGAATTCCGATGGGAAGGCCTTCTCTTCCCGCGCTGCGAAGCGCACTCCCGCCCAGAGGGTTCCCACGCAGAACATGCAATCATGTATGACAGCTCAGCCAATCAGGTAGATAGTTCACAGGTTCCTATTAATAGCACTTAGACTTGTGTAACTACGAGTTCTCAGTGCTATTAAAGGGAAAAAAAAACAAACACACACTAATAACCTCACCTAATTAAAATTAATTGAAATTAAAGTTAATAAATGTCTTAGAAAAAAACAATATATTTCCGATTTTTTTGTAATTTGGGTTAAAAATAAGCATACTTTAGTGGGCAGAGTTTTTAACAATACAATGTGTTTATTTTATTATGTTTATGTGTGCTTTTAAACACTTGCGCCTGTAAAAGTAGGCTATGCGCCAGTTTTTTCAGGCGCAAGATTTTTGAGGACATTTGCTGGGCAAGATACTGGGTATATCCCGCAATCTTGCCCATACAAATGTCCTCGCTCCTGATCTGTCATAGAAACATAGAAACATAGAAACATAGAAAATAGGTGCAGGAGTAGGCCATTTGGCCCTTGTAGCCTGCACCGCCATTCAATGAGTTCATGGCTGAACATTCAACTTCAGTACCCCATTCCTGCTTTCTCGCCATACCCCTTGATCCCCCTAGTAGTAAGGACCTCATCTAACTCCTTTTTGAACATCCTCGCTCCCGACTTGTTTTCAGCGTATGTGATCTGGCCGTGGACTCAGCTCCACTTACCCACCTGCTCCCCATAACCCTTAATTCCCTTATTGGTTAAAAATCTATCTATCTGTGACTTGAATACATTCAATGAGCTAGCCTCAACTGCTTCCCTGGGCAGAGAATTCCACAGATTCACAACCCTCTGGGAGAAGAAATTCCTTCTCAACTCGGCTCCCCCGTATTTTGAGCCTGTGCCCCCTAGTTCTAATCTCCCCGACCAGTGGAAACAACCTCTCTGCCTCTATCTTGTCTATCCCTTTCATTATTTCAAATGTTTCTATAAGATCACCCCTCATCTTTCTGAACTCCAACGAGTAAAGACCCAGTCTACTCAATCTATCATCATAAGGTAACCCCCTCATCTCCGGAATCAGCCTAGTGAATCGTCTCTCTACCCCCTCCAAAGCTAGTATATCCTTCCTTAAGTAAGGTGACCAAAACTGCACGCAGTACTCCAGGTGCGGCCTCACCAATACCCTGTACAGTTGCAGCAGGACTTTTGTTCTCCATCCCTCTCGCAATGAAGGCCAACATTCCATTCGCCTTCCTGATTACCTACTGCACCTGCAAACTAACTTTTTGGGATTCATGCACAAGGACCCCCAGGTCCCTCTGCACCTCAGCATGTTGTAATTTCTCCCCATTCAAATAATATTCCCTTTTACTCATTTTTTTTCCAAGGTGGATGACCTCACATTTTCTGACATTGTATTCCATCTGCCAAACCTTAGTCCATTCGCTTAACCTATCTAAATCTCTTTGCAGCCTCTCTGTGTCCTCTACACAACCCGCTTTCCCACTAATCTTTGTTATACTACACTCTATCCCCTCTTCCAGGTCATCTATGTATATTGTTAACAGTTGTGGTCCCAGCACCGATCCCTGTGGCACACCACTAACCACCGATTTCCAACCCGAAAAGGACTCATTTATCCCGACTCTCTGCTTTCTGTTAGCCAGCCAATTCTCTATCCATGCTAATACATTTCCTCTGACTCTGCGTCCCTTTATCTTCTGCAGTAACCTTTTGTGTGGCACCTTATCGAATGCCTTTTGGAAATCTAAATACACCACATCCATCGGTACACCTCTATCCACCATGCTCGTTATATCCTCAAAGAATTCCAGTAAATTAGTTAAACATGATTTCCCCTTCATGAATCCATGTTGCGTCTGCTTGATTGCACTATTCCTATCTAGATGTCCCGCTAGTTCTTCCTTAATGATCGCTTCTAGCATTTCCCCCACCACAGATGTTAAACTAACCGGCCTATAGTTACCTGCCTTTTGTCTGCCCCCTTTTTTAAACAGAGGCGTTACATTAGCTGCTTTCCAATCCGATGGCACCTCCCCAGAGTCCAGAGAATTTTGGTAGATTATAACGAATGCATCTGCTAGAACTTCCGCCATCTCTTTTAATACCCGAGGATGCATTTCATCAGGATCAGGGGACTTGTCTACCTTGAGATCCATTAGCCTGTCCAGCACTACCCCCCTAGTGATAATGATTGTCTTAAGGTCCTCCCTTCCCACATTCCCGTGACCAGCAATTTTTGGCATGGTTTTTGTGTCTTCCACTGTGAAGACCGAAGCAAAATAATTGTTTAAGGTCTCAGCCATTTCCACATTTCCCATTATTAAATCATCTTCTAAGGGACCAACATTTATTTTAGTCACTCTTTTCCGTTTTATATATCTGTTTTTATGTTTTGCGCAAGTTTACTTTCGTAATCTATCTTTCCTTTCTTTATTGCTTTCTTAGTCATTCTTTGCTGTCGTTTAAAATGTTCCCAATCTTCTAGTTTCCCACTAACCTTGGCCACCTTATACGCATTGGTTTTTAATTTGATACTCTCCTTTATTTCCTTGGTTATCCATGGCTGGTTATCCCTTCTCTTACCACCCTTCTTTTTCACTGGAATATATTTTTGTTGAGCACTATGAAAGAGCTCCTTAAAAGTCCTCCACTGTTCCTCAATTGTGCCACCATTTAGTCTGTGTTCCCAGTCTACTTTAGTCAACTCTGCCCTCATCCTACTGTAGTCCCCTTTGTTTAAGCATAGTATGCTCGTTTGAGACACTACTTCCTCACCCTCAATCTGTATTACAAATTCAACCATACTGTGATCACTCATTCCGAGAGGATCTTTTACTAGGAGATCGTTTATTTTTCCTGTCTCATTACACAGGACCAGATCTAAGATCGCTTTCTCCCTTGTAGGTTCTGTAACATACTGTTCTAAGAAACAATGCCGTATGCATTCTATGAATTCCTCCTCAAGGCTACTCCGTGCGACTTGATTTGACCAATCGATATGTAGGTTAAAATCCCCCATGATTACTGCCGTTCCTTTTTCACATGCCTTCATTATTCCCTTGATTATTGTCTGCCCCACTGTGAAATTATTATTTGGGGGCCTATAAACTACGCCCACCAGTGACTTTTTCCCCTTACTATCTCTAATCTCCACCCACAATGATTCAACATTTTGTTCATTCGAACTAATATCGCCTCTCAACTGCCCTGATATCATGCTTTTTTAACAGAGCTACCCCACCTTCTTTCCCTTCTTGTCTATCTTTCCGAATTGTCAGATACCCCTGTATGTTTAATTCCCAGTCTTGGCCACCCTGCAACCACGTTTCTGTAATGGCCACCAAATCATACCCATTCGTAATGATTTGTGCCGTCAACTCATTTACTTTGTTTCGAATGCTGCGTGCGTTTAGGTAAAGTGTTTTAATACTAGTTTTTAAACCATGATTTTTAGTTTTGACCCCTCCTGCAGCCCCTTTATATTCATACATATTGTCCCTTCCTATCACCTTGTGGTTTACACTTACCCCAGTGCTACTCTGCTCTGTTGCCTCCTGCTTTTTGCATCCTTTCTTGGGGTTCTGTTCATCTGAGCTCTCACCCACTCTAACTAGCTCAGAGCCCTCTCCTGGGTTCCCATCCCCTTGCCAAGCTAGTTTAAAGCCCTCCCAACTGCACTATCAAAACCACCCGCGAGAACATTGATCCCATCTCTGTTGAGGTGTAACCTGTCCGACTTGTACAGGTCCCACCTACCCCAGAAGCAGTCCCAATTGTTCAGGAAACTAAAGCCCTTCCTCCTACACTAATGCCCCAGCCACGTATTTATCTGACTAGCCTTCCTATTTCTACCCTCACTAGTACGTGGCACTGGCAGTAATCCCGAGATTACCACCTTTGAGGTCCTGGCTTTCAATCTTACTCCTAGCTCCCTAAACTCAGCTTTCGGGACTTCACCCCTCTTTCTACCTATGTCGTTGGTACCAATGTGGACCACAACCACTGGCTGTTCCCCTTCCCTCCCCAGAATTCCCTGCAGTCGCTCAGTGACATCATTGACCCTTGCACCATGGAGGCAACACACCATCCTGATGTCACCTTTGCTGCCACAGAAGCGCCTGTCTGCTCCCCTAACTATTGAATCTCCTATCACTATAGCCCTTCCCGTCTTCTTCCTCCCCCCCTGTGCAGCTGAGCCACCCACGGTGCTGTGGACTTGTCCCTGGCTGCACTCCCCAGAGGTATCACCGCCCTCGCCAGTAGTCAGAATAGAGTACCGGTTGGAGAGCGGGATAGCCTCAGGGGACTCCTGCACTACCTGCCTCGCCATACTCTTGTGTGCGACGGTCACCCATTCCCTATCCTCCTGTACCCTTTTAATCTATGGGGTGACCAACACCTGAAACGAGCTATCCACGTACCTCTCGTTCTCTCGGATGCACCTCAGTGCCTCCAGTCCTCGCTCAAGCTCCGAGACTCGGCGCTCGAGTTGGAGGAGCTGGAGACACTTCCTGCACATATGGTCATCCCCGTTGCGGGAAGCATCCAGGAATTCCCACATGGCACAGGTGTTGCATTCCATTTGAATGAGCTGCCCTGCCATTCCACTAGTTACCCTTAAATTACCCAGCAAAAACACTGACTCCCACTGCACACACTAAACAGCTATTTAGTAATTTATCTTCTTATCTATTAGAACACAAAATCAAAGAGATATACTCACCAGCCAATCAGCCAACCACTTACCAGCTTGGCTGTGACGTCACTTTTTGATTTCTTGTCCCTCCTCCCTGCACTGCTCGCTCACCGACTGCCACTGGGCCTTTGTAGGCCGCTGATCCCGGACTGCCGCTGGGCCTTGGTAGGCCGCTGATCCCGGACTGCCGCTGACGCTGCTCCTCCCCGCACTCTGACGTCACCTCTCGATTTCTCACCCCTCTATCTTTGTCTGCAGCTGGTTGGGCTGGTCTCTGGGCCTCCGTCCTACTCTCACACTCCTTATCAGCTGCTCTAGTGTCAGCACTGGTAGGAAAAACAAGACAAAACAGCACCTGCCACCCCCACTTGCCCGAACTCACCCACTGACCAAACTCACAAATGCCACTCTATGCTGCTGTACTCCGTGCTCTGCACGAGCTGCCTCTTTTTAAACGGACTTCGGGGGGCCGAAATAGGTTATTTGGGAACCGTAGAGCTACTTTATTAATCTTACCTTTGCTGCAATGATGTTGTTCTGATTATCCTGCTCGTGTATCAAGGTGGGTGTCACTGATGTGTGCTTACTGGCACGATGCACCCAGTCTGCATACGTAAGTTACCCCATCTCTGTAATTTGGGACAAGGTCTGGGCCTCTCCATTCCAAAGGACTTAGGGGGGCCGAAATTCAATGTCCCTAGAGGGACCATTAACATGGGTTTTCGGCGGCCGGTCGGAAAAATCAATTGGCTGCCGTCCCCCGGTGTATTGTGTTCCCCCATCGCCACCGCCAGATGCATATTCAGCTCGGGGGCGGCGTGGGGGGGGGAGTTCCCAGCGGTGCGCACTTCTGCCGTAATCAGTGGGGTGAAGCAGTGGTAAAGGGGTCTCAGCCGCGGTGACAGCATCAGGGTACGCACCACTACTAGGCACTTAAAAGAGAGAGTTTTTTTTGGCAGTGACCCCACCAGATTTCTGTGTCGGTCCATTTTGCCGTAGAACGCGATACCGCTGGACGAGGTCAATGGAATATTCCCGCGATCGGGATGATTTTTGGAGGAAAGTTTTGCTTATGTTTTTTACCTGCATTGAACCTGTTGAGTGATGTTCAGAAGTTTTGTGAGAGTTCTGAGGACCTTCAGTTCTCAGTCTTTAGTGGAGGCCTGAAGGCCTCATTCTGTGCTCCAGGGCCTGCTTGGCAAAGTGCAGCCTGAAAAAAAATGGGATCAGCGTTGGCAGCGGAACACCTGGTACATCTGGACAGACGTAGGAGAAGGAGTCGCCGTCAGCAACGTCGAGAGAGGCAGCGAGCAAGGAAGGCAGCAGCTTTGGCTGCCCAACAAAGAGAAGGGCCTACAGATGTGCACAGACCTGCAGCTAGAGAGGGTAGCCCGGAGGAAGATGGCATTAGGAGGAGGGTGAGGTATGCTGACCACCTCTCCTCCCCACCCCACCACCAAATAAGGGGCCAGGAGCATTGCCAGCAACAGCCTCCAGAGGCGCCCGACAATCAGGAGGACCAGCGAGCTGAGCATCATTCAGCTGCCATGGGAGGTGGCCAACATCGAGGTGGCGGAAGGAGGTCCTACCCTAAAAGGGCCTACAGACCTCAGTTCTCCTTCCTCCAGTTCAGTGATGAACAATGCCTGCGAAGGCTCAGATGTCGGAAAGATGTAGTCAGGGAGATCTGCACTGTCCTGCACGAAGATCTCCCGCCTCACACAATGCTGAGGACCGCCCTGACCATTGGGACCAAGGTCACCATCGCGTTGAATATTTATGCCACGGGATCTTTCCAGTCTACCACTCCAGACATTGGTAACATCTCGCAATTTTCCACACATCGGTGAATCCGGCACTCGACAGGAGAAGTGTGCAGTGCATCTCCTTCCCCATGACAAGGGACAAGCTAGTGGAGCGGCAGGCTGGATTTGCCCGAATTGCAGGCTTCCCGAGGGTGCAGGGTGCAATAGACAGCACACACGTTGGGCTGAGGGCGCCACAACATCACCCTGAGATTTTTGTGAACCGTAAGGAGTTCCACTCGCTAAATATCCAGCTCGTGTGTGACCACCAGCATTGGATCCTGGCTGTTGATGTGAGGTACCCAGGAAGCAGCCATGATTCCTTCATTCTGTGCCAGACGAGTATGTCCGCCCTCCTCACCGGCCCAAATCAGGATTGCGGTTGGCTGCTTGAGGACAAGGGATATTCCCTGTCCACTTGGTTGCTCACTCCACTGCAGAACCCCAGGACAGCGACAGAGCATGCCTACAACAACGCTCATTGTGGCACCAGGTGCATCACCGAGCAGTGCATAGGTATCCTTCAGCAGAGATTCTGGTGCTGGACTGGTGGGGGTGGCACCTTGCAGTACTCTCCTCAATGGGTCTCCACATTTGTCGTGGTCTGCTGCATGCTGCACAACCTGGCCCTCATGAGGGGACAGCCGCTGGAGGTCGAGCCAGCAGTACCACCTGATGGTGAGGAGGAGGTGGCGCAGGAGGAGGAGGATCCCCGTCGCAACCCAGCAGGAGAGGTGCAGCTGCATCTCATAGCTGCTAGATTCAGATAATCCCATCCATACATGACACTTCAGCTCCCACTTTCAATAACACCATCACCAAGCTGAGGGAGGTCAGGTCGCTGGTGTGGTGCGACACCGGAAGGCCCCCCACGGCCCGTGGTGGACCCAGCCGTAAACGCAACACTGAGGTGTCTGATGGCATCGAGCTGAGACTGCATGAGAGCAGCCACAGTCTCAATATGGCAGCGGTGTGATGCTCCGTGGCCTGATGCCCAGAGTGCATAAGAGCATTCTGAGCTTCCAGGGCTGCGGCCATCCTCTCCAATCGCGCATCAATGCGCTTGTTCCCTCACGCCTGTGCTAAAATGGCAGCTGCCACATGGCCTGCAGGTTGCGGCATCACAGCTGGATCCGCACGGTCACTCTCGGAGTCCACCATCGCCTGCATACTGGCAATGATGGGCTCCATGGTGTGCGCAGAGCTGTCGACTCTGCGAGAGGCGGACTCCTCCATGCTCCTGACCACTTCCGACAACCTCTCTGGCACCCTTGTCAGTGCCCCCAACATCTGGGAATGCATGGCCTCCACCCTTCATTCGTATGCTGTTACATCAATGGCATCATCTGAGTCCTCGTCGGCAGAACTCCGATGCGGACTCGCCCTCCGGAGAGATGGCACCTGAGGTTGCTGAGCCCCATCACCATATTGCAGCCCGCTAGGCCCCGGTGCAATACCCAGTGCCACCCCACCTATCACGTCTACTACTGCACACCATGCACTCCCACCAGTATCTGAGCTGGCGCGTGTGGATGGAAATAGTCTTGTGTTTGTGCCATCTGTGTCCTCCTCCTCCTCATCTTCCTCACCAGTTGTCTGGATGAGACTGGGAGTCCTGACAATAGTTTCTTCATCACTTGAGGCATCAATCTCATCATCAGTGCTTGTCGAGATTGGAGGGTTTCAATCCACAGGCCTTTGCTTCAGGCCTGCAGCTGGTGAGTCCATTTGTGCTGTGCTGCCACTCGGTGTTTCATCTGCAAGCATAAATGGGAGAAGGACTGCCATGAGGGGGAGGTGAGGGATATACACATGGAGAATGCAACCACCACACTACTGGATAGAAAAGCACAGTAGGCGCTGGCGCATTCAAGTAGCGAGCACATTCAATGACGGCCTCACTTACCAATGCTGCCCACATTGGCATCGCCCGTTCCGCTGCCCACAGGGAGCGTGTCATCTGCAAGCATAAATGGGAGAAGGGCTGCCGTGAGGGGGAGGTGGGGGCTGAAGACATAGAGGATGCAACTAGCAGACTTCCATGAAAGAAAGGAACAGTAGACGATGGCGCATTGAAAGAGAGGGCATTAAAGGAGGGCCTTCACTTACCCACATCGGTGTCAGCATGACCGTCGGCCACAGGGAATGCAGCATGGCCGCCGACCAGCGCCTGAGCCCTCTCCTCCAGAGATGTGAGGACCTGCGTGTCTGCTATTGCCACCACCGCTCCTCCTTTGCTCGCCCCTATTGTTAGCCAGTTTGGCCTACAAAAGAAAGCATGGTTGGTGAGTACGACTGTGATGATGCATCAGAATTGAGTGTTTGTGCCTGACATGCAGCTTGAAGTGTGAGAGGAAAGGGAGCCTACTTTGCAAGAACACACACATATATGTTTAGTGAGTTGGTCTTACCACAGGTAAAGGGTAAACAGCCAGATAGGGAATGGAAGACCAACAGGAAGAGCAGTGCAAGGAAGGTAGTGCAGGGGTCCCCTGTGGTCATCCCCCTGCAAAACAGATACGCCGCTTTGGGTACTGTTGAGAGGGATGACTCATCAGGAGAGGACAGCAGCAGCCAAGTTCATGGCACCGTGGGTGGCTCTGCTGCACAGGAGGGCAGAAAAAAGAGAGAGAGCGATAGTGATAGGGGATTCAATTGTAAGGGGAATAGATAGGCGTTTCTGCGGCCGCACCCGCGACTCCAGGATGGTATGTTGCCTCCCTGGTGCAAGGGTGAAGGATGTCTCGGAGTGGGTGCAGAGCATTCTGAAAAGGGAGGGTGAACAGCCAGTTGTCGTGGTGCATATAGGTACCAACGATATAGGTAAAAAACGGGATGAGGTCCTACAAGATGAATTTAGGGAGTTAGGAGCTAAATTAAAAAGTAGGACCTCAAAAGTAGTAATCTCAGGATTGCTACCAGTGCCACGTGCTAATCAGAGTAGGAATCGCAGGATAGCATAGCTCAGATGAATATGTGGCTTAAGGAGTGGTGCAGAAGGGAGGGATTCAAATTCCTGGGATATTGGAACCGGTTCTTGGGGAGGTGGGACCAGTACAAACCAGACAGTCTGCACCTGGACAGGATCGAAACCAATGTCCGAGGGGGAGTGTCTGCTCGTACTGTTGGGGAGGAGTTAAACTAATATGGCAGGTGGTTGGGAACCTATGCAGGGAGACAGAGGGAAGTAGAATGGGGGCAGAAGCAAAAGATGGAAAGAAGAAAAGTCAAGGTGGAGGGCAGAGAAACCCAAGGCAAAAAGCAAAAAGAGCCACATTGCAGCAAAATTCTAAAGGTGTAAAGTGTGTTAGAAAGACAAGCCTGAAGGCTCAGTGCCTCAGTGCGAGGAATATTTGGAATAAGGTGGATGAATTAACTGCACAGATAGCAGTTAACGGGTATGATGTAATTGGCATCGCGGAGACATGGCCCCAGGGTGACCAAGGCTGGGAACTCAACATCCAGGGGAATTCAACATTTAGGAAGGATAGACTGAAAGGAAAAGGAGGAAATTAATGCAATAGTAAGAAAGGACATTAGCTTGGATGATGTGGAATCGGTATGGGTGGAGCTGCGGAATACCAAGGGGCAGAAAACGCTCGTGGGAGTTGTGTACAGACGACCAAACAGTAATAGTAAGGTTGGGGACAGCATCAAACTACAAATTAGGGATGCATGCAATAAAGGTACAGCAGTTATCATGGGTGACTTTAATCTACATTTCATTGGGCTAGCCAAACTAGTAGCAATGCGGTGGAGGAGGATTTCCTGGAGTGTATTAGGGATGGTTTTCGAAACCAATATGTCGAGGAACTAACCAGGGAGCTGCCCATCCTAGACTGGGTGATGTGTAATGAAAAAGGACTAATTAGCAATCTTGTTGTGCGAGACCCCTTGGGGAAGAGTTGCCATAACATGGTAGAATTCTTTATTAAGATGGAGAGTAATACAGTTAATTCAGAAACTAGGGTCCTGAATTGAAGGAAAGGTAACTTCGATGGTTTAAGTCGTAAATTGGCAAGAATAGACTGGCAAATGATACTTAAAGGGTTGATGGTGGATAGGCAATGGCAAACATTTAAAGATCACATGGATGAACTTCAGCAATTGTACATCCCTGTCTGGAGTAAAAATAAAATGGGGAAGGTGGCTGAACTGTGGCTAACAAGGGAAATTAAGGATAGTGTTAAATCCAAGGAAGAGGCATATAAATTGGCCAGAAAAAGCAGCAAACCTGAGGACTGGGAGCAATTTAGAACTCAGCAGAGGAGGACAAAGGGTTTAATTAAGAGGGTGGGAATAGAATATGAGAAGAAGCTTGCCGGTAACATAAAAACTGACTGCAAAAGCTTCTATAGGTATGTGAAGAGAAAAAGATTAGTGAAGACAAACGTAGGTCCCTTGCAGTCGTATTCAGGTGAATTTATAATGGGGAACAAAGAAATGGCAGACCAATTGAACAAATACTTTGGTTCTGTCTTCATTAAGGAAGACAGAAATAACCTTCCGGAAGTACTAGGGGACCGAGGTTCTAGTGAGAAGGAGGAACTGAAGGATATCCGTATTAGGCGGGAAATTATGTTACAGAAATTGATGGGATTGAAGGCCGATAAATCCCCGGGGCCTGATAGTCTGCATCGCAGAGTACTTAAGGAAGTGGCCATAGAAATAGTGGATGCATTGGTGATCATTTTCGAACAGTCTGTCGACTCATGATCAGTTCCTATGGACTGGAGGATAGCTAATGTAACACCACTTTTTAAAAAGGGAAGCAGAGAGAAAGCGGATAACAATAGACCGGTTAGCCTGAAATCAGTGGTGGGGAAAATGTTGGAATCAATTATTAAGGATGAAATAGCAGCGCATTTGGAAAGCAATGATAGGATCGGTCCAACTCAGCATGGATTTACGAAGGGGAAATCGTCCTTGAAAAATCTTCTAGAATTTTTTGAGGATGTAACTAGTAGAGTGGACAAGTGAGAACCTGTGGATGTGGTGTATTTGGACTTTCAAAAGGTCCCACACAAAAGATTGGTGTGCAAAATCAAAGTCCATGATATTGGGGGTAATATACTGACGTGGATAGAGAACTGGTTGGCAGACAGGAAGCAGAGAGTCGGGATAAATGGGTCCTTTTCAGAATGGCAGGCAGTGACTAGTGGAGTGACGCAGGGCTCAGTGCTGGGACCCCAGCTCTTTACAATATACATCAATGATTTAGATGAAGGAATTGAGTGTAGTATCTCCAAGTTTGCAGATGACACTCAGCTGGGTGGCGGTGTGAGCTGTGAGGGGGATGCTAAAAGGCTGCACGGTGACTTAGACAGGTTAGGTGAGTGGGCAAATGCATGGCAGATGCAGTATAATGTGGATAATTGTGAGGTTATCCACTTTGGGGGCAAAAACGCGAAGACAGAATATTATCTGAATGGTGGCAGATTAGGAAAAAGGGAGGTACAACGAGACCTGGTTGTCATGGTTCATCAGTCATTGAAAGTTGGCATACAGGTACAGCAGGTGGTAAAGAAGGCAAATTATATGTTGGCCTTCATAGCTAGGGGATTTGAGTATAGGAGCAGGGAGGATTTACTGCAGTTGTACAGGGCCTTGGTGAGGCCTCAACTGGAATATTGTGTTCAATTTTGGTCTCCTAATCTGAGGAAGGACATTGTTGCTATTGAGGGAGTGCAGCAAAGGTTCACCAGACTGATTCCCGGGATGGCAGGACTGACATATGAGGAGAGACTGGATCAACTGGGCCTTTATACATTGGAGTTTAGAAGGATGAGAGGGGATCTCATAGGAACATACAAGATTCCGATGGGACGGGACAGGTTAGATGCGGGTAGATTGTTCCCGATGTTGGGGAAGTCCAGAACCAGGGGACACAGTCTTAGGATAATGGGTAGGCCATTTAGGACTGAGATGAGGAGAAACTTCTTCACTCTGAGAGTTGTTAATCTATGGAATTCCCTGTCGCAGAGAGTTGTTGATGCCAGTTCATTGGATATATTCAAGAGGGAGTTAGATATGGCCCTTAGGGCTAAGGGGATCAAGGGGTATGGAGAGAAAGCAGAAAAGGGGTACTGAGGGACTCACTTTCATAAGCCGGATGCTGTCGTGGAATCTCTTCCTGCACTGCACTGGCGTCCTCTGATATATCGAGGTGCCTGACACCCCCTGTGCTATCTCATTCCACGCATTATTTATGACTTGTCTGCTTGGTCTCCCCACGTCTGGAAACATCACTGGCCGTCTACCCTCCACATCTTGCATCAGGGTCTCCAGCTCCACATCGGTAAACCTATTCACCCTGCCTCCTCCTCTCACGCCATTCATCCCTCAATCCAATCCTTCCATCCTCAGGGCCAGGGAGCAGCTGGCTCGTTAGAAACACGTACCTGCATGCTGAATTTCTCCGTGGGAATTCCGCTCCAATTAAGATGGCCACACCGCTGATAAATGCACTTTGGAAGGGTTCCTTAGCGCTGGAACCCACTTTTCGACTTTTGGAGCTGCATATGGATTGGGCCACCGGCAAAAAAATTTTGCCGATAATAACCCCAAAAAGTCAAAAGGAGGGCCAGATTTCCAGCGTTGCTGAATTTCAGCCCCAGGGTCTGCTACACCACTCTTCCACCAGCAGTGTAAACCTATGATTCTGTGATTGATATCAGCTCAATTTTTTTAACTAGCAAAAGCAAATTGATTGAATTAGTAGCAATAATCAAAAATCTAGAAACTTCTTTCATTGTTGTTGTACCACTGCTTTCTTGCCAATATGAAACATTTTCAGGTGTTGATTGGTGAGAAAGTAGCAGCTTCACTTCAGACTCAGAACCCAATCGGATTCCCAAATATACTGAGGCTAAGTAATGTGAGAACACCCATATAAGGTAATTTTACACAGCTTGCACTTTGCACTGGGTCTCGTATAACTCCAATCCAATGCAAAAACATCTTTTTTGGAATGTTCCATTGTACCTCTATCCCTAATGCTAACCCATCAGTAAGAAAACCTATTCAGCTTTGGGGACTTGCAGTAATTGTGGCAATATGTAAGAAGTTGATCAAGTGGATTCTGGACACATGACTATAACTTATCCATCGCTTAACCATATTGGCCAAGGTTTTCCACTGCTGCATTCACCAGATTACACTTTCACCCAAAAGATAAATGGACAGTAAATCGCGGTATGGCAAGCACAGAAAGCCCCGGCCTTTATGTCTTCCTGAATTGTGCAATGATTTGTGTTCAAGCCCATGCAAGTTCAAAGTGTTTAATCATTTTTCAAAAGTACACTACTATAGTTAAGCATATAAAAGTTCCCAGCTATTTACTCTGCCTAAGCTCTATGATGAGCATATTCAGTGTCCTGTTGGACTCTGAGGTGAGCTTCATACTCCACATCTAGTTCATTTCTAAGGCTGCCTATTTCCAAAATCAAAATACTACAGCTGCTGGAAATCTGAAATAAAAACAGAAAATGCTGGAAACACTCGGGAGGTCAGGTAGCATCTGTAGAGAGAGAAACCAAGTTAATGTTTCAGATCGATGATCTTTGGTTAGCTGGCCTATTTCCACCTCTGTGATGCTCCCCACCTCTGTGCTCACTCGACCCCTACAACAACTGAAACCCTAGTGTAAAACTCAGAGCATGAATTTTCCTGTGCTCGTCTTCAAACTATACCCGACACACATTGGCCTCCTATTCCATGCTAATTCCACGTTGACTATTATCCCTGTTTTCATGTACCTTTACCGACTCCCCATCTCCAAACACATGGTTTTCAAAATCCTCGTGCTTGTTTACACATCCCTGCAAGGCTTTGCTCCATCCTACTTTTGCAACTTCCTCCATCTCTACATCCCAGCATGCAACTCTCTGCTTCGCCATCAGTTGTCTCTGAACTTCTCTGCCTTTTTATATCTCTCCCCTCCTTCAAATTCCTCCACACAAGCATTCCAACTGCCATCTCGCTGTCTCATCTCCCAATTCAAGCTCGGTGTCCTATTCTCCCAGTGAAGCATTTGGAAATACTATTGAAACAACCTGAATCTGAGCCAAGCCAGCAAACGCTCAGGTTTAATTTGTTCAATCTAACCTCTGTAGCCTGATTTTAACTCGGGGTGAGATTCGAGCAGATGGGGGCCCAGGAGGAGCAGCATAAACCCCCAACCTCAGCAGTGATTTTAAATCTCAAGCCTTATTGTTATGCCGCTGGTCAGTTGCCCACTTAAAACCAGCGGGCCGAACGTTGGGTGGCAGGGGTCCGCTGGCTGGAACTGAAGGTAAGCCGTAGGCAGGAGATATCGAGAGAATCTCAAGATTGGGAGGGAGGGAAACCTGCGGCAGCAGGGGCCTAAACCTTTCTTCTCTGGCCCGGAGGAGCACTCCTACTCCTCCTGGCCGCACAAGGAAATTTTTTTTAAAGTGTAAAGACTTACCGATTTGGGCCTCACCTGGCTGGAAAGTTACAATGGTGTCCCCACTCAGACCTCTTGTTAAAATAGCAGTCGGGCACCGACGATGTCATCAAAGCCCAATCTGCATGTTAAAAGAAGATGGTTTCTGACAGATGTCCTTCCCACCTGCTTAGAACAGCAGGTTAAAATTAAAGACTGTTGAAAGGGTGGCGGGACAATGGCGTGTAAGCCTCCTGGCTAAACTTAACTGCCCACCTATCTGGTTTCCGCTCGGCGGACAGGATTCAAATTGCCCCTTATAATTCTGAGGTGGGTGCTGAGATTTGTGATTCTGTTTAATGTCCCCCAATTTGATAAAGTATTCATGCTGTATTTATGTGGAGATCCATTCAGCCATTGATTCTCACAGGTGGAATAAAATAATTTGAATAGCAAGCTTATAATAATTTGAACGTCAGAATTCTGCTTCACTTGTTATTTTGGTAAGGCTTCAAGCTGAATAATTAGAGATCTTTGAGAGTTCAGTGCCAATTCTGTTCCCCAGGCACTCAAATAATCTTGATTGTCAACGATCAAAATAATATGAGTAATTTCATGGAATATATTTCCACATATACGCTGACGACTCCCAGCTCTTCACTACCTCACCATCACTACCTCACCACCACTTCTCTCGACCCCTCCACAGTCTCTAAATATCCAGTACTCGATAAGCAGAAATTTTCTTCAATGAAAAATTGGGAAGACTGAAATCACAGACTCCATCCCTCTCCCTAGCATCCGTCTGAGGCTGAACCAGACTGTTCGCAACCTTAGTGTCATATTTGACCCTGAATTTAGCTTCCGACCACATATCTGCGGCACAACTATAACTGCCTATTTCCACCTCCATAACATTGCCCGTCTCCACCACTGCCTCAGCTCATTTGCTACTAAAACCCTCATCCATGCCTTTGTTACCTCCAGACTTGACTACTCCAATGCACTCTAAGCTGGCCACCCACCTTCTACTGTACGTAAATTTGAGGTCATCCAAAATTCGGCAGCCCGCGTCCTAACTCGCACCAAGTTCCATTCACCCATTACCCCGTGCCCGCTGACATCTCTTGGCTCCCTGTTAAGCAACGCCTCGATTTCAAAATTCTCATTCTTGTTTACAAATCCCTCCATGGCCTCATCCCTCCCGATCTCTGTAATCTCCTTCAGTCTCAAAATCTCCTGAGATACCTGCACTCCTCAAATTCTGCCCTCTTGAGAATGCCGGATTATAACTGCTCAAACTTCGGTGGCCATGCCTTCAGCTGCTTCAGCCCTAAGCTCTGGAACTCCCTCCCTAAACCTCTCTACCTCTCTTTCCTCTTTTAAGACACTCCTTCAAACCTACCTCTTTGACCAAGCTTTTGGTCATCTGCCATAATTTCTTCTTATGTGGCTCAGTGTCAAATATTTGTCTTATAACACTCCCTTGAAGCACCTTGGGACGTTTTACTACGTTAAAGGCGCTATATAAATACAAATTGTTATTTTGTTGTTGAATAAAATAAAAGATGAAATTTGCAGTCAGATAGATGACCATTTAATCAGCATAATAAGTCGAAGTACACCTCGAAGTTCAATGAGGTAATGTGTGAGACAGACATAGAATGAGAATCATCATCTACTAGGATATTCGGACAAGTGAAGTTACATTTCCTGTTTGAAAAAATTCTCATCAGGTTTCTTCGGTGGTACATACATCTCTGAAATATTGAGCTAGCTGTACAAGAAAGTCAATTTATTCATTGTTTCCCAGTAATGTACAAGGCAACAGAAGGAAATAAATTAGCATAGTGGGTACAAGCACTCATAAACAGGCATTTAATTACAACAAACCTTTTAAGAAACTGATAAAATCATTGCTTATAAACATCTGTAACAATGATTATAATGCAATGCAATAAATATAAC
Organism: Pristiophorus japonicus; assembly: GCF_044704955.1. NCBI lineage: Eukaryota > Metazoa > Chordata > Chondrichthyes > Pristiophoridae > Pristiophorus > Pristiophorus japonicus. Next base: position 337,370,114 of record NC_091978.1, on the reverse strand, counting down.
TGATCAGAATACACTGAACACAGATAACAATTGAATGCACACGTTTATAGTACTACTATAATGTATAATATACAACCTAACACATAACAATGATTGCAATACAATTGAACACAAAGTTATTAAAATTATTATAGTACAACTGAATTCACAATGATTATAGTATAACTGAACACATATAATATGATTACAAAACAACTGAATGCACTTAATAATTACAGTATAACTGAAAACATTATAATACATTGAACACAAACCAATTACAATACGATGAGCAATCATTACAATATGGCAGAATACACAAAATCATGAATACAATACAATAGACAAAGATTAATAACATAAACATCTGCTGTGTACAGGATACTTAATTATGTGTATTATTAAAATATAATGGTTTATGCAAATAATAACTCAATGCAGCAATACTTGCTCGAGAAAGCGTGTTTCTTATATAATAGAACTTTAGATTATTCTGTTATTAAAAAATATTCAACTGTATTTTTCGTTCCAGAAATATACCTCTTGCTATCTGCATATCAATGGCAGTTGTCACAGTTGGATATGTATTAACAAATGTAGCCTATTTTGTCGTAATGAGTCCTGAGGAGCTTTTGGCCTCTGAAGCAGTAGCTGTGGTAAGTAATATAAACGTTAGCAGAAGAAATTTACGTGAAAGAGCCCAATGGCATTTTGAAATGTTGGGTAAGCTTCAGTTTACAAATGGCTGCAAACAAATTGGATTACCAGCACTCAGCTGAAATACTCTTCAAACAATGACAGAAGCTGGCTCAGTAAAATGAGACCATATTCAAAATATGTTTGATCCATCTTCCGTGTTTCCTACAGTATAGGGATTGCTATCACCAGCTGCAGTTCATCCAAAAGTACCATGTGAATAAGGTGGGAGGGATTCATCATCATCATAGGCAGTCCCTCGGAATCGAGGAAGATTTGCTTCCACTCTAAAAATGAGACCTTAGGTAGCTGAACAGTCCTATACGAGAACCACAGTCCCTGTCACAGATAGTCTTTGAGGGAAAGAATCTTGGTTCTCTGACAATAAGGTTGGTACTCTGGAAGGATGAGATGAACTAAATCAAAGGCCCTCCTCCATTGTGATGATAGAATAATCCATAAAAGGAAAAGTTTTAAAAACAGAGCTTGGTTGATGTAGCTGGAAGGAGTGATACATCACACTGAGGTGTGGATACTGCAATGGCTGGTGCCCAATGAACTGAAGTACAACAGGCACCTGTTCTCTGATCCTTGAGGCCTATAAGTGTGACCCACTGCAGACAGCACATTCAAAGGGTATGATAGCCTGCACCCAAGTTGGACCCTAGGCTCAATAGGCCCATGGCTTTAATGCAACTGGAGCACTACTCAGGAATTTGGGATGTGTGCGGAAGGGCAGGCCACATTGTTTGAAAAGCAATCCTGGCTACCAGTCTCCCCCCAACACACCTGGCACCCTCAGGAATGATCTTCTTCCTTCTGCCTGGTGTCCCCCACCCCCCCACCAAGCCTACAAAGTTCCCAGCACACAAAAAGCAGCTAGCAGGCCCACACGTCAAATGATATAAATAAGATGATCATGTATTATCCAATGAGATCAATTCATTTGTACGCCGGAGCACACAGCAGCTGCACAGTGCCAGTGTGCTGGGCACAGGGTATGTTGTCGACCCCTGTGGGTCCCCAAGTTCAGCATTATTAGAGGAAAGCACCAAGCTGAAGAAAACTGGAAGGAGAATCACCACGAGACTCTTTCCAGGCAACTGATTACAGAATGGTCTGCTGATACTTGGCCCCTGCTCACTCCATCAGACCAAAAGGTATGCAGCACAAGGAGACTTAAAGAAAGGAAGGGAAGAAGGTACCATTTAACTTATTCCCCAGCTCTCAAAACAAAACTGGAGCTCATCGATTTTATTGGTATTCTACTTCTGTAGAAAGTCAATTTTTTGTTATGAATGATGTGCTCATCAAAATGAAAGAAGTGAGTACTCTTTCTACCTTTGTACCCAGTGTCAGCATTGAGCATTCACAGGTCAGGTATATTATGGATTAGACACAGAATAAAGCTCCCTCCACTCTACTCTAAGTGTGAACTTAACTGAATCTGAAGAAGCACCTAATAAAAACATAGAAAATAAGTGCAGGAGTAGGCCATTCGGCCCTTCTAGCCTGCACCGCCATTCAACTTCAGTACCCCATTCCTGCTTTCTCGCCATACCCCTTGATCCCCCTAGTAGTAAGGACCTCATCTAACTCCTTTTTGAATATATTTAGTGAATTGGCCTCAACAACTTTCTGTGGTAGACCTTTCTGTGACCTTTTCCATCTCTCACACCACTTATCCCTCTGCCCTCTCTAAATGAGATTCCTAGTTATGAGCTGCTGAAATGCAGACAACTTTGACTGTGCTCTCATGCCCTCTTGGGACTAGTTTTAAACTGCCTTGATGTTGCATCCTTATAACTAGTGCAGAGAAGAGACTTTTGTTCCATCTCCTGAAGTGGATTGAAGCCTGCTCACCGTGGTAACGGAGCATTTGGGCACCCAGCTCACAGAAGTACTTTGATATTCTGTGGTGCAGCTGACAAGGCTCCAATTTTTTAAGAAAAACTTCCCAGTTTATGATTCAGTGCTGCAATATGTTCTATTTTGGGACAATGCAATCCTGTGAATTTAATACTTTGTCCCCGCTGAGAGAATCTTCAGGATGGAAATGGAAATATTCAACATAAATAGCATGAAGTGAATACTCAAAGGACAGCTCCCAAATACAGAATTTATTGTGCTCATGAGGAGCATCTAAATAAATCACTTGGAACTTCATCACAAAAGATAATCAGGCCTTCCTCCCTTAAAGAATCAATTCAGAACAGTTTCTTACAGACTATTTGTTTAGATATAGGTAATGGTGTTTTCACATTTATAATGATAGATTATCATCTTTTAAAGGATAACATTTGGCTAGAGAATAGTAAATACATCAAAGTGGTGTTTATCCAGAATATCTAGATAAACAGCCAAGAGACAAATCCCTGCAATGGCTCAGTCAGTTTTATCATTGCGTAGCTAAGCTATACAGACTGGAAATGTCCAAGGTTTGGTCCCCAGTTCATGCTGAGTTAGATGATCTCAGCCACGATAGCATTAAGGATTGACCTCGAGGGAAACTGGTCACGATTCTCACTCCTGATCACTATCCAGCAATCTCTGCTGGTAAATGCAGTCTTGCTACCATTGTACAGGGCTTTGGTGAGATCACACTTAGTGTACCATGCACCGCTTTGGTCTCCTTACCTGAGCAAGGATATACTTGCCTTTGAGGCGGTGCAACAAAGGTTCACTAGATTGATTCCTGGGCTGAGAGGGTTGTCCAATGAGGAGAGATTGTGTAGATTGAGCTTATACTGTCTGGTGGAAATACTACCAACGATGTCTCCGCAAGAACCTACAAATCCCCTGGGAGGACAGATGCACCAACATTAGCATCCTCGACAGGCTAACATCCCCAGCATTGAAGCACTGACCACACTTGATCAGCTCCATTGTGCGAACCACATTGTCTGCATGCTAGACACGAGACTCCCAAAGCAAACGCTCTACTCAGAACTCCTTCACGGCAAACAAGCCAAAGGTGGATAGAGGAAATGTTACAAGGGCACCCTCAAAGCCTCCCTGATAAAGTGCAACACCCCCACCGACACCTGGGAGTCCCTGGCCAAAGACCGCCCTAAGTGGAGGAAGTGCATCCGGAAGGGCGCTGAGCACTTCGAGTCTCATCGCCGAGAGCATGCAGAAATCAAGCACAGGCAACGGAAAGACTGTGCAGCAAACCAGTCCCACCCTCCCTTACCCTCAATGACTATCTGTCCCACCTGTGACAGGGGCTGTGGCTCTCGTATTAGACTGTTCAGCCACCTTAGGTCTCATTTTAAGAGTGGAAGCAAATCTTCCTCGATTCAGAGGGACTGTCTATGATGATGATGAGATTGATACAGCCTATGATGATGATGAGATTGATTCCTGGGATGAAAGGGTTGTCCAATGAGAAGAGATTGAGTAGATTGAGCATATACTCTCTGGAGCTTAGAAGAATGAGAGGTGATCTTATTGAAACATATAAAATTCTGAGGGGGATTGACAGGGTAGATGCTGGGAGGTTATTTTCCCTGGCTGGAGAGGCTAGAACTGGGGGGCATTGTCTCAGGATAAGGGATTGGCTATTTAAGACTGAGATGAGGAAGAATTTCTTCACTTAGAGGGTTGTGAATCTTTGGAATTCTCTACCCCAAAGGGTTGCAGATGCTGACTCATTGAGTATATCCAAGGCCGAGATCGATAGATTTTTGGACTCTAGGGGAATCAAGGGATATGGGGATCAGGCGGGAAAATGGAGTTCAGGTCGAAGATCAGCCATGATCTTATTGAATGGTAGAACAGGCTCGAGGGGCCGTATGACCTACTCCTGCTCCTAAATCTTATGTTCTTATGCACAAAGGACATCAGGTGAAGAGAAGAGTGTGCTTAGTTATAACGCACCCATTGTTGAATAGCTTGTGAACACTTACTGTCAAGGCTCATACATGAATAAGGGCACATGTGAGATACTGGTAGGTGACTATGTTCCATCGAACTAGCAAGATTCAGCAGAGGGGAGGAGAGAAAATTAGTAAAAGACAAGCAACAATTTAGCATTTGTTCAGGTAAAGATGAGTTAATTGATCCATAGTTTATCTGATCATTGCTTTTATAGACAAAACTATGCACTTAAGCAGCGTTTACCAGATTTCTGCCATTTGTTAAGGGTTTCCACCTGTTTTTTGTGGGAGTTATGACAGGAGACCAGGAGAACATCCATAGAATGTACCATTCAATAAGATCATGGTGCATCTTCAACCTCAAGTCCACTTTCCAAGTTTCTGCAATAAACTTAATTTAAGTGTGTTCCTGTTAAGCACGCTGTACGCTGGTCCTGTTGAGAGTGTACCTATTAAGTACATACTTGCTAAGTATATACCTGTTACGAACATGCACCTGTTCAGTGTATGGTTGCTAACAATGTTTGCTGATGATATATTTGCTAAATGTATTGCGGCTTAATTTATATTTGTTAAGTGTACATTGGTTAATTAAGCATACAGCTACTAATTATTACTTGCTGAGACTATGCATGCTAATTATATACCTCTATATCAGTTTATTATAGAGCTTTATTTTGAGTTCAGCCTTCACTCATTTCTATAGATAGAAAGGTAAAACTTCTGTGGAGCCTTTAGAGGAGGTGGAAGTGTAGTGGAGCAAGAGTTTACCTGCTGCTTTGTCCTGCTTCTGACCCCAGGGATGGGGCTATTTAAATATTCAAAGGCATTGCCCGCACCTGTAGCGGCACAACAGAGATGCACACCTCAGTGAGGTGGCAGAGTGCAGAGCAACACTCTGTCATTCTGAAAGGGGGCATCCAGGCTTGAAATGGCACACAGAAAAATGACAGCAAAATGATCCAGAAAATAATCATCATATACTTCAGTCACTGTTTGTTTTTTTCTTTTATATAAGATATTAAAAATCTTCAGGGAATGGAGGGCCACCTTGCTGAAGGTAGTTGTAATGTATTTGCTTCCTGGGTTCTTTGCTTATGAATCTGTAGCAACGTATTGCTATTAAGAACGAGTTGGTTTATTAGCAAAAGGTTTAACAATCACACTACACATTACCAGTTCACCCACCTGGTTCACAACTACCTGCCTCATTGTGAATCCCCTGAACCCAACAGGCTGGGGTTTTCTCGAGTCTTGTAAATATCATGTGACTGGCTAAGCCACTCCCAACTCAACAGCTCTAAAAACCTGTGAGCATACTCACAAGTGCATACATTACAGTAGTCAATCCCTCAGGTTTGGGCCATTTTCTGGGGGGCAGGGGGCGGTTCCGTTGGTCTCCTGCCAGAATTGGGATAACCTCCATAGAATTTCAGGAGCACTATGATTTTTTGTCTTTGTTTAAATTAGTTGTTTTTCTTATTCTTGTGTACATCGAAAGGAAACTTTTAAATTCCAAGTACGATCGTTAATATAATTAGTTAAGTAATTAACTGTGTAACATTGATTTAAACTGCACTCTGATTGATTAGACCTTTGCAGAGCGGTTGCTGGGCAAGTTCTCTGTAGCAGTGCCAATTCTCGTAGCTCTTTCTTGCTTTGGGTCCATGAATGGAGGCATCTTTGCAGTTGCCAGGTAAGAATTCAGTCAATTTGCAGGCTTTGAAAATATGTCAGAAGAGAAGGAAAGAATCAATGTATCCCCCTAAATTGGGAGCGAAGATATTTTTATGTTCACAAAAACAAATGTGCCACTTCACAAAATGTCATATCGTGCATACTTTAAAGCAGCAGGGATCAATGTATATTATACAAGAATGTACCTGAAAAATAAAATGTATTTAAATTTATACGGCCTGGAATTCCATGGGGCTACCACTTTAACTCCGGCAGTAGACCACCGGAAGGCCTATGAAAACCTCAAAAATGACCGTTTTCAGCCTAGTAATGGCAGGACACCTGGTGGGTGGTCTCGCAGAATATCACAGCTAATGTATTTAAATATCAATTGTAAATCATTTCACTATTATCACCATGGTAATATGTTTTGTTTAATCCCCCATTTGTTACCTATTCTCTGCCTGAAGCTTTAGCCTGTCCCCTCACTGCTGCACCCACAGCCCCCCCCACCCGCTCCCTCCTCCCACCACTTGTGCCAGACACCATTCTGAGTGGAAAGGTATCTCACTTCCAGGCTATAATTCTGCCACTCTTGGTTGACAGCTTGAAAGTTCTAGCCCAATGTGACTCATACTCCAACTCCACCTTTTTCTATGTATAGAATTATCCGTCAAGCTGGCACCTTCCAATGACGGCAATTGTCAAGTTCAGGAAACTCAAGCGGAAGCAAACAACAGGCACAGATACATGTCCTATTACTCCATGTCCTTGCATAACTCACAAGAAATTCACTTTTGTAATTTTTTCAAACTGAGGTCACAATCCGTAATGTGATGAGGCATTCACACCACTGGCCTCCTCTGATAGCATATTTTATATTCAACACTTTGAATAAAAATCAGCATTAAAAATGTGAAAACCCTGAAGCCAGTTGGGCTGGGTGATGGCCCCTAAAATTGTTCTCACATGCCGGAGCTCAGGAGATGGAGAATTTAGGAATTCAGCTCCTCCTCTTAAAACTGGACATGGATGACGCTAGCTGGAGAGTCTAAGGAGTCTTTTCTCATCGAGAAATCCTCATTTTGTTTATTTCCTATGTTAATCCATTTAACATTGTTAAGCAATCGTATGGTTTTTAATCACATGGCTAATTGTCAACTCGTTCAAAAACAAGCAGTGGTCTGGCAAGACACATACTTCTGAATTTATTATTTCCATTACATTTCATAGATTGCTTGCTGTTTTGTTAGGAAATATCAATCATTGCTTTAAAATAAAAATGTGAAGAAAGCCTTCTAATACCCTTACCTGCATAGCTAAAAGATTTCAAATAGTATTTAAACTTCCAATGCCCAGGAGTTTTACCAGCACTGGGCCAAATTATTATGCAGAGGTATGCAAATGTGTTTTAGTAATTGTAAAATCAAGATTCTGAGTGAGTATTCAAGCAATTTTACAATGTAGCTTTTATGCTGATTCCACAATAATCTAATGCATATTAGACAGCAAAGTATTCGAATTAGTTAGATATATGGCCAATGCAAGGGTGGTATAGTGATACACTCCACATTCTGCTGAGAAACAATTCAAAATATCAATGACAAGTAGTCCATTGTCATTCCATTTTCATAGTAGTTCAGTTTAGCAAATGTTAATTTGTTTTAAGATTAATCTGACTATAACTTAAAATATTTTAATAATGGATTATCAGTTGAATGGATTAATCTTTTTCCAGAACTTGCTCTTCCATCTATAAAAATAATTCTCCGATTCTTTATCAATTACATCACTCCCTGACCAAAGTCACAAAACTCTACTGTGCAGTATTTTATTGCTAAAAGTTCAAAACCTACATCAATATAATACAATATGCCTTCACTATGCAAGTATAATGTTATACACTACATTCTATACAGGTTTATAAATTTAGCAGTCTACCTAATATAACAATGACACCAGCTAATTTTTCCAAAGAATGTAATTGCCTCTTTACTAAGTTTTCTATTATGACCCATGCAAAAGAAGGAACAAGACCATAAGCATTGTGCGGAATCTGTTAGCATAAAGAGCACTTCTTACCAAGGAAAATTAATTCCAATAAAGGAATCACTCTTTATATGACAATACATCTTGATATATCTGCTTATCAATCAGCAACAGTACTAATGAAATATTCTTTATGAAGTATTTGGTATTTCCCCAGTCAGTTAAGAAAGTATGTTCTGCTGCCCTGATTGCTCAGAGTGTTCATGCAGTGAATAGACCTGCTAAAGAGGAAGGTCTGTAGTTCCAATCCATAACCTGTGCTGTGGGCCAATCACAGCCAGGGAAGTGGAAAGGCCAAGCAATTGGCCTCAATGCTCTCTTTAAAATCAGGCTTTAAAAAGCTTCTAAACTACATATTGAGAAGTTTCACTGTCACTCTTCACAGGCTTTTTCCGTCATGATATTCAATACAGCTTCTCATGCATATTAATCTGACCGACCAAGTTAGCTATAACATCCCTTGTACTTTGGGTATTGGCATGTGAGAAAACCTCTTCTTTTAACAATATCTGATAATGCTATAGAAGTAGCAGCAGAATGGAGGGGAAATCAATTGTTCTCCCGAGTGGAGACAGTCAAATCATGTTAGAATTTCTTCTGAGGTGTTAAATAAAATTCCTCTATAGTCTGAGAAAAAATGATCAAATGTGAATTTATGCAGTCTGAGTTATTTGTTGTATATTACCCAGAAATAAGTGAGGTAGATGAGATAAAGGAGATTGCAAGTGACATATTTAAGGTATACTTGTTAATGTCTGGTGATAAATAATTGCTTTAAAAAGAGAGCATATAATGTCACTAACTTCTATCAGTCTGTGTGGACTCCTAGATATTACATTGGCATTTGCTAGAATAGAGAGCATGCAAGAAACGCGTTGCATTGCTGGGACGTAATCTGTTGCATCTCTTTAATCAAATAGAATGTTTTTTGTTGCTTCACGAGAGGGTCACCTTCCAGAAATTCTGTCCATGATCCATGTTCGTAAACATACACCTCTTCCTGCTGTTATTGTGTTGGTAAGGAAGCATTTCAAGGCATTTAAGTGTGTATTCATCTGACTTCCAATCTCTTTGTTTTCAATTTCACATCATAAAGAGGCTTTTCATGCACAGATATTAGTTTTCTATTTCGAACTGTGGGTTATTGTTTTTCACTGAATTTTCACATATTCTAGCAATTGACTTGACAAAGCTGAGATAGAGAAATGTGGAAAGTGCACAAGTATCAAGAGCTTGTTGAAAAATACCAGTGTGTATCTTCCATAATTGAGTCTGTTTCCAGTGGGGCTGAAATGGCCCATTTATACTGATCGTCAGATTCAGCAGCAACCGCACAATGGCACAGGCTTTTGCGACTTTAACAGAGGGAAGAACCATTCCGATCAGGAATGGAAAAAGTCCATCTGCAGACAGCCTCAAAGTGGCTGATCTGATGGCTAGAGCCATCATCAGAAATGGTTTTGCTTGGTTGCCACCAATACCTCCTGTCGGAGAAACCCAGCAAAGCCTGTCGCAAGGAGGATTTCCGTGTCTCACACAGCACTAAGTCCTTCTGGTTATTTGGTTGCCCCTGCCTGCAGTGTAAAGTGAACATTTGTGATCTCCTTGTGACAGCACAGACAGAGGCCCAGCAGCAAATCAGCCCTCTTTCCTTCTTATAGAAGTAGGCATGACAAGAGGATCTAATTAAAAAATTTAATATTGGGGAGAATACTAAGCTACGCTACTATTAGGAGTGAAAAGATCGAGATTTTAATGCTACTTTCACATAATCTGTAAAAATTAAAATGATACATAAAATTAAAACAGAAAATGCTCGAAACACTCATCAGGTCAGGCAGCAACTGTGGCGAAAGAAACAGAGTTAACATTTCAGGTTGATGGCCTTTCATCAGAACATGTACAATTAAAATTATATATATATGCCTACTCCTCCCCCTTGATTCTAGAATAATGTAAAACTTCAGCCCAATAATACCAATAAAATGAATCTAAGAATATAAAGAAATATGGATTCGATCTTGGCCTTTCACCCCTGATGCTTAGAACATAAGAACATAAGAAGTAGAAGCAGGATTACGCCATTCGGCCTCTCGAGCCTGCTCCGCCATTCAATAAGATCATGGCTAATCTAATCTTGGCCTCAACTCCCTTTCCTGCCTGTTCCCCATAACCGTTGACTCCCCTGTAGTTCAAAAATCTGTCTATCTCCACCTTGAATATATCCAATGACTCAGCTCCCACAGCTCTCTGGGGTAGAGAATTATAAAGATTCACGACCCTCTGAGAGAAAAAGTTCCTCCTCATCTCTGTCTTAAATGGGCGACCCCTTATTCTGAAACTGTGCCCCCTAGTTCTAGATTCCCCCATGAGAGGAAACATCCGCTCTGCATCTACCCTGTCAAGCCCCCTCAGAATCTTATATGTTTCAATAAGATCACCTCTTATTCTTCTAAACTCCAATGAGACTTAGGTTTGAGTCCAGCCTAGACTGAAGGTATGATGGTCTCTCTCAGCTGGCTAGAGTCCTGTGTAAATTTAATTGAGATAGTCTCAAACTAGTTCCGAACGGACACAGCACAAATCTAATTTGGCACTAAATTAAAAATCTCATATAGATTTCAGAAGCGACATCAGGAAACACTCTTTCACACAAAGTGTATTAGAAATCTGGAACTCTCTCCAAATGGATGCTAGGACAATTGGAGCTTTCACAATTGAGATAGATAGATTTTTGTTAAGTAAGGGTATCAAGGGATATGGAGTTGAGGTGCGTATCAGCCATAATGTAACTGAATGGCAGAGCAGGCTCAAGGGGCTGAATGGCCTACACCTGTTCCTAATGTTCCTATATTCCTAGAGGTCACTGGATGGTTGATATGGGAAATGAAAATGCGACACAATGGTGCAGCAGACCGGGCTCTGGGGTTGAGTTGGGGCTTGAGACATGTTGTAGGGGCAGAATAGAAGGAGCTTTAATCTGCATCTAACTGTACCTGACCTGTGAGTGCTTGATACTGGCGCTGGTTACTTGCAATGGAAAATGCTCCACGCTCAGTAGTAACAACTCTCACCTTCATGAATGCAAAAACCCACCAAAAAAATTTAAAGAAAATATGGTGCGAGAAAAGTCAGTCCAGCTATTCAAGGCTGCTCCTTTCAATAGCCCAGGTTCTAAAATATCCCATCATGGACGCTTCTAAATTGATTTACTCTCCACTGGGAAATTTCCAGGAATGGAAAACTGTGCTGTAGTATCAGTCTACCATTTAAATCTATATTGTAAACCCAGAGCAGTCGTCTTCCACGGATTGCTGTAGCCTCAACTAGAGCTCTAATAATCCATAGGTAGTTTGACCATCTGAGACTATATGTAGCCCTGTAATCTCTGTACTTTCCCCATATGGTACCAATGATAAATTTTACAGAGAAACTGTAATTTAAATATATATCAGGGCTGGTCATTTCCTCGGAGCTGTTCCCATTTCGCCACCATAACTTTGCTGCAAGTGCATGCGCAAATGGGGCTTCCACCATACTTCCGATGAAGTTACGGCAGCGGAGCAACAGCAGCTCTGAGCAAACTCTGGATAGCGTCCCATTGAAAAAGGATGTGAGATCTAAAAAGAATAGCCAACGAGGGCAGCACACTGGGGAGCACAAAGCAACCCCAATGCGCAGCTAACAATTTGAGTGTTGTACACGCACCAGCCAATTCATGGCCTTCCCAAATTCCTCGATTAGTAGTCTGACCTTTCACACATTGGGGGTTATTTTTATAAGTATGCAACGGAGGCAGGAAACCTCACCCGCCGCCAGCACCTTTCAGTAAATTGTTTGCCTGGGGTTTTCCAATATGCACTGGAGCCAGGCAAGGTTTACCGCTGACAATGTACTCAGAAAATTGAGGTCACTGAGTTAGTTTTCTTTGCTTACCATCTTAGTCAAAATGGACATTTGAGAGGCCATAATAGGAATACACTTTCACAGCGGGTAGCTTGGCCCCCTGGGAGCGAGCATTCCTTAAATTGGCCCTTTCGAAAAGGAAAAGTCAAGAAAGATAAGGGGAGAAAATACTTATTAACAGTTGGAGTATAAGAACATAAGAAATAGGAACAGGAGTAGGCCATACGGCCCCTCGAGCCTGCTCCGCCATTCAATAAGATCATGGCCGATCTGATCATGGCTCCACTTCCCAGCCCGCTCCCCATAACCCCTTATCCCCTTATCATTTAAGAAACTGTCTATTTCTGTCTTAAATTTATTCAATGTCCCAGCTTCCACAGCTCTCTGAGGCAGCAAATTCCACAGATTTACAACCGTGTGAGAGAAGAAATTTCTCCTCCTCTGTTTTAAATGGGCGGCCCCTTATTCTAAGATCATGCCCTCTAGTTCTAGTCTCCCCCATCAGTGGAAACACCCTCTCTGCATCCACCTTGTCAAGCCCCCTCATAATCTTATACGTTTCGATAAGATCACCTCTCATTCTTCTGAATTCCAATGACTAGAAGCCCAACCTACTCAACCTTTCCTCATAAGGCAACCCCCTCATCCCCGGGATCAACCTAGTGAACCTTCTCTGAACTGTCTCCAAAGCAAGTATATCCTTTCGTAACTATGGAAACCAAAACTGCACACAGTATTCCAGGTTTGGCCTCACCAATACCTTATAAAGCTGTAGCAAGACTTCCCTGCTTTTATACTCCATCCCCTTTGCAATAAAGGCCAAGATTCCATTGGCCTTCCTAATCACTTCCTGTACCTACATACTATCCTTTTGTATTTCATGCACAAGTACCCCCAGGTCCCGCTGTATTGCAGCACTTTGCAATCTTTCTCCATTTAAATAATAACTTGTTCTTTGATTTTTTTCTGCCAAAGTGCATGACTTCACACTTTCCGACATTATACTTCATCTGCCAAATTTTTGCCCACTCACTTAGCCTGAGTATCATCCTTAAAAAAAACAGGGCTCACAAGTAGAGGTGACTGGTTGGATATGAAAATAAGAAGCTCATAGCACAAGCAATAATTCACTCAACCCTTTAGTACTTGTGATGTATGCTGGCCAATAAACCTTGACACTTGAACTTCTGCAAGCCGAGAATGCATTTCACATATCTTCTGTTTTACATTGGATATATTGACCTGGATTTTATGGGGCCTACGACATAAATACACATAAATGGAATCCCCATAAGCATAATAGGAATCCCCCTTTGTCATTGGTTGGCTTAGCCCATGTGATCCTAGGGACATGGCGAACCACATGCGTCCCTGGCATGCGTGGGCCTTTACCCAGGCATATGCCTCCAGGCTCAGGACCGCAAGCTCTGGAGGCAGCAGGTAAGAGCGTACTTTTCTTGCGGTTTGGAGGCGTACGCGGGCGGCAAGCCTCCGACCTCAATTTCCAGGTCATTAACTCTTGAGCATTCCAGATCTTTAACACATGTGAAAGGACAATAAGAATGTATTAGCACCAGAACAATAGCTTGCACTTAATATACTAATACAATAATATGTCTTATCTCACCCTAAATCCTGCTGAATGTATTTGAATCAATAATTTGTTTAAACTTGCATCTTTTGCAGTACCCTTTAACTGTCCTCATGCTGTTTATGAGCGATATTTACAGTCTGTTAAACTTCCTGAGCTTTGCCCGATGGCTCTTCATTGGACTGGCAGTAACTGGTCTGGTCTACATGCGGTACACGCGGCCCAACATGCCACGCCCATTTAAGGTAATGGTCACGGTAAATCAGTACTATAGACTGGCGGTGGTCAATTCAGTTTGGAAGGATAAATATTGGAAGGCTGTGCCTTGCTGGTCCCTTTCCATGTTTGAAATGTTAATGATGTGTATCACTGAGTATCATGCCTGTTTAGTTCTCTAAAAACATCTAAAGTAGAGTTGTGCAGCACTGTAGCTGAACATATACTCATCTGCTGCTGTATTTTTTTCACGATTCCAATCACTTGCAATCAAAAGACAACTCACAGGGTTTTATAACCTGTATCAGCATGATTTCATTATTTTCCCCCCATTTTTCTCCCCTTCCCCCTTCCTATTGTGAAGGTGCTTTCTCATGCTGGAGTATGGAGTATATATTTTAGCATGGATTGAAGATTGGCTAACTAACAGAAAACAGAGGGTCGGGATAAACAGGTCATTTTTCAGTTGGCAAACAGTAACTAGAGTGGCGTGCCGCAGGGATCAGTGCTGGGGCCTCATCTATTTACAATCTATATTAATAACTTGGATGAAGAGACTGATGTAATGTTGCCAAGTTTGCTGATGATACAAAGATGGGTGGGAAAGCAAATTGTGAGAAGGACACAAAACATCTGCAAAGGGATATAGACAGGCTAAGTGAGTGGGCAAAAAATTGGCAAATGGACTATAATGTAGGAAAATGTGAGGTTATCCACTTTGGCAGAAAAAATTGTAAAGCAAATTATAATTTAAATGGAGAAAAATTGCAACGTGCTTCAGTACAGAGGGACCTGGGGGTCCTTGTGAATGAAACACAATAAGTTAGTATGCAGGTACAGCAAGTGATCAGGAAGGCAAATGGAATGTTGGCCTTTATTGTAGGGGGAAGAAGTATAAAAGCAGAGAAGTCTTGCTGTAACTGTACAGGGTATTGGTGAGGCCACAGCTGGAGTACTGTGTGCAGTTTTGGTCTCGGCATTCAAGGAAGGATATATTGCATTGGAGGCTGTTCAGAGAAGGTTCACTAGGTTGATTCCGGAGATGAGGGGTTGACTTATGAAGATAGGTTGAGCAGACTAGGACTATACTCATTGCAGTTCAGAAGAATGAGAGGTGATCTTATTGAAACATATAAGATAATGAGAGGGCTCAACAAGTTGGATGCAGAGAGTATATTTCCACTCATAGGGGAAACTAAAACTAGGGTGCATAGTCTCAGAATAAGGGGCTGCCCATTTAAAACTGAGATGAGGAGGAATTTCTTCTCTCAGAGGGTTGTAAATCTGTGGAATTCTCAGCCCCTGAGAGATGTAGAGGCTGGATCATTGAATATATTTAAGGCAGACATAGACAGATTTTAAAGGAATATAGGATTATGGGGAGTGGGCAGGGAAGTAGAACCAGGTCCATGATCAGATCAGCCATGATCTTATTAAATGGCAGAGCAGGCTCGAGAGGTCAAATGGCCTACTCCTGCTCCTATTTCTTGTGTTCTTGTTTTCTTTGTTTTTTTGGACCTTGCCATCTTCCAGTACCTTGCCCAAGGGGTCCTCTACATGTGCGAGGATATTGTTAGGGATATAATGGATGAATCCAATGGAAGCCTCACCTGATGCCCATCAGGAGTCATTGGACAGTGATGATCACCGAGTTAATATTCCCACTCCCTAAATCTATGTGCGCAGATATGACATGTAGTACTCTTACTGCTGCCTCAAATGACGTCACTTAACTCAGCACAAACCAGCAATCAACATCGGGGCTTTCACGAACTCTATTAATTCAATATCATAACACACAGTATTCCAGTTACTTCCAACACTTATACAGGCTCACGGTGTTCCATTTTGTGCACCGAAAAGATGGCCTTGTGCACGGGTAGCAGTTATGACCCTTTTTAACTTAACAAACTGCATCTGATACATAAAACTGACAGGGGAGGTTTAAAGAAACAAATCCTGTTTATGACTAAACCTTTGTTCACTTCTAGCAAAAAAGAGAGTGATAGTTACTACCGTAGTTATGGTAACAAATCATTTTCATTAGTGATAGAGCAGAGAGATTCCTTTCACACCGGGCCAGGCTGTTTTATACATTTTTAAAGATAGACTTACATTTATATAACGTCTTTCAAGACCATTAAATGTCTCAAAACACTTTACAACCAATGAAGTACTTTTTGGAGTGTAGTCACTATTATAATGTAAAAAACACAGCAGCCAATTTGCACACAGCAAGCATCCACAAACAGCAATGTGATTATGACCAGATAATCTGTTTTTTTTAATGTTGATTGAGGGATAAATATTGGCCAGGACACCAGGGATAACGCCCCTGCTTATCTTTGAAATAGTGCCATGGGATCTTTTACGTCCACGTGAGAGCAGACAGGGCCTCGGTTTAACATCTCATCCGAAAATCGGCACCTCTGACAGTGTAACACTCTTTCAGTACTTCACTGGAGTGCCAGCCTAGATTTCTGTGCTTAAGCCTCTGGAGTGGGACTTGAACCCACAACCTTCTGACTCACAGGCACAGCTGACTGCAACTCATGAATGCTGTTCCTGCAGCAGAAACTAACATCGCAATAACGAAATTGCTCAAAAGTCAAAAGTAGCTTTACTACTGCAATATTACCCCATAACTAATAAAATAAGAACCTTTTGATAACTCTGCTTTTAGTGTTATCCTTTGTTCTTTCTCTCTTTTCTATTCTCTCTCGGTCTTATTATGCTTTTTTAAAAAATGTTATTACTTTCAACCAAATCTAACCATTTCTTTTCTTTCTCGCCCTTTTCTATTTGTAAAAAAGACATTTCAAAACTTTCACTTTTCTTGTTTCTTCTTCTTCCTGGCTGTTGAGCTTTCATTGGCTGAGATTCAGTTTGAAAGGCCATTTTTTTATAACTATCAATAGCTGAGAATGTAAAAATTGACCCGTTTCCACCAGAGATCAATTATTGTTGTGTTTTTACACGTCAAATGCTGAAGAACAGAGCCCAACATCAACAGGACAAGTAAACTCAGCGGGGCACTGGAAGGGTTAATTGCACCAACAGTTAAAAGGGCAGGCAATCGCAAATTTTAAATAGAACATGTAGCCATGGCTTAGAGTACAATAATCACTGTCATTATCATGCTACAAACTCTCACTAGTAATGTCAGAATTTAAAAAATTGCATTCAACAACATGGCATTAAAATAATAACACCGCCTGTTGCACTGCTTATGAATTTATATTTATTGATTTATTTTAAATGCAAATTAGTGTGTTGCTCACAGTCCAATAAATTGCAAAGATTGTTTTTCTTGCCATAAATATAACTCATTAAGATTCTTCAGGAGTGAGACTGATGACAGTGGACAGTTGCTTCAATGAAATAATGATTATTTCTTTTATTTATTGGGCCCAAATTTCCACATGATTCGCGCCTGATTTTTAGGAGCAACTGGTGGAGAACGGACTATTTTAGAAATCGCAATTCTCCACATTTTTTTTTCTGCAGTTCTAGTCAGGTAGAACAGTTCTAGTTTAGAACAGAATTTTTTCTTCAAAAGGGGGCGTGTCCGGCCACTGACGCCTGATTTGAAAGTTTCCACAGTGAAAATGTACTCCAAACTAAAGTAGAATGGAGCCAGTGAAGATTTTTGTAGAACTGAAAAAACCTGTTCTACACATTAAAAAATCAGGCGCAGGTTACAAATTAGGCATCCAGAACGAGGTGGGGGGGAAGGGAACGCATTAAATTCGACAATAAATCCTTATTTATACTTATACAAATATTATACAAATAAATCCAACCTGAATAAACATTTATAAGCCACAAAAAGATTAAATAAACCATCTTCCTACCTGTGTGAAAGTGCTTCAGCCAGGGAGAATTCTGCAGCCGTTCGTGCCGCTGAGCGGGAGGGAGAGAGAGAGAGAGAGGGAAGGAGGGAGAGAGGGAGAGGGAGGGAGAGAGAGAGAGAGAGAGGGGTGGGGGGAGAGAGAGAGAGAGAGGAGGGGGAGGGAAAGAGAGAGAGAGGGGAAGGGGAGGGAGAGAGAGAGAGGGGGGGGAGGGAGAGAGAGAGAGCGGGGGGAGAGAGAGAGAGAGGGAGGGGGGGGAGGGAGAGAGAGAGGGGGGAAGGGAGAGGGAGAGAGAGGGGGGAAGGGAGAGGGAGAGAGAGAGAGGGGGGGAGGGAGAGAGAGAGAGAGGGGGGGAGGGAGAGAGAGAGAGAGGGGTGGGAGGGAGAGAGAGAGGGGGGGGAGGGGGAAAGAGAGGGAGGGAGAGAGGGGAGGGGGAGAGGGAGGGAGAGAGAGGGGGGAGAGAGAGAGGGGGGTGGAGAGAGAGGATGGGGGAGGGAGGGGGGGGAGAGAGAGAGGGAGAGGGAGGGGGAGGGAGGGAGGGAGAGAGAGGGAGGGAGGGAGCGAGAGAGAGAGAGAGAGGGGGGGGCGTCGGGTTGGGGAACAGGAGCGCGGGTCGGGTCAGTCGGGGGGGGGAGCGGGTCTCGGGTCTCGGGTCGGTGCGGGGGGGGGGAGCGGGTGTCGGGTCTCGGGACGGGGGGGAGCGGGTCTCGGGTCGGGTCGGGGTGGGGGGAGCGGGTGTCGGGTCTCGGGTCGTCGGGGGGCGGGGGGAGCGGGTGTCGGGTCGGGTCTGGTCGGCGGGGGGGGGGGGGAGAGCGAGTGTCGGGTCTGGTCAGGCGGGGAGCAGGAGCTGGCCGTGGGAGGAGCCCCAGTGAGGCCATTGGGCCAGGGCTAGGGGCTGCGTGCTTCGGGCCCCTCCCACACAGTTCGGCGCCTGGAGCTACTGCACTTGCGTGCCGACTGTAGCGCGCATGTGCAGAGGTCCCGGCACTGTTTTCAGCGCCGGGACCTGGCTCCGCCCCCCCCACAGCTCGTGCTGACTGTGCCAAGGGCCAGAGGACCTGTAAGTAGGTGCAGACTACCGAGGATTTTTTTAGGCGCCGTTTTAGGCGCGAAAAACGGGCGCCCAGCTCGGAGGGGCGCCCGTTTTTTTTCTTGTGGAAACTTGGGCCCTTATAGTGGATGAAAAGTTAGACAGAAAGGTGGATTTTTTTTTAAGTAAACCTCTCTTATTTTGAATTCGGCATTTTATTTTTTTAAACAAGGAATTATAAGGCCAAGTAGTGAACGTCCTGTGGAAAATGGTCAGCCAACTGCTAGGGAATAAATGGGAAACAGCTACATTCGGAGCAAGTTTATCAAAACACATGAATGCTGATCACTGAAGGGGGTTGACCTGATGTCCATGAACCATGCCTGCCCTGTAAAGTCCTGTCCCCTCAGTACAGATTCACACGAGGCATGTAGTGAAGTCAAGGTCACTCTCGACCTGCACCTTTATTTCACAGCTCTGGAATGCTGCACTTGCCTGAGACCTCTCCTTATATACCCGTCTCTTGCAAGTGCACCCCTGGTGGTAAGGTATGCTGGTGGTTACAGGTCATATCTTATTACAGTCATGTATAGCATGTTAGGATACAGTTATATATAATAATGTAAGATACATGACATCACCCTCCCCCAAGGTCTTATTGTCTTTATAGGTTCAGTCTCTCAGGTGGTCGACGCTCTCGCGTGGAGCGTCTGAGTTGTGGTTCAGTTGTTTGCCTTGGTGTCTGTTTTTCTTTGGGTGTAGTTGCTGGTATCTCGCCTGGGCTGTCTGTTTCGATGGTGTGATTGTTGTTGACTTGCCTGGGCTGTCTGTTGTGATTGCCCTTTCCTCAGGTTGTTCCCTCTGTCTGTCCACCAGATGTGGTGCGAGTTCTACATTGTAGTCTGCCTCTGGTTCCGCAGTGTTGTTGGTAAATCTGCTTTTGACTTGGTCGACATGCCTCCGGCAGGTTTTGCCATTGTTCATTTGTACTACCAGTAGCCTGTTTCCTTCCTTGTCCATTACTGTCCCTGCAAGCCATTTGGGACTCCTGCCATAGTTTAGTACAAACACTTTGTCCCCTCTCATTCCATCTCCCCCTCGAATTTCTGTCATGGTACTCAGTCAGCTTACGGCGCTTTGCCTCAACGATTTCGTGCATGTCTGGGAGGATTAATGAGAGCCTTGTTTTTAAAGTCCTTTTCATCAACGGTTGCGCGGGGGGATCCCAGTCAATGAGTACGGACGAGATCTGTATGCCAGCAGCAGTCGCGACAGGCGACCCTGCAGCGTGGGACCTTGGATTTTAAGCATGCCTTGTTTAATGATTTGCACTGCTCTCTCTGCCTGGCCGTTGGAGGCCGGCTTGACGTGATTTTTGCCGTGGTCAATTATGAAGTCTTGGAATTCTGCGCTGGTGAAACACGGACCATTGCCACTGACCAATATGTCAGGGATTCCATGCGTTGCAAACATGGTTGCGAGGCTCTCCACAGTGTTGGAGGTTGTGCTCGAGTTTAAAATGGTGCATTCGATCCACTTTGAAATGCATCTACAATGGAACATTTTGCCCATGAATGGGCCCACATAGTCTACGTGCACCCGCGACCACGGTTTGGTAGGCCAGGGCCAGGGGCTCAGTGGAGCCTCCCTGGGGGCATTGCTGAGTTGGGCACAAATGGTGCACCTTCGGACGCAGAGCTCCAAGTCCGCGTCAATACCAGGCCACCAGACGTGGGATCTGGCTATGGCCTTCATGAGAATGATCCCCGGGTGCTTGCGGTGGAGCTCCCGGACAAATGCTTCTCTGCCTTGCAGAGGCATGACTACTCGGCTGCCCCACATCAGGCAGTCTGCTTGTAGTGATAGCTCATGCATGCGCCTGTGAAAGGGTTTTAATTCCTCGGGGCAGGCATCGCGAGCCTCTGCCCAGTCACCGGTTAGGACACATCTTTTTACTAAGGATAACGTGGGGTCGCTGGCCGTCCAGGCTCTGATTTGGCGAGCCGTCATGGGTGAACCTATGGACTCAAAGGCATTGATTGCCATGACTATCTCACAGTCCTGTTCGTCAGACCCTTCCGTGGTCGCCAGGGGTAGCCTGCTGAGCGCGTCGGCACAGTTGTCTGTGCCTGGTCTGTGCCTTATTGTGTAGTCGTAGGACGCCAGCATGCGTGCCCACCATTGAATTCGCGCCGAGGCGTTGCCATTTATTGCCTTGCTCTCAGATAGGAGGGACGTGAGGGGCTTGTGGTCAGTTTCAAACGCGAACTTGGCCCCGAAAAGTTATTGGTGCATCTTGTTGACACCGTACATGCACGCGAGCGCCTCCTTCTCAACCATTCCGTACCCGCGCTCCGCCCACGAAAGTGACCTGGAGGCATAAGCTCTGGGGTGTAATTTGCCCGCACTATTGACATGTTGCAAAACACACCCGACCCCATACGCTGACGCATCGCATGTGAGAACTAGCTTTTTACCTGGGTCAAAGAAAGTCAAAACACTGTTGGAACACAGAAGGTTGCATGCCTTATTGAAGGCGCGTTCCTGGGCATCCCCCCAAAACCAATTCCACCCCTTCCTGAGTAGCACGTGGAGAGGCTCCAGCAGCGTGCTTAAGTTCTGCATAAAGTTCCCAAAGTAATTGAGTAGCCCGTGAAAGGCGCGCAGTTCTGAGACATTCTGGGGCCTGGGTGCCAGGCGAATTGCTTCTGTTTTGGACTCTGTTGGGCGGATTCCATCAACGGCAATCCTTCTGCCCAAAAATTCAACCTCGGGTGCGAGAAACAGGCACTTGGATTTCTTGACTCGTAGGCATACCCGATCCAACCGCTTTAGTACTTCCTAGTATGGAGATGGGAGTCGGTGTCCCTGCCCGTGATAAGTATGTGGTCTTGAAATACAACCGATCCGGGATGGACTTGAGCAGACTCTCCATGTTGTGCTGGAGTATGGCAGCTGCTGACCTGATGCCGAATGGGCATCGATTGTACATGAAAAGGCCTCGATGTGTGTTGATGGTGGTGAGTAGCTTGGATTCCTCGGTCAATTCTTGCGTCATATACGCAGGTGTGAGGTCTAATTTTGAGAAAAGTTTACCTCCAGCCAATGTGGCAAATAAGTCCTCCGCTCTGGGCAGCGGGTACTGGTCCTGTAGGGAGACACTGTTTATGGTAGATTAGTAGTCCCCACAGATTCGTACGGATCCATCAGGCTTCATGACTGGGACAATGGGACTTGCCCAGTCGCTAAATTCCACAGGTGATATTGTGCCTTCCCGCAGAAGCCTGACTAGTTCGTGTTCAATCTTTTCCCTCATCACATAGGGTACAGCTCTGGCCTTGTGATGGACCAGTCTAGCATCCTGTGTGATGTAGATTTTGACTTTGGCCGCTTTGAAAGTGCCCACAGCTGGCTGTAAGAGATGTTCAAATGGCTTTATAACTGTTGAGCAGGAGGTCCGTTCCTCTAATGACATGGCATGGACATCATCCCATTTCCAGATTAGTTTTGCCAGCCAGCTTCTCCCCGGCAGTGCTGGGGGGTCTCCGGGGACAATCCACAGGGGAAGTCGGTTCACTGTCCCTTTGTGTGTGACAGAGAGCATGGTGCTGCCGAGGACTGGTACGATTTCTTTGGTATAGGCCCTTAGTGTGGTGTCGACCCTTGTGAGTTTTGGTCTGTCTCTTTTATGTGGCCACAGTTGTTCAAATTGTTGAGCGCCCATGAGAGATTGACTCGCTCCCGTATCCAGCTCCATGTTGACAGATATCCCGTTGAGTAGGACCCTCATCATTATAGGAGGCGTCCTGTTTTAGGAGCAGTGGCCATTGATCGTGTTGACCCACTGTACATCGGTGTCCCGGGTACTGTCCCCACCATCTTCTGGTTCGCTTTCCGACCCATCCGATTCGTATACCAGCCGAGCTGCTGTTTTTTTGCACACGCAGGCCAAATGCCCTGTATATTCATAATTTCTGCAAACAGCCTGCTGAAATCAACATCCCCTTGACGAGTGCCCACCCCCACATCTCCAGCACAGACTGTTCTATTGTTTAAAGTGTTCCCAAAGAATGAGCTGCGTCTGGCTGATCTCTCTTGAGCTTCTCTCAGTTTGTAGTTGATTGCTCGCATTGTGGGTTGATGAGGTGTGAACGGCCGTTCCTGTGGCCCTTGATGGCTTCTGCCTGCTGTCGAGAGCCTGTTCTCTCGGTGTGTGGTGGTAGCAGCTTGTTTAGTGCTGTGAACTTCTTGTTCCGATATTTCGTTAGTTGTCGTACATGCATTGTAAATCAACCTCGTTTCTTCTTCCCCAACCAAGAATGTCTGTGCAACCAGTGCTGCTGCCTCTAAGGTCAGGTTCTTGGTCTCTATGAGCTTTCGGAATATGCCTGCATGGCCTATTCCTTCAATGAAAAAGTCTCTCAGCATTTCTCTCCTCAGTTCATCGGAGAACTCACATAAACTAGCCAACCTCCAAAGTTCCGCCACGAAGTCGGGTATGCTCTGGCCCACACAGCGTCTGTAGTTGTAGAACCTGTGTCTGACCATGTGTAAGCTGCTCGCTGGCTTCAGGTGGTCTCTTACCAGTGTGCTCAATTCTTCAAACGACTTGCTTGCTGGTTTCTCGGGTGCCAACAGATCCTTCATTAAAGCGTATGTTTTCGAGCCACAGCTGGTCAAGAGATGGTCTCTTCTCTTGTCTGCCTTATCGTCGCCTAACCAGTCTTTGGTTACAAAGCTTTGCTGGCGCCTTTCTATAAAGTCCTCCCAATTGTCTCCCGCATTGTACTTTTCATCTGATCCATTATTCGCCATTCTGTGGATTCTGTAATCCCGTAACTCGTCGCCATTGTAAAGTCCTGTCCCCTCAGTACAGAGTCACACAAGGCATGTAGTGAAGTCAAGGTCACTCTGGACCTGCACCTTTATTTCACAGCTCTGGAATGCTGCACTTGCCTGAGACCTCTCCTTATATACCTGTCTCTTGCAAGTGCACCCCTGGTGGTAAGGTATGCTGGTGGTTACAGGTCATATCTTATTACAGTCATGTATAGAATGTTAGGATACAGTTACATATAATAATGTAAGATACATGACATGCCCCATTTCTACCAGAGCCCGAAGTAAGACTCGGTGAAACTATTATTGAGGTAATCAGCCATCCACTGAACAAAGACTGCATTCATCTTGGGCCACACACTTTGCACATACCTAAGACTGGCAGCATTCCTAGGAAAACACATGTTTTTCTCCACAAATGATCTTATAAAATAGCACAGGACCAGTTTGCCTGATTGCAGTTCTAGCCTATGTTTTTTTTTAGAATGCAAATGTCACTCAATTTACATTTTTCATGCCTGACCTTTGCCCCGTGATTGTGAGCACAGCTGAAATCTAACAAAAGCTTCATTCATATTACATTGAATTGATCAATGCCCAAAGTGATTTATTAGTGCTACCAAAGACTGCTTATGAATCTGGAATGTCAGGTAGTTAGGAATATATTGCAAGGCAGCAACATGTCAAGCATTTCAGATGACATCATAAGCCATGAGAGCTAAATTCAAGCAGTTTATTGGTCTCACCCGAATGACAAGATTTTTATTGTCTTAAGTTAAACTCATTTGTTTATTCTTTATATCTACGAGATGCTATATTTTCATGTATTCCCACCGCATGGAGGGTGCTACTACACTGCCAGTCATTATTCTGCAGTGTACCCTCAGACTCACATGAACAAAATAAAAAGTGTATCAAGATCTACAAGTCATTCCATGATAGTCCTGATATATTCCTTCACCTCAAAATCCCTGGGGCCAAGGAGAGTGGTGAGCAGACTGCCAGCGAGGGTTGGCTGGAATTTGGAGCAGAACCCAGATACACTAGGGGTCCACCATTTTTCAGCCCCATCAAAAAAATGTTGTACTCTAGTGGTCTATGACTCCCTGGCATCCAGTGTTGCTAAGGCCATAGGAGGTTGAATTAACCAAATTGCCAGACTGGATTTAGCGATGCAATGGAGCGCAGAGCAATCAATTGAAATGCCAAACATGAGGAAACAGAAGAAGCTTTTCAATTCATTTGCCACCGCCCTCACAGAACACAGCAGCACTGCAAACACTGCATCAAGGTGCTCCATCAAAATTCCTCCATCCGCCAACAGTTCAGGCGGGCATCCCAGTTGTGTTGGAAATGAATTGGCGGCTGCTCATAACATTTAAATTATCCTGACCCTGCGATTACAGTGTGCAGCCAGAACCTTTACCCAAAATCCGCCCCCCACCAAGACTACTCCAGAAACTTTGGGACCCGTCTGTCTCATTTACATCTGTTTCCATCTCCCGTTTTCTCACACTCTATCTCACCACTCTTTCTATCTCGCTAGCTGTATCTTACACTTTTTCTGTCTCTGTTTCACTCAGACAGAATGGCTGTGTCCCTCTCACTGACTTTCGCACTTACATTCACTCTGGAGCATCCACGATGCTGAGAATGACATAAGTGGCACGTGTAGTGAGTTGGTCTTACCGCATGAGAAGGATCCACAGCCAGCTAGGGAATGGAAGACCAGCAGGAAGAGTAGTACAAAGAAGATAGTGCAGGGGTCCCATCTGGTCATCCCCCTGCAAAACAGATACACTGTTTTGAGTGCTGTTGAGGGAGATGACTCATTAGGGGAGAGCAACAGCAGCCAAGTTCATGGCACCATGGCTGGCTCTATTGTACAGGAGGGCATAAAAAAGAGTGGGAGAGCGATAGTGATAGGGGATTCAATCATAAGGGGAATAGATAGGCGTTTCTGCGGCCGCAATCGAGACTCCAGGATGGTATGTTGCCTCCCTAGTGCAAGGGTCAAGGATGTCTCCGAGCAAGTGCAGGACATTCTGAAAAGGGAGGGAGAACAGCCAGTTGTCGTGGTGCACATTGGTACCAACGACATAGGTAAAAAAGGGATAAGGTCCTACGAGACGAATTTAAGGAGCTAGGAGTTAAATTAAAAAGTAGGACCTCAAAAGTAGTAATCTCGGGATTGCTACCAGTGCCACGTGCTAGTCAGAGTCGGAATCGCAGGATAGCACAGATGAATACGTGGCTTGAGCAGTGGTGCAGCAGGGAGGGATTCAAATTTGTGGGGCATTGGAACAGGTTCTGGGGGAGGTGGGACCAGTACAAACCGGATGGTCTGCACTTGGGCAGGAACGGAACCAAAGTCTTAGGGGGAGTATTTGCTAGTGCTGTTGGTGAGGAGTTAAACTAATATGGCAGGGGGATGGGAACCAGTACAGGGAGACAGACGGAAACAAAAAGGAGACAAAAACAAAAGACATAAAAGAGATGAGTAAAAGTGGAGGGCAGAGAAACCAAAGGCAAGAAACAAAAAGGGCCACTGAATATAAAAGGGCTGCAGGAGGGGTAAAAACTAAAAATCACGGTTTAAAAACTAGGATGAAAACACTCGACCTAAATGCATGCAGCATTAGAAATAAAGTAAATGAGTTGATGGCACAAATCATTACAAATGGATATGATTTGGTGGCCATTACAGAAACATGGTTGCAAGGTGGCCAAGACTGGGAATTAAACATACAGGTGTATCTGACGATTCAGAAAGATAGGCAAGAAGGGAAAGGAGGTGGGGTAGCTCTGTTAATAAAGGATGATATCAGGGCAGTTGTGAGGGATGATGTTGGCTCCAATGAACAAAATGTTGAATCATTGTGGGTGGAGATTAGAGATAGTAAGGGGAAAAAGTCACTGGTCGGCGTAGTTTATAGGCCCCCAAATAATAACTTCATGGTGGGGCGGGCAATAATCAAGGGAATAATGGAGGCATGTGAAAAAGGAACGGTAGTAGTTATGGGGGATTTTAACCTACATATCGATTGGTCAAATCAAATCGCAGGGGGTATCCTGGAGGAGGAATTCACAGAATGCATACGGGATTGTTTCTTAAAACAGTATGTAACAGAGCCTACAAGGGAGCAAGCCATTTTGGATCTGGTCCTGTGTAACGAGACAGGAAAAATAAACGATCTCCTAGTAAAAGATCCTCTCGGAATGAGTGATCACAATATGGTTGAATTTGTAATACAGATTGAGGATGAGGAAGTTGTGTCAGAAACGAGCGTACTATGCTTAAACAAAGGGGACTACAGTGGGATGAGGGCAGAGTTGTCTAAAGTAGACTGGAAACAAGGACTAAACGGTGGCACAATTGAGGAACAGTGGAGGACTTTTAAGGAGCTCTTTCATAATGCGCAACAAAAATATATTCCAGTGAAAAACAAGGGCGGCAAGAGAAGAGATAACCAGCCGTGGATAACCAAGGAAATAAAGGAAAGTATCAAATCAAAGACCAATGCGTATAAGGTGGCCAAGGTTAGTGGGAAACTAGAGGATTGGGAAGATTTTAAGCAACAGCAAAGAATGACTAAAAAAGCAATAAAGAAAGGGAAGATAGATTACGAAGGTAAACTTGCGCAAAACATAAAAACAGATAGTAAAAGCTTTTACAGATATATAAAACGGAAAAGAGTGACTAAAGTAAATGTTGGTCCCTTAGAAGATGAAAAGGGGGATTTAATCATGGGAAATGTGGAAATGGCTGAGACCTTAAACAATTATTTTGCTTCGGTCTTCACAGTGGAAGACACAAAAACCATGCCAAAAATTGCTGGTCATAGGAACGTGGGAAGGGAGGACCTTGAGATGATCACTATCACTAGGGAGGTAGTGCTGGACAGACTAATGGGATTGAAGGTAGACAAGTCCCCTGGTCCTGATGAAATGCATCCCAGGGTATTAAAAGAGATGGCGGAAGTTATAGCAGAAGCATTTGTTATAATCTACCAAAATTCTCTGGACTCTGGGGAGGTACCAGCGGATTGGAGAGCAGCTAATGTAACGCCTCTGTTTAAAAAAGGGGGCAGGCAAAAGGCAGGTAACTGTAGGCCGGTTAGTTTAACATCTGTAGTGGGGAAAATGCTTGAAACTATCATTAAGGAAGAAATAGCGGGACATCTGGATAGGAATAGTGCAATCAAGCAGACGCAGCATGGATTCATGAAAGGGAAATCATGGTTAACTAACTTACTGGAATTCTTTGAAGATATAACGAGCATGGTGGATAGAGGTGTACCGATGGATGTGGTGTATTTAGATTTCCAAAAGGCATTCGATAAGGTGCCACACAAAAGGTTACTGCAGAAGATAAAGGTACGCAGAGTCAGAGGAAATGTATTAGCATGGATAGAGAATTGGCTGGCGAACAGAAAGCAGAGAGTCGGGATAAATGGGTCCTTTTCCGATTGGAAATCAGTGGTTAGTAGTGTGCCACAGGGATCAGTACTGGGACCACAACTGTTTACAATATACATAGATGACCTAGAAGAGGGGACAGAGTGTAGTGCAACAAAATTTGCAGATGACACTAAGATTAGTGGGAAAGCGGGTTGTGTAGAGGACTCAGAGAGGCTGCAAGGAGATTTGGATAGGTTAAGCGAATGGGCTAAGGTTTGGCAGATGGAATACAATGTCAGAAAGTGTGAGGTCATCCACCTTGGGGAAAAAAACAGTAAAAGGGAATATTATTTGAATGGGGAGAAATTACAACATGCTGTGGTGCAGAGGGACCTGGGGGTCCTTGTGCATGAATCCCAAAAGGTTAGTTTGCAGGTGCAGCAGGTAATCAGGAAGGCAAATGGAATGTTGGCCTTCATTGCGAAAGGGATGGAGTACAAAAGCAGGGAGGTGTTGCTGCAACTGTATAAGGTATTGGTAAGGCCGCACCTGGAGTACTGCGTGCAGTTTTGGTCACCTTACTTAAGGAAGGATATACTAGCTTTGGAAGGGGTACAGAGACGATTCACTAGGCTGATTCGAGAAATGAGGGGGTTACCTTATGATGATAGATTGAGTAGACTGGGTCTTTACTCCTTGGAGTTCAGAAGGATGAGGGGTGATCTTATAGAAACATTTAAAATCATGAAAGGGATAGACAAGATAGAGGCAGAGAGGTTGTTTCCATTGGTGGGGGAGACTCGAACTAGGGGGCACAGCCTCAAAATATGGAGGAGCTAATTTAAAACCGAGTTGAGAAATAATTTCTTCTCCCAGAGGGTTGTGAATCTGTGGAATTCTCTGCCCAAGGAAGCAGTTGAGGCTGGCTCATTTAATGTTTTCAAGTCAAAGATAGATAGATTTTTAAGCAATAAGGGAATTAAGGGTTATGGGGAGAGGGCGGGTAAGTGGAGCTGAGTCCACGACCAGATCAGCCATGATCTTATTGAATGGCGGAGCAGGCTCGAGGGGCTAGATGGCCTACTCCTGTTCCTAATTCTTATGTTCTTATGTTCTTATTCTATTTGACTCACAGGAGATAGATTTTGACTTTGCGATAGTGTAACATAGCCGATCGTATAAATTTCCCGATTTTTATTTCCATTAAAGTCCTAAAATAAAAATCCGGAGAGATGTAAAACAGGTTGCCGACTTGCTATAACCCGGTTTACACTATCGTACAAAGTCAAAATCTACCCCACACTTTCTTTCTCACACAACCTCTTTCTCCACCTCACTCACTAACTCTCTGTCTTATTGATGCCCTCTGTTTCTGTTTCTCATGTCTCAATGTGTTAGGCAATGGTTCGGTCACTGTTGGAATACTGTGTGCAGATACGATGTGCAGAATGGCCTTTTTCTGGGCTGTGAACATCTTAGGCGATTATTTCCTTTCACCCTTTCTCTCAGGTCTGTCCCTCTCTCTATTTTAGTCTCTCTACTTATCCTATTCACTATTATATCAATTACACTCTTTCTCACTCCCACTCACAGATTCTCTTTTACTCTTTTATTCACTTACATTCTCCCCTTTTCACTCATTCACTGCATCTACTCTCTCTCAAAAGTGGACAAAAAATTATGAAAATTTACCCTTTTACTAACAAAGCATACATGGAATTAAACTGAACAAATATCACAGGGAGGACACTTCTGAATTCCTAATATTCGTTCCCAGTGGCCAAAACTCCGAGCCAGGTGTATAAATTCTTAAAGTGACCCCTTTTGTGCCATAGCAATAATGGAGGAATAATCTTGTAAATACCAGGACTGAGTTGATAGGCAAAATTGCCTTTTTCTGTGCTGTAACATTCTTAATTGGAGCATGCGCTGGTTAAGTTAGCTCCTAAGCCGAATAGCCCAATTAAAATTTGCTGAGATTTTACCACATTCATTCCTTACTTTGCGGCTGGGTGAGTTAAAAGTAAGTATTCACCTTCATCGACTGAGTGGGAATCTGGCAGAGCACAACACCCTTTTTAAAAACAATTCCATTTTCAACCCATTGAAATCTACAACATCTGCTCCCAGATCACCACCCAGACGGTGAAGGCAAAAATGTACCCGGTTGTCTTTCAATAATTTCTCTTTGTTGTTGCAGGTGCCCCTGTTCATCCCAGCTTTCTTTGCCTTCACCTGTCTCTTTATAGTGGCACTGTCCCTCTACTCTGATCCCATCAACACTGGCATTGGATTTGCCATCACTCTGACAGGTATCCCTGCCTACTATCTGTTTGTGGTGTGGGACAAAAAGCCAAAGTGCTTCAAACGACTGATGGGTAAGTAATGTATCTCTCCACTTCAGTGCACAAGATAAACCTCTGCATGTATTTTAACCACTCTACTGTGCACTGTCACCTAGGGTTTTGGAGCCTGTGCTTTGGTTGAACAATTGTATCCTGTGGGGAGTTTTCTGCCCAGCTACTACCAAGAATGACATATGTGATACCCAGCCATCTTGTCCATGAGACCCACTTCCTGCTCCCTAGACTCTGTTCCCACTAAACTGCTGACCACCCAACTTCTTTTTCTGGCTCCCATGTTAGTTGATATTTTAACAGTTCTCTATCCTCAGGCACTGTCCCTTCTCTATCAAATCTCCCGTCATCATCCCTCTCCTCCAAAAACCTCTCCAAAGTCCTTGAACGTGTTGTCACCTCCCAAATCCATGCTAATTTTTCCTGAAACTCCATATTTGAATCCCTTCAATCAGGTTTCCAACCCTGCACAATACCGAAACAGCTCTTAACAAAGTCACAAATGACATCTTATGTGACTGTGACAAAGGTAAACTATCCCTCCTCATCCTTTTCAACCTGTCTGCAGCTTTAGACGCATTAACCACTCCATCCTCCTCCAAGGTCTCCCCACCACCGTCCAGCTGGGTGGGACTGCACTCGCCTAGTTCCATTCTTATCTATCTAATCGTAGCCAGAGAATCACCTGAAATGCCTTATCTTCCCACTCCTGCATTGTTACCTTTGGTGTCCCCCAAGCGTCTATCCTTGGCCCCCTCCTATTTCTCATCTACATGCTGCCCCTTGACGATATTATCTGAAAACACAGCGTCAGTTTCCACATGTACGCTAACGACACCCAGCTCTACCTCACCACCACCTCTCTCTACCCCTCCACTGTCTCTAAATTGTCAGACTGTTTATCTGGACGAGCAGTCCAGTTCTGGATGAGCAGAAATTTCCTCCAATTGAATATTGGGAAGACTGAAGCCATTGTCTTCAGTCTCCACCACAAACTCTGTTCCCTAGCTACCAACTCCATCCCTCTCCCGAGCATCTGTCTGAGGTTGAACCAGACTGTTGGCAACCTTGGTGTCATATTTGACCCTGAAATGAGCTTCAGATCACGTGCCATAGCTAAGACCACCTCCGTAATATCACCTGTCTCTGCCCCTGCCTCAGCTCATTTGCTGGTGAAACCCTCATCCATGCCTTTGTTATCTCTAGACTTGACTATTCCAACGGACCTCTGGCTCCCACATTCTACCCTACGTAAATGAGAGGTGATTCAAAACTCGATTGCCCATGTCCTATCTCAGATCAAGTCCCGTTCACCCATCTCACCTGTGCTCGCTAACCTATCGGCTCCGAGTTAAGCACCACTTCGATTCTAAAATTCTCATCATTGTTTTGAAATCCCTCCATGACCTCATCCCTCCCATCTCTGTAATCTCTTCCAGCCCCACAACCCCACACCCAAATATCTGCGCTCCTCTAATTCTGGCCTCTTGAGCATCACTGATTTTAACCGTGGCGACTGTGCCTGTAGCTGTCTAAGGCCCAATCGCTGGAACTCCCTCCCTAACCCTCTCCGCCTCTCTACCTCGCTTTCCTCCTTCAAGATGCTCCTTAAAATCTACCTCTTTGACAAAGCTTTTGGCCAGCTGCCCTAATTTCTCCTTATGTGGCTCGCTGCCAAATGTTATTTTATAACACTCCTGTGAAGCACCTTGGGAGGTTTTAATACGTTAAAGGCCCTATATAAATACAAGTTGTTGTTGTTGTCGTCATGATACAAACTGCACATGCTAGAAATTGTAAATAAAAACTGAAAATGGTGAAGCTGCACAATAGAATCACCAGCATCCAAAAATGCAGGTTAATATTTTGGATGTGACCCTTCACCATGTGACATTTCCCTCTCATATTTTGACTGCTCTGTGCACTTCCAGGTATTAGGTATTTAAGTTATGTAAGACATTTTCAATCTGTTCACTGTAGCAATGATCGATAATTCATAAGTATTAAAAGAAAAACAATTTTCACTGTGCAGCATCAAGCTGTCACTACTCCTCTGCCACCTACCTGATTTGAGCAGCTCACTCAGGCATGAACATTTAATCAACTTTGTAAAATTGTTTTGAGTGTTTGTCGGGAGGGAAAAAAATTGTTTATCCAAAATTAAAATGGAACAGAGGAAATGAGCACGACACTGGGAGCCGCATAAATCTTTCACCAGTCTGGAATATACATATGGATCCTGCGTATCACTGAACGATTACTGAGAGTCACTGTTCAATGATTGGCTTCACCACAATCTCCCAGATACCTCCATTAGCTTTTCATTATTGGCCAGGTGGTAGGTGAGTAACTCCTGCCAGTAATTCTCAGATGGTCTATCAGTGGCCTGCACACAATTCCATGGGCATCTAGTATTGTGCATATATATCTGTTTCCACACTCTTTGGAAGTATTCCAGTGTATGTTGGTACAGAGCCGGCTTCGGAGACCTGTTGGTATGAGGGGTGAATTATGTATCTGTATTTCCTGCCATTCGAGGGAAATAATGCATCCATGCTTCTCGAAACCGAGTGGTAGAGGTGACTGTGTTTCCTAAAAACCTAGAATGGCTCATGCATTGGACCCCTGGATTGACATGGGGATTTCATTAATATGCACATTTTATGGTCATTGATTGAGAACAGGAAGCAAAAAAACAAGCTCAGTCCTATTATATATTAATTGTTTCACTGAAAACTCATTATAAGATCACCAGATGATGAAACTTACCTGTCATTCCTGTGACACCAGGTGACATTCAATGCCTCTCCGTTCTTTGCCCTCACTGGGGTAGGGCCTTGAGCATTAGGCCGTAGGTGGTCTTGACTGTGCTAAAAAGGCCGCGCATGTCATGATTGTCGGCTAGTTGCTGGATGTCCTGCGCTCTTTCCACCCACCAGTTGTTCTTTAGGTCGCGGGTTTTTTGTTGGGCCTCGGACTTCAGTTGCCTGTAAATCTGTTTTCTTTCTCTGATGTTGTTTCCAATTCAAGAATGCCTTGCGTTTACGGTTTATTAGCTCTGGGATCTCCTGGTCATTCTCATCGAACCAGTCTTGATGTTTTCTGGTAGAATACCCAAAAATCTCTTCACAGGTGCTGATTATAGTGGAGGGCAGGCCAGGCACTGTGGGCACTCCGTGGCTCTGGTTCATTTGGAGTCATCAGGCTGGCTGTGGGGCGTTGGCTGGATAGGGCTTTTTTTGCAGGGTCTTTGAGTGCTTCAGCATTGATTTTTTTGTGGCAGTGTTTCTGTTGCCACCGGCATTTCGAGGCAACATTGATGGAGATAACAGAGCGGATTAGGCGGTGGTCAGTCCAGCAGTCGTCAGCTCCTGTCATGACGCGAGTGATGCGGATGTTCTTGTGCTCCCTCACTTGGACGATGATGTAGTCTAGCAGATGCCAGTGCCTGGAGCGAGGGTGTTGCCACATGGCCTTGTACTTGTCTCTCTGATGAAACAAAGTGTTGGTTATGACAAGACCGTGTTCTAAGCATTTCGTCAGAAGGAGGGCACCACTTGAGTTGGCTTTCCCTACTCCTTCCCTGTTAATCGCCCCTCCCTAGAGGTATGTGCTCTTTCCTAATCAGGCATTAAAGTTGCCAAGGAGAATCAGCTTGTCGCCCGCTGATACTAAGGACAGGGATTGTTCAAGATAGGAGTAGAATTCCTCTTTGGTCTCGTCTGTAGCTTCCAGGGTTGGGGCGTATGCACTGATGACCGTAGTGCACTGGTTCCGGGTTAGGGTGAGCCAGAGGGACATGAGCCGTTCATTTATCCTGCAAGGGGAATCTCTACGTCACCCAACCAGCTCATTTTTGATGGCGAAGCCAACCCCATAGAGGCGGCGCTCTTCTTCTGGTTTGCCTTTCCAGAAGGAGGTGTATCCACCACCTTTGTTCCTTGAGCTGGCCTTCTCCTGCCCGGCGTGTTTTGCTCAGGCCGGCGATGTCAATGTCAAAGCATCTGAGTTCTCGGGCAACCATAGCAGTGCAACATTCAGGTCTGTCACTGTTGGGGTTGTCCATGAGGATCCAGATGTTCCAGGTTCCGAACTTCATTTTAGAGGGTGGAAGATGCCTGTGCATGAATTATTTTAACGTGGGGTGGCCATTGTACACCAGCTACCACACAAACTTGACAGAGCAAGGTCTTAGTCCAATGGCAAGGGGACCCAAGACGATTGGAGACCAGGCTCTACTGCATGGATCTAGCGCGCACACACACAAACTCACACATAATCCCACTGATCCCCCTCCCTCCCTCAGGTCCTCTCTCCCTGGTTTTCACGCATCGCGGTGTAGCTTGTGGGTGTGTCCATAAGATACTCCGGGCACCCTGACTCCAGTTCACTGCTCTCCATTCGCAGGCTCTGCTGCACTTTTTCCATTCTCCAGCCGCTCTCGCTTTGGCCGCTGGGTCCTTGCTAATGGCCACGCGTATTCTGGCCTCGGATCCTGACATCTCTGCTGGTCCCGTGTCCCGACCTCACCGCTGGGCCCTGGGAAGTTTATATTTGGTAATCCGGTTGACTGCACAAGACTTGTGCATCGGGAGTCGATGGCAGAGGAGTAATGTAAACGCTGCTGGTTCTCGCCGCCCACCGATTCTCACCACTCGCCGCCCACCGATTCACGTCGGTCTTCCGATCCTCGCCGCCCACCGATTCTCACCACTCGCTGCCCACCGATTCACGTCGGTCTTCCGATCCTCGCTGCCCACCGATTCACGTCGGTCTTCCGATCCTCGCCGCCCACCGATTCTTATGTAGAATCTTACGTAGCAGTTCACTGATGACCGACCATCTTTGATAGCTTAAGAATAACTCCGAAAATGAGCAAAAGCTGCCAAGTAGTTGGCTACATAGTTGTCTGTCAAAAGGACAATAGCTGCTATAGCAAGAGTATATCACCCTGTCATTGTGCAATTTGATCACTAGGTTCCAACAAAACCAAAATGCTTTCTGAATTTATTTCTGCAGCATTTTTAACTGAAATTTCTACTGTCCAAAATAACATATTCAAAGCTTACATATTTAACAATAACATAATTAAGTGTATTCATTATTGCCTTTTGTGTCGTGTAATGCCTTTTACTTATAGGCCTCTGCCTCTCCCAAAAGCCTGAACTTGAGATAGTTTTGCTCAGAGCTGTAACTTTATGAGCTAAATGTGGGTTGTGCAGTCTGATCACATGCAGTTTATCGAACTTCCCCGAATGATTCATTACAGTTCAGTAAGCTGTATTTTTCTTTAGCTCCTGGTACATTCTGCCTAGTAGCTTTTCTTTAAATAGTTTTGAAGAACAAGAGGACAAATTTCAGAAAGCTTTACTAAGATAAAATTTCTGTTAGTGTTTTTTATATAAATAATGCAGGAAGGCTGTGTGTGTCGGTGAAAATAAATTACTGTGTTCTGAAGACACACCTGTTGTTGCTTTTGCTTTCTGCACTCTATACTTTAAAACATGTCTTAAACTGTGAGAGAAAGAGAGAGAGACAGACTGGAGTCAGAGAGAGGGAGAGACAAAGAAAAATATTGTATAGCACCTTTCACCAGCTCAGGATGCCCCATAGATCTTTACAGCCACTTTTGAAGTGTAGTCATAGTTGTAATGTAGCCAAATGTCATAGCCAACTTGCGCACAGCGAGGTCCTATACATAGCAATGAGATAAATGACCAGATAATTTGTTTACAATGTTCTGTTGAGGGATAAACGTTGTCCAGGACGCTCTGAGAACTTCCCTGCTCTTCTATAAAAAGTGCCATGGGATCTTTTACATCCATTGGAAAGGACAGGCGGGTTCTCAGTTTAACATCTCATCCAAAAGGCAGCATCTCTGACAGTGCAGTATTCCTTCATCTGAAATGCAGAGTGGGGCTTGAACCCATAACGTTCCAACTCAAGTAAAGTGCTGCCACTGAGCCACAGGAGCAGGGGGGCTGGAGGGAAAGAGAGAGAAAGAGAGAGATAGAGAAAGTGAGAAAGAGAGAAAGAGAATGAGTGAGAGAGAGAAAGAGTGAAAGCGACAAAGGGAGAGAAAGAGAGAAAGAGAAAGTGATAAAGGGGGAAAGCGAGAAAGAGAGAGAAAGAGAGAAAGAAAAAGAGAAGGAGCGAGAGAGAGAAAGAGTGAAAATGACAAAGGGAGAGAAAGAGAGAAAGAGAAAGCAACAAAGGGGGAAAGTGAGAAAGAGAAAGAAAGAAAGAAAGAAAGAAAGAGAAATGTATTTTTGTTTTTGCCATCTACTCCACCTGCTCAATGATATCAATAAGTGGTCCAACTGAATTTCATGATTGAGCCTCATTTAATTACAGCAGGTGAGTTGACAGTATTAATCTCATGGCTTAAAGGCAGCTCGTCATTTGAGAGGGCAGCAAATCTTCTGGGCAGAGACTGAAGTAGCAACTTAAATAGGAGGGTCGGAAAGATCCGGGGATGGGTCAATGGAGCAACAAATTTGAAGTAGTAGGGAAATGTAAAGGGCACACCAAGCAGCAAAGAGTTGTACATAAACAAACCTTTATGGCTTAAAAGTCCCCAAAATAATGAAGGAAATTTCATTGGCAGCCCTGCTTATTTACTTAAGTAAGGCTGACATTGAAGGAATAAGACATACAATGAACAGATTAAACTGGGCTGAGCTGTCAACAGCTAAACCTACAGTAAAACAGTGGGAGGTAGTCAAACAAGTATTTAGTGCAAGACTAATATATACCCCTAAAGAGAAAAAGTTGCATTTATATGGTCAAGTAACCATGGTCAACATGTGAGGTAAGACAGAGTATAAAACGAAAGGATATAGCTTGCATAAATGCCAAGAAAAGTGGTAATCCAGTAGATGGAACAAATATAGAAAGCAACAAAGGGACACAAAGAAAATATTAATAGGCACAAAAGGAATACAGAAAACATTCAAGTAATATAAAGGCTCATAGTAAAAATTAAAACAAAATATATTCGGAGTAAGAGATTGGCAAAGGGAAAGATGGGCCTATTAAAGACAGGTGCAGTTGATACAGTATTGGACAACAAGGTAATGGCAGCTTTATTAAACAGTACTTGGTATTATTGTGTAATGAAAAAGGGTTAATTAACAGTCTTGTTGTGTGGGATCCTTTAGGAAAAAGTGACCATAACATGATTGAATTCTTTATTAAGATGGAAAGTGAAGTAGTCCAATCCAAAACTAGGGTCCTAAATCTAAACAAAGGAAACTACGAAGGTATGAGGAATGAATTGGCTATGATAGATTGGGAAGATTCATTAAAAGGCATGACGGTGGATAGGCAATGGCTAATATTTAAGGAACGAATGCATGAATTGCAACAGTTATACATGCCTTTCTGGCATAAAAACACAAATGGAAAAGTGGCCCAATCATGGCTAACAAAAGAAATTAAGGATAGTATTAGATCCAAAGGGGAGTTATACAAAGTTGCCAGAAAAAGTAGCAAGCCTGAGGATTGGGAGCAGTTTAGAATTCAGCAAAAAAGGACCAAGAGATTAATTAAGAGGGGAAAAATAGAGTATGAGAGTAAACTTGCAAGGAACATAAAAACTGACTGCAAAAGTTTCTACAAGTAAGTAAAAAGAAAATGATCACTGAAGACAAATGTAGGTCCTTTACAGACAGAAACGGGAGAAATTGTAATGGGGAACAAGGAAATGGCAGAACTATTAAATAAATACTTCGGTTCTGTCTTCATGGAAGAGGACACAAATAACGTCCCAGAAATGGTAGGGAACCAAGGGTCTAGTGAGCAAGAGGAATTAAAGGAAATGATTATTAGTAAGAAAATAGTGCTGGAGAAACTAATGGGACTGAAGGCAGATAAATCCCCAGGGCCTGATGATCTGCATCCCAGAGTACTAAAAGAAGTAGCCATGGAAGTAGTAATGTATGGGTAGAGCTGCGGAATACCAAAGGGCAGAAAACACTAGTGGGATTTGTGTACAGACTACCAAACAGTAGTAGTGAGGTTGGAGACAGCATCAATCAAGAAATTAGGGATGCATGCAATAAAGATACAGCAGTTATCATGGGCAACTTTAATCTACATATAGATTGGGCTAACCAAACTGGTAGCAGTACGGTGGAGGAATATTTCCTGGAGTGTATTCGGGATGGTTTTCTAGACCAATATGTCAAGGCACCAACTAGAGGGCTGGCCATCTTAGACTTAGATGTGTAACAAGAAAGCACTAATTAGCAATCTTGTTGTGCGAGGCCTGTTGAGGAAGAGTGACCATAATATGGTAAAATTCTTTATTAAGATGGAGAGTGACACCGTTAATTCAGAGACTAGGGTCCTGAACTTAAGGAAAGGTAACTTCAATGGTATGAGATGTGAATTGGCTAGAATAGGCTGGCGAATGATACTTAAAGGGTTGACGGTGGATAGGCAATGGCAAACATTTAAAGATCACATGGATGAACTTCAATAATTGTACATCCCTATCTGGAGTAAAAATAAAACGGGGCAGGTGCTCAGTCATGGCTATCAAGGGAAATTAGGGATAGTGTTAAATCCAAGGAAGAGGCATATAAATTGGCCAGAAAAAGCAGCAAACCTGAGGACTGAGAGAAATTTAGGATTCAGCAGAGGAGGACAAACAGTTTAATTAGGAGGGGAAAAATAGAGTATGAGAGGAAGCTTGCTGGGAACATAAAAACTGACTGCAAAAGCTTCTATAGCTATGTGAAGAGGAAAAGATTAGTGAAGACAAACGTAGGTCCCTTGTAGTCAGAATCAGATGAATTTATAATGGAGAACAAAGAAATGGCAGACCAATTGAACAAATACTTTGGTTCTGTCTTCACGAAGGAAGGCACAAATAACCTTCCGGAAATACTAGGGGACTGATGGTCTAGCGAGAAGGAGGAAATGAAGGAAATCCTTATTAGTCAAGAAATTGTGTTAGGGAAATTGATGGGATTGAAGGCCGATAAATCCCCGGGGCCCGATAGTCTGCATCCCAGCGTACTTAAGGAAGTGGCCCCAGAAATAGTGGATGCATTGGTGATCATTTT
The DNA here is from genome assembly GCF_044704955.1 of Pristiophorus japonicus. Lineage (NCBI taxonomy): Eukaryota > Metazoa > Chordata > Chondrichthyes > Pristiophoridae > Pristiophorus > Pristiophorus japonicus. Next base: position 337,330,573 of record NC_091978.1, on the reverse strand, counting down.
CCAACAATCTATCGACTCTGGATCAGTTCCTATGGACTGGAGGGTAGCTAATGTAACACCATTTTTAAAAAAAGGAGGAAGAGAGAAAACAGGGAATTATAGACCGGTTAGCCTGACATCAGTCGTAAGGAAAATGTTAGAATCAATTATTAAAGATGAAATATCAGTGCATTTGGAAAGCAGTGACAGGATTGGTCTAAGTCAGCATGGATTTATGAAAGGGAAATCATGCTTGACAAATTTTCTCGAATTTTTTGAGGATGTAACTAGTAGAGTGGACAAGGGAGAACCAGTGGATGTGGTGTATTTGGACTTTCAAATACCATGGACTTTTGACAAGGTCCCACACAAGAGATTGGTGTGCAAAATTAAAGCACATGGTATTGGGGGCAATGTATTGATGTGGATAGAGAACTGATTGGCATACAGGAAGCAGAGAGTCGGGATAAACGGGTCCTTTTCAGAATGGCAGGCAGTGATTAGTGGGGTGCCACAGGGCTCAGTGCTTGGACCCCAGCTATTAACAATATACATCAATGAATTAGATGAAGGAATTGAGTGTAATATCTTCAAGTTTACGCTGGGTGGCGGTGTGAGCTGTGAGGAGGATGCTAAGAGGCTGCAGGTGACTTGGACAGGTTAGGTGAATGGGCAAATGCATGGCAGATGCAGTATAATGTGGATAAATGTGAGGTTATCCACTTTGGTGGCAAAAACATGAAGGCAGAATATTATCTGCATGGCAGCAGATTAGGAAAAGGGGAGGTGCAATGAGACCTGGGTGTCATGGTACATCAGTCATTGAAGATTGGCATGCAGTTGCAGCAGATGGTGAAGAAGGCAATGGCATGTTGGCCTTCATAGCAAGGGGATTTGAATATAGGAGCAGGGAGGTCTTACTGCAGTTGTACAGGGTCTTGGTGAGGCCTCACCTGGAATATTGTGTTCAGTTTGGTCTCCTAATCTGAGGAAGAACGTTCTTGCTATTGAGGGAGTGCAGTGAAGGTTCACCAGACTGATTCCCGGGATGGCAGGATTGACATATGAGGAAAGATTGGATCGACTGGGTCTGTATTCATTGGAGTTTAGAAGAATGAGAGTGGATCTCATAGAAACATATAAAATTCTGATGGGACTGGGCAGGTTAGATGCAGGAAGAATGTTCCCGATGTTGGGGAAGTCCAGAACCAGGGATCACAGTCTAAGGATAAGGGATAAGCCATTTAGGACCGACTTGATGAGAAACTTCTTCACTCAGAGAGTTGTTAACCTGTGGAATTCTCTACTGCAGGGAGTTGTTGATGCCGGTTCGTTGGATATATTCAAGAGGGAGTTAGATATGGCCCTTACGGCTAAGGGGATCAAGGGATATGGAGAGAGAGCGGGAAAGGGGTACTGAGGTGAATGATCAGCCATGATCTTGTTGAATGGTGGTGCGGGCTCGAAGGGCCGAATGGCCTTCTCCTGCACCTATTTTCTATGTTTCTATTGGGTGTCATCTTCCAAAATTCTATAGAGCATGGAACAGTTCCTGCAGATTGGAGGGTGGCAAATGTAATTCCACTACTTAAAAAAGGAGGGAGAGAGAAAATGGGGAACTACAGACCAGTTAGCCTGATATCAGTAGTATGGAAAATGCTGGAGTCTATTACAAAGAATGTGATAACGGCACACTTAGATAATATCAACAGGATTAAACAAAGTCAACATGGATTTATGACAGGAAAATCATGTTTGACAAATCTACTGGAGTTTTTTGAGGATGTAACTGAAAGAATAGATAAGGGAGAACCAATGGATTTAGTGTATTTGGATTTTCAGAAGGCCTTTGATAAAGTCCCATATAAGAGGTTAGTGTGTAAAATTAAAGCACAAAGGATTGGGGGTAATGTATTGGCATGGATTGAAAATTGGTTAACTGACAGGAAACAGAGAGTAGGAATAAATGAGTCTTTTTCGGGGTGGCGGGCAGTGACTAGTGCGGTACCACAGGGATCAGTGCTTGGGCCCCAGCTATTCACAATATATATATATAAATGATTTGGAAGAGGGAACCAAATGTAATATTTCCAAGTTTGCTGATGACACAAAACTAGGTGAGATTGTGAGTTGTGAGGAGGATGCTGCAAGACGATTTAGAAAGGTTGAGTGAGTGGGCAAACACATGGCAGATGCAATCATCATCATCATAGGCTGTCCCTCAGAATCGAGGAGGACTTGCTTCCACTCTTAAAATGAGTTCTTAGGTGGCTGAACAGTCCAATACTAGAACCATAGACTCTGTCACAGGTGGGGCAGATAGTCATTGAGGGAAGGTGTGGGTGGGACTGGTTTGCCGCACGCTCTTTCCGCTGCCTGCGCTTGTTTTCTGCATGATCTTGGCGATGAGACTTGAGGTGCTCAGTGCCCTCACGGATGCACTTCCTCCATTTAGGGCAGTCTTGGGCCAGTATGGCGAGAAAGCAGGAATGGGGTACTGAAGTTGCATGTTCAGCCATGAACTCATTGAATGCCCTTGCAGACTCGAAGGGCTGAATGGCCTAACTCCTGCACCTATTTTCTATGTTTCTATGTTTCTATGTGACTCAAGGTGTCATTGGGGATGTTACACTTTATCAGTGAGACTTTGAGGGTGTCCTTGTAACGTTTCCTCTGCCCACCTTTGGCTCGTTTGCCATGGAGGAGTTCCGTGTCAAGTGCTTACTTTGGGAGTCTTGTGTCAGGCATGCGAACAATGTGGTCTGCCCAGCAGAGCTGATCAAGTGTGGTCAGTGCTTCAATGCTGGGGATATTGGCCTGGGCGAGGACGCTGATGTTGGTGCATCTGTCCTCCCAGGGGATTTGTAGGATCTTGCGGAGCCATCGTTGGTGGTATCTCTCCAGTGACTTGGGGTGTCTACTGTACATGGTCCATGTCTCTGAGTCATACAGGAGGGTGGGTATTACTACAGACCTGTAGACCATGAGCTTGGTGGCAGTTTTGAGGGTCTGGTCTTCAAACACTCTTTTCCTCAGGTGGCCAAAGGCTGCACTGGCGCACTGGAGTCGGTGTTGAATCCCATCGTCAATGCCTGGTCTTGTTGATAAGAGGCTCCCGATATATGGGAAATGGTCCACTGGCAGATGCAGTATAACGTGGATAAATGTGAAGTTATCCACTTTTGTAGGAAAAACATAAGGACATAGTATTATTTAAATGGTAATGGCTTGGGAAGTGTCGATGTACAGAGGGAACTGGGTGTCCTTGTACACCAGTCATTGAAAGCAAACATGCAGGTGCAGCACGCAGTTAGGAAGGCAAATGGTATGTTGGCCTTCATTTCAAGAGGATTTGAGTACAAGAGCAAGGATGTCCTACTACAGTTATATCGGGCCTTGGTGAGACCACACCTGGAGTATTGTGTGCAATATTGGTCTCCTTACCTAAGAAAGGATATACTTGCCATAGAGGGAGTACAGCGAAGGTTCACCAGACTGATTCCTGGGATGGCAGGACTGTCGTATGAGGAGAGATTGGATCAACTAGGCCTGTATTCACTAGAGTTTAGAAGAATGAGAGGGGATCTCATTGAAACTTATAAAATTCTGACTGGGTTGGATAGACTGGATGCGGGAGGATGTTTCTCCTCGTTGGGAAGTCTAGAACAAGGGGTCACAGTCTCAGGATACGGGGTTGGAAATTTAGGATTGAGATGAGGAGAAATGTTTTCACTCAGAGAGTGATGAACCTGTGGAATTCTCTACCACAGAAGGCTGTGGAGGCCAAGTCACTGAATATATTTAAGAGGGAGATAGATAGATTTCTAGAAACAAAAGGCATCAAGAGGTATGGGGAAAAAGCGGGAATATGGTGTTGAAATAGAGGATCGGCCATGATCATATTGAATGGCGGTGCAGACTCGAAGGGCCGAATGGTCTACTACTGCTCCTATTTTCCATGTTTCTATGTTTCTATCTATTTTCACAGTAGAGGAAGAGGATAAAATACCAGTGATAGGCGAAAAGTAAAAATGAATCAAGGGGAGGAATTTATTCAATAGAAGTAACAAAATGGAGCAAATAATAGGACTAAGGATAGATAAATCCCCAGGACCTGGTGATTTCCACCCCAAGGTATTAAAAGAAGTAGGGAAATTGCAGAAACATTAGTTATCATGTGGGCCCAAGTTTCTCCAGGAGTTGCTCCTTTTTTTTTGGAGCAACTTAATTTTTCTGGACTATCTTTTTAGTTGCAATTCTGGCTATTTAATTTGCGCCAGTGTAAGTGAGTTAGTTAGGTTGTTTTTTTAATTCAGTTTTTTTTTCTAAAGGGGGCATTCCCAGCCACTTACCCCTGTTTTAGGCGTTTGGCCAGCAAATAGTTGCTCCAAACTAACTTAGGCCAATATATGTTACCACTTCTGTCCGCACAGAAAAACCTTACCTAGAGTTAAGGAATCGGCGCAAGTAACTACATTTAAAGCACCACCAAGCACCAAACAAAGCACAAAAATAATTAAGCAATTAATTAACAAATAAAATAGAAGGAACCCTGCATCTAAAGCACCAAGACCAAAGTAATAAGCAATCAATCAATAACAAATAAAATAATAGAAGGAACCCTGCACCTAAAGCACCAAAATCAATCAGTAAATAATAAATAAAAAATAGATGTCTTACCTTAGGGAACGCAGCAGGCCACCGATGAGGGAGCCCATTTGGCCAGGGCTAGGGACTGCGTGCTTCGGGTCCCTTCCACACAGCCTGCAGCGCGCGTTTGCAGAAACAGCCTGCCAAGAGCTACTGTACATGCGCGCAGACTCTAGAGCACATGTGCAGAGGTCCCGGCACTTTTTTCAGCGCCAGGATCCGGCTCCACCCCCAATCCATTGGTCCATGCTGCGCCACAGCCGAGGAGAGGTTGCGGAGTGGCCAGAATACGGACGTCTTTTTTTAGCGCGCTTGGAGGCGGACAAAAGTGGCGCACCTCGGTTGAGGACGCCAGAAAAACAGGTTAGGGAAACTCTAGCCCAATATTTCAAAGCTCTCTTGAGTGAGGAATTGTGCTGTTAGACTGGAAAAATGCTCATGTCACTCCACTATTTAAGAGAGGGAGAGAGAATCCAGGTAACTAAGGGGTGTCCATTTAATGCCAGTTGTGAAGAAGCTACTAGAATCTCTCATTAGGGATAGAGTGACTGAGCACTTGAACAAATATGAGCTGCTCAGAGAGAACCAATATGGCTTTGTTAAGGGTAAGTCATGTACAACTAATCTAGCTGAATGTTTTTGAGATGATCACTAATAAGATGGATAAGGGAATGTCTATGGATTATATTGACAAGGCATTCAATAAGTTTCTTCACTAGACATTATTAGTAAGAATGAGGGTGCATGGAATTGGAGGTAACCTTTTGACCATTGCTGGAAATGTTTGGGGATTGGAGATAGAGACTGGGGATATAGAGTAGATACTCTGATTGGTGGGATGGGACAAGCGGTGTTCCTCAGGGATCTGTACCGGGACCTCAAGTTTTCACCATATTTGTTATTGGTTTGGATGAAGGTATAAAGAGTTATATATCTAAGCTTGCAGATAACACTAAGTCAGAAGTAGGTAGTGAAGGTGGGGTCCAAATGTTGCAAAGGAACAGAGTCAGCTTAGGTAAGTGGGCAAAATTATGGAAAATGGAGTTCAGTGTGGGCAAGTGTGAGGAAATCCATTTTGGATCCAAGAAAGATAAATTGGAGTATTTTTGTAAATGGTGAGAAATTAGGAACAGTAGAAGAGCAAAGAACTTTGGGAGTCCAAGAACACAAATCATTAAAAGCCAGTAGACAGCTACAAAAAGCAATCAAAAAGGATTTAAAAACATTTGTTCATGGGATTATAGGCATCACTGGCAAGGCCAGCCTTTACTGCCCATTCCTAATTGCCCTTGAGAGGTTGGTGGTGAGCCGTCTTCTTGAACCACTACAGTCTGTGTGGTGAAGGTACTCCCACAGTGCTGTTAGGGAGGGAGTTCCAGGAATTTGACCCAGCGACGATGAAGGAACAGCGATATATTTCCAGTCAGGATAGTGCGTAACTTGGAGGGGAACTTGCAGATGATGGTGTTCCCATGCACCTGCTGCCCTTGTCCTTCTAGGTGGTAGAGGTCGCAGCTTTGGGAGGTGCTGCCGAAGAAGCCTTGGCATGTGCATCTTGTAGATGGCATTCACTGTAGCCACGGTGTGCCGGTAGTAGAGGGAGTGAATGTTTAAGGTGGTGGATGAGTTGCCAATCAAGTGGGCTCCTTTGTTCTGCATGGTGTCGAGCTTCTTGAGTGTTGTTGTCGCTGCACTCATCCAGGCAAGTGGAGAGTATTCCATCACACTCCTGATGTGTCTTATAGATGGTGGAAAGGCTTTGGGGAGTCAGGAGGTGAGACACTCGCTAATAGAATGCTGGCCTTTATTTGCAAGGTTGTGGAATACAAAAGGCAACAACAACAACAACAAATTTTATTTATATAGCGCCTTTAACATAGTAAAATGTCCCAAGGCGTTCACAGCAGTGTTATAAGACAAAACAGATAAATTTGACACCAAGCCACATAACAAGAAATTACGGCAGATGACCAAAAGCTTGGTCAAAGAGGAAGTTTTTATGGAGCGTCTTAAAGGAGGAAAGAGAGGTAGAGAGGTGAAGAGGTTTAGGGAGGGAATTCCAGAGCTTAGGGCCCAAGCAGCTGAAGGCATGGCTACCGATGGTTGAGCAGTTATAATCAGGGATGCTCAAGAGGGCAGAATTTGAGGATTGCAGACATCTCTGGGGGTTGTGAAGCTGAAATAGATTACAAATATATGGAGGGGCAAGGTCATGGAGGGATTTGTAAACAAGGATGAAAATTTTGAAATCGAGGCGTTGTTTAACCGGGAGCCAGGGATGATGGATGATTGGGACTTGGTGCAAATTAGGACACGGGTTGCCAAGTTTTGGATGACCTCAAGTTTACGTCATGTAGAATGTGGGAGGCCAGCCAAGTGTGCATTGGAGTAGTCAAGTCTAGAGGTAACAACTGCATCAATGGGGGTTTCAGCAGCAGAAGAGCTGAGGCAGGGGCAGAGGCGGGCAATGTATGGAGGTTGAAACAGGCGGTTTTAGTTATGCCGCGGATATGTGGCTGGAAGCTCAGTTCAGGGTCAAATATGATGCCTAGGTTACGAACAGTCTGGTTTAGCCTCAGATAGATGCTAGGGAGAGGGATGGAATCAGTGGCTAGGGAACGCAGTTTGTGGCGGGGACCAAAGACAATGGCTTCGGTCTTCCCAATATTTAATTGGAGAAAATTTCTGCTCATCCAGTACTGGATAAGCAGTCTGACAATTTAGAGACAATGGAGGGGTCCAGAGAAGTAGTGGAGAGGTAGAGCTGGGTGTCGTCAGCATACATGTGAAAACTGACTGTTTTCAGATGATAGCGCCAAGGGGCAGCATATAGATGAGAAATAGGAGCCAAGCATAGATCCTTGGGGGACACCAGAGGTAACGATGCGGGAGTGGAAAGAGAAGCCATGCTTCAGTTGGCAAGAAGTGATGCTTCAGTTGTATAGAGTCTTGGATAGACCCCATCTGCAATATTGTATTCAGTTTTGGGCACTGTACCTCAGGAAGGATATATTGACCTTGGAGGGGGTACAGCACAGATTCACCAGAATGACACCAGGGTTTAGAGGGTTAAATTATGAGGACAGGTTGGATAAACTTAGCTTGTATTCCCTTAAGTATAAAAGATCAAGGTGTTTAAAATGTTAAAAGTATTTAATAGGGTAGACACAGAGAAATGATTTCCTCTGGTGGGGGGGTATCAAGAACAAGGCGACATAATCTCAAAATTAGAGCTAGGCTATTTAAAAGTGAGATCAGGATACACTTGTTCACACAAAGGACAGTAGACATCTGGAACTCTCTCACCTAAAAGATCATAGATACTGGGTCAGTTGGAGCTTTCAAGATTGAGATAGATACAGATTTGTGTTACATAAGTGTATCAAAGGATATGGAGCAAAGGTGGGAAAATGGAGTTGAGGTGCAGATCAGCCATGATCTAATTGAATGGCAGAGCAGGCTTGAGGGGCTGAATGGCCTGCTCCTGTTCCTAATGTTCCTATGCTTCCAGCTTTAATCAACAGGAGGTCATGATCCCTTTCAGTAGCTGCAAATAGCTACATCTGACCTATCCAGCTCATGTTTCGTGGGCGGATTGAGAGAGCAGTGGTTATAGCACTGGTTGACATAAAAATGGTATTTGAGTCCTAACAACGCCACAGGAGCCTCATTTTAATACATTAATTGGGTTCACTTCAATTTGCGGTGGAAGGGTTGTCCACATAATTTGACGTCTACCCAAAAATCAAAATAGGAAAGCCTCTCATAATACAGTCACGCAGAGTCAGCATGGTTTTATGAAATGGAAATTAGGTTTGACAAATTTGGTGGAGTTCCTTGAGGATGTAATGAGCAGGGTGGATAAAGAGGGACCAGTAGATGTTGTGTATTTGGATTTCCAAAAGGCATTTGATAAGGGGCCACATAATAGGTTACTGCACAAGATAAGAGTTCACGGGGTTGGGGATAGTATATTAGCATAGACAGAGGATTGGCTACAGGGATCAGTGCTGGGGCCTCAACTATTTACAATCTATATTAATGACATGGATGAAGGGACTGAGTATAATGTAGCCAAATTTGCTGATGATACAAAGATAAGTGGGAAAGTAAATTGTGTGAAGGACGCAAAGCAGCTGCAAAGAGATATAGACAGGCTCAGTGAATGGTCAAAAATCTGGCAGATGGAGTATAATGTGGGAAAATGTGAGGTTATCCACTTTGGTATGAAAAATAAAAAAGCAAATTATTAGTTAAATGGGGAGAGATTACAAAATGCTGCAGTACAGAGGGATCTGGAGGTCATTGTACATGAAACACAAAAAGTTAGCATGAAGGTACAGCAAATAATTAGGAAGGCAAATGGAATGTTGGCCTTTATTGCAAGGAGGGTGGAGTACAAAAGTAGGGGAGTCCTGCTACAACTGTACAGGGCATTGGTGGGACCACACCTGGAGTAATGTGTACAGTTTTGGACTCCTTATTTAAGGAGGGATCATCATCATAGGCAGTCCCTCGAAATCGAGGAAGGCTTGCTTCCACTCTAAAAATGAGTTCTCAGGTGACTGTGCAGTCCAATAGAAGAATTACAGTCTCTGTCACAGGTGGGACAGACAGTCATTGAAGGAAAGGGTGGGTGGGGAGTCTGGTTTTCCCAACGCTCCTTCCACTGCATGCGCTTGTTTTCTGCACACTCTCAGCGACGAGACTCGAGGTGCTCAGCGCCCTCCCAGATGCTCTTCCTCCACTTAGAGCAGTCTTTGGCCAGGGATTCCCAGGTGTTGGTTGGGGATGTTGCACTTTATCAAGGAGGCTTTGAGGGTGTCCTTGAAACGTTTCCTCTGCCCACCTGAGGCTCGCTTGCCATGTAGGAGTTCCGAGTAGAGCGCTTGCTTTGGGAGTCTTGTGTCAGGCATGCGGGTGATGTGGCCCGCCCAACGGAGCTGGTCGACTCTGGACAATGCGTCAATACTGGGGATGTTGACCTGATCGAGAACACTGATGTTGGTGCGTCTATCCTCCATGGGGATTTGCAGGATCTTGCAGAGACAGCGTTGGTGGTATTTCTCTAGCGATTTGAGGTGTCTATTGCATATGGTTCACGGCAGCCATATAGGAGGGTGGGTATCACTACAGCCCTGTAGACCATAAGCTTGGTGCCAGATTTGAGGTCCTGGTCTTCAAACATCCTCTTCCTCAGGCAACCGAAGGCTGCACTGGCACACTGGAGGCGGTGTTGGAACCTGTTGTTGATGTCTGCCCTTGCTGATAGTAAGTTCCTGATGTATGGAAAGTGGTCCATGTTGTCCAAGGCTGCACCGTGGATTTTGATGACCAGGGGGGCAGTGCTGTGTGGCAGGGTCAGGTTGGTGGAGGATCTTTGTCTTACGGATGTTTAGTGTAAGGCCCATGCTTTCATACGCTTCGGTGAAGATGTTGATGATGGCTTGGAGTTCAGCCTCTGAATGTGCGCAAATGCAAGCGTTGTCCGTGTACTGTAGTTCGATGACAGAAGATGGAATGGTCTTGGATCTAGCCTGGAGGTGCCGAAGGTTGAACAGGTTCCCACTGGTTCTATAGTTTAGTTCCACTCCAGCGGGGAGCTTGTTGACTGTGAGGTGAAGCATTGCAGCGAGGAAGATCGAGAAGAGGCTTGGCGCGATGACGCAGCCCTGTTTGACCCTGGTCCAGACGTAGATTGGGTCTCTGGTGGATCCGTTAGTCAGAATCACGGCTTGCATGTTGTCATGGAGCCAATATACTTGCATTGGAGACAGTTCAGTGAAAGTTCACGAGGTTGATTCCTCGGTTGAAGGGGTTGTCTTATGAAGAAAGGTTGAGCAGGTTGGGCCTATACTCATTGGAGTTTAGAAGAATGAGAGGGGAACTTCTTGAAACATATAAGATTCTGAAGGGGCTTGAGAGGATAGATATAGAGAGGATGTTTCCCCTCGTGGGGGAAGCTAGAACTAGGGGGCATAATTTCAGAATATGAGGTCGCCCATTTAAAATGGAGGAGGAATTTCTTCTCTCAGAGGGTCGTGAATCTTTGGAATTCTCCTCCCCAGAGAGCTGTGGAGGCTGGGTCATTGAATATATTTAAGGTGGAGATGGACAGATTTTTGAATGATAAGGGAGTCAAGGGTTATGGGGAGCGGGTAGGGAAGTGGAGTGGAGACCAAGATCAGATTAGCCATGATCTCATTGAATGGTGGAGCAGGCTCGAGGGGCCAAATGGTCTACTCCTGCTCATAATTCTTATGTTCTTATGTTCTCTGGCAGTAAGTAGGCAATTTTTTCTTGCCATTTTCATCTTGTCTCTTCATGTCGAAAAACAGAATGTTAGAGAGACAAAAATAAACTCCCACAGTTTTGTTCCACATTCTAATTTAATTTCTTTTTTGTAAAAAGTTACATTTTGAAAGAAAACCATGCCTCTTTGAGGGAAACAGATAGGAAAGATGTCTATGAAGGAACTGGTTGAGGCTGAGGGGACATCACGCCTCTTGGGGGGAGCAAATGGGTGTAGGGGCGATTGGATTGAGGTCTATGGGTCAAGTGGGTGATAGTGAAGCAAGGAAAAGGGAGACCATAATTCAGCAGGTAGTTTAAAGGGGAAGAGATTGCAGAGTGATGTGATTGGGGCCCAAGACAGGCATGAGTTTGGGGCCCAGAAGAGGCGAGGGCCCAGGGGCAGCACAGGCCAGGCCACACTGCAATATGTGTGCGCACTAGGTCCATGTATCAGAGCTGGTCTCCAGTTGTCTTGGTTAATCCTTGCCACTGAACCAAGACATCGTTCTGTCAAGCCCGTGTGATGGCTGGTGTGCAACGGCCACCACACGTTAAATAAAATCCACACACAGACATCTTCCACCCTTCAGGATGTAGTTCGGGACCTGGAATATTAGGTCCTTCATCGAAACACCCGTGAACTCATCCTTTCCTGGCTTGGAAGCATCATCCTTGATAGGAGAGACCGGTCATGATGATGATGATGTTGAAAAGAGGAAGAAATGGGTTAGTGATAGAAGTGAAATGGTAGTATGAATGTGAATGAGGATTGGGAAAGTGAAAATAAGAACATAAGAACATAAGAAATAGGAGCAGGAGTAAGCCATTTGGCCCCTCGAGCCTGCATTCAATAAGAACATGGCTGATCTGATCATGGACTCAGCTCCACTTCCCTGCTCGTACCCCATAACCCTTTACTGCCTTATCGTTCAAAAATCTGTCTATCTCCACCTTAAATATATTCAATGACCCAGCCTCCACAGCTCTCTGGGGCAGAGAATTCCATAGATTTACCACCCTCTGAGAGAAGAAATTCCTCCTCATCTCAGTTTTAAATGGGCGGTTCCTTATTCTGAGATTATGTGAAGGAGTAGGGGATATGATGGGAGCAAGTGGGTGGGGAAAGAATAATAGTTTGAAGGCGGTGATGGGAAGGGAGCCACTCAGAGATACATTCTCCATCACCCCCATCACAATTGCAGCTGTTGGTAGTTCCTTTCCCCGGCACATCGTGCAATATCACTCATCTCGCACCTGAAAGAAAAGAAGAAAAAGAGAGAGATTTATTAATGATGCATTAAGCAAGATTTTAGGAAGGGTTGTTGCTGAAGCAACCAGAAACTGGTTCCAATTGTTTGAGAAGTTCAACGGTTCTTAGCACATCCCATTTCTTCACGGAGCATTAAGTGGGCCCACATCGGTAAAAGGGGAACTTTACAGGAGCCTCTAATATTTTATAACTGATTTTGTTTGCAAAAAGAAACATCATTCTTTGATTCAGCTTGTGCTCCCTTGTTCTGCAGTTACTATAAAGACACATTTTCCAACCTGACATTTAATCCATTGATACAAATCACTTCAGAGACTCATTGTTCCTTTGCTGTATGATTGTTCCTCTCATGTGGGTTGAATGTAGTTAACACAGCATCACTCATATTGGAACAGTGCCTTCCTATTAAACACTACCTCTCTTACTGCTAGAACATTTATTCAATAGCTGAGGAAATTTCTAATGAGCTGATTGGTTGCCTTCCATTCAGTAGGTACTTTAGCATCGCTGACAGCTGAAGAGAAGGTAGTAGTCTGTGTAACTGCAGTTTACTCTGCTGCATAAAGAAACACCCCTTCCCCTTGTGCAGCGAGTGAATTCTGAGATACGAGACAGAGACATCGGGCTCAAATTTCCCCAACCTCTTTTTCTGGCACCCTCACCCGAGGTGCACCACTTTTGTCTATCTCCAAGCGCACCGAAAATCTTTCTCCTGATTCTGGCCGCTCCCCAGCCTCCCCTCGGTGGTGGCGTAGCGTGGCCCAGTGGATTGGGGGCAGAGCCAGGTCCCGGCGTGGAAAACAGTGCCAGGACCTCTGCACATGCGCGCTAGAGTCTGAATCTGTGAGTACGTGCTGCAGGCTGTGTGGGAGGGGCCCGAAGCACGCCGTCCCTAGCCCTGGCCAAATGGGCTCCCTCATCGGCAGCCCGCTGCGTTCCCTAAGGTAGGACTTCTATTTTTTTATTTGTTATTTATTTATTGATTGATTGCTTATTACTTTGGTCTTGGTGCTTTAGCTGCAGGATTCCTTCTATTTTTTATTTGTTAATTAATTGGTTCTTACTTTTTGTGTTTGGTGCAAATGTACTGCTTTGTTTAGTGCTTGGTGCTTTAAATGTATTTATGCTTCTTTAATGTTGTTGTGAAAGTGTTGAGTGCTTTGCATGGTTTCCTCCCCCAACATCTCTGGCTGCCTGCGTTGATTTCTTAAGTCACCACAAGGTTTTTCTGAACGTACAAGAGTGCTCACTTATGCTGGCCTGTTAATTTGGAGTAACTTTTAGCTGGCAACAGGCGTAAGTGGCTGGTAATGTCCCCTTTTGAAAAAAAAAACGAAACTAAAAAAAAACCTAACTAACTCACTTACACTGGTGCAAATTAAATGGTCAGAATTGCAACTAAAAAGATACTCCAGAAAAATAAAGTTGCTCCAAAAAAAAACAGAGCAACTCCTGGGGAAATTTGGGCCCATCGACACTGAACTGACGCTGGGCTCCAATAAGGAAAGAAACAAATAAAATTGAAGGGAATGTTTAGATTTCCCAGCACAGAGCTGTTGACTTCAGAAGTTCTGCTGAAGCCACCTCTTACGGTGGGGTTTAGTGTCTCTGTAGGGAGCAGACCAGCCTCACTTACCTTGCCATCGTGTTGCCAAAGTTGGGCCTACATTGTGTGGCAATGTAGTACAGTAACTGACAACCACCATTGGTGTTTTTTCCCTGGCAACTCTGGAGTCCACAGCAGTTTAGGGGCGTGTGATATGGTACTTGCATATTGTTAATTGAACACTCGACTGCCTTCTGATGAGAGTAAGCACATTGTAGTATTCCTTTGTTATTCTTTGATGGGACAGTTAAAAGGGTCTGGCAATAAAATCAGTTAGTTATACCCACTGAGTGTTTATTCAGACATAACCTTTATCCTTTGCACCACTGTTATCACATTGTTTTAAAAAAAATTGAATTATGGACATCTTTGTTACTTAGGTTATGTTGGCATTAGTTAAAAAATCTTAGAGAGTATCAATGAGGTTGAGCTGGAGTAAGTATGTGGAAAGAATTAAGGGGAGAAATTCGGCCGCTTAGCAGTTCTTATTAGTGCCTGAAGGAGGCATTAATCGGGCGTTCAGGAGTAGCACCACAGCGGGACAAATCCGCGCTGCATGTCACATTCGTTGGCCCCATAGTGCCAGCGATAGCAGTTACCACCCCGGCATCTTTCGCCATGTAGATCGTGACGTCAGCGAGTGTGCTGGGCGCTTGATCTGCAAACTTCAGTAGCACCCCCGGCTTACCGCCTGGCACTGACAGCGCCAGGGAGCGGGGGTGTGAACAAGCCAGCTGGCAGCTGGCGGGGCGCTGCTTAACGGGACGCACCCCAGTACTTCCATTCCAAAAGTCAGTTATGGGTGGCAGAGAGCATAAATAAAGGCTGCTTAGTCCCCGGAGTGTTACGGGCCGTCAAAGGACTTTGCATTTCATCCCACAGCATATCGCCGTTCTGCACTCCCCGAATCACTGGGTGCTGGTGTGCAGACTCCAGTGACCCTCCCCTTTAATGGCTGGAAGGCACCTTCGTCAATGCTCACTCCCGATTATACAACATCTCATATTTGTTATCGCTTGGAGCCTAATGCCACTCCCCCAAGCCATTGGTGCCTGATTCAGCGCTCCCCTGCATTCTTTCAGCGCAGCAACTCAATTTTTCGGGCATGCAGATTGCTTAGTGCCTGGCGCTAAGCTTACAACTTTTTAACATTGGTGCAATGTGGAATTTCTAGTCCTTAATTTTTATTTTGAGGCAAATGAACTTGTAATACATGTCAAAAAGAGAGCAATTTTGCTTATAATCTGCAGACATACACCATATACATTGATTAAGAATCTGATCGCTCCTGCTCTGAAAACAAAATATGTGAGGAGGTAGTCCAATGATCAGAGAGCACCTGAGCCCAAATCTACTTGCGGAAAGGTTCATGTTTAACCAGAGGGGGGCAAAGGGATGATGAAAATGGTTCTCAGTTTGTGACAGAACTGAGTAAACTGCGAAACGTGACTTTGGTGGGTTTCTCGACAATGCAGTAGGAGACCACTTTGTCTGAGGTTTGAAAGGAAAATCAATACAGTGGAAACTTGGTAGAAGACAGACTCACGCAGGGTTCTTGAAATAGCATTTGGAATGGAGACTGCTACCAGGCATGACAGTGAGTTACATGTCACAGGTCCAACAGCTCCAGAGTGAAAAGCCTCACTCGATCATGTTGGAGGTGTGGTAAAGTAAATCATCCGGACAATGTTTTTGTAAGAAGGTCATATAACATAACTGCACAGAATCTGGTCATTTAGTTAAGTGTTGCCAGAAGCCAGTAGGTGCTGCTAGGTTGGAGGCAGGGAGAAGAAAACAAATTTCCAACTCATATCATAGCACTGTGAGAAATCAACAGAAGGAAAGACAAAAATCCAGGTCTGGATATAATGTATAAAGTGTAAATTTGAATTGGACACTGGGGCTGTGATAACCATTATGTCATCAAAAGTATACAAGGAACAGTTTAAGGAAATTGCCTTACAATAATCCAATATAGTACTGAAAAGTTATTCTGGAGACCCATTGCCAGAAAAGACAGTGGCCCTTTTGAATATGCTAATCAGGGGCTGACGCCAGTTTTAGGACACCAATGCCAAATCCATAAAAACTGAGCAAAGCATGCACTGCAAATGTTCCTCTCAGTTTATCCTCTCAGATTTACAGCAGCCTAACCAACTGTAAAAGGCCCGCTGGAGGCCGCTGAAGAACAGGTAAGTTTCCATATCTTCATGTGGAGCCAAGAGAAGCAGGAGTGCCGCTCCTGGATCCACAGGAATGCCGTTGGCTGCTGCCGTGTTCGTCACCCTTACATTCACCTCCCCCACTGCTCCCCGCTCTTCAGTACCTACCCTGTGAGCTGGCTCAGACACCAAGCTGCCCAAATTTTGAGAAGACCCCCAGGTGAGAAGCTGCAGCAGGATGCCCAATTGACATCCGCAGTTCGTCGGTATTATGTAGATGAGGACAAATTTCCAGCGAGTCTCAGGCCTTCATCTTCATTTCAGGCCGATCGATCTGCTCATTTTGCAGCAGTTTCCAGTGGGAGACCAATTTCCCCACCTGTGAGTAGCTGGAGACCAACAGGCTCCCATTTATCGCCTCAACTGTCCCAGAATGGAGCCTGTCCAATTTTCTGACTATTAATTTAAATGGGCAGATGATCAGACAGACTCTGTTACTGGTGTAAAATCTGCACGCCCGATTTTATACTATGTGCCCCACCCTTTACACCCAAGCATAATAACAGGAAGTTCTGGCCTGAGTCCAACACTAATGACACTGGTCATATTTACCTCAGTGTGCTAGAGATAAAGAATCTATCACTCCATGCTAATTAATCTTATCATATCCTATGGTTTATTGATTTTATTTTGCAGAAAAATTATTCCTTGTTGAACAAATTGAATCGAGCATGCCAAATCCTGAAAAACAATTGAACATCACTGCAGACCACCACAAAATCATAACTTATTGGATCCCATTGTATCTCATTGTATTCCCATTGTATTCCCAAGGAAGCAACATGTATATAGCTAGTTGATTGCTATGGAATTGGGACAGACATCATGCAACTAGACTGCAAATTAGGGCATGCCCTCAGCCATTACACTGACTCAAAATTAGTGATAAACAGCTACTGAACTGCTGAGGAACCCATAGAATCATAACATTCACAATACATGCAGTAGCTATTCAGTTTATCTTCCCCCTACCTGTGCAAGCTCTTCAAATGGAGCAGTCTACTTTAATTCGATTCCCCCTTTTTCTGTATCCTTTTAGATTCTTCCTTTTCACGTGCTTGTCCAATTTTCATTTAATCTGTGTTTTATAGTCCTTACCTCAATAGCCACATGTAATAAAGCATTCCATGTTGTTCTAAACATCTATGTGAAAAATGTCTTCGAACTTCCTTTCTTCTTCTAGGAACAATCCCGAGTCTCTGTCCTCTTGTAACTGATTTACTAACCAGTGGAAACTATCTTTCATTAGTTAGCCTCTGAACATTTTTTTTTATTATTTTGCAAATTTCTATTACATCCCTCCTGGTCCTTTTCTATTCTAGTGAAAAATCTCCCAATTTTTCAAGCATTTCATAATAACTATATACTCACATTCCTGATATCATTCGAGTGAATAATTTTTCTACCCCTTCTATGGGTCTACTTTCCTTCCTACAATGGGCTGCTAAGAATTGCACTCAATACTCCAGGTGTAACTTAGTCAATGTCTTTTCAGATTCAACATCACCTCCTTTCTTATATATTTAATGGTCAACTGAATAAAACACATTTATCCTTTTTAGAGCCTTTCTACCTGCACCTTTAAATATCACTCTGATATCTCTCTATTCCTTCATTTTAAGAGCCTTACCACTTAAGGTATACTTCCTTTCACTGTGCTTTTTCACAAATTGTATTTCTTCACATTTCTCTGCATAGAACTGGATCTGCCACGAATATTCCCACTCTAGCTTATCCATAACCTTTTATAATCTTTGCATTATTCCTTGCAATCTGTCATACTGCCTGTTTTGGTATCATCAGCAAACTTTGATATTATTTCCCTTGTGCCTACATCAAAATCATTTTTTTTTAATGGAAAATAAAAGAGGTTCCAGCACAGATCCTTAGGGCACACCATTAACTGTATCTCACCAGTCTGAAAATCATGAGTTTCCACCCTTTTCTTTGCTTTCTGTCTCCCAGCCAGCCCTCTATCCATTTGGATAGATTTTCTTTAATCCCCGGGCCCAAATTCAGGGTCCCGATACAGCCCGTTAGCGCTGGAATATAGCGGCCAGGCGGCGGAATCCAATGGCCGACGATTTCTGGTGCAATGGCTGCCGCCAGCCAAATTCAGGGGGGGGGGTGGGGGTGGTTTCTGGTGGTCCCCACTTCCGCCCCACCACTGCCGAGCAGCCATAAGTACGTCATCAATGCGCGCACTGCCGGGACCCCCACCTCAATATTCAGGCCGAAAGATCTAATGCTCGTCAAGCGGTGCCCCGACAGCTTTTTCTATCGGTGCACCTTTCATTCCCTCTGCGCAGCAGCCATTAAAGGCGAGGGCTCAATGCGGCCGCCGCCATTTACTTTTTTTGCCGACCAACTTCCATGTTGGCCGGACTATTGTGCCCTCTGGTTTGGCCAGGCTGCCAACAGGTAGTCTGGCACCCACTCTTGGGTGCCAGGCCGTTGGCCCAGCCGAAACCCTCCTTGGTGGCCGATCCTAAAGATTTGCCGATTCTCTCCCCTTTAAAGGAGGGGAGAGACGTGGTGATGCAGACGCACAATGAAATCACCACCGCTCTGCTGCTGAGTGACAGCGGCGGAGAATCCATCCATCCTCCACTTCCACCCCTCACCAGCACTTACCGCTGCACTTCCACCCCCATTATGATCGACTTCCTGGCCGCTTAAAAAAAAGATAAGACCTGAATATCGACCTATTCCGAGATGGTGGTGAAATCACTTAAAAAATGATAAATGCGCCAACTTTCTGGCGGGCCTGAATTTCGGCCCCCATATGTCCTAAATTTAGTCCCTCCTAACCTTCCTAATCCCTCTCCTTTTATTTCATTTTATAATATTCATAGTTTTCTTCTGTACCCCCCTCTGTATTTATTTCATACTTCTTTTTCAAACTCATTGGGGGTAATTTTGATTTTGGAGGATAGAGTCAAACGGGCGTTATCGGATCAGCTACATTGATGGAAAGGACAATCGGGAGAGGCATATAACGGGTAGCTGATCCTATATCATCCGCTTTACACTTTCACCCAAAGTCAAAATAACCTCCATTATTTCTCTCATCTCTCTATTTGTCCATGGACCCACTGGTTTTGACGTATTCTCTTTAGTTCACTTAGTCAGCATGCTATCATCATCATCATCATCATAGGCAGTCCCTCGGAGTCAAGGAAGACTTGCTTCCACTCTTAACATAAGTTCTTAGTTGGCTGAATAGTCCAATACGAGAACCGCAGTCTCTGTCACAGGTGGGGCGTTGAGGGAAGGGGTGGGTAGGACTGGTTTGCCGCGCACTCTTTCCGCTGTCTGCCCTTGATTTCTGCATGCTTTCGGCGACGAGATGCAAGGTGCTCAGCGACCTACCGGATGCACTTCCTCCTCTTAGGGTGGTCTTTGGCCAAGGTCTTCCAGGTGTCAGTGGGGATGTTGCACTTTATCAGGGAGTCTTTGAGGGTATCCTTGTAACGTTTTCGCTGCCCACCTTTGGCTCGTTTGCCGTGAAGGAGATACCGTGCTCATCTCCCATTTCAATGTCTCCAATTGATTCTTCGCTGTTTGATCTTCCACTTTTTCACCAATTAATCTGGGCTAGGTCTCCTTCCATGCCATTGAAATTAGCTAAATTCCAGTCCCAACAGGTTTATCTTGAGCTCTACTTTATCTTTTGCTTATTTTTCAGAGTGAATCTAATTAGGTTATGTCACTATTTCCCACGTGCTGTCCTACTTGCAGGTTGCTTACCTGCCCTACTTCATTAAACAGAACAAGATCTAGCACTGCATCTGTCCTGTTTGTACATGCAATATACTTTTACGGAGATGGTTTTGGATGCACTTTAATAATCCCTCTTCATTTTTACAATAAACATTTGTCTTTTCCAGACTATTTAAGGAAAGTTTTAATTAAAGTACCCCATTATTACAGTTGGTTACAAATCTTACCCTCAATTTCTTTTCCATTATTCAATGGTCTAAAATACATTCCCTATATAGGAACAGATTGTTCCTTATTTTTTGACTCTAACTAGACATATTAGGACAGGCATATAGTTATTAGATCACTGGGGAATCCATATATTGTGAATACGCTAGTGCCAGTACACTGTCAGGGAACATAGATTTTGAAACTTCAGTCATATTGGTATAACCAAACTATTCTGGATTGCCATTGAATCACAACATCAATTGTAGAAATTCGAAGCTGAATTGTTTGTCACCAAATTGCTAAAGTTATTTTATTTCATTGCAATATTCCATGATGCATTGTTAAATAATTAGCAAGCTGTCCAAGTATTGAAGTGGCAAAAAGTAATAAGTGAATGTGTTAGCTAGACGGAGGAGAAAAAAAGTCATATTGATCTCCTTGTGCCTGCAAGTGAACTTATTGAGATGTTTTTGAAAGATTCAACCTGAAAATTAAAAATAAAATAAAGGTTGCAAGGATTTCATCGCACCTCCAAGATTAGTGAATAGATAAAATTGGTAGTGTACTTTTCAAACTAGGAATACTGAAGAGAAAGCTTTCCACAAAAGATGAACTGAATGGATTTATGATTCTGATACAAATAGAAAACAGAAATCTTCCCCCTTAGTCCGTCAACCCCCAGGGAACTTAAAATATACTGGATTCAGTAAATTATAAGGAATTTACAGAGATGAACACACAGGCAGAGAAATTGGATGGATTGATAGAAGCGAAGCAGCTAGGTGGATTGATGTATATCCCAGAAAATTGAGCCAGTCAGTAAGAATCTATTAAAATAGAGAAGCAACACTTTCCTGGCACTCAATTTCTCATAATTATTACAAGAGAAACCCACAGAAATAAGAGTGTGTAAACATCTGTACTGGACTAAAGTTCAGACATTTACAAATTACTCTAAGTCATTTTAATTCAGGTTACTTTGAATTGTTTATTCCTTTGGGAGGTCATCCCTGATAACAAGCATTAATTTGCCTTATATGGCTAGTGCAGTGGATCAGTGTGAAGGGATAAATCTTATATTTGATCCTTACCATTCCTGATTTGGGAGCCAGTTCCACTTCAAGATGAAAGTGGAAAAATATTGCATTCCTCAATGCGGTCATATTCCCAACTTAATGAAATCCAATGCGCACAACAAAAATGGGGCATCTGATATTTGTTTAACATCATTGGATAGCTATTGGTGAAAATTTGCATTACACTCTATTAATAGTCAGCCACACATGTGTCAAAACACCCTCCATTCAATAGATTCCCGGAAATAAAACAGAAAATACTGGAAATGTACAGAAGTTTGGTCAAGAAATGAAAAAAAAATAATAACAGTTGAGGTATAATTCTTATGAAGGCTCACATCTGAAATGTTAATTTATCTTTCTCTTGAAGATACTGACTGCAGTGCATTTTCAAAATGTTGTGCTTTTATTTCAGATTAAAGCACTCATGCTTTTTGTTTCTTTTTATTTCTCCTCGGACTAAATGACCGTGGATAAGGCATTTATAACCTTTTGTTTTCTGTTGCAGATTCAATGACCAAGACACTGCAGATTATTCTGGAGGTAGTGCCAGCAGAACAACATAACGACTGATTAGCTCCTGATCGTTAGGAATATTGTGAGATTGCAAAGGTCAAAGAAATGCTTGGCCATTTCAACACTGGAATCCTAATCTTTTCCTAATACTTCAAAAATAAAATACTGGGACATTCTGCGGCCTTGAAATTCTGTGGTGAGGTGTCCTCCTGGTCTCTAGCCAGGCGGAAACAATTATTTATGCCATTTCTCAGAGGTGGTGGAGGGAAGGGGGGGGGAAAGTTCTGCTGATTTTCCATCAAACCATCAAAGTTATGGCAGGAGACCAGGAGAACCCCCTCACCCACAGGATTTCAGCATTTGTGCGTTTACTCTTTTTTTCTGTAATTAATGTACATAGACTTTCTAATGATGAGCTAGAATTTATTAATGTGGTATCTTTTTTTTCTGAAAGTGCAAATGTACAGGCCGACCACTTTATTTTGTAGATGTACAAAGTCAGAATTACTTTTTATATAAAGTAATGCAGTTGTGCTGGAGATATAGCTGTGCTTATTGTTTTGCTTGTAAACAAGGAGATTATATTTTAAGATCACATGCTGTTGGTATTTCTCCAAAGGCATTATAAAAGACAGGGTTGTGTGTGTCTCATCTAGACACTGAATCATATTTACTACACCAGCTGCTGACATTTACTGTGATTGTCGGAACCTATTTTGTTGTTAAGGTTTGTCTTTACGGAAACTTTAAAGATTCCTGTATTTCAAATGGCAATTTTAACTATAAGTTCGCTTCCAGTTGGGAACATTGGTTACTTCAGAAGAAATTGCACTTTGTGGCCCTGACATTCTGTGGGTGCTTTTCCCAGTCCCTCGCCGAAACTCCGGCAGGAAACTTGCAGGAGACCCAAGCCAGGTGTTTGTGCCGTTTCCCTGCGAGTTCTGCCTCTCTCCCACCAGGAGAACCCTCACAGAATTTCAGGGCTTTTATGTTTCCTTGCTAAGCACACATATCGTTCCATGGTACAATGGGGCCTTCAAGCTGTGAGATACTAGTGTATGATCACTTACCAGGTTCATCGGAAAGCCTTCTTTTTGCTGATTGAGCAGTCATTGGATCTTCCACGGTCGTAGGTGGGGCCAAATCGGCAGCCTGTTTAACACACCAACTGGCTTTATATTACCACTGACTTCAAAAATTTCTGACAGATGTATTATAGAATCATAGAATGGTTACAATACGGAAGGAGGCCATTCAGCCCGTCGAGCCCATGCCAGCTCTCTGCAAGAGCACCTCAGCTAATCCCACTTTCTCGCCCTATCCCCGTATCGCTGCAATTTTTTTTCTTTCAGATACTTATCCAACTCCCTTTTGAAAGCGGTGATTGTGTCATCCTCCACCACTCTTTCAGGCAGCACATTCCAGATCCTAACCACTCGCTGTGAAAAAAAAAGTTTTTTGTTATGTCGCATTTGGTTCTTTTGCCAATCACCTTAAATCTGTGTCCTCTGGTTCTCGACCCTTCTGCCAATGGGAACAGTTTCTCTCTATCTACCCCAACTTCTCCAGTCTATTCACGTAACTGAAGTCCCTCATCCCTGGAATCATTCTCGTAAATCATTTCTGCACCCTCTCTATGGCCTTCATATCCTTCCTAAAGTGTGGTGCCCAGAATTGGATGCAATACTCCAGTTGAGGCCGAACCAGTGTTTTATACAGGTTCATCATAATTTCCATGCTTTTGTACTCTATACTTCTATTCATGAAGCCCTGGATCCTCAAAGTTTGTTAACTGCTTTCTCAGCCTGCCCTGCTACCTTCAACGATTTGTGTACATATACCCCGTTAAATTTCATCTGCCACGTGTCCGTCTATTCCACAGTCCTCTTGAAGTCTATCACTCTCCTCCTCACTGTTCACTATACTTCAAAGTTTTGCATCATCTGCAAATTTGGAAATTGTGCCCTGTACACCCACATCCAAACATTAATATATAATCAAGAAAAGCAGTGATCCTAGAACCGACCCCTGGGGAACACCACTGTATACCTTCCTCCTGTCCGAAAAACAACCATTCACCACTACTCTCTGTTTCCTGCCACTTAGCCAATTTCATATCCATCCCTTTTATTCCATGGGCTTCAACTTTCATGGTGAACCTATTATATGGTACTTTATCAAACACCACATCAACCGCATTGCCCTCATCAACCCACTCTGTTACCTCATCAAAAGATTCGATCAAGTTGGTTAAACACGATTTGCCTTTAACAAGTCCATGCTGGCTTTCCTTAATTAATCCACACATCCAAGTGACTGTTAATTTTGTCCCTGATTATTGTTTCTAAAAGCTTCCCCACTACCGAAGTTAAACTGACCGGCCCATAGTTGCTGGGTTTATCTTTACATCCTTTTCTGAACAAGGGTGTAACATTTACAATTCTCCAGTCCTCTGGCATTTCTAAGGAGGATTGGAAGATTATGGCCAGTACCTCCATAATTTCTTCCTTCACTTCCCTCAGCATCCTAAGATGCATCCCATCCAGTTCTCGTGACTTCTCTACTTCAAGGAAGTCGGGAGTTGTGTGACCATGGAATCATCTGTTTACTTGACAGCTGAAAATGTGGTATAAAAGTTCCCATCTCGGCTGTTCACTTTCCAATCTCAGAAGCTGTTGCTAACTTCATTTGGAAGACAGAATGAGCTTTATGCAGGTTTCAAGTGTTTGGAGTAAACTCTCTATCCAGTGTCACCTCATTGGAACAACCTCTCTCACCAATGACGGATCACCTCTGTCATCTCAAGTTCACCTGCCATCTATTACATCAACATCGGTGCTCTTGAAACTAACTCACCTTGGTCCTCAGAATACCACCATGAATAGCCCCAACATCAGCAGCACCAACAACAACACCAACCTTCTCTGCAATCAACTGACACTGCACAGAACACAGAGCATCAGCACCCAACCACACTGCTACCAGGGAGGCCAAGGATGGCCTCACCATGGCCAGATTTACTTCACTTGATGCTGTACACCCTGGCTGCCACATGATGTGCCAGGTTGATACCAACATAAAACATGCCTACAATGCCCAAGCCATTCCTTTCACACTCATCACCATTGCGGAGGGTACCGTTATGTCCCACCGTTCACTGCAACTCACTAAGCCACTTCCAAAGGCGCACACAGATCTGTCCGAGAACGCAAAATGTTGAAAATAACGGTTTTGATGTTTGACACCACATTAACAGAAACTTTACTTGAACAGTGCATAAAAGACACAAGTGTCTACCCTTGTGTTTTGTTGGTATGATTGGAGTTGGATGAGGGTGAGTGTGAGAGATGGCTAGTGAGATGGGGAAGTGATAATGTAGAAAGAGAGGTATGGGTGGAGGTGCAAGGTAAGTTGGTGTGAGTGAGGATGTGCAGGAGTAGCATAGGGAAGGCAGAGTGATGGGGATGTGATGAGTGGCACAGCAGGATGAGGTTGAGTGTGGCTTTGCAGTAACATTTCATGATCAACTGAGATCATTGAAAGGTTTGCGCCACTGCAGCCAGGTCCTCCTGACGACATCCCTGCTTGTGTCCTCTTGTGCAATGTGCAACCAGACTGTGTTGGTGTCCTGGGGCGGTCTCTTCCACTCATTGGAAGGGAAGAGAACCTCCCTGCGTGCTGTGACTCCCTCCATAAGCATATGGAGAGAGTCATGGGAGAGCCTGGGTGCAGTCGTGCACTTCTGTGCAATGAGTGTCAGTGTTTGCAGCACCTCAATGCTGTAGAACACTGACAGCACAAATGTCAAAATTAATTTGTGCACGGTCTCTTTAAGGAAACCGGCTGATGACACATCATCAAATGACGTCATTAGACCCACTTCCTTCAATTGATCAGCAAACGCGTTGGGCGGGCTTAACAAGCTCAATCAATGTGAAATCATTTTGGACCGCATGCTTTAGTCATTAGACCCACCAGTGACTTCACCCACCATGGACCGGCCGAGGTAAGGGAAATCACGGCCTAAGAAACAGAATGGGTGGGGTGGGATGAAATCACTGTTTCAGTAATTGTAGTGAGAAAATAGACCTGCGTAAAATATTGTATTTGAAGACATAATACTCGTCTTTGTTTTTGCTAAAATAAGTGAGGACAGGAATGTCATCTATTGGAACATGAAATAAATAACACGTATAAATAGAATAGAGGCAAAATATGATGATCAAGAGAAGCAAAATGAGGAAACATTAACACATAGCTTTGAATGCTTTCTGCAGAAAATACAGTGTCGACTGTTTACATACAGGTGAGATTTTTGGGGGGTGATCAAGCTGATGCTGGTACTGGGCTCATTTTGTTGGCAACTATTTGGGTCACATGGATACAATGGTCTCCATTGGAAAATAAAGAACATTGAACGTCTGTTTGTCAGAGGTGGGTTATATATATGTATTGGAAGATACATCATTATTACCTTCAGCTAAGTATGTGTATGGGCAATTAAGAAAAACATTGCAAAAATATCATCGAGCACTGTAACAATTGTAAAGACAGTCAGGGAGGATGATACTTTGTAAATGTACATGTGTGGTTATGTACATGGATACAAACATTACATTGTAAGCCATTGGAATCATGCAAGAGATCCAGCTTGCCTGTTGTCTTATACTTCAGTTCATGATGTATTGCAACCAGATGTTTACTTTATCATAGAAATGAAAAAAAAGTGATTTTCCAATTATTTGTAAAAGTTTAGAAACTGATCAAAAAAATAAAAGTAAGAAATCCATTTGTTCATAAATATGTGCAAGTGTTTATTTGTGTTGAAGAAAGGATGCAGAGACATAGTATGAACATTTATCGATGTTCCCTCACTTCAGTCCTGTTTTGTGCACTACTACAATACTACAAGCACTCCCCAAAGGGGTGGGAGGGGGAAACAGTATGAAGCAAAATAAAACAATTAGTTCAAATAACTATTGCTGTGTATCCGTCAATTAAACGATAAATCCCTTGCAGTGTCCACCAGCGAACTGATGGTTACCACATTGGTCATGTTCCATGGTTACTGCAGCATGTACAAGAACTCCAAATATGACAGGCACTTGGAGAGACTCTGCCCACCGATTCTACATATCTTGAGCTCATGTGTTGTTAATTTCATCAAATCCAGGGACAATCCCACCAGGAGGTTCTTCAACTTGCTCATTAGGTGACTAGATATTACATAGAATATACAGCACAGAAACAGGCCATTCAGCCCAACATGTCTGTGCCCAACATGAGCCTCCTCGCACCAATTATATATGAGTATAATTGTTGAACAATTATACCAAAAAATTGAGGTGCAACCCCTTCAGATAGTGGAACAGGAGCTGCAACCTCTTTCATTGCAGGTAAATGCAATGAATCATTTCGGCCCGGCTGCAAAAAGGACAAACAGCCATGACATTGATAAGTGGTTTGAATAATTATTGCATGCCACCTTGCTGTGCAACTTTCTCCACCTTAGGTCCCCAGTGGTGCAGGAAGGATGCTCAACGGTTGTTAAAACAGCATTAGGGACCCTGACCCTTATAAACAGAGGCATAGAGTACAAAAGCAAGGGTGTTCTGCTAAACCTTTATAAATCACTGGTTAGGCCTCAGCTGGAGTATTGTGTCCAATTCTGGGCACCACACTTCAGGAAGGTTGTCAAGGCCTTGGAGAGGGCACAGAGGAGATTTACTAGAATGATTTATCAGGGATAAGGGACTTCAGTTATGTAGAGAGACTAGAGAAGTTGTAATTGTTCTTACATCAGAGAAGGCAAAGGGGAGATTTAATAGAGGTGTCCAAAATCATGAAGGGTTTTGATAGAGTAAATAAGGAGAAACTGTTTTTACTTGCAGGAGGGTCGGTAACCAGAAGACTTGGATTTAAGGTAATTGTCAAGAGACCCAGAGGGGGATGAGAAGAATTGTTTTTACACAGCAAGTTGTTATGATCTGGAATGCACTGCCTAAAATGGTGGTGGAAATAGATTCAGTAGTAATTTTCAAAGGGGAATTGGATATATACTTGAAAAGAAAAAATTTGCAGGGCTATGGGGGAAAAAAGGGGAGTGGGATTAATTGGATAGATCTTTCAAACAGCATGCAGGGTGGGCCGAATGGCCCCCTTCTGTGCTGTATAATTCGATGAAGGCTTCTACTGAGGATATTCACTTCACTAATAAGTAACTTATAACCTGTCCAAACTAAGAGTAGCTTTTTACCCAATGTGAGCTTGAAGTTAATGATGCAATGGACATATGGCCTGGACATTACTGAAGTGATTTACATAATGATTTGACAACCCTATGCTGTGCAACAACTTTCCATGTCGGGCCCCAGGCCAGGTAGGATCCCTGAATACAGAGCCTTACACTGGAGAACCTCAACTACATCACATAACCTCACGTAAGGATGCATCACAATGAAAGACAAAGGTGAGGAAATGACGAGTGTGCAACAGTAGTGAATACAGCAGATACCTCCATTCAGAGTGGAACTGCACAGAGGGAATTACATTAGTGAGGATGTGCATAGCAAACCAAATGCCATCAAAAACAACTTCAAGTATTAGGGTGAGGCCATTAATAAATACCTGTCAGAAGGCACAAATCAGGAGAGTGATGGAATACTCTCCACTTGCCTGGATGAGTGCATCCAACAACACTCAATAAAGAGTTGATGAGGGAAATGCGGTTGATGTGGTGTACAACAACAACTTGTATTTATATAGCGCCTTTAACGTAGTAAAATGTCCCAATGTGCTTCACAGGAGTGTTATAAGACAAAAACAAAAGTTGACACTGAGCCAGATAAGAAGAAATTACAGCAGATGACCAAAAGCTTGGTCAAAGAGGTAGGTTTTAAGGGGCATCTTGAAGGAGGAAAGAAAGGTAGCGAGGTGGAGAGGTTTAGGGAGGGAGTTCCAGAGCTTAGGTCCTAGGCAGCTGAAGGCACGGCCACCGATGGTTGAGCTGTTATTATCAGGGATGCTCAAGAGGGCAGAATCTGAGGAGTGCAGACATCTCATGGGGTTAGGCTGAAAGGGATTAGAGATAGGGAGGGGTGAGGCCATGGAGAGATTTGTGAACAAGGATGAGAATTTTGAAATCAGGGCATTGCTTAACTGGGAGCCAATGTAGGTCAGCGAGCATAGGGGTGATGGCTGAGCGGCCCCCCGGCCTGCGAGCACCATCAGAGCAGGCCGGGGAGCAGAAGGAGCAGTGTGGTGGTATACCACTCCAGGGAGCAGCACATGCTGGAGCAGGATAGCAACGGCAGTGAAAAGGGATGTTACCAAGGTCCAGGTCGGCGATTGGAGGTACAGCAGGAGCGGTGAGGTTGGGGTGAGGGAGTAACGAGAGTTTATAGAGGGATGTGATTGGGACCCAGGAGAGGTGCGAGTTCGGGGCCCAGAAAAGGCGTGGGCCCAGGGGCAGCATGGACCAGCCCACACTGCGATATGTGTGCGCATTAGGTCCGTGCAGCAAAGCAAGTCTCTAGTCATCTTGCTTAATCCTTGCCACTGGACCAAGACCTAGCTCTGTCAAGCCCATGCGATGGCAGTTGTGCAATGGCCACCCCACGTTAAAAAAATCCACACACAGGCATCTTCCACCCTTCAAGATTTAGTTGTATTTACCCACTATCCACTGGGTAAATACATTTCCCCTCATATCTCCCTCTATACCTCCCCCCAATTACTTTAAATCTATATCCCTTGGTTGTTGACCCCTCTGCCAAGGGAAACAGGTCCTTCCTATCCACTCTATCCAGGCCCCTCATAATTTTATACACCTCAATCAGGTCTCCCTGAGCCTCCTCTGTTCCAAAGAAAACAGACCCAGCATCTCCAATCTTTCCTCATAGCCAAAATTTTCCAGTCCAGGCAACATTCTTGTAAATCTCCTCTGCGTCCTTTCTAGTGCAATCACATCTTTCCTGTAATGTGGTGACCAGAACTGCACACAGTACTCCAGCTGGGGTCTAAGCAGTGTTTTATACAGTTCCAGCATAACATCCTTGCTCTTGTATTCCATGCCTCAACTAATAAAGACAAGTATTCCACCTTCTTAACCACCTTATCTACCTGGCCTGCCACCTTCAGTATTTGCGTTTTGCTACAATCTTGAAGCTTTACAAGTCCCAGCCCCTGCCTTGGCCCCTTCACATCAGTGGTCTTGTTTGGGGTGGGCAGATCAACCGTTGCAAAAGTCCAGAGGAAACTCCTGGGCAAGGTCTGGGACCTGGCGTGAGTCAGTCCCGGCCTATTTTGCCATACTCCCGCCCGAATTGCGCTGGGATTGTGCCCAAGGGATTTTTGGCCCCCTGCATTTACGCTCGAATCGCTCTGTGCAGTGCCCTGGGAACTCGACCATATATTACATATCATAAAAAGTAACTCTTTGAAAAGATTACGGCTGTCTTGGGGTTCATCGTTAATTCTCCGACCAGCAGGGAGCTGTTCACTTTCCCAGACAGACTGCTAATTGTGTCTAATTAGCAGGTGGTGTGAAAACAAAGACGAAAGCTTTGGAAGTCAACAGAATCCAAATTGCTCTGGGCATTGGCTCGCAATGGTACTAATTTCGCTGGCAAAATCAACAACAGATTTTCACTATAAACGCTGCATTTATATTGCAGAGATCTTCACAATGCGGCTGTACGACAGCAGCTGCAGCCCCTGGTGCTCTAGTTGTCCTCGACTTTATATATGTCTGGGCAGTTGCTCCAGCACCTGATGCACATTTCTCTTGCCAACCCAGAGATCCGAGCAAAAACTGAGCAACAGCAGGCACTCAAAAAGCAGCCGACAACCCAAAAGCAGCCCCAAATAGAAGTCGGAGCACCGATTTTAGTTTTTAAGTTCCTATTTTTTTTGCACATCAGAGTTCCGGGACTATTGCGAGGATTTTGGAGAAGACACTTTGCAAGTTGGTCAATTTCAACGGCCGTGCCTTCAACCATTGAAACTGATCAGTTACACTCAGCGTGCGCGGCACGGGAGCTTGTTAGAATTTAACTGCAAATAGACTCATTTGCATTGTAAGGGGAAACAAACGGATTCTTACACTGGCAGATGAACTATAAATGAAAATAGGAAAACAATCAAATGCAATGAAAGGCTGAAGCAAAGGTGAATGGGATAGACCTCGACTTTGTGCATTACTATAAAGCGGGCGACAGCGAGTTTACAACCCGGTTGTTCAACTCTCTCGATTTTTATTTCCATTGAAGTCAATGCCGACTCGCTATCACCGGTTCTACACTATTGCACAAAGTCAAGCTCTGCCCTCAATGAGACAAATAAGCTGAACATTATTTCTGACACACTAATGCATCACTGCAGCTATTCATAAGGTTAACCATTCCACTGGTTATCTCACCCGAGCGAGCATGAAACACTGGGTTTGCATATTCACCAAAATGACTAATATGACAGCTAAAAAATTAACCTGACACCAAACTGGCTAAATAGAGAGACTGAGAGCCATAAATCTTTTGCGTGTCTAGTGCTACTAAGTGTGGCTGTAATTACTTGCTAAGTTGGGTGCTTTATATTTGCTCACAAGTGCAGAAGCCACCGAATGAATGCAACCGTGCATGTGCAATGTGAGAAGTTGAAATCCTGGGCCGATTCTTGTCGAACAGACGTTACCCGGGAAATGCGTGAAATGCTAACAGATGGAATGTATGCTTCCCCCTCGCCACTGAATGCGCCGGCTCTTTATTGGTCTCAGTTCTATAGCTGGCAGTCATTGCCTCGCCCATTATGCGTGTATTGACAATGAATGATGGCATGCTGTTTGACTGTGGCAAGCCTCACAGCTTTATCTGATCTGGTTCAACCCCCGACATTTGCAACCGCAACTCTGTGCTGGAGAGGTCATCTTTTTGCTGGGGAATGTACAATACAGGGCAGAAGGAGTAAAACTGAAGAGTTCATCTGCTCAGGC
The DNA here is from genome assembly GCF_044704955.1 of Pristiophorus japonicus. Taxonomy (NCBI): domain Eukaryota; kingdom Metazoa; phylum Chordata; class Chondrichthyes; family Pristiophoridae; genus Pristiophorus; species Pristiophorus japonicus. The sequence goes on along the minus strand of NC_091978.1, from coordinate 337,299,039 downwards.
AGTTGAGGCCAGAAATATGCCTGCTTCTAATGGTATTTATGCTCCTACCAGTGCCTGGTAGGGTTATGTCTCAGGAGCTAAAATGGCAGCGGGAATGCAACGGTTTGTCACTAAGCAGTATCATAGAACGGTTACAGCACAGAAGCAGGCCATTCGGTCCATCCAGCCCGTGCCGGTTCTCTAAAAGAGCAATTCAGCTAGTCCCACTCCCCCCACCCTTTCCCTGTAGCCCTGCATTTTTTTCATCAGGTAATTATCCAATTCCCTTTTGAAAACCAAATTGAATCTGCCTCCAGCATCCTTTCCAGCAGTGCATTCCAGATTCTAATTACCGCGTAAGAAAGTTTCCCCTCGTGTCACCTTTGGTTCTTTTGACAATCAGCTTAAATCTGTGTCCTCTGGTTCTCGACCCTTCCGCCAATGGGAACAGTTTTTCTCTACTCTATCTAGTAGTAGAGAATAATCCACCTGAAATTCTGGTTTGGGTGGTTGATTGTCATGCTACACAATTTCTCCGTGACTGCTGCTACTGCTCGAGAAACATGCCAACACTATTTGCCCCACGTGCTTTTGGAAATGCATTATGAGGTCAGGCTCTCTCCCAATACTGGAGCCATCGCAAAGAGGACATTTTCTTAAGCAGACCCACATCTTGAAGAGAAACTTACGCACATGATATGAATAAGAATAGCATGTGATGCGATTAACAATAACCCTTTTGCCCTAGTATTTTGCAGTGGAAATTGTATGGGTTGTATGCCATGCTCGCATGTCCACTCCAAAGACAGTAAATCATCATCATAGGCGGTCCCTCGAATGAGGATGACTTGCTTCCACATGAATTCACAGATGTTTCAATGAAAGACGCAATATTCCAGTCCTGAACACCAATTGGAAGATGTCTGTGAGTGGATTTTTTTAATGTGTAGTGACCGTTGCACATCAGCCAACACACGGGCTTGACAAGGATAGGCCTTTATCCAGTGACAAGGGTTAACCAGGACGACTGGAGACCTGCTCTGCTGCACGGACCTAGTGCACACACATATCGCAGTGTGGGCTGGCCCGTGCTGCCCCTGGGCCCTCGGCTTTTCTGGGCCCCATACCCTCATTTGCCGCTCCTCTGCCATTAAGATTCGCCGCACCTCCGCCATGATCTCTCGCTGCTCCTCCGCCACGGTCTCTTGCCGCTTCTCCGCCACAAAAACATTGGCCACAACTCTGCCACGATCACTCGCCGAATCTCAGCCACGATCTCTCGCTACTCATCCGTCCCGACCTTCCTGTTCTTCCGCTGCACCTGGGCCCCGCCGATGTTGCTGCCTGATGTTGCTGTCTGAGATATAAATTAGGCCTCTCTATGTATTTTTATGCAGTGGAAAAATATGTAACATTAATATAAAATATATAGCATTATTTCAACATCTTTACAGGGGTGTCTGATCCCACTCTATACCTAGTATGTTGGGGTAAGAATTAGTGGGTGAAGAGAATGATGGGAAAATATGTCAAGTAAGCTAAATATAAGACACAAAGGCAGATTAAAAGAATGCCTTAGACAAAAGGGAAGGATCCACAGGTACAGCCAGAGAAAAACTTGTGGAGTGATCTTAGACAGTAAATAGCATGCTACCAGACCACAACATGCAAGCAAAGAATATAATTATACAGAGGCAAATGAGTACAGCAAGTAATGAACAGAACAATACTTGACTTACAAGTACTTACATACTCCGAAATAAAAATCAAGTAGACAAAATCATATCAGTTTCATCCAGAATCTTTCAACTGAGTCTCTTTTAACAGGGGCACATGGCTCCATGGAACCCCTCTCACTGGAAACAGACCGGCAAAAAAGAAACTGAAGATAGAGGGGAAACCATTATTCGAGGACTCTGAAAGCTGATTTCAGCACAAAAGATCGAAGAGGTTTCTTTGCAATAGGCTGGCAATCAAATTATTTAATCAGTCTTGGCATTCAAGTCGATAGGACAAGAACAACAATCTCCTGTACATTTTGATTATAGTTTGTTTGATCTATATCACACAGATGCTGCCCTGCCATCAGCTAGGCTCTGAGAAGAGTTTCTGAATGTCGGATGTGATTCTGGAAGCTTGCATGCATTAACATGGAGGAACTTTTGAAGCAATTAACTTGTGAGTACAGGCAGCACCATCAATGTTTTATCTCTCAATCAACATCACCAAAAATAGATTATCTGGTCCTTTATCTCATTTCTGTTTGTGGGAACTTGCTGCGCACAATTGATTGTCGTGTTTCCCTAAATTACAACAGTAGCTACACTTCAAAATGATGTCATTGGCTGGGAAGCACTTTGAGATGCCTTGTGGGTAAAAGACACTTTATAAATGCAAGGTCTTTCCTTCTGATCCAGTGACATTCCCAGCAGATCAGAAAATCCAGGCCCTTCAATGTGGCTTCAACAAAATGTTAGTTTTCTGGTGAGGCTTACAGCTTGATTCTTGCTTTCATTCATTTCTCAGGATGTGCATAATCACTTCATTTACTTGTGAAATAAAGATACATACAGGGGGACGATTTTCCCCAGACCACATTGATGTTAACGGGCAGCAACAGGCCCAAAATGGGATCGTTAGCCTCACTGCCCTGTTAACGCTGACGTTCATTTTTAAAGGAGCCTTCTCTTAAATGGCTGGAGTGCACAATTGTTTCAGGTGGCACTCCTCCTGACAGTGTAAATCTGAGCCCTGATAAGAGTTAGGACCCCAATATCGCAAGTCAGGGACACGTGGCTGGAGCATGCAATCCAAAACTGGCCCAGAAAAATGTTTGGGCTATAGTCTTCTGAACCCAGGATTAACAGGAGTATGATTAGTTCCTCTCCCCCCCAGCCCCCTCCTCTTTCACTCCTCCCCTATAGCCCCCGCTCTTCCTGCAGGCCTGAGCAGCATTCGAACTACCCAATACCCACACTGGTCCGGAGTCGGCAAGCTGCATCAGACGGCCTGCTCGAGGCTCATGGCTCACTGGCGAGATTTAAATGAGGCTTGAGCTCAAAATGGATCGCGCCTCCATACCCACCTGACATAGAAACATAGAAACATAGAAAATAGGTGCAGGAGTAGGCCATTCGGCCCTTCTAGCCTGCACCGACATTCAATGAGTTCATGGCTGAACATGCAACTTCAGTACCCCATTGACGGACTGACTAGGTGTGAAAATCAGCCCCAATGTATTAAACCTGACAAGTTGCAGTCATTAGGAATGATTGGTACTTTCTTTGTGAATCTTTTATAACATATGTCTTAGAGGCATTTCAGAGAAGGTTCATTAGGTTGATTCCAGGGATGAGGGGTTTGACTTATGAGGAAAGGTTGAGTAGGTTGGGCTTCTACTCATTGGAATTCAGAAGAATGAGAGGTGATCTTATCAAAACATATAAGATTATGAGGGAGCTTGACAAGGTGGATGCAGAAAGGATGTTCCACTAATGGGGGAGACTAGAACTAGAGGGCATGATCTTAGAATAAGGGGCCGCCCATTTAAAACAGAGATGAGGAGAAATCTCTTCTCTCAGAGGGTTGTAAATCTGTGGAATTCGCTACCTTAGAGAGCTGTGGAAGCTGGGTCATTGAATAAATTTAAGACAGAAATAGACAGTTTCTTAAACGATAAGGGGATAAGGGATTATGGGGAGCGGGCAGGGAAGTGGGGCTGAGTCTATGATCAAATCAGCCATGATCTTATTGAATGGCGGAGCAGGCTCAAGGGGCTGTATGGCCTACTCCTGTTCCTAGTTCTTATGTTTTTATGTTGCTCTTAAAAGTTACGTTTAAGGTAAATTTGTGATTATGTCACTGTAAGAGATCATAACTGGCACTCGTAACTTTTATCTGCTGGTCTGCAAAACAGTAAAGTATTTATTACCTGATATACCGTGGACTACCAGTGATTCCACAAGCTACACCAATGTAAAATGTAACTGTATATTAAAAATACTTAACTAGGATGGGGTAGTATACAGGGAGTTCTTTACTGTAAAATAAGTGTAGATACAGATAAGTTTACTCTAATGTAACAGCATATTTATAGGCTATTTCACTGTAACTGCAAATCAATAGATTTGTGCTTTACAGTAAGTACATTGGTGCCTTACAGTTAAATCACCAGTGAATCTGCCAGTGCATAAGAGTAATGTAGCATGAAAATACATTAATACGATAAAGTTAAGCAGTCTGTCAGTATACAAGCACTGGACAGCACAGAAATCTAGAAATGTGTAACTTGTAGTAAAGTGTCAGTCGGCGCCTTTACATAGTTTAGAAACCCATACTGAACTTGCAAATGCCCTGTTGCTTTTCGGTACATTGACCTGTAACTATGTTTGAACATTATTATGAATCAGTGTGCAAATACAATTGTGTCGCACAATAATTTCTAATTTACTGCTAATTCGGAGTAAAGCAACCTGTGACCAACTGCTAGTTTGTACAGAGACAGTCTGTAAATACACAAGTACATTACAAGCACATTACACTGTGATGCAAATGCTTGTTTCACTCCACAATTGCATGGAGATACACTAGCAATTTATACAGAACCAGCCTGTTAAAATATGTTTCAATATTCCGTTCAGAATATTGGAGCACACTCGAGTAGTGAATAATTACTTTGTTGCCGCATTAACATCTCTGATTTAGTAATGATGCCAATGGTCCAATAGCGTGCCAGCATTGTCTCAGCTCACACCTGCATAATAGCTAATTGAGTTGACTGTGATGGTGTTTAGAAATTTTGCTGTTCATAACATCTGCTCTAAAAATAGAATTCAGCATCAACTTTATTCCTGTATGCACATCCCCCACCAACTCGCACACACATTCTTCTGTGATTTTCTTAAAATAGGCCTTTAAAAAGGGCTTAACAAGAAAATGAGGGTTGCAAATGTTCAAATGTAAATGTCCCCTGTTCAAAAAAGGGGAAAGGAATAAACACAGTAACTATAGAACAGTCAGCCTAACGTTGGTGTAGGGAAACTTTTAGAGACAATAATCTGGGACAAAATTAATTGCCATTTGGAAAAACAAGGGTTAATAAATAATAGTCAGCATGGATTTGCTTAAAGCAAATTATGTCTGACAAACTTGATTGAGTTCTTTCATGAAGTAACAGAGAGGGTTAATGTGGTTGATGTTGTGTATATGGGCTTTCAAAAGGCATCTGACAAAGTACCACATAATTGACTTGTTAGCAAAATTGAAGCCCATGGGATTAAAGGGGCAGTGGCAGAGTGATTCCAAAATTGACGAAGAGACAGAAAGCAGAGAGTCGTGGTGAATGGTTGTATTTTAGACTGGAGGGAAGCATACACTGATGCCCTCAGGGGTCGCTATTAGGACCACTGGTCTTTTTGATATCTGTTAATGACCTGGACTTGGGTACAAAGGGCATAATTGTGAAGTTTGCAAATGACACAAAACTCAGAGATGTAGTAAACGATGAGGAGGATATTAGCATATTTCACAAGGACATAGACAGACTGGTTAAATGGGAAGACACACGGCAGATGAAATTTAATGCAGAGAAGTGTGAATTGATGAATTTTGGAAGGAAGGTTGAAGAGATGCAATATAAATTAAATGATACAATATTAAAGGGGTTGCAGGAACAGAGAGACCGGGGGGTTACATATAAAAATCTTTGAAGGTGGCAGGACAAGTTGATAAGGCTGTCAAAAAAGCCTAAGGGAACCCAGCTTTATAAATAGAGGCTATAGAGTTTAAACGCAAGGAAGTTATAATAAACATTTATAAATCACTGGTTAGGCCTCAGCTAGAGTTTGTGTCCAATTCTGGGCACCACACTTTAAGAAGAATGTTAAGGTCTTAGAACATCGCTGAGGAGATTTACCAGAATGTACCAGGGATGAAGGACTTTAGTTATGTGGAGAGACTGGAGAAGATGAGATTTTTCTTCTTAGAGCAGAGAAGATTAAGGGGAGATTTAATAAAGATATTCCAAATTATATGGGGTTCTGATAGAGTAAATAAGGAAAAGCGTTCCACTAGCAAGAGAGTCAGCATCCAGAGGAAACAGATTTAAGATAATTGGCAAAAGAACCAAAGGTGAAATGGGGAGAATTTTCTTTTCATAGCAAGTTGATACGATCTCGAATGCACTGCCTAAAAGTGTGGTGGGAGCAGATTCAATAGTAACTTTCAAAAGGGAATTGAATAAACACTTGAAGGGGGAAAAAACTGGGGAAAGAGCAGTGGAGTGGGACTAATTGGATAGTATTTTCAAAGACCTGGCACAGGCACGATGGGCTAAATGGTCTTCTGTGTTGTGTGATTCTACAATTTAACAAATTCACGTTCTTGATGCAAGTTTTAGGTGTGCTTTCAAGCTGTTTCCTTCCTCCATTTTTAGGGGTTTGTAGCATGGGTTTTGGTGTACCTATTTTCTCTAACAAGCTACTCTTACATGTTCCTATGGTTCCTCTTTAGTTTTTTAAAATTCTTTCCTGGGTTGTGGGCATCGTTGGCATCATTATTGACCATCCCTAATTGCCCTTGAAAAGGTGGTGGTGAGCCACCTTATTGAACTTTTGCAATCCCTGTGGTGAAGGTAGTCCCATAGTACTGTTAGAGAGGGAGTTCCAGGATTCTGACACAGCGATGATGAAGGAACGTTGATATATTCCCAAGTCAGGTTGGTGTGTGACTTGGAGGGGCACTTGGAGGCGATGATGTTTCTACGCGTCTGCTGCCCTTGTCCTTCTAGGTGGTAGAGGTCAGGGGTTTGGGAGGTGCTGTCAAAGAAGCCTTGGCGAGTTGCTGCCGTGCATCTTGTAGATGGTACACACTGCAGCCACGGTGCGCCGGTGGCAGAGGGAGGGAATGTTTAAAGTGGTGGATGGGGTGCCAATCAAGCGGGCTGCTTTGTCCTGGATGGTGTTGGGCTTCTTGAATGTTGTTGGAGGTGCAATCATCCAGCAAGTGGAAAATATTCCATCACATTCCTGACTTGCACCTTGCAGATGGTGGATATTCATGTTATTTGGAGGAAAGAGAAGTGGAAGAGGAACACCAGAAGAATGGAAAGTCAGATTGCATTATAGGAGGTCCGTGCCCACCTGCTATTATCTTACCAACTGTATGGGTTTCCCTGGGTTTGTGCTTGTGCACTGTTGATCACTTGGGTGCAACATGTGATGGAAAATCAGGTAGGTTGGAATGCATAGCTATAAGGGAACCTATCCTACGTTTCATTACTTACTACGCTCTGTGATCCAGTGCCCCTGGACACAGACCCAATAAAATCTCCACAAATGATTCACCAGGGAGGGGAGTCTCCAATCCCCCAGCCCCATGCCTTCTGTTATGTATGCATGTCAATGATGTACTGATGTACCATAGCACTAGACCTGAATGTACCTTCACCCTGTATATATCTTACCTGTACACCAGAGGGTGCTGCTGCTGGGGACCTAAGGGTCCCTGTACACTGCAGGTAACCAAGTATAAAAGGGAGCTCACCTCTTGGTGTCCCCATTCTAGGAGCTGCAATAAAGGACTACAGTCTGTACAGTTCAAGTGTCATATCCCTGCCTTGTGGTGTCATTAACAGAGTGCCTACATACACAATACCTTCTACTTCAATGGCCGTGCTTGTAGTAGTGAAAGCTCTTCTCCCAATAAAGGCAACAGGTCACTCCCAAGTAAAGTCATGACCCAGCATGCCTGACTCCCGATTTAGTTTGCGGCCCATGTGCCACAATTCCACTAGAGTTATAGCAGAAATGCACCGGGAAGGCTGAGCAATGTCTCCAACACAACTAAAGTGCTACCCTCAAAGTGACCATTGTGTACTACTGTTTATCAGCTTGGTGCTTTCCCTCGGTGACAGTGTGTGACTGTAACCTCAGTGTATGAGTGTGTCACTCCCTGCTTTCTCACACATGTAGGGGCTGATTTTCCTTTGGGTGTCCTCACAGGACATCCAGCAGATGCAACATGCCTGAGGTGCACTGTGCCTGTATCAGGAAAGGTGCTGCAAATTTCCTGACCCAGGCCATACACTGGATTAGTTGAAGGATGAGCATTTGGACCTTCTGATTGCTGCTCTCCAGAAGAGCCAGAAAACTCTGAGGTCCAAAGAACGCGGAGTAGGGGGGAATATTAAGAACTTTGGTGCCTTTATCTTCTCTCTTCTGGCTACAAGTCCCGCTACCAGGTTACTTCAGGTGCCCCTCACCTTGGGCATTCAACTGCCAGATCCAGAGGGACTAGGAGGCTGGAGTCCCTCTCGCCTCATCTTTATGCTTGATATGCATCTACTTCAGGTACAAACCGAGCTGCAATATTTTTGGGGCAGCCCAAGATACTTTGCAGCAACATCTGGCAACTGAGCACCGAAGAGGAAACTATCTCCTGTGCAGCCATCAGACGAGGTGGCAGGAGTGTCCGGATGCATTTTGCGCCCAAATCACTTCCCAAATCCTCATCAAATTGAAACTAGGTAACGTGGATAAATGTAAAAGTTTTTGATTTGGATCATTCTAGATTTGTGCATTTTCCCTCTGTACACTTGTAGCACCATATTACTATTTACATTGGAATTCAAATTTGGCTTATTTCTAAAGTTGATCTTAATTTTGAAAGTGGCAAACTTATTAAATGGAAAATGTTGCTTCCCCAAGGCCAGTACATGTTCTGCACAGAAAGTCAGTGTCCATTCTGGATCTGTAGCAACAAAATGGATACTGTCTCTCTCTACCGTGCCGTCCTGTTCTATGCAGAGAGACTTTGGACTTTGCCCCTTCGAAACGGATAATGTGTGTCTGCGAGGAGGATAAAGTATGGCATACAGAGACAGACAATATCCCTTTGTGTGGGAACAAGTCCCAAACGTATGCCACCTCTCTGTGACAAGGACACACAGCATCATGGAGAGAGACAGCATCCATTCAGATGCTGTCGCTTTGCATAAGGTATCATGTCCTATATGGAGAAACTTGAGACATGTCCATTCAAAATAAATGGTTTCAGAGTGTATTGATCAATACCCCTCAGGTAAATTGCAAAACCGAATAGGAATGATTTATTTGTCATGGACCTATGGATTAAATACAAGATTGAAGCAATAAGCCACATTACAAATACATCAGTAACTCAATCAACGAAAAAAGACATCTTTTGAAAATAAACAATCAGCCTCTGTAAATAATTTTAGTAAGTCAACCTGGCATTGCTCAAGGGTGGGAAAACCATGCGACATGACTATAACCGGTCAGTTTTCCAAACTGCCCCTTCATAGTACACAGAGCACAAAGGGGACCAACCTTAACCGTGGAACATGCAGCGAAAACAGAAAATGCTGGGAATAATCGGCAGGTCAGGCAGCATCAGTGAACAGAGAAGCAGAGTTAATGTTTCTGGTCGATGACCTTTCGTCAGAACTGTAAAATGTTCAGAGATGTAACCAATTTTAAGCAAGTGCAGGGGCAGGGAAAGAGGGGAGGGGAGGAAAGAACAAAAGGGAAGGTCTGTGATAGGATGGAAGGCAGGACTGATTAAATGACAATAAGTATGATTGTACGAAGCAAAATGAGATGGTAATGGGACAAGTGAATACCAGAATCGTCAACAGCTGCCACCTGACAAAATAGGGGCAGAGTTTATGGTCTGAAATTGTTGAACTCAATGTTGAGTCCAGAAGCCTGTAAAGTGCCTAAGCAAATGATGAGGTGCTGTCACTCAAGCTCATGTTGACCAGTGTAAGAGGCCGAGGACAGAGAGGTCAGAGTGGGAATGGGGGCTGAAAATTAAAGTGACAGGCGACTGGAAGCTCGGGGTCACACTTGCGGACTGAATGGAGGTGCTCCACAAAGTGGTCACCCAATCTGTGTTTGGTCTCCCCAATGTAAAGGAGACTGCTTCACGAGCAGCGAATACAGTATACTAAATTGAAAGAAGTACAAATAAATCGCTGTTTCACTTGAAAGGAGTGTTTAGGGCCTGGATGGTGGGAAGGGAGAAGGTAAAAGGGCAGATGTTGCATCTCCTGCACTTGCACGGGAAGGTGCCGTGGGAAAGGAAAGGGGTGTTGGGAATAATTGAAGAGTAAACCAGGGTGTCGCGCAGGGAGCAGTCCCTTCAGAATGCTGAAAGGGGAGGGGAGGGGAAGATGTGTTTGGTGGTGGGGTCACGTTGGAGATGGCGGAAATGGCGGAGGATGATCCACTGAATGTGGAGTGAAAGGTAAGGGCAAGGGGAAACCTATCGTGGTTCTGGAAGGGAGGGCAGACGTGTGGGAAATGGAATGGACACGGTCAAGGGCCATATCAGCCATGGTGGAGGGGAATCCTCTGTTGAGGAAAAAGGAAGAAATATTGGAAGCACTACTATGGAAGGTGGCAGCATCTAAACAAATTCAACAGAGACGGTGATACTGGGAGAATGGGATAGAGTCCTCACAGGAACGGGGTTGGGAGTAGTGTAGTCCAGGTAGCTGTGGGAGTCAGTGGGCTTATAGTGGATGTTTGTTGACAGCCTATCCCCAGAAATGGAGACAGAGAAGTCGATGAATGGAAGGGAGGAGTTGGAGATGGGCCACTGAAGGTGAGGGAAGGGTGGAAATTGAAAGCAAAGTGAATGACATTTTCCAGTTCAGAGTGAGAGCAGGAAACAGCACCGATAGAGAGGTGAGGGAAAGGACCTGAGTAGGACTGGAATAAAGAATATTCTACGTATCCCACGAAAATAGGACCCATGCAGGTTCCCATAGTAACACCTTTTATTTGGAGGACGTGAGTGGAGTCAAAGAAGAACTTGTTCAACGTGAGAACAAGTTCAGCCAGGCGGAGGAGGATGGTGGTGGCTAGGGACTGGTTGGACCTCTGTTCAAGGAAGAAGCAGAGGGCCCTCAGGCCACCCTGGTGAGGGATGGAGGTGTAGAAGGATTAGATGTTCATAGTGAAAAGGAGACGATTGGGGCCAGGAAACTGGAAACTGTTAAAGTGGCGGAGGGCGTCGGAAGAGTCGCAGCTGCAGGTGGGAAGAGACTGGACAAGGAGGAAAAATAGTCTAGATAGGAAGAAATAAGTTCCGTGGGGCAATCACAGGTTGAAACGATGGGTCTACGAGGACAGTCTTGTTTGTAGATCTTGGGAAGTAGGTAGAAGGGGATTGTGTGGGTTTGTGGAACATGCAGACATGCAGGTTTGTGCTAATAGGCTGATATGGGCAAATTACTGGGGCAGAATAGAAGCAATGTTGCCATGCAAACTAACTATGTTGTACCTGCCATAGCCAGTTGTTGTATCTCCTGTGCTTTCTGCATTCACCACCTGTTCTTTAGGTCCCGGGTTTTTTGTTGGACCTCAGCCTTGAGCTGCCTGTAATGTTGCTTTGCTGCTCCCGAGTTGGGTTGTTGCTTAAGGCTCAAAAATGCTCTGCGCTTGCGATCTATTAGTTCTTGGATCTCCTGATCATTCTCATCCAACCAGTCCTGGTGTTTTCTGGTTGAGTGACCAAGTATCTCTTCGCAGGCACTGGTTATGGAGACCTGGAGGGCAGACCAAGCACTGTGGGCATTCTGCGTCTCAGAGTCATCAAGGCACGCCAAGTTAGCTGTGAGGCGCTGGCTGTATAGGGTTCTCTTAGCTAGGTCTTTAAGTGCCCCGGCATTTACTTTTTTGCGGCACTGCTTCTGCTGTCCCCTCCGCTTTGGGGCTATGTTGATGTCGATGATGGATCGGATTAGGCGGTGGTCCGTCCAACAGTCATCAGCTCTTGTCATGGCGCGGGTGATGCGCACATCCTTGCGATCCCTGACTCGGACGATGACATAGTCGAGCAGGTGCCAGTGTTTGGAGCGAGGGTGTTGCCACGATGCCTTGTATTTATCCCTCTGGCGGAACAAGGTGTTGGTGATGAAAAGTTCATGCTGTAGACATTTTGTCAGGAGTAGGGAAACACTGGAGTGGCCGAGGAGCTCCTCCTGGAGTCACAGTGCGGATTTCGTCCCCTACGGGGCACAACGGACATGATCTTTGCAGCGCGACAGCTGCAGGAAAAATGCAGGGAGCAGCACCAGCCCTTATACATGGCCTTCTTCAACCTTACAAAGGCTTTTGACACTGTCAACCGCGAGGGTCTATGGAGCGCCTCCTCCGTTTCAGATGCCCCCAAAAGTTCATCAATATCCTCCACCTGCACTACGACGACATGCAGACCGCGATCCTTTCCAACGGATTCATTACGAATCCATGTCCGGACTGGGGTCAAACAGGGCTGCGTCTTTGCCCCAACCCTCTTCTCAATCTTCGTTGCTGCCATGCTCCATCTCACAGTCAACAAGCTCCCCGCTGGAGTGGAACGAAACTACAGAACCAGTGGGAAGCTGTTTAACCTTCGCCGTCTCCAGGCCAGGTCCAAGACCACCCCAACCTCTGTTGTCGAGCTACAGTATGTGGAGGACGCCTGTGTCTGCACACATTCAGAGGCTGAACTCCAGGACATAGTCGACGTATTTACTGAGGCATATGAGAGCATGAGCCTTTGGCTAAACATCCGTAAAACAAAGGACCTCCACTGTCCTCGCCACACAGCACTGCCCCCCAGTTATCAAGATCCATGGCGCGGCCCTGGACAACGTGGACCATTTCCCATACCTCGGGAGCCTTTTATCACCAAAAGCAGACATTGATGAGGAGATTCAACACCGCCTCCAGTGCACCAACGCAGCCTTCGGCCGCCTGAGGAAAAAAAGTGTTCAAAGACTAGGCCCTCAAGTCTACCACTAAGCTCATGGTCTACAGGGCTGTAGTAATACCTGCCCTCCTGTATGGCTCAGCATTAGTGTCCTTGACTAGGCCCACATCCCGAGCATTGAAGCACTGACCACACTTGATCAGCTCCACTGGGCAGGCCACATTGTCCGCATGCCAGACACAAACTCCCAAAGCAAGCGCTCTACTCGGAACTCTTTCATGGCAAACGAGCCAAAGGTGGATAGAGGTAACGTTACAAGGACACCCTCAAAGCCTCCCTGATAAAGTGCAACATCCCCACTGACACCTGGGAGTCCTTGGCCAAAGATCGCCCTAAGTGGAGGATGTGCATCCGGGAGGGCACTGAGTGCCTCGAGTCTCATCGCCGAATGCATGCAGAAAACAAGCGCAGGCAGCGGAAAGAACATGCGGCAAACCTCTCCCATCCTCCTTTACCCTCAACAACTGTCTGTCCCACCTGTGACAGGGACTGTGGCTCTCATATTGGACTGTTCAACCACCTAAGGACTCGTTCTATGAGTGGAAACAAGTCTTCCTCGCTTCCGAGGGACTGCCTATGATGACCTACCATGGGTATGCTTGATGCTCATACTGAGTACCTGAAGTGGAAACTGTTCCAATCCACAATGTTGACAACCATCACCTCGATAAGTGTTAAAATACATAGAAAAGATTAAAAAGAAAATGCCAAAGTAGCATTAAGGCGTTGCACACTTTGCATGTTGATGGATCCCAGTATTGTAGCACAGTACTCACAGAATATGGCCTAAACAAAGAAACATAACACCCTTGTTAAAAATTCTGGAAAAATTATTCATCTGAGTTCTAATTCATGTTTCCTGATTTAAAATGCCTGCTCTCATTGACAGGATGTATAATCATTTGAAAGACCCCGTCCTTGGCTTTATAAATGGAGGCATGGGGGGGGGGGGCAATTATGCAGTGCCCCGTTTGGGGGCGGTAACAGCTGTGAGGCTGGAGCTCCTGCGCCAGGTGCGGATGCCTCGCCTTGCTCGCGATATTGAGGTTACCTCCCCCAAGAGGAAGTGGAGCACAAAATATCGCACTCCGCTTCCTCTGTGGGGCGCTAAGGGGGCGGAAGCACATGGAGAGAAGTGTAGCGCTACACGCGCTGGGACGCATAGCACTGCCGCATAGAAGGGGCTCTCCCCTTCATTAAAGGGGTGGGCCAAGCTGCAGACCCTGTGGGTCCCTATCTGGGCCACCGGGGAGCAGGGAATCATGGCAGCAGCCTGGATTCAAGCAGAGTGCTAGGATACCAGATCATGGCATGGACCCCGCTTTGAAGGATGCAAGGGGCTATGACACATAAGTCGGCTGATTTCTTTCGTGCAAATCAGCTCCCCTTTAACTAGCTGCCCGCGAGCAGCCCATTGGCCTCACCAGGTGCAGCTTCAGGGGGCACTCCTGAATTTTTGCTCCGGGGAAAAAGAAACGGGTCACTGTGCACGGTACTGAAGTTTTCATCGCCGGTGCTTCCAGTTACTGCCGCCACTAAACTCCTGTGGAATTTAACGGGTAACGATAGCGGCACCATGCCTGGGCAAAAAGTCGTATGTGTCCTGTCAGCGCCCCCGGGGATGGTCACGGGAGGTGCAAACGATCCCAATTTTTCCCCCCTGGAGTCCACAAGCAAAGAAGTTACGCTGAACCTTTCTATATCACTGGTTAAGGCCTCAGCTGGAGTATCGGCCTGGATTTTGCGATGGGTAATGATGGCAAACTATCAGCATTCAGGATGTAGCGTATGTGCATCTAAAGGCGGAAATCCTGAAGTTGCGGTCAGTCATTCACTGCTCCAACACTGGCTGCACTGCGGACCCCCGCCCCCCGCATCTCCACTGGCCCTCCCCCCCCCCCCAATAGCCAGTAATCTGTGAAATCAGTGGAACTGATGAAAATGTGAGCTTTTCCGTGCAAATAGAACAATGCTAAAAACAATTTTTTATATTTGTAGAATGTCAAATTTCTACATTATGATTAAAAATTACAATCTTTAAATCTTTAGGGCAGATTTTGTGGTGGATATGCCACCTTTGAAATTGACCACAAGTTCGGGATTTCCGCATACGCTTGCGCAGGCACTAAATCCCGAAATTGCAAACTGTCAGGATACGCCTTGACAGATGATCTGCACCACCTTGGAAATCCCAATTGCTAGCGCAGAGTTGACCTAATTGCCCTCCAACTGCCCAGAAATTATATACGAAAATTTTACGATTGATGTAAACAGGCACAGGGTCTGTTTTCATAATGTAAGTGTTTAGACAGTTACTCATTCTACTAGAACTGAAATGTGATGTAATGAATTGTAAGACTGTCTGAAACACCTCCACTAATTAATGTATGGATTTTTCAGATCTTTGTTTGGGCTCTGTTATATTTATATTTGTATCACCTGTTCATGATATTTTATATGAAATTTCACAAAGCTCCAACAATTTATCAGAGCTCTAATTCCTAAATTAGATTTAAGAATAAATTCCCAAATATTTTTTTTAGGTGGATCTATGTGTGAGAGAGAAAGAGCAGATCATTTTAGAACTATTTCTTCTCCTATTTCTTATAAATATTCTGAAAATACATCAGGTGAAATGCAATATAAAGAAAGTGGCCAATATTGAAGGTAGACATTTTCCCTTTGGTGTACTGATTGGAGCACTAGGCTCATGTGATCCTAGGTATGCTTCCACACATGATGCGCTCCTGGGATCCGTGGGCCATTATGCTGCCCTCCAGTATGCAGAGAAGGAGTGCAGGTTCACGAAGGAGGGCCCCCATCAGATAAGTTAATATTCTTTTCGCAGGTCAGTGGCGTACTTCATAGCTATGCCACTGACCGCAATTTCTGGGTCCAAAATTTGTTTATGATATTTCAACTTCTACTTTATTACCATGTGAAAGTCCCAATCTTCATATCGCTCTCTGTAACATTTTTTAAAAGTGAGGATAAAAGCTCCTTTTTATTTCCAGGTTTGCTGTTTGTGAGAATTCTTCACTGTGATTGGCTGCTGAGACAGCTTAATGATGTCATTGCTATATCGCACTAGAACTCCCCAATGTTTTCGCTACAATCAATTATATGAGAAACCACAAGTTTTCGTCACTGAGATCGAGTGCCTTTGCTTCGCCGCTGACAACAAATTAGAGGCCATTGTGTCCAATCCTGGGCTTCACACTTTCAGCACACTTTAGGAAGGATTTCAAGGCCTTGGTGAAGGTGCAGAGGAAATTTACTAGAATGATACCAGGGATGAGGGTCTTCAGTTATGTGGAGAGATTAGAGAAGCTGGAATTGTTCTCTTTGGAGCAGAAAAGATTAAGGTGAGAGTTAATAGAGTTGTTCAAAATCATAAAGGGTTTTAATAGAGTAAGTGAGAAACTGTTTCCACTGGCAGAAGGATCGGTAACAAGGGGTCACAGATTTAAGGTAATTGGCAAAAGAGCCAGAGGTGAGATGGCAAGATGAACTTTTATGAGCATGCGCAGCTGTGCCATCAGCCCCAATCGCAGCAAAAGTGATGTCATTGCCCACAAGAAAGTACAAAAAAAATCGCAAATCTCACCCGTGCACGGTGCACAGCCTCCGATGTTTGCCGAGTCGAGAGGCCTGCCCACCGCTGCCACCGCCCACTCCCACCCGTTCCCGCCCGCCGACTGCTACCGACAGAACCGCGGCGAAACTCCCGCCCGACTGGCCCCAGTGGCAGCGGGCAACAAAAAACTGAAGTTCTGCCTGGCGAACACCCAGAAATGGGCGGGCCTTAGCTCTGACCAAGTTCGGGCCCTATGAATCTACAAAATCTTGGTTTATACATTAGATACGCATGTTCTCTAGTTTCTGTACAATTCTCTACAAGTATGCTTTAATGGTTACTGGAAAATATTATTTATTAAATGTATTTTGTCAGACAGGTTCATTTTGAAACCCAAAAATGTTTGTTATTACTCAGAGTTATTAATATAATTTACAACACAATGACCTCTGCATTTATTGCTTCATTAAGACTTCTTTATACTAAAGTGATCAGGATGGTGATTTAATATAATCCATAATATAATTTAATATAATCCACTAGAAAGGGTGCAGAGGAGATTTACAAGGATGCTGCCTGGAATGGAGAATCTTAGTTATGAGAACAGATTGGATAGGCTGGGTTTGTTCTCATTGGAACAGAGGAGGTTGAGAGGAGACCTCATTGAAGTGTACAAAATATTGAGGGGCCTGGACATAGTGGATAGTAAGGGCCTATTTCCATTGGTGGAGGGGTCTATTACAAGGGGGTACAGTTTTAAGGTGGTTGGTGGAAGGCTTAGAGGAGATATGAGGGTGGGCTTCTTTACACAGAGGGTGTGGGGATCTGGAACTCACTGCCTAGAAGATTGGTGGATGCAGAAATCCTCACCACTTTTAAGCGATGGTTGGATAGGCACTTAAAGTGCCGTAACCTGCAGGGTTATGGACCTAGAGCTGGTAATTGGGAGTATACTGGATAACCTCTTGTTGGCCGGCAGAGATATGATGGTAAGTACTGCAGGAAATCGAATACGGCCAGGGTGATCTCCTGGACTAGTTTCGATCACATGGATGGGTCAGAGAGGAATTTTCCCAGATTTTTTTCCCCTAAGTTGGCCTTGGTTTTTATATGCTTTTTGCCTCCCCCAGGAGATCACATGGCTCCAGTTGGGGTGGAGTGCAGAATGTTTCAGTATAAGGGGTGTCGCAGTTGAGTGGGGCGGTCTGGTTGGGCTGAGTGCTCTTTACCTTTCCACCATTGTTCATTGTTCATAGGTTTATATGTAACCTTCAGGGCTGCTGGCCGAGGGCCGTGCGGCTCTTTGTCGGCTGGCGCGGACACGATGGGCCAAAATGGCCTCCTTCTGCGCTGTAAATTTCTGTTTCTATAATAGACTGCAGTTTTGGTTTTTCAGGCTGGATGATACAAAGTTACAGCAAGAGCAAAATAGTTTGTAGTAATAATGGATGGTTGAACAGATTGATGAATTTTAGGACCCAGCAAGGTCTCAGAAACACAATATGAGGAAAATATTTTTACAGCTCATAAAACATAAGAAAAGTCAAGAATAAGAAATAGCCCATCAATGTCTATCTATCCAGCCACCCTAGCTCTTCCATTATAGCATCCAGCTACATTTTGAACATTCTTCATATTTTTGCTTCCAATACCTTGCAGACTAAATTATCCCAAACATTTATCACACTTTAAATAAAGGCTTTGTTAATATCTATTTAACTTTAATAAATAACCTCTCATCTGACAATTCCAATGTACTTTAAAGTAATAAATACTCTGAGTTTACCTCATCAATACTATTAATATTTTATTACACATCTTCTTTCTAGACTGCAGACTTTCGCTAATATTTCCACATACTTAAATCCTTTCCATTTGGGATCAGTGTTGTATCTGTTCCCCACACCTTATCTAATACATGTATATCCCTATGTGGCACAAGGGCCAGAATCAAGTGCAGTGCTCTAGTGCATGGCAAAAACTTAGCTTAACCCCTGGAGATTTGTATTGTCGTGTTCTGGTCAATATATCCCCATATTCTTTTAGCTTTTCTGGTTGCTTCGCCACATTGTCTGTACATCTCAATTATTTTGTAGCATTAAGTAAATTTAATTTTATTATTAATATTTCAAGTTTCTTAAAAATTGTTCTTTAATGGAGAATTTTGCCAATCAGTCAGTGGACAAGGGGTAATTTTAACTCACCCCATCTGGTGCACAGTTAAAATAGCTGTACAAAGACTTACCGTGCCGTTCCTGCTCGATTCCCGCCTGCCGCCATCCTAACTGAGGCACTTTATTTAGGCGGCCGAGGCTATCGCCTAACTCAAGCGGGAATATCATTAATACATGCAAATCAAGGTCTTACGATGTCATTGAGATCCCAATGGCATCTTAATGCCCATCGTGGTTGCCCAGCTAAGCAAAATGTGATGCAAAAGAAGAGGAGGCCCTCTAAGATAATTCAAAAAGATTCCTTAGTGAGGCTAGGAGAAGCAGGAAGGCCCACAAGAAAAGTCTGGGCCTCAGCTACCCTGAGCACCTCTCCCCGCCCGCCCCCCCCCCCCCACCCCATCCAATCCTCTCCACAATTTACTTTGGTGTGAATGGATGGCAGGTTTTAACTTGCCCGAAGCTGGCCAGCTGCCTCTTTCCGCATGGCCGGCAGGATACAAATGTAACCCGGCATGGGCCTCAAGCTGATGATGTCGGACAGGTTTGATGCTCATTCCCTGCCCCACCCCCTCTTTCCCTGCCCGCCCACAACCCACTCTTGGTTATAAATCCAGGGTGTCAGTACCGGCTCCTTCTCTGCTGAGGACAATGGTACAGAGCATCAGATTCCCTCGGGTTCCTGCCCATTTCAAAGGACAGCACATTCCAGACCAGTTTCCAGGTGCTTTCTCACATTTAAAATGCATAATTACAATACATGTCACCATAATTTACAACTTCACGGCTTGTTGCATGCCTGATTTTGTAGCGCAGCTGTTTGTGAATAAGCGTTGATTAAAAAAAATTATGCAGTAAATAAAATGTTAATGGAATTATTGATATGCTGAATATTGGTCTCTGAACTACAACCGCTGTATTAATTTGTTCTTGTAGTCTTGCTCTTTACATTTACCTTCGGTGCACTGCAAGCCATGAAACTGGTTTTGAATTTAAAACAAAACTTGTCATGTCATAAATATATTTTTTAAAGTTTTTTTTTAACTTAGTTTCTATGGGCCCAAGTTTCAGGCCGCGCCTAGAACGGCGCAGTCCCAACCTGGATGCCCGTTTTTCGAGCCCGCAAGTGTGACTAAAAAATATTTACAGATCCTTCGGCTCCCTGCAGATCCTCTGGAGCTGGGTGCGGTGCAGCACGAGCTGTGGGGGTCGGAGCTAGGTCCCTGCACAGAAAACAGTGCCGGGATCTCTGCACAGGCGTGCTACAGTGGCCGCGCATGTGCAGTAGCTCCAGGCACCCAAAACTGTGTGGGAGGGGCCCGAAGCACGCAGCCCCTAGCCCTGGCCCTTGCCGAATGGGCTCACTGGGGCTGCGTGGAGCAGGCTGCATCTCCCACGCCCAGCTCCTGCTTCCTCCCTTCAGCTGGCTCTCTCAACCGCCCCCCTCCCCAGCTCCGCTCCGACTCCCCCCCGACCCGACCGCCCCCCAGACCCGACTCGACTGCCCCCCCGGACCGACTCGACTCCCCCCCCCGACCCGATTTCCGTTCCCCCCTGGACCCGACCCCCGCTCCCCTCCCCCCACACCTCCGGACCTGATCCCCGCTCCCCCCGTCCCCCGGACCTGAACCCCGCTCCCCGTCCCCCCACACCCCCGGACCCGACCTGACTCGACTCCCGCTCCCCCCCCCGGACTCGACCTGACTCCCGCACCGCTCCCGGACCGACTCCCGCTCCCCTCCGCACCCCCCCCCCCCACCCTCCCAGAACCCGACCCGACCCCCGGCCACCTACCTTTAACTCCGGTGCTGGAGGCGGGCCCCGCCTGAAGTCTTGGGCCGAGCCGGGCCCATTCAGCCTCCCTTTACTCTCCTCTCCCCGTCCCTCCCTCCCCCCCTTCTCCCCTCCCTCCCTCCACCCCCTTCTTCCCTCCCTCTCTCACACCCTCCCTCCCCCTCCCTCCCTCTCCCATCCCCTCCCTCCCTCTCTCCTCTCCGTTTCCGCCCCCCACCTCCAGCCCCCCCTCCACCCCCCTCCTCCCCCTCCCCTCGCTGTCAGAAACACAGACACTGACAGACAGAGAATGAGAGAGACACACAGACAGACAGAGAGATAGAGACACTGACAGAGACACACTGGGGGGGCCCGTCCCAGCACGCTCTTGGAGGGCTCCCGGTGCTGCAGTCGGTAAGTAGAAAATGTTTTATTTGTCGAGTTTTTCATTTTTAAAAATTTTTTATTAATTTTTTTTGATTGATTTATTGGTTGATTTATTGATGTATTTATCATTTATTATTGACGATGGCTCTTTATTTGTAAAACTGAAGTGTTTAATGTTTGTAAACTTCCCTTTAAAAAACCCCCCACCCCCCCTCCCTACGCCTGATTTGCAACTTACGCCTGATTTTCTAAGTGTAGGCAAGGTTTTTCTGAGCGTACAAAAATCTACACTTACTCTATTCTAAGTTAGTTTGGAGTAAGTTTCAACTGCCTAAACTTTCAAAATGGGCGTAAGTGGCCGGACGCGCCCCCTTTTGAAAAAAAAATCTGTTCAAAACTGAAACTGTTCTAACTGACTAGAACTGGAGCAAACTAAATGCCGAGAATTGCAATTTCTAAAATACTCCATTCTAAACCAGTTGCTCCAAAAAAACAGGAGCAACTCAGGCTGAAACTTGGCCCCTTTGGTACCAAAACAAAAAGGCACAACTGGTGGCAACTAAAACCGGAACATATGAACACATGCCTTGGAAATTTGGCATTTGTTAATAGTACAGAAAGGCTTAAAAGAATTTGTACTGGATTGGCATCAGACTAAAGCATACCAATCCTATGCTAAACACAAACTCCATCACTCTCAGTTAGATACGTGGCAATATCCCCAGCAATTCATAGAGAATGGGCCTGCCTTTAACCAACTACAAGACCCCTACCAATTTCCTTTTGGTCATTTAGCCACAATAAGATATTCAAGCAAGGCATAACTTTATAAATATAACACTCAACTAACTATATTACAAGTGAAGACTAAGGCAGCTCAAACCCTTGTTACGTGCCCGGGCTGAAAGTCATAAAATCATAGAATCAAAGAAAATTACAACGGCTCATCGTGTTTGTGCTGGTCGAAGAGTTCCCCAGCCTAATCCCACCTTCCAGCACTAGATCCGTAGCCCTGTAGGTTACGGCTCTTTAAGTGCACATCCAAGTACACTTTAAATGTGATGTAGGTTTCTGCCTCTACCACCCTTTCAGGCAGTGAGTTCCAGACCCCCACCACCCTCTGGGGGAAGAAATGTTTCCTCATCTCCCCTCTAATCCTTCCACCAACTACTTTAAATCTGTGCCCCTGGTTATTGACCTCTCTGCTAAGGGAAATAGGTCCTTCCTATCCTCTCTATCTAGGCCCCTCATAATTTTATACACCTCAATTAAATCTCCCCTCAGCCTTCTCTGTTCTAAAGAAAACAACCCCAGCCTATCCAATCTTTCCTCATAGTTAAAGTTTTCCAGTCCTGGTAACATAAATATCCTCTGCACTCTTTCTAGTGCAATCACACCCTTCCTGTAATGTAGTGACCAGAACTGCATGCAGTACTCAAGCTGTGGCCTAATTAGTGTTGTATACAGTTCAAGCCAACCAGGTGAAGTGCTGGCACTCGGTTGGGAGCTAATAAAGAAAGACAGTGGTGTTTTTTTAACTACGCAAGGGCAGAAACAGTGAGAATTGCAATCAACTTGGCCAAAAGGGGATTGAAGAATGATGATTGGTGTGGATGTGATGCCCAGTAGACTTTGAAGCAGTTGCCTATCTGCTGTGATGAAGACTTAGCAACTATCACTATGGCCATGTGTAAGTGGCTACAGCGAGTTGGCATTATGAATGAACTACAGTAGTGCCTCCAATGACAAGCACTACCATATATAAATGAGTCTGCACACAATTCTGGAGACATAAAGCACCACCTTTCTTAAGCCGGAGGCAAACTGCCGCAAGTCATCATTTTATCAGCATCACAAACAGGCCAATAATGTCATTTTCACACTTAGTTCAAATCTGTAGCCAGCCAATTAAAGACACAAATATGATTTGAAACAACCATGTATGCATATTCCTATTTCTTCTGACTGAGATTTGAAACTGTTCTTTCTCAGTTGCCCCTAGTGCTCCGAATAAGGTGAACTAAATACACTGGGAGCCAACTGAGCCGAGTAGAACTGATTCTGCACCATAATTGGTATATAATTCAGCAGTACAGCTTCTACATTCAAAGGTCAGCTTTCCAGGCAGTAACAATGTTATACAGCAAGGAGTCATGGTGTGTTGAGCCTCACTCTGGGAGAATGTTCTACTGGAAGGAGACATTGGGGAGGGGGGGATTCGGGCAGAGTTTTGGCTGGGCAGAATTTCTGCCCGCCAACCCCTCGAGATCCACCCCAACCCATCTCTACTGGTCAGGGTTTGTTCCTTACACACAGTGGGCTCCTGGTGGGATTCCTGCCACTGGAGCACCAGAAGAGGCAATGAGGGAACTTAAAGGGGCTGAAGCGCCCCAAAGCTGCCAACAAGGCTGCCACTGAAGACCTTGGCCACTTCAGCAGGTAAGGGCCCTCCGTCCATTGGGGAACCGTTGGTCCTTTACCACTGCTCCCTTGGATTTACCACCCCCTTCCACATGGAAGAAGAAGCAAGTGGAGTGGATAGGAGGAACCCCAGGGTAGCACCCCACCACCACTGTCATTTCTATACAGCAGCTGGACAGGCAGCAGCTTTCGCATGCATTTTTCATCATTCTCTTCTGTGGCTCTGACTGATTTCAGGTGAAATCAGAAAAAATAAACTCCATGTTGAGGTTCACTCTGAGATTCAAAGTGGACTTAATTTAAAATTGCAAAAAATGTAAATAAGGCCATTGAGATGCCAATTTTTTCACTTTATTTTTTTATTACCCTGGAGTATGTATAGGCTATTTGATGGAAAACACAGTAACATTTCAGCAGTAATATTGAAAACATAACAAAACATCGCCCTTAGAGGTTATTCAAAACATTAAGGCCTTCTCTGTGATTGTGTGCAATGAATATTCAAGCTTGTTTTACACAGCACCTGATTAAACCTCATGTTTCAATTAACATTCTACCCCTGTTCCAACACAAAAAATGCTGCAGTGGTCATTATAACCGCTGGTTGGCGTCCAGATTGATTCTTACCCCAGCAGCATACGAGCTCTGTGTGCAGTTTTAAACAATTTCAATTGTTCTCGGAATATATAGGGTTTTTATTACAAATTGATGCCTTTGGTCAGATTGAATCAGTTGCTTTGATATAGGCTATTAAACAGGTCCCACATTTAAATACTGACTGGATCGAACTTCATAACACAATGACAACGTTCCAACTCGGCCTGGGGTGCATGACTGTCATAGGCACAGGGGACAGCCAGGAAATGGGGCAAAAATTGATTCCAGTGGGATTCAGAGTAAACTCCAGTAGGGGCACAATGGGTGGGTTTTTGGCCCGCCCGCTCCCACACATCAACGCGGCATGAGTGGGGAGGTTCCTGGATCTCCCTGGGAAATTGTGACCTGCCGAGAGCAAGCATAGACTCTATTTCCGGCCTTCTGAGGGCCCCAAAGTGTAGGAGGGAGCTGGTATTCCAACCCAAAGGATCAATAACCTCCCATCATCATCATAGGCAGTCCGTCGGAATTGAGGAAGACTTGCTTCCACTCCTGAAGTGAGTTCTTTGGTGGCTGAACAGTCCAATACAAGAGCCACAGACTCTGTCACAGGTGGGACAGATAGTCATTGAGGGAAGGGGTTGGTGGGACTGATTTGCCACACGCTCTTTTTGCTATCTGCGCTTGATTTCTGCATGTTCTCGGCGTTGAGACTCGAGGTGCTCAGCGCCCTCTCGGATGCACTACCTCCACTTAGGGCGGTCTTGGGCCAGGGACTCCCAGGTGTCAGTGGGGATGTTGCACTTTATAAGGGAGGCTTTGAGGTTGTCCTTGTAGCATTTCCGCTGCCCACCTTTGGCTCGTTTGCCATGAAGGAGCTCCGAGTAGAGCACTTGCTTTGGGAGTCTTGTGTCTGGCATGCGGATTACGTGGCCTGCCCAGCGGAGCTGATCGAGTGTGGTCAGTGCTTCAATGTTAGCCTGAATAAGGACGCTGATGTTGGTGCGCCTGTCCTCCCAGGGGATTTGTAGGATCTTGCGGAGACATCGTTGGTGATATTTCTCCAGCAACTTGAGGTGCCTATGGTACATGGTCTATGTCTCTGAGCCATACAGGAGGGCAGGTATTACTACAGCCCTGTAGACCATGGTGACACCATAAACTTGGTGGCAGTTTTGAGGGCTTGGTCTTCAAACATTCTTTTCTTCAGGCGACCGAAGGCTGCACTGACACACTCCCAGAGATGGTCTGGCAGCTGTTTCAGGAGCTGCAGAGTTGGACTGCTCTGTGCTTGATGCTGTTGCACTGTTTCAAACCTGTGTTGGGGCAGGCGGGCAGTTTTGTTAATTTGGGGTGGGTCTATGGTCGGGTCGACAAGTGGCCAGGGGTCTGCTGCACCTCTGCTGGCAGAGTGGCCCTGCAGGGATTTCTAGCCATGGTATTTTTTTCTTTTGTTTGATGCGTTTACATTATTTTTAAGGGTTGCTAAAAAATGTGTTCAAGTTCTATTTAAGTCTTTCAAATGTATTGTTTTAGTTTAACTAAGTTTATTTTGCCATTTTGCATGAAATGTAAAAAGAGAGGAACAAGAGTAAAAATGTGATACCTGGTCACAGGTGACAGTAATCCATTGGTTGGAGGCAATACTCATGGTGGAAGAGTAAATATTCCAAATATACATGAAATACTTCTGTATGTGGGTGGTCAAGACAAATTTGAATCTTTCAGGTCATGCAGGATTAGAGGATGGGGAATAATGGAGCCAGTATGGGGAGAAGGGAATGGGCGGGGGGAGAAAGGGAAGAGGGAAAGCATTGGAGGCAGGAGCAGGGGTGGTGTGGAAGAGGAGAAGGGGAGAGGAGGAGAACAACATCAATGGGGAAAGGGGAATTGAGAAGACTGTGAGGGGAGAGAGGATGGGGAGAGGAGAGCGATGAGGAAGGGAGAGGAATGCAGGAGAGGAAGGGAGTGCTGAAGAAATGGGAACAGCAGAGTTAAGCAGATTGAGGCATGTAACAGCCAGCCATTGAAGGAGGAGACATAGCCAGTTGAGGGCCATGATCTGTTGGGGTGGGGGAAGAGGGCAGAAATCTTGTTCAGTGGGGGAGTCTATTTGAGGGTCATAATCCCGCTCTGTATGGGGAGGTTCGGACTGAAATTCTGTTGAATGGAAAGGGGGTTCCAGACATTCTGATCACTGGGGAGGGTGTTAGGGCCTGATTTCTGCTCAATGGGGATTGTTGAGGGCCAGTATCCTGTTTGGTGGGGATGTGTTTGAGAGCCAAAATGCTGTTTAGTGGGGAGGAGAGTGCTATTATTCCTCTCATGGCAAGAGGTTCCAGGGTCAAGATTGTGCTCAATGGTTGTGGAGTACGCAGACTTAAGTCCTGAAACAACAGTTCCAAGTGTCCAATGAAGTCTGTGCCAGTGAAGATCCTTACGGTGCTCATTTTTTATGTCTCTGTAAGGTCTTGGGAGTTACCAGGGGCACAGCTTGCATAAGCCAGTCAGCTTTGCATTGGTGCATGGATGGCAGGTGTCTTGTTTGATATGTCCTTACTATACAGTACAAATGCACACGAGGCCCATGCTTGAGAGAAGGTCACTCTGTGACCAGCAACTTTTATTCCAGCACTGAAGTGATGAAGGTGGGTGGAGCTTCCCCTTTTGTACCTGAAAGACCAGGTTAGGAGTGTCTCCCACAAGTTCACCACCTAGTGGTCAATGTTCTCACAGTGTACAACTAGTCAGTTTATACATGGGTTACAATGACAGTTAAATACATGACATCACCTCCCCCGCAAAGTCTTATTGGGATCACAGGTTAAGTCTCTCTGGTGGTTTACGCTCCCTTGTAGAACGCCTGAGTTGGGGCTCCGGTTGCTGGGCACTGGCCTGAGTGTCTGCTGTTTGCGGTGCCTCAGGCCTGTCCGGACTGCCCACAGTGACTGGGCTCTCCTCCACTTGGTTCCAGTGTTCGGTCACCTGTGGAGGAGTGAACTCTACATCGTGTTCTTCTTCTGCTTCTTCTATGGGGTTGCTGAACCCCCTTTTTGTTTGATCCACGTGTTTACAGCAGATTTGTCCACTGGTAAGTTTAACTACCAGAATCCTATTCCCCTCTTTGGCAATCACAGTGCCTGCGAGCCATTTAGGCCCTGCAGCGTTGTTGAGAACAAAGACAAGGTCATTGACATCAATACATCGCGCCCTCGCATTCCCGTCGTGGTTGTGACTGGCGCCTGCTCTCAACAATTTCTTTCATGATGGGGTGTATAAGGGATAACCTGGTTTTGAGCGTCCTTTTCATTAGCAGCTCTGTGGGTGGGACCCCTGTGAGCGAGTGTGGTCGGGATCTATTGGTCAACAGGATGCATGATAAGCGGCTTTGTAGGGAACCCCCTTGGATTCTGAGCATCCCCTGTTTGATTATCTGCACTGCTCGTTCCGCCTGGCCATTTGAGGCCGGCTTGAACGGTGCCGTTCTGACATGGTTGATACCATTTCCTGCCATGAAGTCCTGGAATTCAATGCTTGTAAAGCACGGGCCATTGTCACTGATCAAGACATCCGGTAGACCATGGGCGGCGAACATTGCCCGTAGACTTTCTACCGTGGCCGAGGATGTGCTTGAATTGAGAATGTCACACTCGATCCATTTGGAGTAGGCATCTACTACAACCAAAAACATTTTTCCCATGAAAGGACCTGCGTAGTCCACATGGATGCGTGACCATGGTTTGGCGGGCCATGACCAGGGGCTAAGGGGGGCTTCCCTGGGCGCATTGCCCAGCTGGACGCACATGTTGCACCTGCGAACACAAAGTTCCAGATCTGCATCTATCCCTGGCCACCAAACGTGTGACCTGGCAATTACCTTCATCATAACAATGCCCGGGTGCTCATTGTGGAGTTCTCTGATGAACATCTCTCTGCCCATCTGGGGCATGACTACTCGGTTTCCCCATAGTAGGCAATCGGCCTGAATCGAGAGTTCATCCTTGCGCCTGTGAAATGGTTTGAATTCCTCAGGGCATGCCCGGTCTGTGTCGAATTGTATTGTCATAGGCGGCTAACGTGAGTGCCCACTTCTGTATGCGGGCCGATGCATTTGCATTTACAGCCTTGTTGTCGGCCAAAAGGGACGTTCGGGGTTTGTGATCTGTCTCCAGCTCAAATTTCCTGGTGACAGGTACTGGTGCATTTTTTTTACAGCATATACACATGCAGGTGCTTCCTTTTCTACCATCCCGTAGCCCCATTCTGCCTGGGACAGACTTCTGGAGGCATAAGCTAACGGCTATAACTGACCCTTGGCATTAACATGCTGCAACACACACCCGACCCCATAGGACGACGCGTCGCACGTTAAAACAAGTTTCTTACATGGGTCATATAGCGTTAACAGATTGTTGGAGCATAACAAATTTCGTGCTCTATCAAAAGCCCTTTCCTGGCTGTCCCCCCAGACCCATTCACGACCTTTGCGTAGAAGCATGTGTAGTGGCTCTAACAGCGTGCTCAATTTGGGAAGAAAGTTACCAAAATAGTTCAGGAGCCCCAGGAACGAAGGCAGCTCCATTGTGTTTCGGGGTCTGGGTGCTCTCTGGATTGCTTCTGTTTTGAACGCAGTAGGTCTGATCCCATCTGCTGCCACCCTCATCCCCAGGAATTGTACCTCTGGAGCTAGAAAGATGCACTTCGCCTTTTTCAGTTGCAGACCTACCCGGCCCAGTCTGCGTAGCACTTCCTCCAGGTTGCGGAGGTGTTCTTCAGTATCACAACCCGTGATGAGGATGTTGTCTTGAAAAACCACTGTCCTTGGAATTGACTTGAGGAGGCTTCCCATATTGCGTTGAAAGATCGCGGCGGCTGAGTGAATCCCAAACGGACATCTGTTGTACTCAAACAACCCCTTGTGTGTCGTGATGGTGGTCAGCTTCTTCAACTCACTCACTAGCTCCTGGGTCATGTAAGCTGAGGTTAGGTTCAATTTTGAAAAAAGTTTGCCACCGGATAGCATCGTGAAGAGGTCCTCCGCTCTCGGTAGCGGGTACTGATCTTGGAGTGACACCTGATTGATGGTGGCCTTGTAATCACCACATATCCTGACTGATCTATCCGCCTTGACCACCGGCACAATCGGGCTTGCCCAATCACTGAATTTGACTGGGGAGATGATGCCTTCCCTCAACAGGCGGTCCAATTCGCCTTCTATCTTTTCCCGTATCACATACGGCACCGCTCTGGCCTTGTGGTGCACTGGCCTGGCGTCTAGGTTTATGTGAATCACTACCTTGGTCCCCATGAAAGTGCCAATGCCGGGCTAAAATAATGAGTCAAATTTGTCCAGGATCTGTGAGCATGATACTCGCTCCACAGAAGAAATTGCATTGACATTGCCCCATTTCCAGTTCATGACAGCCAGCCAACTCCTCCCCAGTAGTCCGGGACCGACCCCCGGAACAATCCAGAGTGGCAATCTGCTCTCCAAACCTTTGTGGGTCACGACTACCGTGGCTGCCTAGCACCGGAATGATCTCCTTTGTATATGTCCGTCAATCGGCAATAATTTTGGCCTCCTGGCCTTGGACGCCCACAACTTGTTGAACTGTTTGATACTCATCAGGGACTGGCTGGCCCCTGTGTCTAGCTCCATTGATACTGGGATGCCATTGAGGAGCACTTTCATCATTATCGGTGGCGTCCTGGTGTATGAACTATATATGTGCTCCACATGAACTCGCTGAACTTCAGCATCCAGCGATTTCCTCCAGTGTCAATTTGGCCCTGTAGGGCTTACATCATCCCCGTCCTCCTCGTACATCAACCTGGCTGCAGGCTTCCTGCACATACGTGCCTAGTGACCGCTGATTTTGCAATTTCTGCAGGTATATTGCTGATACCTGCAAGCTCTGGCTGGGTGTTTGACTCCACACCTTCAACATGAGCCGTTGTTGGAAACAAAAGACCCATTACCAGTCGATCCTCTCTGACTGTCTGTGCAACTCTTTTTAAGCACACCATTAACAGGTGTTGATGGCCCCATTACTGGCTGCATTGTCCCTTGCGATGGCGTGAATCACCGTTCAGCTAGCCATTGTCTCTGTTGAATTCCCCCTTTGGGTTCGACTACATGCTCGGGCATGTCCAATTGCCCTTGTTTGCCTGGGGAACTGTGTGCCGCATTAACAATGTTGATTCCCTGTCCATTTGCTGCATTTAAACCAAGATTTTTGTCAAACATCATTCTGGTCTCTTCCTCCCCTGAGATAAATGCCTGGGCCATCAAAGCCGCTGTTTGCAGGGTCAAGTCTTTGGTCTCAATCAGTTTCCTGAAAATCCCAGCGTGCCCGATGCCCTCAATAAAAAAGTCTCGCAGCATCTCCGTTCTGCATGCATCTGGGAACTTACATAGGCTCGCCAGTCGCCGGAGGTCTGCCACGAAGTCTGGAACGCTTTGCCCTTCTCGCCGCCGGTGCGTATAAAACCGGTGTCTCGCCATGTGCATGCTAATCGCTGGTTTAAAGTGTTCCCCGATCAACTTACTGAGCTCTTCAAAAGTCTGGTCCGCCGGCTTCTCTGGCGCCAGAAGGTCCTTCATCAGGGAATATGTCCTGGACCCACAAACCGTCAGGAGATGAGCCCTGCGTTTGTCAGCCGAATCTTGTCCCAGCCATTCCTTAGTGACGAAACTTTGCTGTAGTCTCTCAATAAAGTCGTCCCAATCATCACCAACACAGTACCTCTCATCTGTGCTGCTAGTGGCCATGCTCGCGTGGTTTAAATCCCAGTTTCTCGTCGCCAATGATATGTCCTTACTATACTATACAAATGCACACGAGGCCCATGCTTGAGAGAAGGTCACTCTGTGACCAGCAACTTTTATTCCAGCACTGAAGTGATGAAGGTGGGTGGAGCTTCCCCTTTTATACCCTGAAAGACCAGGTTAGGAGTGTCTCCCACAGGTTCACCACCTAGTTGTCAATGTTCTCACAATGTACAACTAGTCAGTTTATACATGGGTTACAATGCCAGTTAAATACATGACATTGTTTACCAGGGAAAATCAATGCATTACATTCTCCATGGATGTTAGGGAGCAGGAAAGGTGCCCTTGGCTTCCACTGACTTACCGGTTTGCCCAGGGTGCCAGGCTGATTGACGGGATCCATGTGGGCCTGTGGGCTCCTATGGAAGAGGAATGTTACTTATATGAATCAAGCACTACCCTATTAATATCCAACTAGTGTGTGTTCATCGGTGTAGGTGAGTGCCAAGTTCTCTGGCAGTTTACACAATGCCTGCATTCTTGCACAATCTACCATTCCAGAAGGGGAAGCTGCTTAAGGGACCTTGGCTTCCCACTGTTGCCATGATTAATGGCACAATAAGGATTGACTCACTAGTCACAAGTCACACTCACTGCATGCAAATATCTTCAAGGAGCTCCCACATAAACTTTATAGTAACCGCAACTACTTTTGAATGCAAAGGGAAAAGGCACTGCCAATATTATAGGTAGTACCATCTTTACATGATGCTATTTTAACCAGCTCATTACACTGAATGATAGGTAGCTGCAACAAAGCTCACAGTTTTAAATCTGTATAATGGTTCACACTTACTTTCCCCCTTCTGGTAAGGTCATTAAAATTCTTTTAGCATTGCTCCCATGCCCTTGGCAAGATGCTGCTGCTGTTGATGGCCTCAGCCACCATTTGCCATGCCCTGCATGCCACTGCCTACCTGACCTTCCTTTCATGGTGAAAAAATAGGGAACGTAATCAACTTAAAGTTATCCTAACCCCAAGATTATGATCGTTCTCCTGATGTTCCCATAATCACAGATGCCAGTCTTCAGCCTTGGTTCAAAGATGGGCACAAGACTTAAATTCCAAAGGCGAGGTGAAAGTGAAGGTCCTTGACAACAATAACAACTTGCACTTATATAGGCCTTTCAATGTAGCAAGGTGCTTCACAGGAACGTTATCAAACAAATTCGACTGACTATGACATCACAACTCTTTTGGGAGAAACACTAAACATTAAATCGTGCCCCCCGATCTGGGGGACACACCAAACATTTTCAAGGCCCTATTTTTTGTTGTTGTTTTTTTTGTCTTTTTTTTTTACAAGTGCCCCCTATAAAAGGGGAGGGGGACACTAAAAACCCCGGCAATTAAAACAAATTAAACTTTAAAACATAAAATCAAATTAAAATTTGGTTGCCGGGGGTGATGATGCACTCCAGTCCCTCCGGCACCCACCTCTCGCGGAAGGCCGCGAGCGTACCGGTGGACACCGCGTGCTCCATCTCTAAGGACACCCTGGCGCAGATGTACACGCGGAAGAGAGGCAGGCAGTCAGGCTGAACGACCCCCTCGACCGCCCGCTGCCTGGACCGGCTGATGGCACGACTATGACACCAAGGAGCCCTAGTCTAGTAAAACTGAAACCAATTAACAAAATCAGGGGAAAAAATCTTCCAATGGCTGGAGTCATACTGGCACAAAGGAAGATGTTTGTGGTTGTTGGAGGCCAATCATCTCAGCCCCAGGACATCGCTGCAGGCATTCTTCAACGACCTTCAGCTGCTTCATCAGTGACCATCCCTCCATCATAAAGTGAGTCTGTTCACACAGTATTATCGGAGGAATTGTGAATAGAACTGAATACTGTGAATAATGATTGCACAGTATTCAGCTCTATTCACAATTCCTCTGCTAATGAAGCAGTCCATGCCTGCATACAGCAAGCCTTGGACAGCATCCAGACTTGGACCGATAAGCGGCAAGTAAGATTCGTGCCACACAAGTGCCATGTAATGGCTATCTCCAACAAGAGAGGGCACAACCACCTCCCCTAGACACTCAATGGCATTATCAAAGCAGAGTCCTCCACCATCAACATCCTATGGGT
Source organism: Pristiophorus japonicus (assembly GCF_044704955.1). Classification (NCBI taxonomy): domain Eukaryota; kingdom Metazoa; phylum Chordata; class Chondrichthyes; family Pristiophoridae; genus Pristiophorus; species Pristiophorus japonicus. The sequence goes on along the minus strand of NC_091978.1, from coordinate 337,266,432 downwards.
CACCACTGATCACAAACTCAACTTGGACCAATCACGAAAATGCTGTGGCTACTGGAATAGAGGTTAGAGGCTAGATATTCTGCAGTGAGTGGCTCACTCCCTGACTCCCAAAGTCTCTCCATCACCTACAAGGCACATCAGGAGTGTAATGGAATGCTCTCCACTTGCCTAGATGGTTGCAGCTGCAACAACACTCAAGAAACTTGGTACCATCCAGGACAAAGCAGTGCATGACATAAGCACCTCATCCACTAGCCTAAATATCCACTCCCAACATCACCAGTGTACCGTGGTTGCACTGTATACCATCTACAGGATGTACTGCAGCAACTCACCAAGGCTTCTCTGGCTTCACCTTCCAAACCTGCAATGCCCACCACCTAGAAGGATAAGGGCAGCATGTGCAAAGAAGCACCATCATCTCCAAGTTCCCCTCCAAGCGACACACCATCCTGAAATAGACATATATCGCTGTCCCTTCATCATCGCTGGGTCAAAATCCTGGCACTCTCTTCCTAACGGAATTGTAGGAGTACACTGACCACACGGATTGCAGCGGTTCAAGAAGAAGGCTCACCACCACCATCTCAAGGTCAACAAGGGATGGGTAATAAATGCCAGCTTTGCCAGCAATGCCCACTGAGAATGAATTAGAAAAGAGCCCAACTGTTGTTAATTAGTTGACATATATTGTTTAATATTGTTTTAGTATGGCATAAACTGTAACTTAGAATTATTTAATTTCTTACTGAGATGACTACATAAATATGTGTCTTATTAGTGAGAGTGTGCTAGTTTTATTCATTTTGGAGTATAAAAGAGCCATAACTTATGCATGGTAATAACTGCTGAAAGTCCTTCTCAAAAGTGAATATGTAATGGTAACACATGACCACAGTGTAATATTCTGTTTATGATAATGACTCAGATTTCAAATTATGCAACTCAGAATATTAAGCACTGGATACTGCATATGTATCTTAGATGGTGATGGTAGTCTTTTCCAATATTGCTATGGTGAATTGTTGTGGGTACATTGATGATGCTCCACATTTCCTCCTTTAAACAGAAAGCTTTGCTCACATTCACTGAATTCTCTGGTTAATCATAAACTCTTACCTCGTAAATCTTTCATTAGGAGATTCCCACACAACATCAATTATTGGACCGTCCTGAACTGAACTGATGAGATCCTTGCAGAGTGAAAGCATGAGTAAGAGGTCAAATTAATAGACTGAGAGATTGTTAAACCAGACCAAAGATTGGACAATGAAGTCAAAAAAACGTCCAGCTGCTGCATGTGCTTTATATATGTATATATTGGCTGTGAAATTGCGATTGGAGGCTTCCTGCAGGCGGATGCCTCTGACCACAAAAATATTTACGAATGTGCCTGGTGGTCCCGGAGGAACGAAGACTTGCGCTCAGAGACCTCCATGTGCTGTCCAGCGCAAAGGCCCACATATTCCAGGAGCGTATGCGCATCCTGGGATCACGTGGGCCAGACCAACCAATGAAAATGGCGTATCCCCATTCACAGTAATGGCGATCCCTGATATCCCCAAAAACACATAAACGTGTTAAATAAATAAGAAAAATACTTCACATATTTAAAATTAATTGAAATTAAATGTTTTAGACAAAAATGTATTTCTTTGAAATTTTTTTATATAGTTTAATAGGGTTAAAAGTAAACTTATCTTATTGGACAGGGTTTTTAATATAAAAATAATTGATAACATTTAATTTTCTATCTTTTAAAACTCTTACACTGGTATAAGGGTTTTAAGGACATTCGCTGGCAGGAGTTGGGCAAATAGCCCAAATCTCCGTCTGCGAAGGCCCTTCTCTCGGTTTGCGAGTGATCTGTCAAAATAGGAGCCTAAACCCGGAACTTGCGCGGCGTCTACAGGCTCGTGCACACATCGTACGCACCCGGACAGGCCGCGATTTTAGGCCCATTATATTTCCTCTTTTCTACCCCTATTTTCCCTTCAGCTCTGTGGTACTGACTCATATTTAGTGTTATGTCAATCCTTACCACATATATTCACGTTTTAATGACTGAAAGTATTAGGTGGAACGTAACCCTGATCATTGGGTTTGTGAATCCCAGCAAGGTATGGAGGGAGCCAGCCTTAATTTTACAGCCTGGTGCACTCTGCTCAGTATGTTGATACAGCTGTGAAAACAATAAAACCAGGCCGATTCACTGAACAGAATTGTGCTATTTATTTACTTTACAATTAGCTCACCTCAGACACACTGAAGTATGTTACATTTAAAAGCAGACATGTTTAACAAATTTACAAGGATTACCCTATATGCAACCACTGTCCTTTCTGGTCAGATTAGAAGATGTTTATGGTATGGTAGCCATATCTGCACTCCGTGTGTAAGCACAGAAACAGCAAATCAAGAGGACTTCTTGGAGTTCGTGTAAAAGGAATCAATCAATGCAATTGGGCTTTTTTTTAATCAGTCTTCAATACACCTCAGTGTTTCAATGTTAACTGATGCAGCTGGGTCCCAGAGCTCAGTACAAGGACGAGTAATTATAATCAAATCCACACTTACAATGAGAAACATTCCATTTAAGTAATGTGTGAAAGCTAGCTGCGACACCAAAGACACAAAGCTTTTAAATGGATCTGAAGCCCACAACACCAATAGTGTACTCATGGAGCTAAAACTAATTTTTAATAATGTAAACATAAAGGAAGAGTTTTATTGAATCAAAAACAACCCTGGCAGGAGAGGGTTTAAGTGTGCTCTGCATTAGGCTGTTTCTGAGGCTGTGTTTCATTTTTATTTGTTCCTGGGATGTAGGCATCGCTGGCAAGGCCAGCTTTTATTGCCCATCCTAATTGCCCTTGAGAAGGTGGTGGTGAGCCGCCTTCTTGAACCGCTGCAGTCCGCGTGGTGAAGGTACTCCCTCAGTATTGTTAGGGAGGGAGTTCCAGGATTTTGACCCAGCGACGATGAAGGAACAGTGATGTATTTCCAAGTCAGGATGGTGTGTGACTTGGATGGGAACTTGGAGGTGATGGTGTTCCCAAGCACCTGCTGCTCTTGTCCTTCTAGGTAGTAGAGGCTGCGGCTTTGGGAGGTGCTGCCAAAGAAGCCTTGGCAAGTTGCTGCAGTGCATCTTGTAGATGGTACACACTGCAGCCACCATGCGCTAGTGGTGGAAGGACTGAATGATGAAGGTGGTTGATGGAGGCCAATCAAGCGGGCTGATTTGTCCTGGGTGGTGTTGAGCTTCTTGAGTGTTTTTCGAGCTGCACTCATCCAGGCAAATAGAGAGTAAATGTTGGACCCTTAGAAGATGAGAAGGGGGATTTAATAATGGGAAATGTGGAAATGGCTGAGACATTAAACAATTATTTTGCTTCGGTCTTTACGTGGAAGACACAAAAACCATGCCAAAAATTGCTGGTCACGGGAATGTGGGAAGGGAGGACCTTGAGACAATCACTATCACTAGGGGGGCAGTGCTGGACAGGCTAATGGATCTTAAGGTAGACAAGTCCCCTGGTCCTGATGAAATGTATCCCAGGGTATTAAAAGAGATGGCGGAAGTTATTGCAGATGCATTCGTTATAATCTACCAAAATTCTCTGGACTCCGGGAGGTACCATCGGATTGGAAAGCAGCTAATGTAACGCCTGTGTTTAAAAAAGGGGGCAGACAAAAGGCAGGTAACTATAGGCTGGCTAGTTTAACATCTGTAGTGGGGAAAATGCTTGAAGCTATCATTAAGGAAGAAATAGCAGGACATCTAGATAGGAATAGTGCAATCAAGCAGATACAACATGGATTCATGAAGGGGAAATCATGTTTAACTAATTTACTGGAATTCTTTGAGGATATAAAGAGCATGGTGGATAGAGGTGTACCGATGGATGTGGTGTATTTAGATTTCCAAAAGGCATTCGATAAGGTGCCACACAAAAGGTTACTGCAGAAGATAAAGGTACGCGGGGTCAGAGGACATGTATTAGCATGGATAGAGAATTGGCTGGCTAACAGAAAGCAGAGAGTTGGGATAAATGGGTCCTTTTCGGGTTGGAAATCGGTGGTTAGTGGTGTGCCACAGGGATCGGTGCTGGGACCACAACTGTTTACAATATACATAGATGACCTGGAAGAGGGGACAGAGTGTAGTGTAACAAAATTTGCAGATGACACAAAGATTAGTGGGAAAGCGGGTTGTGTAGAGGACACAGAGAGGCTGCAAAGAGATTTAAATAGATTAAGCGAATGGGCTAAGGTTTGGCAGATGGAATACAATGTCGGAAAATATGAGGTCATCCACCTTGGAAAAAAAAACAGTAAAAGGGAATATTATTTGAATGGGGAGAAATTACAACATGCTGCGCTGCAGAGGGACCTGGGGGTCCTTGTGCATGAATCCCAAAAAGTTAGTTTGCAGGTGCAGCAGGTAATCAGGAAGGCGAATGGAATGTTGGCCTTCATTGCGAGAGGGATGGAGTACAAAAGCAGGGAGGTCCTGCTGCAACTGTATAGGGTATTGGTGAGGCCGCACCTGGAGTACTGCATGCAGTTTTGGTCACCTTACTTAAGGAAGGATATACTGGCTTTGGAGGGGGTACAGAGACGATTCACTAGGCTGATTCCGGAGATGAGGGGGTTACCTTATGATGATAGATTGAGTAGATTGCGTCTTTACTCGTTGGAGTTCAGAAGGATGAGGGGTGATCTTATAGAAACATTTAAAATAATGAAAGGGATAGAAAAGATAGAGGCAGAGAGGTTGTTTCCACTGGTTGGGGAGACTAGAACTAGGGAGCACAGCCTCAAAATACGGGGGAGCCAATTTAAAACCGAGTTGAGAAGGAATTTCTTCTCCCAGAGGGTTATGAATCTGTGGAATTCTCTGCCCAGGGAAGCAGTTGAGGCTAGCTCATTGAATGTATTCAAATCACAGATAGATAGATTTTTAACCAATAAGGGTTATGGGGAGCGGGCGGGTAAGTGGAGCTGAGTCCACGGCCAGATCAGCCATGATCTTGTTGAATGGCGGAGCAGGCTCGAGGGGCTAGATGGCCTACTCATGTTCCTAATTCTTATGTTCTTCTGTTCTTATGTTCTTATTCCATCACTCTCCTGACTTGCGCCTTGTAGATGGTGGAAAGACTTTGGGGAGTCAGGAGGTACGACAGTCGCCACAGAATACCCAGACTCTGGCCTGCTCTTGTAGCCTCAGTATTTATATGGTTGGTCCAGTTACGTTTCTGGTCAATGGTGTCGCCCAAAATGTTGGCGGTGGGGGAATTTGGCAATGGTAATGCCGTAGACTCTCTCTTGTTGGAAATAGTCATTGCCTGACACTTGTGTGATGTGAATTTTAATTGCCACTTGTCAGTCCAAGCCTGAATGTTATCCTTATCTTGTTTCATGCGGGCATGGACTGCTTCATTATCTGAGGAGTTGTGAATCAAACTAAATACTGTGCAATTATCAGCGAACATCTCTACTTCTGACCTTATGATGGAGGGAAGGTCATTGATGAAGCAGCTGAAGATGATTGGGCCTAGGACACTGCCCTGAGGAACTCCTGCTGTGATGTCCTGGGGCTGGGATGTTTGGCCTCCAATAACCACAACCATCTTCCTGTGTGCTAGGTACGACTCCCGTCAGTGGAAAGTTTTCCTCCTGATTGACTTCAGTTTTACTCGGGTTCCTTGATGCCACATTTGGTCAATTGCTGCCTTGATGTCAATGCCAGTCACTCTCATCTCACCTCTGGAATGCAGCTCTTTTGTCCATGTTTGGACCAAGGCTGTAATGAGGTCTGGAGCTGAGTGGGCCTTGCAGAACCCAAACTGAGCATCAGTGAGCAGATTATTTGTGAGTAAGTGCCGCTTGATAGCATTGTCGACGACACTTTTCCTTCATTTTGCTGATGATTAAGAGTAGACTGATGGGGCGGTAATTGGCTGGATTGGACTTGCCCTCCTTTATGTGGACAGGACATACCTGGGCAGTTTTGCACATTGTTGGGTAGATGTCAGTGTTGTAGCTATACTGGAAGAGCTTGGCTAGAGATGTTGCTAGTCTGGAGGGCAAGTCTTCTTAATGACAGCCGGGATGTTATCAGGGTCCATTGCCTTTGCTGTATCCAGTGCGCTTAGCTGTTTCTTGATATCACGTGGAGTAAATCAAATTGGCTGATGAATGGCTTCTGTGATGGTGGGGACCGCAGGAGGAGGCCGATATGGATCACACTCTCGGTACTTCTGGCTGAAGATGGTTGCAAATGCTTCAGCCTTGTCTTTTGCACTCACATGCTGGGCTCAGTCATCATTGTGTAGATATGGAAGAGGTTTTGCTCATCCAAACCAAATTCATAGCAAAGGAATACGCAGAGCAGCCTACAATGAACTTATTTAAAACCACATATCCTTTGTCATTTACATGTGCCATGCCTTCTCTTTTCATATTGGTCTTATGCGAAATGAGTTTGGGCAAACTGAATCCTATTCCGAGTGGGCATAAGCCCACAGCACAAAACTTTCCCTAGTTGGGCTTTACATTGTGCTCCAAACACATTGCATGGGCACTTTGTACTGCCGGCGCACTGAGGGGTCCTTTTTGGATTGTTTATGGCTCCCTCATTAACAAATGTGTGCTGCACTGCCAGTTCATTATGTATGGCTCCCTGGGAGTGCAGAGGGTGAGATTTCCAGAGTAAAGCTTTAAAGATGATTGCAAATAAACTGTACTTGCACTTCCTGTGGGACAATAAAAAATTATTATAGCGAGCAGCTTTGGTGTCCCAAAGCAGACACAATTCCATTTTTCAAATTTAATATTTTAAGCCATTACGCATTTACAAAGAAGCTTTTGAACATAGAATACCATCAATAAATAACGTCACTTGTGGCAGAATGAACTGCTGTATCAATGCACTATGTAACAATATGAAAGGAAATGCTTTATACTAATTTTTCTCCTAATGCCTCATCTCTCAGTTCATCTAAATTTTGGGAAATGGTTCGATAAACACAAACATTAACACTTCTGTACTGTTCCTTCTAAGTGCCCAATACACTATCCTCCACTCCAAATGCACTATCCACCACACTCTTCCTCCTTCCCCCATCATCTCTGTGTTAAAATCACCACATGATCTTGTACTGTAGCTTTTGCATTACCAGGTCTCTTTACATCCTACAATCTACAGGGTTTAAAAACCCTAGTTGGGCACATGTAACCATTCCTTCTTAAATTATCTCATCATTCCCTCCTCCTCTTTTCAACCTTGGTAGAGTCCTACATTCGGGAACTTTGTGAAACAAACAAAAAAACTTATATGGTGTAAACAGTAGGAGTATTTGCCTCCATTTCACATGCATGGCATATAACTCACATCTTTTATAATGTAGGAGGTAGAATTATCCAGGTGGTACTTCTTATACATCATATCATCCCTGATATAGGAATTGTTTAAAGCTAAGAATGACATAAAGAAAACACAGGGGAATTTCAGCAAAACTTTTATGTCATACAGTTGCTTGTTAAATCATTTGTACTTGCTTGCTGCTGAATTAGCAGTGATAGAAAGATACGCCCCTGCTATTGCCTTCTTGTTAAACAGAAACCATATAAATCATACAGCTACGAGAAACATTTTCCACAATGACATTTCCAGTCTCATCGAAATCCCAATAAGATTTGAATCCCTAGATGTTTTGGTATCATTAATAATATTGTCATTTTTGTGTCCCATAGAAACTAAACTAGAAACAAGTGTCAAATCAGATAGAATACTCAGTTTTCTTATAAGGATTGCAAGGCTAAAGAATTGTTAAGCAAACATTTGCAGCTGAATTTGCAATTGTGTCTCAGCCTAATATTTGTGTAACTCCCAAATTGTCAGAATAGGGGTGGCGGATGGGGGAAGGACAGGGGCGGAGAGACAGTTAAAATAAAAATCTGCATGTATTGATTTTTGACAATAAACAAAATGATCCATTGGCTGCCTCCACACCAAAGCAGTTAACCAGCTTATTCAAAGACATTGCTTACTTCAGCTCTGATGACTGACACTCGCTGCAATCAGTTATGTCCATATTGTAAATCAAAAATGCTCACAGTTTCTTTTTTGTTACCAGTGCATACAGGTTTAAACACCCAAGGGGGCTACAAGTGACAGCACCAGTGATAAAATCTCCACGTTTCATTGGACTAGTGTGGTTTGCTGAAGAGATAACTTTGTTCAATTGCAGATAGGGACACAAATACATTCACTAGGTCATTCCATCAGGAAAAAGGAACATTACCAAGGGTTCAAATACAATTGCGAACAATATCCTCCACTGAAGGGCTCACTGTTTAATGTGGTCATCATCAGCCACACACAGACTGAAATGCTGAGCCTTTTATGATCTCCAGATATGAACTTTGATTATTATATTAATATACTCCAGGGGCCATTGCTTTATGTAAGAAAGCTTTAATAAATACATAAATCCAGATTTGTGTAAAGTCCGCAAATGTCTATAATGGATATAGCCTATGGATCAGTTCTCGTGAGTACCTGAGGGCTCCTTATTTTAAAGGATAGAGTGAGAGAGAGCCAAGCTTTACTGTATTGATGGTGTTGGCTGCTGATAGAAAAGATAGGAAAAGACAGATTGAGTGCATCTTAGTGTAGCAAAAATCATAAATTTGAGCAAATTCATTGACAAAATGGCATTTAGATGCTTTTCTAATTTAACCTTAACTTGCTCCTGTATCAGAATCAAATACATTATATGAAATCATGTTTACTGGCACGATTTTCTGATTGATGAGTAAGAAAATAAATGAACTAAGGGCTTTACTGTCTAGACATAATTTATATGAAAAAAATGGCTTCTTGAAGTTTCTTGGAGATTTCACATGATTTTTATCTCGTCGAAGGCTACACACCTTTCTTTTGGTGTAATACCTTTTCTAAAACAATGGTACCTGTACTCAGAAAAACAAGAAGTATTTGCAAAGAACAAGAGTACATGGGAATGTTTTATGATAGAGAAGATTTAATGCAGGAGGGTAAGGTGATGGGTATGGTACTCTCAGGTGGGAGGACCCCAGACTATATTTGTGGGGCCCAGAGAAAAATAATTTAAAATTTACCTCTCCAGGACCCCTTCGGCTCAATCATCAACCAGTTCTATCCTAAAATCCATGGGACTCCAATTTGCATATTAAAAGGGCCTACCACCTGAACAGACAGATGCTTCGGCTGCCCAGTGGGAGGCCATTCTGAAAGTGGCAGTGAGTCAATCATTGGTATTAATGGGGCAGTAAATCTAGCAGCCTTATTTTGAAACCATTACGCTCTGCCGCCCCCCCCCACCCCCCCTCCACCACCATTTAACACCAATTTCAGCAAATTAAATCGACCCCAATTACTGATATTTCCCCTGTGCAATCTGGAATTATACTTTTTCTAATTCAGCAATATCTCGCAAGGCTCAGGGCTGATAGTGTCTACCAGTAAGGCACTGGGCATAGATGAGCAGAATTTTGGTTGGGGTTCTCCTGATCCCTTATCATATTTTCAGCAGCAGATTGGCAAAAACACTGGAGAAACAGCATAATGGGTGTATTTAGACTATTTCTCTGGGGTTTCTGCTAGAGTTACAGCAGGGGACCGGGTTAAACCCCCATGGAAATTCTGCCCCAGATGTTTACAATGAGACAGGTGGGAAAACTATATATTCCAGAGACGCAACGTTTCCAAAATTATGAAGAGATATCGGAGAGGTGAAGGTTCCTTGCCATGAATCAGGAGAAGAAAACTGAGGATATGATTATAAACTGAGAAAACACAAGCTAAATGTGATATTGTGAGTTATTACTTCACCATTAGTTGTTAGCTGATAGAAAAGGTTGCAGTGAATATCAATGCAATTAGAGTGTTCAAAAAGTGCGTAGATTCCTGATTCAACAAGGAGTAGATATGTATGTCTTCAGCACGAGAGCAAGAGGAATGCCATGCTGGTCTCCGTCAGCCTTAAGGATCAATTTAGATTGTTTAAATCGTACTTCTGTGAAATGCCTTGAGAGATTTTTCTACGTCAGCGGTGCAGTACATTGTTGTCGTAGATGACGAGACAAATTAGATGGACCAAATGGCCGTTAATCATTCCTGCATTCAAGCATTCTTATCTTTGTATATTCAAGGGATGGTTTTTAATTGTTATAGTGTAATTGAGATGAAAAGTCAAGGCCCATAGTGTAGGATACCATAAAAATGGAAGTATGTAGGAGAGGTGGCGAGATAAATCATGAAGTAATGGTCAGCTGCTGCCAAGCTTGTGTTAAAAGCCTGTAGATAATAGGAGGCATGGAAGACTGAAGGACAAAAGGGGTTCGACAGTTGTGCCATCCTGAGACAATAAGTTAGCAATGCAGATGATGTGAGAAGTCCTAATCTCAACTCAGTGAGGGTGCAGATAGGAAGATAAGCATGATTTCTAAATATATATCTGTTTATGTTCAAAATAAACAGAATACAGTGAACTATTATTCTCATGTTCTTATATAACTAAGTCATTCTGATCCTTGGAGGGCTAGATATTGGACTTCTTTCTGTGTGTCATTAGGATATCTCTGGAACCAGCTGTGCTCGTAAACCCTGCCATTTCCGATCGAATTTAAAGACTACTATAACAAAGCGTCCTTGCTAGTCTTTGGCCATCGGTGAGAAACCATTAATAGCATTGAACTCCTACAAGGGGAGTCCTGATTAATAGCTTGCAATTCATAGGCAAAATCAAACTTTTCACATTTGGATGAAGAATAATGCTGACCTTTATTACATTTAGAACAAAAAAGGTAATAAGTTCTGATTATTCTTTTTTTATACGTACAATTACAAATCCAAGCTTTGTTTTATGAAACCAAAAAAAATCATGTTGCTAATATTTATAGAGCTTTTTTCTGCCCTCCTCTCGCTTTCCTTTGGGAAAAGCTGTTCTACTGGGTACAGCTCTCTGGTAAGGTCCACAGGTTTCCTGTAATAAATTGGAAGGAGTGCAAAGGGTTAGATCAAGCCAGATTGCAGCTGAGGGTTAAAGCAGAAATGTTATCAAAATCCTGAATAACCTGAATTTTCTCCTTCAAAGGACACTTTCTCTCTCTAATCTTTCATCGTGCACTCTTTGTTGTGAAATATCTCTGCATAGCCTGGTGCGAGTTATCAGTGTTGGCTTCTAACTCAGTTTTGTAACAGTGAAAACTGCATTGTGGATGTCATTTATCTCTCAATAATGCTCTGAAACCTTACAAGCAATCTGTGCTACCATAGCTTTTCTCTGCAAATCTTTCTAATACAAAACATTCATTGTCAGTTAACACAGTGATAGCAGTCTATCACGCTTCCAGGTTGTCAATTAGCGGATATTTATGATTGTCTTCATTATTGCTCCTGGCTCAAGCATATAAAGCTTGACAAAATGTGGCAAGTCAGTGTTAAAACTGCTCATATCGTGATCCGTGTCATTTCCAATATATTTTCTCCTTTTTATAAACTATGAACGGAAGAACTTTTAAGGAATATAGGAACAGACCAACAACTTTGTTCTGTTTTTGTCAATCAGCCACTCTTCCCCACCTTCCCCGCATCTACTTGCTATTGAGCCCATTCAAACTGTACACACCCATACCCTTAACTGGTAACTCATTCCCCGGCTCTATTACTCTTTGAGTGAAAAGTTCTATCTTATTTTCCTTCCAATTTTTAACTTATATTTGAACCTTTCATCACAGTAAACCATTTGCCTGGTTGTCAATGTTGTCAAATCTCTTTCTGTGACACCCTCCAGTTCTCCCTCCTGCGACTTACTACCTAAATCCTCCGGAGTGGATGTACTTGGGCTGGGTCTTGCCACAGTCAAGAGTGAATGTTGTTGGGTAATGTGAGGTGCTGGGACCATGTTGGACAGTGGCTTTATTCCTCTCCTCCTCAGGAACACCCAGAGGAACAGAAGAAAAGTATGTTGGGAATAAGGCACTCCATCTATCAGAGCTTACATGGTAAGATACTGTGTGCCATGCTGCTGTATTGCTGTGCATGCCTGTTTGTCAATGAGTGAGTGAGTATGTGAGCGATGGGGGGTTGGAATTAAATTCAAAGGATAGTACTGGTCCAGAGCTTTCAAATTCACCCTCTTTCAATTCTCCATGGCTTCTGACCTCAAGTTAGTTCATGAAGTTGGAAGGATCATCATTTGCTCTCATCCATTAAAAGGTAGCCATTCCCTATAACCAAATACAAAACATATATGTGATGAAATTTGAAAGTACGTAGACAGTGCCAATCAAGTACCCATCTTACAGGCCACTCTGTTTGAGTCCATGAACATGCAAGTAGCTTCTCTTGGCAGCATATTTGATGAATTTTAGATTAATGTGTAACACTAGAAGCATGTTTAAATGTTAGCAAGCCTGCCCTGCAGCAATATGGGTATGTATAAGCATGTGTGAAAGAGTCAAAAGAGTGTCTGAATGTTATGCAAGCTACCTCAGTGAGGCTGCACCTAGTTGGTAGTAAACTCTTAGGCCTATAAATTTGGTGCATTTGCGCTTCCCATTAGCGAACAGGGCGCAAATGCGTTAGCGCCCGGGCGCAGCGCTGACAACAGCTCCCACCATATTGGACGGGTGTTTAGCGGTGATGCTACATGTTGCCCCCGATCTCCTGCGCCTGCAGATCATGGTATCATCGGCATGCGCATTGCCCCATTAGCGCCCCGGTCCCAAAATTGACTTTCACCCCAGCAGCAATGTGGGGCGAAAACACTGGCAGCTTCAGGAGGCGTGGCTCGAGCGGCTGGCTGCTGCCCGGGCAATAATTAAAGGTGAGGTGGCCGACGTAAGTAAAAAAAAAACGTACCTTTGTTTTTGCTCTGTTCCTCTGTTTTCTTCGCGGGCTCCTGTCTGCGATCGCTCAGCCTGGCACTCTGGTGGTCCAGGTAGGTGTTTTTTAATTGCAGAGCCTGCAGTGATGGCCCTTCCCTTTAAGGCCTAGTGTGCAGCGCTGCTGAAGTTTGCTTGACTTAGCACTCCACTTCCTTCCGGGAGTGCTAAAGCTAATTTTTTGAGAGGGGGGTAAACTTTAACCCCTACCGCTAAGTTTCCTGCCTCTCCAATGTTACTGCCCCCAAACAGGGTGATAATTCATTTCTCCCCCTTAGTGCTCATGCTTTGTATGATCATAAACTTAGTGTGGGCAAATTGGGTGTAATCTTGGCAACCTTCCTGAATCCTGAAATGTTATTTGTCCCCTGGTTCCCATCACTTAGGGACATGCCAAACTGGGTTAACTTTCTTGGTCACTCTATCCTGTTGTTTCAGACAGGTTGCCTTTCTGCTCTGAAGAGGACAATCCTCCTTTCCTGCATCTCCATCAATACTTTGAAGGTGCAATCTCAAATGAAGCAGTCCTGCTCCTGTTTCTTCAGTTCTCTATTCTGCCAGGAAACCAAAACATGCTAGCAGGTCTTGAGTGCAGTCCCTCTTTAGATGTGAGCAGCAGCTACTTTATTGGCTCACCGCATATCCCACCTTGTCTTCAGTTCTCTCCCTGTGCCTCAGTCAACCTATGCAAGCAGCCTACAGGAAAATGTGAAGCAATTCATTTTGGAAGTATGAATCGGGAAAGAAAATACACCTTAACTGGTAAGATATTAAATGGAGTAGAGAAGCAGAAAAACATTGTGGTGCAAATATTCATTAAAGGTGGTAACACAAGTAAATAAGATAAACAAATATCCTTGGTTTTGTATCTAAAAGCACTGGATACAGAATCACGCACATAAGACCTTAAAGTTACAGCATAGTTTCATTAGGATGTTCCCAGAGATGAGGGGTTACCATTATGAAGAGAGAGTTCTTTTCACTGGAGCTGAGAAGGACGAGGGATGACTTGATCGAGGTATTCAAGGTTATGATAAGACAAATAATGATAGATTGTTTCCACTGGTTGGCAAAATGGTAGTCAAAAGGCACAAATTTAAGACAATCACAAAAAGAATTAAAAGGGAATGTTAGAAAAAATGTCTTTACTCAGGGGATAGTTAGAACATGAAATTCTTTGCCACAACTATTGTTGAAGCTGTGTCCATAAATTCTTTTAAAAAGAGAATTAATTAGTTGAAAACAAGGAATATTAAAGGATTAGGGAATCAAGCAAGAGAAGTGAAATTAGATTGGTTGACTCGTGGAGAAAAACTCTGACTTGATGTTGCTGTGCTATAACATACTATCGGGTCGTTTACGTCTCCCATTCCTAACGGGGCACAAACGACTTTTCGCCCAGGCGCGGCACTGCTAACGACTCCTGCTAAATTCTGGTGGCGGCAGTAACCGGTAGCGCTCCGCTCCGCTGCGCCGCCGATGACAACGTCTTCACCGCGTGCAGTGCCCCGTTTTCACCCTGGACTGAAAATGCTGATGTGCCCCACAAAGCTGCGGCGGGCGCTGCCAGCAACAGCTTCAGGGGAGGCGTACCAGGTCGTAAGCCGCTTGCCGGGCGCTAGGTAAAGAGGCCCGTTGAATCATGGAGCGCGGGGTCTGTGCCGCGATCTGGCAGCCTGGCACTCTGATTGAGTGCCGGGCTGATGCCACGGCACCCCGCTCCTCGGTGACCCAGGTAGGGACCCGCAGAGTCGGCAGCTTGGCCCTCCCCTTTAATGAAGGGGAGGGCCCTTTCCACACAGTAGTGCTATGCGTCCCAACATGTAGCGCTGCGTCCCTCTCCTTTTGCTTCCACCCCCTAAACGTCCCACAGAGCAAGTCGAGCACATTATTTTTCGCTCCACTTGCTCTCGGGGGCAATAACCTCAATATCATGAGTGGGGCAGGACTTCCACGTCTGGCGCAGGAACCCCTGATCGGGCTGTTACCATCCCCAAACAGGGCGCTATGCAATTTCTCCTCCACCCCCATCCCCCGAAGATTCTATTATTGGAATGAACTAAACTCATTTAATAACACAAGTTTAGCTTCCCTGGAAAATGCATGGTAAGCACAATTGGCGTCAATATATGTGAATTTGTGGCAGTATATGAGTGTGCCTGTGTTCCTGTACTCTGTACCATGTGTATGTAATTGTCTGGGCCTATGTTTCTGCACTGTACATTTGTGTGCATTAGCTGTATAGAATTATAGAATTATACAGCACAAAAGAAACATAAGAACATAAGAACATAAGAATTAGGAGCAGGAGTAGGCTGCTCCACCATTTAATAAGATCATGGCTGATCTTCAACCTCCAGTCCACTTTCCAGACTGATCCCCATATCACCTGATTCCCCGAGAGTCCAAAAATCTATCTATCTCAGCCTTGAATATAGTCAGCGATTCAGCATCCACTGCCCTTTGGGGAGGTCTATCCTATGATGGAAAGTCTGCTCTCTATTTAAAGGTTGTTTGCAAAGTGACAGGCTATCTGCATTTCTTAAAGGAGACGTGCTTTGTGAGAGAAGTACCTCATTCTGACTAGAGCTGGAGGTTAGCAAGGAGGCCATTCAGCCCATCGTGCCAATGCGGGCTCTTTGAAAGAGCTATCCAATTAGGCTCGCTCCCCTACTCTTTCACCACAGACCTGTATTAATTACCTTTTCTGATGTATATCCAATTCCCTTTAAGTTACTTATTGAATCTGCTTCTATCAAATTTTCAAGCAGAGCAATCCAGATCACAACAATGCACTGCGTAAAAACAATTCTCATCATCTCCCCACAGGTTCTTTTGCCAATTACTTTAAAACTGTGTCCTTTGGTTAATGACTTCCTGCCAGTGAAAACAGTTTCTCTATTATTTACTCTATCAAAACCTCACAAAACGTTGAACACTTCCATTAAATCTCCCCGTAAAATTCTCTGTTGTAAAGGGAACAATCCCAACTTCTCCAGTCTTGACATCCTTTCTAAAGTGTGGTGCCCACAATTGGACATGTTAATCCATCTGAGGCCTAACCAGTAGGGGTCTAAATTGGATAAGACCCGAAAATGGGCGTGGGATTGCGTTGAGCGATCAGCCCGTGCCCGTTGAAAGTAGTGCAGGTAGCACACAAAATTCGTGCTGCCTGCTCATTAACATGATTGCAGCACTGAGCCCAACACTAAACGCACTGCTGTTTGGCTCAGCGCACAACAGGGGGACCAATATTGTGGGAAGTCTGCTCTGTATTTAAAGGTTGCCTGCAGAGTGAAAGGCTACCTGCACTTCTTAAAGGGGAGGTGATTTGTGAGAGTAGTCCCTCATTGTGACTGGAGCTGGAAGTTAGCAATGTCACAACAGGGCAGAGAAAGGACACCTCGGTTCTCCAATACAGCACTGGAGGGCTTGGTGCAGGAGAAGACATTCCATTAGAGCACTTGTGGGCCCAACCATGATGCTGTGTGTGATGGGCAATGTTGCAGCTTCCACTGCAGCACAAGCAGAAGTGACCCAACGTCTAAGTGCTGCAGTGGAAGGTCAGACATCTGTCATGCAGGCTCAGCTTGCTGCCACACAAGATCACACTGTTCTCATGCAGGCTTAGCATGCTGCCACATAAGATCAGACTGCTGTGATCGTGGCTGGGTTTACAAGTGTGGAAAAGGCCTTGCAGGGTCTCACAGCAGTCCAGCAATCTGTCCTCCAACAGATTTTGGGTTTGGGTGTTAGCCAGTGATTGGTTCAGGAGGACTCGATAGGTGTTGAATGAGATTAAGGATATAAGAAGGGGGTTTTATCAGCCACAAAGTGTAGAAGATTTCAGTAGAAGATCTCAGGAATCAGATATTTCAGGACAAATTAAAGAGACACCCAGGAGATGAAGAGAGAAAGAAAGACGCAGGAGACACAGGGTGTAGCCTACTCACAGTTGTGGCTTCTAAGCAGAGGATAACGGAGTAATGTAAGTCTCAATTATTCTCTGTAAACTGCTGCTCTGATACTGTAATGTATTAAGTCTTGCTTGTGTTGAATAAAGTTAAATCACTGTCCCCAATTCCCGGGGCAGAGAAGGCTCAAGGTATCCTTGCGGGGTTTGGGGGCGCACTCCTACTCCATCTGGCCCACAAGGATTCCAGATAGAAATTATTTTTGTCCAACTTACCATGGCCTCTTCTGGCCACTCTGTGGACTTGCACCATGATTCAGATGTCAGTGTGAGGCCCAGTGTGAGGTTCCAAATGTGGAAGTTAAAATGCTGTTGCGGCACTGATGACACCATAGGACTGCGACTTTAAGATTTAAATTAGGCCCTCAGTGTGGCCTCAGTGGATAAGGATTATTTTAACCCCGCAAAAGCACCATTCTCGCTGGGCAAGGTGGGGGGTTAAAAGTGACCCCAGGTCTCAGCATCAAATACTATCAGGTCATATACAGTCAAGGCACTTCTCTTCTTCATCCAGTGCTCTAAGTTTAGTGCGCAAATGCCATTCTCTAAACTCATGGGTGGAGAAATTTGGTTGGATAGCGCCCCTCACAGGGGAAGCTACAGGGACGCTAAAGGGTTTGCAACCACGAGCGCCGACATTAGCGCCGCTCGGCAAATGCAGTCTTCTGGTACCAGCAGCTGAGGAGTATCGCCCGAGAGCATCACGCCGGTGTGTATCGACACTGTTATGTATGCAACACCTTGTAACCAGCATTCTACCGCCACCAGAGGGCGCATCTGTTGGAATCCCAAGGGATCCCAGCATCCCTTGAGAGCACTGCATATAAGCAAGTCTCCCATGCTGTGCAGGCACTCTGGAGTCAGAAAAAAGAGACTAAGGTCCCACTTACTCAAGTCTACAGTACTCAGTCACATTGCTTTATTTGTGACATAACAACTGGTGACGAGTAATAGTTAACGAACCATCACGCGAAAATGCAGAGAACTGTTGGTATCCTGGAGAAATTCTCAGAAGGGTATGATTGGGAAGCCTTCATGGAGTGACTCGACCAATACTTCGAGGCCAATGAGCTGGAAGGGAATGAGAACGCCGCCAAACGAAGGTCGATCCTCCTCACCGTCTGCGGGGCAACAACCTATGGCCTATGGTGAAACCAACAACCAAATCGTATGAAGAACTGTGTACGGTGGTCCGGGGGCACCTAAATCTGAAGGAGAGTGTTCTGATGGCAAGGTATCGATTTTACACATGTTAACGGTCTGAAGGCCAGGAAGTGGCGAGTTACGCCACTGAACTAAGGCGCCTTGCAGGACATTGCGAATTCGGTGGATTCCTGGAGCAAATGCTAAGAGACTTTTTTGTGCTTGGCATTGGCCATGAGGTTATCCTTCGCAAACTATTGACTGTTGAAACACCGAACCTGAGCAAAGCCATAACGATAGCCCAGCCATTTATGTCCACCAGTGATAACACCAAACAAATTTCGCAGCATAAAGATGCATCAGCAAGTACTGTGCACAAAGTAACATCGTTTTCAGGCAGGAATGCATATGGCAGAACGTACAGGCCTGCAGCTGCATGACCTCAGATGACCCAGAGTCTGCTATCAATTGTGAATGCGTGTTACTAACACCTTGTTGATGCTGCGGAGGTGAACATCGAGCCCATCAATGCCACTTCAAACACTATGCATGCAAAGGCTGTGGAACAATGGGACCCCTCCAGCGAATCTGTAGACAAGCTGCAAATCCTGCAAACCGCCACGTTGCAGAGGAAGACCGATCCATGGTGGATCAAACTGAACTAGAGACACGAACCGAGGAGGCAGAAGTGTCCTGGGTGCATACCTTCACCACAAAATGTCCACCGATCATGTTAAAAGATGAACTGAACGGAATTCCAGTATCCATGGAATTGGACACGGGTGCAAGTCAGTCTATCATGAGCAAAAAGGCCTTCGAGAGACTGTGGTGCAACAAGGCCCAAAAGCCCAAGCTGAGCCCTATTCATACCAAGCTGAGAACTTATACTAAAGAGCTGATCCCTGTAATTGGCAGTGTAGCAGTAAAAGTCTCCTATGATAGAGCAGTGCATGAACTACCACAATAGATTGTACCAGGAGATGGCTCCACACTGTTCAGCAGAAGCTGGCTGGAAAAAATCCGCTGGAACTAGGATGACATCCGAGCGCTTTCATCCATCGACGACGCCTCATGTGTCCAGGTTTTGAGCAAGTTCCCGTCGTTGTTGAGCCAGGCATCGGAAATTTCTCTGGGGCGAAGCTGCAGAACCACTTGGTTCCTAGTACACGACCCATCCACCACAAGGCACGTGCGGTGCCATACATGATGCAAGAGAAAGTGGCGATCGAGCTGGACAGGCTGCAACAAGAGGGCATCATTGCTCCGGTTGAGTTCAACAAGTGGGCCAGTCCGATTGTTCCGATTCTCAAGGGCGATGGCACGATCAGAATTTGTGGGGACTATAAAGTAACGATTAACCATTTTTCACTGCAGGACCAGTACCCGCTACCCAAGGCAGACGATGCTGGCAGGTGTGAAGACGTTCACCAAGTTGGACCTGACCTCGGCCGACATGACGCAGCAGCTGGCGGAATCTTCAAAAACATAGAAACATAGAAAATAGGTGCAGGAGTAGGCCATTCGGCCCTTCTAGACTACACCGCCATTCAATGAGTTCATGGCTGAACATGCAACTTCAGTACCCCATTCCTGCTTTCTCGCCATACCCCTTGATCCCCCTAGTAGTAAGGACTTCATCTAACTCCTTTTTGAATATATTTAGTGAATTGGCCTCAACAACTTTCTGTGGTAGAGAATTCCACAGGTTCACCACTCTCTGGGTGAAGAAGTTTCTCCTCATCTCGGTCCTAAATGGCTTACCCCTTATCCTTAGACTGTGACCCCTGGTTCTGGACTTCCCCAACATTGGGAATATTCTTCCTGCATCTAACCTGTCTAAACCCATCAGAATTTTAAACGTTTCTATGAGGTCCCCTCTCATTCTTCTGAACTCCAGTGAATACAAGCCCAGTTGATCCAGTCTTTCTTGATAGGTCAGTCCCGCCATCCCGAAAATCACCTGGTGAACCTTCGCTGCACTCCCTCAATAGCAAGAATGTCCTTCCTCAGGTTAGGAGACCAAAACTGTACACAATGCTCCAGGTGTGGCCTCACCAAGGCCCTGTACAACTGTAGCAATACCTCCCTGCCCCTGTACTCAAATCCCCTCGCTATGAAGGCCAACATGCCATTTGCTTTCTTAACCGCCTGCTGTACCTGCATGCCAACCTTCAATGACTGACGTACCATGACACCCAGATCTCGTTGCACCTCCCCTTTTCCTAATCTGTCACCATTCAGATAATAGTCTGTCTCTCTGTTTTTACCACCAAAGAGGATAACCTCACATTTATCCACATTATACTTCATCTGCCATGCATTCGCCCACTCACCTAACCTATCCAAGTCGCTCTGCAGCCTCATAGCATCCTCCTCGCAGCTCACACTGCCACCCAACTTAGTGTCATCCGCAAATTTGGAGATACTACATTTAATCCCCTCGTCTAAATCATTAATGTGCAGTGTAAACAGCTGGGGCCCCAGCACAGAACCTTGCGGTACCCCACTAGTCACTGCCTGCCATTCTGAAAAGTACCCATTTACTCCTACTCTTTGCTTCCTGTCTGACAACCAGTTCTCAATCCATGTCAGCACACTACCCCCAATCCCATGTGCTTTAACTTTGCACATTAATCTCTTGTGTGGGACCTTGTCGAAAGCCTTCTGAAAGTCCAAATACACCACATCAACTGGTTCTCCCTTGTCCACTCTACTGGAAACATCCTCAAAAAATTCCAGAAGATTTGTCAAGCATGATTTTTCTTTCACAAATCCATGCTGACTTGGACCTATCATGTCACCTCTTTCCAAATGCGCTGCTATGACACCCTTAATAATTGATTCCATCATTTTACCCACGACCGATGTCAGGCTGACCGGTCTATAATTCCCTGTTTTCTCTCTCCCTCCTTTTTTAAAAAGTGGGGTTACATTGGCTACCCTCCACTCGATAGGAACTGATCCAGAGTCAATGGAATGTTGGAAAATGACTGTCAATGCATCCGCTATTTCCAAGGCCACCTCCTTAAGTACTCTGGGATGCAGTCCATCAAGCCCTGGGGATTTATCAGCCTTCAATCCCATCAATTTCCCCAACACAATTTCCCGACTAATAAGGATTTCCCTCAGTTCCTCCTCCTTAGTAGACCCTCTGACCCCTTTTATATCCGGAAGGTTGTTTGTGTCCTCTTTAGTGAATACCGAACCAAAGTACTTGTTCAATTGGTCTGCCATTTCTTTGTTCCCCGTTCTGACTTCCCCTGATCAACACGCCTCACCTGCATCAACACGCACAAAGGTCTGTTCATCTACAACAGATGCCCGTTTGGGATTCGATCGGCCACGGCTATTTTTCAAAGGAACATAGAAAGTCTGTTAAAGTCGGTTCCGCGCACCGTGGTTTTCCAGGACGACATATTGATCACAGGTCAGGACACCATCAAACATTGCAGAACCTAGAAGAGATTCTAAGTCAGCTAGATCGTGTGGGACTCAGGTTGAAATGCTCGAAGTGTGTTTTCCTGGCGCCAGAGGTCGAGTTCTTAGGGAGAAGAATCGCGGCAGACGGCATCAGACCCACCGACGCCAAGACGGAGGCCATCAAGAACGCGCCGAGATCACAGAATGTGACGGAGCTGTGGTCGTTCCTGGGACTCCTCAATTATTTTGGTAATTTTCTACCCGGGTTAAGCACCTTGCTCGAACCACTACATGTGTTGCTACGCAAGGGAGATGCCTGGGTATGAGGGAAATCACAAGAGACTGCTTTTGAGAAAGCCAGAAATCTGTTATGTTCCAACAAACTGCTTGTTTTTTATGACCCATGTAAACGTTTAGTGCTAGCTTGCGATGCGTCTTCGTACAGGGTCAGGTGTGTGTTACAACAAGCAAGCGAATCGGGAACATTGCCACCGGTCGCTTATGCGTCCAGGAGTTTGTCCAAGGCCGAAAGGGCCTACTGCATGATTGAAAAAGAAGTTCTGGCATGCGTTTACGGGGTGAAAAAAATGCACCAGTATCTGTTTGGACTTAAGTTCGAGTTAGAAACTGACCATAAGCCGCTTACATCGCTATTCTCAGAGAGCAAAGGTATTAATACCAATGCCTCTGCTCGCATCCAAAGATGGGTGCTCACGCTGTCTGCATATAACTATGTAATTCGCCACAGACCAGGCACAGAAACCTGCGCTGATTCTCTCAGTTGGTTACCATTGTCCACCACTGGGGTGGAAATGGCACAGCCTGCGGACTTGCTCTTGGTGATGGATGCATTTGAAAATGAAAAGTCACCTGTTACAGCTTTCCAGATCAGGACCTGGACCAGCCAGGCTCCTTTACTGTCCCTTGTAAAAAACTGTGTCCTTCATGGGAGCTGGTCCAGCGTCCCAGCGGAGATGCATGAAGAGATCAAGCCGTTCCAGCAGTGCAAAGACGAAATGTCCATACAGGCGGACTGTCTTTTGTGGGATAATCGCGTGGTTTTACCTAAGAAAGGCAGGGAAATGTTCATATGCGACCTACACAGTACCCACCCAGGCATAGTAATGATGAAAGCTATAGCCAGATCCCATGTGTGGTGGCCCGGCATCAACTCAGATTTGGAGTCTTGCGTGCGCCAATGCAACACTTGCTCTCAATTAAGCAATGCACCCAGGGGGGCACCGCTAAGTTTGTGGTCATGGCCCTCCAAACCGTGGTCTAGGATCCACGTTGACTTCGCTGGCCCATTTCTAGGCAACATGTTTTTGGTTGTTGTGGATGCTTATTAAAAATGGATTGAGTGTGTAATAATGTCTGTAAGCACATCCACTGCCAACATCGAAAGCCTACGAGCCATGTTTGCCATGCACGGCCTGCCTGATGTCCTTGTCAGCGACAATGGGCCATGCTTCACCAGCGCTGAATTCAAGGAATTCATGACCCACAATGGGATCAAGCACGTCACATCTGCCCCGTTCAAGCCCGCATCTAATGGCCAGGCAGAACGGGCAGTCCAAACCATCAACCCAAAGCTTGAAATGCGTGTCGGAAGACTACCTGCAGATCCGCCTGTCCCGAGTCCTGCTCAGCTATCGCACAAGACCCCACTCGCTCACCGGGACTCCCCCTGCCGAACTGCTCATTAAAAGGGCACTCAAAACAAGACTCTCTCTAGTCCACCCTGATCTCCATGATCATGTCGAGGGCAGGCAGCATCAACAAAGCTTGTACCATGATCGTGCAAACTTGTCACATGATATTGAAGTCAATGACCCTGTATTTGTACTCAGCTATGGACATGGTCCCAAATGGCTTGCTGGCACTATCGTAGCCAAAGAAGGGAGTAGGGTGTTTGAGGTCAAACTTGCAAATGGACTAACTTGCAGAAAGCATTTGGACCAAACCAAACTGCGATTCACAGACAGGCACGAGCAACCTGAAGAGGACACCACCAACTTCGACCCTCCGATACACACACAAGTGGCAACTGACATCACGTTTGATCACAAAGCTGAACTCATCATCCCCAGCAGCCCAGCAAGGCAAGCTGCGCAGCAGCCCAGCAAAGGCCCAACCAACTCACCTGCACCTGTGTTTGTACTGAGACGATCAACTAGGGAGCGGAAAGCCCCAGATCGTCTCAACCTGTAAATAAGTGTATTATTGACTTTGGGAGGGAGTGATGTTATGTATGCAACACCTTGTAACCAGCATTCTACCACCACCAGAGGGCGCATCTGTTGGAGTCCCAAGGGATCCCAGCATCCCTTGGGAGCACTGCATATAAGCAGGCCTCCCATGCTGTGCAGGCACTCTGGAGTCAGAATAAAGAGACTAAGGTCACTCTTACTCAAGTCTACAGTACTCAGTCACATTGCTTTATTTGAGACATAACAGACACGGAAGCAAAATTTGGTTTGCGCGGCACCAGTAATGCCACATAGTGACACCGCCAGAGAAAGCTGGCGTGAGGAGCTGTCCCAGGGCACTAAGGGAAGAAATGACTGCATGAGGTAAATGTGAGTGATATTTTATTTTTGCGATTTAACTTTATTTGGGGTGAGTAATGAACAGAGAATGTTTTTTGTGTTTTTTGTTCCGATTTTCTCTTTTGCAAGGAGGCTTCTCTTAGGGCGCTACAATAGCAACGGATTTTCAGTTGCTCACCCGGCCAAGCGCCCTAAGAGAAGTATGGAATGTTTCCCTTAACGCTCCACTCCACTGTCACGGCGCAAACACTGAATTTTGCTGTTTCCGTTGCTAAAAATCTTCCGACGCTAAATTTACCGACTGACATTAGCACCTTAGGAACCCTCCAACCAAATTTCTAGCCCCTTGCTGTTTTTCATTCTGAAAATTTCTGTAATTCCCAAACAGAACGGTGCATAAGTCATTTTCTAATTTCAGAATTTTCATTCTCTTGCCACAGAAATTGGCTTTGAGGTGCCGTGGAAGTTGAGGAAGCCTGGTTACTGTACAGCCAAACACAAATTAATCTTCCTCCCATTTGGCACTTACAATATGGATCAGCCCCAGCCTCAGAACACTCGATGGAGCAGTGTGACCCCATTTTATGCCAAATATTTGACAGTTCTATCATGTGGCCCCATGGCTGCTAGATTGGATTAGGACTGCCCAAAGGCATTGGATGCAAGACCCTTACAAACAGCTGACAGAGGAGACTTTTTCCCATCGAACTGGCCTGGAAGCAAAACTCAATGCCAGGGGCTGAAAGGACAGTGAGCCACTGCATCAACTAGTCCCCTGCACGATAATCTCAGACGTGTAGATATAAAGCTGCTATCACACACTGACCAGGAAAAAACAAATAAAAGGTATAATAGGATAAAAGCAACAACATATGAGGTGAATGCTAATAATATCAAAGAGTGTGTGCCGATTGAAAATAAAAAAATGAGGGCATTCTTGAATGTGCCTGGTGTAAATGAAATGTAATTTCAGACCTTGATGCATATAATAAAATGGGAAGTATGAGAGCAGTATGTGGAATCCCTTTGTGTTTGTCACAGAGCACGGTATATTGATATTCCATATAACATTCGATGCCCCATAAGGTAGCCAAATCGTCACACCCTACGTTGCACTAATAGAAGTCTTTTGGCCCTAACCCTGCACTCTGTAATATTTTTATGATAGCTGATAGTAGTATGAATTATCTTCTCCTACACTACATTTATCAATGTGACACTCTCTGGTTGCAGGCACTGGTTAGGCTTTCTTTCACAGTCACAATGTGAAGTTTTTTTTCCCAAGTCAGCCTTTAAACTGAGCCAGGAATTCTGTGATTAGAAGCCAGTAAACAGCCCATGGAAAATTTAAAGGAGGAATGGAATTTCTTTTTAATAAAAAAAGAATCATGTTGGAGGCATACGGGATTGTTAGCACACAGCTAAAAGCTTGGATTTAAAGCGACATATAGAAGTAATTATTCTGAAGCCTGTTTTATGTCTGAAGTGATTTTATTAGCCCCCCCTGAGGGTTAATACAAGATTGGAATTTTCGATTTTCATCAGGGGGTATGACAAACAGAGACATGCTCCATGTGTTCTGCGTTGCATTGTGATGTATTCAGCATTTTGCCTTGGCAGCATGCCAATTGTCAAAAATAGTGTGCTATACAAAGACCTGCATTTTGCTCTGGGCAGTAAGGTTTTTAAAGCAAATCTCACCTGTTGTAACATCTGCCATCAAGTAGAATTACCATCAGCTTGCTGCTAATGCCAGGAATAGTACTGTTGGGTGGCAGGTTGACAGCTATTTCAATTCATCTTCACATTTTCAATTTTAAAACACTGACAGAGAGAGGACCAGTTTTTTCAGCCCCAAGTTTCCACATGATTTGCTGCTGATTTTTAGGAGCAACTGGCGTAGAACGGAGTATCTTACAAATCGGAATTCTCCACATTTAATTTGCTCCAGTTCTAGTCAGGTAGAACAGTTTCACTTTGGAACAGAATTTTTTTTTCAAAAGGGGGCGTGTCCAGCCACTTACGTCTGATTTCAAAGTTTCGTGAGTGAAAACTTACTCCAAACTAACTTAGAATGGAGTAAGTGAAGATTTTTGTACGCTCGAAAAAACCTTGTCGACACTTTAGAAAATCAGGTGTAGGTTACAAATCAGGCGCAGGGAATGGGGGGAGGGGGGGTGTTTAAAGGGAAGTTTACAAACATTAAACACTTCAGTTTTACAAATAAAGAGCCATCATCAATAATAAATGATAAATACATCAATAAATCAACCAATAAATCATCAAAAAAAATTAATAAGAAATAATTTTTTAAAAAATCAATAAATAAAACATTTTCTACTTACCGACTGCAGCACCGGGAGCCCACCAACAGCATGCTGGGATGCCCCCCTCAGTGTGTCTCTGTCAGTGTCTCTATCTCTATCTCTCTGTCTGTCTGTGTGTCTCTCATTCTCTGTCTGTCAGTGTCTGTGTTTCTGACAGCGAGAGGAGGGGGGTGGAGGGAGAGAGGGGGAGGGAAGGGGGAGAAGGGGGAGGGATGGGGGAGAATGGGGGAGGGGGGGAGAAGGGGAGGGGGAGAAGGGGGGAGAAGGGGATAAAGGGGAGAAGGGGGAGAAAGGAGATGGGGGGAGAAAGGAGATGGGGGGGAAAGGAGATTGGGGGGGGCAGAAGGAGATTGGGGAGGGGAGAAGGAGATTGGGGGGGAGAAGGAGATTGGGGGGGGAGAAGGAGATTGGGGGGGAGAAGGAGATTGGGGGGGGGAGAAGGAGATTGGGGGGGAGAAGGAGATTGGGGGGGAGAAGGAGATTGGCGGGGGGAGAAGGAGATTGGGGAGGAGAAGGAGATTGAGGGGGGGAGAAGGAGATTGGGGGGGGAGAAGGAGATTGGGGAGGGAGAAGGAGATTGGGGGGGGAAGGAGATTGGGGGGGAAGGAGATTGGGGGGGGAGAAGGAGATTGGGGGGGAAGGAGATTGGGGGGTGGGGGAAGGAGATTGGGGGGTGGGGGGGAAGGAGATTGGAGGGTGGGGGGAAGGAGATTGGGGGGTGGGGGGGAAGGAGAAGGGGGAGGGAGGCTGAACGAGCCGGGCCCGAGACTTCGGGCAGGGCCCGTCCCCAGCACCAGATTTACAGGTAGGTGGCATTGGGTCGGATCTGGGGGGTGGTGGGATGGAGGTCGGTTCGGTTCGGGTCGGGGGGGAGGGAGGTCAGGTCGGGGGGAGGGAGGTCAGGTCGGATCCAGTCCGGAGGCGTGAGGGGGGTGGGGGAGCGGGTGTCGGGTCCAGTCCGGAGGTGGGGGGGGGGGGAGCGGGTGTCGGGTCTGGTCCGGGGGCGGGGGGTGGGAAGCGGGAGTCGAGTCGGGTCGGGAGGAAGCAGGAGCTGGCCGTGGGAGGAGCCTTATTCACGCAGCCCCAGTGAGGCCATTCGGCCAGGGCCAGGGGCTGCGTGCTTCGGGCCCCTCCCACACAGTCTTGGGCGCCTGGAGCTACTGCACTTGCGTGCCCACTGTAGCGCGCATGTGCAGAGCTCCCGGCACTGTTTTCGGCGCAGGGTCCTAGCTCCGCCCTCTACAGCTCCTGCTGCGCTGCGCCGAGGGCCAGAGGACCTGCAGGGAGGTGGAGAATACGGAGGTTTTTTCTAGGTGCACTTTGTGGCGTGAAAAACGGGCGTCCAGGTCGGGACTGCGCCGTTCTAGGCGCGGCTCGAAACTTGGGCCCTTCGTACTGGGGTTTCTGGTGCTGACGGCTGTCAAGTGACACTTTGGCAACTCATTGATCCAATTAAAATAGGTCCAGATTAGATGCTTTAGTCATTTGTGAACAGAGTTCCTTAACACCAAGTGATACTTGTACTGGAGGTCTGTAACAGGGTGCTAATACTAAATCTGGAGCTTGCAACGTCACGCATGCATGTCTGTATATGTACATGCGCACATGTGTTTGGGTAAAAAAAGCCTCCTCTTCTTAAATATACCTAGAATTGGTCCTCAGGGGACAAGCCGTCTCTTGCAATGACATGGCAGAGGGTGGTCGCAGTAACAGCTCAATAAAGAGATTTCATCCAGACTCCATTTATCATTTCAGCTGATTTTTCAGCTTCCCCCAACTGAAACATAACTCACATATTCAAATTGTGCGGTTCCTGCCCCCGCAACCCCCCCCCCCCACCCCTCTAAAAGGAACAGGCAGGAGCAAGCTGATTTAAAACCAGCGGTAACACCTGATCAAACATGCAGAATGAAATCTAATGCAAGGCCTATTTCTCAAAATGAACACTTCTCTCAGTCTTTGAGGGTTAAACAGATCATATCACCCACTGTTTCAGAATAAGCAAGCAAAAGCCAAGTCTGCTGTGGCGCTCACCTGACTCTCGCTCACTGGCCTGACATCATTGGCACTGGGTTTGGGCGTTGGGCCTTGTATATTTTAAATGAGGCACAGGAGTTAAAATGACTCAGGCCTCACATCAGCGAGCCAAGGCGAGAATATTGGACAGAATGGTCTCCATGCTCTGCATGAAGCCTTGACATTAGAAACATAGAAACATAGAAAATAGGTGCAGGAGTAGGCCATTCGGCCCTTCTAGCCTGCACCGCCATTCAATGAGTTCATGGCTGAACATTCAACTTCAGTACCCCATTCCTGCTTTCTCGCCATACCCCTTGATCCCCCTAGTAGTAAGGACCTCATCTAACTCCTTTTTGAATATATTTAGTGAATTGGCCTCAACAACTTTCTGTGGTAGAGAATTCCACAAGTTCACCACTCTCTGGGTGAAGAAGTTCCTCCGCATCTCGGTCCTAAATGGCTTACCCCTTATCCTTAGACTGTGACCTCTGGTTCTGGACTTCCCCAACATTGGGAACATTCTTCCTGCATCTAACCTGTCTAACCCCGTCAGAATTTTAAATGTTTCTATGAGGTCCCCTCTCATTCTTCTGAACTCCAGTGAATACAAGCCCAGTTGATCCAGTCTTTCTTGATAGGTCAGTCCCACCATCCCGGGAATCAGTCTGGTGAACCTTCGCTGCACTCCCTCAATAACAAGAATGTCCTTCCTCAGGTTAGGAGACCAAAACTGTACACAATACTCCAGGTGTGGCCTCACCAATGCCCTGTACAACTGTAACTGGAGCTGGACCCTCTATGCTCTGTGACATTGTGTGCAAGCTTGCTGGCAGGCTTCCCAGTGAATCTTGCATTTCCTGGTACATGCCCATCAGCTTTCTTCAGTAGCCTGAGCCCTGAAGTCAGCATCCGAGTACTCTGCAGCAGAACTAGTATGCGATCTCGCCGTCTGGCGAGTTGGCACCTGTAGCGTCCAATCCTGCTGCCTTATTTCCTGCACACATATAGCCGGTGATCCACCACATGAAGATTGCTCCTCTAATCTACCCTCTAAAGTACGCATGGTGCCTGCATTTGAACTGATGCTTGTGAGGGTGAGATTGAGTGATGCTGCATCATGAGGAAGGCTGGCCTCCTCTTCCTCCATTGGGAGAGGACCGTCCACATTTTCAGCACTTCAAATGAAAGCACTTCATATCAGCCATGATCTTATTGAATGGCAGAGTAGGCTCAAGGGGCCAAATGGCCTACTCCTACTCCTATTTCTTATGTTATGAAAGCGAGGGACAAGGGTTAGCTTTTAGTGTCAAGGGAGAATAGAGAGAGAGAGAGAGAAGTGGCTGGTGAAAGCATCCACAGTTTGTCATGCAGAGTGTGTAGGGTGAGATAGAGGTAATAAAGGATAAAGAGGATAGGTTGTGAAGAAACCCAGCATGACATCTCCTCCAGCGTTGCCAGTCACCACAGCCATAACTCTTCCCCTGCCAAAATGGCCAGCACGTTTTCTTCAAGGATGTGCAGGTGTGCTCAGCTTCCTATGGTGGCAGCTTCCAGTCTCAGGTATTGCATGACGTTCTTCTGCAAGAAAGAAGAGAGTGTGTTAGAGACAGTCTATGAGGTGTTTACAGAATTTGCCTATGTGCAAAGTGAATGTTGCAATAGTGGTCGGTGACTGTGTGAGTTGCATTATTAGTGACAGTATGGGTACAATGAGGTGGAGGTGTAGTGAAGTGTGGTGCAGTGATTGTACACGACTGAAGCGAAGCAGTGGAGGGGAGTATTGTGAACATTGTGAGTCTTGAGGCTAGAGGTGGTGGAAGTATGAGCAGAGTGCGAGAGCCACATTCTTACCATGACAACTCTGATGAGGTAATTGAACATCTTTCGGCATTGCATCCAT
This sequence comes from Pristiophorus japonicus, assembly GCF_044704955.1. Classification (NCBI taxonomy): domain Eukaryota; kingdom Metazoa; phylum Chordata; class Chondrichthyes; family Pristiophoridae; genus Pristiophorus; species Pristiophorus japonicus. The sequence goes on along the minus strand of NC_091978.1, from coordinate 337,236,165 downwards.
GTCCTTGGAGCTAAGCTCCTTGCATTGATCTCTTCAGTGACGTCCTCCCACTGGTGCCTTTATTGCCTGGAGGGTTTTCTGCCCCCTGGGAGGAAGAGGATCTCCCTTCTCCTGTCCACTGACTGCACCAGGACATTCAAGGCTGTGCCAGAAACTTTGGTGCCCTCTCAGTGCTTGCTGCAGCCATTTCTCTCCTTCCAAATGCTTCCCTGTTGTCTGCAGCTAGAGTGCACCTCCCCTTTAAGAGGTGCTGACTGCCTTTATGTGGCGTCAGAGACGCCTGACATCTGGCCCCCCAAAACGGCATGCAGACAATGAATAGCAGTGACTGCAGCCTGAATTATGATATTTAGTAAGCAGCACAAGTATTACATACTGCCTGGAACAAAACTAACAGGTGCATGTAGTGTGCACCCGGCCTTGGGCCCGATCACACTTCGAAGCCAAATTGTTTCAATAAACTTTTGCTGGTTTAGAACGATAGCTTAATAAAATCATTTTTCTTGAACTTTACACCCTGAGGAGAGTAAAGGGGTGATTGCACTATCATGCACTCCCAGGGCAACTGTATTGCAAAGGGTATGCCAGGAAATCGGAGGCACAGTCACAATTTCCTGAGATTCACTCCCTGCAAGCACCACTCCCCACTGGGAGCATCGGATGGCACAATCACCCCATATACCCAATACCTTTGTATTTTGAAAAAACAACAACTATGGGGTCGAAATTCCCTTTATAACGCCGCCCGTTAAAACTGTTGCTAGGCGGCTAACGGGTGGCAAAGGCCTACCGTCGGTGTTAAGTGGCGTCCATGGCGCGGGAGAAATTCGGTAGGCTCTTTGATAGAGGCACCAAGAGGTAACGCTGCGCCGTTTAATGCCACCCACGTGGTGACGTCATCAAGTGTGCAATGCCTCCTTGGCACCGTTCTCGCAATATTTGGTTTGTACGGACGCCTAACGGCAAGGCATCCGTTCTGCCTCGGAAAAGTGGAGGGAACGTCACGATGCTCGGGCGCATTTGCCCAGAGATCTATGTAAGTTTGTTTCTTTATTTATTTCATCTTCTTTTCATTAATTGTAACATTGGGAAAGTTTGTGTGCCGGTCGGAGAAGTTTGAGGTTCTTTTTCTTTCTTCCCTTTTCTTCCCGTTTTCCAGCTAGCACGGCAGCAGCCTCCCATTGTGAAATTCAATCGGTCTCCTGAGCTCCCACCCGAGGATATGTGTGCAACGCCACTGTTTAGCACTGCCCTCTCATCTTTGGGCATAAAAACTAAATTTGTCAATTTGAGCTTTCACCTAATGCCTGGTGGTAAACATAGAAACATAGAAACATAGAAAATAGGTGCAGGAGTAGGCCATTCGGTCCTTCGAGCCTGCACTGCCATTCAATGAGTTCATGGCTGAACATGCAACTTCAGTACCCCATTCCTGCTTTCTCGCCATACCCCTTGACCCCCTAGTAGTAAGGATTACATCTAACTCCTTTTTGAATATATTTAGTGAATTGGCCTCAACAACTTTCTGTGGTAGAGAATTCCACAGGTTCACCACTCTCTGGGTGAAGAAGTTTCTCCTCATCTCGGTCCTAAATGGCTTACCCCTTATCCTTTGACTGTGACCCCTGGTTCTGGACTTCCCCAACATTGGGAACATTCTTCCTGCATCTAACCTGTCTAAACCCGTCAGAATTTTAAACGTTTCTATGAGATCATCACCCCAAAAACGGCAGTACCAGATTTCGACCCCTAAATGTTTTAAAAATAATGACAAATCACATCTCATTCAAGAATTTTTCCCTTACCATTAGCACATAATTTCCATGTGAGATTTACTACTAATCACCAGGAGACTGGACCCTCCTTTCCCCCTACTTTCCCCCCATCCCACACCGCTCCCCCTCCCCCGCCAAGCACACAAAGATTGTCCCAGCAACGTATTTGAACTATAACCTCAAAAACCTGGTCGATATTCTTTCTCACCCACTCCACAATCTCATCACACAACCTAAGAAGAGTCCAGCGAAACAGTTCCATTCTCCAGAATTTACATTCTGCTCTTTCCAGTCTCATGTGCTGAATTCAGAAAAAAAAATCTTCATATTGGAGGTTAGGGACCGGAGCACACAGTAAACATTCTGGATATTCAGCCCAAATTTAATTTACATACTGCCCTGTGATGTTCAGCAAGAACACCACTTAACTCACAGCTCCTTGCCTTCAGCTGTATTCTTCCTGCAGACTCCCTGGACAAATTGAAGTGTCTGAGCCTTTGTGGCCCATGCTGCCACCTAGCGCTTTAAAATTTTAATAGTTTGGATCACAGTCGTTTTATGGTGCAGAATGTTTATGGCTGACATTTAACATTCTTTGCAATCATAGAATGAGAGAGTTTAACTTTATGAGCTTTCTTGGAAATATTTTTTACTGTAACAATGAAATGGCACTCTGTAATACTGTTTTAGCAAATTGATTTTGAACGGAGTAATACCTCCACTAAAACAATTGAGAGAGAAACCTTCGAAGAACCTCTTAAACATTCGGATACTCATACCTCACAGTGTAGTTGCAGGGCTGTTGTCTCTCAATTTATTTATCCTTTGTTTTATGTACTAGCTTGTGTAACGACAAGGTACAGACAGAGATGATTGCAACAAGGTGAAATGCTTGAGGGAATTAACTCTGTTGGTTGCTTGAAGAACAGATAGGAAGGAAAGAAAGAAAGAAAGAAAGGAAACTTCTTTACAGCCAATGAAATACTTTTGAAGTCTAGTCACTGTAGTAATCTAGGAAATACACAGCAAGGTCCCACAAACTGCAATGTAATAATGAGCAGATAATCTATATTAGTGATGTTGGTTGAGGGATAAATATTGTCCAGGAAAACCGGGGAGAACAATGGGCTGGTCACAGATATCCCATAGTGTAATGCATAATCCTATAGGGTAAAGTGTGAATGTACACCTATATGTATAATGGCTTCATAAAACATGAATATATTTTCTTGCAAGCCCAATTATAAATAGGCAAAAAAACATTTTGCATTGAAGCGAGAGAGCTCCGAGTGACAACACTTTCTGAGAGATAGTTTGACAGGCATGAGAGGCAGTCTCTGAAGTTTCATTGCTGGCATTCTATGTGGACATATTGGATTGATACAGAATGCTGAGATGCAGCTGCAACAGCTTAAGCATTAGTAAGCCTTGTGGCACTGCTGTGGTCATGATCTTGTGGAACACTAACAGCCCTCCTGCAGCTCTCTACTATTGTAGGGAGAAGGCTCTGAGGCACAACACATTTTCATTAAGTCTGCTGATCTGCAAGGCCTGGACTGTAGTGATTATAAACTCCAGAAGTGGGTGACATCTTTGCAGTCTGTCGGAAACAGGGCTATAACATTCAGTCAACGAACAGATGTAGACTTTGCAGAATATCTGTGCCTGGAATTTCTGCGGGTGAGGAGGGTGGGATATTCCCGATCTCTTGCTGCAAATTCAGCAGATCAGCAGCAACCCCCAGAGGAATGGCATAGACTGCCATTTCACCATGTTTCTCCAAAGTTCTGACAATCCCCTGCTGAATTTACAGTGACAAGTATAGTTAAGGGGGAGTGAAATTTAATAAAGCTCAAAAACGGGTGTGGGCACCGCGATGCGCAATCTGCCCGTGCCCATTGAAAGGAGATCAGGCAGCACGTCAAATTCATGCTGTCTGCTACTTTAAATGATTATAGCGTACAGACCTGTGCTGAACGAGCTGTTAACAGGCTGTGCACTCAGCAGGGAGCCGAAGTTCTCGATGTTAGCGTGCGCCTATAAAGGCAGTCTGCACCTTTCAAACGTGAGCTGCCTTCTGGGGATCAAAAATGTTAAAAGTGGTTCAGCACTAACCCAAATAGTTCAACAGGCCAGGGAAATGGCAGCCAGGGTCTTGGACAAAGCACTCGAGGACATTGTGCAGGGGGTGAACACTGAACATGAGGTCCTCTGCCCACAGGGGGCCAGAAGGCCCTCCAGAAAGAAGGAGCGCCAAGGTGGTAACTGTCAGCAATATCGGCCCCTGGACCTGGCTCCAGTGCCCAAAGAAGCTTCATGACCTCAGACAAGTGGTCAAGGTCAGTCAATACATCTTCAAAAGCCATCTCTTACCAACTGCACCACTAGCCTCACACACTGCTCAATGTATGACCCCACCCCCATCACTCATCTACCAACAATCTCTACCAAACACGAAGCACACCTCATATTCCTAGCTTCACCTCATTCCATTGGAAGAGACGGTGCTGGCCATTCTTGGCGGGGTATGGTCGAGCCCATGGTCAGTTGCGGGGCTGATAGAATAGAAGATGCCGGTATCTTCATACGTTATCTTCCTTCTCAAATCCAGTTTACTCCTCATCCCATAATATGCAAATATCCCATAAATGTGAACAAGCACCTCTTGCTTTACCACACTCCGCTCGCCACAACCCTACCCTTATGCCTTCCTCATTTCAGACACCCAAGAAATCCAGCCTGCCGAGCCAGTGCTTGAACAAGAAGAGGGAGAGGAGAGTGAAAAAGAAGAAGAAATACAGTGACTCGATTTCACACTCCCAGCTACCAGCTCCATGAGGCCATCCTGCAAAGCCATCTGCAGTTGTCTCCCCCATTGAAAGTCAGAAGTCTTCCACTAGCCATGCTGCAGCCATTGGACTAGCACTGCATTGGAGCACTAGGTTAGGCAAAGGAACATGCCAGACACTCACTAAGGGAATGCACAAGGACGATTAGTTGATTTTTTGATGAAATAATGGATGCATATATGGATAATGTTGGATTAGAAAGTTTGCTTAGTGGTGGCATTTATTTCAGCATTGTGGCCAAGAGGACGCTGTGATGGTCAGTAACAGAGGGAAGGAAAGGTATGGGACAAATGTTGAAAGAGGAATTGGGGCTGTGTTCACTGGTATCACAGGCAGATGATTCCATCCCGTATAACCCAACCAGAAAGGGGCTGTCTGGGTTGACTCCTTCCTTCTGCTTCCTCCTCTTCTGCTTATTCCTCTTCCTTCTTCTCTTCCTCTTCCTCCTCCTCCTCTCTCTGTGAGGAGCCTGTCTCCTTTGCTGCCTATGCTCCATCTCCATGTCATGCTGTGGCCCACTCGAACCCCCAGGACTGGGAGCAAGTGATCTCAGAGGCCTTTCTTTGAGAGCTAAAGCCTTGCAAACATCCAGTAGCATTCTCTGCAAGGCCTGCACACTTTAACAACTTTTTAAGTGTCTTACACAATGCCACTATTCAAATAAAATGTAAAGAAACCAGTACAAAAGCAAAAATCTAAACTTATCTCAAAGTTGCATTTGTCGCTTTAAGAAGCGCTGGTGGGGGTCCGTCGTGCATAAGAACATAAGAAACAGGAGCAGGAGTAGGTCATTCGGCACTTCGAGTCTGCTCTGCCATTCACTAAGATCACGGCTGATCTTCTACCTCAACTCCACTTTCCCACACAATCCCCATATCCCTTGATCACCTTAATATCCAAAACTCTATCGATTTTTCCAAAATCTATCCTGTAACATTCTCTTCCATTCCATCTGTGATCTCTGTTCTTGGCTTTTGCTCCAACGAAGCTCAACACAAGTTTCAAGAATATGATCTCATCTTTTTCCTTGGCATGCTGTTTGAACTGCAACTTCAGTAATTTCAGTCTAGCTATATCCTCCCATGTTCTTTGCAACAAAGGTTGTTAGTGGTGTAGGTGAGTGTCCAGAAAGAGAGTGGTGGAGACTGGTGGCTGTTATACTACGTTAAAGGTGCTATATAAATAAAGTTGTTGTTGTTGCTATTAAAGTAGAAACCCTTTGTCAAAACACAGTGCTGACAGGGAGTCCCTTTGCTCCCTGTTGATCTGTTCCCTTTTTGGAACTGATGGGCCCACTGTACCTGGCCAACATCCTCTGCTTAAATTTCAAACCTGATCCCCAAGCTTTCTGGATCCGCCATCTCTCCCACTTTCTCATATATATCACACCTTCAGCTGTGCGTGCTTCGGAGAGAGGATTGAAAGAAGCGGTGACATCCAAAATAGCAGATTGTGCATCAATTCAGCATTGCATGCAGATTGACGTCATGATCTGACTGACTACCATTTTTTGCAGGGAACGCAGGCAACGGCTGCCAACCTGCCCAAAATGGCCACCGCCGCCTTTCCATGCCGGAAGTGGGCAGAAGCGAGGTGCCCGCCATTTTTTCTCCGAAACTGGCCTCATCAGCCGACGCTAAAGTGCCGAATTTCACGGCCATGTTTCCTTGAGGATTTGCATTTTGCTACCAACTTTTCCAGGTGTCTGCGCAACTTGATTATAAATGCAGATTATTTATTTGCATTAACAGTCTTTGGTTGTTTAAAGTCATACAATGCAGCATGGTCTGTGTTCCAACAGAATACTGCCAATTATTCCTTCCTTCGAGATACAGTGACACCAATGTCCTGACTGCCAGAAGTGGATCAGCAGAACCCCCAAAGAAATGGCATAGTGGCTGAAAGCGGCAGTTTACATCATTTCCCCATGGCTTCCCCCAAACTTCTGTCGACGTTACAACAGAAGAATAGGACAACCTCCACTGAAATTCAGGACCTATATCTTTTTTTTAAAACAAATAACCAGACTTTCTAAGACATAACATTAACATTTTTAAACAACATAGTACTTCAAGTATGGTGAGACTCTCCTGTTCCTGACAGGGAGAACATGAGTAGACAGCGCTTGATTCTTCTGTGTAACTTGCTATCTATTAGTTAGAGTGACTGGCTGGGGTAGAGAAGGTTGAGCTATAAAATGAATGAATGCCTCAGCTTTCTGCAAATAATGACTTGTGGCAGTGTCTGGATCTGGGTATTGTGACATGCAGTCAGCAGGAGGATCATATTCAGCATGACAACCGACAATTTTCATGCGAATGAGCTATCAAAGCTGATTCCTGAAGAGGAATATGGGGATTAAGACGCCAAAAGTCAGACCCCACACCACCAGTAGAAGTGTGATGGAGCAGCACCAGTGATCTCCATTCCTAACCCCATCAAAGTATCTTGGCTAGAGTGGGGTCACTTGATTTAAATGCCAGTGGCTAGTGTCTGCACCAATGTGGGTGTACCTTGGGTGCCCAACTGAGGGAGCTGGTGGAAAAGCAGCTCCAACAAACCCCTAGGGCTAGATTTTACAATTTTGTGCAGATCGCCCAAAAATGGGCGTTATTTCCGGCATGGGCGGTAGAAATGGGTTTTCAGATCGCCGGTTTCTCGCCCATTCTCAAAGCCCCTAGTCTCCATTTTTGAAATTGGGCGTAACCGCGAGCGATATGAAATGGGTGGTAGCGTTACATCTCTCTGACCTTCTGCCGTAAAGTGTCGCTGTCCTTAGCAATGGCATGGCAACGCTCGATTCCCGCGATTCAGGAGGTCAAGGGTCATCATGACATGCGCAGAAGAGGAGACAGAGAGAAAGGGAGCTGAGAGGGACTGAAGGCGTGTGTGGGTGTGATGTAGCTGCTTTGGGAGGAAGGAGGGAGAGTTTAGAGCTTTAGAGCAAATAGGGAAACAAAAATTAGCTGTTACCAGCCACATATTTTCCCGAATTTGGTGCCTATAATGGAGGGAGAAGAGGAGGCGACACATCACGCTGTGAAGACTGACACTGGTGAGAGCAGTGAGGTGGGAGAGGAGCACATTGGAGGGCGCAAAAGAGCGAGGAGGTTCTTGGACGCGGCAAATGCCTCCCTCCTGCAGGAGGTCGAGTTACGCTGGGGTGATTTGACACAGGGAGGGCGTGGGAAGCCCACCCCAAAGGCCTACCAGAAGATATGGGTCGAGATAGCAGAGGTGGTCTCATCGGCAACCTATGAGATGCGTGAGGAAAACCAATGCCACAAACGACCTTGTGGGATCCGCGTATTACATTTATTTACATGTACTTATGTATTTAAATAATTTGATTTGTAACAGTCATGAGTGACTATCAGCAGATGTGAGGTCTTTCACTTTTACTGGGAATGTTGTAGTCAAGGCCTGCGGTCACGGTGCACGTCTTTAGGTAAAGAATGATCATTATTGTTATGTATTATAACTGTGTAAGACTTGCAACCAGAGGGCGCACCTGTTGGAGACCCAAGGGTCACCTGTACACCTCATGCAAGCGAGTATAAAAGGTTGTCTGCCATGCTGCTTTGGCACTCTGGAGTTTTATTAAAGAGTCTAAGGTTACATCAGTTTAAGCTCACAGTACTGTCTTGTGGAGTTATTCTAAACATAACAATTGGCGACAGGTAACAGATCACGAACTTTCACGCGGTTATGGCTGCCATTGGTATTCTTGAGTGATTTGTAAAGGGTGATGATTGGGAAGCCTTCGTTGAACGTCTCGACCAGTACTTCATGACCAACGAGCTTGATGCGGACGATAAAGCGATCAAGCGCAGGGCGATTCTCCTCACTGTTTGTTGGTCTACAACATACGGCCACATCAAGCATCTGCTAGCACCGACGAAACCAATGGAAAAGACATATGCAGAGTTGTGTATGCTGGTTCGGGAACACCTCAAGCCGAAGGAGAGCATCTTAATGGCCAAGTATCACTTCTATATGCACCATCGCTCTGAGGGCCAGGATGTGGCGAGTTATGTCACCAACCTAAGACGCCTTGCGGAACCTTGCAATTTTGCTGGATATTTGGCGGAAATGCTGCGGGACTTTTTCGTGCTTGGAATTGGCCACGAGGTCATTCTTCGCAAACTGCTGTCTGCCGAATCCCCAGACCTGAACAAGGCCATCACGATAGCCCAGGCTTTCATGTCCACGATCGATAATACTAAATTGATATCTTCTCAGCATCGAAGCTCACCGGCAGTACTGTGCATAAAATAATGCCATTAGCAGGCAGAACTGTACATGGCAAGGCCTACATGTCTGCAGCTGCAAGACCTAGGATAACTCAGAGTCCACCATGGGGCGTGAATGTGAATCCATTAACATCATTTTGGCGCTGCGGGGGTAATCACAGAGCCCATCAATGTTGATTCAAGCACTACCTGTGCAAAGGCTGCGAAACAATGGGGCACCTCCAGCGAATGTGCAGATGTGCTGCGACTCACCACGTGGCAGAGTCGGCAGAAGATGGTCGATCGGAAGAGGATCACACAGAACAAGCAAGAGAGGCAACTCAACCCAAGGCCAAGGAAGAAGTGCATGGGGTACATACCTTCACCACCAAGAGCCCTCCAATAATGTTGAAAGTCAAATAAAATGGCATTCCAGTTTCCATGGAGCTGGACACGGGGGCGAGTCAGTCAATTATGAGCCAGAAGACTTTTGAGAAAATATGGGGCAACAAGGCACAAAGGCCCAAACTGAGCCCGATTTATACAAAGCTGCGCACCTACACCAAAGAGCTCATACTAGTCATTGGCAGTGCAGCAGTGAAGGTATCGTACGATGGAGCTCTGCATGACTTATCACTGTGGATTATACCAACGCTGTTCGGCAGAAGCTGGCTAGGAAAGATTCGATGGAATTGGGATGACATCAAAGCACTATCTTCGATGGATGACGCCTCGTGTGCTCAAGTGCTGAGCAAATTTCCGTAGCTATTTGAACCAGGCAACGGCAACTTCACAGACACCAAGGTGTAGATCCATCTAGTCCCAGATGCATGGTCTGTTCATCACAAGGCTCGAGCGGTTCCATACATGATGAGGGAGAAAGTTGAGTTCGAACTGGACAAACGTCAACGAGAAGGAATCATATCGCCAGTTGAGTTCAACGAGTGGGCCAGCCTAATTGTTCCGGTGTTGATAAGCGATGTCACGGTCAGAATTTGCGGAGACTACAAGGTAACGATCAACCGAGTCTCGTTACAAGACTAGTATCCACTACCCAATGTTAGCAGGGGGGAAGTCGTTCACCAAATTGGATCTAACCACCACTTACATGACACAGGAGCTGGCTGAATCTTCGAAAAGATTGACATGCATCAACCCGCACAAAGGGCTGTTTATATACCACAGATGCCCTTTTGGGATTCGCTCGATTGCTGTCATTTTCCAGAGGAACATGGAGAGTCTGCTGAAGTTGGTTCCCCGTACCATTTATTTCAAGACTACATCCGATCACTGGCCATGACACCATCGAACACCTGCACAACCTGGAAGAGGTTCTAAATCGACTAGACTGAGTGGGACTCAGGCTGAAATGCTCCAAGTGTGTTGTCCTGGCACCAGAGGTCGAATTTTTGGGGAGATAGATTGCGGCAGATGGCATCAGACCCACGGACTCAAAGATGGAGGCCATCAAGAACGCACCCAGACCACAGAATGTGACGGAGCTGTGTTCATTCCTGGGACTCCTCAACTATTTTGGTAACTTTCTACCCGGGTTGAGCACTTTGCTGAAACCATTGCACATGTTGCTACGTAAGGGTGACGACTGAGTTTGGGGTAAATCTCAAGAGACAGCCTTCGAGAAGGTTAGAAACCTGCTATGTTCTACCAAGTTACTTGTATTGTATGACCTGTGTAAACGTATAGTGCTAGCTTGTGATGCATCTTCGTATGGGGTCGGGTGTGTGTTACAACAAACCAATGTGTCAGGCAAACTGCAACCGGTTGCATATGCATCCAGAAGTCTATCTAAGGTTGAAAGAGCCTACAGTATGGTCGAGAAAGAAATGTTAGCATGCGTATACGGGATTAAGAAAATGCACCAATACCTATTTGGACTCCGGTTCGAGCTTGAAACCAACCACAAACTGCTCATTTCGCTGTTTTCAGAAAGCAAAGGTATAAACACTAATGCTTCTTCCCGCATCCAAAGATGGGCACTAACTTTGTCCGCTTATGACTATGTTATCCGCCACAGACCAGGCACGGAGAACTCTGCTGATGCCCTCAGTCGGCTACCATAGCCCACCACCGGGGTGGAAATGGCACAACCTGCAGGCTTGCTTCTGGTAATGGATGTTTTAGAGAGCGAGGGGTCATCCGTCACAGCTCAGCAGATCAGGACCTGGACTAGCCAGGACCCTGTACTATCACTAGTAAAAAGCTGTGGCCTCAATAGGAGCTGGTCGGTTGTTCCCGGGGAAATGTAAGATGAAATGAAGCCATTTCACCAACGTAAAGATGAAATGTCCATCCAGTCGGATTGTCTCTTATGGGGTAATCACGTGGTTTTGCCAAAAAAAGGTAGGGAAACGTTTATACGTGACCTACACAGTACCCACCTAGGCATAGTCATGATGAAGGCTATCGCCAGGTCGCACGTTTGGTGGCCAGACACTGACTCGGATTTGGAGTCATGCATACACCAATGTCACACTTGCTCACAGTCGAGCAATACACCAAAGGAGGATCCACTGAGTCTGTGGTCATGGCCCTCCAAACCGTGGTCCAGGATCCACGTAGATTTCGCTGGCCCCTTTCTAGGAAAGATGTTCCTAGTAGTAGTGGACACTTACTCTAAATGGATTGAATGTGTAATCATGTCATCCTGCACATCCACTGCCACCATTGAAAGCCTCCGGGCCATGTTCGCCACCCATGGCTTGCCCGATGTTGTTGTCAGTGACAATCAACCGTGTTTCACCAGCTCGGAATTCAACGAGTTTATGACCTGCAATGGCATTAAGCATATCAGGTCTGCCCTGTTTAAGCCCGCATCCAATGGTCAAGCGGAACAGGCAGTCCAAACTATCAAGCAGAGCTTGAAACGCGTGACGGACGGCTCCCTGCCGACCCATTTATCTCGGGTTCTGCTCAGCTACCGGACACAACCGCACTCGCTTACCGGGATTACCCCGGCGGAATTGTTCATGAAAAGAGCACTCAAAACCAGGCTCTCCTTAGTCCATCCGGATCTTAATGATCATGTGGAAACCCGGCGTCACCGGCAAAACATGTACCACGATCGCGCAGCTGTATCGCGTGACATTGATGCAAACAACCCTGTGTTTGTCCTTAATTATGGTCATGGTCCTAAATGGGTTACTGGCACTGTCTTGGCCAAGGAGGGGAAAAGAGTGTTTATTGTCAAACTATGTAATGGACAAATGTGCAGAAAGCATTTGGATCAGACCAAACTGTGGTTCACTGACAACCAGGAACAACTTGAAGAGGACATCACGATCATCAATCCACCAACACACATCCAACCAGCAATCGACTTCGCCGTCAATCAAGAGGATGAACCCACCATTCCCAACAGTCCAGTCAGACCAGATGTGCTGCAGTGCAGCAATGGGCCGACCAACTCACCCATGCCAGGGTTCGAACTCAGGCATTCAACCAGTGAGCGAAGGACCCCAGACCGCCTCAACTTGTAAATAACTTGTATCAAAGACCTTGGGGAGGGGGGGGAAGTGATGTTATGTATGTAAACATTATAACTGTGTAAGTCTTGCCACCAGAGAGCACACCTGTTGAAGATCCAAGAGTCACCTGCACACCTCATGCAAGCGAGTATAAAAGGTTGTCTGCCATGCTGCTTTGGCACTCTGCAGTTTTATTCAAGAGGCTAAGGTCACATCAGTTTAAGCTCACAGTACTCAGTCTTGTGGAGTTATTCTAAACATAACAATTATCATAATAATCATGATTACATCTGTCGGTTATGTGTTGTATCAGTCTCTGTGACAGTACCTAGCAATGAAATCACGCAATGATCTCATGCCATGTCGTCCTGCCACCTTTTACAGAAGAAGCTATTGACGATGAGGTTCGTGCAGAGGCGAACGGATGAGGGGCCGCCAGTTGACAGCAACATCACTGACATGGAGGAGAGTGTGCTCACACTCGTGGGGAAGCACCCTCGAACAGCCACGGAAGCATCTGCAGACCCTGAAGTGAAGCGACATGAGTAAAGTTGACACTATTGTGTAAATTCAATAGATGCCACACCCACTCATATCCGAACAATCATATATGATAGATGATTTCTAAAATTATCATAGAAATAATGCTGGCCTAATGAAAATCATTGCAATGCACCATGTGTTGATGGTCATGAAATGTGATGACTGTGATGATCTTGATAGCGGTGGTGCTTTTGTCGTGCATATGCTGTGTGTAGCGCTGGACTCACCTAGTGACCCTAGCACCCTCTTCTCCTCTAATAACCTCATTGGTGTTTTGCAGCTCAGCCAGCAGCGCAGCCCCAGGCAAAACCACAGAGGCCAGAAGGTGGGGGCCCGGGGCAGGAGTCGGCAGACGATGGTACTACATCTGATGCTGAGGAGCTCTGATTCTCGCCCGTCAATCCGCTGGGTCTGTTCTCCACGGCTGAGAGCGCGGACTTTGAGGAACCTGCATCGCCACGCTCCAGAAACCATTCCACCCTAAGGCCACCTTGTGGTCCTCCTGTCATTCCCGCCTCCACTCTGGAGGTAACAGCCCCAAGCATCTCGCCACAGGGCATCCCATTTTTCCCCAGGACGGCGCCAACCCCGCGGAGGTTTCGTGGACGCGGCAGGTCTGGTCCACAAGCGCGACATGAGAGCGGAGAGATGATACAGTTGTCCAGGAGGACTGTAGACATTGGTGACCAGATCCTCGAAGCATTGGGGGGCATATCCCGACAGCTGGCCGCCAAGACTGAGTACATTCCGCGGATGGCGGCGGTCCTGGAGGCAATAGCCAGGAACACTGCTGGCACAGGCTTCCCAGTGGTCCCGGAGCGCAGCACTCCTCCCTTAGGTTCCGCACCACCACTGCGAATGACAGATGAGAGGCAGGATCAAGATCCTGCTTCTGCATCAGAGAATGTTCTCCCCTCGGTACAGCCCGCTCCCGTACCTGTACAACCACCGCCTCCGCCTTCACCACCCCCCCCCACCCCCATGAGGCACCGCCTGAGGAGCTCTTCGGTGAGGAGGGGAAGGGGTAAAGGTGGAGAGAAGAATGAGAGGGGGGAAGGAAAGTGAGGTGCAAGTGCACAGGTGATGGCTGTGTTATAATTCCATCTGGGTGTATGCAATTTGTTGTAATGTATGGGGGAAAGGGACCACCCTCCTGCTTTGCATTTTTATTCTGTGTTGCTGGACATGTTGAACATTTGGTTGATGTCAATGGTGCAAAAAGTGGGGTGTGGGCAGGGTTGGGTGTTTTTGCCCGTGATACTTATGATTTTAGACCAATGCTGGTCTAATTTTTTATTGAACATAACCTTGTTGCACATTGTCTCAGATAGCTCGACCATTACACACTGGTGATTCCTTAACGTGAAAGAGTTAAATAAAACTTAACTTCAATCAACGTAAACTTTAACTGGCACCAAGGTGATGGGTACCATTGAGGTCTGAGCTGCACACACACAGCAGTGTGTCAGCGTTGTCACTCAAAGCAACGTTCTTTCAGGCAAATCGTTCAGATATCAACTCCTCACGTAAGAGTCTTGCAGCTATGTAGCCACCATGGGCCCTTTCCTGTGGTCTGGAGGGGGTCGTGGGCATGGTTGCATAGCCAGCCTGATTGTCTGGCCCTAGGTCAGCATCCAGCCCCTCATCGTCCTCTTTCTCTCTCTCCTGAGGTGGAACATCAGTGCCTTCTGGCAATTCTTGGCCCCCCCTGATAGCCAGGTTGTGCAGCATGGCGCACATGACCACGAATTTAGCTACTTGCTCAGGGTTATATTGTAGCTCCCCTCCTGAGTGGTCCAGACATCTGAAGCGCTGCTTAAGCACAGTTATTGTTTTCTGGACCACATTGTGTGTGTCTCTGTGGGTCTGGTTGTATCGCTTCTCAGCCTCGGTGTGGGTGTAATGCAGGGGGGTCATTAGCCTGGTGGACAGGCGGTTATCACGGAGCATCCAGCATTGTCCTTGTGGCTGACTCTTAAGCATGTCAGAGACAGCGCTCTGACGCAGGATGTGAGCCTCGTCGAAGCTGCCCGAACATTTGGCATTCACTGCCATTATGATCTGGTTGTGGTCGACAACTAGTTGGACCTTCAGGGAGTGAAATCATTTTCTGTTACGAAAAAGCTCTGCGTCCTGAGAAGGTGCCCGCATGGCAATGTGAATGTATTGTATTGCTCCCTGCACCTTGGGGAACTTAGCAATGTGGTAGAATGCTCCAACATTGTCAGTCTGAGACTCTGTGGTCATGGGAAGCTGATAGAGTCCATCCTTCGCGCGTACAGGGCCTCCATGACCTGTCTAATGGAGCGATGGGTGGCATGGTGAGACAGAGGGGATATCTCGACTGCGGAGGCCCAAAAGGAACCGGACGCGTAGAAAGACAGTACCGCGGTGACCTTGACCTCGACCGACACTGATGTCCTGATGGCAGGCTGCATATGTGGCCTGATGAGCTCAAATATTTCATTGATCATCACCTTGTGGAAGCGCAGTCTCCGAAGGCAGGTGTGCTCGGACACGTAGAGGTAAGACCTCTTTTCCCTGTATGTGCGGGGTGTGTATGGTCTGGCCCTCCTCCTCATTCTTGCACATCTTAAAGTGGGGACATAATGATGTGCATCACACATTGAGCCATCTGCACTCTGCAGCATCTACGTATTAATCGATGCAGGCTGAGAAATGGCTGGCCCCATTGCAATGAAAGTGTAATAGTGATTGATCAGAAGCAATCATTTCCTCACTAAAATACACCTACAGTAAAGCCCCCAATAGTCCAGAGTCTGAGCATATGTCTGTTGAGATGGTCACTTCACCTGAGAAGAACTCCAGAGTCAATCCAAACCCCCCGAAGTTGAAGCAGCCTTATGAATGGAGCGACCTGCGATTTTAAAAATGGCACCCACACGCTGGCTTTAGTTCAGAACAATTCCACTTTTTCTGGCCGTTTTTTTGGGCGAGCGATATTGTGGGCGAGATGTGTGCGAGGTGGTGAAAGTGACGCTGGGCGATCTCCTGGGCGTTAGTTTTGGCAAATGTGATCTTTATGACAAAAAAAAGTGGGCGGACGGTATTATTGAATCACGACGTTAATTCTGTGCGGAAACTAACGCTGGCCGATATTATGGGGGTTGATTTTGCCCATTCTAATGATTCCGCCCTAAAAAGGTGGGCAGACGGTATTATTTTTTCCCGGAGTTACGCACTTGGGGAAAGTAACGCTCAGCGATAAGTTTCTGAAAAATACCCATCAGTTTCCATTTTGTGGTTAAATGGGTGACATATGGGCATTATACATCATTTCAGCGGTAAAATGGACATTAAGTGGGTGTTAAGCATGTAAAAAACATGGAAAATCAAGCCCCTAGTGTTGCAGCCGGTACCATCCATCATGACCATGTTTATAAGACTGCCCCAAGCGGTCCTTGGGATTTTGACTGTGGGTCAAGGCCAGGACCCAGGTCTCAATCCTTTTGTGGGCCCCACCTCCACTGCCTGTATACTGGATTCATTCTGGTGTCCAGCTCACTGAGCTTTGGAAAGGCTGGGGAAATTCCTGTTGTGGGCATTCGCCCCACTGAGTTCTGCCTCCTCCAATGTCATAGGTCATATTTGGGTTGGATGGATGTTCCACTCTAACAAGGCCCTGTCGGTAGCTGCCACCCACATTTCCCTGTGTTTTGCTGCACCTCCAGAGAACTTAAGCTGGGAGTGCACCTCTGATCCCAAGGAAATTCAGGTGATCTGTAAATACTGTCAACCATAGGTGCACGGGTGGAATTGTTGCACAGATCATATATGTGTCAATCATTCACCCTCAATCTGGCTGGACTATGTTTAGAAATGTTGGTCCTGAGTTGAGTTGAGGATAATGTTTCATGTAAGAAATGCCCCAAACACTGAGCCCACTGTCCTTTGTGCAATTTCTTGGTATGGTTCTGTGCCGGTTTTGACATGCAAAGTCCAAGTACAAATCTGCTCTGACTGAGGGCTCCCAATTCAGAATTGTCACGTTCTCACAGAACCTGAATCCAAACCAGAGTTGAAAGGTTATAGTGAGAGAGGTAGGGCCCATTAAAAATTGAGGGGCTTCTGAATGTCTATTCAAGGTGACTATCAGTGGTTTATAGGATTACTACCAGTTATAGGTAGGATATCAGGCATTACACCTATTACCAAATGTTACATATCCAACTTTGCTGATGATACAAAACTAGGTGGGAATGTAAGTTGTGAGAAGGATGCAAAAAGGTTTCAAGGGGATATAGCCAGGCTAAGTGAGTGGGAAGGAACATGGCAAATGGAGTATAATGTGGCGAAATGTGAAGTTATCCACTTAGGTAGGAAAAATAGAAAAGCAGAGTATTTTTTAAATGGTGAGAGATTGGGAAATGTTGGTGTTCAGAGGGACTTGGGTGTCCGGGTACACAAATCACTGAAAGATAATATGCAGATACAGCAAGCAATTAAGAAAGCAATTGGTATGTTGGCCTCTATTACAAGAGGATTTGAGTATATGAGTAAAGGGGGCCAAAATTGCCCCTCTCCTTAAGGCCTGTTACCACCGCAAATCGGCGGCCAAGCTGCAGAGTGGACTGGCTGCCGACTTGTTGTGGAATGGCAGCTGCTAGCCCAATTGCCCTCCCGGGTTTTCCCAGCGGTGCCCCGATCCCTCCCTACCGCTCCGCTGCAGCCAATCCGTGATAAGCGTGTCATCACCGTGTGCACTGTCGACTACTATGTCGGCCCGACAATTATGCCACAGCCTGGCACCCCCTCTTGGGCCGCTGGCCCAGCTGAAACTCTCCCTGGTTTTAAAATTGCGGAGACCCTCCCCTTTAAGTGAAGGGGAGAGCCGCGGTGACGCAGCGCCGTGATGACATCATCGTGGCGGTCACTCCGCTCCGCACCAAACTTCCGCCCCTCAAGTATTGTCCCCGCCCCCATTAAAAGGGACTTCTGGATCCAAGACAAAAAAACAACAAAGGGCCGAATGCCGACCTGAACCGCAGCTGCAGTAAAAACCATCGAAACTGGGTAGGAGTGCCCCATTTCGGGTAGGGGGCAATTTCTACTCCAAAATATCTTACTGCAATTATATAGTTCCCTGGTGAGACCACACCTGGAGTATTTTGTACAGTTTTTATCTCCTTACCAAAGGAAGGATATACTTGCCATAG
This sequence comes from Pristiophorus japonicus, assembly GCF_044704955.1. Taxonomy (NCBI): domain Eukaryota; kingdom Metazoa; phylum Chordata; class Chondrichthyes; family Pristiophoridae; genus Pristiophorus; species Pristiophorus japonicus. The sequence continues at coordinate 337,218,104 of NC_091978.1, read as the reverse complement.
AGGGAGTGCAACGAAAGTTCACCAGACTGATTCCTGAGATGGGGGAATTGTCCTAAACTAGGCCTGTATTCTCTAGAGTTTAAAATAATGAGAGGTGATCTCATTGATACATACACAATTCTTACAGGGCTTGACAGAGTAGATGCAGGGAGGATGTTTCCTCTGGCTGGGGAGTCGAGAACATGGGGTCACAGTCTCAGAATAAGGGGTCGGCCATTTAGGACTGAGATGAGGAGAAACTTCTTCACTCAGAGGGTGGTGAATCCTTGGAATTCTCTACCCCAGAGGGCTGTGGATGCTCAGTCATTGAGTATATTCAAGACTGAGATTGATAGATTTGTGGATATTAAGGGAATCACAGAATATGGGGATAGTGCAGCAAAGTGGAGTTGAGGTAGAAGATCAGCCATCATCATATGTGGTCCTTCGAACGAGTTTGACTTGCTTCCACAAGAGTTTGCAGATGTTTCAATTAGGGACCCGATGTTCCAGTCCTGAACTCCAATTGAGGGGGTGGAAGATGCCTGTGCATGGAATTTTTTAACGTGCGGTGACCGTTGCACATCAGCCACCACACGGGCTCGACAGAGCTAGGCCTTTATCCAGTGGCAAGGGTTGAACCAGGACTACTGGAGACCTGCTCTGCTGCACGGACCTAGTGCGCACACATATCGCAGTGTGGGCTGGCTCGTGCTGCCCCTGGGCCCTCGGGTCTTCTGGGCCCCGTACCCTCATTTGCTGCACCTTCGCCCACAATGTCCCAGGGCCCGGCGCTCCAGCTCTATTTATAGCCCCGACCTGTGGCGGTGTTCTCACACAGAAACTATAATAGCACTGGAGATGGATGATGTAGTGGAGGTGTCAAACACAGAATCGATTTGTTTAGAAGTAAGGAATTATAGAAGAACTATACTATAGGCCACCGAATGGTGGGAAGGAAATGAAGAGCAAATTTGCAGATAAATTACAGAAAAATGCAAGAACTACAAAGTAGTGATGATGGGGGAGGAATTCCTGAAAGAGAACTTTCTTGATCAGTGTTTTCTCAGCCCAACTAAGAAGAAAGCAGTGTCAGATCTAGTTATGGGAAATTAAGTAGGGAAATGGAGTTTGTTTCAACGGGAGAGCATTTGGGGAATGGTGATCACAATATTATCAGGTTTAGATAGTTATGGAAAAGGAATAGAAACAATCAAGAGTAAAAATACTTAACTGGAGGAGGGCTAATTTCAGTGAGCTGAAAATGGATCTGGTTCAGGTGGACTGGGATCAAAACAGGCAAAACAGTAATTGAACAATGGGAGGCCTTCCAAAAGGAGATGGTTCAGGTATACAATAGACACATTCCTATGAGGAGCAAAGGAAGGGATCAGGAACTTCAGTTCCATGGATAGACTGGAGAAGCTGGGGTTGTTCTCCTTAGAGCAGAGAAGGTTGAGAGGAGATTTGATGGAGGTGTTCAAAATCATGATGGATCTAGACAGAGTAGATAGAGAGAAATTGTTACAATTGCCGGACCCAAGGACATAGATTTAAGGCGATTGGCAAAAGAACCAAAGGCGACACGAGGAAAAACGTTTTTATGTAGTGAGTGGTTAGGATCTGGAATGCACTGCCTGAAATGGTGTTGGAGGCAAATTCAATCATGGCTTTCAAAAGGGAATTGGATAAGTACCTGAAGGGAAGAAACTTGCAGGGCTACAGGGAAAGGGTGGATGAGTAGGACTAGCTGAAGTGTTTTTGCAGAGAACTGTAACCATTCTATCCAAAGCTAATGTTCCCTGGATGACTAAAGATATAGAGATTAAAATGGGACAGAAAAAATAGGCTTGTGACAAATATAACATTCATAATACAGTGGAGAACCAAGGTGAATTTAGAAAGTACAGAGATCTAAAAAAGGGAATGAGGGGAAAGACTATGAGAATAGATTGACATACAAAAGAAACCCAATAATCTTTTATAAACACAGGAATAGTAAAAATGTAGTCAAAGGAAAGGTGGGGCCGAATAGGGAACAAAAAAAGAGATATTCTTTTAAGAACACAAAAAATAGGAGCAGAAGTAGGCCATTTGGCCCCCGAGCCTACTCCGCACTCAACAAGATCATGGCTGATCCGATCCTGGCCTTAATCCCACCTCCCCGCCCGCTCCCCACAACCCCCAACTCCCCCATCATTCAAAAATCAGTCTGTCTATCTCCACTTTAAGTATATTCAATGACCCAGCCTCTACAGCTCTCTGGGGCAGAGAACTCCAAAGGCTCACGACCCTCCAAAACAAGAAATTCCTCCCCATCTCCGTTCCAAATGGGCGACCCCCCCACTCCGAAACCATGCCCCCCAGTTTCAGATTCCCTCACGAGGGGAAACATCCTCTCCGCAACCATCCCGCCGAGCCCCCTCAGAATCATACACACTTCCCTAATATCACCTCTCATTCCTCTAAACTCCAACAAGTATAGGCCTATCCCGTTCAAACCTTGCCCACAAGACTACTCCTTCATCTCAAGAACCAACCCCGTGAATCTTCCCTAAACTGCCCCCACTGCAAGTACATCCCTCCCCAAATAAGGAGATCAAAACAACATGCAGTACTCCAGGCGTGGTCCCACCAATGCCCCGCACAGCCACAGCACTACTTCCACACTAAAAACCCCCTGCAACAAAGGTCAACATTCCATCTGCCCCCCTAACCACCCGCTACACCTACATGCCAACCCCCTGTGCCTCTTGCACAAGGACCCCCAGATCCCTTAGCATTTCGCAATCGCTCCCCATTCAAACAACAATTTGGTTCTTTACTTTTCTTATCAAAGTGGATAACCCCACACTTTCCCACACCATAACCCATCTGTCAAATCTTTGCCCACTTACCCAGCCTATCCATATCCCATTATTTTCATCATCCTCACAACTTGCTTTCCCACCCATCTTTGTATCATCAGCAAATTTGGCGACATTACACTCGGTCCCTTCATCCAAGTCATTAATATAGATTGTAAACAGTTGAGGCCCCAGCACCGATCCCTGTGGCATCCCACTAGTTAGTTTGCCAACCTGAAAATGACCCATTTATCCTAAATCTCTGTTTTTGTTAGTTAGCCAATCTTCTATCCATGCAAATATGTTACCCCCAACACCATGAGCTCTTATCTTGTGCAATAACCTTTTATGTGGCACCTTATCGAATGCCTTCTGGAAATCCAAATACACGACATCTATCAGTTCCCCTTTATCCACCCTGCTCGTTACATCCTCGAAGAACACCAGAAAATTTGTCAAACGTGATTTCCCTTTCATAACATAGACAGGCTAAGTGAGTGGGCAAAAACCCGGCAGATGCAGTACAATGTTGAAAAGTGTGAGGTCATGCACCCTGGCGGAAAAAAATCAAAGAGCAAGCCACTATTTAAATGGAGAAAGATTGCAAAGTGCTGCAATACAGCAGGACCTGGGGATACCCGTGCATGAAACACAAAAGGACAGCATGCAGGCACAGCAAGCGATCAGGAAGGCCAATGGAACCCTGGCCTTCACCGCAAAGGGGATGAAGTACAAAAGCAGGGAAGTCCCACTACAGCTACACAGGGCATCGGCGAGGCCACACCCGGAATACCGCATGCAGCCCTGGCCTCCATACCTACAAAAGGATACCCTTGCTTTGGAGGCAGTTCAGAGAAGGCTCACCAGGCTGACTCTGGAGACGAAGGGGTTGACCCACGAGAAAAGGTTGAGCAGGCTGGGCCCCCACTCACCGTAATTCAGAAGAACGAGAGGCGATCCCACCGAAACGCACAAGACTATGAGGGGGCTTGACAAGGCGGATGCAGAGGGGACGTCTCCACCGATAGGGGAAACTAGAAACTAGAATTAGAGGGCATAATCCCAGAACAAGGGGCCGCCCATCCAAAACCGAGATGAGGAGCAATCTCTTCTCCCAAAGGGCCGTGAACCTGTGGAACTCGCCGTCCCAGAGAGCCGCAGAAGCCGGGACACTGAATAAACTCAAGACAGAAATAGACACTTTCCTAAACAATAAGGGAACAAGGGGCCACGGGGAGCGGGCAGGGAACTGGACCCAAGTCCACGACCGGATCATCCATGATTGCACCAAATGGCGGAGCAGGCTCAAGTGGCCACACGGCCCACTCCTGATCCCATTTCCCACATTCCTATGTTCTTATAAAACCATGTGGAGGCAGAGGGAATGGCTGAGATACTAAATGAATACTTTGCATTTGTCTTCACTAGAGAAGAGGATGCTGTCAATTTAGCACTAAAGGAGGAGGCAATAGTGATTTTGAATAGGAAAAAAATAATGAGAAAATACTTAAAAGGTAAGCAGTCCTCAAAGTACAATAGTCACCCAGTCTGGATGGGGCGCATCCTAGGTTACCGAAGGAAGTAAGAATGAAAATTGCGGAGTCTCTGGTTACAATCTTCCAATCCTCCTTATATTGGTGTTAGTGCTAAAGGGCTGGAGGATTGCAAATGTTACACTCCTGTTTTAAAAAAGGGAAGGAATAAACCTGGCAACTATAGGCCAGCCAGCACATTGGTGGTGGTAAAATTTTAGGGACAATAATCGGAGACAAGATTAAATGGCATTTGGAAACGTATGGGCTAATAAATTAAAGTCAGCACAGATTTGTTCAAGGCAAATCGTTTTTGACAAACTTGATTAATTCTTTGGATGAAGTAACGGAGAGGGTTGATGTTGTGTATATGGACTTTCAAAAGACATTTGACAAAGTACCACAAAATAGACATTGGCAAAGTTATAGCCCATGGGATTAAAGCGCCTGTAGCATCGTGGATACTAAATTGGCTTAAGGGACAGAAAGGAGAGAGTAGTGTTGAACAGTTGTTTTTAGACTCAAGGGGATATATGCAATGGTGCTCCCTAAGGGTCGGTATTAAGACCACTGCTCTTTTTGATGTGCATTAATGACCTGGACTTGGGTATACAAGGCATAATTACAAAATTTGCAAATTACATGAAACTCAGAACTATAGTAAACAATGAGGAGGATTGTAGCAGACTTCAGGAGCAGATATACTGGTGAAATGGACAGACACATGGCAGAAAATTTAACGCAGAGAAGTGTGAAGTGATACATTTTGGCCAGAAGAATGAAGAGAGACAACATAAACTAAATGCTAGAATTTTAATGGGGTTGCAAGAACAGAGACCTGGGCTGGATGTACATAAATTGTTGAAGGTAGCAGGACAAGTTGAGGAGGCTGTTAAAAAAAGCATATGGGATCCTTGGCTTTATTAATAGAGGAGTAGAGTACAAAAGCAAAAAAGTTATTCTAAACCTTTAGAAAACACTGGTTAGGCCTCACCTCGATTATTGTTTCAATTCTTGGCACCACACTTCAGGAAAGATGTCAAAGCCATAGAGAGGGTGCACAAAGGATTTACGAGAATGGTACCAGGGATGAAGGACTTCAGTCATGTGGCGAGACTGGGGAAGCTTGGGTTGTTCTACTTAGAGTAGAGACAGTTAAGAGGAGATTTGATAGAGGTGTTCAAAATCATGAAGTGTTTTAATAGAGTAAATAAGGAGTAACTGTTCCCAGTGGCAGAAGGGTCAGTAATCAGAGGATACAGAATTAAGGTGATTGGCAAAATTACCAGAGGCAACATGAAGAAACGTTTTTTTTACACCACGAGTTGTGGTGATCTGGAATGCACTGCTGAAAGGGTGGTGGAAGTAAATTCAATAGTAACACTCAAAAGTGAATTGGATAGATACTTGAAAGGAACATTTTTTATAGGGCTATGGGGATAGAGCGAGCAGTGGGACTAATTGGATAGCTCTACCAAAGAGCCAGCACAAGCACAATGAGTCAAATGGCCCCCTTCTGTGCTGTATCATTCTCTGATTTGAATGGCGGAGCAGGGTCGAGGGGCCGAATGGCCTACTCCTGCTCCTATTTCTTATGTTTTTATGTTCTTATCAGTTATGTATAGATTGTCAGTGAGTTATTATATTGTTGATGGTTATGAAGGGAATCTGAGTGATATCAGTATTACTATTTGTTAGTGCATTTTCAGTGAGTTACGACGAGTTACTGATGGAATCAGAGTTCCTCCCACCTCCAGTTTCTTCCCTGTAAGTCCCACCTTCCCCTCTTGCCTACACTCGGTTTCCCTTCTTTGTCAGTTCGTGGGTAGCCTCCTGGTTCTCGAACCGTCTCACACAACAGTGGCTGGTGCAAAACCATGAGCAAAGATACTCAACGACAGAGGACCCAAGCGTTGTAAGGTAAATGCAATAACATCTACAGATGTTACGCGATTAGGTGTCACGTGATCCGATGTCAAATGATCAGACGTCACGTGATCAACTCTCCAGGAATACCTCCAAGCAGAGTTGGCAACCCTAGTGTCAGAGGTCACAGGCAGGTGAACTACAGTACTTGCGCCATGATGTCTGGCCCAAGGTTTTCGGATCCGCTAACCTCAACTGTTAGTTCTCACAATGTGTCTGTAATTTAAGCCAAATTATGGACAGAATTGGAACAATGAATAACCCTGCCGAGGTGACTGCAAACTTCTGAGGTGTTAGTCAGGGCTGCATTGCAGCATTGCATTGACCTTCCTGTGGTATGGTCATGCATTAGGCCGGAATATTTTAGGTATTTCTTATCAAATTTATACTTGTGTGTGAGTTTAAAGCCGTTTTTTTCTGGCCTGTGAATAAAACTATGAAAGCGCATATTGTGGCTTTCTTGTTTGGTGTATGTATCCGAATATAATTGCTTATATTCAGGGCATCAGGTGTTCCTTCGGTAGCTTGTTGGAATGGTATGTTGAAACACTCCTACCGCTGACGATGCACCAAAAGATAATCTTTCATATTGTTTACGACCGACGCGATCCAAACATTGTAATATAACAGCTCTCCATGCTGAGCTTTACCTGGTGATGCCCAGATTTCAGTTCTAGCTATGAGAAAGCATATATTCAATTCTACTGTGTGATAATCTCATCCAAGGTTTTAGAGTCAAGCCATTCAGGCTTAATTACTTTATTGGTTGCTCATATATCGATACAAAGGAATACATTGCTTGGATTCTTGGGCTAGAGGGTGATTACTAGAGGTGAGACCCAAAGATGATTACTAGAGGCTAGGATCATCTGTGTCTTAAATTATATCACAATTCTATCATTCTCTTTGCTTTGCCTCAAAGTTCTTCCACCTTGTAATGAAGGTGAACAACAGGAATAACAGGCTTGTCAACATGAACTTTGACCAGAATGCCTTTCAGCTTTCCTATACAGGTTGAATCTCCCTTATCCGGAACCCTTGGAACCTGGACTGTTCCGAATGAGGGATATTTCCAGATAAGGGGAGAAACATAGAAACATAAAAAATAGGTGCAGGAATAGGCCATTCAGCCCTTCGAGCCTGCACCACCATTCAATAAGATCATGGCTGATTATTCCCTCGGTACCCCTTTCCTGCTTTCTCTCCATACCCCTTGATCCCTTTAACCGTAAGGGCCATATCTAACTTCCTCTTGAATATATCCAATGAACTGGCATCAACAACTCTCTGCGGTAGGGAATTCCACAGGTTAACAACTCTCTGAGTGAAGAAGTTTCTCCTCATCTCAGTCCTAAATGGCCTACCCCTTTTCCTTAGACTGTGTCCCCTGGTTCTGGACTTCCCCATCATCGGGAACATTCTTCCCGCATCTAACCTGTCCAGTCCCGTCAGAATCTTGTAAATTTCTATGAGATCCCTTCTCATCCTTCTAAACTCCAGTGTATAAAGGTCCAGTTGATCCAGTCTCTCCTCATCTGTCAGTCCCGTCATCCCTGGAATCAGTCTGGTGAACCTTCGCTGCACTCCCTCAATAGCAAGACCGTCCTTCCTCAGATTAGGAGACCAAATCTGAACACAATATTCCAGATGAGGCCTCACCAAGGCCCTGTACAACTGTAGTAAGACCTCCCTGCTTCTATACTCAAATCCCCTAGCTATGAAGGCCAACATACCATTTGCCTTCTTCACCGCCTGCTAAACGTGCATGCCAACTTTCAATGACTGATGAACCATGACACCCAGGTCTCGTTGCACCTCCCCCTTTCCTAATCTGCCGCCATTCAGATAATATTCTGCCTTCGTGTTTTTGCCCCCAAAATGGATAACCTCACATTTATCCACATTATACTGTATCTGCCATGCATTTGCCCACTCGCCTAACCTGTCCAAGTCACCCTGCAGCCTTTTAGTGTCCTCCTCACAGCTCACACCGCCACCCAGTTTAGTGTCATCTGCAAACTTGGAGATATTACACTCAATTCCTTCATCTAAATCATTAATGTATAATGTAAAGAGCTGGGATCCCAGCACTGAGCCCTGCGGCACTCCACTAGTCACCGCCTGCCATTCTGAAAAGGACCCATTTATCCCAACTCTCTGCTTCCTGTCTGCCAACCAGTTCTCTATCCATGTCAGTACATTACCCCCAACATCATGTACTTTGATTTTGCACACCAATCTCTTGTGTGGGACCTTGTCAAAAGCCTTTTGAAAAAGTCCAAATACACCACATCCACTGGTTCTCCCTTGTCCACTCTACTAGTTATATCCTCAAAAAATTCCAGAAGATTTGTCAAGCATGATTTCCTTTTCACAAATCCATGCTGACTTGGACCGATCCTGTCACTGCTTTCCATCTTTAATAATTGATTCCAACATTTTCCCCACTACTGATGTCAGGCTAACCAGTCTATAATGACCTGTTTTCTCTCTCCCTCCTTTTTTAAACAGTGGTGTTATATTAGCTACCCTCCAGCCCATAGGAACTGATCCAGAGTCGATAGACTGTTGGAAAATGATCAGCAATGCATCCACTATTTCTAGGGCCACTTCCTTAAGTACTCTGGGATGCAGACTATCAGGCCCCGGGGATTTATCAGCCTTCAGTCCCATCAATTTCCCTAACACAATTTCCCACTTTATAAGGATATCCTTCAGTTCCTCCTTCTCACTAGACCCTTGGTCCCCTAGTATTTCCAGAAGGTTATTTGTGTCTTCCTTCGTGAAAACAGAACCAAAGTATTTGTTTAACTGGTCCGCCATTTCTTTGTTTCCCATTATAAATTCACCTGAATCTGACTGCAATGCACCTACATTTGTTTTCACTAATCTTTTTCTCTTCATATATCTATAGAAGCTTTTGGAGTCAGTTTTTATGTTCCCATCAAGCTTACTCTCATACTCTATTTTCCCTTCCTAATTAAACCCTTTGTCCTCCTCTGTTATATTACAAAATTCTCCAAGTCCTCAGGTTTGCTGCTTTTTCTGACCAATTTATATGCCTCTTCCTTGGATTTAACACTATCCTTAATTTCCCTTGTTAGCCACGGTTGAGCCACCTTCTCCGTTTTATTTTTACTCCAGTCAGGGATATACAATTATTAAAGTTCATCCATGAAATCTTTTAAAGTTTGCCATTGCCTATCCACCATCAACCCTTTAAGTATCATTCGCCAGTCTATCCTAGCCAATTCACGTCTCATAACATCGAAGTTACCTTTCCCCAAGTTCAGGACCTTAGTCTCTGAATTAACTGTGTCACTCTCCATCTTAATAAAGAATTCTACCATATTATGGTCACTCTTTCCCAAGGGGCCTCGCACAACAAGATTGTTAATTAGTCCTTTCTCATTAGACATCACCCAGTCTAGGATAGCCAGCTCTCTAGTTGGTTCCTCAACATATTGGTCTAGAAAACCATCCCTAATACACTCCAGGAAATCCTCCTACCGCATTGCTACCAGTTTGGTTAGCCCAGTCAATATGTAGATTAAAGTCACCTATGATAACTGCTGTAACTTTATTGCACGCATCACTAATTTCTTGTTTGATGCTGTCCCCATCCTCATTACTACTGTTTGGTGGTCTGTACACAACTCCCACTAGCGTTTTCTGCCCTTTGGTATTCCATAGCTCCACCCATACAGATTCCACCTCAACCAAGCTAATGTCCTTCCTTACTATTGCATTAATTTCCTCTTAACCAGCAACGCCACCCCACCTCCTTTTCCTTTCTGTCTATCCTTCCTAAATGTTGAATACCCCTGGATGTTGAGTTCCCAGCCTTGGTCACCCTGGAGCCATGTCTCTGTGATGCCAATTACATCATATACGTTAACTGCTATCTGCGCAGTTAATTCGCCCACCTTATTCCGAATACTCCTCGCATTGAGGCACAGAGCCTTCAGGCTTGTCTTTTTAACACCCTTTTCCCCTTTAGGATTTTACTGTAATGTGGCCCTTTTTGCTTTTTGCCTTGGGTTTCTTTGCCCTCCACTTTTACTTTTCCTCTTTCTATCTTTTGCTTCTGCCTCCATTCTTCTTCCCTCTGTCTCCCTGCATAGGTTCCCATCCCCCTGCCATACTAGTTTAACCCCTCCCCAACAGCACTAGCAAAGTCACGTGTTTTCAGTGTGTGTGTGTGCTGATTAGCTGGAACGTGTGTCAGTCAGACAGTCAGTCAATCAGTCAGTGTGGTGGGCCGTTGGGCCCCGAGATGTCAGCGGGTCGGTGGGCCGTGAGCTGTCGGCGGGCCAGTGGGCCCCGAATGTGTTGGCGGGTCAGTGGGCCCCGAGGTGTCGGTGTGCTGTGAGATGTTGGCGGGCCCCGAGGCTTCGGCTCTGAAGTTGGGTAAATTTATTTTACATTGATATTTTTCGAGGATTTGGGGTAAATTTTTTGTGGGTCTGTAAGTGTAAATGGGTAAGTTTTTTTTCATTGCCATTTTTCAAGGATTTTAACCGGCCACTTTGTGCGCATGCGCCACCCGAGGGGTGGTTCCAGATAACGGAGTTACAGATAAGGGAGGTTCATTCAACCTGTGCCATTGGACACTTATGAGAATTCACTGCAAATAACATATTTCAATGTTTGTACATTTTGATATACGCGGCTGAGGGTGGACTAATGAGTGGTAGTGCTTGAGCTGTATGCAAGCCAATTAATTTAAATGGAAGAAAAACTGGGCCGGCCCTATGAAGACAAATTATGCTCTCTGCTCAATTTTTACCTCTGCATTCTGCCCAGGAGATGCTGAACATCCCTGCAACAATGGCAACAATCTCTCCAATGTTACCAATCGCCATGGAGAACTGGCTGCGCAGAAATGCTTTCAAAAAATTCTGCAGAACAGGATGATCCCTAAAGAAGGTGCATCTTAAAGTGTCTTCCACAATGTCATCTTTTATCGCATCTATTTGGAATCTAGTTAGAAGCTGCGGTGCCTTTTGGGAAGCCATTACCAACTTATTAGGTGCAAGGTTAAGCAGAAAGGGCAGTATGTCTGATTCTGAGTATGTCGCATCCCTTCAATTATCCCCAATCTTTGGTGCTCTCTGCTTACACAACTCTAACCTATGGCTCTAAGTAGTCGCTTGTGCATGGCAGTGGCCACACCCCATGGGGCCAAGTTTCAGTCTGAGTTGCTCCTGTTTTTTGAGAGCAACTGGTTGAGAATGGAGTATCTTAGAAATTGCAATTCTTGGCATTTAGTTTGCTCCAGTTCTAGTCAGTTAGAACAGTTTCAGTTTGGAACAGATTTTATTTTTCAAAAGGGGGCGTGTCCGGCCACTTATGCCCATTTTGAAAGTTTAGGCAGTGAAACCATACTCCAAACTAACTTAGAATGGAGTAAGTGTAGATTTTTGTACGCTCAGAAAAACCTTGTCTACACTTAGAAAATCAGGCGTAGGTTACAAATCAGGTGTAGGGAATGGGGGGGTGTGGTTTAAAGGAAAGTTTACAAACATTAAACACTTCAGTTTTACAAATAAAGAGCCATCATCAATAATAAATGATAAATACATCAATAAATCAACCAATAAATCAATCAAAAAAAAAATTTAAAAATCAATAAATAAAACATTTTGTACTTACCGACTGCAGCACCGGGAGTCCTTCAACAGCGTGCTGGGACGACCTCCCCCCACCCCCCAGTGTGTCTCTGTCAGTGTCTCTATCTCTCTGTCTGTCTGTGTGTGTGTCTCGCACTCTCTGTCTGTCAGTCTCTGTGTTTCTGACAGCGAGGGGTGGGGGAGGATGGGGGTAGTGGGGGAGGGGTAGAGGAGGAGGGGGGTGTAGGGGTGTGGAGGGAGAGAGGGGGGAGAGAGGGGGGCAGGGGGAGGGGGGGAGGAGAGGGGAGGGGGAAGGGAGGGGGAAGGGAGGGGGGGAGGAAGGAGGGAGGGAGAGGAAGGAAGGAGGGAGGGAGAGAAAGAAGGGAGGGAGGGGAGAAAGGAGAGGGAGGCTGAACGGGCCGGGCCCGGCTGGGCCCAAGACTTCGGCCCAGCACTGGATTTACAGGGAGGTGGCATCGGGTCCGGGGTCCGGCGGGGGTGGGGGGGGAGAGCGGAGGTCGGGTCGGGACGGGGGGGAGAGTGGGGGTCGGGTCGGGGGGGCGGGGGGAGAGCAGGGGTCGGGTCAGCGATGGGGGGGGGAGAGCGGGGGTCGGGCCGGGGGGGGAGAGCAGAGGTCGGGTCGGGGGGGAGGGGAGTGGAGGTTGGGTCGGCGGGGGGAGCCGAGGTCGGGTGGGGGGGAGCGGATGTCGGGTGGGTGGGGGGGGAAAGGTCGGGTCGGGTCGGGTCGGGGGGGGGAAGGTCAGGTCGGGTCGGGGGGGGGAGCGGAGGCCGGGTGGGTGGGGGGGGAAAGGTCGGGTCAGGTCGGGTCGGGGGGGGGGAAGGTCCGGTCGGGTCGGGGGGGGGAGCGGAGGCCGGGTGGGTGGGGGGGGAAAGGTCAGGTCGGGTCGGGTCGGCGGGGGGAGGTCAGGACGGGTCGGGGGCAGGGAGCGGAGGTCGGGTCGGGGTGGGTGGGGGAGCGGAGGTCAGGTCGGGTCAGGTCGGGGCGGGGGGAGCGAAGGTCAGGTCAGGTCGGGGCGGGGGGAGCGGAGGTCAGGTCGGGTCGGGGGGGAGGAGCGGGGTTCGGGGGGGGGAGCGGAGGTCAGGTCGGGTCGGGGGGGTGGGGGTGCGGGGGCCAGGGGGGGTGGGGAAGCGGAGATCGGGTCAGGTCCGGTCGGGGGGGGGACGGGGTCGAGTCGGGTTGGTGGGGGGCAGCGCGGGTGGGGTCGGGGCGGGGGGAGGGGGGAGGTCAGGTCGGATCGGGTCCGGGGGGGAATGTCGGGTCCGGTCCGGGGGGGGGGGAGGGGGCGGTCGGGTCCGGCGGTGGGGGGGAGTCTGGTCCTGGGGGTGGGGGTGGAGGATCGGGTCCGGTCCGGGGGCGGTGGGGGCGGAGGGGAGCGGGAGTCGGGTCAGGTCGGGTCCGGTCGGGAGGAAGTGGGAGCTGGGCGTGGGAGGCAGCCTTATCCACACAGCCCCAGTGAGGCCATTCGGCCAGGGCTAGGGGCTGCATGCTTCGGGCCCCACCCACACAGTTTTGGGCGCCTGGAGCTACTGCACATGCACGCCTACTGTAGCGCGCATGTGCAGAGGTCCCGGCACTGTTTTCAGAGCAGGGACCTGGCTCCGCCCCCTGCAGCTCGTGCTGTGTCGCGCCTAGCTCCAGAGGATCTGCAGGGAGCCGGAGAATAGGTAAGTATTTTTTAGTCGCACTTTGTGGTGCAAAAAACGGGCGTCCAGGTCGGGGCTGCGCCGTTCTAGGTGCGGCCCGAAACTTGGGCCCCATGAAACTGCATCGGCTCGCAGACTAAACTAGGCCATAGGGGAATTGATCATTCGGTAGCTGCTGAGGTCAATAGCAAAAAAAGGGCGTAACTTTTGATAACAGACATTCACAGTGTTCCATTCACCAGGGAGGCAGTGATGGAGCTATGCTGACTGTTGGAATTTTACCTACAGACAATCTCCAACTCAGCCATGACCAGTGACAGCAAGGTTCACCACACCTTGAGCTTTTACATCTCAGGCTTGTTCCAAGTTACCACAGGGGACGTTAGGCACATCAGCCAAACTGCACTGCGTAGATGCATTAAGTAAGTTGCCGATGCAGTGTCCACTAGGGGAAATACCTTCTTCACTTTTCCCATCAAAAATTGGCCGCAATTGTTTGGCTTCACTTTGTTCCCCTAAATCCAAGGTATCCGCTATGGTTCTCATGTGGACACAATGCCATGGCCTTCATGAACCATTCTATCAATGTGCATGGGGTCAGTGACCAGCAACACAAGATAATGTTGATGTGTGCCTCTGGGAAACACTGCCTAAGGTTTTCCGCACATCTTTTGAAGTACAGATTTTGAATGGTAATGAGGTAGAAGGGGGCATCCCTGACCCCGTGCTTCAATTTTCTGTGTTTGCAGCCCAGGGATGCCCAGATGCTGGCAGTGAGCTTTGTGGTGGGAATCTCTTCAGATTGGAGGGTTTATGAATGCCGAACAGCAAGCCGAAGAGGTGAGGGTGGGTAGCAAAGCTTTTTTCCCAGTCACACGCTGGATCTTCCAACACGAGACCAAAGAATCCAAAGCTCGCAGCCATGCCTGGGGCTGCAAAGCTCTCAAGCCTACAGTTACTATTCTTTTTCTGCCCCTAACTCCTGTGCAAGGCCATCATGGGCAAGCTTGTGCTGGGGTGCAACAGAGTTATATTAATGGCCTTGCCCAGCAAGTTTGGGTACAGCTCTGTCTGGACAGCTGCAGTGCACCTGCACCCATCCAAGCTCGTTAAAATCAGTCCTTCCTCAGCCTTGGATAATTGTAGCATGACAACACCTAGAATTGCCACCTCAGTGAAAGTATAAAGAGGCTCATGGATAATTATTGAGCATCTTTTATAGGCATTTTGAAGCAACTTTTCAACTGCCAGTATTGTTTGGATCATATGACAGTACTACCAGAGCTTCCAAGATTATCGTTGGCTGATGCATATTGCACAACTTTGCTATCGAGAGAGACCAAGCCACAGAGTAGGTGGAAGAGGAGAAGTCTCGCCTACCACAATCCAGAGCTTTTATACAATAAGGCAAATAATTGACCCACCTCTGCTGAAACACCTTTGCAGCCAGGACGAGTTATATACCAGGCTGCTACAGATGAATCCATCACCTTAGTGCCAGATTCACCAATGCAATATAATTTTTGCTCACATGTGCAGAATGGCTTAATCTATCTTTACTAACATTACCCTCTATACTAAATTAATTACCATGCATGCCCATCCTGTGATACCTTATTCTGCACCCTCAGAAGAAAACTCTTTGGCACAGTTAAAATATAGTACAACCAAGTATAATTACCCTGTAAGTGATGAGTCCCTAGTGTATTTTACCCTGATGGTGCTCCTTTATAACAGTGCACGACATGTGTTCTAGAACCCCTTCCTAGTGCTCCTTCTCTATATTTTCCCAATGTAAGTTTGCGAACTAGTCCTGCCCAATTTCTAAGAAAGAAAGAACTTGCATTTATATAGCACCATTTACGACCTCAGGATATCGCAAAGTGCTTTACAACCAATGAAGTATAGTCACGGTTGTAAGTTAGGAAGCGTATCAGTCAATTTGCACACAGCAGAAGTCTCACAAGCACCATCATCATCATAGGCAGTCCCTCGAAATCGAGGAAGACTTGCTTCCACTCCAAAAGTGAATTCTCAGGTGACTGAACAGCCCAATATGGGAATTACAGTTTCTGTCGCAGGAGGAAATGGTGGGTTGCCGCATGCTCCTTCCGCAGCCTGCGCTTGTTTTCTGCATGCTCTCGGTGATGAGACTCGAGGTGCTCAGTGCCCTCCCGGATGCTCTTCCTCCACTTAGAGTGATCTTTGGCCAGGGACTCCCAGGTGTCAGTGGGGATGTTGCACTTTACCAAGGAGGCTTTCAGGGTGTCCTTGTAACATTTCCTCTGCCCAACTGGGGCTCACTTGCCATGTAGGAGTTCCAAGTAGAGTACTTGCTTTGGGAGTCTTGTGTTGGGCAATGTGGCCTTCCCAACAGAGCTGGCTGAGTATGGTTAGTGCTTCGATGCTGGGGATGTTGGCCTGATCCTCTGTCATCAAACTACAGTACGCAGATGATGCTTGCAACTGCGTAGATTCAGAGGCTGAACTCCAAGTCATCGTCAACCTCTTCACTGAGGCGTACGAAAGCATGGGCCTTACACTAAGCATCTATAAGACAAAAGTCCTCCACCAACCTGACTCCGCCACACAGCACTGCCCCTCAGTCATCAAGATCCATGCCGCAGCCCTGGACATCGTGGACCACTTTCCATACCTCGGGAGCCTATTATCAGCAAGGGCAGACATCAATGGTGAGATTCAACACCGCCTCCAGTGCGCCAGCGCAGCCTTCAGCCGCCTGAGGAAAAGAGTGTTGGAAGATCAGGCCCTCAATCAATGATGAGGCCTCAAATTTGGCACTAAGCTTATGGTCTACAGGGCTGTAGTGATATCCGTCCTTCTGTCTGGCTCAGAGACGTGAACCATATAGAGTAGACACCTCAAATCACTGGAGAAATACCATCAGCAATGCCTCCGCAAGATCCTGCAAATACCCTGGGAGGACAGATGTCCCACAAACAGCAATGAGATTAGCAACCAGATCATTTGTTTTAGGTGTTGGTTGAGAGATAAGTGTTGGCCAGAACAACAGGAGAACTCCCCTGCTGTTCTTTGAATAGTACTGAAAGATCTTTTACGTCCACCTCAAAGAGCAGATAGGAATTGATTTAACATCTCATCTGAAAGATGGTATCTCCGACAGTGCA
This sequence comes from Pristiophorus japonicus, assembly GCF_044704955.1. Taxonomy (NCBI): domain Eukaryota; kingdom Metazoa; phylum Chordata; class Chondrichthyes; family Pristiophoridae; genus Pristiophorus; species Pristiophorus japonicus. Next base: position 337,201,395 of record NC_091978.1, on the reverse strand, counting down.
GCAAACCAGCATTCATCAGAGCTACTCCCTTGTCCAAAGGACCTCTATCACTAAGGGATCTGTTGAAGATACGCCTGGAGTTGCCACATGCTCCGTGGTAGACACCAATTCAAAAATGAGATCATGCTTAACTGCATAGGTACAGATGGTGGACTCCTGCATAGGCACTGCCAAACCTTGCGTGGTATTTTGCACACTCTTGAATGGTAAATGAAATATTGGAAATCAGATATAGTCTTTTTAAATGCAGACCCTATGAGCTCTGAATCCCATGGCTCTGCAGCGGAGGGAGGATGCAATTTGGGTTTCTGTCCAGAAGGTTCCTGCTGATTTACTACCACCAACACATGGTCCTGTTCCCTTATACAAGGTTTTTGTTGTTTTTGGGGAGGTGTCCACTGGTCTCTAGCCAGAGCTATGATGGGAGACTGGGAGCACCCCCAGGGAATTTCAGGGCCATGAATTTGAAGATGAAAACTCCCCAAAGTAAAACCAGGAAACAAAACAGTACACAAACCACAATTTATTTTTGAAAAAAGAATTTTAAAGGCTGTAAATAAAAAGGTACTTGGGCCCTTTTGGAGCATTCCCAGTGATGAAACAATATTGTGCTAAAAATTCGGTTGCATGGCGCCCGTTGCTTGGGCACTACAGGTGGCGATTTGGCTCAAAAATGGCGGCCCAGCAGTGCGCGCACTCTTCTGGTACAAGCCGAGCCGGATTCCATTTTGGTGAGGGCGTTAGCGTCCATGCTGGGAATGTGCGCCGTGGGTATGCTGCGTACGCAAATCATGACGTTAATTAGCGTATAATGCAGAGTTGACATCAGCACTGCCATTTTCTCCGAAATGAGAAAGGCACAAGGGTAGGGCTGTGGTGAGGGGGAGTGTGTGCTGAAGGCAAGAGATGCATGCTTACTCCATCTGTAGATGTAAGTCAGCAGAGATTGTGGGATGAGGAGGAAGCAGAATGTGAGAAGGAGGATTAGGTATCGTCATCTTCAATGATTTCAGCGTCACCACTGGCCACGGCTGCAGTCATAGCCAGTCCAAATATGCCGAGTACCATGTCCTGAGTGGGGTCAGGATATAGAGTCGCACCTGTCCCCCTCGGGTTTGCTGCCGCTGCCTACAATTGTGTGCAACCTTGTCCTGCAAGAGAGAAGGGAGTGTGTCAGTGAGTGTGGTTCATTTTTCTTTTGGCTGTCATGGTTGAATAGCTGGCAGTGTGTGCAAGCTGCGAGGTGTGGGTGTGAGACTTGCAGCAGTAGTAAATGTGTGAGGGTGAGATGGAGCATATGAATGTGAGATATAAGTTGTGATTGATAGAAATTGTTGGTAGGTGAGTGATCGGGACGTGGTGCATTGAGCAGTGTGTGAGGCTCGTGCTGCGGTTTGTGGGACATGTTATTTGAAGATGAATTCACTGGCCTTGATCACGCATGTGAGGTCTTTAAACTTCTTCCTGTACTATAAACAGATCCTCGAACAACACTGCCTCCATTGACAGCGACAACTATCTGCTCCTATTCCCTTCTCAGCGTCTGTATGGAGGGCCTCCTGTGGATAGAGGAGATTGTTCTTTCTGTCTACCTCCTACACCAGGGCCTCAAGTGCTGCATCAGAAAATCTGGGAGCCCTCTCTCTGCCCTGTTGCACCATCTTCACTCTTCCTGTAGGTCACATACTCCTCTACAATGACTTACAGCATCTGCTCTTGTCAAACTGCACCTCCCCTTTAAGAGGTGCAAAGTACCTTTAAGTGATGCTAGCCTCGCATGAACTTGGGCTCCCTACTGAGGTGTGCAGCCACTCAGCAGCGTTTTTAGTGCTGGGCTGCACGCCACTATCGTTATAATTAGCAGGCAGCACAAAGTTTGCGGGGTGATCGCGCATCGCGATCCCCGTGCCCATTTTCGGAGGCTATCGAATTTTTAGCCCAGGTTTGTATGACTAAACCTATATCGTATATGAGAGTAATAGGTGGATGAGGTAGGTGACTTTAATCTAATTTTGTAGCTAACAAGCCATATGAACTCTTTTATTGTATTATTAGAAGGCTAGAAACTACCTTTGGTGATGTTAGTGGATGAATGCTTAACACGTTCAGATGACATTACTTTGTTTGCTATTTTAATGGAGGAATGTAAACCTATTTATTTTAAATGGGTTATCATTCCTGCTAAAATAGTGAACAGAGTACTGTTATACAAATGCATTAAGCATTTGCTAATATGGCCAACACTAATTTCTAAGTTACAGCCTTGTAATTCAATTCCATTTGTCTGCTCTATTAAAGCCTTGGTCGATGGGATGTGTACACTCTCCAATGGGTATGTGCCTAGAGCATAAGATTGCCTTTAATGCAACACTAATTTATAGGTTCTGCATTCTTACTCAGAGAAGCTATAAGAACAGAGAGTGGGAATCAACATGTCACAGTGTGGTAATAGAGGATGCGATTCGAAGGTTAGAGTTGAGGTGGTGCTGTCAGGCAAGGTAAGGGAGCTGTGCCTTGAATTCACATCTCTGTCAAACCTTGTCAGGGAGCGCACGATACCATTATTGAAACTGTTGCATTGCCCTGGACTGTCATCTCCCACCTTAATGTGCGCACATGCATATTTCAGTGTTAGGCACTTCTGTGCTCGCCACAAGCTGCCTCAAGGGTGGGAAAGCAGTTATTTCAAGGGCATGCAAGAAGCCATGACAGATCATATACAACAAGAGGGGAACATGAAACTTGACTTGTTTTATTATGAAGAGAAATAAAATCTTGCTATTTTATCGCTACAGTTAGTTTTTCCAATATTCTGAAAATAAGCTTCTAAAATGAGTTTCATTTTGTGTTGTTTTTGACCCTGTGTACATTGATTAGTCTTAGGGGAGTATTCAATCCTGACCTTCTAGTTTTGTTTTATTCTACATTTTTCACAACGGTACACGTATTACGGTGTATTCTCAGAGTTCAAGTTGAAGAATTAAGCCTGCAGAAGGAAATAGCACGTCACTTGCAGAACCATGGGACTGCCTGATCCAAGCGCTGGACTTGTAATGGGTGCTGAGATCTGAGCACTGAAACCAGAGCAGTATGAAGCACTCATCAACCTCCACATTGAAAATGTGCTCTCCAGAGAGTGCTGCCTGGAAGTTGTAACTCTATGGAGCGTGCAGATTGAAAGTCCATAGTTCCATGAAGCTGAAGGGCCAGGAGAAATGGTTCAACAATCAACTGCTAATATAATAATAACACTATGTTGAAGGACAGTATGGTCATTACCAGACTTAATAACTGCTCAGGGCCAGTAATGGCCATAATGTCCCAACAAAATGATGTTGTTATCACTATTATTATCATCAATCTAAGTGAACTTTGAAAAAAAATCTTTGTGTTCTGTTTCTCATTTTCGGTTTTCCTTCAGTGCTGTGCCTGTAATTGTCTTTTGAACTGTTTGAGCCTGATAGCAAAACAGCAAGGCATGGTCCAATGCTCTGCATCACTGAATGATAGGATGTGTGTTTGTGTCCACGAATCATTGCATGATAAGCCCCTCCTGTCTCTGCCAGGCAGTTGAAGGAGGGGGAATGAATGGAACAGAATGGAGGCCGCTATTTTTCATATGGGATGGGGTGTAACTTCAGACAACAGGTCACAACAAAAGCTCAAAGGAGCAGTAGCTGGAAATTCTGCGCAAATGTTAAGTAAATTGCTGAATATGTTGCTGCTCCCAATGATCCATGGTGTGGAACTGAGCCCACAGACAAGGGAGGTTCCAGGTTCAATCCCTGGTCTCTGTTGATTTATTTGATTATGGTTGAGGCTGTGATGCAGCCCCACTAATGGCCTCAACATCTCTGTGATGCTTTCCTAAGTGGAATAGCCTGAAAACATGCACAGTTTGCACTAGCACATGAAGAATAGCAACACGTTTCAGAGAGCAGTGGGAAGCCAGTGCCTGCGGAAGTATGCCCTCCTCTTAAATCAGCGTCTTAAGGAGAGGAGTAGAAAAAAGAAGTGAAAATCTGGGGGAGAAATTTCAACTTCGACGGGACGTAAAACAAGTGGTATCAGGTCGGCCGCCCATTTTACATTGACTTCAATGGGAGGGAAAATCAGGCAGGGCGTATAACGGGCGGCCAATCTGGTATTACCCAATTTAACCCATTCCGAACTTGAAAGTTCCTTCATTTGTCTTTTACAAAAGACATGTGAAGCTCTTCTATAAAGGATATCATAATATCTTCAGATTTAGAATAGTTATGGAACAGGACAAGGTACAATCAAGTACAAAAAATGCTTAACTGGAGCGGGGCTAACTTCAGTGAATTGAAAAGGGATCTGGCTCAGGTGGATTGGATTCAAAAATTGGTAGGCAAAACAGTGCTTGAATAATGGGAAAAGAAGATGCAGAGTAGACACATTCCCATGAGGGGGAAAGGAAAGGCATCCAAAGCTCCCTGGATGACTAAAGATATAGATTAAATGAGACAGAAAAAGAAGGCTTATGACCATTGTAAAGTTCGTGACACAGTATAGAACCAAGCTGAATATAGAAAGTACTGAGGAGTTCCAAAAAAGGGAATAAGAGGGGCAAAGAGAACGTATGAGAATAGATTAGTGGCTAAAATAAAACAGAACCCCAAAGGCTTTTATAAACACATAATAGTAAAAGGGTAGTCAAAGAAAGGATGGGGCCGATTAGGGACTAAAAAGACTTTTTTGTGGAGGCAAAGGGTATGGCTGAGGTACTAACTGAGTTCTTTGCATCTGTCATCACAAGAGAAGAAGATGCTGCCAGTAAAGGAAGAGGCAGTAGCGATACTGGATAGGATAAAAATAGATAAAGAGAATGTCCTTAAAAGGTTGGTAGCCCTCAAAGTAGCAAAGTCACCAGGTCCCGAGGGGATGCATTACTGAGGGAAGTAAGGGTGGAAATGCAAAGCCTCAGGCCATAATCTGAGGGTATTGTTGCAGATTGGTTCTTTTACTGGACTGGTAATCCACAGGCCTGGACTAATGAACCGGAAGCATGAGTTCCAATTGTAGCATAGTAGGTGGTAAATTTAAATTCATTTAATTAAATAAATCTCAAATCAAAAGCTGGTAGCAGCTGGCAGAATTATCCGGGGGCTTTAGTAGGTGCGATCGGTGGCGGGTCGGGTAGGAAAGTGGGAATAGGGACCCCGCTCTCAACCTGCCGCCATGTGTCTTTCCCAAATGAAGGGTCTGCCAGGGCTGAGCAGACTCGACACGCAGCTGTGTGGGAGGCAATTTAAATAATTAGTGGCTTGTTTACAACCACTTATCAATGTTTTTTCGGCAGTTATTTTATTTTGCCAGGTTGCCCACTGGTTTCCCGCTGTGCCAAGACCTCGTCAGTAAAGCTGAGGCGGCGGGAGGTCACTGGCCATTGTTTCAGCTGATGAGTTGACAGCTTCAAATGTCAAGTCAAAGCTCCCAGCTGAATCAGATATCTTCCCTCAGGCATTAGTTTCTCTAAACTGCATTTCCACTAGAGATTCAGAATGCTGCAAGTCTTTATGCAAGTCTCCATCCAGTCTGACCTCATTATCTCTCCCACCATTGATAGATCACTTCTATCATCGCTACTTCACCTGCAATCTATTCCATCAGCAATAGTGCACTTGAAACTATCTCACCTTGGTCCTCAGAATCCCACCATGATCAACCCCAACACCAGCAGCACACCAGTACCACCAACAACAATACCAACCTTCTCCGCAATCAACTGATGCTGCACAGGACACGGGGCATCAGCACCTGACCACATTGCTGCCCGGTAGGCCAGGGATGGCCTCACTATGGCCAGATTTACTTCACTTGACACTGTACACCCTGGCTGCCACCGGATGTGCCAGGTTGGGACCACCCCACACCAACACCATAAAGCATCCCGACAATGCCCAACCCATTCCATTCACACTCATCACCATTGAGGGGGATACTCTTATGTCTCACCATTCGCTGCAACCCACTATATCACTTCCAAAGCTGCACACAGATCTGTCCAACAAAGCAAAGTGTTGAAAATAAAAATTTCAATGTTTGGCAATACATTAGCAGAAACTTTACATGAACATTGCACAAAACACCCAAGTGCGTACCCTTTTGTGTGTTGGTTGGATGAGGGCGAGTGTGAGAGGTGGTTAGTGAGATGGAGAAGTGATAATGTAGATAGAGAAGGATGGGTGGATGTGCAAGGTGAGTTGGTGTGAGTAAGGATGTGCAGGAGTAGGGTAGGGAAGGTAGAGTGATGGGGATGTGATGAGTGGTACAGCAGGATGAGGTTGTGTGTGGCTTTGCAGTAACATTTCGTGAACTACTGAGGACATTGAAAGGTTTACTCCACTGCAGCCTGGTCTTCTTGAAGACATCACGGCTTGTGCCATCTTGTACAATGTTGGTGTCGTGGGGAGATCTCTTCCACCCATTGGAAGGGAAGCGTACCTCCCTGCATGCTCTAACTGCCTTCATAAGCATATGGAGGGAGTCATGGGAGAGCCTGGCTGCAGCCGTGCACCTCTGCACAGTGCTTGTCAGTGTTTGCAGCACCTCAATGCTGTAGAACACTGATAGCACAAATTTCAAAATAAAGTTGGCCATGGTCCCTTTAAGGAAACCAGCTAATGACTCGTCATCAAATGATGTCATCAGACCCGCTTCCTTCAATTGGTTGGCAAACGTGCTGGGTGGGCTTAAAAAGACCAATCCAGGAAAATCATTTTGGACAGCGGGCTGCAACTGGCATTGAGGCTGGGATCCACCACCGATGTCGCCCGCCACGGACCCGCCGAGGTTGGTAAAACACAGCCCCATGAAACTACCAGATTGATGTAAAAACCCATCTGGTTCTCTAATGTCCTCAGGGAAGTAAATCTGCCATCCTTACCTGGTCTGGACTATACGTGACGAAAGACCCACAGCAATGTGCTTGGCTCTTAACCCTCTGAAATGGCCTAGCAAACCACTCAGTTGCACAAAACCACTACGACAAACTAAAATAAGAATAGAATCGGAGGCACAACCTGGCATCAACCTCAGCACTGGATTTGGATACGATAAAGGCACACCCAGCCGAGTCAACCCTGCAAATTCCTCCTCACTAACATCTGGGGATTTGTGCCAAAATTGGGAGAACTGTCCCACAGACTAGTCAAGCAACAGCCTGACATTGTCATACTCACAGAATCATACCTTTCAGCAAACATGCCAGACTAGTCCATCACCATCCCTAGGTCTGCCCTGTCCCACCAGCAAGACAGACCCACCAGGGGTGGCGGCACAATATTATACAGTCAGGAGGGAGTGGCCCTTGGAGGTCTTAACATTGACTATGACCCCATGAAGTCTCATGACATCAGGTCAAACATGGGCAGAAAACCTCCTTCTCATTACCACCTACTTAGCTGATGAATCAGTACTCCTCCATGTTGAACAGCACTTGGAAGAAACACTGAGGTTAGCAAGGGCACAGAATGTACTCTAGATGAAGGACTTCAATGTCCCATCACCAAGAGCGCTTCAATAGCATGACTACTGACCGAGCTGGCCGAGTCATGAAGGACATAGCTGCCAGACATGGCCTGCAGCAGGTGGTGGGAGAACAACATGAGGGAAAAATCTACTTGGCCTCGTCCTCACCTATCTACCTGTTCCAAACGCATCTGTCTATGACAGCATTGGTAGCAGTAACCACCTCACAGTCCTTGTGAGACCAAGTCCCGGCTTCATACTAAGGATACCCTGCATCATATTAGGTGGCACTACCATCGTGCTAATTGGGATAGATTCAGAACAAATCAAGCAGTTCAAAACTAAGCATCCATGAGGTGCTATGGGCCACCAGCAGAACCACAACGTGTAACCTCATGACCCAGCATAACCCTTACTCTCTCTTTGCCATCAAGCCAGGAATCCGACCCTGGTTCAATGTGGAGTGTACCTAAATTTGAGGTGCCAACCCGGTGTAGCTGCAACACAGAACTACATGCATGCTAAACAGCGGAAGCAGCATGCTATAGACAGAGCTAAGTGATCCCACAACCAATGGATCAAATCAAAGCTCTGCTGTCCTGTCACATCCAGTCATGAATAGTGGTGTACAATTAAACAACTAAAGGAAAGTTGAGGCTCCATAAACGTCCTCAACCTCAGCTGTGAGGAGGGATGATATGTTAGGGGGATGATCAAATGAGGCAATATGGATCGAACTGAAAAACAGGAAAGGGTTGATCACACTGCTGTGTATGTACTATAGACCCCCAAACAGTGAGAGGGAGATAGAAGAGTAAATATGTAGGCAAATTTCTGAGAAGTATAAAACTATTGGGCAGTAATAGTAGGGGATTTCAACTATCCTAATATTAACTGGGACAAAATTAGTGCGAAGGGTATAGAGGGTGTGGAATTCCTAAAATGCATTCAAGAGAATTTTTTTAGCCAGTATATAGCAAGCTCAACATGGGAAGGGGCAGTTCTGGATTTAGTTTTCAGGAATGCGGCTGGGCAGGTGGAAGGGGTATCAGTGGGAGAGCATTTAGGTGCTCGTGACCATAGTTCAGTTAGATTTGAGGTAGTTATGGAAAAGGGCAAGGATAGACAATGAATAAAAGTTCTAAATTAGGGAAAAGCCAACTTTGCTAAGCTGAGAGGTGATTTAGCCATAGTGGACTGGAAACAGCTACTTCAAGGTAAATCAGTGTCAGAGCAGTGGGAGGCATTCAAGGAGGAGATCCGCAGGGTCCAAGCCAAATATGTCCCCTTTAAAAAAAGGGTGGGACTAACAAATCTAGAGCCCCCTGGATGTCTAGGGACATACAGGGCAGGATAAAGAAAAAAAGGGAAGCTTATGACAAATACCGAGGGCTAAATACTGCAAAATCTCCAGAGGAGTATAGAAAGTCCAGGGTGAAATTAAAAGAGATATTAGGAAAGCAAAGAGAAAGCATAAACAATTCTTGGCAAGTAAAATCAAGGAAAGCCCAAATATATTTTATAAAGATATTAAGAGCAAGAGGATAACTAAAGAAAGGGTAGGGCCTATTAGAGACCATGAGGGTAATCTGTGTGAGGAGGCGGAAGATGTGGGTATGGTTCTTAATGAATACTTTGCGTCTGTTTTCACAAAAGAGAGGGGCCATGCAGACACTGCTAACGAGGAGGAGGAGTGTGAAATATTAGATGATAAAAACATAGTGAGAGAGGAGGTATTAAGGGGTTTAGCAGGCCTGGATGAAATGTACCCCAGGCTGTTAAGCGAAGCAAAAGAGGAAATAGCGAAAGTTTTGACCATCATTTTCCAATCCTCTCTGGCTTCAGGTGTGGTGCCAGAGGTCTGGAGGACTGCTAATATGGTACCTTTGTTTGAAAAGGGAGAAAAGGATAGACCAAATAATTACAAGCCAGTCAGCCTAACCAAGTAACCAAAATTATTGGGAAAAATCCAGAAGGACAGGATAAATCTACATTTAGAAAGACTAGAGGCTAGAACCTCCACTTTTTTTGCATGCTTAACGCCCACTGAATGCCCATTTTACCGCTGAAAAGACATATAACGCCCAGATAGCGCCCATTTTGGCACAAAATGGAAACTGGCGGGCATTTTTAGGAAACTTATCGCCGAGCGTTACTTTCCCCATGTGCTTAACGCCGGGAAAAATATTACCGCTCGCCCACTTATTTTGGGCGGAATCAGCAGAATGGGCGAAGTTAACGCCCATAATATCGCCCAGCATTACTTTCCACACGGATTTAATGCCGAGGTTCAATATTAATGCCCGCCCACTTTTTTTTGTCGTAAACAGCATAATTACCAAAACTGGCGGCCATGAGATCGCCCAGCGTCACTTTCACTACCTCGCACACATATCGCCCACAATATCGCTCACCCAAAAAAACGCCCAGATAAAGTGGAACTGACCGGAACTAATCACAGCGTTATGGACGTCATGTTCTAGATCACATGTCGCGTCTTTTAAAAGGCTGCTGTGCTTCAACCTCGGCGGAGTTCGGATATACTCTGCAGGTCATTGGAGTTGATGTGAACATCTGTAAAAACATCTTGACCACACTGTGACCGATTGGAATGGAAGAGGTGTCTTTGTCGGGGTATTCCTTGTTTGTGACCAATCGGTGGAAAGCAGAGAGCTACTGCAATGGGGCCTGTCCTTTCTCACCCTCGCTTGGTGACCAATTACATGCAGCAGCCTCGAGATCACCGAAGGAACGCTCCACTGCATTATGTGCGCAATGTAAGACGCGACAGACAGATGAGTAGGACCAGACATTACGCCCCCCCGCAAGTACAAGGAGAAGCATTCTTACCTCGACTTGCCCGACACCACCTGCCTTCGGAGACTGCGCTTCCACAAAGAGGTTATCACTAAGGTATGTCAGATGATAAGGACAGATCTGCAGCCTGGCAGTACCATCAGTACCGCACTGTCCGTCGAGGTCAAAGTCACCGCGGCACTGTCGTTCTACGCCTCGGGTTCTTTTCAAGCCACAGATGGAGACATTTGCAGACTTTCTCAGCATGCCACACATCATTGCATTAGACAGGTCACTGAAGCCCTGTACGTATGCAGGAGGGACTTGATCAGCTTTCCTATGACCAGGGATACACAGACTGAGAGGGCTCTCGGATTCTTCAGGATTGCAAACTTCCCCAAGGTGCAGGGAACAATAGACTGTAAGCACATCACGATGTGGGCACCTTTTCAGGATGCTGAGGTTTTCAGGAACTGCAAGGGATTCCACTCCTTGAATGTCCAACTGGTTGTCGACCAGCAAACTATACTTGCAGTGAATGCTCAATTTCCGGGCAGCATTCATGATGCTCACATCCTGTGTGAGAGCACTGTATCTGACTTGTTTAACAATGAGCCACAGGTCAACGCTGGATGCTTGGTGACAAACGATATGGCCTCGCCAGCTGGCTGATGATCCCGCTGCATGACATCCACACCGAAGCCGAGAGGGGATACAACGAGAGCCAAAGAGCAACTAGCAATATCGTGCAGAAAACCATTGGAATGATGAAGCAGCGCTTTAGATGCCTGGACTCCTCAGGAGGCGAGATCCAATACCACCCTGAGTAGGTAGCTCAATTCATCGTGGTGTGCTCCATGCTGCACAACTTGGCTATCAGGAGGGGACAAGAATTGCCTGATGAGTCTGACAGTCCACCTCACCAGAGAGAGGAAGAGGAGGACGAGGAGTCGGTGCTGACATCGACCCATACAATCAGGCTGACGCTGAAGCCATGCCCCCGCCCCCCCGTAGACCACATGAAAGGGCCCATGGTGGCATGATAGCTGCAAGAGCCTTACATCAAGAGCTCATCAATGATCGCTTTGCCTGAAAGAACGTTGGTGTTATTTACAAGGCTGACACACTGCTGAGTGTACAGGTGATACATCAATGGTGGGCATCACCTTAGTGACAGTTAAAGTTTAAGTTGAATGAAGTTAAGTGTAATTATATCCTTTGATGTTAAGGAATCACCAGCTTGTAATGGTGCAGCTATCTGAGCCAATGTGCTACCAGGTTTTGTTAAATAAAAAACAGTTAAACCGAACATTAGTCTGAAATCATCAGTATTTCTATACAAACCAACACTTTCCCCCTCCCCCGCCACTTCTCCTCTGTAAGGGTGTGGGGGGGGGGGGGGTGTGGTCTCTATGAGGGGGTCAGGTTCCCTTCTGACCAACTTGAGCGGTTTTGAATCGCTCCCCCTCCCTTGGGTTCCGTACTCTGGATTTATTTGGGAGAGGGTGACAAAAGTGCAGAGGACACTGATTTGATGCAAAGAACTTTGTTTTTATTACAGTCAGGGTAATACAGGCTTATTACTCTAGTCAGAAAATACACGGCCAAACTTAAAATCACTCTGATAAAGAACAGCACAAGGAAAGGTACAAGGTCAAACTTAAAATCACTCTAATAAAGTACCACACACTACACATTCAAAGGGGGTTGCAGTAAAATTATACCTCCCACCTCCCAATACCTAATTCTAGCTAGGTTAGACTCCAGGGCAGGCCGGGACTTATGCTTACCAATCCTTTTGATAGTTAATGGTAGAATGTGATGTTCTTCCTTCCTTCAGGACTTCAAAACTTCGAGGCTGGAGAAGTTAGTTTACAACTGTCACATTGGTTTCTCTCCTTGTCTTGATGAGGTAGTAGCAATTACCTCTCTCCCCTCTCTCCTCCCTCTCTCTCTCTTTGTCTCTCTCTCTCTCTCTCCTCTCTCACCTCTCTCCTCTCTCCTCTCTCTAACCTCTGTTGAAAACAGTGGACGGTTATACGATTTCAGTGTTCTAATCTTGCCGCCCAATCTGTTCACAATCCTTTGTATAATTTTGGCGGGCTTGGTTCTTCTTTGTAATATTTTGTCGGGCTCGTTAAAGTTGATGTGTCTTGGGTGGATTGATGTTCGAAAAACTGTTTCCTGATGGAAATATTAGTTTGGCAATTGCAATGTCCTTTTGTGCTTAGTCTTTTGCATACAGGCTGGATTGGGCCTCTTTGTGATGTATATGCGGAAATGGTTTGTCCAGACCCATGTTGATGGGGAGCCACCTCTGGGTGATTTGTGATGGTAATGTCTCTTGTGGAAGAAGAGTTCCAAATACTCATTCTTCCAGACAGGTTACCTCAATCCTCACACCCAGACAGTTCCAATAATCAAGTGGGCTCCTTTTGTTCCCTAGGTCCAGCCACAGGCTTGAATTTGTCTTGTAAAAGTTCATAATTCTATTAAAGTTTGTAGTTTCTTCCATAAGCACTTTAGAGTTCCAAACTTTTCGGTAGATCGTCCCAAATTAAATTTCCTTTCGAATGAGCCCAAACACGGGGTGGGGGGGGGGGCGGTTCAGGTGGATTTTGCTCTCTGCACCTCCCCACCTCTACCTCTTCCCCTTCCCCTCCTGACTCCTGGCTGAGGAGTTCCTCAGGCGATGCTTCATTGGGTAGGGTGGGGGGGGGGGTTGGGGGGGGCGGGGGTGACGGCCGAAGTGCTGCTTGGACGGATACGGGAGAGGACGGTCCCAAGGTGGCAACTTGCTCTGAGCCAGAAGCAAGATTTTGCTGCTGGCTCTCATGTGTGGTTGGCAATGGGGGTGCGGCACCTTGGGGTAAAGTGGGGCGCTCCGGGACCACTGGGAGCCCTCTTCCACCAGTGTTCCTGGCTACCAGCTCCAGGGCCTCCTCCACCCCTTCCATGCTATATCTTATTTGTTGGACAAAAACTCAGTGCCAACTATGTTCTTGGTGCTTAGTAGACTTTTTACTACCGGTGAATCTCCGTCGTTCCTCCCACAACAGCCAGGCAAGCACATACCACAGCCACACATGCTTTCAGTACCTCTGAGCTCCTTCTCTCTCTGTCTCCTCTTCTGAGCATGTCATAATGACCCTTGACCTACTGAATCGCAGGAATCGAGCGTTGCCATGCTGTTACTAAGGATGGCCACACTTTATGGCAGAAGGTCAAAAAAATTTACGCTACCACCCATTTGATATCGCTTGCGGTAACGTCCATTTTCAAAAATGGAAACTAGGTGTTTTGAGAATGGGCAAGAAGCCGGTGATCTGAAAACCCTTTTTTAGCGTCCACGCCGGAAATAACGCCCATTTTGGGGCGACAAGCACAAAAGTGGAGGTTCTAGCCCATGGATTATTCAGGGACAGTCAGCACGTATTTGTTAAGGGAGGGTCATGTCTGACTAACTTGATTGAATTTTTCGAGGAGGTAACCAGGAGGGTCGACGAGGGCAGTGCATACGATGTAGAATATATGGATTTTAGCAATGCTTTTGATAAGGTCCCACATGGTAGATTGGTCATGAAAGTAAAAGCCCATGGGATCCAGAGCAAAGTGGCAAGTTGGATCCAAAATTGGCTCAGAGGCAGGAAGCAAAGGGTAATGGTTGATTGGTGTTTTTGTGACTGGAAGGATGTTTCCAGTGGGGTTGCTCAGGGCTCAGTACTAGGTCTCTTGCTTTTTGTGGTATACATCAATGATCTAGACTTGAATATAGGAGGTATGATTAAGAAGTTTGCAGATGATACTAAAATTGGCTGTGTGGTTGAAAATGAAGAAGAAAGCTGTGGACTGCAGGAAGATATTAATCAACTGGTCAGGTGGGCAGAAAAGTGGCAAATGGAATTTAATCTAGAGAAATGTGAGCTAATGCATTTGGGGAGGGCTAACAAGGAAAGGGAATACATAATAAATGGTAGGATACTGAGAAGTGTAGAGGAACAAAGGGACCTTGGGGTGCAGGTCCACAGATCCCTGAAGGTAGCTGGCCAGGTAGATAAGGTGGTTAAGAAGGTATACGGAATGATTGCCTTTATTAGCCGAGGCATAGAATATAAGAGCAGGGGGGTTATGCTTGAACTGTATAAAACACTGGTTAGGCCACAGCTGAAGTACTGCGTGCAGTTCTGGTCACCGCATTGTAGGAAGGATGTGATTGCACTGGAGAGGGTACAGAGGAGATTTCTGAGGATGTTGCCAGGAGTACAGAATCTTAGCTATGGGGACATATTGGATAGGCTGGGTTTGTTTTCCTTGGAACAGAGGAGGCTGGGGGGAGACCTCATTGAGGTGTATAAAATTATGAGGACCTAGATATAGTGGATAGAAAGGGCCTATTTCCCTTAGCAGAGGGGTCAACTACGGTGGGGCATAAATTTAAAGTAATTGGTAGGAGGTTTAGAGGGGATTTGAGGGGAAATCTCTTCACGCAGAGGGTTGTGGGGGTCTGGAACCCACTGCCTGAAAGGGTGGTAGAGTCAGAAACCCTCACCACATTTAAAAAATACTTGGATGTACTGTAACCTGCAGGGTTACGGACCTAGAGCTGGAAAGTGGGATTACGCTGGATAGCCTCTTGTTAGCCAGCATGGACACGATGGGCCGAAATGGCGTCCTTCTGTGTTGTAAACTTCTATGATTCTATGATTCTATGATATGGGGCCCAGCACTTGAGTGCAAAAGACAGTGCTGAAGCATTTATAACCATCTTCAGCCAGAAGTGCCGAGTGGATGATTCATCTCATCATTCTCCTGAGGTCCCCACCATCACAGGAGCCAGTCTACTGCCAATTTGATTCAAAAATTTAGTTTGACATCAAAAAATGGATGAGTGCACTGGATACATCAAAGATATAGGGTGAGAACCTCCACTTTTTTTGCATGCTTAACGCTCACTTAACGCCCATTGTACTGCTGAAATGATGTGGGACACCAATATATCAGCCATTTTGGCACAAAATGGAAACTGACGGGCATTTTTAGGAAACATTGCCGAGCCTTGCTTTCCCCATGTGCTTAACGCCGGGGAAAAATATTACCGCCTGCCCACATTCTTTGGGCGGAATCAGCAGAATGTGCGGAATCAACGCCTATAGTATCGCCCAGCCTTACTTTCCGCATGGAATTAACGCCGAGATTCAATATTATCGCCCACCCACTGTTTTTTGTCATAAAGAGCGGCCATGAGATTGCCCAGCGTCAATTTCACAACCAAATTGGTGTGGCTGGCATTTGTTAAATCCCACTCTTAAATGAGGAGCTGATATCTGAACGATTTGTCTGAAAGAGCGTTGATGTGAGTGACAACGCTGGCACACTGCTGTGTGTGTGCAGCTCAGACATCAATGGTGCCCATCACCTTGGTGCCAGTTAAAGTTTACGTTGATTGATGTTAAGTTGTATTTAACCCTTTCATGGTAAGGAATCACCAGTGTGTAACGGTCCAGCTATCTGAGACAATGCGCAACAAGGTTATGTTCAATAACAAAAATTTAATAGCAACATTGGTCTGAAATCATAAATATCACAGCCAATAACACCAAGTCCCCGCCCACACCCTACTTTCTCCACCATTGACATAAATCACATGTTCAACATGTCCAGCAGCACAGAATGCAAAGACAAAGTAGGAGCGTGGTCCCCAGCCCCCATACATTGCAACAAATTGCATACACCTAGGTGGAGATATAACACAGCCATCACCTGCGCACATGCACCTCACTTTCCTTCTCTCCTCCCCCTCTTCTCCCCACCTCTGCCCTTTCCCCTCCTCGCTCCACGGCGCCTGGCCAAGAAGCTCCTCAGGCGGTGCCGCATTGCGGGGGTTGAAGGCAGATGCGGTCATTGAACGGGTACGGCAGTGGGGGTTGCTGAGGGGGCAACATTCTCTGATGCAGAAGCAGGATCTTGGTCTTTGCTCTCATCTGTCGTTCGCAGTGGTGGTGCGGGACCTAGGGGTGGAGTGCCGTGCTCGGGGACCACTGGGAGACCTGTGGCAGCAGTGTTCCTGGCTATCGCATCCAGGGCCTCTGCCATGCGTGGAATGTACTCGGTCATGGTGGCCAGCTGTCGGGATATGCCCCCCAATGCTTCAATGAGCTGGTCACCAATGTCTACATTCCTCCTGGACAACTGTACCATCTCTCCGCTCTCATGTCGCGCTCGTGGAACAGACCTGCCACATCGACGAAACCTCGGGGGTTCGGCGCCGTCCTAGAGACAAACGGGGTGCCCTGTGGCGAGGTGCTTGGGTCCGGTACCTCCAGAGTGGAGGCGGGAATGACCGGAGGACCACTAGATGGCCTTGGGGTGGAATGGCTTCTGGAGCATGGCGATACAGGTTCTTCGAAGTCCGCGCTCTCATCCGTGGAGAACAGACCCAGCGGATTGATGGGCAAGAATTGGAGGTCCTCAGCATCAGATGTAGTACCATCGTCCGCCGACTCCTGCCCCACGTCCCCACCTTCTGGCCTCTGTGGTCTTGCCTGAGGCCGCGCTGCTGGCTGAGCTGCAAAACACAAATTAGGTTATTAGAGGAAAAGAGGGTGCTCGGGTGACAAGGTGAGTCCAGCGCTACACACAGCATATGCACGACAAAAACACCACTGCTATAAAAATCATCACAGACATCACATTTTATGACCATCAATACATAGTGCATTGCAATGATTTTCATTAGGCCAGCATTATTTCGATGACAATTTTAGAAATCATCTACCATATATGATTGTTCGGATATGAGTGGGGATAGAAACATAGAAACATAGAAAATGGGTGCAGGAGCAGGCCATTCAGCCCTTCTAGCCTGCACCGCCATTCAATGAGTTCATGGCTGAACATGAAACTTCAGTACCCCCTTCCTGCTTTCTCGCCATACCCCTTGATCCCCCGAGTAGTAAGGACTTCATCTAACTCCCTTTTGAATATATTTAGTGAATTGGCCTCAACTACTTTCTGTGGTAGAGAATTCCACAGGTTCACCACTCTCTGGGTGAAGAAGTTTCTCCTCATCTCGGTCCTAAATGGCTTACCCCTTATCCTTAGACTGTGACCCCTGGTTCTGGACTTCCCCAACATTGGGAACATTCTTCCTGCATCCAACCTGTCCAAACCCGTCAGAATTTTAAACGTTTCTATGAGATCCCCTCTCACTCTTCTGAACTCCAGTGAATACAAGCCCAGTTGATCCAGTCTTTCTTGATAGGTCAGTCCCACCATCCCGGGAATCAGTCTGGTGAATCTTCGCTGCACTCCCTCAATAGCAAGAACGTCCTTCCTCAAGTTAGGAGACCAAAACTGTACACAATACTCCAGGTGTGGCCTCACCAAGGCCCTGTACAACTGTAGCAACACCTCCCTGCCCCTGTACTCAAATCCCCTCGCTATGAAGGCCAACATGCCATTTGCTTTCTTAACCGCCTGCTGTACCTGCATGCCAACCTTCAATGACTGATGTACCATGACACCCAGGTCTCGCTGCACCTTCCCCCTTCCTAATCTGTCACCATTCAGATAATAGTCTGTCTCTCTGTTTTTACCACCAAAGTGGATAACCTCACATTTATCCACATTATACTTCATCTGCCACGCATTTGCCCACTCACCTAACCTATCCAAGTCACTCTGCAGCCTCATAGCATCCTCCTCGCAGCTCACACTGCCACCCAACTTAGTGTCATCCGCAAATTTGGAGATACTACATTTAATCCCCTCATCTAAATCATTAATGTACAATGTAAACAGCTGGGGCCCCAGCACAGAACCTTGCGGTACTCCACTAGTCACTGCCTGCCATTCTGAAAAGTACCCATTTACTCCTACTCTTTGCTTCCTGTCTGACAACCAGTTCTCAATCCACGTCAGCACACTACCCCCAATCCCATGTGCTTTAACTTTGTACATTAATCTCCTGTGTGGGACCTTGTCGAAAGCCTTCTGAAAGTCCAAATATACCACATCAACTGGTTCTCCTTTGTCCACTTTACTGGAAACATCCTCAAAAAATTCCAGAAGATTTGTCAAGCATGATCTCCCTTTCACAAATCCATGCTGACTTGGACCTATCATGTCACCATTTTCCAAATGCGCTGCTATGACATCCTTAATAATTGATTCCATCATTTTACCCACTACTGAGGTCAGGCTGACCGGTCTATAATTCCCTGTTTTCTCTCTCCCTCCTTTTTTAAAAAGTGGGGTCACATTGGCTACCCTCCACTCGATAGGAACTGATCCAGAGTCAATGGAATGTTGGAAAATGACTGTCAATGCATCCGCTATTTCCAAGGCCACCTCCTTAAGTACTCTGGGATACAGTCCATCAGGCCCTGGGGATTTATCGGCCTTCAATCCCATCAATTTCCCCAACACAATTTCCCGACTAATAAGGATTTCCCTCAGTTCCTCCTCCTTACTAGACCCTCTGACCCCTTTTATATCCAGAAGGTTGTTTGTGTCCTCCTTAGTGAATACTGAACCGAAGTATTTGTTCAATTGGCATCTATAGACTTTACATGACGCAATGGTGTAAGCTTTACTCACGTGGCATCATTTCAGGGTCTGCAGATGCGTCCATGGCTGCTTCCCCACGAGTGCGAGCACACGCTCCTCCATGTCAGTGATGTCGCTGGGGACTGGTGACCCCCCACTCATTCACCTCTGCATGGACCTCATCGTTGATAGATTCTTCTGTAAAAGGTGACAGGACAACATGGCATGAGATCATTGCATGATATCATTGCTAGGTATTGTCACAGAGGCTGATACAACACATAACCAACAGATGTAATCATGAGTATTAAGAAAATTTATCATTCTTTACTAAAGACGTACACCGTGACCGCAGGCTTTGAGTAAAACATTCCAGGTAAAAGTGCAAGACCTCACATCTGCTGATAGTCACTCATGACTGTTACAAATCAAATTATATAAATACATAAGTACATGTAAATCAATGTAATACTTACTCTTGCGGATCCCACAAGGTCGTTCCATCGTTTGCGGCATTGGTTGACCCTGCGCACCTCGTTAGTCGCCGACGAGACCATCTCTGCTACCTTGGCCCATATCTTCTGGTATGCCTTTGGGGTGGGCTTCTCTCGCCCTCCCTGGGTCAAATCACCTCAGCTTAACTCGACCTTCTGCAGGAGGGAGGCATTTGCCTCGTCCAAGAACCTCCTCGCTCTTTTGCGCCCTCCAATGTGCTTCTCTCTCAGCTCACTGCTCTCTCCAGCATCAGTCTCCACAGCGTGCTGTGATGCCTCCTCCTCTCTCTCCATTATAGGCCAAATTCGGTCAAATATGTGGCTGGTAACACCTACTTTTTGTTTGCTACTTGCTATGAAGCTCTAAAGACTCCCTCCTTTCTCCCAAAGCAGCCATACCACACCCAGCCACGCCTTCAGTCTCTCTGAGCTCCCTCTCTCTCTGTCTCCTCTTCTGCGCATGTCATGGTGACCCTTGACCTCGAGAATTGTGGGAATCGAGCGTTGCCATGCCATTGCTAAGGATGGCCACACTTTACGGCAGAAGGTCAAAAAGATTTTACGCTACCGCCCATTTTATATCACTCGCGGTAACGCCCATTTTCAAAAATGGAAACTAGGTGTTTTGCGAATGGCGAGAAGCCGGTGATCATTTTTACTGCCCACACCAGAAATAACGCTCATTTACCACAAAAGTAGAGGTTCTAGCTCAGAGGGCTCAATTTTCCACAAGCCTGTTTTCTGGCGTATTGCCAGAGTTACGTCCGTTTTTCTTTGCCAGAAATGCACCAGAAATAATTTGCCAAAGTTTCCCCACTGTATAATTCAAATTTGGCGCTGCACAGCGCATCCTGTCACCTCGGGGGGTGGAGTCTGCTGTCTGTGCCAAAAAGCGATGCCGCATCTTAAGCGCATACGTGAAAAAAATTTTTACGTTTTTGATATCGTTGCAATGGACACGCATGCTCAGTACAGCTCGGATTTGGCAATCGGCCATTTTTACAGAGCCAGTTGTATGTGTGAGAACGTTGAGTGCTGTGTGAGAGCATTGGCAAAATCGCAGCTGCAGCAATACAAGATGCAACACGGTGCAAGGACCAAGAATTTCTTCCAGGATGAAGTGGAGGCACTAGTTACTGTGAATGAGAACAGATTGCAGGAGCTGGACACCAGCAGAGGTCACATAAAAGTTCCACCCAAAGAAATGAAGAACTGCTGGAACCAAGTTGCAGAAGATAACTGTGCAATGGTGACCACCACCTGATCTGGAGGCCAATGTAACAAGAAGTGGCAGGACCTTGGTCAAGTAGTAATATTTTCATTTATTCAATGCAATTGGAACAGCAAATGTAACCATCTGTATGTCCCACCCAGCAGAAAGACACCCTCTTTTAAAAGTTAGGTTTTCATATCTTTGCAGAGGAAGGTGGCACACAATAAAAGAGTAAGAACTCGAACAGGAGGAGGCCCAGTAAATCTGCACCCACTGATGCCCTTGGAAGAGAGGGTCACTGCTTTGAGGGGCCCTGCCTGGAATAAAGCAATCAGTACTGCACAAGCTGCACCCACACTCGAGGGAGAGGGTAAGTCCAGCAAATTCATCATGGTCCTTCAAATCAGCTTGCTGCCTGACCTGTGATAAACATAAGAACATAAGAATTAAGAACAGGAGTAGGCCATCTAGCCCCTCGAGCCTGCTCCGCCATTCAACAAGATCATGGCTGATCTGGCCGTGGACTCAGCTCCACTTACCCGCCCGCTCCCCATAACCCTTAATTCCCTTATTAGTTAAAAATCTATCTATCTGTGACTTGAATACATTCAATGAGCTAGCATCAACTGCTTCCTTGGGCAGAGAATTCCACAGATTCACAACCCTCTGAGAGAAGAAATTCCTTCTCAACTCGGTTTTAAATTGGCTCCCCCGTATTTTGAGGCTGTGCCCCCTAGTTCTAGTCTCCCCGACCAGTGGAAACAACCTCTCTGCCTCTATCTTGTCTATCCCTTTCATTATTTTAAATGTTTCTATAAGATCACCCCTCATCCTTCCGAACTCCAACGAGTAAAGACCCAGTCTACTCAATCTATCATCATAAGGTAACCCCCTCATCTTCGGAATCAACCTAGTGAATCGTCTCTGTACCCCTTCCAAAGCCAGTATATCCTTCCTTAAATAAGGCGACCAAAACTGCACGCAGTACTCCAGGTGCGGCCTCACCAATACCCTGTACAGTTGCAGCAGGACCTCCCTGCTTTTGTACTCCATCCCTCTCACAATCAAGGCCAACATTCCATTCGCCTTCCTGATTACCTGCTGCAACTGCAAACTAACTTTTTGGGATTCATGCACAAGGACCCCCAGGTCCCTCTGCACCGCAGCATGTTGTAATTTCTCCCCATTCAAATAGTATTCCCTTTTTTTTTTCCCAAGGTAGATGACCTCACACTTTCCGACATTGTATTCCATTTGCCAAACCTTAGCCCATTCGCTTAACCTATCTAAATCTCTTTGCAGCCTCTCTGTGTTCTCTACACAACCCGTTTTCCCACTAATCTTTTTGTCATCTGCAAATTTTGTTACACTACACTCTGTACCCTCTTCCAGGTCATCTATGTATATTGTAAACAGTTGTGGTCCCAGCACCGATCCCTGTGGCACACCACTAACCACCGATTTCCAACCCAAAAAGGACCCATTTATCCCGACTCTCTGCTTTCTGTTAACCAGCCAATTCTCTATCCATGCTAATATATTTCCACTGACTCCGCGTACCTTTATCTTCTGCAGTAACCTTTTGTGTGGCACCTTATCGAATGCCTTTTGAAAATCTAAATACACCACATCCATCGGTACACCTCTATCCACCATGCTCATTATATCCTCAAAGAATTCCAGTAAATTAGTTAAACATGATTTCCCCATCATGAATCCATGCTGCATCTGCTTGATTGCACTATTCCTATCTAGATGTCCCGCTATCTCTTCCTTAATGATAGTTGCAAGCATTTTCCCCACTACAGATGTTAAACTAACCGGCCTATAGTTACCTGCCTTTTGTCTGCCCCCCTTTTTAAACAGAGGCGTTACATTAGCTGTTTTCCAATCCGCTGGTACCGCCCCAGAGTCCAGAGAATTTTGGTAGATTATAACGAATGCATCTGCTATAACTTCCGCCATCTCTTTTAATACCCTGGGTTACATTTCATCAGGACCAGGGGACTTGTCTACCTTGAGTCCCATTAGCTTGTCCAGCACTAACCCCCTAGTGATAGTGATTGTCTCCAGGTCCTCCCTTCCCACTTTCCTGTGACCAGCAATTTTTGGCATGGTTTTTGTGTCTTCCACTGTGAAGACCGAAGCAAAATAATTGTTTAAGGTCTCAGCCATTTCCACATTTCCCATTATTAAATCCCCCTTCTCATCTTCTAAGGGACCAACATTTACTTTAGTCACTCTTTTCCGTTTTATATATCTGTAAAAGCTTTTACTATCCATTTTTATGTTTTGCGCAAGTTTCCCTTCGTAATCTATCTTTCCTTTCTTTATTGCTTTCTTAGTCATTCTTTGCTGTCGTTTAAAATTTTCCCAATCTTCTATTTTCCCACTAACCTTGGCCACCTTATACGCATTGGTTTTTAATTTGATACTCTCCTTAATTTCCCTGGTTATCCACGACTGGTTATCCCTTCTCTTACCGCCCTTTTTTTTCATTGGAATATATGTTTATTGAGCAGTATGAAATAGCGCCTTAAAAGTCCTCCACTTTCCTCAATTGTGCCACCGTTTAGTCTGTGTTTCCAGTCTACTTTAGCCAACTCTGCCCTCATCCCACTGTAGTCCCCTTTGTTTAAGCATAGTACGCTCGTTTGAGACACTACTTCCTCACCCTCAATCTGTATTACAAATTCAACCATACTGTGATCACTCATTCCGAGAGGATCTTTTACTAGGAGATCGTTTATTATTCCTGTCTCATTACACAGGACTAGATCTAAGATAGCTTGCTCCTTTGTAGGTTCTGTAACATACTGTTCTAAGAAACAATCCCGTATGCATTCTATGAATTCCTCCTCCAGGCTATCCCGTGCGATTTGATTTGACCAATCGATATGTAGGTTAAAATCCCCCATGATTACTGCTGTTCCTTTTTCACATGCCTCCATTATTTCCTTAATTATTGCCGCCCCACCGTGAAGTTATTATTTGGGGGCCTATAAACTACGCCCACCAGTGACTTTTTCCCCTTACTATCTCTAATCTCCACCCACAACGATTCAACATTTTGTTCATTAGAGCCAATATCGTCTCTCACAACTGCCCTGATATCATCCTTTATTAACAGAGCTACCCCACCTCCTTTCTCTTCTTGTCTATCATTTCCGAATCGTCAGAAACCCCTGTATGTTTAATTCCCAGTCTTGGCCACCCTGCAACCACGTTTCTGTAATGGCCACCAAATCATACCCACTTGTAATGATTTGTGCCGTCAACTCATTTACTTTATTTCGAATGCTGCGTGCGTTTAGGTAGAGTGTTTTAATACTAGTTTTTAATCCATGATTGTGATCCGTGATGTGTGAACATAAGAAGATAAGAACATAAGAAATAGGAGCAGGAGTAGGCCATATGGCCCCTCGAGCCTGCTCCGCCATTTAATACGACCATGGCTGATCTGATCATGGACTCAGGTCCACCTCCCTCCCAGTCCCCATAACCCCTTATCCCCTTATCGGTTAAGAAACTGTCTATCTGTCTTAAATTTATTCAATGACCCAGCTTCCACAGCTCTGGCAGCGAATTCCATAGATTTACAACCCTCTGAGAGAAGAAATTCCTCCTCATCTCAGTTTTATTCTAAGATCATGCCTCTTAGTTCTAGTCTCCTCTATCAGTGGAAATATCCTCTCTGCATCCATCTTGTCAAGCCCCCTCATAATCTTGTACGTTTAGATAAGATCACCTCTCATTCTTCTGAATTCCAATGAGTAGAGGCCCAACCTACTCAACCTTTCCCCATAAGTCGACTCCCTCATCTCCGGAATCAACCTAGTGAACCTTCTCTGAACTGCCACCAAAGCAAGTATATCCTTTCATAAATATGAAAACCAAAACTATGTGCAGTACTCTAGGTTTGGCCTCACCAATACCCTGTATAACTGTAGCAAAGTTTCTGTGCTTTAATACTCCATCCCCTTTGCAATAAAGGCCAAGATTCCATTGGCCTTCCTGATCACTTGCTGTACCTGCATACTATCCTTTTGTGTTTCATGCACCAGGACCCCCAGGCCCAGCTGTACTGCAGCACTTTGCAATCTTTCTCCATTTAAATAATAACTTGCTTTTTGATTTTTTTCTGCCAAAGTGCATAACCTCACACTTTCCAACTTAATATTCCATCTACCCAATTTTTGCCCACTCACTTAGCCTGTCTATATCCTTTTGCAGGTTTTTTGTGTCCTCCTCACACATTGCTTTTCCTCCCATCTTTGTATCATCAGCAAACTTGGCTACGTTACACTCGGTCCCTTCATCCAAGTCGTTAATATAGTTTGTAAATAGTTGGGGTTTCAGCACTGATCCCTGTGGTACCCCACTAGTTACTGATTGCCAACCTGAGGAAGAACCATTTATCTTGACTCTCTGTGAGCCAACTCATGCCACCCACCCTGCACCCTTCACTGCTGCTAACTGTTCTGTTGTATTTTGCAGAAATTGAGGCCAACCCTGACGATGCAGAAGAAGATTCAGACGCGGACAAGCCTGAAGAGAACATCTTCCAATCCAACCCTCCAGATCAACATGGGGGTGAGGGGGAGGGGGAGGGGATGGAACTGCATGAAGCTCCCACTGTTGTACTGAATTTGGAGGAGGTGCTGCTCATGGAGGTGACAGACCCTTCCGTGACTAGTGGTTTGAGTGTTGGTGGGACATTCCATGGTTTCACACCTTGCAACGTTGCAGGTCCCAGTGGTGTGGTGCAGCGAGGCACACCCAGGGCCCCACCTTCTGAGGTCGCGAGTCCCAGTGGTGGGGTGCAGTGAGGCCACCCAGTGCCCCCACCTTCCGAGGCTGTGTTTCCCAGTGTTGGGGCGCAGTGAGGTACATCCAGGGCCCCACCTTACGAGGTTGTGAGTCCCAGTGGTGGGGTGCAGTGAGGCAAACCCAGAGCCCCACCGTCCCAGGCTGTGGGTCCCAGTGTTGGGGTGCAGCAAGGCACAACAATGGGGAGGAGGGGAAGAAGAGCTCGACCGTACTCTCCTGAGGTGCAGGATCTAACAGATGTGGTTCAGATGATGTCATTGAGTGCGGAGAGCATTGACCTTACCCAATCACTCCTGGACGCCATCAGTGGGGTGAGTGATGAGGTAGCGGGATGGTCGGGAGAAGTAACAGAAATGACACAAGAAATGGGAATGATATCCGGGACCATCAGTGAGGGAATAGTGGCCATGAGGGAGGGAATGTCAGAGGTAGTGCAAACCACATCACTGACCATGAGGGAGGGAATGTTTCAGGTAGTTCAGACAGTTTTGCTCAACATGAGGGAGGGAATGTTGCAGGTCGTTGAGACACTGTCAGGGCACATGAGGGACGGCATGTTGGAGTTAGCTGCTGCAATAAGGGAACCCGCCCAGATCCCACGCACATTGACAGAATCAACTGCTACTCCCACTCCAATCCCCACACCAGACTCTGAAGAGCCCAAAACCGAGCCCTCTAACTTGCCGCCTGACACCAACACCCAACCCCCTCAAGAGGTGCGCAGTACCCGAGATGTTAAAAAGAATAAGCTTGGTACCAAGCCCAGAAACACTGCATCACGGCCTGTGGGCAGGGGTGGTGGAGTGTCCAAGACAAAGCACAGAAGGCGGTCTTAGAATAAGTGGAGGAGAGATGGGTGCAGCCTTTCTTTGCTGCTGTTGTTGTTGTTATTACTATTATTATTGTTGTTACTGTTGCAAGTGTTATCAAATTAAACATTTTTTGTAAGTTATGTAAATTTACAAGTTTATAAGTGATCTTAAAGTTTTTAAGTGGTCTTAAAGCGTGATCTTAAAGTAAAGTTTGATACAAGAATAATTTTATTAAAGTTAAGTTAAGTACATTGTAAACTTTTGAATAAAATATATTTTAAATTAAAACTGAATCATGTTCCACTAACACAATACATTACGGAACAGCTCCAAACAGTAAACATGTCCATGTGGAATAGTTGTCGCTGAGTCCTCAGGCATCAATAAAGCGTTCACGGATGAGCTGCAGGTCCAAGGCTCGAACAATTATTAAAGGAGCACGATGGCTCACCCTCCTCCACCATCGTGCCCTGGCCTCAGACACTTGCATTGCTTCCTCATCCTCATCGTCCTCTTCTTCCTACTGCTCATCATCGGCATCTTCCACATCATTATCATCAGCCACTCTCACCGCAGGTGGGTCTTCCAGTACCAGCTGCTGCTGCCTCATGATGACTAAGTTATGCAGCATACAACACACAACAGTGAACTGACCGACAATCTCAGGGGAGTATTTCAAGTAGCCTCCGGAATGGTCCAGGCATCGGAAACGCTGTTTCAATATGCCAATGGTCCCCTCAATGATGCTGAGCGTCGCAATGTGCGACATGTTGTATTGACGGTCAGCTTCCGTCCGGGTTACGCGTAGGGGCGTCATGAGCCAGGTGGCAAGGACATACCCGTTGTCTCCCAGTAGCTAGCTCTGACCTTCTGGCTACTGCTGCTGAAACAGGGCAGATATAATGCTGCCGTGTAGGATGAACATATCATGGGTGCTGCCAGGGTATCTTGCATCGACTGACATGATATTATCGATGTCGTCACACACGAGCTGCATATTAATGGAGTGGAAGCCTTTTCAGTTCCTGTACATCTCGGAATCCTTCAAAGGTGCTCGCAAGGCGATGTGGGTACAATCAATGCAGCCCTGTATCTTTGGGAAGCCAGCAATCCTGGAGAAGCCCACAGCCCTGTCATGGATTGCTTGGGCGGTCATGGGGAACTTTATGAAGTCATTCCTCCGTCATACAGTGCAGCTGTCACCTGGCGAATGCAGACATGTGTTGCATGTTGAGAGATGGCACACACATCTCCAGTTTAGCTTGAAACAATCCGGAGGCATTGAATGAAATTGCAGCAGTAACCTTCATTTCAACTGACAAAGCAGTCCTCCTAATGCTTCTAAGTTGCAGGTCTGCTTTCACCAACTCACAGATCTCACTTACAACGTCTTTGCGGAAACGCAGCTTTCTGACACAGTCTGCATCACCCTGGTGGAGTTATGAATGCCTGTCTTGATATACCCGAGGTGGGTAAGGCCTCCTGCCCAGCACACTACAGGCTCTGATGTTCCTGATGCAATGAAGTCGAATCACTTGTCTCCTACGTAGCACCATGATGCAGAAGGCTCACACAAGCCATTGTCAGTATTGCCCCCATACTTAAAGTGAACCTTTGAAAGAAGCTCAAAATGGCAGGGAAGCAGGCAGGCAGGTCAGGTTAGCAGTTCTCTCTCTCCCCAAGGTCTGTATGGATTGGCCACACCCAAAGGTCTTGTGACTTCTCCTCTCTCCCCCCACCCCCCTTAACTAATTGCAGTCTTGTGACTTCTCCTCTCTCCCCCCACCCCCCTTAACTAATTGCAGTCTTGTGACTTCTCCTCTTCCCCCTCCTTAACTAATTGGAATCTTGTGACTTCTCCCCTTCTCTCTCTCTCTCACCCTGCCCCTGCCCCCCACAACTCATTGCAGTCTTTAGTGCAGAAGGCTTCCAATTGGCACCTCGCTCCCCGGGCTCAAAGCCTTCTGATTGGCACCTTGCTCTCTCTCTCTCCTCCCCCTTCCCCCCCATGGCTTGTTTTCCAGCCGAGCCCCAAGCCCCTGTATCCGGGCGCGAGGCCAATTCTTCCAGCCAAACCTACGATGCTCCAGCTCTGCTTCAAGACACTCGCTGGTGGCGTGTGAGTGAGTAAAAAAATGAGAAAACTTCTGAAATCCAACAAATTTACACTTCAACGTTGACAGGTAAAAAAACGTTGAACTTTATTATTGATTTTGACAGTGTTCTTGACTCCCTCCAAAATCTTCGATTTAAAAACAATGGCGTCTTTCAACATCGATTTGTGAATGTGCGCTGGTTTTCTTAAGTGCCCAGAAGGTTTTTTGGGAGTGGCCAGATACGCCGGCCAAACTGCGAAAAATTGACAAAAACAGTGCAGACATGAAGTCAAAAAAACTGGCCTCGAAAAATTGTAACTAAGTCAGTTACGCCAGCGCAGGTCGCAGAGGGAAACTTGGAAAAAAATAAATATGCCAGAAAAAATGGCATGCGCCAAAAAAACCGGCCCAAATGACCGGGGATAATTGAGCCCGTCCGCTGATTTTTTTGGAGTAATCGTGAATTTGCAACTTTCCACAAAGTTTGTACGCCGGCGGCGACTGAACAGCGCTGGATTTTTTGTACGCCAGATTTTTTTGGCGCCGGTCTGGTTGAAAACTTGATCGTTTTGGCCAATTCAGCGATTTTTCCCAACAACAATTTTTTTAAGGACAGCACAGAGTGGTCTTAAGTATCGTTCAGAAAAACCCTACCTTAACTTAAGTAAATCGGCGTTCAGATCTGTATTGGAGCTGTTTCTTTACAGTTTAGTCTTGCTCATAAAAATAGTTTATAATGTTCATGTTAAATTACGTTCCTTTTTCATCTCTTTCCATTAAAGATTACTTGTTTTGGTGTTGGCCCCCCGTTCCCGGTCCCGCTGCAACCCCGGGCCGATTGGCCCCCCCCCCCCGACCCACCGCTCCCTTGTTCCCCTGTTGTTGCAAGCTCTGGCCATGGAACTTCAACTCACAGGGGGAGCTTCAGCTCCCAGTGTGTCTCTCGTTACCCTGGCAACCTCCCTCAGTGTGTCTCTCGTTATCCTGGCAACTTCAGTTTTTGGTGCAGGCTTGTAAGCTCCACACCCAGATTTAACTTTGGGTACCGCAGCGGCAAAGTGAAATTTAACTTTGGTGAAAGTTGCAACTTTTTCTCCCGATGCAATCGGGCACAAAGAAAATCGGTCGTTAATCCTCATGGATGCCAAAAATTAGTAAAGAGGAAAATTGAGCCCATAGACTGGTGCTCCAGAACTAGTCGCGCCTCTAGCCAAGCTCTTCCCATGCAGCTACGACACTGGCATCTACCTGACAAAGTGGAAAATTGTCCAAGGATGTCCTATCCACCAAAAAAAATCAGGATAAATCCAATCCGGCAAATTACCGCCTCATCGGTCTACTCTTAATCATCAGCAAAGTGATGGAAGGTGTCATCGACAGTGCTATCAAGCGGCACTTACTCACCAATAACCTGCTCACCGATGCTCAGTTTTGGGTTCCACCAGGACCACTCAGCTCCAGACCTCATTACAACCTTGGCCCAAACGTGGACAAAAGAGCTGAATTCCAGAGGTTAGGTGAGAGTGACTGCCCTTGGCATCAAGGAGCCCTAATAAAATTGAAGTCAATGGGAATCAGGGGGAAACTCTCCACTGGCTGGAGTCATACCTAGCACAAAGGAAGTTGGTTCTGGTTGTTGGAGGCCAATCAGCTTAGCCCCAGGAGCTCGTTGCAGGAGTTCCTCAGGGCAGAGTCCCAGGCCCAACCACCTTCAGTTGCTTCAGCAATGACCTTCCCTCCATCATAAGGTCAGAAGTGGAGATATTCGCTGATGATTGCACAGTATTCATCCCCATGTGCTGCTCCTCAAATAATGAAGCAGTCCATGCCCACATGCAGCAAGACCTGGACAACATTCAGGCTTGTGCTGATAAGTGGCAAGTAACATTCACACCACACAACTCCCAGGCAATGACCATCTTAAACTAGAGAGAGTCTAACCACGTGCCCTGGATATTCACTGGCATTACCGTCATCAAATTCTCCACCATTAACATCCTGGGCGGTTACCATTGACCAGAAACTTAACTGGACCAGCGACATAAATACCGAGGCTACAAGAGCAGGTCAGAGGCTCGGCATTCTGTGGCGAGCGACTCACCTTCTGACTTCCCAAAGACTTTCCACCATCTACAAGGCACATGTCAGGAGTGTGATGAAATACACTGCACTTGTCTGGAAGAGTGCAACTCCAACAGCATTCAAGAAGCTTGACAATATAAAAGGGGTCGGAGGGTCAAGTAAGGAGGAGGAACTGAGGGAAATCCTTATTAGTCGGGAAATTGTGTTGGGGAAATTGATGGGATTGAAGGCCGATAAATTCCCAGGGCCTGATGGACTGTATCCCAGAGTACTTAAGGAGGTGGCCTTGGAAATAGCGGATGCATTGACAGTCATTTACCAACATTCCATAGACTCTGGATCAGTTCCTTTCGAGTGGAGGGCAGCCAATGTAACCCCACTTTTTAAAAAAGGAGGGAGAGAGAAAACAGGGAATTATAGACCGGTCAGCCTGACATCGGTAGTGGGTAAAATGATGGAATCAATTATTAAGGATGTCATAGCAGTGCATTTGGAAAGAGGTAATATGATAGGTCCAAGTCAGCATGGATTTGTGAAAGGGAAATCATGCTTGACAAATCTTCTGGAATTTTTTGAGGATGTTTCCAGTAGAGTGGACAAGGGAGAACCAGTTGATGTGGTATATTTGGACTTTCAGAAGGCTTTCGACAAGGTCCCACACAAGAGATTAATGTGCAAAGTTAAAGCACATGGGATTGGGGGTAGTGTGCTGACATGGATTGAGAACTGGTTGTCAGACAGGAAGCAAAGAGTAGGAGTAAATGGGGACTTTTCAGAATGGCAGGCAGTGACTAGTGGGGTACCGCAAGGTTCTGTGCTGGGGCCCCAGCTGTTTACACTGTACATTAATGATTTAGACGAGGGGATTAAATGTAGTATCTCCAAATTTGCGGATGACACTCAGTTGGCTGGCAGTGTGAGCTGCAAGGAGGATGCTATGAGGCTGCAGAGCGACTTGGATAGGTTAGGTGAGTGGGCAAATGCATGGCAGATGAAGTATAATGTGGATAAATGTGAGGTTATCCACTTTGGTGGTAAAAACAGAGAGACAGACTATTATCTGAATGGTGACAGATTAGGAAAAGGGGAGGTGCAAAGAGACCTGGGTGTCATGGTACATCAGTCATTGAAGGTTGGCATGCAGGTACAGCAGGCGGTTAAGAAAGCAAATGGCATGTTGGCCTTCATAGCGAGGGGATTTGAGTACAGGGGCAGGGAGGTGTTGCTACAATTGTACAGGGCCTTGGTGAGGCCACACCTGGAGTATTGTGTACAGTTTTGGTCTCCTAACCTGAGGAAGGACATTCTTGCTATTGAGGGAGTGCAGCGAAGGTTCACCAGACTGATTCCCGAGATGGCGGGACTGACCTATCAAGAAAGACTGGATCAACTGGGCTTGTATTCACTGGAATGAGAAGAATGAGAGGGGACCTCATAGAAACATTTAAAATTCTGACGGGGTTAGACAGGTTAGATGCAGGAAGAATGTTCCCAATGTTGGGGAAGTCCAGAACCAGGGGACA